>NC_058090.1:68529653-69752180 GCF_014858855.1 Bufo gargarizans | reverse complement strand
TCGTTTTTTTGCAGACCCATTGAAATAAATTTCCATGTATACAGAACGCAAAAAGCCCGCAAAACAGAAAAAAAAAGTAGTGTGAAAGAGGCCTAAAGGTCTGATTTGATCAAAAAGACAAATTGGACTTCTATAATGTGAATTTTCTTCTACACATATTTTCTATGGGATATAATATGCTTAATTTTACACCAGTTTGTATTAGTGATACAAACTGGTGTAAAATTAAGCATATTATATCCCATAGAAAATATGTGTAGAAGAAATTCACATTATAGAAGTCCAATTTGTTTTTTTACACCAGTATTGTAATATTTTTCATCTAATAATTCTGGAACATCTTTTTTACATGTTACGTGTTGTTCTTTACATATTCATTCTAGAGATTAATAAATAAATTGGGTATTACCAGATGGGAGAGGGGATTTCCCTACTCAGTCTGGAATTGTCCAATCAGTGCTGAAAGTATGTGGGGACACAAGGGGAAAGGTAGCACAAAATGGTCAATTTATTCAAAATATTCAAAATACATAATAAAGTAAGGGTTCCCAAATATTTTAGTATTATTATTTGGGAATTCAAGTATTTATTAAAACTGACATGTCAGCAGACCCGACTGTTTCTCTGAAATGTTTTTTCATACAATTATTTTCTACACTGGAAACAAAGTCCAAAAATATATTTTATCACTTAACCTGTTACCCCCAACATAATAATATATCACCAGTAGTGATGAGCGGCATAGGCAATATTCAAATTCGCGATATTTCACAAATTTTTGGCTGAATATTTGCCATAAATTCGCCAATTTGTGATCTCCAAATCGGCAATGTAATATATTCACGATAAAAATTCACGATTAGAATATTCATGATCAACACTAAGGTGTAGGAAACTTTGCTATTGGTTGCTAGGGATGTTGCTAAGTGCCGATATTTGCGATAAATTAGTGATTAGAATATTTGCGATCAACACTATTTGTGAATACGAATATATAGCACTATATTAAAATAATCACAAATTCTCGAAGTGGTGATATTCACAATAAAAATTCGCAATTTGAATATTCGCACCCAACACTAATCACCAGTGGGAGTGCCACAGGAAAGTTGTTCTCTGTTTGTATTTTGGCTGTTCACACTGTAGCATTTTTGTGCAAAAATTTGAAGGAAGCTATCCTTTAATAAATCCCAGTCATTTCTATAGAATAAAACATTTTAGATAAATACTGTAAATCAGTTCAGAAACAATCTGTTTTACTGAAATGCTAATATTTGTATTTTCAGTGTTTAACTGGTACATAATATAACATCAGCTTGCATCAATTTTTCATTTTTTTCTCCTGTGGATCCTATGAAAAAAGCGTTCTTGACTCAAATATCGTAGTACATACTGATGTATAATCTATGAAAGGATTATTCCAATTTTTTTAAACAAAACATATTATAAAAACATAAAGATATAAACGTTGAACTTTATGAATGCGTTTTTTTTCAACCTGAACAAGTAGCTAGACAAACTAGTCTCACTGAATCACAGCAGAATCCCAAAACTCAACTGGGCAATGACTTTAGGTCCTGAAAATTGAGCAATGTACATAAAACTGATTGAAAAATTAATAGAAACTAATATCATTCAAGGCGTCAGCTGATCAGTCAGTGTGAACCAGTATAGAAAATATGTACAGAAAAGGTGCAAATGAGTGACATGGAATGTAGTAACTAGTGCTCAGTTTCATTAAATCTCAGTAGCGTATAATGGACAGAGATGACAGCAAATGCTCCCCTTGCTAATAATTTTTCCTTGTCCATAACTGACGATCAATTGTGGAAGATATCTGGTGCAATTGGAATTAAAGGGTTCGTCCCCAACCTGAAAGATCCTGCACCATGCTGGTTCTCTCTGCCGACCTCTATTTAACCAGCTGCAGTGGTTTAGTGTTGAGTGAATCGAACTGTCGATTTGCTGCGAAGCCGAATTTCTTCATGCTTCGTGGTAACAAATTGATTTCCCCTGAAATGGGGTAAAAAAAAATAAAAATCATACTCACCTCATCCGTTTGAGAGCGAAGAGCCCACCTCCGTTATCTTGATTAAAGTTCTCGCACAAATTCTTGCCAACGTGATGATGTCATTACACGTTGCACGAGATGTTCAATCAAGATGGCAGGCGTGTGGGGCTCTTCGCCACTCAAATAGATGCTACGATCAGCGATGAAAGTGCCTCTGGGGGGTACAAGGACGGTGGGTGGCGCAATCGTTGTTCCCTGTCATTGCACGCACTACTAAGAAATGCACTTTGTGATTAAGTAATTTGTCATGAAGCAAATTTTTTTTCTAATATTTGGCAAAGCCGAATCTAATTTTCAAGACCATTGAAAACATGTGCCTGGTGCAGCCAATTACTGACCTCAACGGTGCACCTGACAAGTCAACTGTTTTGAACAAGAGTCATCGCATGCAGCTGGATTAAATAGAGCTCTTGCTGGAGAACTATGAGTGGTGTGCAGGATCTTTCATGTAAGTACTACATGTCTTTATTGCAGCTGGATCCCAGAGCTGTCCGGTTTTCTCTGGAAACTGGGCAACCCCTTTAATATGTGACCATAATAGTGTCTTGTCCACTTCATTTCATTTGCTTGAATGTCTTTGCTGGATTTTGTTACTCTTCTCACAATTAGCAGCGGTAAAGGTTGTGCAATGTAAGACATGAGCTCATGGGGGAGTATGAAAGTCCCAGAAGGCCCTACCACCCAAGTCATAATCAGAAGGCACTACATTCAGTTATCCTAAATCCCTTACAACATAAGCCAAGTATGCTGATAGGATGTTGAAGTTAGAAGATATATGTTGGGGGAGGCAAACCTGTCCGCAGGTTGTTGGCGGCCTATCAATACGTTATGTTTAGTGATGAGCGACAGGGGTCATATTCGAATTCACAATATTTCACAAATATTTTTGTAATTTTTTTACTCGAAATATCGACAAGGTAATGATCGCATAATACGCAAATTTTCATAAGGAAAATTTTGTGATGCAAAATTTATCTCACATTTTTTCAATTACAGAGCAAAAAACATGATTCCTTCCTGCTTCTTGCTTGGGGTCCAATGAGTCATAGCACTATATCTAATATATTCATTTTTTCGAATATTCATAATATTCTAAAACAAGAATATATAGCAATACAGCGAATATATGTAGAGCAATTTAGCTAATATAGTGCCATAATCTTTTAATAGATGTAAATTTTTTTGAATCTGAACTTCAGATGAGAAAAAAATTACAACTATTAGACAAAGAAGATTATAGCACTATATTAGCTAAATTGCTCTATATTCATTTTTTTAGAATATTCGCTATATTACTATAATTCTTGTTTTAAAATAACGAATATTCTAAAAAATTTATATTTGATATATTGGCCCACAAGCAAGAAGCAGGGAGGAATCATGTTTTTGCTCTGTAATTGAAAAATTTGAATATTCGAAAAAACTAATATATTCGATATAGTGCTATATATTTGTTTTTTAAAATATTTATTATTTTTCCCTTTTAAAGTCATGATTCCTCCCTGCTTCTTGCTCGTTGGCCCACAAGCAAGAAGCTGGGAGGAATCATGTTTTTACTGAGCCAATTGCTCAGTAAAAACATGATTCCTCCGAGCTTCTTGCTATAAAAATTTGCATTACAAAAATTCACCCAAAAAAATCTTGAATATTTGAAATACGAATATATATCACTATATTCGAAATATTAGTGAATTTTGAAAGTACCTATATATTTGCGCTAAAAATTCGCAATTCGAATATTCGTGATCAACACTAGTTATGTTACAAACAGACTTACTAATTTTAATTATTCATAGCAGTACATATATATGTACCAGGTAAGGTCTTCCTCATATACACACTTACTTGGATTTGATGACAGCCTTATTTAGTTCAATTAAATGGTATTAGAAAAATCTATTCTTACAAAAAATTTTTTTTAAACTTGAAGAAACGTAATTATTTTCTATGTTGATGTTCTATGCTTTCGTTTACAAAACTGGAGTCCCGAGGCTAAGCTGAAATATTATATTGGAATGTAGCTAATGGTTATACTGGGACACATAAACAAATGCAATTTATGAACACTATTGATGTTCAATGATATATACATATCCAAATCATAATTTCAGATACCTGTGGTAGCACATTCAGATAAGACTTTAGACAACCTCTTTCATATATTGTATACAATTGATACGTTTTCTTCTTTTATGAAGCAGGCACAAGCTCTTCTCCAGCTCTGATTAAGTGCTTCACTTTCATGACACATTTCTATTGTACAGCTCTGGCTAAGAAGCCTCACCTCTACCACTCCACCAGTTTGAAGGTTAAAATGCAAATGTGTCCTTGGTGTTAAAATAAAGTTGCATTTGTATGAAACGTTTGCTGCAAGTCATCAGAGAAGGTTTCCAGTTTAAGGGCTCGTTCACACAAACAGTTTTTTGCGTTTGTATATGGAACCATTCATTTCAATGGTTCCGCAAAAAAAAACAGAATGTACTCCGTATGCATTCCGTTTCCGTATTTCAGTTCTATTGAAAGATAGAACATGTGCTATTATTGCCCGCAAATCACGTTCTATGGCTCCATTCAAGTCAATGGGTTGGCAAAAAAAAACGGAACACATACGGAAATGCATCAGTATGTCTTCCTTATCCGTTCTGTTTTTGCGGAACCATCTATTAAAAATGTTATGCCCACCCTAATTTTTTCTATGTAATTACTGTATACTGTATATGCCATATGGAAAAACGGAACGGAAAAACGGAATAGAAACGGAAACACAATGGAAACAAAAAACAGAGCAACGGATCCGTGAAAAACGGCTCCTGAAACAGCGCCCTAAGACCTCTCATAACCTGTTTAGGGTCTATTCACGTGAGAGTATCCCAGATGTATTATTCGTTCGTATTACAATCACGTGTCACAATGTGACCAACGTGAGTAATACCAATGGAATATGCTGACCAACGGTGTGTGAAGAGCCTTTAAGTCTCATTGTGTTTTCGTAAAGAGGGAAGGCTTTTGGTTACCCTATTTTACTTTTGCTGAAGTGAATAGGAACATTAATGGGGTCATTTATCAAACTGGTGTAAAGTAGAACTGGCTTAGTTGCCTATAGCAACCAATCAGATTTCACGTTTCATTTTGCGAAAAATGAAAGGTGAATCTGATTGGTTGCTATGGGCAACTAAGCCAGCTCTACTTTACACCAGTTTGATAAATGACCCCATAATTACATTAAAAGACACAGAAACACACATTATTTAATTACATACATCTATCTGATATTCAAAGCCAAAAATAGTTTAACTACATGTGTGTAATTTAAGGAAAAGTCCGCTCTGTGAGTTTCCAACATGTTTGTGAGCTTTCTGTTTGGAGGAGGAGAATGGCAGTGAATGTATCGAGGAGACTAAAAAATGAAACATGTTTGTAACTTTTTCTTTTCCCCCCTTACAAAATCCATAGTGTGAATGAAGCCTTACCTTGAAAAATAACTTGTAAAATGATTTTAAAAAAACAAAAAACTTTTTTTGCACGCTGCACATGCTGTCAGTGGTTATAAAGGCTGCGTGACAGGGATGTATTTCCACCCACTTAGTATCTACACAGCACCATTTAATAAGTCTGAACAGGTCTGCACCGTCATGGTTGACGTTCTCCTGTACCCAGGCAATCTACTCACTGCACACCATGCCAAACAAATCAAGCATGAAAAAGCCAGCAAATATATAGCAGTGCAACAATGAGGGAGTAACCTGTGTGCAGATACAGTAAACAATGTTGGGAAAGTGTCCGAAAGCGAGAAGCATTGTAACCTGCAGATAGTGGGCTGGATGGAGGATATGATCAGAGCAAGGTCCAGACTTTTGTTTCTTGCTCTGACTACTCTGGTTACCAAGGGCTCAGCTCACAGGGGCTAAGCCTGATCTTTGTGAATGAAGCAGAAAACACTCGACAGCTCGTGAATAATCGTTTTAATGAGTGTGTAAAGCGTGCGACGGGGTGTTCGGATCTGTCGGGTTAAACAAACAACTTGTACCCAGAGTAAATCCTATTGTTTAAGTGCAAAGTGGTGTCAGTTCAATCTCCCGGCTTTTCCTAAAACCTACAGATCAAACGCAGGGGTGTCCAGTGTTCTCCCATTAAGAAAAAATAACAATATTTTACAAACTTGAGTTTGATCTGCTTTTCTGGTTCAAGATCCTTCCCCCCCTTAATCCTCTTCTTAACCCTCATTGCTCTCTTTTGCCCCCTCTTAACCTCTTTCTGCCTCTTGTGCTCCATCCTACCCTTTGCTTTTTTGGAAATGTTTCAATATTTTTGTACTTATGTACAGATATGTAAGAGCAGAGTTGGTTATTTGGCTAAATTCATTGTGATTTTAAGATTTGATACCTGTGGCTTTCCATAGGCCTGCGGTCGCATTAATCTCTTTCCAACTGCAGAATTTCTTGTATGCATTCAAACAAAAATACATAATTCCATCTCTAATATTTGTCCATGGCTTAGTTGAGTAATTAAATAAAGTTTGTGAAAAGAGACATGGGTGGACCTCAGGGCGATGATTTGCAACAAGCCATTCATCCCTGATCATTTCATGTACCAATGATTGCTTCTGTATGGGGTCTACGCTCATTCAGCCTCATATAGTCTTATTGTTTGTCAGCAGTACAACCCTGTTCACACGGGGTGATGTGCGGCCGCCAAACAAATGTTTGTGCCTAATTTATGACTGGATCACCCAACAAGCGGGTGTTTGCTCATTTATACTCATCTGCCCATGTAAATGGCCCCTAACAGTCGCCTAGATTCTTAGATCTGAAGCTACCTGAGATAATCCCATTGCAACTCCACAATCAGTTTCCCTCCAAATGACTGCCTAAGCTAGGTTCACATCTGCGATGGAAGTTCTGATGTGAGCCTCCATTGCAGAATCCACAATAAAAACTGAATACCACCGCCAATCACACCGGACAAACCCCATTATAATGAATTGCATTTGTTTGGTGCCAGGAGTGTCTGACATACCTACATCAAAACAGAATATAGGAATCATGGTGCAGATTCGCCTTTCGGGGAAAAGAAGATTCACTCCATTTAACTTACACAACTCATTTGTGTTTTTAGAGACATTAAAAGGGCTGTCTCATCACAAACATCTCCTTTTGGATAGAACTCTTGTGACTCCCCCTAAACAGCTGATTTTGTCGCCCCTTGAACATTTCCACTACAGGAGAATGGTAGTTTTACATAGCTGGCATGCAGATGGATGGCCATGTGTAATACATGGATGACCCAAGTGTGCCAGAATGAGAACTGCTGCTTATTGCCGGTCCACACTTCACAGGTCCACAATCTCTATATGTCTTGATGAGACAACCTTTTTAATAAAGCTTTCTTGCAAATAGACCTGTATTGTGTACAAATGGATTTCCACTTTATACTGATAAAGGACTTTGTTTTTTGTACTTCGGCAAAGGAAAAAAAAATCAGTCTAAGAAAATCTCTGTAAAAAGAGCCACCCATATTATCCACTTATTGCATTGGCTAAGAAATGATATTTTTGTACGTCATGATCTCAAATCATTTAGATATACACTCCTCAACATTAAAATTGCAACACCATTAAGGAAAAGTCATGGAATTATGGAAATCACAGGATCGATAGACTTGTTAATGATGTGGAAATTATAAAAGAAATGGAAACAAAATACTTAAAACATCTCTATTTATTCAGTATCAAGTATGAGCACCGCATGCAGAAATACATGGGCTTACACGCCTTGGCCTGCTATCAGTGAGGTTATTAATGGTTGTCTGAGGTATGTTTTGCCACGCTGAATGCACTTGGGCCCACAAACAATCAAGAACCACTCAGCTCCTTTTGCAATTGCCAACCAATGACATCCCAGCTGTGCTCGATAGAAGAAAAGACCGGAGACACTGCAGGCCTTTGTAGCCCTTTAGGCCACGCAGGCTGTTCACAGGAACATGAGCAACATTCGGCCTGGTGTGGTCCTGTTGAAAATTGGCTCCAAGGACAATTTGGAGAAATGGGCGTACAACTGGTTCCACAGCCAAATAAATTTAATGCAGAGCTGTTAGTGTACATAAAATGAAGACTAGACGGCTCTGGCTACCATACATCATACATAATGCATACATAATCCTGGGAGATGTTCCCCTGTAAAGGCTTTCTCATTGAGTTGCCCACGTGGTCTCCAGCTATCATTGTAACCCAAACAAGAACTCATTGCTGAAGAGGATAAACCTCTATTTCATCTTGATGTGCACCATGATATCTTTTGAGAGTGGTGGCATAAGGTCAATGGAAATACTGAAGCTGGATTTCTGGCTTGTAGCCCAATGTTGTGGATACGCCTTCTGATGGTTTGTATATACACTGTTTGCTGGCCAGGGGTTGGGATGTGTCTTCCAATTTCACTTGCAGTACAGAATGGATCACTACTCACTATCCTTATAATCAGAAAATCCGTCCTGTCAGAGGTTCACCTCTTCACCTTGTCATTCCAGTTTGTCGTCTTCCCAACCAGTGGGAGATGCAATGTTGAACAGTGCTGACGTCTAGGCCTAGACCTGTAGGACTGCTGGAACGATCAACCAAGGTCCCTCAGTTCAAGGATCTTGTCCCTGTCACTTTGTTAAAAGTGGCCATATCTTGCATGTCGATGAACAGGAGCCATTGCAAATGCATCCCACATGACTTAATTCGATTTTTGAGGTTTTATGTGGCTAAAAAAACTTTTATTTTTTAATCTGGCTTTTCTGCCCCTCCCACATGCCACAGATTGGAACTAGATGCTAAAAAGTTTGACCATCTGCAGATCTTAGCGACACCTGCTTCTTCCTTGATTTGTATAACTTTATGGCTTGTTCTTCTTGGTGTTGCAATTTCAATGTTGAGGAGAGTATAAGCCACTATCAAGCTATTATTGATTTGGGCTAATATATGCCCCCCCTCCCCCCAGCAACTTTTCCATATCCCCTCCTCCCATGCAACCCCAGCTCCTGTGGCTGGTCAAGATCCCTTTCTCAGACAAGGTAGGGCAGCAGCTCTATCCGTTTCCTACACATATATACTGTATGTCATGCCACTGTATATAATGTCATTTTATAATACTGTTGAGGGGGCCCTGACAATAAAATCCATCAGTAGTCCTCCTTGGCAGGCCGCTTCTGAGTTTGGTCCCTGGAGCAGCTGCTTCCCCTGCTTTCATTATAGCTATGCCCTGCCCTGACTTGACCTTTATATCAGAAAAGGGAGAATATGTTTGAAGAATTCACAATTAAATACACAATTGAAAGAAAAAAAATCTAAAAAGATTAGTCAGATTATATTCTGTGAGTACACCGTTTTGAATACCATGTAAGTAAGAGATTTGAAGAAGACATCAAAATATGGGGAGCTTGTCTTATTTTGTACAAAACATTTTTAAAGCAAGAGACTTTTCTTATTAGATTAAAATGATTCTGAAAGACCAAATATTGAAAGGTTTCTATGGTAATGAGCAGGATATGTTTGTTGAGGTCCTCACACATTTTAGAAGTTGCCAGTTATACCTATAGCCTCTCCCATAAAGATGCACACTCAGTTTGACCAGAAGTGCACATTTTCTTAGTGAGTAGAGGAAGACAAGCTGCTGGAAGACTTCTCTGAAAGGGGGTATCTCTGGCAGGGACAAAAGGTCAATCAATAAAATCCATCATGCTGTCAGGAGAGAGTCTGAAGACTCACAAACATACAAAATTGGTGTAAGCGTAACTTTGGCCAAAAGTAACATTTTTGGGGCAGATTTACTAACAGCATTGAACTTTCCTTTGTCTAACAATACAATTCTCAGTTTTAATATTGGATACATTTCCTCTTCAGGTGCTGTATTGTAAATTCCATGGCAGAATTATTGTCCATGCTCCATAATTTTGTCTGTGTGTCAAAACTTTGTACAAAGTTGTACTGTGGTATTTTTGCCACTAAGCAAACAGCAGGGAAGCGCCTGAAGCCTAATGCTCACACTGTAAACATTTCAGGAGTTCATTAGGAGTAAATTTCCTCAAACTGATGGACCAAGTGAAATATTTTACCACAATTTAAGCCACACGGCAACATCAATTGGGGTTTCTATAACATAAGATTCTGCTTCAGATAATATAAACGATATAGATGACAGAAGTAGCGATATCTCTGAAGAAGGTCACATAACAGAAGAAACAGATTACTTGTACTGTATAAAGGAAAGACAGTGTAAACTTACAGTTAGACGGTTTTAAACTGCTCCAGATTTATCACAGTGGCTGATACAGGATGATAAATCTGTCAGATATTTAGACTGTCTTGACTAAGCTTATACCACCTATAAGTTGGCTTAGTTTTTGGTGCATGATGATGCTCTTAAGTCACACCACTTTATTACCCGATTTATAACTTTTTTATTTTTCTAATGGCACCATTTAATATTGCATATAAATGTAGTAGGAAGCTGAAATTCTAAATGGGGTGGAATTGGGGAAAAAAAGCAGTTCTACCACAATTTTATGGGTTTTGTTCTTTATTACATTCCCTGTGCAGTAAAACTGACCTGTTACCTTCCTTCTATGGGTCACTACATTTTTTTTTTCAATTTCTTTGTGTACAAACAGAAGTGGCCACCAGCTGGTGCAACAAGAGTGGCCTCCTTCTCCCAGTCTCCGTTGCAGCAGCCTGGCTGCATTTGGATGCTTGTGCAGGACAAGCCACTATTTCATCTGACCTGTGTGTCTGTGTATATAAACAGGAGCAGGGATCTACCCCCGTTAAGGAGTCATTTTTGGACTTTTAGTCCCAATAAGACAAAGTTTTTTTTTTATCTCATAACACCATGTGCATTTAAACATCATCTGCCCCCTATAAGGGACAATTTTTGGAAACTTTCTTATATGAAAAAGCACACTGTGTTTTTAAATATACCATTTGTCAACACTGTCAACCATGCGTTTACCCATAGCTATATACGTCAATGTCACTTTGAGATTATTTGCTATTGCTGTCTTTGCGTTCAAGAGCTTAAATGGGGGGAGAGAGAGCAATAATTCATAAAGATTTAACAAAAAGAGATAACATCTTGTCAATAATAATCTGAGTCCTAGGAGATATCAGAGTGTCATATACCAATATCAAGCCAATTGGAGCATTTTTGGTTCATGTAGAATCAATTCAGGTTTGTATAAAAAATTTGGAAACATTTGACAAATTGGACACAAAACTAATTTCAAGAAGTTCACTCATCTCTAGTACAATTATTTCTTTAAATGAAACATATTTATGATCTTTTCCTATTCACCCTTTAACCCCAGGACTGGGATCTGGACTTCGCTGCGAGGGAGCCACGAGGTCACTACCTTCTGAAGTAGTCCTACAGTGGTTGGCGGCTGACCCACAGGGGTCAGAGACACCAATGCGCAGCACTGAAGATTCAGGCAATAAGCGTAGTCTGAGGTCCAGGTGACTGAGAAGTGTGGGTTCTGGCCTGTAGAAGATACATGGAATGTCAGTAGTAGCAGAGGGTGAGGGGCTCTCAGCCGCCGGTCCAGAGAAAATAAGTGAGTAACATGGCCCCCATGCCCGCCATTTATATATTTTCATCACGCACATCTTGGCCTATTTCGGTGCATTCCATCATTTCATCTTTCTTGGCAGCACCAGCCTGGCACCTGTTGCCATAGTTCAATTTATTGTCCACCATTATCTCCACGTTTACTTCAGAGTCATCTCTTAAAGTGGCTATGCAAGTAGGTACCAGTCAGCTATTGCTAAGGAGCCCCCATATACATGCGCGCTTAGCTGAAAGTGCATGCTTTTTCAATAGGGAGGAGGAAACAATTTGCTACCAGAATCTTAAATTCAACATATCCGATCTTTCTTTTCCCTGTACATTACATTTTTGGGTAGTCCCATTGAAATTGGTAGGTGCAGATAATCTTATGTGTATGGCTTATGTTGTTCTATCTGAGGGCAGCATAATCTAGTGACAGAGACCCTGGTGATAATGGTGCGTCACACTTGTCTTCTTGCTCTAGTTTTTAGTTTTTATAAAATCACATATTATCAGGTGCAGTGCTGGAGTCGTCTTGATTTCGTGTGTGTGCCCTGGAGTCCTCAGTATTCATGAGCTGCCAGCTCCCCTGCACCAACATGCTGCTGATTGACAGCTTTCACAGCAGCAGGTGGGGGGGGGGGGGGGGGCACTGGGACTGCCTATTATGAGGGCATTATGGCAGATATGAACATTGGGCACCTTCTGTTTTTTGCGGATCCGTGGTTTGCGTACCGCAAAAAAACGGCACGGTGGTGTGCATGAGGCCTTATTCACGATCAAGAATGGATATAACTGATTTTCTGTTCTACTGGTTAAAACATTTCTAATCTCGTTGTTTAACCCCTCCATTTTTTGATCTTTGTTTTTTACTCCCAGCCTTCCCAAAGGCTGTATGAGGGCTTATTTTTTTGCTGGATAAGTTGTACTTTCTAAAGGCACCATTTACGGTTGCATACAATGTAGTAATGGGTACAATTATAAAAAAAAAATATAATTACGCCATCATTTCATGTTTGTTTTTTTTACAGCGTTTCCTATGCTGTAAAACTGGTCTGTAACTTTCATTCTCTGGGTCAGTACGATTACAAAGATACCACATATTTTTCTTGCGTTTTTTATATTTTAATAGTACGTGTGTTTTCACATGTGGCAATGCCCATGATGTTTTTTTTTTAAATTGTTTATGTATTTTTATTTTGGGGAAAGGGGGTGATTTGAAATTGCATACATATTTATGTTTTATAGGTTTAAAAACTTTTTTTTAATACTTTGTAATAGTTCCCCTAGGAAACTTAAAAAATAAATCATCAGATTGCTTCTATCATAGACTCCAATGTATTTTATTTATTCAAAATTTGGAAAACCAAGTATTATTTTCTTTTCACATTACACATACAGTACTTGCTAAGTACTGCATCCCAATAAAATGCATTTAAGTTTGTGGATGTAACATGAAAAAATGTGGAAAAATTCAAAGGGTATGAATACTTTTTCAAGGCGCTGTAAAGCTTCATTCAACTGACCACAATTTATCCCATATAAAACTAGGGCATTGTTCATAGCATCTGGCCTATCAGTTTTGATGCCAGGTGTAAAATAGCCCTGGACAGAAAAGCACAGCATGTATTGTTTTTCTGATGCTTTCAGTCTATGAACTGGTGCTCAATGGTGGAGATTTATCAAAACTAGTATAAAGGAAAACTGACTTAGTTGTCCATAGAAACCAATCCGGAAAAGGTGGAATCTGAATGGTTGCTATGGGCAACTATGCCAGTTTTTTCTTTACACCAGTTTTGATAAATCTCCTTCTAAATGCACATAAACAGAGATCAGTTGTGTGTCATGCAGCCGAATAAGGATGTCATAACATGAGCATTTGTCTAAAGCTCTATACTAGAGGTAACAAGTACATTTGTATGCATTTCATTCATCCATAAATCTGCCTGCTTGAGCAGAGAGGCTGGCATCGCTGCAAGAGCAGCAGGAACAATAGCTGCCAGGTGCCTGCTGTTAAACATCGGCACCCGGGGCTAATTCTGCCCACGTTCTGCTGTCACTATTCTGATGCTGCCACCTGCCTGATGCCACACACCTGCTGCCTCTACTGCCACCTGCTCCTACTGTGATCTGCCACCATCTTATGTTGTTAATGTCAATGCTGGTGCCCCTCCTCCCCTAACTGTTCTGGAGCCACTATTGTGACTCTTCATGCTGTTGCCACCCTCACCAGTCTGTTACAGGGCCACTAATGTGACTCTTCATTCTGTTGCTACCCTCACCAGTCTGTTACTGAGCCACTAATGTGACTCTTCATGCTGTTGCCACCCTCACCACTCTGTTTTGGGCCACTATTATGACTCTTCATGCTGTTGCCACCCTCACCAGTCTGTTACTGGGCCACTAATGTGACTCCTTATGCTGTTGCCACCCTCATCACTCTGTATTGGGGCCACTATTGTGACTCTTTATGCTATTACCACCCTCACCAGTCTGTTACAGGGCCACTAATGTGACTCCTTATGCTGTTGCCACCCTCAACATTCTGTTTCGGGGCCACTAAAGTCCTTGGTTGGCTGTGTTGACATCACTGTTTATTAGGGAGATTAGGGAGATTAACAAGTGGCTCAAGAACTGGTGTAGGAAGGAGGGGTTTGGTTTCCTGGAGAACTGGGCCGACTTCTTTGTCAGCTACAGGCTCTATCGTAGGGACCTCAATGGGGAAGGGGCAGCTGTGCTGGGGAGAAAGATGGCTAGAAGGTTGGAGGAGTGTTTAAACTAGGGACTGGGGTGGAGGAAAATTACATTATAGGAGGGGAAGATAGTGCAGATAGAGACCGGGGGCAAGGGAGTGGGACTGGGGGAGGAATGGAAGGCGGGACTAGAACAGTTCAGAAGGAAAGGTGTAGGGTAAAAAATATACATAAACCTCTCAAATGTATGTATACTAATGCTAGAAGCCTGACTAATAAAACTGGTGAACTGGAATTAGTGATGTGTGAGGAGGACTATGACATAGTGGGAATAACTGAGACATGGCTGGATGATAGCTATGACTGGGCAGTTAATGTACAGGGTTACAGTCTGTTTAGAAAGGATCGTCAAAACCGGAGAGGGGGAGCGGTCTGCCTTTATGTAAAGTCCTGTCTAAAGCCCACACTCCGTGAAGATATAAGTGAAGATATAAGTGAGGGACATGAACATGTGGAGTCACTGTGGGTAGAGATACATGGAGCTAAAAACAATAATAAATTACTAATAGGAGTTTACTATAAACCACCTAATATACCAGAGTCCACAGAAAATCTACTACTAAATGAGATAGACAAGGCGGCAAATCATAATGAGGCCATAGGCCTAACTAAATGGGATAAAGTCCTCACAAATGAAAATACAGCCACAAAATGGGATATCTTTAAAAGCATCCTAAAATCTCATTGTAAGAGGTACATACCGTATGGGAATAAAAGGTTAAGGAACAAAAAGAAACTAATGTGGATAAAAAGAACTGTAAAGAAAGCAATAAATGACAAAAAGAAAGCATATAAAACACTAAAACAGGAGGGTAGCACGGAAGCACTGAAAAACTATAAGGAAAAAAATAGAACAGGTAAAAAAACTAATAAAAGCGGCCAAACTAGAGACCGAGAGATTAATTGCCAAAGAGAGTAAAACTAACCCTAAAATGTTCTTCAATTATATAAATGTTAAAAAGTATAAATCTGAAGGTGTCGACCCTTTAAAGAGTAATGAGGGGGAGTCACAGAGAGCGACGAGGAGAAAGCAAAGCTGTTAAATATTTTTTTCTCCAATGTATTCACTGAGGAAAATAAACTGTCAGATGAAATGCTGAATGTTGAAATAAATTCCCCATTAAAAGTGTCCTGTCTGACCCAGGAAGAAGTACAACAGCGACTTAAAAAGATTAAAATAGACAAATCGCCAGGACCAGATAGCATACACCCCCATATCCTAAGGGAATTAAGTAATGTCATATCCAGACCCTTATTTCTGATATTTGCAGATTCTATACTGACAGGAAATGTCCCACAGGATTGGTGCATGGCAAATGTGGTGCCAATATTCAAAAAGGGTCCAAAAACAGAGCCTGGAAACTATAGGCCGGTAAGTTTAACATCTGTTGTGGGTAAACTGTTTGAAGGTTTTCTGAGGGATGCTATGTTAGAGCATCTTAACGGATATAAGCAAATAACGCCATATCAGCATGGCTTCGTGAGGGATCGGTCATGTCAAACTAATTTGGTATATCATTACTAGGAACCCTACCTTGGCTGATTTATAGCTGTGAGAACCTCCCGATCCTCCCAGGATTTAATTCGATTTATGTGATATATTTGAGGGGGTTTTCTTTTCCCCAGTTGATAAACCCTGTAATTTACTTTATTTACCTTTTCACGGATCTCATAGGGATCTTGCCATTTGGTGAGAAATGTACTTTCTACTGTGGGTATTAGTAATAACATGTGGTCGCCTGGTTGAAATGTCCTGACCTTGGCTGATCTATTTTAAACCTGGACTTGTGCCTCCAGGGCCTGCTGCATATGCTCTCGAACAATCGTCATAACCGCCGCAATTGTATCCCGCATTTGAGTGATATATTCAATAACACTTTTGTGGGGGTTATGTTCTTGTTCACAGGTTTCTTTGGCTATGTCCAAAAGCCCTTGAGGATGTCTACCATATAGGAGCTTAAATGGGGAAAACCCTGTTGACACCTGTGGCACCTCCCGTATGGAAAACATAAGATAGGGCAACATGCAATCCTAGTCCTTTCCATCTTTATCAACCACCTTTTGAAGCATCCCTTTAAGTGTTCTATTGAACCTTTCCACCAGACCATCCGTCTGAGGATGATATACTGAGGTACGTAAATGTGTAATTTTTAACAGCCGACATAGCTCCTTAGTAACATTGGACATAAAAGGTGTTCCCTGGTTTGTTTAAATTTCGGCTGGGATACCTGTACGGGTGAACATTTGGAACAGTTCTTTTGCTATGACCTTAGACGATGTGTTCCTGAGAGGTATTGCTTTGGGATAACGGGTTGCATAGTCAAAAACAACCAAGATTTGCTGGTGACCTCTGGCAGACTTAGGAAGTGGGCCAACTAAATCTATAGCAATGCGCTCAATAGGAACCTCAATTATAGGCAGCGGTATTAGCGGGTTACGAAAATGCGGCCTAGGGGTGTTGATTTCACACTCAGGGCACGAATGGCAGAAATCCTCTACAGAGTTATAAATACCGGGCCAGAAAAAGTTCAGTTTAATGTGCTCTTTTGTTTTCTCTACCCCTAAATGCCCTCCCAAAATATGGGAATAAGCTAGTTCCAACACCATACGGACATGAGACTTGGGTACAACCAGCTGCTCTACAACCTTTGTTTGTGTTTTCTCTACCAACCGGTGAGACTGGAGTCTCTCTGAGTCCACAAGACTGGCATGTACTAGGGTCACCAGGCTCCCCGAGTCCAGCAATGCCATTAAAGGGTGTCCATCGATTTTGACCTGACACACTTGCCTGTTGGTCCTACTGTCCACGTGAGCTTTTCAAGAAGGTTTATTGAAATAAGACATACGCCTTCCCAAGTCACAATCCTTAGGCTCACGTGCTAGTGGGCAGTTAGCTGCAACATGTCCCAACCCTTGGCACTGCCAACAGACTATCAGGCCCCGGGCTCTTGGTACAGTTTCCTTTTTTGGACTTGAGGGCCTTACACCTTGGCCCTCTGCATGTGCACCACCCTCTTCCTTATAATACAGTCTCACCCCTTTAGAAAATGGAGCAGTCTTACCCACAGATGGACCTCTCTTGCTCCTAGGAGCCACCCTGGTAGGATGTAGATCCTGGAGGTATCCCTCTGTAGCCATGTATCGCTCCACCCAGTGGCGTAGGGATAGCCATAGCAACCATAGCAGTGGCTATGGGGCCCTACGCCACTGGGGGCCCGTCCCGGACTGCATTAATTTTATTTATTTTTTTACACAGCCGGGCAGCCAGGTGGGCGGGGCTTGGGCGGGCTGCAGCTGTAGTGGGCGGGGCTTGGGCGGTCCGCGGCTCGGGCCTGGCTGGGGGTGAAGCCAAGGAAGCAGAGGAGTAGTCAGGTCAGGACTGGAGTAGGCGGGCCCGAGGCGCACTGCTGCACGAGCAGAAGATGAGGTAGGCCAGTGAAGGGGGCATCTGTGGAGGACACTGGGGGGGGGGGGATCTGTGGAGGACACTGAAGGAGGGATCTGTGGAGGACACTGAAGGGGGGATCTGTGGACGACACTAAAGGGGGGATCTGTGGACGACACTAAAGGGGGGATCTGTGGACGACACTAAAGGGGGATCTGTGGACGACACTAAAGGGGGGATCTGTGGACGACACTAAAGGGGGGATCTGTGGACGACACTAAAGGGGGGATCTGTGGACGACACTAAAGGGGGGATCTGTGGACGACACTAAGGGGGGATCTGTGGACGACACTAAAGGGGGGGATCTGTGGACGACACTAAAGGGGGATCTGTGGACGACACTAAAGGGGGGATCTGTGGACGACACTAAAGGGGGGATCTGTGGACGACACTAAAGGGGGGATCTGTGGACGACACTAAAGGGGGGATCTGTGGACGACACTAAAGGGGGGATCTGTGGACGACACTAAAGGGGGGATCTGTGGACGACACTAAAGGGGGGATCTGTGGACGACACTAAAGGGGGGATCTGTGGACGACACTAAAGGGGGGATCTGTGGACGACACTAAAGGGGGGATCTGTGGACGACACTAAAGGGGGGATCTGTGGACGACACTAAAGGGGGGATCTGTGGACGACACTAAAGGGGGGATCTGTGGACGACACTAAAGGGGGGATCTGTGGACGACACTAAAGGGGGGATCTGTGGACGACACTAAAGGGGGGATCTGTGGACGACACTAAAGGGGGGATCTGTGGACGACACTAAAGGGGGGATCTGTGGACGACACTAAAGGGGGGATCTGTGGACGACACTAAAGGGGGGATCTGTGGACGACACTAAAGGGGGGATCTGTGGACGACACTAAAGGGGGGATCTGTGGACGACACTAAAGGGGGGATCTGTGGACGACACTAAAGGGGGGATCTGTGGACGACACTAAGGGGATCTGTGGACGACTTGGGGGGATGTTGGGGTGGGAGGTCCTGGAGGGGTGTTTGGGTGGGAGCTCTGGAAGGGGTGGGAGGTCCAATAGGTATGTGGGGGTGGGAGATCCGGGAGGGGGGTCCCATAATTTTTTTTGCTATGGGGCCCAGTCATTTCTAGCTACGCCCCTGGCTCCACCATAGACACAAACTCATCCACACTTTTTGGGTCGGTGTATCCAATGCAGCGTTGTATCTTCAGAAGCAGGGCCCATATAAAACGGTCACAAATGACTCACTCCACAAGTTCCTCTGGCTCCAACCATTTATTGGTGAGGTGGAAGAGATCATACATTTGAGATCTAGCTCGCTTTTCATGATCATAGGCCCAGGCTTAGACCTTCTGTGTCCGGACCACTAGGGTAACCCCCAGATGGGCTAGGATTTCAGCCTTCAGTTTGGTATACACCCTAGCATCTTGTACCCTCAGGTCAAAATAGTATTTTTGGAGTTCACCTGTTAGAAAGGGGTCCAGCACATCTGCCCACTGGTTGCCCGGAAGCCTTTCTCTCTCTCTCTGCAATCCTTTCAAAGGTGCCCAGGAACACTTCTATATGGTCCTCCTTCACCATCTTTCTCAGGGCACTCTGCGGAGTGTACGCTGCGTTCCTTGCGATACCTCAGGTCTCTCCAGCAAGGCTTGGATCTGCTGCAGTAGAGATTGGTTCATCAGTTGTTGTTCTTTCACCGAGGCTTGGTGCGCTTGAACCAACAGATGATTAGTCCCACTCTGGGCTTTCATGGCCTCTTCATGCACCTGTCGATGAAGAGCAGTGGCTTGTTGCTGATTGGTCTGGTTCTGCTGAAGGCTGACATTAGCCTGAACCAGCTGCTTTATAAGTTCCTCCATGTTTATGCCAAGTGCACTATCTCTTTAAGAGTACTGTCTCTTTAAGGATTTGCACGCATCCTCCACCATATGTGGACTTTTCTATTTAGCTCACTGGTCTAAGCAAGTCCAATGCATAAAGACACAGACAGACTTTAAGGTTTTCAAAGCGCAGTCCTTTCTGGCATTTATTGTCAGCATTAACAGGCAGCACATGTACAGGATGCAAGGTTCAAAAAGAAAAACATAACATAAAGAAAATCCTGCTCGTCTGAGCAATAACTAGACACTAAAATACCTGACTGTCCAAAATACAACAGAGTAACAGCAACCTGTACGTCTGCTCACACAAAGAGCAACCAGCCAGTTTGGCTCTCTCCCACATAATGCAGTCTGGGTCTTTAAAGGGGTTCTCCGGGAATTAAGAAAATAAAAATTCTTAAATATTACTTCATTATAAGTATATTCCCAAATACCTTACATTAGTTATAATGGCTTGGGGAAAAACAAAATGGAAAAACAAAATGGCTGCTGTCCTATTAGTACAGTACACACAAAACCTGGCCTAATCACACAAGAGGACAAGTTACTTCACAATGCTGAGCTAAAGAGCTGCCACATACTCCTCTCTACTCTACTTGTCAGGAATTATGATCCTGAATACAGTTTAATATGGTCATCAACTGGATCTGTGTAGGAATGGAGTTCATGAGGAGACCTGAAGTACAGAGAGGAGGTGGGGCTGTAGATAATGAGCAGCAGCACTTGTATGCAGTCTCCATTACCACAGCCTGTCCTGTCCATTCTTTCTGTACCTCATGTCTTCTCATGAACTCCATTCCTACAGAGATCCTATCGTCGGCGCTTATATGAGAGCCGCAGCCCTGCTCTAGCAGCCCGGACTGGCAGGAGTGCCAATCCAAGCTGTTCAACACTTTACATGCCACAGGCAATGGCGCCCGCTGCATGTAAAGTGCTGACAGATGGAGTGGACTCCCTCTGTCTCCCATCGGCACCCCGCAAATGTGATCGTGGGGTTCCAATGTATGTGAAGGCTGGCTGGGGTCTCGTGTAGGCTCCAGACCAGCCCTGAGCAATTTCCAGCAGGCTGCGCCTCTTTGGTGCAGCCTGCTGGTCAATTTCAAAATAGCACTGACATTAAAATGCAATGCACTATAGGGATAATGCATTGCATTTTAAAATCAATCAAAAAGCTGTTCGTTATAGTCCCCTTGTGGGACTTTTAAGTGGTTAAAAAAAAAGTAAAAAGAAAACCCCACATTTATTCAATAAAAAAATCCCATAATACAAATTATGCTTTTTTTTCCATTGAAAACACACTTTTCAATGAAAAAAATTGCAAAAAAAATAATCTCCCCCATATGTTTGGTATTGCCACGTCCGTAACGACCTGGACTACATAAATATAACATAAATGATCCCTAACGGTGAACTTCGTAAACGGAAACAGGACGGATCCGTTATGCAGACCATAAACTTCTATTATGACGGAATGCATAACGAATGCCTCTAAAGGCATTCTGTTTTGCATTCCGTCCTAGAACTGCGTTATGGTCCGTGGTAACAGAATCCATAACGCAATTCTGCTTTTGCCACCAAAGTGCAAATGAATTTCATAACATGAAATTTGCTCATCCTTAGTATTAACCAGTAATATTTCTGCAGTAAAATGGGCTGGTGGTAATGTGGGGGAGCATACAGTCCTATCAGTAGGAGAAATCAGATGGCAGCAGCTGCCACCACCCTGTGACTCCACATAGGGCCTGCACTTGGTTACAGTAAAGAGATGTCATTTCCAGCAGGACTACAATGCAGTCCACAGATTGCTGGCAGCTGAATGGAGGAGTCAACTCCAGCAGCATCTTGCATGACTAATAGCCCATCATGAGCTGGAAGGAAGATTGGGAGAGGTGAGGGGTAATAGATAAATAAAAGGATAACGAGATGCTGGGAGCTGCTCTATCAGGTAGACAGCATTAATGAGAGGGATAAATAATGACATACACTATGGAGAAGTGAGAAGTAATGAGGATGTGAAATGAGCTTTACAAAGAGGCCTAGATGGAGGAAATGATAAGAGGCAGATGAGAAGGAGACAGGATTAACCTCTTCTGGGGCGGCTGCAGGGGATGAGCAGGCAGACTCCAGGCGACTGGATCATATAAGAGGTTAAACAAAGGAGAAACAGAGGAAATCTCCCATACATTGAAATCTGTAGCCTCCCTTTGTGGGGAGCCGGCTGCCATGCTGGAATGTGCAGGCTCTGGCAGGAAAGGGGTTAAAGCAGACATTGCAGCGGGTAATAGCTGTACAGTGTATATCTAATAGTGTACATCTGTAATAATGGGACTTGCAGCTTACATTGTGAAGGGGCAGCCTCAGCCCAGGGCATAGAGGGGTTAAAATAAACATCTAGGGTCAAAGAAACTAGTACCGTCCAATAGAAGGACTACCAGGACATGGCAGTTATGTGGACCGCAGGCACTATGGGTTGTAGAGGAAATGTCTGGATTTTTTTGTATGTATAAATCAGGTATAAGGATGTAATTGACTTTCATGTAATGAAATATCTTCTGTGAGCTTATGTGTAATGTACATGTACAGAGTGGATGAATGTGCACAAAATACGGTATGATGTATAGAGCAGGGATATATAATATGATGTATAGAGCAGGGATATATAATATGATGTATAGAGCAGGGATATATAATGGGCTATATAGAGCAGGGATATATAATATGATGTATAGAGCAGGGATATATAATGGGATGTATAGAGCAGGGATATATAATATGATGTATAGAGCAGGGATATATAATGGGCTATATAGAGCAGGGATATATAATATGATGTATAGAGCAGGGATATATAATGTGATGTATAGAGCAGGGATATATAATGGGATGTATAGAGCAGGGATATATAATGGGCTGTATAGAGCAGGGATATATAATATGATGTATAGAGCAGGGATATATAATGGGCTATATAGAGCAGGGATATATAATATGATGTATAGAGCAGGGATATATAATGTGATGTATAGAGCAGGGATATATAATGGGCTGTATAGAGCAGGGATATATAATATGATGTATAGAGCAGGGATATATAATGGGCTATATAGAGCAGGGATATATAATATGATGTATAGAGCAGGGATATATAATGTGATGTATAGAGCAGGGATATATAATGGGATGTATAGAGCAGGGATATATAATATGATGTATAGAGCAGGGATATATAATGGGCTATATAGAGCAGGGATATATAATATGATGTATAGAGCAGGGATATATAATATGATGTATAGAGCAGGGATATATAATGGGATGTATAGAGCAGGGATATATAATATGATGTATAGAGCAGGGATATATAATGGGCTATATAGAGCAGGGATATATAATATGATGTATAGAGCAGGGATATATAATGTGATGTATAGAGCAGGGATATATAATGGGCTGTATAGAGCAGGGATATATAATGGGCTGTATAGAGCAGGGATATATAATATGATGTATAGAGCAGGGATATATAATGGGCTATATAGAGCAGGGATATATAATATGATGTATAGAGCAGGGATATATAATGGGATGTATAGAGCAGGGATATATAATATGATGTATAGAGCAGGGATATATAATGGGCTATATAGAGCAGGGATATATAATATGATGTATAGAGCAGGGATATATAATGGGCTATATAGAGCAGGGATATATAATATGATGTATAGAGCAGGGATATATAATGGGATGTATAGAGCAGGGATATATAATGTGATGTATAGAGCAGGGATATATAATATGATGTATAGAGCAGGGATATATAATGTGATGCATAGAGCAGGGATGTATATGTATATAATATGATGTATAGAGCAGGGATATATAATGTGATGTATAGAGCAGGGATATATAATGGGCTGTATAGAGCAGGGATATATAATGTGATGTATAGAGCAGGGATATATAATGGGCTGTATAGAGAAGGGATATATAATGTGATGTATAGAGAAGGGATATATAATGTGATGTATAGAGCAGGGATATATAATGGGATGTATAGAGCAGGGATATATAATGGGCTGTATAGAGCAGGGATATATAATGGGATGTATAGAGCAGGGATATATAATGGGATGTATAGAGCAGGGATATATAATGGGCTGTATAGAGCAGGGATATATAATATGATGTATAGAGCAGGGATATATAATGGGCTGTATAGAGCAGGGATATATAATATGATGTATAGAGCAGGGCTATATAATATGATGTATAGAGCAGGGATATATAATATGATGTATAGAGCAGGGATATATAATATGATGTATAGAGCAGGGATATATAATGGGCTGTATAGAGCAGGGATATTTAATGGGCTGTATAGAGCAGGGATATATAATATGATGTATAGAGCAGGGATATATAATGGGCTGTATAGAGCAGGGATATATAATATGATGTATAGAGCAGGGATATATAATATGATGTATAGAGCAGGGCTATATAATATGATGTATAGAGCAGGGATATATAATATGATGTATAGAGCAGGGCTATATAATATGATGTATAGAGCAGGGATATATAATATGATGTATAGAGCAGGGATATATAATATGATGTATAGAGCAGGGATATATAATGGGCTGTATAGAGCAGGGATATATAATATGATGTATAGAGCAGGGATATATAATGGGCTGTATAGAGCAGGGATATATAATATGATGTATAGAGCAGGGATATATAATATGATGTATAGAGCAGGGCTATATAATATGATGTATAGAGCAGGGAAATATAATATGATGAATAGAGCAGGGATATATAATGGGCTGTATAGAGCAGGGATATATAGGAGAAATACGTACCTGGTATTTTACTTTCCTTGAGTACGGAGGCAGCACATCACGGGTTAATCCCATTCCCTTCAGGTTGTAGGACCGCCCACCTAGATAAATCTGAATAATTAATCAATTAATTAGCTCCCTAATATAGGGCGGCAACCAGAATACATCCTTGTGTTGAAAAAATAGATCCAGACACAAAACAATTCCAAAGAGAAAAAATTTATTAGGGAGGGTATCGATGTGCTGCCTCCGTACTCAAGGAAAGTAAAATACCAGGTACGTATTTCTCCTTTCCCTTTTCGTACTCCGGCAGCACATCACGGGATTTGCATAGATCCCAAAGGGGGGGCTTCTGCATCTAGTACTGCACTCAATACCCCAGTGCCGAAGGCCGAGCTCTTGGTATAGATGTCCAGGCGGTAGTGGTTCGCGAAGGTCAGTGTTGAAGACCAGGATGCTGCGCTGCAGATGTCTTCTAGGGAAACTTGCGCCTTTTCTGCCCAGGATACTGCAGTGGATCTTGTAGAGTGTGCCTTGACTGGGAACGGAGGAGAAATTCCCTCAAGAGCGTATGTTTCCATAATTGTAGACTTAATCCATCTTGCAATGGTATCCTTGGATGGACACTGCCCTCTTCTT
The DNA here is from genome assembly GCF_014858855.1 of Bufo gargarizans. NCBI lineage: Eukaryota > Metazoa > Chordata > Amphibia > Anura > Bufonidae > Bufo > Bufo gargarizans. The sequence goes on along the minus strand of NC_058090.1, from coordinate 69,726,985 downwards.
GAACCGGCATATAACAGGAGGAGGTTCTCTGCCTTTCTGAACTCCTTGGTTCTGAGAAGGTAAATTTCAATTGCCCTCTTAACATCTAGTGTATGTAATGCACTCTGTTGTTCATCGGAAGGATCAGGAAAGAACGCTGGAAGGAAGGACTCTCTTTTAATGTTAGAAGAAGATGAGACTTTTGGTTGGAAGAATGGCATGGTACGAAGCAGTACTCCGTCTTGAAGAATCCTCAGGTACGGATGTTTAGAGGAAAGGGCTCGTAGCTCTCCCAACCGTTTTGCTGACATAATTGCAATTAGAAAGGACACCTTGTAGGTAAGCCATCTGAAATCCGCTTGCTGAAGAGGTTCGAATGGAGAAGTCGTTAATCTTCTAAGTACCAAAGACAGGTCCCAGACCGGTAAGGGTTCTCGAAAAATAGGCCTTAGCTTTTTTACTGCCTTAAAGAACCTGACGATGAGGGGGTGATGAATGAATCTATTCTCGGTCATGGCATTTATCGCCGTCATATGTGCCCTCAGTGTATTGGGTTTAAGACCCTTCTGAAAACCGTCTTGAAGGAACTGCAGTACATAAGAGATGTTAATGACTGAACCACCCGACTCACAGAGCCACTCTGAGAACTTATTCCAGATATTGGCATACTTCATATTTGTCGATTGTTTACGAGAACAAAGAAGCGTATTAATTACTGAATCTGAGAGTCCTCTTTCTTCTAGCGCAGATCTTTCAGCCTCCAGGCTGTGAGGTGTAGTCTGTCCAGATGCTGATGATACAGACCCTCTTGAATTAAAAGATCCGGAACCAGAGGGAGCTTCCAGAATTCCCCCTTGGAAAGCTGGAGAAGAAGGGGAAACCACGACCTTCTCGGCCAGAACGGTGTGATTAGTATCGCCTGAGGCCTCTCTGCCAGGATCTTCCGAAGAACTCTCACAATGAGGGGGACCGGAGGAAAGATGTACACGAATAGGTGTTTCCAGCTGAAGGAAAAGGCATCCACCCGAGTTGGGTCTTCCCACTTGTTCAGAGAGCAAAACCTTGGCAGCTTCCTGTTCCTTCTGGACGCCATCAAGTCCCATGCTGGCAGACCCCATTTGGCCACTATCTGCTGGAACACATCTTGATTCAGCTCCCATTCTGCTGGTCTGATCATCCTCCGACTCAGCCGATCCGCTTGAGTATTGCAGCAACCTTTGATATGCATGGCTCTTAATTCTAAAAGGTGGGATTCTGCCCAGGTGAAGATCTGTTTGCACAAGCTCAGGAGAACTGCATTCCTCGTTCCTCCTTGCTTGTTTAGGTAAAAAACCGCCGGGAGATTGTCTGAACGCACAAGCACAGGCTTCCCTATTATCTCTGCTGCAAACTGGTGAAGAGCCAAGTGGACCGCCTTCAGCTCCTTGAAATTTGAAGATTGTTTCTTCATTTGCGGGGACCAGAGGCCTTGAACCCATTTGTCTTGGAGGTGTGCTCCCCAGCCTTGGCCGGATGCGTCTGTAGTGATTATGACCGGAGACATGAACTCGAAACTCTTCCCAGAGGAAAGATTCTTGGTCTGAAGCCACCAGTTTAGGCTCTGAATTGTTGAAGGCTTCAGCCTCACTCTTGCTTTCAGACTGTGGTGGCTGTGATGCCACGTTTGTAGCATATCCTGCTGTAAGTCCCTGGTATGAATCATGGCCCAAGGGACGGCATCGGCCGTCGCTGTCATATGTCCCAGTGTCTTCATGACTCTGCGAACCGAAGGACGATGTAAGGATAACAGGGTTCGTATCTCCTTCTTTAAAGTCCCAATCTTTACAGTTGGCAGGAAAAGTGTCATGCTGCGCGTGTCTATCGTGAACCCTAGGAAGGACTTGGAGGTAGTAGGGATGATTTCTGACTTCTTCCAATTTACTAGAAACTCCAGGGATTGAAGCAGCCTCACCGCTTGCTGGAGATGGATCTGCAGAAGGTGTTTGGATTGGGCTGCCAGAAGCCAGTCGTCCAAGTAGGGGAAGACTTGTATATTCTGGAGACGAAGAGCCACCGTCACTATGATCGCAATCTTGGTAAAGATTCTTGGCGACGAGGAGAGGCCAAAAGGAAGAGCCTTGAACTGGAAGTGAGAAATGCCTTCCTTCCTCTGAATAGCCAGTCTTAGAAATCTTCTGGATGACCCTCTTATGGGGATGTGTAGATACGCGTCCTTTAAGTCTAAGGATACCATGTACAGATCTTTTGTGAGTACTGCTGTTATTGACCTTATAGTCTCCATTTTGAAATGAACTTTCTTCAGGTACTGATTTAAGTAACGCAGATCTATGATGAGACGGCTTCTTCCGTCTGCTTTGGGTACGTGGAATACTCTGGAGTATACCCCCTCTCCCCTCTGGTGGTAAGGAACGGGTTCCAGTGCGCCTTTTCCTAGAAATTCTTCTAGTAAACGACCTAGTAGAGGATCTCCTCCTCTGTTTGTCAAAAATCTGTCTCTTGGGAAGTGGTCGAACTCCAGTTCGTACCCTTCTCTGATGATCTGGAGACCCCAACTGTCTGAGGTGATCCGCAGCCACTCTGGATAGTAGCTTGACAGACGGCCTCCCACTTTCTGACCTGTGGCGTCAGAACTGCATGTTTGGTTGTTTGGATTCGTCAGGCTTTTTTCCTGGCTTTTCCGGAGCTGGTCTGAATCTGCGGTCAGATCTTCCTCTGGTTGAGCGCCCTCTAAAACTTGGCTTCCTATAATCCTGTCCTCTATAGGGACGAAAAAACTTCCGTTTGTCTCCACGTCTGGTTTGAGGGAAATTCAATGTCTTCTCCTCCATATTAGCTTCCAGAAGCTTATCCAGGTGGGAGCCAAAAAGTCTTCCAGGCTCAAACGGCAAGGAGCAGAGATTACTCTTAGACGAAGGATCCCCGGACCATAGCTTCAACCAGAAGGCTCTTCTAACTGAGTTTGATAGGGCCATATTCTTTGCCGTCAACCTTAATGTATCAAGAGGGAAGTCACAAAGGAACTCCGCCGCCATTTTCAACGATGGAAGTTGTTGCAGCAACTCCTCTCTTGCCACTCCATCCTCTATATCCCTGCCAAGTTGGCTTAGCCACACCCTGAGAGCCCGAGCTACAGGGACAGTCGCCATAGCAGCCTTGCTTAGGGAGGCCAGGTAGGTGTGCAGTCTCTTTAGGAGCCCATCTGCTTTCTTCTCCATAGGCTCTTTGAGCAAGGAGGAGTCGTCACTAGGAAACAGAGATTTCTTAGCTAAACGGGTAACCGCCGGGTCTACTCTTGCTGGGACTTCCCAGCTGGTGGATTCAGCAGGATCCGTTTTGTACGCTGCTCTAAATCTGGATCCCAGATTTATCTTTCCCACCGGCTGTTCCCATTCTTTACACATAATGGAACTCAAGACAGGGTGACTAGGAAACACAGAGGCTTTCTTTTTAGGGAAATAAAAAAGATTTTCTTCCTCCCTTTCGGATGTCTTTTCTTTCTTAGACTCCATGCTCCTTTTTACTTCCTTAATGAGCTGGTTAACATTACTTTTGTTAAACAGAAAGTTGTCCTCCACAATCTTGGACTCGGACTCAGAGTCTGAAGAGACTTCACCTTCAGAGCGTGAGGACTGCTCAGAGGACGACCCAGAAGATAACTGCTGTGTCTTGTTACCCTTCTTCCTATTTTTAGCAAGAAATTTCTTAAATAGAGACATCATCTTCCTGGTCTCTGCATCAGAGGCCTCATCTGAATGAGCACAATTCCTACATATATTGGAGGAGCAATCAGGAGGCAACGGCTGAATACAAGAGATGCACAAGGCTTGCTTAGCTTTGCGTTTCTTAGCAGATCTAGACTGAGACACCCTAGGAGGGTTCCCACTGCACTGCTCACAGCAATCCTCTAGACATTCATCAGGCAGAGGCTGATCACATAAATGGCACAACCTGTGCCTGCTCTTTCTGGCCCTCTTCCCAGGTCTGCTTGAGGAGCTGGACATCTGTAACACATAATACAGGAACCAGTAAATAAGAGAGGAGCTATATAAGGATTTGCCTGACACAGGACAGGCAGAAATTACCTTTACAATACCAGAGCTCTGCTGCCAGGCACATGCGGCAGGGAGCACTACAGACAGCCAGTTTAAATACTTACAGCTGCTACAGGTAGGCGGCGGCATGCAGGGTGACGTCAGACGCCCAGCGCCTGCGTTCCACCAAGCGCTTCTGCGCTCCACGAAACCGGAAGTCCGGAACCGGAATACTGCTGCCGCAGGAGGAGGCACCCGGGGTGACGTCAGGACGCCCAGCGCCTGCGTTTCACCCAGCGCTTCTTGCGTTCCACGAACCGGAAGGTCTGATGAAGGTGGCACGTGAGAGAACGTCAGACGCCCAGCGCCTGCATTCCACCGACCGCTTCTCTGCGCTCCACTATCACCAACCCAGGTCGCCGGCCTCTAATGCAGAAAGTGCGTCCTGAAAAAACACAGGCGCAAACGCAAGGGGCCAGGGAATATACATGGCCAAAAAAGAGAAAGAAAAAAAAAAAAAAAGTCAAAAACAGGCTACCTGATCCAGGTAACCAGCCGCTAGGTGGGCTTACTGAAGGACAATAAAAAAACACAAGGATGTATTCTGGTTGCCGCCCTATATTAGGGAGCTAATTAATTGATTAATTATTCTGATTTATCTAGGTGGGCGGTCCTACAACCTGAAGGGAATGGGATTAACCCGTGATGTGCTGCCGGAGTACGAAAAGGGAAAATGGGCTGTATAGAGCAGGGATATATAATATGATGTATAGAGCAGGGATATATAATATGATGTATAGAGCAGGGATATATAATGGGATGTATAGAGCAGGGATATATAATGGGATGTATAGAGCAGGGATATATAATGGGCTGTATAGAGAAGTGTTATGTCCCCTGGACACTCTGTGTCTCTCAGGTGCTGCTGGCAATGCTGCCGGTATCTGCTCAGCAAGTTACGCACACAGGCCGATGTACTACTTAACCAGAGCAAGGTTTATTACTCAGAACATTATGGCATTCTTACATGGAGGAGTCTTATTCCAACAGCTTCTGTCCTTATCAGATGTAATCAGTGGCGTCTCTAGCTTTCAAATTTTGGGGGGGCACACTGGGGGCCAGGACAAAAGTAGGGGGGGGCAGCTATAACAACGATACATTTCACACTTGCGTTGTCCGGATCCGGCATAGAGTTCCGTCGTCGGGGCTCTATGCCGGAAGAATCCTGATCAGTTTTATCCTAATGCATTCTGAATGGAGTGAAATCCGTTCAGGATGCATCAGGATGTCTTCAGTTCCGGACCGGAACGTTTTTTGGCCGGAGAAAATACCGCAGCATGCTGTACTTTTTGCTCCGGCCAAAAATCCTGAACACTTGCCGCAAGGCCGGATCCGGAATTAATGCCCATTTAAAGGCATTGATCCGGATCCGGCCTTAAGCTAAACGTCGTTTCGGCGCATTGCCGGATACGACGTTTAGCTTTTTCTCAATGGTTACCATGGCTGCCGGGACGCTAAAGTCCTGGCAGCCATGGTAAAGTGTAGCGGGGAGCGGCATACTTACCGTCCGTGCGGCTCCCGGGGCGCTCCAGAGTGACGTCAGGGCGCCCCAGGTGCATGGATGACGTGATCGCATGTACACGTCATCCATGCGCCTGGGGCGCTCTGACGTCACTCTGGAGCGCCCTGGGAGCCGCACGGATGGTAAGTATACCGCTCCCCACTACTACTATGGTAACCAGGACTTTAATAGCGTCCTGGGTGCCATAGTAACACTGAAAGCATTTTGAAGACGGATCCGTCTTCAAATGCTTTCAGTACACTTGCGTTTTTCCGGATCCGGCGTGTAATTCCGGCAAGTGGAGTACACGCCGGATCCGGACAATGCAAGTGTGAAAGGGCCCTTAGTTATATAGCTACTGAATGAGATGCCTTTAACATATATATCTCCTGAGAAGCCAATTTGATTCTAAGGGGTTAATTTAATTCAACCTGTAATCTAAACTCTTGTGTCATCTGTCACTTCTCCTATCTGTTGCAACAAAAGCAGCCTCAGCCTCAGTGTAATGTAACCTGTTCTACACTCTGACTCACGGCTCTTTTAACTCAATGAATCGAATGAGTCACAAACTAAGTCGGATCTTTAGATTCTTTTAAGGCTACTTTCACATTTGCGTTCGGGCGGATCCGTTCTGAACGGATCCGCTCACAATAATGCAGACGGAGGCTCCGTTCAGAACGGATCCGTCTGCATTGTTTTAGCATATAAAAGCTAAGTGTGAAAATAGCCTCGGACGGATCCGTCCAGACTTTCAATGTAAAGTCAATGGGGGACGGATCCGCTTGAAGATTGAGCCACATTGTGGCATCTTCAAACGGATCCGTCCCCATTGACTTACATTGTAAGTAAGGACAGATCCGCACGGATCCGCACGCCTCCGCACGGCCAGGCGGACACCCGAACGCTGCAAGCAGCGTTCAGCTGTCCGCCTGTCCGTGCGGAGGCGAGCGGAGCGGAGGCTGAACGCCGCCAGACTGATGCAGTCTGAGCGGATCCGCTCCATTCAGACTGCATCAGGGCTGGACGGCTGCGTTCGGGTCCGCTCGTGAGCTCCTTCAAACGGAGCTCACGAACGGACCAGCGAACGCTAGTGTGAAAGGAGCCTAACTTGTGACTCATTCGATTCATTTCTATTCATAGACTCCCTGCACTTGTGTGACTCGAGTCAGAGCTGCTAGTGCTGTGCTTGCCCTGCCCCCTCAGCTCTGGTCGGTGATTGGTTGGTGGGCGGGGAGGGGTGGGGCTGGCAGAAGCCAGCTTCCACTCTAAGATCAGATTACGCTCCTCCCCATCCCTCCCTCAGGCTCCGGCTCCCTGAGTCCCTGCTGCCAGCAGCGTGAGGTGAGAGACTCCGATCGGATCAGTCAAGTGAATGCCGCTGGCACAGGCAGTAGTAAGGAGATGAGCGCAATGGAAGCGCTCATCTCCCTGTGCCTGGCGGCGGCTCACTGGGGGGGGGCGCATTTTAGTTGGGGGGGCACATGGGGGGGCCCAGCATGATGTAGGAGGGGCCGTGGCCCCCTCTGGCCCCCCCCTGGCGACGCCACTGGATGTAATCCCTTCTCAGCCTCATGTGTCTGCTTCCAGTTCCCCTCACACACACTGTCTGACTTCCTGGTACAGCTCCTCCTCCCCCATCATGCATCAGGAGAAAAAGGGTAAAGGTCACAGTGATCTATCACAACATCACACCTCCTTTCCTCCCCCAAACAAAAAAAAAAAACATAACAAGAGAACAAAATGTTGAACACATAACATAACAAGGCAAGCAAGATCAGTTCAGCAAGTAGTATCTCCAACTCAGTTCTGTGATTTCCGCAGCACTTCATGAGCCCTTTGTCTCTGTTCCCTGACCTCCAATGTGTCCCGTAAGATTTCAGCACTTTGCCAGCGAGGCGTTTGACGTCTTTGACGGGTAGACCTACGCAGAGGTACAGCACCGGGAGGAATAAAGTCAGTCAAAGGTACTGGAGAGGTCAGTAGGCGTCCCACAGACAAATCAGGCTCTGCAACTTCAGGCACATGTCCGGGCTCCTCAGGAATATGGTCACCAACCGGTTCAGGGTTTGGGTGTAAACTTGTGGGATCATGCCAGACACCATGCCATATGTCACCAGCAGAGTTCAGAGTAGACTCTGGTGGGTGGTCAGAAAGAAGGGTCGGTTTTGTCACTAGTGGCCGGCAAATGCGTTTCCTCAATTGTGAAAGGTGTCGCCGAACACAAATGCCTTCCTCCAGGCGGACAAGGTACATTCTTCTGCCAAGAGTTCCATCAATAACGCCAGGAAGCCAAGGAGGCAAAGCTCTGTAATTCTGAGACCATACAAGATCACCGGCACGGAATCCCAGACGGCCCGGCGGAGGAGGTGTTGGTGACTGCTCCTGTGGACGAAATAAAGCAAGTTTGGTGCGGAGATGCCTGCCAAACATAGGAAAAGCCGGTGACAGCCCAGTAGTAGCGTGTTTCGTGTTACGGTACATGATCAAGAATTCCAGCAGCTTCTCTTCTGACAGTCCAACCTGGTCCAGAGTGGACAGTAAGTGCTTCTTAAATGACTGCACAAATCGTTCTGCCAGCCCATTTGAAGCTGGATGATAAGGAGCTGTTTTGTAGTGTTGGACACCCAAACCACTAAGGAAGGATTGAAACTCATGCGATGTAAATTGAGTTCCATTGTCGGAGACTATGGCTGTAGGCAAGCCAAATCGAGCAAAGAGCTTCCTTAAGACTAGAATGGTAGCAGCTGAGGTAATAGAAGGCATTTGAAAAACCTCCGGCCATTTGGAATGTGCATCTACCACGATCAAATACATTTTACCCTGGATGGGGCCAGCAAAATCAAGATGGAGTCTGGACCACGGTTCTGTTGGCCATGGCCAAGGTTGCAGGGTTCCTCTCTTTTGGGGTCGCTGGGCTTGACAGCACCCAGGACATTGAGCAACATAATCTTCAATGGCTGTATCCATTTGTGGCCACCAAACATAGCTCCGGGCCCGCTGCTTCATGCGCACCACACCAGGATGGCCTTCATGCAGTATCCTTAGCATGGTTGATTGCAAGTACTGGGGTACAATCACTCTATTGCCCCATTGTAGGCAACCAGCATTAGTCACAAGCTCACATTTTCTGGCAAAGTACGGACGAAAGTCACCTGAAACACTCTCTGGCCATCCAGTCTGAACATAAGAGAATATCTGAGACAGGAAAGGATCTGTGGCTGTATGTCTGGCAATCAGGGAGGTGGACATGCAAGATTGTGGCCTGTGTACTTCCACTACACGTACCTCTCTTAGTGGGTGGTCATCTCTTAGTGGCAATCTGGAAAATGCATCTGCATTGCCATGGGTATCATGGGAGCGGTATCTGATCGAATAAGCATAAGCTCCTAAAAATAAAGCGTACCTTTGTAAGCGAGATGCGGTTGTTGTAGAAATTCCTTTCTGAGGGTTCAGTATTGACAACAGAGGTTTGTGGTCAGTGATAAGTGTGAACTCCCGACCATAGACGTACGCGTGAAATTTTTTTGTGGCCCATACAATGGCCAAAGCTTCCTTGTCAATCTGGGAGTAGTTTTGTTCTGCTGAGGTTAAAGACCTGGAGGCAAAAGAAATGGGGCGCTCCGTGCCATCCGGCATGACATGGGAAAGCACTGCACCCAGTCCATAAGGCGAGGCATCACAAGCCAGGATGACGGGTTTCTTTAAATCATAGTGGACCAGAACTCGAGAAGACAGAATGAGTTCTTTAGAAAGCCGAAAAGCTTCTTCACATTTGTCTGTCCATATCCATTTAGCTCTTGCATCCAGTAAGCGATGTAATGGGTAGAGCTGGTGCGCTAGGTTCGGCAAGAAACGGTGGTAGTAATTTAGGAGGCCAAGGTAGGACCTGAGCTGGGTGACATTCCGGGGGGTAGGGGCATGGGTAAGGGCTTTAACCTTTTCTTCAGTAGTGTGTAACCCATGACGGTCCACCGTGTGGGCACAAAACTCCAGTTGAGACTTGAGAAATTCGCATTTTGACAGATTAACACGTAACCCATACTTTTGGAGTCTCCCTAGCACAGCTTCAACATTCTTTCTGTGTTCTTCATCAGTGGGACCAGTGATGAGCATGTCATCCAGTAGACATTGGGTGAAAGGTATTCCTGCCAGTACCTCATCCATGATCCGCTGCCAGATGGCTGGAGCTGGGGCTATGCCAAAAACCATGCGGTTATACTGGAATAATCCTTTATGAGTGTTAATGGTCAACAGATGGCGTGAATCTGGGTGTACTTGCAGTTGCAGGTAAGCTTGCTTTAAGTCTATTTTTGTAAACTTTTGCCCCCCAGCCAGTGAGCCAAATAAATCTTCAAGTCGAGGCAATGGGTATTGATCCACAAGAAGTTGGTTGTTCAGAGCTACCCTGAAATCACCACAAATCCTAATGTCTCCATTCTTTTTCTTGACAGGCACAATTGGTGATGCCCATTCACTTCTATCCACTTTCGTTATGATCTTTTCAGCCAATAGGTGGTCCAGCTCTGCTTCCACTTTTTTCCGCAAGGCAAAAGGTACTGATCTTGCCTTACAAAAACGAGGTGTAGCACCAGGCTTCAAGAGGAGGTGGGCCATCTTTCCTTTTACGGTGCCCAAAGAGTCCTCAAAAACCTCTTTAAAACGTGACTTCAGGGATTCCACCCAATGGTCTACTTTAGAAAGCAATGTACATTGGGCAATGGTAAAAGGAGGCATGCCCAGGGCTTTGATCCAGTCCCTTACATACAGCGGAGGACCTCCATTCCTTACAACATAAAGGCGTAGACTTTGACTGTGGTTGCCTAATGTAACAAGGGGCTTTACATAACCCAAGGGCTGTAGTAGTTCCTTGCTGTAGGTTTGTAGTGTGAGCTTTGTAGGTTTTAGCGGCAGGGACAGACCCGATGCCTTTAAATCAGTCCATGAAATGACAGACACAGCTGCCCCTGTATCAACATTCATGGAGACAGGACAGCCATTGAGTGTGACATCCACTTTAATCGCCGGAGTACTCCCAGCTACTCGAAACAGTCCAACATGCTGGACACATGTCTCCTCATCAGAGCTAAAACCGTTATTGTCCATATCCACACGGAATGTCTGTTTACGTCTATCTTTTGTGGTAGTGTTCGGGGAGCGAGAGCTGCGGCAAACGCGCCCAATATGACCAGTCTTCCCACAGCGAAAACAAACGACATCCTTGAACTTGCAAGCAGGCGCACTGTGAGTATTGTTACCACAACGGTAGCAAGTCGGGGTCCCAGAGACAGAAGAATTAGGGTGGCGAGGTTTAAGCTGAGTGGCAGGGGACGGGCATCTCGAGCGTTGAGTGATAGCAGTGTGGAATATTTCCTCACCCTGGCTTGCAGGAGTTGTAGGTGGTGCCTTCAGTAGGGTGGCGTCCCGTGTTGCCAACTCCATGACCGTAGCAAGGTCAGTGGCTTTCGTCAGAGTCAAGTCGGGTTCTGTGAGTAAACGTTTCTGTATGGCTGGGTCGCAGAGTCCCATGACGAACATGTCACGGAGAGCCGTCTGTAGGTAGTCTCCAAACTGACAAGTGGCAGCCAGTTTACGTAAAGCAATGATATATGTCTTTACATCCTCCCCGGCCTGCTGCCTTCTACCGTAGAATTTAAACCGCTCCGCGATTTCCAACGGCTTCGGGTTGTAGTGTGTATGTAGCGTCTGAATTAACTCAGGCAGGGACTTAGAGGCTGGCTTGTCTGGAGAAACAAGGTCTCTGAGGGTTCCATATGCAGCTTGACCCAATGCAGTGAGAAAAACTGCACTTCTCTTTTCAACAGTCACATTATTCGCTTCCATATACTGTTCCAGCCTCTCCACCCAGGAGGTCCATGACTCAGCTGCAGGATCAAATGGTTGAATAAACCCTATGAAGGCCATGTGTGCTAAAATCCACAATCCTCGTCGCCACTGTTATGTCCCCTGGACACTCTGTGTCTCTCAGGTGCTGCTGGCAATGCTGCCGGTATCTGCTCAGCAAGTTACGCACACAGGCCGATGTACTACTTAACCAGAGCAAGGTTTATTACTCAGAACATTATGGCATTCTTACATGGAGGAGTCTTATTCCAACAGCTTCTGTCCTTATCAGATGTAATCCCTTCTCAGCCTCATGTGTCTGCTTCCAGTTCCCCTCACACACACTGTCTGACTTCCTGGTACAGCTCCTCCTCCCCCATCATGCATCAGGAGAAAAAGGGTAAAGGTCACAGTGATCTATCACAACATCACAAGAAGGGATATATAACATGTATAGAGCAGGGATATATAATGGGATGTATAGAGCAGGGATATATAATGGGATGTATAGAGCAGGGATATATAATGGGATGTATAGAGCAGGGATATATAATATGATGTATAAAGCAGGGATATATATATATATATATATATATATATATATATATATAGCGAAGAAGTAGGACTGCACTCCAAAATGTAGTAAAATAGCAGTGATTTATTCACCCATGATATGGCAAGTCTTGCGACGTTTCGGCTCACAAGAGCCTTCCTCAAGCATAGTAACAGTAAAAATCAGAACATATAAAGGCATTTACAAAGTGTCCAACCCACAAAGGTGTGGTCACATTCAATTACAATTACATACATCTGGTTGAGATCAATAAAGTGCAAATACATAAAGTGACAAGTGCTGAATAATGTACAACTCTAGGGATGCCTTACCCTCAGCGAGAGCCAAAATGTGTACAATACTTTGTATAGGTAGATTCACAATTAAATAAGTGACTTATTGAATGTGGATCACAGAAATACGGCCTTCAGTGGTGATGGGGCCCACATATACCATTGCGTTCATTGCGAGTCTTCAACTCATCAATGCGCATGTTCGCACTGACCTCATGGTGTGCGTCATAGTGTAAAATGTGCGCGCGCGCACATGCGCATGCGCGCAAGTTTGCGCGCACGCGTTCGCGCGCAAATTCGCGTGCATGCGTACCATGCGATCGGCGCAAAGGCACCATTTTGCTTAAGGGAATCCACCCTACAATTCTATTTGTATTATATGTGACTGTTATATAAATAGGATCGTTATATAAACATGCGACCGCTGTAGGGATCTCCTACAAAAGCCAGCCTCTGGACCGGGATCCCGACCTTGCGAGCGAGACACCTGACCAGGGGGCCGTGAATGCCAGGGGAGAGCATTTCCATGATCTCCGCCGGCAGTCTAGGCCCATTGCTGGTAATTAAAGCAGTCATGAAGAGATACTCACTCCCAAATAAACAGTCATATCATATAAATATAAAGGTACAGATGTATATCTGAAGTAACGCATGGATGTAAAGACGCCGATGTCCACGCTGGGCCGCATCGTCCACAAAGGCAAAAAATTCAAGGATCCACATCCAATAGTGTGAAAATATATAAAACCTAAAAACAAAGAGAGAGGAATAAATATTTCCAAATATAATACAGATAAATATTGATCTTTTCATGGTTATCTTACACCAATATACCGATATAAGGAGGACAAGAACACATATATGCGATTGGACTAAGAACGACCCGCAGATCCACAACACTGTCACCTGAACTCGATGTTGAGACCCTTAGGGTGCAAGCTGTCAAGATCATAAATCCAGCGTAAGGCCCCATGCACACGGCCGTGTTTCACAGCCGTGTGCGGGCCGTGGAACCGCGGCCTGGATCCCTCCTGAGAGCAGGAGCGCACGGCGTCACTGGTTGCTATGACGCCGTGCGCTCCCTGCTGCCGGCACAGTACAGTAATACACTGGTACGATCTATACCAGTGTATTACTGTATTACTGTTGTGGATCTGCGGGTCGTTCTTAGTCCAATCGCATATATGTGTTCTTGTCCTCCTTATATCGGTATATTGGTGTAAGATAACCATGAAAAGATCAATATTTATCTGTATTATATTTGGAAATATTTATTCCTCTCTCTTTGTTTTTAGGTTTTATATATTTTCACACTATTGGATGTGGATCCTTGAATTTTTTGCCTTTGTGGACGATGCGGCCCAGCGTGGACATCGGCGTCTTTACATCCATGCGTTACTTCAGATATACATCTGTACCTTTATATTTATATGATATGACTGTTTATTTGGGAGTGAGTATCTCTTCATGACTGCTTTAATTACCAGCAATGGGCCTAGACTGCCGGCGGAGATCATGGAAATGCTCTCCCCTGGCATTCACGGCCCCCTGGTCAGGTGTCTCGCTCGCAAGGTCGGGATCCCGGTCCAGAGGCTGGCTTTTGTAGGAGATCCCTACAGCGGTCGCATGTTTATATAACGATCCTATTTATATAACAGTCACATATAATACAAATAGAATTGTAGGGTGGATTCCCTTAAGCAAAATGGTGCCTTTGCGCCGATCGCATGGTACGCATTCACGCGAATTTGCGCGCGAACGCGTGCGCGCAAACTTGCGCGCATGCGCATGCGCGCAAATTTTACACTATGACGCACACCATGAGGTCAGTGCGAACATGCGCATTGATGAGTTGAAGACTCGCAACGAACGCGATGGTATATGTGGGCCCCATCGCCACTGAAGGCCGTATTTCTGTGATCCACATTCAATAAGTCACTTATTTAATTGTGAATCTACCTATACAAAGTATTGTACACATTTTGGCTCTCGCTGAGGGTAAGGCATCCCTAGAGTTGTACATTATTCAGCACTTGTCACTTTATGTATTTGCACTTTATTGATCTCAACCAGATGTATGTAATTGTAATTGATTGTGACCACACCTTTGTGGGTTGGACACTTTGTAAATGCCTTTATACAGGTCCTTCTCAAATAATTAGCATATTGTGATAAAGTTCATTATTTTCTGTAATGTACTGATAAACATTAGACTTTCATATATTTTAGATTCATTACACACCAACTGAAGTAGTTCAAGCCTTTTATTGTTTTAATATTGATGATTTTGGCATACAGCTCATGAAAACCCAAATTTCCTATCTCAAAAAATTAGCATATTTCATCCGACCAATAAAAGAAAAGTGTTTTTAATACAAAAAAAGTCAACCTTCAAATAATTATGTTCAGTTCTGCACTTAATACTTGGTCGGGAATCCTTTTGCAGAAATGACTGCTTCAATGCGGCGTGGCATGGAGGCAATCAGCCTGTGGCACTGCTGAGGTGTTATGGAGGCCCAGGATGCTTCGATAGCGGCCTTAAGCTCATCCAGAGTGTTGGGTCTTGCGTCTCTCAACTTTCTCTTCCCAATATCCCACAGATTCTCTATGGGGTTCAGGTCAGGAGAGTTGGCAGGCCAATTGAGCACAGTAATACCATGGTCAGTAAACCATTTACCAGTGGTTTTGGCACTGTGAGCAGGTGCCAGGTCGTGCTGAAAAATGAGATCTTCATCTCCATAAAGCTTTTCAGCAGATGGAAGCATGAAGTGCTCCAAAATCTCCTGATAGCTAGCTGCATTGACCCTGCCCTTGATAAAACACAGTGGACCAACAAAAGCAGCTGACATGGCACCCCAGACCATCACTGACTGTGGGTACTTGACACTGGACTTCAGGCATTTTGGCATTTCCCTCTCCCCAGTCTTCCGCCAGACTCTGGCACCTAGATTTCCGAATGACATGCAAAATTTGCTTTCATCCGAAAAAAGTACTTTGGACCACTGAGCAACAGTCCAGTGCTGCTTCTCTGTAGCCCAGGTCAGGCGCTTCTGCCGCTGTTTCTGGTTCAAAAGTGGCTTGACCTGGGGAATGCGGCACCTGTAGCCCATTTCCTGCACACGCCTGTACACGGTGGCTCTGGATGTTTCTACTCCAGACTCAGTCTACTGCTTCCGCAGGTCCCCCAAGGTCTGGAATCGGTCCTTCTCCACAATCTTCCTCAGGGTCCGGTCACCTCTTCTCGTTGTGCAGCGTTTTTTGCCACACTTTTTCCTTCCCACAGACTTCCCACTGAGGTGCCTTGATACAGCACTCTGGGAACAGCCTATTCGTTCAGAAATTTCTTTGTGTCTTACCCTCTTGCTTGAGGGTGTCAATGATGGCCTTCTGGACAGCAGTCAGGTCGGCAGTCTTACCCATGATTGCGGTTTTGAGTAATGAACCAGGCTGGGAGTTTTTAAAAGCCTCAGGAATCTTTTGCAGGTGTTTAGAGTTAATTAGTTGATTCAGATGATTAGGTTAATAGCTTGTTTAGAGAACCTTTTCATGATATGCTAATTTTTTGAGATAGGAATTTTGGTTTTTCATGAGCTGTATGCCAAAATCATCAATATTAAAACAATAAAAGGCTTGAACTACTTCAGTTGGTGTGTAATGGATCTAAAATCAATGAAAGTCTAATGTTTATCAGTACATTACAGAAAATAATGAACTTTATCACAATATGCTAATTTTTTGAGAAGGACCTGTATGTTCTGATTTTCACTGTTACTATGCTTGAGGAAGGCTCTTGTGAGCCGAAACGTCGCAAGACTTGCCATATCATGGGTGAATAAATCACTGCTATTTTACTACATTTTGGAGTGCAGTCCTACTTCTTCGCTTTATACAATTTTGGGGTTTGCCACTGCCCTGTGTTGGACCTTGCACCCGTACTCTGGTGGTGCTCCCACTGGACTTTTCTCATCTATATATATATATATACATATACCAAGAAAAAATGGCGGCACTGGTGCAAAATCAAATAGAGTCCGGTGCACGTCCCCAGGGGAATAGGCTTCTTACCCGAATGTATAGATCCAGAAAAACGGGCAGCACTCCAAGGATAAGAACAAGTGAACCTTTATTCACCCAGGTGGTGCAACGTTTCGGCTCTGCACTTGAGCCTTTTTCAAGCAAAGATACAACTCAAATCACAGCATTATATACCGGTGAATCAATTAACATATTCAACATGTGATCACACTCCACCCAGTGGGTGTGTTACAAATCATGACAGTCAAATGTGGAGACAATGTGAACATCGCATGAAAACAATAAATAAAGCGCGGATCAAGTAGAAAATGCATGTAACATACATGTCATATACAGTGTGACTAAAGACACATGCCACAAGTATCAGTTAAAAAATCAATCTATCCGATCGGTGCATTATAGTGTAATGTACTTTACAGGAGGGAGGAACAGAGAGGAAGGGCGATCAAGCAGACATACCGAGAAGGCGAGGTGGTTACCGTCATGTTGCTGTTCGGCGTTATTTACCATTCATTGCGCAGACGTAGCGCAGCACCAATCAGGGATATGCAGACCGAAGGCGTTCGGTGTCATCAGACCAGGCTGCAACGTCATCTTCCTGAGTCAGGACGTCTATCCCCATGCGCATGCTCAGTAGAAAAAACCTACTCTCGGCGCCATCTTGCTTTATGGAAACAGACCACTATGTCAAAGCACTCAGTATAACGCATCCAACCCACATTATGACGGGTATGAGCAGCTCAGAAAGACAGGGGCTCCCTGATGACCAGGGTGTCCATCTGTACTATCCAGGTGAGGCCATGTCGTGATTTGAGTTGTATCTTTGCTTGAAAAAGGCTCAAGTGCAGAGCCGAAACGTTGCACCACCTGGGTAAATAAAGGTTCACTTGTTCTTATCCTTGGAGTGCCGCCCGTTTTTCTGGATCTATATATATATATATATATATATATATATATAATATGATGTACAGAAAAGGGATATATAATATAATGTATAGAGCAGGGATATATAATGTGATGTATAGAGCAGGGATATATAATGTGATGTATAGAGCAGGGATATATAATATGATGTATAAAGAATGATGTATAATAGCAAGTACAGTATATAGCAGGAATATATCATATATTGTATAGAGCATGGATATATAATATGATTTATCGAGCAGGGATATATAATATGATGAATAGAGCAGGGATATATAATGTGATGTATAGAGCAGGGATATACAAACCGGATTCCAAAAAAGTTGGGACACTATACAAATCGTGAATAAAAACTGAATGCAATGATGTGGAGGTGCCAACTTCTAATATTTTATTCAGAATAGAACATAAATCACGGAACAAAAGTTTAAACTGAGAAAATGTACCATTTTAAGGGGAAAAATATGTTGAATCAGAATTTCATGGTGTCAACAAATCCCCAAAAAGTTGGGACAAGGCCATTTTCACCACTGTGTGGCATCTCCCCTTCTTCTTACAACACTCAACAGACGTCTGGGGACCGAGGAGACCAGTTTCTCAAGTTTAGAAATAGGAATGCTCTCCCTTTCTTGTCTAATACAGGCCTCTAACTGTTCAATTGTCTTAGGCCTTCTTTGTTGCACCTTCCTCTTTATGATGCGCCAAATGTTCTCTATAGGTGAAAGATCTGGACTGCAGACTGGCCATTTCAGTACCCGGATCCTTCTCCTACGCAGCCATGATGTTGTGATTAATGCAGAATGTGGTCTGGCATTATCTTGTTGAAAAATGCAGGGTCTTCCCTGAAAGAGATGACGTCTGGATGGGAGCATATGTTGTTCTAGAACCTGAATATATTTTTCTGCATTGATGGTGCCTTTCCAGACATGCAAGCTGCCCATGCCACACGTGCTCATGCAACCCCATACCATCAGAGATGCAGGCTTCTGAACTGAGCGTTGATAACAACTTGGGTTGTCCTTGTCCTCTTTGGTCCGGATGACATGGCGTCCCAGATTTCCAAAAATAACTTTGAATCGTGACTCATCTGACCATAGAACAGTCTTCCATTTTGCCACACTCCATTTTAAATGATCCCTGGACCAGTGAAAACGCCTGAGCTTGTGGATCTTGCTTAGAAATGGCTTCTTCTTTGCACTGTAGAGTTTCAGCTGGCAATGGCGGATGGCACGGTGGATTGTGTTCACTGACAATGGTTTCTGGAAGTATTCCTGAGCCCATTCTGTGATTTCCTTTACAGTAGCATTCCTGTTTGTGGTGCAGTGTCGTTTAAGGGCCCGGAGATCGCGGGCATCCAGTATGGTTTTACGGCCTTGACCCTTACGCACAGAGATTGTTCCAGATTCTCTGAATCTTCGGATGATGTTATGCACAGTTGATGATGATAGATGCAAAGTCTTTGCAATTTGTCGCTGGGTAACACCTTTCTGATATTGCTCCACTATCTTTTTGCGCAACATTGTGGGAATTGGTGATCCTCTATCCATCCTGGCTTCTGAGAGACACTGCCACTCTGAGAAGCTCTTTTTATACCCAATCATGTTGCTAATTGACCTAATTAGTGATGATTGGTCTTCCAGCTCTTCGTTATGCTCAAATTTACTTTTTCTAGCCTCTTATTGCTACTTGTCCCAACTTTTTGGGGATTTGTTGACACCGTGAAAATTTGAATCAACGTATTTTTCCTTTAAAACGATACATTTACTCGGATTAAACGTTTTATCTGTCATCTACGTTCTATTACAAATAAAATATTGACATTTGCCATCTCCACATCATTGCATTCAGTTTTTATTCACAATTTGTTTAGTGTCCCAACTTTTTTGGAATCCGGTTTGTATAATGGGATGTATAGAGCAGCTATATAATATGATGTATAAAGCAGGGATGTTTAATGTGATGTATGAGCAGGGATAAATATACAGATAAATATAAACATTAGACTTTCATATATTTTAGATTCATTACACACCAACTGAAGTAGTTCAAGCCTTTTATTGTTTTAATATTGATGATTTTGGCATACAGCTCATGAAAACCCAAATTTCCTATAAAAAAAAATTAGCATATTTCATCCGACCAATAAAAGAAAAGTGTTTTTAATACAAGAAAAGTCAACCTTAAAATAATTATGTTCAGTTATGCACTCAATACTTGGTCGGGAATCATTTTGCAGAAATGACTGCTTCAATGCGGCGTGGCATGGAGGCAATCAGCCTGTGGCACTGCTGAGGTGTTATGGAGGCCCAGGATGCTTCGATAATGGCCTTAAGCTCATCCAGAGTCTTGGGTCTTGCGTCTCTCAACTTTCTCTTCCCAATATCCCACAGATTCTCTATGGGGTTCAGGTCAGAAGAGTTGGCAGGCCAATTGAGCACAGTAATACCATGGTCAGTAAACCATTTACCAGTGGTTTTGGCACTGTGAGCAGGTGCCAGGTCGTGCTGAAAAATGAAATCTTCATCTCCATAAAGCTTTTCAGCAGATGGAAGCATGAAGTGCTCCAAAATCTCCTGATAGCTAGCTGCATTGACCCTGCCCTTGATAAAACACAGTGGACCAACACCAGCAGCTGACATGGCACCCCAGACCATCATTGACTGTGGGGACACTGGACTTCAGGCATTTTGGCATTTCCCTCTCCCCAGTCTTCCTCCAGACTCTGGCACCTTGATTTCCGAATGACATGCAAAATTTGCTTTCATCCGAAAAAAGTACTTTGGACCACTGAGCAACAGTCCAGTGCTGCTTCTCTGTAGCCCAGGTCAGGCGCTTCTGCCACTGTTTCTGGTTCAAAAGTGGCTTGACCTGGGGAATGCGGCACCTGTAGCCCATTGCCTGCACACGCCTGTACACGGTGGCTCTGGATGTTTCTACTCCAGACTCAGTCCACTGGTTCCGCAGGTCCCCCAAGGTCTGGAATCGGTCCTTCTCCACAATCTTCCTCAGGGTCCGGTCACCTCTTCTCGTTGTGCAGCGTTTTCTGCCACACTTTTTCCTTCCCACAGACTTCCCACTGAGGTGCCTTGATACAGCACTCTGGGAACAGCCTATTCATTCAGAAATTTCTTTATGTGTCTTACCCTCTTGCTTGAGGGTGTCAATGATGGCCTTCTGGACAGCAGTCAGGTCGGCAGTCTTACCCATGATTGCGGTTTTGAGTAATGAACCAGGCTGGGAGTTTTTAAAAGCCTCAGGAATCTTTTGCAGGTGTTTAGAGTTAATTAGTTGATTCAGATGATTAGGTTAATAGCTCGTTTAGAGAACCTTTTCATGATATGCTAATTTTTTAAATAGGAATTTTGGGTTTTCATGAGCTGTATGCCAAAATCATCAATATTAAAACAATAAAAGGCTTGAACTACTTCAGTTGGTGTGTAATGAATCTAAAATATATGAAAGTCTAATGTTTATCAGTACATTACAGAAAATAATGAACTTTATCACAATATGCTAATTTTTTTAGAAGGACCTGTATTTGTATATAATATGATGTATAGAGAAGTGATATATAATATAATGTATAAAGCAGGGATATATAATATGAAGTACTGAGCAGGGAAATATAATATGAAGTATTGAGCAGGGATATACACTCACCTAAAGAATTATTAGGAACACCATACTAATACGGTGTTGGACCCCCTTTTACCTTCAGAACTGCCTTAATTCTATGTGGCATTGATTCAACAAGGTGCTGATAGCATTCTTTAGAAATGTTGGCCCATATTGATAGGATAGCATCTTGCAGTTGATGGAGATTTGAGGGATGCACGAAGCTCCCGTTCCACCATATCCCAAAGATGCTCTATTGGGTTGAGATCTGGTGACTGTGGGGGCCATTTTAGTACAGTGAACTCATTGTCATGTTCAAGAAACCAATTTGAAATGATTCGAGCTTTGTGACATGGTGCATTATCCTGCTGGAAGTAGCCACCAGACGCTGTTTTTTTTATCCCTGTGATGCTCTGCCAGGCCTCTACTGCAACTGTCTTCAGTTTCTGCTTGTTCTTGGGGCATTTTGACTTCAGTTTTGTCTTCAGCAAGTGAAATGCATGCTCAATCGGATTCAGGTCAGGTAATTGACTTGGCCATTGCATAACATTCCACTTCTTTCCCTTAAAAAACTCTTTGGTTGCTTTTGCAGTATGCTTTGGGTCATTGTCTATCTGCACTGTGAAGCGCCGTCCAATGAGTTCTGAAACATTTGGCTGAATATGAGAAGATAATATTGCCCGAAACAATTCAGAATTCATCCTGCTGCTTTTGTCAGCAGTCACATCATCAATAAATACAAGAGAACCAGTTCCATTGGCAGCCATAAATGCCCACGCCATGACACTACCACCACCATGCTTCACTGATGAGGT
This sequence comes from Bufo gargarizans, assembly GCF_014858855.1. Lineage (NCBI taxonomy): Eukaryota > Metazoa > Chordata > Amphibia > Anura > Bufonidae > Bufo > Bufo gargarizans. The sequence goes on along the minus strand of NC_058090.1, from coordinate 69,705,335 downwards.
GGTATGCTTAGGTTCATGAGCAGTTCCTTTCCTTCTCCATACTCTTCTCTTCCCATTACTCTGGTACAAGTTGATCTTGATCTCATCTGTCCATAGGATGTTGTTCCAGAACTGTGAAGGCTTTTTTAGAAGTTTGGCAAACTCTAATCTGGCCTTCCTGTTTTTGAGGCTCACCAATGGTTTACATTTTGTGGTGAACCCTCTGTATTCACTCTGGTGAAGTCTTCTCTTGATTGTTGACATTGACACACATACACCTACCTCCTGGAGAGTGTTCTTGATCTGGCCATCTGTTGTGAAGGGTGTTTTCTTCACCAGGGAAAGAATTCTTCGGTCATCCACCACAGTTGTTTTCCGTGGTCTTCCGGGTATTTTGGTGTTGCTGAGCTCACCGGTGCGTTCCTTCTTTTTAAGAATGTTCCAAAAAGTTGTTTTGGCCGCGCCTAATGTTTTTTTCTATTTCTCTCATGGGTTTGTTTTGTTTTTTCAGCCTAATGATGGTTTGCTCTTTGGATCTCATCTTGAGAGTTGACAGCAACAGATTCCAAATGCAAATATCACACTTGAAATGAACTCTGGACCTTTTATCTGCTTATTGTAATTGGGATAATGATGGAATAACACACACCTGGCCATGGAACAGCTGAGAAGCCAATTGTCCCATTACTTTTGGTTCCTTAACAAGTGGGAGGCACAATCTGCAAACTGTTGTAATTCCTACACCGTTCACCTTATTTGGATGTAAATACCCTCAAATTAAAGCTGACAGTCTGCACTTAACGCACATCATGTTCATTTAATTTCAAATCCATTGTGGTGGTGTATAGAGCCCAACATTTTTTAATAGTGTCAATGTCCCAATATTTATGGACCTGACTGTATGTATATAGCAGGGATATATATTATGATTTATAGAGCAGGGATATTTAATATAATGTATAGAGCAGGGATATATAATATGAAGTATAGAGAAGGGATATAAAATGTGACAGATGAGCGAATTTTAAAAAAATTCGATTTGGCCGGTTCACATAATATTTGGAAAAAATTTGCTTTGATCAGAATTTATTTGCGTCGAATCGCGTTAAAAACGGCTATTTCCTGGCTTCATAGAGCCTTTATAGTGGTGTAGAACACTTTGGCTTGCAGTAACATGCAGAGGGAGTCTGCTGTGGTAGTGAAATAATTCTGTGAGTCTGTATAACATGCAGATGACAGGCGTCGCTCTTAGAATCACTGCACACTTCACTTATTTGGGCAGTCAAGGGGCTAAAACTGACCAAATAACTTAAGTATCAATTCAGCCTGACAGGTCGATGTTAGCGCCAAGAAGAAGCGCACTCTTTTTCCACTGTTGTCAGCTGTTTCCACATAGATGTCAACAGAACCTCTTTTATTAAACAATACAAGTATATACTTATACAAGTTGAGCCCCCGACAGAGTGGAGAGGGTGCTAGCAGTAAGTTTGTGTTGACATCACTGATTATTTTGCCCTTCCTCTGAGCCGTCAGAATAACCCACAAAAACGGATCCTGTCTGTTGAGCATCCGCCTTTCCTCAGTCAGCATTTGGTCAGTAATCCATCAGTATTGCTAATGCAAAAAAAAAAAACAGAAGTGGATCCAAAACAGAGATGACACGTGAACTGAATATTTGCATGCCTTCCGTGTTTTGTACCCACTCCTGCTTTTGGCTACAAAATCACAGGCAAATACTGATAGGACCATACAGGTCTTACAGCTGCTACTCAGACAGGATCCGTTGTGTGTCTCACTTTTCCTTCCTTCTGACAGATCAGAAGAAGGATCGGGGGCATGGCCTAGCAGTGCATGGAGAACGACGCGTGAGCGCTGAGCTTCGCCACAAAGCCGCAACATTAGGGGCCTTGAGTCCTCAGCACAGACCCTCACATGGTCAAGAAGCTGCCCAAGAAGCCCCCACAAGGGGTCATACCTCTTCTGGACCCCCGCACAAAGGCATGCTTCAGGACTTCATCCTGCGCTCAGGACAGAGTGCGCCGCCATCTTTCCCGCCCGACCTGGCTGCCCCTGCAGAAGCGCTCCCTCTGCACTGCAGGGAAGGACGGGACCGCGAGACACCAGGCACTCTGGCTGCACAGGAGCTCCCAGCACCAGCTAACGTGGCCACAGAGACTTGCCAGCCCCCAGCCTCTCCACCGCCGCCCTGGTCGTAGACCCAGCAGGAAGCCCTCGATCATAAGATGGCGCCTGCATGTGTCGAACTACAGACAGCGGGGAAGCCCCCCTCTCAGGTCAGTGCCCAGTGGCATTCCTCTGACCCCCCCTCAGCCATCCTCCCTGGCGGCTCTCTCTCCCTGCAGAAGGGGACCCCCCCAGATGTGCCCAATGTTGTGGCAGTGTCCTTTGCCCCATCTCCTAACTGGAACTTGAGGATAAAATGGGGGCTACCCCCTCCATGCAGCGGTTACAGAGTTCACCGCAACATACCGCTCTGAAATCTCCATGGTTCGGCGCAACCTACACTCTATTGCCATCCGAGTGGAGACCCTAGAGAAAGATCACGAAGTTACATGGTCTTGTGTCTTTCAACTCCATACTTATTTGCTGCATTCACGACTTCGTCCCGGAAAGAAGCGATCATGATGAAAGCCAGGGACTCCCGTTTTGTGGACTTTCGGGGGGGGGGCCAGGTCCAGCTTTTCCAGGACTTGTCGTGAATCACGCTGCCGAAACGTCGCCACCTATGCCCTCTGCTGGACACCTTGAGGGACCATCGGATACCGTACCACTGGGGGCTTCCCTTCTCCCTGAACACCCGGATAAATGGCCGCACTGTGGCCTTTACGCTCCTACGCTGACCTCGGACCATTTTGTACCGCGTTGGACTTGCCAGTACCTGACCTCTCAGATTGGGAGATATCCATGACATCCCTGCCCACCCCTCTTGCTTGGCAGACGACGGAGGTCACAAGAGATGTCGATTGCCCTCGCCCAAAGTGAGGTTTGCTGATCCTGGGGGAGCATCCCCTTTACCGAGATGGCGTTCCCTGAACACGGAGGAGCATCTCCCCACCGCTCATCAGCATGGGCTCATCAGCATGCCTGGACATTCTCTTTTTTTTTTTTTTGTCTCCCTTTAGGGACAGTTTTTTGCCCACTCAAGGTCTAGGAAGCTATGATGGTGGCGTAGTCGCTGCCTGTTGGTCACAATTGTTTTTCTTTTTTCTGTTTTTGACCTATTGGTTTTGTTCAGGTTCTCTCCCCCCCCTCTCGGGACGTCACTGGTTCGGTCCCCAGACAGTGGGGCTCAGTGAGTCCGCCTTGCTGGCTATTGGTCCAGTGGGGTTGGTCCCCTCTCAGACTTTTTTTTTCTAGTCTGTTTATTCTACAGATTTAGTTTACTTTTAGTTTTTTTGGTGTTTTATGGTCTTCGTGTCTTCCCCCGCTCCCTATCGTCCCACATCCTCCCCCTCCCATACCTCCTCCTCCGTGTCTATCCCTTGCTCATGCTCTTCCTACCCCACAGAGAGCAGCCTGGAGGAGGCCCCCCCCCCAGAGTGGACACCTCCTGCGCTTCTTTTACTACCTTCATAGCTGGTAAGACTCTTTGCTATTCACTCCTCCTCAATGGTTAGGTGTGTCACCTTGAACATTAAGGGTCTGGGCTCCAATACCAAGAGGCGTTTGGTACTCCGGGAGCTCTGCAACCTACGGGCAGATTTGGCCTTCCTTCAAGAGACCCACTTCGACAAGACAGAATCAGTTGGCTTCACCAAGCACTACTACCCACACCCCTTCTCAGACCATTATAGTCGTCGAAAGGCAGGTGTTTCCATATTTTCCATATTGTTGTCAGCCTCCTGTCCCATTTCAGTATCCTCCTCCCATATAGACCCCGCGGGTCCATATGTCAATCTGGAAGGGATTTTTCCAGGGTCGCCCCATTGTACTCTGTAATGTGTATGCCCCCAACACCTCCCAACTTCCGTTTGTGTGTCGGGTCCTACACAAACTCCAAGGTCTGCCTCTGGCTGTGTGGATCCTAGGTGGGGATTTTATATGCTTTTCTCAGAGAAAGAGGACCGGTTGCTCCTTCTTTCCACCCCCCCACCCTCGTCCCAGTGCCGCCTGGCTAGGAACTTTCGTAGCGTGATCAGGCGTTTTGCCATGACCTATGGAGGGTGGATAACCCCTCGGATAGAATGTTTACCTTCTATCCCCCCCCCCCATAATCTGCACCCCCGGATAAATTACTTTTTTGGCAATGCTCTGACTCTGAAGATGATGCTTGATGTTACCATTGGACTTTTCTCATGGTCAGACCATGCCCCCGTTACCATCACCCTCTTTTCTCAACCTGTACCACAATGCACTTGTCATTGACACCTAAAAGATTCCCTACTGAAATCACCGCTCACCCGAGCCGACATTGGGGGATATATAGGCACGTTCTTTAGCAAAAACACTGGCTCGGTTTCGTCCCGGGCTGTGCTCTGGGAAGCCCATAAGGCAGTATTTTAGGGCCAATGTACTGCACTGGCCTTGCGACTTAAAAAAAACAGAACACTCCGGGTTCGCGAGGTTACGGCACAAATTACTTTGCTACAAACCCAACTAAGCCATAGGCCGAGTCTTTCCCTTCTCTGGGAGCTTGTGGAGGCCCGTGCTAAACTAAAAGATGCCTCCATGCATACTGTCGAACGCATGCTGCTTTACTCCAAGCAGCAATGTTACGAAAAAGGAAATAAAGCCCACACTATCTTGGCCCGTCATTTACGGGATGCTGCCTCCAAACGTGCTCCCCAGGCAGTGAAGGACACAGCTGGCAGCCCCAATACCACCCTGACGCGATTTCTCAATGCTTTCATGATTATTACTCTAAATTGTATAATCTTGCCGACAAACACTCGCACCCACCCACCCTACCTCGCATACGGAATTACTTAGCTTCTTGTAAATTGCCCAAGCTCTCTCCAAAGGCAGTCGCCTCTCTGAACAGCCCCATATCAGTTGAGGAACTCAGGGATATGATGAAAACTTTCCCCCTAGGCCAATCTCTGGGACCTGACGGGTTCACAGACCTGTACTACAAAATGTTTGAATCAGAACTCTCCCCCCATCTCCTGGCCTTACTCAACTCATTCCTACTGGGTTCTCCAATCCCGCCATCTATGCTGTCAACCCATATTGTAGTCATCCACAAGAAAGGAAAAGACCCTCAGGAATGCGCTAACTATAGACCGATCGCCCTTCCTATCGCAGACCTGGAAATTTTTACCCGTATTCTCGCCACTCGCTTGAATGTGTGGCTCCTAAGCCTGGTCCACAAGGACCAGGTGGGGTTTATCCCCTATCGACAAGGCAGAGATAACACTCGTCGGGATGTTCACCTGATTGATGTGGCGACGTGTACCTCGACCCCCACAGTTATTTTGAGCCTTGACGCAGAAAGGGCCTTCGACCATCTCAATTGGTGCTTCTTATTCGAAACCATCCGAACCTTCGCTATCGCAGGACCCTTTCTGCAAGCCATCCTCAGCCTCTACTCTGCCCCTTTGGTGCTTGTCAAGTTGCCCTTCAGCTTGTTGACCCGCGAGATGGACATAAACATCTCAATAAGAGTTCAATCGAGAACCTGATTATTTTGTGCATTCAGTAAAACAGGATACAAGCGTCTATGCAAAATTATAAATGGTTTATTATACAATAGTTTAGAATACAATAAAAAATAATCAACGTAAATTTCAAAAATATACAATGATATGCAGTACCCAAAATTCACCACTATATGGTGCCACCAAAACACTACTCAACCAACACAAAAATATTATGCAATACGGCTTTAAAATTGTGAGAGATATAAAATCAATGGATTATGTGCAAAAACTCAATCAAGAAAAGTGACAGATACGAGCCCTTGCTGTGCCCAAAATGATGACCAATCTCAGATATGGGGTAGTATTGCAACAAAACTTATAAATTATTGGCTTGATATCAAACTAGGGAATATAAAGATTCCCAACAGAGAGTTTCTCCAATATTATCCCCTTTATTCAGTTATATGCATCGTAATTGAAATCAGAGAAAATATTAATGTAGCAACTAATGTTACACGTCCGCAAATGAGCGGGTATCTGGCTAAGTATCAAGCCAACTAATTTAGATCAATACTACATAAAACAAAAATATACATTACCCAAGGGTCAAGTGATGTGCAGAGTCTTGGGGCAGTCAGCTCTCAAGAGTTTTTCCGATAATCTAAACGTTTCTCCAGAGATCTCCCTTTCCTTCTTTCTTTGTTTTTTCTTTCTGTCTTTTTCCTTTTTTCCCCTTCTCCTTTTTAGTATCTGGTTTCTTAACCCAAAACTTAACAGATGAACACACCCTCCTAGTTTGGAACTTTCCAATCATCTTCAGTGAAGAAGTCCGGGTTCGGGTCTGGGTACCTTATTCAATTTTTTATCACGCGTGTCCAAAACGCATTGCACCCGTTTGATAAAAACTAAGCAACGCAACCAAATCGCAGTCAAAACTGACTGAAATTGCATGCGCACTCGTGTGGGTTTCCTGCAATGCACTCGCAAAATATCTGGAGCAAATCAGGGACGCCCGTGTAAAGGGGCCTAAGTCCAGTGTGGTCGTCCCTCACTGGACAGTCGGGTCCTGAACCAGTTGGGAAAGGTAATTGTCTTTAGCTATTGCCAAGAACCTGTTTCCTTTATGAGATATACAGGTTTCAGTTTCCCAGTGTATATCTGGGTAGTTGAAGTCCCCCATAATAACCATCTCATTATGATCTGTTGCCTCGTCTATCTCTTTTAGTAGTAGATTTTCTGTGGACTGTAGGTATATTAGGTGGTTTATAATTTACTCCTATTAGTAATTTATTATAGTTTTTTTCCTCCATGTATTTCTACCCACAGTGACTCCACATGTTCATGTCCCTCACTTATATCTTCTCGGATAGTGGGCTTTAGACAGGACTTTACATAAAGGCAGACCCCTCCCCCTCTCCGGTTTTGGCGATCCTTTCTAAACAGACTGTAACCCTGTACATTAATTGCCCAGTCATAGCTATCATCCAGACATGTCTCAGTTATTCCCACTATGTCATAGTGCTCCTCACACATCACTAATTTCAGTTCACCAGATTTAGTAGTCAGGCTTCTGGCATTAGTATGCATACATTTAAGAGATTTATGTATATTTTTTACCCTACACCTTTCCTTTTTAACTGTTCTAGTCCCTCCTTCCATTCCTCCCCCAGTTCCATTTCCTTGCCCCAGGTCTCTATCTGCACTATCTTCCCCTCCTATAATGTAATTACACTCCCCCCAGTGCCTAGTTTAAACACTCCTCCAACCTTCAAGCCATCTTCTCCCCCAACATAGCTGCCCCTTCCCCATTGAGGTGCAGCCCATCCCTATGATAAATCCTGTAGCTTGGCACAGTTCTCCAGGAACCCAAACCCCTCCTTCCTACACCAGTTCTTGAGCCACTTGTTAACCTCTGTAATATCCCGCTGCCTTTCTTGTGTGGCTCGTGGTACAGGCAGTCAGGGTCACCTAGAATCAAGCCAAACAGGAAAACAGAAATAAAGGATAAGACTTATCTTGTGGATGCAGCAGTAGCAGCTTCTAGCATCAGCACAATCCAGGAAGTTGTATAAACCGCAAAGTGAGGTAGTATGGAAGAAGATATATAAGGAGGCAATCACTGCTAATAGATGACAGCTGGGAGAGGGAGGAAAGATGTCAAAGCGCAAGCAAAACAAAAGAAGATCATGCAGGAGGTACTGAAGAATGTCTATCAGAACTTCTCAGAGATCTGGTGGTGACATCCACCTACCTCTAACTTTGTCATTGGTTCCGATATGGTGCAACCAATTACTATCAGAAGTCACAGAATTAGTGGAATGATGTCCACCTATGTGTCACATGATCTGTCATTACATATACACACCTTTTTTGAAAGGCCCCAGAGGCTGCAACACCTAAGCAAGAGGCATCACTAACCAAACACTGCCATGAAGACCAAGGAACTCTCCAAACAAGTAAGGGACAATGTTGTTAAGAAGTACAAGTCAGGATTAGGTTATAAGAAAATATCCAAACCTTTAATAATCCCCAGGAGCACCATCAAATCTACCATAACCAAATGGAAAAGAAAATGGCACAACAGCAAACCTGACAAGAGACAGCCGCCAACCAAAACTGACAGACCAGGCAAGGAGGGCATTAATCAGAGAGGCAGCACAGAAACCTAAGGTAACCCGGGAGAAGCTGTAGAGTTCCACAGCAGAGACTGGAGTATCTGTACATAGGACGACAATAAGCTGTACGCTCAATAGAGTTGGGCTTTATGGCAGAGTGGCCAGAAGAAAGCCGTTACTTTCAGCAAAAAACAAAATGGCACAATGTGAGTTTGCGAAAAGGCATGTGGGAGACTCCCAAAATGTATGGAGGAAGGTGTTCTGGTCTGATGAGTAGTGATGGACGAACATCTGCCATTCGCGATCAAATGTTCGCGAACTGTGCGTTCGCAGCGGGCCCCGTTCACTTTACTAGCAGGCAAACCTGAAAAACCTTTAGGTCATATTTACAGCCAGCAAACACTTACTAGAAGTACACAAATAGTCCCACAACATGGACAGTGATATACCAGAGGGGGATCATTGGCAAAAAATATGTATTTTAATCAGGGGCCATTTTTATGCGTCTTAAAGTGAAACTCTCGAAAATGTGCCATGCTAAAGCCTAAATGTTATTTTAGGCCACTAGAGTATGGGCCCATAAAATTAGGCATTCACCTGACAGAAAAGAACTTGTGATTATGTGGCTGGAGGTACATTAGGAGGTCACTGGATTTTTTTTACTGTAGGCCACTGGAGTACAGGCCCCAAAAATGTGGCATTCACCGGACTGGAAATAACTTTGGCTGATGTGGCTGGAGATACATTAGGCGTTCACTGGATAAAATTTTTACTGTAGGCCAGTGTTTCCCAACCAGTGTGCCTCCAGCTGTTGCAAAACTACAACTCCCAGCATGCCCGGACAGCCTTTGGCTGTGCGGGCATGCTGGGAGTTGTAGTTTTGCAACAGCTGGAGGCACACTGGTTGGGAAACACTGCTGTAGGCCACTGGAGTACAGGCCCCAAAAATTAGGCATTCACCTGACACAAAAGAACTTGTGATTTTGTGGCTGGAGGTACATTAGGCGGTCACTGGATAACATTTTTACTGTAGGCCACTGTAGTAGAGGCCCCAAAAAACATGCATTCACCTGACACAAAAGAATTTGTGATTTTGTGGCTGGAGGTACATTAGGCGGTCACTTGATAAAAATTGCACTGTAGGCCACTGTAGTATCGGCCCCAAAAATTAGACATTCACCTGACAGAAAAGGCCTTTTATGCCGCTGTATATACATAAAACAAGGACCATTTTTTGTTCTGGGTGGTGGCGGATATGTGTGAGCTGGCATGAGGAAATTCAATTGCACGTGGTCGTCACAGGTGTTGAATTTCTCGGAGATCCATGCCTCATTCATTTTTAGAAATGTGAGGTAGTCCACACTGTTGTGAGCTAGGCGAGTGTGCTTATCGGTCACGATCCCCCCTGCTGCGCTGAACGTCCTTTCAGACAGGACACTCGACGAGGGGCAAGCCAAGAGTTCCATGGCAAATTGTGCCAGCTCTAGCCACAGGTCAAGCCTGCACACCCAGTAGTCCAGGGGTTCCTTGCTTCTCAGAGCATCCACATCGGCCGTTAACCCAATGTAGTCGGTCTACGTGTTCCCTGAGGCTGGATCCGGAGGGCGGCTGTCGATGGGTTGGTTGCAAGAATGATATTATATCTGAAGTGACCAACACATCTTCAAACTGCCCTCTTCTTGCAGGCGCCGTAGGATTGGTACCCACATCTGTTTCGCTGTGGGTGGAAATTCCTCTGCCAGCGTCCGCAATAGCAGAATGCAGCATCTCTCGCAGCAAGGCCTGGAAATGCTGCATTCTGCCAGCCCTCTGTGATACTGGAAACATGTCCTCCATTTTGTGTTTGTACCCGTGGTCTAAGTATGTTGCAACCCAGTACTGGTCCTTGCCCTTTATGCTTTTTATACGGGGTCCCTTTGCAGACACTGGAGCATGAAGGCCCCCATTTGCACTAAATTGGAAGTGGTGGAGGGCCCTGGCTCCAGTTCATCTCCCAGGACAATGTCATCTTCAGTCTCCTCCCCCCAGCCACGGACAACACCATGGATCCCCGAAAAGTTTGAAGTCCCCCTCAAAGCCTGCTCTTTTTGCTCCTTCTCCTCCCAGCCACCATCCTCCTCTGACTCCTGCTGACTTGTCTCAGATGGAGTAGCCCCCCCCTGGGAATTCATCAGCATTGCAACTTCCTCATCTTCCTGCTCCTTGACGGCTTGATCAATAACACCACGCAATGCACGCTACAGAAAGAAGGCGTAAGGTATAATGTCACTGATGGCGCCCTGGCTGCGACTGACCAGTTTAGTGATCTCATCACTGCTTGCGTCGCACATAAGCAGCCACTGGCGTGGTGAAAAGAAACCTAGCTCCCCAGAACCTTTCCTGCTTCAGAGTTCGTACAGGTAGTTGTTAATGGCATGTTGTTGCTGGAGCAGCCTATCAAGCATATACAAGGTGGAGTTCCAGCGCGTCAGGCTGTCACAAACCAGGTGTCTGACGGGCAAGTGGTGTCGCCGCTGAATGTCAGCAAGGGGGGCCATGGCTGTGTAAGATCTTCGTAAATGGCCAGAGATTTTCCTGGCCTGCCGCAAGACGTCCTGGACCCCAGGGTATTTGGCAATGAATCGCTGCACGACTAAGTTCAGGATGTGTGCCATGCACAGCACGAGTGTCATTTTGCCCTGTTTCAGCATGCTCAGCAGATTGGCAACGTTGTCGCACACCACTTTACCAACTGTCAAATTGAGCGGGGTTAGTCACTGATCGGCCTGTGATCGCAAAGCTGAAAACAGTGCAGGACCAGTGTGGCTCTTGGCTTTCAGGCACAACATCCGTAGCACAGCATGGCAACGTCTTAACTGGGACGTCAAATAGGTCTGGGGAGCTTGGGGGGCGCAGCTGAAGAGGCAGTAGCAATGGAAAAGGAGGATTCAGCCGAGGAGGAGACGAAGGATGGAGTAGGAGGAGGAGAAGAAGAGGCAGGCCTGCATGCAATCAGTGGTGGTAACACCAAATCCACACGGGAGCCACAGGTTACATGCTTGACGGCCGTCAGAAGGTTCACCCAGTGGGCAGTAAAAGTTATGTACCTTCCCTACCCGTGTTTGCTAGACCACGTGTCTGTGATAAGATGTATCTTGGCACCAACAATGTGTGCCAGAGATATATTCACTTGCTGCTGAACGTGGCCATATAGCTCTGGGATGCCCTTCTGGGAGAAATATTTCCTTCCGGGGACCTTCCATTGCGGTGTGCCAGGTATCTTCTTAAGGCGCTCATCCCCAGGTAAGTGTTGGGCTTACCACGACCTATGTGTTGACAGCACAGGCTGCAGATGCCAACACTATTGTCAGCAGCTGACACGTTAAAAAAGCCCACACTGAAGAGCCATGTTCCAGCATCCTGGAAGAGCCAGAAGTGATCGTGCATGGTGGATTGCTAGCTCCAGATACATTTAGAGTCAGCTTTTTGCCTCCTTTGCCCTGCGAGCTGTGCCTGCTTCTCCTCCTTCTCCTCCCTCTCTGCTGCTCCGTCTCTCCCTCTGAACTCCCCTCCTATTTCTCTCTTGTGGGCACCCACGTGATGTCCATCGACACGTCATCATCCTCACCTTCACCACCACTGGCATTTGAGATCTCAGTGTAGGCAGCAACGTGATGACCTTCGTCCTTGGGCTGATCTGGGTACTGTCGTCAGACCGCTGGTTGGCGGCCGTTGCTACCTCCTCTTCCTCATCTGATGTCAAGAATCGCTGTGCATTGGTAAGGTCTGGGAATGGATGGGAAAATAATTCCTCTGACTCGTGTGGAGGGGCTATAGTGGTGGTGGTGGAATTGGGGGTGCACACAGCTAAGAGTTAGGAGGGTGCAGATACAGAGGATGAGGAAGGTGCAGAAGCGGAAGGGTGAGTGAGCCACTCAACTAACTCTGGTGTGTCCTTTGAAGTATTTGCTTGCGCCTTCTCCAACTTCCCACTTAGGCTTCGGCCTGGTGCACCTGCCCAACCCCTACCACTCCTGTGGAATGGCCTGCCTCTTCCTCTGCCTGTCATTTTCAAAATGACCCTGTGCCTAAGTCCCTAGAGAAGAGCAGTATTTGTGGAAGCAGGTTTATTGCAGGCCTCAATTAATATTTGGTGGAAGCAGGTATATCTAAACCCTTAATCAGTCTTTTGTGGAAGCAGGTAGTGATGGATGAACATCGTCCGGGACGGTTCGCGAACGAGATCGCATGTTCGTGAACTGCAAGTTTGCAACGGTCCCCATTCACTTTAATGGCAGGCGAACCTGAAAAACCTTCAGGTCATATTTGCAGCCAGCAAATACTTACAAGAAGTGCACAAATCATCCCCCAACATGGACAGTGACATACCAGAGGGGGATCAATGGCAAAAATTACCACAAAAAATATGTATTTTAATCAGGGGCCATTTTTATGCGTCTTAAATTGAAAGTCTCAAAAATGTGCCATGCTGTAGCCCAGAATTTTTTTTTATTTTAGGCCACGGGAGTACAGGCCCCACACATTAGGCATTCACCGGACAGAAAACTGTAAGCGATTATGTGGCTGGAGGTATATTCGACTGTCATTAGATATTAATTTTACTGCAGGCCAATGGAGTACAGGCCCTATATATTATTTATTCAATGTACAGAAAAGAACAAGCTTTGTCTTCTTCTCATTGTCTGTCGCTAGTGGATGAGCAGCCAATACTGCATTTGCATAAATCTTGACAGGATTCGTCTCCAGGTATAGAGGAATTCTTTTTTTGGAATGCTTTCTCCATTGCAACACCCTCCACAACGTTGAATAAACTGAAGACTGGCGATTCTCTCCTAAGAAAAAAATAAAATGTTATTATTAAATTTATTCCATATATATTATAAAATTCGGTGTCTCCATGATCAATCTGCAGCGTGGGGGTCCAACACGGGTACTACACACTTCCAAAATAAAGTGGGGCGAATAGATGACGGATGATCGGGATGCTCCATGATCTCCCAGAAGCTGCTTTTGGGAGCCGCGGTTCATTTCTGAGACGTCTGTGTGGGAATCCGAAGACCATCTCAATCTCCGTGAACCACAGGATGTCCTCCTCCTCCTGTTAGGAAAAATTAAATTTTTATTATAAAATGTATTAAACATTTTATTATTAAATGTATTAAATATAATAAGGATGTCCTCCTTTCCATTCCATGATGACTGGGAACCCCTGACGAAGAAAGTGGGCCCTGGTTGGTTTGAATCGTGATTAAATTCGCAACTTTTCCGGGCTCCAAGCAATCTTGAAGCTTTGTCATCTTCTCATTGTCTGTTGCTAGTAGAGGTCTAAGCATGCCAGGCAGGTTCCCCCAGAAGTATCTTGCTGGATGAGCAGCCAATACCGCACTTGCATCAGTCTTGACAGGATTCAGCTCCAGGTGGAGAGTAATTATTTTTTTTATGCTTTCTCCATCGCAACACCACGTTTTTGAATAAACAGAAAACTGCCCGATTCTCTCCTGTCTTACGCAACATATAATTTTTATTATTAAATGTATTAAATATTTTAACATTAATTTTATTAAACCAAAACTGATTAAAATGATTAAATGATTAAAATTTTAAGAAAGTATACTTAAATTTGCCAAAACTGTCCTAATAACTCAAGTATGAACTCTGCCTTATAGGTCGATGTTAGTGTCAAGAAGAAGTGCACTCCTTTTACACCCTTGTCAGCTGATTTTACATAGATGTCTACAGAACCTGTTCTATTACACACTTATACAAGTAGAGCCCCCCTGACAGAGTGGAGAGGATGTCAGCAGTAAGTTTGTGTTTATGTCACAGATTAATTTGCCCTTCCTCTGATCCGTCAGAACAATAACCCACAAAAAATGTATCCTGTCTTTGGAGCATACGCCTTCACTTGGTCAGCATTTGCTCAGTATTGCTAATGCCAATAAAAACAGGAGTGGATCCAAAAGAGAGATGACACGTGAATGGAATATTTGCATGTCTTCTGTGTTTTGTACCCACGCCTGCTTTTGTCTACCAAATCATAAGCCAATTCTGATGGGACCATACAGGCCTTACAGCTGCTACACAGACAGGATCTCATTTTTCCTTCCTTCTGACAGATCAGAAAAAAGGTCAAATAAATGATGATGTCAGCCAGGCCGAAAGCCAAAATCGTGGCCCAGTCATGAAGTGGGGAGGGTGTGAACAGCATGAGAAGTCCACAGAGTGTCCCTATGACAGAGTTGTGAGATGGAAGCTGCATGAGGAGACCACACAGTGGCCCAATGACAAAGTATGGAGGTGGCAGCAGCATCAGGAGGCCACAGAGTGGCACAATGACAGTGTGGAGGTGGCAGCAGTATGAGGAGGCCACCGAGTGGCACAATCACAAAGTATGTAGTTGGGAGCAGCATGTGAAGGCCAGCGAGTGGCCAGGTTATATAGTGTGGAGATGGCAGCATCAGGAGGCCAGAGTGGCAAGGTGACATAGTGTGGACATGGCAGCAGCATGATACAACAGAGTGGCACAGTGACATAGTGTGGACATGGCAGCAGCAGCATGATACAACAGAGTGGCACGGTCACATAGTGTGGAAATGGCAGCACCAGGAGGCCACAGAGTGGCAAGGTGACATAGTGTGGACATGGCAGCATCAGTAGGCCACAGAGTGGCAAGGTGACATAGTGTGTAGGTAGGTGGCAATACTAGTACTCGCTGAAGATGGTGGGTGAAAGAAGGAGAACTTAGCATAAGATGTTTGGCATCAGGTGGGTAACAGCATCAGAATAGTAGCTGAGGCAGGTAGCCAGAAGAAAACTGTATTTTTGTCAAAATATTGTGGTACCATGGATGATCTAGTCTTAAGCATTGGTGTGTTGAAATCCTGGCTGATCCTCGTCTGATTCATCTTGATGCAGTGTCCCATTATGTGCTATATGTGGGCACTTTAAACTCTTGCTAAATGTCATATCAAATGTATTGTGGTATCATGCTGTAGTTCCCTTTAACAGGCTGGCATTATCATTTACCTTTATTCGCTCCTAGGTGGTGCAGGAACCACTTAGATATATAGCTGGAGGGGAGAGAGGGGGTCGAAAGTTAGTTTGTCCGATGTTAATCAAGAGAAGAGTTAATGGAGGCGGTGGAAATTTTTATTTCCACTGAAATAATTCACAAAAGATTTTAGCGCATATCAGTGCAGCGCTTAACGCAGAATACAAGATTTTTTCTGAAGTAAACTGGAGGTAGCGGAGGACGTAGGTCTGCACTGGAAGAATGAAACTCGGACCTCGTGCGTTTTCTGTGCTGTAGAAAAGTCCCCGTAATGTCCAGTAAGCAATACCTTAGATAGATGCAGGCTGGTGTGAATTTTTTCACATTTTTGTGCAGGGTTAGTGCATAGTGTATTCACCTGTATTGGTGCGCTGCTCTTATGGACATTGTCACGTAAGTGCACAGTGTGTGAAACGTAAATACAAAATTTTAACACAACGTAATTCAGTCCATACTGCAAAAAAGACATTCCCACATATAACTGCAGCACTGAACACTGAATATATCTTGATTTTTGTACAGAATTACGCCACTAAAGGCTTTACCTCATATGACTGCAACAGTGAACGTTGAATATATTTATATTTTTCTACTGATATATGTCAATAAATGTTTTTCAAAATATAAGTGCAACAACGAATGGCGAATGTATATATTTTTTTCTACTGCTATACATGAATAAAGTTTTTACAAGATATAAGTGCAGCAGCGAATGGCGAATGTATATTTCTTTTTATACTTCAATACACCAGTAAAGGCTTTACCAGATATAACTGCAACAGTGAACTGAGAATATATATTTTTTGTAGTACTGAAATACGCCCTATACGCTTTCACCAGAAATAACTGCAGAAGTGACCTGAGAATATACAGTATATTTCTTGTTGGACTCAAATAGGCCACTATACGCTTTCAACAGAAATAACTGCAGAAGTGAACTGAAAATGTAATTTTCTTGTTGGACTGAAAAAGGGCCCCTCTATACGCTTTTAACAGAAATAACTGAAACAGTGCAGTGCGTATCTATTTTTCTTTGTTCACTGAAATACGTCCCTATACGCTTTCAACAGAAATAACTGCAGAAGTGAACTGAGAATATATTTTTCTTTGTTTACTGAAATACGCCCCTATACGCTTTCAACAGAAATAACTGCAAAAGTGAACTGAAAATATATATTTCTTCTTGGACTGAAATAGGCCACTATACTCTTTCACAAGAAATAAATGCAACCGTAAAGTGCATTTAAATGTTTTGTGTATTACTGAAATACCACCCTATGCTCTTTCACAAGAAATTACTGCAAATTATTTTAGCTTAAAGGGCTTCTGTCACCCCACTAAAGTGATTTATTTTTTTGGGGCTAGTGAAATTAGTTATATTGCGATATATGACAATATAATTGTGTTACTTACTTTGATCCAGCAGTTTCTGCAAAAAACGAAGTTTTAATATATGTAAATTCGGTCTCTACCAGCAAGTAGGGCGGCTACTTGCTGCTAGCTGCTGCAGAAATCCGCCCCCTCGTCGTGTTGATTGACAGGGCCAGCCGGGATCTCCTCCTCCGGCCAGCCCTGTCGGCATTTCAAAAATCGCGCGCCTGTGTGGATTCGGTGCAGGCGCTCTGAGATGAGGAGGCTCGTCTCCTCAGAACTCCCTCAGTGCGCCTGCGCCGATGACATCACTGAAATAGAAGACGTCATCGGCGCAGGCGCACTGAGGGAGTGCTGAGGAGACTAGCCTCCTCATCTCAGAGCGCCTGCGCCGAATCCACACAGGCGCGCGATCTTTGAAATGCCGACAGGGCTGGCCGGAGGAGGAGATCCCGGCTGGCCCTGTCAATCAACACGACGAGGGGGCGGATTTCTGCAGCAGCTACCAGCAAGTAGACGCCCTACTTGCTGGTAGAGACCGAATTTACATATTATAAAACTTCGTTTTTTGCAGAAACTGCTGGATCAAAGTAAGTAACACAATTATATTGTCATATATCACAATATAACTAATTTCACTAGCCCCAAAAAAAAAAAAAATCACTTTAGTGGGGTGACAGAAGCCCTTTAAATAACAACAAAAGTGACTTGCGTATATATTTTTTGTATTGTACTGAAATAGGCCACTAAATGATATCAGTGCAGTTAACAGCAAAAGTGACTTGCGTATATATTTATCTTTTTCCACAGATAAAAGCCACTAAAGGCTTTTCAACATAGCACTTGCACCCCCACCCTTGCGTTTCGATGTGCTGAAACGTCTCAATTGTCTGTCCTGTCCCACCTGATGGATGTGTCATGGGTCAAAGTTCGGCGCAATGCAAAAGAATATGACGTGCTCGAACATCGCCATATGTTCGCATGCTTGGCGGATCGCGAACGCTCAAAATTTGCTGCGAAACTGGCCAGAGTTGAGGAAAAGATGGATGGTGCTAAATACAGGGATATTCTTGAACAAAACCTGTACCTCTCTGTGCGTGATTTGAGGCTATGACGGACGTTCATCTTCCAGCAGGACAATGACCCCAAACACACTGCTATTGTTATATATATATATATATATATATATATATATATATATATTTATATATGTATATGGGAGAAGGGCAGCAACTCCAAAGAAATAAAATTGAAAAAACTCTTTATTCTCCTCAGTGGCAATGGCAACGTTTCGGCTCTGGATTAGAGCCTTTCTCAAGCAAAGTAACATGACTTTATTTGTTACTTTGCTTGGGAAAGGCTCTAATGCAGAGCCAAAACATCGCCATTGCCACTAAGGTGAATAAAGAGTTTTTTTTAATTGTATTTCTTTGGAGTGTTGCCTTTTTTCTATTTATTATTGTGGGATTGGCTTTTCCCAGCGGGCCGTGCACCCACATTTGGCTTTAGGCTGTGCTGCCTTTTTTTAAATTTTTTATATATATATACGGTACAGACCAAAAGTTTGGACACACCTTCTCATTCAAAGAGTTTTCTTTATTTTTATGACTATGAAAATTGTAGATTCACACTGAAGGCATCAAAACTATGAATTAACACATGTGGAATTATATACATAACAAAAAAGTGTGAAACAACTGAAAATATGTCATATTCTAGGTTCTTCAGAGTAGCCACCTTTTGCTTTGATTACTGCTTTGCACACTCTTGAGCTTCAAGAGGTAGTCACCTGAAATGGTTTTCACTTCACAGGTGTGCCCTGTCAGGTATAATAAGTGGGATTTCTTGCCTTATAAATGGGGTTGGGACCATCAGTTGCATTGTGGAGAAGTCAGGTGGATACACAGCTGATAGTCCTACTGAATAGACTGTTAGAATTTGTATTATGGCAAGAAAAAAGCAGCCAAGTAAAGAAAAACGAGTGGCCATCATTTCTTTAAGAAATGAAGGTCCGTCAGTCCGAAAAATTGGGAGAACTTTGAAAGTGTCTCCAAGTGCAGTCACAAAAACCATCAAGCGCTACAAAGAAACTGGCTCACATGCGGACCGCCCCAGGAAAGGAAGACCAAGAGTCACCTCTGCAGCGGAGGATAAGTTCATCCGAGTCACCAGCCTCAGAAATCGCAGGTTAACAGCAGCTCAGATTAGAGACCAGGTCAATGCCACACAGAGTTCTAGCAGCAGACACATCTCTAGAACAATGTTTCCCAACCAGTGTGCCTCCAGCTGTTGCAAAACTACAACTCCCAGCATGCCCAGACAGCCTTTGGCTGTGCGGGCATGCTGGGAGTTGTAGTTTTGTAACAGCTGGAGGCACACTGGTTGGGAAACACTGCTCTAGAACAACTGTTAAGAGGAGACTGTGTTAATCAGGCCTTCATGGTAGAATATCTGCTAGAAAACCACTGCTAAGGACAGGCAACAAGCAGAAGAGACTTGTTTGGGCTAAAGAACACAAGGAATGGACATTAGACCAGTGGAAATCTGTGCTTTGGTCTGATGAGTCCAAATTTGAGATCTTTGGTTCCAACCACCGTGTCTTTGTGCGACGCAGAAAAGGTGAACGGATGGACTCTACATGCCTGGTTCCCACCGTGAAGCATGGAGGACGAGGTGTGATGGTGTGGGGGTGCTTTGCTGGTGACACTGTTGATTTATTCAAAATTGAAGGCATATTGAACAAGCATGGCTACCGCTGTGGTAGCCATGCAAGATGCTGTATCTTGCAGCGGCATGCTATTCCATCCGGTTTGCGTTTAGTTGGACCATCATTTATTTTTCAACAGGACAATGACCCCAAACACACCTCTAGGCTGTGTAAGGGCTATTTGACCATGAAGGAGAGTGATGGAGTGCTGCGCCAGATGACCTGGCCTCCACAGTCACCGGACCTGAACCCAATCGAGATGGTTTGGGGTGAGCTGGACCGCAGAGTGAAGGCAAAAGGGCCAACAAGTGCTAAACATCTCTGGGAACTCCTTCAAGACTGTTGGAAGACCATTTCAGGTGACTACCTCTTGAAGCTCATCAAGAGAATGCCTAGAGTGTACAAAGCAGTAATCAAAGCAAAAGGTGGCTACTTTGAAGAACCTAGAATATGACATATTTTCAGTTGTTTCACACTTTTTTGTTATGTATATAATTCCACATGTGTTAATTCATAGTTTTGATGCCTTCAGTGTGAATCTACAATTTTCATAGTCATGAAAATAAAGAAAACTCTTTTAATGAGAAGGTGTGTCCAAACTTTTGATCTGTACTGTATATATATATATATATATATATATATATACAGACGTGGACAAAATTGTTGGTACCCTTTGGTCAATGAAAGAAAAAGTCACAATGGTCACAGAAATAACTTTAATCTGACAAAAGTAATAATAAATTAAAATTCTATAAATGTTAACCAATGAAAGTCAGACATTGTTTTTCAACCATGCTTCAACAGAATTATGTAAAAAAATAAACTCATGAAACAGGCATGGACAAAAATGATGGTACCCCTAACTTAATATTTTGTTGCGCAACCTTTTGAGGCAATCACTGCAATCAAACGCTTCCTGTAACTGTCAATGAGACATCTGCACCTCTCAGCAGGTATTTTGGCCCACTCCTCATGAGCAAACTGCTCCAGTTGTGTCCGGTTTGAAGGGTGCCTTTTCCAGACTGCATGTTTCAGCTCCTTCCAAAGATGCTCAATAGGATTGAGGTCAGGGCTCATAGAAGGCCACTTTAGAATAGTCCAATTTTTTCCTCTTAGCCATTCTTGGGTGTTTTTAGCGGTGTGTTTTGGGTCATTGTCCTGTTGCAAGACCCATGACCTGCGACTGAGACCAAGCTTTCTGACACTGGCTAGTACATTTCTCTCTAGAATTCCTTGATAGTCTTGAGATTTCATTGTACCCTGCACAGATTCAAGACACCCTGTGCCAGACGCAGCAAAGCAGCCCCAGAACATAACAGAGCCTCCTCCATGTTTCACAGTAGGGACAGTGTTCTTTTCTTGATATGCTTCATTTTTTCGTCTGTGAACATACAGCTGATGTGCCTTGGCAAAAACTTCGATTTTTGTCTCATCTGTCCACAGGACATTCTCCCAGAAGCTTTGTGGCTTGTCAACATGTAGTTTGGCATATTCCAGTCTTGCTTTTTTATGATTCGTTTTCAACAATGGTGTCCTCCTTGGTCGTCTCCCATGTAGTCCACTTTGGCTCAAACAACGACGGATGGTGCGATCTGACACTGATGTTCCTTGAGCATGAAGTTCACCTTGAATCTCTTTAGAAGTCTTTCTAGGCTCTTTTGTTACCATTCGGATTATCCGTCTCTTAGATTTGTCATCAATTTTCCTCCTGCGGCCACGTCCAGGGAGGTTGGCTACAGTCCCATGGATCTTAAACTTATGAATAATATGTGCAACTGTACTCACAGGAACATCTAGTTGCTTGGAGATGGTCTTATAGCCTTTACCTTTAACATGCTTGTCTATAATTTTCTTTCTGATCTCTTGAGACAGCTCTTTCCTTTGCTTCCTCTGGTCCATGTCGAGTGTGGTACACACCATATCACCAAACAACACAGTGATTACCTGGAGCCATATATATAGGCCCAATGGCTGATTACAAGGTTGTAGACACCTGTGATGCTAATTAGTGGACACACCTTGAATTAACATGTCCCTTTGGTCACATTATGTTCTGTGTTTTCTAGGGGTACCATCATTTTTGTCCATGCCTGTTTCATGAGTTTATTTTTTTACATAATTCTGTTGAAGCATGGTTGAAAAACAATGTCTGACTTTCATTGGTTAACATTTATAGAATTTTAATTTATTATTACTTTTGTCAGATTAAAGTTATTTCTGTGACCATTGTGACTTTTTCTTTCATTGACCAAAGGGTACCAACAATTTTGTCCACGTCTGTATATATATATATCTTATATATATAAAAATGAGTTTCTGTCTGTCTGTCTAGACGTCTGTCTGTACTTTTTTATGCGCGACCAAACGACTGGACCGATCTTCACCAAATTTGGCACACAGGTACATAAGTTGTCAAGGAAGCTTTTTGATCAGCTCTCTAGGACTTACCGTTACTGAGATATTCCCAAAAAATGACCTGCATTAGCCAATAGACACCAGCAAGCCTTTCACTTAAATCTGAACTGCCATTTAAACGGTCACATGTCCCTTATTAGCCAATAGAAGCTCGCAGGTCCATAACAACTGACCACAGGTTTTAGCAGTTCGCATGTCCTTAAATATTCAGTCTTATGACGTATGACGGCACAACTACACTGCTACATGCATGGGGGGCAGGGACCACTATTAAACGGACAGGCACTGTGGAGTTCACTGTTTACGGGGCTGGCACTGTGGAGGTCACTGTTAAAGGGGCAGGCTCTGCGGAGGTCACTGTTGAAGGGGGGGCACTGTGGAAGTCACTGTTAAATGGGTGGGTACTGTGGAGGTCACTGTTAAATGGGTAGCCACTATGAAGGTCACTGTTAAATGGGTGGTCAATGTTAAAGGGGCGGGCACTGTGGAGGTCACTGTTAAAGGGGCAGGTACCGTGGAAGTCACTGTTAAAGGGGCGGGCACTGTGAGGATTACTGTTAAAGGGCGGTCACTATTAAAGGGACAGGCAATGTTGAGGTTACTGTTAAAGGGGCGGTCACTGTTAAACGGGCTGGCATTGTGGAGGTCACTGTGAAAGGGGCAGACACTGTGGAGGTCACTATTAACCTGTTCCAGACATAGGACATACAGGTACACCCTGATGTCCCTGTACTTAAGGACACAGGGCATACCTGTACATCCTATGTATTTCCGATCACCTCCGGGCGGTGATTGGAACCCGGTGCCTGCTCAACTCATTGAGCAGGCAACTTGGGTAAATGTGGGGGGGTCCCATGACTTGAGGTTTGCGGCTTTTACATGTTGCGGGCGGCGGCGAGCAGCGGTTCCATCGGGTTCCCGTGGCATCGGCGCTGCCTTCCTGTGACGAGCCTGTGAGATCCAGCCCCCTGGATCTCACAGGCCGGAAGCTGTATGAGTAATACACACTGAATTACTCATACAGCCAATGCATTCCAATATAGAAGTATTGGAATGCATTGTAAAGGATTAGACCCCCAAAAGTTGAAGTCCGAAAGTGAGACAAAAAATTAACTGAAAATGTTTTTGAAAAAAATAACGTTTCCCCCCCCAAAAATTAAGTTTCAAGTAAAAATAAACAAAAATGCAATTTTCCCCAAATAAAGTAAAAATAAATTGGTAAAAATTAGAAAAAAAAAAAGTTTACATATTGCCACATCCGTATCGACTGGCTGTATAAACATATCACATGACCTAACCCCTCAGATGAACACCGTAAAAAAAAAAAAAAAAAAAGCTAAATAAACGATTTTTTGGTGTAATCTTACATCACAAAAAGTACAACAGCAAGCGATCAAAAAGGCGTATGCCCAACAAAATAGTACCAATCTAACCGTCACCTCATCCCGCAAAAAATGAGCCCCTACCTAAGACAATCGCCAACATTTTTTTAAAAATAAGGCTCAGAATATGAAGACACGAAAACATAATTTTTTTGTTTCAAAATGAAATAATTGTGTAAAACTCACATTAATAAAAAAAAGTATACATATTAGGTATTGCCGCTTCCGAAATAACCTGCTCTATAAAAATATCACATGACCTAACCCCTCAGGGGAACACCTTAAAAAAAGTAAAATAAAAACGGTGTAGAAAAAGGCATTTTTTGTCACCTTACATCACAAAAAGTAATTAAAAAGCAATTAAGCAATTAAAAAGCCATACGGACACCAAAATAGTGCCACTCAAACCGTCATCTCATCCTGCAAAAAATGAGACCCTACCTAAGATAATCACCCATAAACTGAAAAAACGATGGCTCTCAGAATATGGAGATACTAAAACGTGATTTTTTTTGTTTCAAAATGAAATCATTGTGTAAAACTTACATAAATAATTTTTTTTTTATACATATTAGGTATCACTGCGTCCGTTATAACTTGCTCTATGAAAATATCACATGACCTAACCCCTCAGATGAACACTGTGAAAAAAGTGAAATAAAAACGGTGTAAAAAAGCAATTTTTTGTCACCGTACACCACAAAAAGTGTAATAGCAAGCGATAAAAAAGTCATACGCAGCCCAAAATAGTGCCAATCAAACCGTCATCTCATCCCGCAAAAATCATACCCTATCCAAGAAAATCGCCCAAAAACTGAAAAAACTATGGATCTTAGACTATGGAGACATTAAAACATGATTTTTCTTGTTTCAAAAATGAAATCATTGTGTAAAACTTACATAAATAAAAAAATTGTATACATATAAGGCTTCGTTCACATCACCGTTCAGCCTTTCCATTCTCCTGCTCCGTTTAGGAGCAGGAGAACGGAAAGGACGGATAAGGCACATAACTGACGCCAAACTGAGCCAAACGGAGCCCTTCGTTCACATCACCGTTCAGCCTTTTCGTTCTCCTGCTCCGTTTACAGAAAGGCTGAACGGTGATGTGAACGAAGCCTTAGGTATCGCCGCGTCCGTGACAACCTGGTCTATAAAAATACCACATGATCAAACCTGTCAAATGAATGTTGTAAATAACAAAAAATAAAAACGGTGCCAAAACAGCTATTTCTTGTTACCTTGCCTCACAAAAAGTGTAATATAGATCAACAAAAAATCATATGTACCCTAAACTAGTACCAACAAAACTGCCACCCTATCCCGTAGTTTCTAAAATGGGGTCACTTTTTTGGAGTTTCTACTTTAGGGGTGCATAAGGGGGGCTTCAAATGGGACATTGTGTCAAAAAAACTGTCCAGCAAAATCTGCCTTCCAAACACCATATGGCATTCCTTTCCTTCTGCGCCCTGCCGTGTACCCGTAGAGCGGTTTACGACCACATATGGGGTGTTTCTGTAAAATACAGAATCAGAGACATAAATATTGAGTTTTGTTTGGCTGTTAACCCTTGCTTTGTAACTGGAAAAAAATTATTAAAATGGAAAATCTGCCAAAAAAGGTCACTGTTAAAGGGGTGGGCACTGTGTAGGTCACTGTTAAAGGGCCGGTTACTATTAAAGGGACGGACAATGTGGAGGTCACTGTTAAAGTGGCGGGCACTGTAGAGGTCACTGTTAAAGGGGCGGGCAGTGCAGAGGTCACTGTTAAAGGGACGGGCACTGTGGAAGTCATTGTTTAAGGGGTGAGTACTGTGGAGGACAGTATCTGTGAGAAGTCATTGCCCTGGAGCGCAGGTCCTATCCTAAGCTTCCAGTCAGCAGGGGGCATTCACAGTGGTGCAAGCAAATGGAGGAGGTGAGGTTTTTTTCTTTGAAGCAGAGAAGGGGGCATTATCCTAACTGCGGAGCAGTAATAGGGGGCATTATTCTTACTGGGGGAAGTAATGGGTGGCATTGTTCTAACTGGGCACACTAATGGGGGCATTATTCTAACTGGGGAGCACTAATGGGGGGCATTAATCTAACTGGGGGCACTAATGGTGGCATTATTTTAATTGGAGGCACTAATGGGGGCATTATTCTTACTCTGGGGCACTAATGAGGGAATTTTTTCAACTGGAGGCAGTTAAGGGGGGCATTATTCTAACTGGGGGTATTATTTTTTTGCGGGGGGCACTAATGGGAGCATTATTCTTCCTGGGGGGCACTAATGGGGGCATTATTCTTCCATGGGGGCACAAATAGGGCAATATTATTCCTGGGGGCACAAATGGGGGGCATTATTCTTCCTGGGGGGCACTAATGGGGGAAATTAATTCTGGCATGCACTAATGGGGGGCATTAATTCTGGTGTGCACTAATGGGGGCATTATTCTTACTGGGAGGCACTAATGGAGCGTTATTTCAACTGGGGTGCACTAATTGGCTCATTACTTTTACTGTATACAGCAGGGATGTATATGTATATAATGTGATGTATAGAGCAGTGATGTTTATGTATATAATGTGATGTATAGAGCAGTGATGTTTATGTATATAATGTGATGTATAGAGCAGGGATGTATAATGTGATGTATAGAGCAGGGATGTATATGTATATAATGTGATGTATAGAGCAGGGATGTATAATGTGATGTATAGAGCAGGGATGTATAATGTGATATGCTGTATAGAGCAGGGATGTATATGTATATAATGTGATGTATAGAGCAGTGATGTTTATGTATATAATGTGATGTATAGAGCAGGGATGTATAATGTGATGTATAGAGCAGGGATGTATAATGTGATGTATAGAGCAGGGATGTGTATGTATATAATGTGATGTATAGAGCAGGGATGTATAATGTGATGTATAGAGCAGGGATATATAATGGGATGTATAGAGCAGGGATATATAATGTGATGTATAGAGCAGGGATGTATAATGTGATGTATAGAGCAGGGATGTGTATGTATATAATGTGATGTATAGAGCAGGGATGTATAATGGGATGTATAGAGCAGGGATATATAATGTGATGTATAGAGCAGGGATGTATAATGTGATGTATAGAGCAGGGATGTGTATGTATATAATGGGCTGTATAGAGCAGGGATATATAATATGATGTATAGAGCAGGGATGTATAATGTGATGTATAGAGCAGGGATGTGTATGTATATAATGTGATGTATAGAGCAGGGATATATAATGTGATGTATAGAGCAGGGATGTATAATGTGATGTATAGAGCAGGGATGTATAATGTGATGTATAGAGCAGGGATATATAATGTGATGTATAGAGCAGGGATGTGTATGTATATAATGTGATGTATAGAGCAGGGATGTATAATATGATGTATAGAGCAGGGATATATAATGGGCTGTATAGAGCAGGGATATATAATGGGCTGTATAGAGCAGGGATATATAATGGGCTGTATAGAGAAGGGATATATAATATAATGTATAGAGCAGGGATATATAATGGGATGTATAGAGCAGGGATGTATAATGTGATGTATAGAGCAGGGATGTGTATGTATATAATGGGCTGTATAGAGCAGGGATATATAATATGATGTATAGAGCAGGGATGTATAATGTGATGTATAGAGCAGGGATGTATAATGTGATGTATAGAGCAGGGATATATAATGGGCTGTATAGAGCATGGATATATAATGTGATGTATAGAGCAGGGATGTGTATGTATATAATGTGATGTATAGAGCAGGGATATATAATGTGATGTATAGAGCAGGGATGTATAATGTGATGTATAGAGCAGGGATGTATAATGTGATGTATAGAGCAGGGATATATAATGGGCTGTATAGAGCATGGATATATAATGTGATGTATAGAGCAGGGATGTGTATGTATATAATGTGATGTATAGAGCAGGGATGTGTATGTATATAATGTGATGTATAGAGCAGGGATGTATAATATGATGTATAGAGCAGGGATATATAATGGGCTGTATAGAGCAGGGATATATAATGGGCTGTATAGAGCAGGGATATATAATGGGCTGTATAGAGAAGGGATATATAATATAATGTATAGAGCAGGGATATATAATATGATGTATAGAGCAGGGATATATAATGGGATGTATAGAGCAGGGATGTATAATGTGATGTATAGAGCAGGGATGTGTATGTATATAATATGATGTATAGAGCAGGGATATATAATGGGCTGTATAGAGCAGGGATATATAATGGGCTGTATAGAGCAGGGATATATAATGGGCTGTATAGAGAAGGGATATATAATATAATGTATAGAGCAGGGATATATAATGGGATGTATAGAGCAGGGATGTATAATGTGATGTATAGAGCAGGGATGTATAATGTGATGTATAGAGCAGGGATATATAATGTGATGTATAGAGCAGGGATGTATAATGTGATGTATAGAGCAGGGATGTATAATGTGATATACTGTATAGAGCAGGGATGTATATGTATATAATGTGATGTATAGAGCAGGGATGTGTATGTATATAATGTGATGTATAGAGCAGGGATGTATAATGTGATATACTGTATAGAGCAGGGATGTATATGTATATAATGTGATGTATAGAGCAGGGATGTATAATGTGATGTATAGAGCAGGGATGTGTATGTATATAATGTGATGTATAGAGCAGGGATGTATAATGTGATGTATAGAGCAGGGATATATAATGGGATGTATAGAGCAGGGATATATAATATGATGTATAGAGCAGGGATATATAATGGGATGTATAGAGCAGGGATATATAATATGATGTATAGAGCAGGGATATATAATGGGCTGTATAGAGCAGGGATATATAATGGGATGTATAGAGCAGGGATATATAATATGATGTATAAAGCAGGGATATATAATGTGATGTATAGAGCAGGGATGTATAATGTGATGTATAGAGCAGGGATGTATAATGGGCTGTATAGAGCAGGGATATATAATGGGCTGTATAGAGCAGGGATATATAATGGGATGTATAGAGCAGGGATATATAATATGATGTATAGAGCAGGGATATATAATGGGATGTATAGAGCAGGGATATATAATATGATGTATAAAGCAGGGATATATAATGTGATGTATAGAGCAGGGATATATAATATGATGTATAGAGCAGGGATGTATAATGTGATGTATAGAGCAGGGATGTATAATGTGATGTATAGAGCAGGGATATATATGTATATAATGTGATGTATAGAGCAGGGATGTATAATGTGATGTATGGAGCAGGGATATAAATGTATATAATATGATGTAGAGAGAAGGGATACATATGTATATAATGTGATGTATAAAGCAAGGATGTGTGTGCCCATGTTGTGTAATGTGTGTCCCCAGATGAATGTACAGTCTGTGTGTATATGATGTGATGTATACAGCAGGGATGTGTGTAGGTCCAGATGAATGCACAGTCTGTGCTGGTGTGCAGGCAGCAGGGTGCGGAGGTCGCTATATCTGCACTGTAATGAATGAGAGGTTTTCTAATAATTACACCCCACCGCGGCGGCGGGTCATTTGCGAAATAAATTTATTTCATAAACTTTCTACACACTGACCACATCCTAGACTTCCCTGTCCCCAGAGGAGACTTGAAGCATCTCCTCTACAGCTCCCACAGTGGGCGGCATATAGAATTAGATGTATAAAAGAAAAAGCCTCGGTAAGCTATAGAAGTATCGCGCTATCTATCTAATGACTCTTTGTCTATCTCATTTATCCATCTGTCTATCTATCTACCCCAAGGTTCTGTGCGGAGTCCGCTATTATTTAACTTATTCATTATTGACATAGAGAATGGGATCCATAGTGCTGCTTCTATTTTTGCAGATGACACCAAGCTGTGTAATACGGTACAGTCTATGGAAGATGTTAATAAGTTACAAGCTGTTTGGGCCGCCACGTGGCAAATGAGGTTCGATATAGATAAATGTGAAATTATGCACTTGGGGGCAAATTATCTGCATGTTGCATATGTCCTAGGGGCAGTAAGACTGGGAGAGTCACTGGTTGAGAAGGATCTGGTTGTATTATTAGATTGTAGACTAAATACAAGCATGTAATGTCAGTCAGCTGCTTCCAAGGCCACCAGAATTTTGTCCTTTATTAAAAGAGGTATGGACTCTCGGCGCAGTGATGTGATATTGCCACTATAAAAAACATTGGTGCGGCCTCACCTGGAATATGCAGTTCAATTCTAGGCACCAGTTCATAAAAAGGATGCCCTGGAGTTAGAAAAAAAAAAGCAGGATTACTGTTTGGACTTGATGAACTATCTATCTATCTATCTATCTATCTCTTCTCCTACTGTGTCCTTCCTCCATACCTTGCAGATTGTAAGCCCTCACGGGCAGGGTCCGTTCTCCTTCTGTACCAGTCTGTACCTCGTCTTGTTTATACTTGGTGCACTTGTCTGTATTATGTATACATACCCCTTTTCATATGTACAGCACCTTTAAATGGATGGAGCGTTATATCTATCTCATATCTATCTATGTATCTAATTATATATCATCTATCTAACTGTTATCTATCTATCTAATATAGTGTTGGAATTTCAAATGTGTTAAAACTACTGTATGAAGCCAACATAGTGGCTACTTGTGTCGCATAGGGCTGTGGCATACAGCTTGGGGACAATGATCATAGACTGCGCATCTGTCACACCTGTATTAACATACCATGGGGGCTGATTGAGTCTTTCCAGTGCCATCTTTTCCCTTTGCTGTCATTCTGCACAATGTGCTCCAGTAATTACCTGTTAGCTCTTTTGTCACGTTCTACACCCTACCTGCTGCACTACAGAAAACCTCAACCCTCCGCATTCATTTCTACTGTATAATAACAGATGCTATGAAGTAACCAACCACGTGTACCTGTCCTATGGAGCAGAGTGTGTGTCTGTGCGATCATTCCCCCTTTACAATGTACAAAGTGTTACTGACAGCTAAGATGGTGGAGAAAAGCACGACAAATAGATATTGGGTAGATGTGGCAAATGCTAATATGACATCTCTTTCTTTTACTTAACCATGTCTTGTATCTAGTATCATTGTTGCTCCAGTCCAGAGTACATGAGGCAAAACGAATAACCAGAACTCGTGACTCTGTGTCTGACCAGGGCAGGAGATAGAGACTATGCAGCCAGTGGATGCCCATTCAGCAGGGATTTTTCCCATAAGCACAGCATGGGAGAACTTCTCTGGATGAATAGGTTTAGGAATGAGGCATAAACTTGGAGAATACCTTTTAGGGAATAGTGAATACCACATCACAGGGTCTTGCCTGCAAGGGCTTAGTCCCTGCACCTGATCTATTCTCTATTGAAGCCACTTAGGTCTGTTCAGTAGATTTTGAGGCTAAATATAAGGTATATTGTCGGGATAATATTGACATATACCAATTACTGGACATGGAACAGATTTCAGTCTCTTTAATAGAAACAAGACAGCTGCCCTGAGGAAGACCTGCAGTGACGTGTAAGTGCCACCTCACCTCTGGCTTACAGAAAACCAACAGAATGACCATTACACTGAAAGAGTCTCAAAAGATCTGGGATCTGTATAGGTAGATGTGCGAAGAGTCTCTTCCATTAAATGCTCAAGAGGTTTTTATTCTCCAGAACAAGAAGCAAAGAGCATATAAAATGTCATTTTTCCTCTCAGACCAGTGTTTGTTTAAAGAGAGGGTGGCCCCCATCGCTGATAGCAGGAAATTTACATCAAAATGTGACTGCTTTATGTGGATTTATTTATTTAACCAATGGACCTTTAGCTTAAAAGGTTTGTATTCCTTTTTCAGATCTTTCCCACAAGTGATGTGTTACTAAATATAATGGCATTTTCCTGCAATTAAGTAGATTATCTACAGACTTCTCAAGATGCATGTAAAATCGTTACTTAGGCTAATTTTACACAGTTTGAGGCTCAGAATATTTAATATAAAACTTAGATGGATTAGATACTGTTTTATGGTGAAAATCTTATTATAGATTTTTTTTTAAGGTGGAAAGTAGTAAAAGATAAATAATTACTACATCTAATAATAACCATTAACTTGGAAACATCTAAAATAGTAAAAGAAAATAACAAAATAATAAATATGTGTAATTCAGTTTAAGAACAAACGATACCAAGACATAAGCAGAAAAAACAGTAATTTAGCAAATATGCAACCTGATAGGGTGGATTATAAAATATTAAGTATTGGATGCTTATTTAAAGGCATTTCCCAAGTTCTTTTTTTTAAATGGCAGGGATATAGAATAATAGAAAAGATGTCTACTCAGCCTCCCAAACCCCTCTGTTTCAGCGCTGGTATCTTCCCTGCTGCTGAAGCCATGGTGTAATATAATGTTATAAGATTACATGTTAGGGTATGACCACCAGGTGTGTCATGATGCGGTCATAATGCAGTTATGGAATGCATGTGGATGACTGCAGATGGTTGCTGCTGCATGCCACGCATTTAAGGTGCATTTTTTTTTGTCAGAAATCGGTTATGGACTGTTTTTTGAACTGTTGTGAATTTTCATGGTTCTTAATCTTTAGCATTCTCATTAACTTTAAATATGCTAAACATATATTGCAAGTATGTAGGTACTCAACTGTATACCCCGTGTGGTCGGCAGCTGCAAGCAGCCGGACATGTTTTACATATGTGCAACCACACGTACATCAGGTGCATTCATCACAACTTTGAAAGTGCCAGGTTTTTCAGAAACTGATTTTCCCATTGACTTATATTGGGAAGTGGGATGTTGCAGTTTCTAACCGCATCACGACTGCACCGTGTGGTCATACTCCTACATTTTAATACATTGCCAAGTAGTTTGAATTAAATGCTTAAGTCTTTAAAGGTGGAATCACACTAGCATTTTTAGAATGGATGTTTTTATGTGCAAAGGGGAAAGCACAATGGTATAAAAAATTTTTTTTGCAATTATCCCAAAAATAGTCTTAGGGCTCGTTGCCATACAGCCAGCCATCCACAGTTTTTTCCTTTCCAGTGTGGTAGTGAAATGCAAGAGGTAAACTGGTGCTAGAACTGATTGCATGTTTTCTTGTTTGTTCATTTCTACCATCCGGCACTTCAGTTGTAATGTTGGATGTCTTCCTGTGCGGGACAGAAAAACTGAGCATGCAGCGTTTTTCTGTTTGGCTATTTCTGGCAATAAATGCTGAACTGACGCACAAATTATACAAAAATGTCATGAGTTGTGTCCAGCTCAGGCATAAAACATCTGGTATATGTGAACCTAGAAGACAGTGGTAAAAAGGTCAGAACTACGTTTTTACATCCCCAAAAATTTTCACAGGGCTGGTCACCGGAAAGTTGGGTGAACATAAAAGTCACTAGGAACACAGGGCGCTTATAAAATGTGACTATATTGAAATTGGTCATAAGCTGAATTTTTGTACAGTCACTTAGAATTGAAAAAGCTTGTTGGAAGAACGAGTGAAACGTTTTCAAGAAATCTACAGTACGTCCAGTTGCCTTGATTTATTCTTTACAGATATAAGCTGAAAGGGGTATTGCAATGTTATTATTTGTATGATTCGGTCTATATAGCTTTCTAGCTTACTTTTTTGCTTCATATTTTTTAAGATCTCTTTTTGCAGTTATTCAGTAGAAATCCTTATTTTATAGTTCCGGAGGATAAAAATATGTCCTCTCATGATTATCACACATGCACAACTTTTTAAAGTAATCAGATCTGTGTCTTTGATTGACAGGGCCAAGTGGTGATGATGTTTTCACTGCCTGGTCCTGTCAAACAAAGTTGCAGAGAGAGCAGAGCCTCTAGGTGTAACAGCAATGCCCACTAGAGGCTCATTTGCACATATTAAAACATAATTTTCTCAGTTGTGCATAAATTTATTAGACATTAAAAAAAGGTTTCTTTGTTCAAAGGGCTCATCTGATTTGTACCTATGAAAATGGCTGACCTGTAGTCTGTGCGCTTGGCCCATGTTCATATGTGCCTGCATTGCTGAGAAAAACTATGTGTTAATATATGCAACGATCCTATTGGAGCAACGGGGGACATTGCCGTTACACCTAGAGCAGGCATGCTCAACCTGCGGCCCTCCAGCTGTTGTAGAACTGCAACTCCCAGAATGCCCTGTTGTAGGCTGATAGCTGTAGGCTGTTCGGGCATGCTGGAAGTTGTAGTTTTGCAACAGCTGGAGGGCCGCAGGTTGAGCATGCCTGACCTAGAGGCTCAACTTTACTGCTACACTCTGATTGACAGGGCCAAGTGTGATGATGTTTTCACTGCCTGGTCCTGTCAAACAAAGTGGAGGGGGCATGGGAGTTGCAGAGAGAGCAGAGCCTCTAGGTGTAACGACAATACCCACTTTGCTCCTGGAGGCTGATTTGTACATATTAAAACATAATTTTCTCAGCAATGCGGGCACATATGAACATGGGACCAACACAGATGCCTTCAGCTGCCAAGTGCACATGTAACAGGTCAGCCAGTACAAATATGCTGACAGATGCCCTTTAAATAGGACCTTTCATCAGTTTTAACATAGGCTAATTATGGTATTACCTTGTAGGGTGGCCCCCACTGATGCCATAGAAGTTTTTTGTTTTTAAAAAGCCCCCCCACCGATCGTCCGCTGTTGCCCCCCGTTGATTTGTCCCCTTGTATTCTAATGAGCAGTACTGTCACAATGGGGAGGAGACACAGTCTTCTGCTGTGAGCGTCTCCTTCTCCCTGGCTGTGAGCGCAATCCAATCAGAGTGGACCGCTCACAGCCATGGATAAGGAGCTCAAGTTCTCGCGAGATTACTTCTTCCTGGCTGTGAGCAGTCCGCTCTGATTGGATCGCACTCACAGCCAGGGAGAAGGAGACGCCCACAGCAGAAGACTGCATCTCTGCCACATTGCAACGATACTGCTCAATAGAATACAAGGCGCCAAATCAACGGGGGCAACAGTGGACGAACAGGGGGGGTTGAAAAAAAAACAAAAAACATCCATGGCATCAGTGGGGGCCACCCTACAAGGTAATACCATAAGTAGCCTTTGTTTAAAGTGATGAAAGGTCTTCTTTAAATTATATTACAACTACATTTTAACTTGCGGTGAAATCATGTAGAATTACCTGCATTGAGCAATTAACTACCAATCTGTCTCTAATCTCCAATTTATCTATAAACCGGTGGAAAACCTGGTCTACTCTAGTCTTATCCACTATCTCTCGGTTAAAGAAGACCTGTCAGCACAAAATGCAATGCAATCTAAAAGCACCATGAGGAGGAGAAGCTGAACATAAATATATATATATATATATATATATACACACATATATATTTATGTTTGTTTATACATTTATATCTTTGCTGTTTAAACCTTCAGTGAAAAGCTATCAGTACAGGAAGGATCAGTAATTGATAGCACTTGATAACAAGATTATTATTATGTGTTCTTGCATAGCAAGACCACATATTGTTATCTCACATATATATTATTATGTGTTCTTGCATAGCAAGACCACATAATGTTATCTCACATATATATTATTATGTGTTCTTGCATAGCAAGACCACATAATGTTATCTCACATATATATTATTATTATTCTTATTCTTCTTATTCTTATTATAGCCAAATTTGCCACCCTAACTCCTCCCACAGTTTTTACACTACATAGACAAAAATTTACCAAAACGTGCAGATTGTTCCCGATCGGATTGCTATTACTTTGTGGAGCGATCCCACCCCCGGGGCCCCCGTGGCGGGCCCCGGAAGCCCCCTTTTTTCCCATAGACTTTGACAGGGTAAATTTTCAAATCGCTCCCACTCGCCAGGCTTTGATGCTAAAGTCACCAAACTTGGGTCACTTAGTCATGGAGTCAACCCGAAAATTTTGGGCACATTTCGGGGACCCCAAAAAGTGGGCGGGGCCACACAGAACCAATCAAAATTTCCCCATTGACTATAATGAGACTTTCAAATTGCTACTCCTCCCACATTTTTAGGAGTACAAAACTACAAACTTTGCAGACTTGGTCGGCACCCACCCGAGTACCTTGCTTGTGCTTTGTTACCCGATCCCACCCTCCGGGCCCCTGGGACAGGGCCCCCAAAATCCATGTTTTTCCCATTGACTTTGACAGGGAAAATTTTCAAATCGCTCCCAGTCGCACAGATTTGAAACTAAAGTCACCAAACTTGGGTCACTTAGTCATGGGGTCAACCTGAAAATTTCTGTCACATTTTGGGGACATTAAAAAGTGGGCGGAGCTACAAACAACCAATCAGATTTTCCCTATTGTCTTCAATGAGAACATTTTAAATTGCTGCCATTTCAACATTGTTAATGGCAGGGTTGTTAAACTTAATATATTCGGTTAATAGGTGACTAGAATTCAAATGTTTTAAAGTGGGCGGAGTCTACAGCGGCCAATCAAATTTCAGCTATATGTTTTAAATGGAAAATTTAAAAATGCCGCTGCTCTTAGACTGTTAATGGCAGGGTTCTGAAACTTGGCACAGTTGGTCACTGGAGGACTGTGCCAATGTATATCTCATTTTGGGGGACGCTAAAAAGTGGGCGGAGCCACAAACAACCAATCAGATTTTCCCTATTGACTTCAATAAGAAACCTTTAAACAGCTGTCATTCTCACAGCACCCAAACTCGGCAGGGTGGGTCAGTGTGAGACAAAGGTCAAAATTTAGAAAAGTGGGCGGAGTCTACACTCCACCCAGTTACTCCGCCCACTCCAGTTGTAAGCTACTGGTGGAGGCAAGAACACATCACACAATTTCCCCAGAAATTGTACCTTTTCTAGTTATTCTTATTCTTCTTATTCTTATTATAGCCAAATTTGCCACCCTAACTCCTCCCACAGTTTTTACACTACATAGACAAAAATTTACCAAAACGTGCAGATTGTGCCCGATCGGATTGCTATTACTTTGTGGAGCGATCCCACCCCCGGGGCCCCCGTGGCGGGCCCCGGAAGCCCCCTTTTTTCCCATAGACTTTGACAGGGTAAATTTTCAAATCGCTCCCACTCGCCAGGCTTTGACGCTAAAGTCACCAAACTTGGGTCACTTAGTCATGGAGTCAACCCGAAAACTTTGGGCACATTTCGGGGACCCCAAAAAGTGGGCGGGGCCACACAGAACCAATCAAAATCTCCCCATTGATTTTAATGAGACCTTCAAATTGCTACTTCTCCCACATTTTTAGGAGTACAAATTCCAAACTTTGCAGACTTGGTCGGCACCCACCCGAGTACCTTGCTTTTGCTTTGTTACCCGATCCCACCCTCCGGGCCCCTGGGACAGGGCCCCCAAAATCCACGTTTTTCCCATTGACTTTGACAGGGACAATTTTCAAATCTCTCCCAGTCGCACAGATTTTAAACTAAAGTCACCAAACTTGGGTCACTTAGTCATGGGGTCAACCTGAAAATTTCTGTCACATTTTGGGGGACATTAAAAAGTGGGCGGAGCTACAAACCACCAATCAGATTTTCCCTATTGACTTCAATGAGAAACTTTTAAATTGCTGTCATTCTCACAGTATTTAAGCCAGAATACCCAAACTAGGCACCGTAGGTCATTGGGTGACTGGGGTCAAAAAAAATTAAAAAGTGGGCGGGGTCTACAACAGCCAATCAAATTTCAGCCATTTGTTTAAATGGGAAAAATTCAAACTGCCGCTGCTCTTAGACTGTTAATGGCAGGGTTCCCGAAACTTGGCACAGTTGGTCACTGGAGGACTGTGCCAATGTATATCTCATTTTGGGGATGCTAAAAAGTGGGCGGAGCCACAAACAACCAATCAGATTTTCCCTATTGACTTCAATAAGAAACCTTTAAACAGCTGTCATTCTCACAGCACCCAAACTCGGCAGGGTGGGTCAGTGTGAGACAAAGGTCAAAATTTATAAAAGTGGGCGGAGTCTACACTCCACCCAGTTACTCCGCCCACTCCAGTTGTAAGCTACTGGTGGAGGCAAGAACACATCACACAATTTCCCCAGAAATTGTACCTTTTCTAGTTATTCTTCTTATTATAGCCAAATTTGCCACCCTAACTCCTCCCACAGTTTTTACACTACATAGACAAAAATTTACCAAAACATGCAGATTGTACCCGATCGGATTGCTATTACTTTGTGGAGCGATCCCACCCCCGGGGCCCCCGTGGCGGGCCCCGGAAGCCCCCTTTTTTCCCATAGACTTTGACAGGGTAAATTTTCAAATCGCTCCCACTCGCCAGGCTTTGACGCTAAAGTCACCAAACTTGGGTCACTTAGTCATGGAGTCAACCCGAAAACTTTGGGCACATTTCGGGGACCCCAAAAAGTGGGCGGGGCCACACAGAACCAATCAAAATCTCCCCATTGACTTTAATGAGACCTTCAAATTGCTACTTCTCCCACATTTTTAGGAGTACAAATTCCAAACTTTGCAGACTTGGTCGGCACCCACCCAAGTACCTTGCTTTTGCTTTGTTACCCGATCCCACCCTCCGGGCCCCTGGGACAGGGCCCCCAAAATCCACGTTTTTCCCATTGACTTTGACAGGGACAATTTTCAAATCTCTCCCAGTCGCACAGATTTTAAACTAAAGTCACCAAACTTGGGTCACTTAGTCATGGGGTCAACCTGAAAATTTCTGTCACATTTTGGGGGACATTAAAAAGTGGGCGGAGCTACAAACCACCAATCAGATTTTCCCTATTGACTTCAATGAGAAACTTTTAAATTGCTGTCATTCTCACAGTATTTAAGCCAGAATACCCAAACTAGGCACCGTAGGTCATTGGGTGACTGGGGTAAAAAAAAATTAAAAAGTGGGCGGGGTCTACAACGGCCAATCAAATTTCAGCCATTTGTTTAAATGGGAAAAATTCAAACTGCCGCTGCTCTTAGACTGTTAATGGCAGGGTTCCCGAAACTTGGCACAGTTGGTCACTGGAGGACTGTGCCAATGTATATCTCATTTTGGGGATGCTAAAAAGTGGGCGGAGCCACAAACAACCAATCAGATTTTCCCTATTGACTTCAATAAGAAACCTTTAAACAGCTGTCATTCTCACAGCACCCAAACTCGGCAGGGTGGGTCAGTGTGAGACAAAGGTCAAAATTTATAAAAGTGGGCGGAGTCTACACTCCACCCAGTTACTCCGCCCACTCCAGTTGTAAGCTACTGGTGGAGGCAAGAACACATCACACAATTTCCCCAGAAATTGTACCTTTTCTAGTTATTATTATTATTATTGGGCCTGTATGTAGCCTATATGTGACTTGGCTCTATGTTAAGTATGACACAGAATAAGAGAAATCTGTGAACAAAGCCTTTCTTTGTAGATAATTTACACTCTTTAGGTGTCATTTATCAAACTGGTGTAAAGTAGAACTGGCTTAGTTGCCCCTAGATTCCACCTTTCATTTTGGATAGCTCCCTTGTAAAATGAAAGAAGGAATCTGATTGGTTGCTATGGGCAACTAAGCCAGTTCTACTTTACACCAGTTTGATAAATGACCCCCTTTGTATAAACCATCTATGAAGTTGGCCATAACTGTAACAGTATCTGTTAAAAATATTCCGATTTTTTTATTTTATTTTTTTGCACAATTGCGGGATTTTGTCATATTAACAGAGCACCTTGTCAAGGAAACAATTTTAGCAATACAAGCTATTTTACAAACACATGATTGCCTACTGAAAATCCGATGTGTGAATTTGCTTCACAGCAGACTCTAAAACAGAATCCATCAGAAGGTCAAATACACGTTATAGTCACACAATGAACGATGAGCTCTGAAATATATCTGGTACATTTTCCTAATAATTTTAAAGAAGTACATGCAGTCATTGTGTGACCAAAGATAATTGTTAGCTATTGTGTTTTTTGGGTGGAATGTGTCATAAATAATTACATCTATGGGCAGTCTCTTATTTATGGTCCTACTTGAGATGTGCATATCAAAGAATACATTATTTGAGTACACTCGTGTTCATTGGTTGATTTTTATAGTCTGTAGACATTGGTATTTGTATTGCAATTTGGAGTATTATTTATCAGCATTATCATAATGTCTTAGTAAATTCTAAATGAATTTGTTTCAGGGTAGGGCAGATCTTGGTTTGAACACACAATGTGATCTTGGAATAGATGTCTTAAACATACTATCAAGCAGAAATAATGATGTTTCCTGGGTTCTTTAATTAGAAGCTATTTCAGTGTATTGTTTATCATTGCACCCAGGTTCCAGGACACTCTCAAGGGGCCTGCATATCTGCAGCTGATGACAGCTCAAGGTGTGACTTCCCAGGGGGATATCTGAATGGGACACCAGCAGAATACACGCATTCTTCAAGACTCCTTTTGCCCTTGTATGGAAGGAGAATGGAAGCCAAACAAGCCCAACTTGGTTGCCTGGGGTCTAAACATGAGTTTCTCTCCTCTGGAACAGAAAAACCTTCTTTGTCAAACTTGTTAGTGCTTTTGTTCTAGGAATAAAAGCTAAAGACAACTTGCACAGCCTGAGCTGGGAACTCTGCCTTAAATCCGGACCTGACACTATTCACAAGCTCTTGACAAGGACAAAAAAGGGGAAATTAGGCCTAAAATCTAGCAGGCAGATGTCCAGGGTTAAAACAGGTTATTTGTTAATTGCTTTTGTGTTTTGAAGGGGAGGGAATGGAGGACTGATGAAGAGACCTGTTAGGAAAATAATAAAATACAAAAAGTTAGCACTCCAAATGCCATGTGATTCATTTCAGACTGATTCATATTTCTACCCATTAATATGGATGAGTTAAAAGAGGTACAAGCTTACCAATTAGAAAGAGGTAAAGGTTCAAGAGCATTGCAATGTGTTTTCTTTTTACAGACTGTATTCCATAAAATATAAATCAATAAACTGATAACTTTACATGTTTTTGAAAAACTTTTCTAGATTCAAATTATATATATCATTTATTAATCATTTTTGTTTATTGATAAATGTATTTATTTACAAAACATGTATGCAACAGTTTTCTCAATTCATTTTTAAATTGTAAAAAAATAATAAAAAAATGTGCACTTTATATTTTTCCAGTGTGTTTTATATCAGTTTTCCAATTCATTATTTTTAGGAAGATGCAAACATTTTTTAACAAAAGACAAAATAAATGTACCATTATTAAGAAATTTGTTGTCATTTATCAGACAAAATAAACAATAAAAAAATATGCATTTCAATGGTCGTTTACTTCTAAGAAAACATCACGAGGGAGATGTATGAAGGTATGATAAATTTTTAACAAAAGACAAAATAAATGTACCATTATTAAGAAATTTGTTGTCATTTATCAGACAAAATAAACAATAAAAAAATATGCATTTCAATGGTCGTTTACTTCTAAGAAAACATCACGAGGGAGATGTATGAAGGTATGATAAAAAAAAAAGCATGCCACATTCATGACCGGGAAGAAAGGGATGCAAATTAGCTAATTTATGTCCCTATTCCTCCATATTATCTCATATACTGACAGCTAGACTTTTCATTAGAGAAGAGTAAAAATAGTGTAAAAGAATTTAATTCACTATGAATTTCTCAAAGACTTTGGTTTTCAAAAAATTTATTTTTGCCTACAATTTTACAGGTCAAGAGACAGAGAAGAAGGCATTTTCCACCAAAAAGGAATCATATTTGGGTTGTTTTTTAATTTGTAAAAATCTAACAGTGCAGTGTTTTTTAAACAGCCTGTTTTCTACCACCAGCTACCATATATTTACCCATGGCCATATATCCCACTGTCACTTTGTGTCTTGGCTTTAAAGAGCATGAAAGGAGTTGGTTACAGTCCCAGGAGACCTCAGATTTTTCAGGGCTATTTGGGCACTTTTGATTTGGACCTTATTTATTAGGACCAAACTGTATTTGATGGCCTTTTCAACTGAATCAGACCCAAAACAAAGTTTGTGTATTTTGCTAATCTCTACTTGTCATAATTCCCTCCCTGCTGTAATGGTATAATTTCATTTTTATTTTTTTTACAAATTTAGCACTTTTTGTGGCATTGTCTACGTTTTATATGAATCTTCTATGTTTTTATGACAATTAACAATACTTTTACATAGTGAAACATGTTGGCTGTCTGCAGCCATCTCTAGGAGGAGTAACTTGAAGACTATATAAGTCCCATTTAACTCTCTGATATATTTGTTTGCATTAAGCTCTCACACTGTCCATGGTGGTGGCTGTAAGCAGCCATTATTTTGTAGTTTAACTTTGTTTATGGCTGAGTATAAAAATAGAACTTACAAACCCTGGGATCATATATCAGGAAATTAATCAGCACAGTATTTTGAACCTAAAAACTAGGTCAGTTATTTCCCTCAGTTATTGTGAGCCAAAACCAATAGTGAAGCCTACACAGAGATGAGGTATAATGGAAAGATCTATAACTCTTCTGTGCTTTTGACTCGCATCTTGTTTTGGCTCACAATAACTGATGGAAATAACTGACCAAATAACTGAAGTGTGAACTTGGCCTTCACAGTATCAAAAGGTGGAGATTGATTTTAAGTGATTTCTTCATGTACAGATCATGCTATAGGGAAGTGGTAGACAACTGTACAGAGATGAAGATCTACTGTTGAAGCTTGGAAGAAACTTAAGATCTACTTGGTGCTGAGTTATGTAGGATCAGGGATAGGAGAACGGTGTGTAGAATGGTGTATAAGTTATCAAGGTTGTTACAGGGTCTTAAAAATACAGTCTCTGTATTGATATTACTTTGTATATTAAATTCAGTGCATACAGGAAAGTACACCACTGATTAGACACAATCACAGGCAAGATAGATACATCCAGTGACTCCCAAAGTATGTCTTATCTGATTGGAGTCATTCTCTGGCCTCATTATATCCATTCATCCCAATATTTTTCCAGCCATGATATATATCTGTAGACTCTCAGGCCTCATGCACACAGCCGTAGCCCGGCCATGGCCGTATTGCGGTGCAGACGGATCACAGACCCATTCAAGTTGAATCCGTCCCGGCCGCCACACGGACGTTGTCCGTGCATCAGGGACCACAAATTGCGGTCCCCAATGAACGGAACGGCCGAACAACGGCCATGTGCATGAGGCCTTAGAGTGTAAGATTCCTCACTTTTCCATTCCTCACTTTCTCCAAGTGAACTCCCTATTCTGGTGCCCTAATGCTGTGCTTCTTGCTGCCCGAGAATGCATTACTACATACAAAATAGTGACAGAACTATAGTCACCAACAATAATATTGTCATACAAATAGTGCCCTAGAAATAATTGGACCACCAAAATAATTGTGAAAAGACAGAGCTCCCAACAGAATGTGCAGCCACAAATAGCACCCTAGAAAACAATTGGGCATAGATAACACCCATGACATCAATTAGTGTCGCACAGAGTGGCTCCAACATTAATTATGCAGGTGGTGCCTCCACAGTATTAGTGTCACCAACAGTCACCCTACCAAGAAGATAGTGCCCTAAGTGACAACCGAAAAGAATTGTTATTCCTGCATGGTACACAGAGATGAAGGCTACAGGTAGTGAACAGAATGCTTTATATCATCACGCCTGAGTTGGCTGAAGGACTAACGTGGTCTGTAGTCTATGAAGGTTAATGGGACTCTCAAGCTCTGTCCCAATTATTAGCTTAATCCGTGTCCTGAGGATGCAGATAAAAGGGAACGTGGAGCGTGGCAACATAGGACACCTCACTGGTCCAGATGATTACTATTGATGGGTTGGGAACCGCTGCTATAGGCAAACATTTTGGTTTTCTTTAGGGTTTGTCACTCCAAGTTTTCCTTCCCCATGTAGAATACCTATTACACAGTGCAGCATTTCATGAAGCATCTGTGGTTTGTGCTAGCTATAATGTCTGTCTCGTGAAGAATTGTGTGGTTTTCACATCTAAAAATAGATCAGCGGTTACTATAGTGTAGGGTATGTGAATCTCATGAATGCTTCATGAAAAAGTTAAAAAGGGCCACACTAGTAAAATATAATAAAATAATAGGGCAATTAGGCATATAACCTCTAATGTATGCTGTCATGGTGTTACATACTATCAAATACATTTACATGGAGCTCACACGATTGCCCCAATGCATATTCAACAGTTAGGTGGCTCAATTTAATACAAACGCAGTGCCCAATAACATGGTAACATGGTAACATGACACATGACAAGTTATATATTAACATCAGTTTTAACATTAAGTGTGAAAGCTGTGACACAATTAATTAGCGTTGCCGGCAAAATGAACTCAAAGAACTTAGGCTACTTTCACACTAGTGATAAGATTTTCTGGTATTGAGATCCGTCATAGGGTCTCAATACCGGAAAAAAATATGCATCCGTTTTGTCCCCATTTACTGTACAGATAAATGGTCTGAATACTTATATCAATGCAATATTTAAAGATTTGGAACGTTCTATTTTTCCTTTTGCATTATCCTGTCGGGTATATGGTGTAAAAAAATGCAGAATAACTATTTATAAGTCATATTGCCTTCTCGTAGAAACATAATACCAAGTGAGCAAAATGTCATATGGAGCTCAAAAATGGTACTAATGAAAGTGTCAACTAATCAGGCAAAAAATGAGCTTTCACACAAGACTGTTGAAATGGTGACTCAATAATATGATTTTTTTTTTCAAAAATGCTTTTATTGTCTAGTAGTAGTAAAACAAAAAAATATATAAAGTTGGTATTTCTGTAATCGTTCTGCAATCGTACTGACCAGCAGAATAAAGTTAAAGGGAATCTGTCAGCTCCGCAACACCTCCTAAGCCAGAGTATGCTGTATATAATGTACACTGACCAAAAATATAAACACAACACTTTAGGTTTTGCTCCCATTTTGCATGAGCTGAACTCAAAGATCTGAAACATTCTCTCCATACACAAAAGACCCATTACTCTCAAATATTGTTCACAAATCTGTCTAAATCTGTGTTAGTGAGCACTGCTCCTTTGTCGAGATAATCCATCCCACCTCACAGGTGTGGTATATCAAGG
Organism: Bufo gargarizans; assembly: GCF_014858855.1. NCBI lineage: Eukaryota > Metazoa > Chordata > Amphibia > Anura > Bufonidae > Bufo > Bufo gargarizans. The sequence goes on along the minus strand of NC_058090.1, from coordinate 69,661,085 downwards.
TGCTGATTAGACAGCATGAATATTGCACAGGTGTGCCTTAGACTGTCCACAATAAAGTCCACTCTGAAATGTGCAGTTTGATCACACAGCATAAGGCCACAGATGTTGCAACATTTGAGGGAGCGTGTAATTGGCATGCTTACTGCAGGAATGTCTACCAGAGCTGTTGCCCGTGCAATGAATGTTCACTTCTCTACCATAAGCCGTCTCCAAAGGCAGTACATCCAACCGGCCTCACAACCACAGACCACGTGTAACCACACCAGCCCAGGACCTCTACATCCACAGCCCCCCTCCCCTTAATATTGACCCCACCACAGTGTCCCGCCTCCTAAAAATGGGACCTCCACAGCAGCCCATCCCCTTAACTTTAACCTTCACAGCAGACGCCCCTTTAACTGTGAGTTTTACAGCATCCCACTCCCTTGACAGTGACCTCCTCAGGGGCCCGCCCCCTTAACAATGACCTCTACAGCATCCTATCCCTTAACACTGACCTCCCCTTATCTGTGACCTCCACTGTACCCTGCCCTCTTATCAGAGACCTCCACAGCACCCGTCCCTTTAACAGTGACTGCAACTGTGCCCTGTTCCCTTAATAGTGACCTCCACAATACCCTGCTCCCTTAACAGTGACCTCACAGCACCCTGCTGCCTTAACAGTGACCTCAACAGCAGCTGCCCCTTTAATAGTGGCCCTCTGACCCCCTAACAGTAACCTCCACAATGCACGCCCCTTTAACAGTGACCTCTACAGCATCCTGCCCCCTTAGCAGTAACATCCACAGTGAACACATTTTTAACAGTGACCTCCATTGTGCATGCCCCTTTAACAGTGACCTCCACAGCAGCTGCCCCTTTAATAGTGGCCCTTTCCCCCTTAACAGTGACCTCCACAGCATCTGCCCCTTTAATAGTGGCCCCTGCCCCTTTAACAGTGTCATCCACAGCACCCTGCCCCTTTACAGGGAGTCTGTCACCTCCATAAGGCCATATACAGTGCTTACATGGCTCTGTAGCACACCTATACAGGATTGTAACAGTACCTTTGTTCTTTTCTTTAGACTTGCACCAGCAGGAAAAACGAAGTTTAATTCATATGCAAATGAGCCCTCGCAAGTGCCTAGGGGCGGCATTCAGTGTGTAGGTGCCCAGGGGCGGCGTTCAGTGTGTAGGTGCCCAGGCTGCTCTGCCTTCTTTTCACTTTACTCCTCCCCAGCCTCTGCCTTTGCCCGCCCTCCAAGTCCGGACCTATGGATAAGGCAAGAGACTCGGAGGGCGGGCAAAGGCAGAGACTGGGGAGGAGTAAAGTGAGAAGGCGGCAGAGCAGCCTGGGCACCTACACACTGAATGCCGCCCCTGGGCACCTACACACTACTGAATGCCGCCCCTGGGCACCTACACACTGAACGCCGCCCCTGGGCACTTGCGAGGGCTCATTTGCATATGAATTAAACTTCGTTTTTCCTGCTGGTGCAAGTCTAAAGAAAAGAACAAAGGTACCGTTACAATCCTGTATAGGTGTGCTACAGAGCCATGTAAGCACTGTATATGGCCATATGGAGGTGACAGACCCCCTTTAAAGCTGACCTACAGCAGTGAAGAAAAATGGCTGGGTTGTTATGGAAACCTGGAGTAAAACCGTGTGTATGTGGAGACTAACGGCCTGCTATCTTCTATTGGCTGATAAGGGACAAGTGACCATGTGTATGGCAGTTGGGATATGAAGAGAAAGACTTGCAGGCTTGTATTGGCTAATGCACGTCATTTTTTGGGAATATCTCAGGAACGGCACGTCCTAGAAAGCTGAGAAAACCAAATGTGGTGAAGATCGATCCAGTCGTTTGGTCGCACATAAAAAACAGACAGACAGAAACTCATTTTTATATATCTCTTATCTGTCTGTCTGGATGTTCTTTATGCGCGACCAAACGACTGGACCGATCTTCACCAAATTTGGCACACAGGTACATCAGGTGTCCATCAGTTCTAAGCTCTCTAGGACTTACTGTTTCTGAGATATTCCCAAAAAATGACCTGCATTAGCCAATAGAAGCCAGCAAGCCTTTCACTTAAATCGGAACTGGGATTTACACGGTCACATGTCCCTTATTAGCCAGAAGAAGCTCACAGGTCCTACTCCAGGTTGCCATAACAACTGATCACAGGTTTTAGCAGTTTGCAGGTCCTTAAATATTCAGTCATATGACGTATGATGGCACAACTACACTGCTACATGCATGAGGGGCAGGGGCCAGTATTAAACGGACGGGAGCTGTGACGTTCACTGTTAAAGGAGTGGGCACTGCGGAGGTCACTGTTAAAAGGGCGGGCACTGTGAAAGTCACTGTTAAAGGGGCGGGTACTGTGAAGGTTACTGTTAAAGGGGAGGCCACTATGAAGGTCACTTTTAAAGGTGTGGTCAATGTTAAATAGGAGGGCAATGTGGAGGTCACTGTTAAAGGGGCAGGCACTGCAGAAGTCACTGTTAAAGGGGCGGCACTGTGAAGGTCACTGTTAAAGGATCAGCCACTATGAAGGTCACTGTTAAAGGGGTGATCAATGTTAAAGGGGACGTTATTGTGGAGGTCACTGTTAAAGGATCGGCCACTATGAGATCACTGTTAAAGGGGTGGTCAATGTTAAAGGGGCAGGCACTGTGGAGGTCACTGTTAAAGGGGAAGGCACTGTGGATGTCACTGTTAGAGGGGCGGGTACTGTGGAGGTCACTGTTAAAGGGGAGGGCACTGTGGAAGTCACTGTTAAAGGGGAGGGCACTGTGACGGTCACTGTAAAAGGGGCAACTACTATTTAGGTCACTTTTAAAGGGGTGGTCAATGTTAAAGGGGCGGGCACTGTTAAAGGGCGGGCACTGTGGAGGTCACTGTTAAAGGGGCAGCCACTATGAAGGTCCCTGTTAAAGGGGTGGTCAATGTTAAAGGGGCGGGCATTGTGGAGGTCACTGTTAAAGGGGCGCCACTGTGGAGGTCAATGTTAAAGGGGCAGCCACGATGGAGGTCGCTGATAAAGGGACGGGTCCTGTAAAGATCACTGTTAACGGGGTGGGCACTGTGGAGGTAGGTCATTGTTAAAGGGACAGGTGCTGTAGAGGTCTCTGTTATGGGGGAAACTGTTGATATCTTGACATAAAATAAAATAAATGAAATATACCCGTGCGAAGCTGGGTCCTCCTGCTAGTCTCTTAAATACAGTATATAAAGATGAGTTTCTGTCTCTCTGTCTGTTAGACGTTCTTTATGCGTGACCAAACGACTGGACCGAGCTTCACCAAATTTGCCACACAGGTGTCCGGGAAGGTTTTAGACCAGGTCTCAGCTTTCTAGGATGTACCGTTCCTGAGATATTCCCAAAAAATGACCCACATTAGCCAATGCAAGCCTGCACGTCTTTCTCTTCAATCCCAACTGCCATGAACACAGTTTTACTCGAGGTTTCAATAACAACCCAGCCATTTTTTTTACTGCTTAAAGGGGCGGGCACTGTGGAGGTCATTGTTTTTAAAGGGGCGGGCACAGTGGAGGTCACTGTTATTAAAGGGGCAGGCACTATGAAAGTCCCTGTTTAAGGGGCCGGCACTGTCAAAGTCACTGTTAAAGGGGTGGTCACTGTGAAAGTCACTGTTAAAGGGGCGGTTACTGTGAAAGTCACTTTTAAAGGGGCGGTCACTGTGAAAGCCACTGTTAAAGGGGTAGTCACTGTGAAAGTCACTGTTAAAGGGGCGGCCACTGTGTATTTCACAGTTAAAGGGGCGGTCACTGTTAAAGGGGCGGCCACTGTGAAAGTCACTGTTAAAGGGGTGGTCACTGTAAAAGTCACTGTAAAAGGGGCGGTCACTGTGAAAGTCACTTTTAAAGGGGCAGGCACTGTGGAGGTCTCTGTTAAGGGGCGGGAATTGTGGAAGTCACTGTTAAATGGTCGGGCACTGTGAAGGTCACTGTTAAAGGGGTAGCCCCTATGAAGGTCACTGATAAAGGGGTGATCAATGCTAAAGGGGCGGTCACTGTTAAAGGGGCGGGCACTGTAGAGGTCGCTGTTAAAGAGGCAGGCACTGTTAAAGGGGCAGGCACTGTGAAGGTCATTGTTAAAGAAGCAGGCACTGTGGAGGTCTCTGTTAAAAGGGCGGGCATTGTGGAAGTCACTGTTAAAGGGTTGGGCACTGTGAAGGTCACTGTTAAAGGGGCGGCCCCTATGAAGGTCACTGTTAAAGTTGTGGTCAATGCTAAAGTGGCGGTAACTGTTAAAGGGGCAGGAACTGTGGAGATCACTGTTAAAGGGGCAGGCATTGTTAAAAGGGCAGCCACTGTGAAAGTCACTGTTAAAGGGGCGGTCACTGTTAAATGGTCGGTCACTGTTAAATGGGCGGTCACTGTGAAAGTCACTGTTAAAGGAGAGGGCACTGTGAAAGTCACTGTTAAAGGAGCGGTCACTGTGAAAGTCACTGTTAAAGGGGCGGTCACTGTGAAAGTCGCTGTTAAAGGGGCGGTCACTCTGAAAGTCACTGTTAAAGAGGCGGCAACTGGTAAAGGGGTGGTCACTATGAAAGTCACAGTTAAAGGGGTAGTCACTGTGAAAGTCACTGTTAAAAGGGCGGTTATTGTGAAAGTCATTGTTAAAGGGGCGGTCACTGTGAAAGTCACTGTTAAATGGGCGGTCACTGTGAAAGTCACTGTCAAAGGGGCGGTCACTGTGAAAGTAACTTTTAAAAAGGCAGGCACTGTGGAGGTCTCTGTTAAAGGGGTGGGCATTGTGGAAGTCACTGTTAAAGGGTTGGGCACTGTGAAGGTCACTGTTAAAGGGGTGGCCCCTTTGAAGGTCACTGTTAAAGGGGTGGTAAATGCTAAAGGGGCAGTCATTGTTAAATGGGCAGGCACTGTGGAGGTCACTGTTAATGGGGCAGACACTGTTAAAGGGGCGGGCACTGTGGAGGTCAATATTAAAGGGGCAGCCACTGTGGAGGTCAATGTTAAAGCGGCGGGCATTGTGTAGATCATTGTTAAAGGGGCAGGTACTGTAGAGGTCACTGTTGTGGGGGAAACTGTGGATTTCTTTTTACGACACATGGAAACATAAAATGAAATAGATGAAATATACCCGTGCGAAGCCGGGTCCTTCTGATAGTCTCTTATATATAAAAATTAGTTTCTGTCTGTCTAGACGTCTGTCTGTATGGACGTTCTTTATGCGCTACCTAATGACTGGATTGATCGTCACCAAGGTAAATCAGGTGTCCAGGAATGTTTGAGACCGGGTCTTAGCTCTCTAGGACTTACCAATTCTGAGATATTCCCAAAAAATGACCTGCATTAGCCAATAGAGGCCAGCAAGCCTTTCACTTAAATCCAAACTGCCATTTACACAGTCACATGTTCCTTATTAGCCAATAGAAGAAAGCAGGTCCTATTCCAGGTTGCCATAACAACTGATCACAGGTTTTAGCAGTTCGCAGGTCCTTAAAGGGAACCTGTCATAAAGTTTATGCTGCCCATACTAACGGCAGAATAAAGTAGAGACAGGTGAGTTGATTTCAGTGTTCTGTCATTTATAAGTTAAATGTATGTTGGTTGCCGAGAACCAACATCACGATCACTGCACACTAGGCCTGGAAAAGGGTCATGGCAACCTGAGAAAAGTCACGGTTATTCATGGTCCTGCTCTCCTGCCCACCTGCTGATGATTGACAGTCTCCTACCTAGTTTTCTCCCCTTCTCTCTAGGAGATAACTACCAATTGTCAGTGGATGGGTGGGGAGAGCAGAAGCTTATGAATAACCATGACTCTTCTCGGGTAGATTTGACTCTTTTCAAGGCCTGTGCTGCAATTATTATGATGCTGGTTCTTGGCAACCGCTTACTTTTAGCTCATGTGTGACACACCGCTGAAATCAACATGTCTGTCACTAATTTATGCTGCCCTCAGTGAGGTCAGCATAAAGTTGATGACAGGTTCATTTTAAATATTCAGTCATATGACGTATGATGGCACAAAAACACTGCTAAATGCATGAGGGGCAGGGGCCAGTATTAAACGGATGGGCGCTGTGGAGTTCACTGTTAAAGGGGTGGGTACTGTGAAGGTCACTGTTAAAAGGGCGGGCACTGTGGAAGTCACTGTTAAAGGGGTGGGTACTGTGAAGGTCACTGTTAAAGGGGCAGGCACTGTGTAGATCACTGTTAAAGGGGCAGGCACTGTGTAGATCACTGTTAAAGGGCGGCCACTATTAAAATGGCGGGAACTGTGGAGATCTATGTTAAAGGGGCTGTCACTGTTAAAGGGGCGGGTATTGTGGATGTCACTGTTAAAGGGATGGACACTGTGGAGGTCGCTATTAAAGGGGCGTGCACTGTGGAGGTCACTGTTAAAGGGGTGGGCACTGTGAAGGTCTCTGTTAAAGGGGCAGGCACAAAGGAAGTCAATGTTAAAGGGGACGGGACTGTAAAGGTCACTGTTAAAGGGGCAGCCACTATGAGGGTCACTGTTAAAGGGGTGGTCAATGTTAAAGGGGCTAGCACTGTGGAGGTAACTTTTAAAGGGGCGGGCATTGTGCAGGTCACTGTTAAAGATGGGGTCACTGTTAAAGGGGCCATGATCCTAAGCATACCACCTCTTCAGTGAAGCATGGTGGTGGTAGTGTCATGGCGTGGGCATGTATGGCTGCCAATGGAACTGGTTCTCTTGTATTTATTGACAAAAGCAGCAGGATGAATTCTGAAGTGTTTCGGGCAATATTATCTGCTCATATTCAGCCAAATGCTTCAGAACTCATTGGATGGCGCTTCACAGTGCAGATGGCCAATGACCCAAAGCATACTGCAAAAGCAACCAAAGAGTTTTTTAAGGGAAAGAAGTGGAATGTTATGCAATGGCCAAGTCAATCACCTAACCTGAATCCGATTGAGCTGCATTTCACTTGCCGAAGATAAAATTGAAGGGAAAATGCCCCAAGAAAAAGCAGGAACTAAAGACAGTTGCAGTATAAGCCTGGCAGAGCATCACCAGGGATGAAACCCAGCGTCTAGTGATGTCTATGTGTTCCAGACTTCAGGCTGTAATTGACTGCAAAGGATTTGCAACCAAGTATTAAAAAGTGAAAGTTTGATTTATGATTATTATTATGTCCCATTACTTTTGGTCCCTTAACAAGTGGGAGGCACATATGCAAACTGTTGTAATTCCTACACCGTTCACCCGATTTGGATGTAAATACCCTCAAATTAAAGCTGACAGTCTGCAGTTAAAGCACATCTTGTTTGTTTCATTTCAAATCGATTGTGGTGGTGTATAGAGCCAAAAAAATTCAATTGTGTTGATGTCCCAATATTTATGGACCTGGCTGTATATCCCTGAAAATAGTTTTAGAACTAAATTGGTATTTAAAAAGTTATATTCTCTATATGAAGAGCTCACTAGAATTTATCACGGACCGCTATAACCACCTAGCTATATCAATATACCATTCAACCAATGGCCGGCTCTAAGTAATTTATAAAACATTAATTAAAATTACAATTCATATAAAAATACAATTCATATAAAAACAAAAAATAAAAAATATATTAACAAATATCCTTGGTGGTATGTTTAAAAATGATATATATATTTTTAAACATACCACCACGGTTATTTTTTATTTTTTTTTCATATAAATTATATTTTTATATTAATTGTATTTTTAATAAATGTTATATGAATTACTTAGAGCCAGCCATTGGTTGAATGGTATATAAAAATATGTTTTCTTTAAAATTTGGAAAATAGTTTTTAAAGTTATAAGCCTTCTAAAAAATAAAATAACATTTACAAAATAATGCAAATATAAAGTAGATGTATGGTGAATGTCAACTATGTTGTGAAGTATCACTATTTGTCTTAACGGCTCAGAAATTCAAACTTAGAAAAACTTTGAAAATTGCAAATTTTTCCACATTTTCTGTAAAAAATTTTCTTTATAAATAATGGTAAAACATATTGACTCAAATTTTCCACTATCATGAAGTACAATGTGTCAGTAAAATCAATCTACTTGCATGAGCAAAAATATTCTAAGGTTCTCACCACATAAAGTAGCATATGTCTTATTTGGAAAATAAGTCTATGTCAGAAATGTGAAAATTGGCTTTGCCTGGAAGGAATTAAAGGGTATGTCCACTTTTCATCATTAACAAATTTTCACAGACGTTCCCGTGACAGGTGGAAGATCAGTGAGACTGGCAACACGTGGTTTGATCTGACAGGTTTTCCTTGTGGATCAATAGGCGTCTGTATTGTTTCTGGTAATATCCACACCCCTTGCCTCAGGTGTTGCTAATCTGGTCATTTAACCTTCATTATTTATTGTTGCTTCTCCCACAATGCTGTGCAGTTTATAGCTTCAGTTTGAGTTGTGGATAGCTGGTGTGTGGATCTCGGCTGAGTTCCTGGTGCTTCCATAGGGGCTGAAGTTAAGACTTTCCTTTCCCTTTTGTATTTTGTTTGGGTTCTGTGTGTTGCATTTCCCTTTTGTTTGTATTAGGCCTGAAGGAGACTCCTGTTCATCCTTCATTTTGGAGGAACAGGTAGCCTCGTCCCTGCCATTAGTACCAGGGTCCTATAGGGCTAGATATGACTCTAGGTATTCCTGTGTATGAACACACCTAGTGCTGGGGTCTGTTCATACTGGTAGTCAGTCAGGATTTTGGCTAGGGTTTTACTAGGAGGAGTCCATCTCCTTTTCCTAGTTCTCAGGCCTAATTCCCTGTTCCCCCTTCCCTCTTATGCTCAATGTGGTGTTTCCCTCCGACACCGAAGCGTGACACAAATATATTGAAGAGAATAAGGCCCAATACTGACCCCTGAGGTACCCTCTGTTTTCTATCACTGAGCCAGTTACTTACTAGTAATGATCGTCAGGGGCAATATTTAAATTTGCGATATTTCACGAATATTTCGTATAATATTCGTCATATATTTGCGAATTTGAGATTATTTTCTTGATCGCAAAAAATTGGCAATGTAATATTCGCGTAATGCGTGCTAAATATAAGCATGGGTTACTATAGCTAAATTTTTCAAGCTGCTAGAAGTTTCCTGAGACTGGAGAAAATGGTTGGCACGGCAGAACATTGCAATAGCTTTATATGCAGATAGAGTGCAGGTGAATCTTTTGGCGCAATACATGCAACTTCACAGTCACATTTTAATAGGTCTGACTGCTTATTAGTGATTGATGCACTAAGTATTGTTGAGTACTTGTGACATCACAGCACTATGTATGTATGTATGTATGGACAGCAGAACCTATCAGCTACACTATATCACTATCTAACCTGCACGGACTATCTCCCTCTAACTGTCTGTATTTTATATATAAGCTAACTAACTAACTAACTAACTAACTAACTATCTAATGCAATGACACAGGAAAGCAGAGAGCACAGCAATAACACTGCTGTCTCTCTTAGATCTGCAAAATACTGCATACAATGGCTACTGGGGAGGTTCTTATATACAAACCGGATTCCAAAAAAGTTGGGACGCTAAACAATTTGTGAATAAAAACTTAATGCAATGATGTGGAGATGGCAAATGTCAATATTTTATTTGTAATAGAACGTAGATGACAGATCAAACGTTTAATCCGAGTAAATGTATCATTTTAAAGGAAAAATTCCTTGATTCAAATTTTCACGGTGTCAACAAATCCCCAAAAAGTTGGGACAAGTAGCAATAAGAGGCTGTAAAAAGTAAATTTGAGCATAACGAAGAGCTGGAAGACCAATTAACACTAATTAGGTCAATTGGCAACATGATTGGGTATAAAAAGAGCTTCTCAGAGTGGCAGTGTCTCTCAGAAGCCAAGATGGGTAGAGGATCACCAATTCCCAAGATAGTGGAGCAATATCAGAAAGGTGTTACCCAGCGAAAAAAATTGCAAAGACTTTGCATCTATCATCTTCAACTGTGCATAACATCATCCGAAGATTCAGAGAATCTGGAACAGTCTCTGTGCGTAAGGGTCAAGGCCGTAAAACCATACTGGATGCCCGTGATCTCCGGGCCCTTAAATGACACTGCACCACAAACAGGAATGCTACTGTAAAGGAAATCACAGAATGGGCTCAGGAATACTTCCAGAAACCATTGTCAGTGAACACAATCCACCGTGCCATCCGACATTGCCAACTGAAACTCTACAGTGCAAAGAAGAAGCCATTTCTAAGCAAGATCCACAAGTTCAGGCATTTTCACTGGGCCAGGGATCATTTAAAATGGAGTGTGGCAAAATGGAAGACTGTTCTGTGGTCAGACTGTCATGGAACCATGAACCAGACGTACAACAAGAGATAAGTGGAAAATAAGAAGGCTTTATTGAAAAGCAAGCCGTAAGCAAAAGTCCAAACGGATGGCTAAACCGAAGCAGGGTCTTGCGTAGACAGAGGTCAGGAACCAGAAGGGTAGTCAGACGAAGCCTGGATCAGGAACCAGCAGGGTAGTCAGACGAAGCCAGGATCAGGAACCAACGGGGTAGTCAGACGAAGCCAGGATCAGGAACCAACGGGGTAGTCAGACGAAGCCAGGATCAGGAACCAACGGGGTAGTCAGACGAGGCCAGGATCAGGAACCAGAAGCAGCAGCAGTCTTAGAAGCATGTGAACACAGGAGGACCAAGCAAGGAACTGAAGCCACAGACCTCCTATATATATGAGCTAGGCATCCAGCTCCTCCCAGTGGGAAGGAGAAGCCGCAGGGTGGGAGGCTACAAGAAACCCAGAAACCAAGATGGCCGCCAGCACATGTCAAACGAAGAAGAACAGTAAGAAGGTAAGACCATGACAGTACCTCCCCCTCAAGGGCCCCTCCTCCGCGGAGTAAGGAACGGTTTCTGAGGGAAGCGTGCGTGGAAGGCTCGGAGCAAAGCAGGAGCATGGACATCTGCGGAGGGAACCCAGGAACGCTCCTCTGGACCATAACCACGCCAATGGACCAAAAACTGCAACCGACCGCGGACCAGGCGTGAGTCCAGGATATTGCTCACCTCATATTCCTCACGATTGCCCACTTGGACCGGACAGGGCCGAGGAACCGAGGAAGTGAAACGATTACACACCAATGGCTTCAACAGGGAGACATGAAACACGTTGGAGATCCGCATGCCAGGAGGAAGCGCAAGGGCATAGGCTACCGGGTTTACCCTGCGAAGCACTCGGAAGGGACCAACAAAGCGAGGCGCCAGCTTGGGAGTGGGCACTCGAAGGTTGAGGTTGCGGGTGGACAACCATACACGGTCTCCGACCTGGTAGGAAGGAGCGGGCGCTCGTCTGCGATCAGCCTGGAGTCTCTGGCGCTGCGCAGAGACCTCAAGGGACCTCTGGATCTGTACCCAAGAAGCACGTAGGACGGAAAGGTGATCCTCCACAGCCGGAATATCCTGGGGAGAGAATACCTCCGGTAACACGGCAGGTTGGAACCCATAATTGGCCATGAAGGGAGACGTCCCAGAGGAAGAGTTCACTGCCGTGTTCCTGGCAAACTCAGCCCAAGGCAGGAGGTCAACCCAATTGTCTTGGTGATCGGAGACATAGCAACGAAGGAATTGCTCCAAGGCCTGATTGGATCGTTCTGCGGCCCCATTGGACTGAGGGTGGTAGGCCGAGGAGAAAGAGAGATGAATCCCCAACTAGGAGCAAAAGGCGCGCCAGAACCTGGACACAAACTGACTCCCCCGATCCGACACAATCTCCTTGGGCAAACCGTGCAACCGGAAGACCTCCCTGGCGAAAATCGTGGCCAACTCTTGTGCAGAGGGTAACTTCTTGAGAGGAACACAGTGGCACATTTTGGAAAACCGATCCACAATCATGAGAATGACCGTATGGCCTCGGGATGCAGGGAGGTCCACAATGAAATCCATCCCCAGGTGTGACCATGGGCGCTCCCCGGTGGCTATGGGTTGCAAAAGGCCCAACGGAAGGTGCCGAGGGGACTTACTCTGGGCACAAACGGAGCATGCCGCTACATATGCGGCGATGTCGGAACGTAGAGAAGGCCACCAGAACAGACGTGAAACAGCCCAGGACAGCTGATTCTTTCCAGGATGCCCCGCGGCCTTGGAGTTATGGTAGGTTCGCAACAACCGAATGCGCAACTCCTCAGGCACAAAACACCTGCCGTTGGGTCTCCCAGAGGGAGCACCAGATTGAGCCGCCAAAATCTGCTCACCCAGGGGAGAGGTCAGGCTGGTGCGAATGGCGGCCAGGATCTGATTCGGAGGTATGACCGAAGTCGGAATCGACTCCTCCCCGGACAGCTCGGAGTACTGCCGTGATAAGGCATCCGCTCTGATGTTCTTGGAACCGGGTAGGTAGGAGACCACATAATTAAAACGTGACAAGAACAGAGCCCATCTGGCCTGACGTGGTGTCAATCTCTTGGCCTCAGAAAGGTAGGTCAGATTCTTGTGGTCCGTCAGGATGAGAACCGGAACCACCGAACCCTCGAGCAAGTGCCTCCATTCTTTAAGGGCCTGCACGATGGCCAATAACTCCCTGTCACCAATCTGATAGTTGCACTCCGCGGAAGACAGTTTCCGGGAGTAAAACCCACAAGGAAGCAGAGGACCCTCTGGTGTTCTACGCTGAGACAGGAGGGCGCCTACTCCCGTCTCAGACGCGTCCACCTCGAGGACAAAGGGCAACCCAGGGTTGGGATGCGACAGAATCGGAGCCGACACAAAGGCGGACTTTAGAGACTAAAACGCTCGGATGGCCTCGAGCGGCCAGACCTGGAAATTACTGCCCTTCCTGGTCAGATCCGTGAGCGGCTTGGCTAGCATAGAAAAGTCCCTGATGAACTTCCGATAATAATTGGCGAAGCCCAAAAAGCGCTGCAGGGCACGGAGACCACTGGGCTGGGGCCACTGTAAGACAGCCGAAACCTTCTCAGGATCCATGGAGAACCCCTCAGCGGAAATGATGTAACCTAAGAAGGTTACCTGGGATCGGTGAAATTCGCATTTCTCAAGCTTACCGAACAGCCTGTTCTCTCGTAACCGTTGCAACACTCGTCTGACATCCATAATGTGGGCCTCCATGGATTCAGAATATACCAAGATGTCATCCAAATAGACCACCACACACTGCTGCAACAGGTCACGGAAAACATCGTTGATGAATTCCTGGAAGACTGCGGGCGCATTGCACAACCCAAAGGGCATAACCAAGGATTCATAATGACCGATCCTGGTGTTAAACGCGGTCTTCCACTCATCGCCCGCCTTGATCCTTACCAGGTTATATGCCGCCCTCAGGTCGAGTTTGGTAAAGACCGTGGCTCCTTTGAGGCGATCGAACAGCTCGGAAATCAAGGGTATCGGGTAAGCGTTCTTGATCGTGATGCGATTGAGACCCCTGTAATCGATGCAAGGCCTCAACTCACCGCCCTTCTTTTTCACAAAGAAAAATCCAGCCCCTGCCGGGGACGAGGATTTGCGAATGTGTCCGCGTGAAAGCGCCTCCCTCACGTACTCCTCCATGGCCTCATTCTCCGCTACCGACAGTGGATAGACTTTGCCACGAGGAGGAACGGCACCAGATTGTAACTCTATGGCACAATCGTATGGGCGGTGCGGAGGTAGGGCAACCGCGCGCACCTTATCGAATACATCCCGGTACTCTTCGTATTCAGGAGGCAACAGAGAGTCCGAGGAAGTACACAGCAACTTGACAGGCCCATGGATGCAACTAGCCCCACACTGCGGTGACCACGAGAGGATCTCGGCCGATCTCCAATCGAAAGTCGGATTATGCTTCTGGAGCCAGGGGTACCCCAAGACCACCGAGTAGTGTGGAGACGAAATCACCTGGAAACAGACCGACTCTCTGTGAACGGCACCAATGGCTATCCCCACTGGAAGGGTCTCATGAGTCACGTGTGGCGGCAGAAGGGGTCGGCCGTCTATCGCCTCAAGAGCCAGTGGGGAACCTCGAGGCTGCAGAGGAATGGAATTGGCGGCAGCGAACACACTATCAATGAACAAACCACCAGCACCAGAGTCCACCAACGCCTGGGTCGTCAACGAGCCCCCGACCCAGGAGAGGACAACAGTGATCAGTGGTTTGTCAACACGGGAAACCGGGGACGAGGAGACTCCACCCAAGATCTGCCCCCGACAGGATCTCAGGTGCGAGCGTTTCCCGGACGGTTCGGACATGCCAACCGAAAATGCCCACCGAGACCACAGTACATGCATCGGCCCTCGCGTCTCCGGAGTACCCTCTCCCCCTCGGACAGGCGAGCAAACCCCAGCTGCATGGGTTCACCCCCAGACAAGTCATCCCCAGGAGGCGTGGGAGGAGAGGGAGGCACGGGTGGGACAGCAAACGTAGGCGCCAATCTGTTAGAAGACCTCCGCAGGCTCTCCTTAAAGGAAGGTCTCTCCCTGAGTCTGGTGTCAATCAAAATCAGGAAAGAAATAAGAGACTCGAGCTCCACTGGTAGGTCCTTAGCTGCAACCTCATCCTTCAAGGCATCCGAAAGACCATGAGAGAAAGCAGCGACCAGAGCCTCATTATTCCAGCCCACCTCTGCTGCCAGGGTACGAAACTCAATGGCGTATTCAGCTACGGATCGTGAACCCTGTCTGATGGACATAAGGAGCTTCGCAGCAGAGGCAGCACGAGCCGGCACATCGAATACCTTCCGAAGAGAAGCAACAAAACCGGAAAACTCGGCAACCACCGGATTGTTGTTCTCCCATAAAGGGCTGGCCCAGGCCAAGGCCTTGTCCGAGAGCAGCGAGATCAAGAAGCCCACCTTTGATCTCTCAGTAGGAAAGGCATGTGGCAGCAACTCGAAATAAATGCCCACCTGGTTAAGGAAACCTCGGCACTGAGTTGGCTCTCCCCCAAAGCGCTGTGGAAGGGGGGCAGAACCGTTCATACCCCGAGACACCGCAGGCGCAGCAACAGGTGTCGGGGTAGACTCTGGCGCAACAACCGGAGCGGCAGTAGGAACGGGCCCAGGAGCGACAACCGACCCATCGGCAACGGAAGCGAAATGAGCCGTGCGTTCAAGCAGGGTTTGCAACGCCACAGCGAACCGACCCAACAGGTGATCCTGCTGATCAAGTCTGGCAACCAGCGTAGGTAGCGAGGATGGCCCTGTACCGTCAGAATTCATGGCTTGGTCCTAATGTCATGGAACCATGAACCAGACGTACAACAAGAGATAAGTGGAAAATAAGAAGGCTTTATTGAAAAGCAAGCCGTAAGCAAAAGTCCAAACGGATGGCTAAACCGAAGCAGGGTCTTGCGTAGACAGAGGTCAGGAACCAGAAGGGTAGTCAGACGAAGCCTGGATCAGGAACCAGCAGGGTAGTCAGACGAAGCCAGGATCAGGAACCAACGGGGTAGTCAGACGAAGCCAGGATCAGGAACCAACGGGGTAGTCAGACGAAGCCAGGATCAGGAACCAACGGGGTAGTCAGACGAGGCCAGGATCAGGAACCAGAAGCAGCAGCAGTCTTAGAAGCATGTGAACACAGGAGGACCAAGCAAGGAACTGAAGCCACAGACCTCCTATATATATGAGCTAGGCATCCAGCTCCTCCCAGTGGGAAGGAGAAGCCGCAGGGTGGGAGGCTACAAGAAACCCAGAAACCAAGATGGCCGCCAGCACATGTCAAACGAAGGAGAACAGTAAGAAGGTAAGACCATGACACAGACGAGTCACGATTCAAAGTTATTTTTGGAAATCTGGGACGCCATGTTATCCGGACCAAAGAGGACAAGGACAACCCAAGTTGTTTTTAACGCTCAGTTCAGAAGCCTGCATCTCTGATGGTATGGGGTTGCATGAGTGCGTGTGGCATGGGCAGCTTGCATGTCTGGAAAGGCACCATAAATGCAGAAAAATATATTCAGGTTCTAGAACAACATATGCTCCCATCCAGACGTCATCTCTTTCAGGGAAGACCCTGCATTTTTCAACAAGATAATGCCAGACCACATTCTGCATCAATCACAACATCATGGCTGCTTGGAGAAGGATCCGGGTACTGAAATGGCCAGTCTGCAGTCCAGATCTTTCACCTATAGAGAACATTTGGCGCATCATGAAGAGGAAGGTGCAACAAAGAAGGCCCAAGACGATTGAACAGTTAGAGGCCTGTATTAGACAAGAATGGGAGAGCATTTCTATTTCTAAACTTGAGAAACTGGTCTCCTCGGTCCCCAGACGTCTGTTGAGTGTTGTAAGAAGAAGGGGAGATGCCACACAGTGGTGAAAATGGCCTTGTCCCAACTTTTTGGGGATTTGTTGACACCATGAAATTCTGATTCAACATATTTTTCCCTTAAAATGGTACATTTTCTCAGTTTAAACTTTTATGTGATTTATGTTCTATTCTGAATAAAATATTAGAAGCTGGCATCTCCACATCATTGCATTCAGTTTTTATTCACGATTTGTATAGTGTCCCAACTTTTTGGGAATCCGGTTTGTAGTAAGGGGCAGGCAACTTTCTCAGACAAAGACACTGCAGCCTTCCATTGGCCCACAAGCAAGAAGGTAGGTTACTGCTGAAAAAAAAATCTAGAATATTCAAAATGACAAATATATATCACTATATTCTAAATATTTTCAAACTCTCAAAGCACCGATATTCATGATTAATATTCGCGATTCGAATATTCGTGCCAAACACTACTTACCCACATGGAAAAATGTTCTCCCAGTCCAATCATTCTCATTTTATGTACTAACCTTTTATGTGGTACAGTGTCAAATGATTTGGAGGAGTCAAGATATATGGCATTCATTAATTCACAAGTCTAGAACCACCTCATAGAAACTGATTAAATTAGTTTGACATGACCGATCCCTCATGAAGCCATGCTGATATGGCGTTATTTGCTTATTTTCATTGAGGTGCTCCAAGATAGCATCTCTTAGAAAACCTTCAGTTTACCCACGATAGATGTTAAAATTACCAGCCTATAGTTTACATTTTCTGTTCTGAGTCCTTAAATATCAGAAATAAGGTTCTGTATATGATATTACTGAATTATCTTAGTATACGGGGGTGTATGCCATCTGCTTGACTACCATCATGTCCCATACAGCTGCTGCCTCCATCATGCCACTGTCGCCATCATGCTACTGCTGTTACCGATATATGGCTGCTTCTGCCATGGCCGCAGCTGCTACTCCTCACTACTCTTTCCCTACTGCCACTGATATTAACACTATGCATCCGCCACTACTGCTACCTCTACCACTACTACTATTACTGCTACCCATAGACAGATATTTCCATTGTGTGCTGCTTCTGCTGCTACTATTGTGGGAACGTGCTTTTACATCAACAAACTGTACTGCTGCCAATTAAAATGGAGAGTTTTTCTAGGCTCCTTCACATCACTTGTGGGTGCATTTTACCCCAGTAATGTTTGAATGCATGGTCCCCCAACACGCCACAGTTTTTTTTCTTTTCATATCACTGTGTTTAAACACCATATACTCCCAATAAGAGACATTTTTTGGAAACTTTAGACTATAAAAAAACAACACATGCGATGGTGTGATCTGTTTTTAACCACTCTGTTCGTTAGTGCTGACAAACATGCGCTTACCCATAGCTATCTATGTCAGTGTCATTCAGAAATCATTTATTATTGCTGTTATTGCATTGAAGAGCTTAGGGAAGTGGGAGGTGGAGGGAAAAAGCAAAACTTCTTAAAAAATTAATAAAAATAGATAACATGTTATATGAGACTGGAACATGGTATATGCAAAGTTCCAGGGCATTTGGAGTCACTTTTTTTCCGTGCCAAATCAAATTGAGTCCGAACACAACTTTAAAAAATAAATAAAATGTATATCATTTTTTTACGAATAAAAAATCTATTGAGTCTGATTGATTATAAGATCAATGATAGTTTGAATTACATGGGTTTAATAATAACTAGTTGGATGTATACACAGGCGAGTCACATTATTATGACCACCAGCCAATATTCAGATTGACCACCGTGTAGGCTGAGAGTGACTCAATAAAGTCCTGGTAGGGTGAGTGTGGTATCTGGAGCCACGCAGTACATCCCTCAGCTGCTGGAGGGTGCATTGGGGAGGATCCATAAAATGAAGGCGACAATCAAGGTGGCCCCACAGATGCTGAATTGGGTTCAATGTACAACATTTCTAACTGTGTTACATGTTGCATCGTCTTGCCGGAAGATCTCTTTTGATCCAGGGTGTACAATCAGAAGGCATAGGTATATATGATGTACAAGGATGGATTAATATACAAATCGATTGAGAGTGCCTTCCACATCGTTGAATGCAACAGAAACAATCCCTAGACCATTACACTGCCAACAACAGCTTGTGTTCTTCCAACAATGGTTGCAGGCAGGCTCGGACTTGCCCACAGGGGAATAGACGAAGTCCCTGCTGGGCCCCTGACAAAGTTGGGCCCCAAGTCCCCCAACACAGCATTCTAACCATAATAAGCCTATATTCATGTAAAAACTGTGTAGAATTTTTAAAAACTTAGTTTATTATTATAGATGGATCAGGTGGCTGAGACGACTTCTGGATACAGAAGTAGGCCAACTCATAACCTCCTTCCCCAGGAACCTGCCTTCTTTAAGTTGTTGCAGGGACACTCATAATCATATTGCCGCTATGTGAGAAGGTAGTATTTGCATGTAGGTGCATAGTGGGCTTCCAGAATGAATTTTACTGGTGGTCCCTAGGCATCCCAGTCCAACACTGGTTGCAGGGTATTTGTCCTCTGATGTTTCTCACCTGACATGTCAATGTCCATCCATTCAATGAAGCTGAAAACATTACTCTTTGGAGAAGACAACCCTTTGCCAAATACCAGAGTTTAACTTGTTCATTTTGGCAGTGAGTTGCGCCACTTTAGTTTGTCAGTCCACCCTTATGCACCTTCATAAACAGATGTTCATCTCTCACATCAATGGCATGATGTGCACCACAGCTTCCACATTGCATATTCACAATAGTGTCATTTGTCCACTCATGATACACTTTCAACACAACAGCATGTGAACAGTTCACAAACTATGCAGTTTCAGAAGTACTGCTGCCCGGAAGCCAATAATCATCCCATTTTGGAACCCTGATAAGTCGTTATTTCAACCCATTACATCAACAGGGGATATGTGTACAGGCAGCCTATCTAACACTTTATACAGTGCCTTGCAAAAGTATTCACCCCCCTTGACTTTTTTCTTAATTTGGTGCCTCACAACCTGGAATTAACGTGGATTGTTTGAGGATTTGCATAATTTATTTTACAGAAACTGCCCACAACTATAAAGATGTGTTTTTTTTATTGTGAACCAAAGAACAAATAGGACAAAATAACAGAAAAAGTCAATGTGCATAACTATCTACAAAGTCAATACTTTGTAGAGCCACCTTTTGCGGCAATGACAGCTCTAAGTCGCTTGGGATAAGTCTCTATGAGCTTGCCACATCTTACCACTGCAATTTTTGCCCATTCCTCCTTGCAAAATTGCTCCAGCTCCTTCAAGTTGGATGATTTGCGCTTGTGAACAGCAATCTTTAAGTCTGACCACAGATTTTCTATTGGATTGAGATCTGGGCTTAGACTAGGCCATTCCAACACATTTCCATGTTTCCCCTTAAACCACTCGTGTTGCTGTAGCAGTGTGTTTAGGGTCATTGTCCTGCTGGAAGGTGAACCTCCATCCTAGCCTCAAATCACGCACAGAGTGGTACAGGTTTTGCTCAAGAATATCCCTGTATTTAGCACCATCCATCTTTCCCTCAACTCTGACCAGTTTCCCAGTCCCATCCCCCAGCATGATGCTGCCACCACCATGTTTTACTGTGGGGATGGTGTTCTTTGGGTGATGTGATGTGTTGGGTCTCCCACATGCCTTTTCGCAAACTCACAACATGTATTTTTGCTGAAAGTAATGGCTTTCTTCTGGCCACTCTGCCATAAAGCCCAACTCTATGAAGCGTACGGCTTATTGTCATCCTATGTACAGATACTCCAGTCTCTGCTGTGGAACTCTGCAGCTCCTCCAGAGTTACCTTAGGTCTCTATGCTGCCTCTCTGATTAATGCCCTCCTTGCCCGATCCCTGAGTTTTGGTGGGCGGTCGTCTCTTGGCAGGTTTGCTGTTGTGCCATGTTCTTTCCATTTGGTTATGATAGATTTGATGGTGCTCCTGGGGATCATCAAAGATTTGGATATTTTTTTATTACCTAACCCTGACTTGTACTTCTCAACAACATTGTCCCTTACTTGCTTGGAGAGTTCCTTTGTCTTCATGGCAGTGTTTGGTTAGTGATGCCTCTTGCTTAGGTGTTGCAGCCTCTGGGGGCTTTCAAAAAAGGTGTGTATATGTAATAACAGATCACGTGACACTTAGATTGAACACAGGTGACATCATTTCACAAATTATGTGACTTCTGAAGGTAATTGGGAGCACCAGAGCTTTTTATGGGCTTACTAACAAAGGGGGTGAATACATATGCATGTGCCAATTTTCTGTTTTCTATTTCTAAACAATAGTTTTATTTATGTATTTTTCTCATTTCACTTTACCAACTTAGACTATTGTGTTCTGATCCATCACATAAAATTCAGATTAACAAAACATTGAACTTAAAACTGAAATGTATCAAAATACGAAAAAAGTCAAGGGGGTGAATACTTTTGCAAGGCACTGTATACCCACCAAGCCAACTCATGACATGTGATTTCCTTCATGAGCTATGCTGTTCTGATGACATAATATTGCAACTCGACTCTGTATTTGATTTTAGGATTTTGAGCTATAGAAAGCTTTGCACTTTTTGTGGACGTAAATCAAATGGTTTTTAGTATCCTATATGTACCAACTGTGAAATAATTGCTTAGAAGAATTGTTTGTATCTTAACCAACCAATCGCTGTTAGTGTTATTGTTACAATCCTAACATCCACTGTTATTCTAGAAAAATACATAATATGAATAATTTTTCAGATAAAAAAAAGTTTATATGTGGGAAATATATTTTTGCAAATGTCCTATTTCTGATGTTTGTTCAAAAATTGGACTGCTCTTTGTTTCTTGGTGAAGACTTTGGCCCATATCTGCTAATCAGTTTACATTAGTCTTTGACATAAACTGAGTCCCCAAAAATGTGCAGAAATTTCACGTTTTGCACCATGGTTGAAAAAAGTGCCATAGTTTACAAGGAAGGAATGTGACCTTAAACTTTCAGACACATTTATTATTACTAAAGCCATAAAATGGTGCAAGCCTTGCTGCACATTTATTAACTGCTCATAAAGGGCACAGATTTCATTTTCTGAAAATGACCCAGATGTAAACTTATCGGCATAGATATGGTTAATTTCCTGATTGGGAGGCACATCACCACTGAGGCAAGTCAGTGGCACATGTCCCCCAGTCTGTGCCAGATGTTTACCCTCATCAGGCACTGAAATGCAGTGAAGACAGTGCTGGACCCACAGACCCAGAACAGAGCATCAGGGAGCAATTAAGTTACCTTACCTAGATAGGTCCTTCTGGGTGGGGAGAGGTTATTTAAAAAACACTGTGGGTATGTTCATACACAGGAGATCCGCTGAAAAAAAAGTAGGTGATAGAAAATCTGTTGCATTCATCTGAAGGCAGTTGTTTCTGTATTGTGGGCATAGGCTTCGACAAACCTTATAGGTATAGTAAAAAAAAAATCTTCAACATTCCACATAGATACACAATCTAATTTTAGAAAATATTTTAGATAAATATTCCAATTTACTAATTGAAATAACTTAGATTTGCTCTTATGACCAATAAGTAAAGTGGCAGATTTAGCCACTACACAACCGCACAATTGCCTAGGGCCCCAGAGATTACAGAGCCTCCTGCTGTCCCATGGCAGCGGCACCTATTTCAACTTCATTACAATGCGGATGCAGTTGAACACAATGGTGAATAGCGATGGCAGGCGCATTGAAATAACATCCAGTGTCAGACTAGGTTTCCTGGGACCGATCAGAGGAAATTATTCTCAAGGTCCAATCCCTATATCATCAAGTTTAACCACTTCAGCCCCGCTAGGTGAAACCCCCTTCATGACCAGGCCACTTTTTACACTTCGGCACTACACTACTTTCACCGTTTATCGCTCGGTCATGCAACTTACCACCCAAATGAATTTTACCTCCTTTTCTTCTCACTAATGGAGCTTTCATTTGGTGGTATTTTATTGCTGCTGACATTTTTACTTTTTTTGTTATTAATCAAAATGTAACGATTTTTTTGCCAAAAAATGACATTTTTCACTTTCAGCTGTGAAATTTTGCAAAAAAAACGACATCCATATATAAATTTTTCGCTAAATTTATAGTTCTACATGTCTTTGATAAAAAAAAAATGTTTGGGCAAAAAAAAAAAAATGGTTTGGGTAAAAGTTATAGCATTTACAAACTATGGTACAAAAATGTGAATTTCCGCTTTTTGAAACGGCTCTGATTTTCTGAGCACCTGTCATGTTTCCTGAGGTTCTACAATGCCCAAACAGTAGAAAAACCCCACAAATGACCCCATTTCGGAAAGTAGACACCCTAAGGTATTCGCTGATGGGCATAGTGAGTTCATAGAACTTTTTATTTTTTGTCACAAGTTAGCGGAAAATGATGATGATTTTATTTTTTTTTTCTTACAAAGTCTCATATTCCACTAACTTGCGACAAAAAATAAAAAATTCTAGGAACTCACCATGCCCCTCACAGAATACCTTGGGGTGTCTTCTTTCCAAAATGGGGTCACTTGTGGGGTAGTTATACTGCCCTGGCAATTTAGGGGCCCAAATGTGTGAGAAGAACTTTGCAATCAAAATGTGTAAGAAATGACCGGTGAAATCCGAAAGGTGCACTTTGGAATATGCGCCCCTTTGCCCACCTTGGCAGCAAAAAAGTGTCACACATGTGGTATCGCCGTACTCAGGAGAAGTTGGGGAATGTGTTTTGGGGTGTCATTTTACATATACCCATGCAGGGTGAGAGAAATATCTTGGCAAAAGACAACTTTTCCCATTTTGTTATACAAAGTTGGCATTTGACCAAGACCCAGCATGGGTATATGTAAAATGACACCCCAAAACACATTCCCCAACTTCTCCTGAGTACGGTGATACCAGATGTGTCACACTTTTTTGCTGCCAAGGTGGGCAAAGGGGCACATATTCCAAAGTGCACCTTTCGGATTTTGCAGGGCATTTTTTACACATTTTGATTGCAAAGTTCTTCTCACACATTTGGGCCCCTAAATTGCCAGGGCAGTATAACTACGCCACAAGTGACCCCATTTTGGAAAGAAGACACCCTAAGGTATTCCGTGAGGGGCACTGCGAGTTCCTAGAATTTTTTATTTTTTGTCACAAGTTAGCGGAAAATGATGATTTTTTTTTTTTCTCTTTTTTCCTTACAAAGTCTCATATTCCACTAACTTGCGACAAAAAATAAAAAATTCTAGGAACTCGCCATGCCCCTCACGGAATACCTTGGGGTGTCTTCTTTCCAAAATGGGGTCACTTGTGGCGTAGTTATACTGCCCTGGCAATTTAGGGGCCCAAATGTGTGAGAAGTACTTTGCAATCAAAATCTGTAAAAAATGACCGGTGAAATCCGAAAGGTGCACTTTGGAATATGTGCCCCTTTGCCCACCTTGGCATCAAAAAAGTGTCACACATCTGGTATCGCCGTACTCAAGAGAAGTTGGGGAATGTGTTTTGGGCTGTCATTTTACATATACCCATGCTGGGTGAGAGAAATATCTTGGCAAAAGACAACTTTTCCAATTTTTTTATACAAAGTTGGCATTTGACCAAGATATTTTTCTCACCCAGCATGGGTATATGTAAAATGACACCCCAAAACACATTGCCCAACTTCTCCTGAGTACGGCGATACCAGATGTGTCACACTTTTTTTGCTGCCAAGGTGGGCAAAGGGGCACATATTCCAAAGTGCACCTTTCGGATTTTGCAGGGCATTTTTTACACATTTTGATTGCAAAGTTCTTCTCACACATTTGGGCCCCTAAATTGCCAGGGCAGTATAACTACCCCACAAGTGACCCCATTTTGGAAAGAAGACACCCCAAGGTATTCCGTGAGGGGCATGGCGAGTTCCTAGAATTTTTTATTTTTTGTCGCAAGTTAGTGGAATATGAGACTTTGTAAGGAAAAAAGAAAAAAAAAGAAAAATCATCATTTTCCGCTAAATTGTGACAAAAAATAAAAAATTCTAGGAACTCGCCGTGCCCCCCACGGAATACCTTGGGGTGTCTTCTTTCCAAAATGGGGTCACTTGTGGCGTAGTTATACTGCCCTGGCAATTTAGGGGCCCAAATGTGTAAGAAGTACCTTGAAATCAAAATCTGTAAAAAATGGCCTGCGAAATCCGAAAGGTGCCCCTTTGCCCACCTTGGCTGCAAAAAAGTGTCACACATCTGGTATCGCCGTACTCAGGAGAAGTTGGGCAATGTGTTTTGGGGGGTCATTTTACATATACCCATGCTGGGTGAGAGAAATATCTTGGCAAAAGACAACTTTTCCCATTTTTTTATACAAAGTTGGCATTTGACCAAGATATTTTTCTCACCCAGCATGGGTATATGTAAATTGACACCCCAAAACACATTGCCCAACTTCTCCTGAGTACGGCGATACCACATGTGTGACACTTTTTTGCAGCCTAGATGCGCAAAGGGGCCCAAATTCCTTTTAGGAGGGCATTTTTAGACATTTGGATCCCAGACTTCTTCTCACACTTTCGGGCCCCTAAAAAGCCAGGGCAGTATAAATACCCCACATGTGACCCCACTTTAGAAAGAAGACACCCCGAAGTATTCAATGAGGGGCATGGCGAGTTCCTAGAATTTTTTATTTTTTTGCATAAGTTAGCGGATATTGATTTTTTTTGTTTTTTTTCTCACAAAGTCTCACTTTCCGCTAACTTAGGACAAAAATTTCAATCTTTCATGGACTCAATATGCCCCTCACGGAATACCTTGGGGTGTCTTCTTTCCGAAATGGGGTCACATGTGGGGTATTTATACTGCCCTGGCTTTTTAGGGGCCCTAAAGCGTGAGAAGTCTGGAATATAAATGTCTAAAAATGTTTACGCATTTGGATTCCGTGAGGGGTATGGCGAGTTCATGTGAGATTTTATTTTTTGACACAAGTTAGTGGAATATGAGACTTTGTAAGAAAAAACAAAAACAAACAAAAAATGTCCACTAACTTGTGCCAAAAAAAATGGCTGAATGGAGCCTTACCGGGGGGGTGATCAATGACAGGGGGGTGATCAATGACAGGGGGGTGATCAATGACAGGGGGGTGATCACCCATATAGACTCCCTGATCACCCCCCTGTCATTGATCACCCCCCCTGTAAGGCTCCATTCAGACGTCCGCATGATTTTTACGGATCCATGGATACATGGATCGGATCCACAGAACGCATGCGGGCGTCTGAATGGAGCCTTACAGGGGGGTTATCAATGACAGGGGGTGATCAGGGTAATCAGGGTGATCACCCCCCTGTCACTGATCACCCCCCCTGTAAGGCTCCATTCAGACGTCCGCATGATTTTTACGGATACATGGATACATGGATCGGATCCACAGAACGCATGCGGACGTCTGAATGGAGCCTTACAGGGGGGTTATCAATGACAGGGGGTGATCAGGGTAATCAGGGTGATCACCCCCCTGTCACTGATCACCCCCCCTGTAAGGCTCCATTCAGACATCCGCATGATTTTTTACGGATCCATGGATACATGGATCGGATCCACAAAACGCATGCGGACGTCTGAATGGAGCCTTACAGGGGGGTTATCAATGACAGGGGGTGATCAGGGTAATCAGGGTGATCACCCCCCTGTCACTGATCACCCCCCCTGTAAGGCTCCATTCAGACATCCGCATGATTTTTTACGGATCCATGGATACATGGATCGGATCCACAGAACGCATGCGGACGTCTGAATGGAGCCTTACAGGGGGGTTATCAATGACAGGGGGTGATCAGGGGAATCAGGGTGATCACCCCCCTGTCACTGATCACCCCCCCTGTAAGGCTCCATTCAGACATCCGCATGATTTTTTACGGATCCATGGATACATGGATCGGATCCACAGAACGCATGCGGACGTCTGAATGGAGCCTTACAGGGGGGTTATCAATGACAGGGGGTGATCAGGGTAATCAGGGTGATCACCCCCCTGTCACTGATCACCCCCCCTGTAAGGCTCCATTCAGACATCCGCATGATTTTTTACGGATCCATGGATACATGGATCGGATCCACAGAACGCATGCGGACGTCTGAATGGAGCCTTACAGGGGGGTTATCAATGACAGGGGGGTGATCAATGACAGGGGGTGATCAGGGAGTGTATATGGGTGATCACCCGCCTGTCATTGATCACCCCCCTGTAAGGCTCCATTCAGACGTCCGCATGATTTTTACGGATCCATGGATACATGGATCGGATCCGTAAAAATCATGCGGACGTCTGAATGGAGCCTGAGAGGGCGGTGATCAATGACAGGGGGTGATCAGGGAGTGTATATGGGTGATCACCCGCCTGTCATTGATCACCCCCCTGTAAGGCTCCATTCAGACGTCCGCATGATTTTTACGGATCCATGGATACATGGATCGGATCCGTAAAAATCATGCGGACGTCTGAACGGAGCCTGACAGGGGGGTGATCAATGACAGGGCGGTGATCAATGACAGGGGGGTGATCAGGGAGTTTATATGGGGTGATCAGGGGTTTATAAGGGGTTAATAAGTGACGGGGGGGGGGGGAGTGTAGTGTAGTGTGGTGTTTGGTGGGACTGTACTGACCTACCTGAGTCCTCTGGTGGTCGATCCTAACAAAAGGGACCACCAGAGGACCAGGTAGGAGGTATATTAGACGCTGTTATGAAAACAGCGTCTAATATACCTGTTAGGGGTTAAAAAATTCGGATCTCCAGCCTGCCAGCGAGCGATCGCCGCTGGCAGGCTGGAGATCCACTCGCTTACCTTCTGTTCCTGTGAGCGCGCGCACAGGCGCGCGTTCACAGGAAATCTCGCGTCTCGCGAGAAGACGCGTATATGCGTCCAGGAGGAATAAAGCAACCACCTCCTGGACGCATATACGCGTACGGCGGTCGGGAGGTGGTTAATAGGTTTTCCATCAAGAGGCAAGTGATTGGCTCCAAAGGCAGCTACATTTTTTTTCATCTGGATCATTGGGGCCATTATAGTATCAGAGTGTGGGTCACTGGAGGATACTCTGGTACTCTGGTTGGCTAGTCCGACCCTGATGACATCATCAAGTATGCTGCATATAGCTGCCAGACAGACTGGAGCAGATCTGCAGTGAGAGATCTTCTCCATTCCTCGTGGGAACATGGGCTAGGTGAGTAATCACCAACTAAAGTGGATCCATGTTGTGTTGGGAGACACATAAGGGGGCACTATATTGGGTTGGGGCACTTAAGGAACATGATACTATTTTGCGGGGCACATAAGGGTAACTTATATTGTTTTGGGGGCACATAAGGGACACCATATTGTGTTGGAAGCACATAAGGGGGCATTATACTGTGTTGGGGAACAAAAGGGAATTATACCGTGTGAAGGGATCATATTGGGGCATTATACTGTGTGGGGGGAGACATAAGAGGTCACCATTTAGTGGTGGGACAGGAATAGAGCTTAGCAGTACTAGTGGTGCTAAAAGGTGGAGCTTAGTTGTGCAAAAGGGTCCCCAGATACAACTTTGCTGGGTGCCCCAGAAATTCTCCCCCTCTGATTGAACATACGGTATTCAGTATAGGTATACCTGTAATATTACAAAGTCTCTGCTCCCATTCCATCAGCTATGCTTTTTAGATTAAGTTCCTCTTTAAGACATTTGTGTGCATGAAACAATTTAGTCTTTAACAAGTCCTCTAATACCGAGTCATACCCTTCTCCAAACAGATTGGTTTAAAGTTAAGGACATTTCCAAGATGCATTTGCAGAGAAGAAAGCTTTTTATGGTGTCAGTGTCGCATCAAAATCAAATTGTCATTTCTGTACAAAGCAGCTTTATTGCTACTTAGGTAAAAAATACATCTGTAGCAATCGGCAGTAATCCCTTCAGCCACCTATTTATATTCACTGACACACACAGTAATTTGATGAATCCCTCTCGTGAAGATGTTCTAGGTATCACTTACTGTACAAACAGCACACAGCTGCTCCACGCAGGCCAGCTCCCATTCAGCATGTAACACTCTTGCTGGGGAATGGGTTAGATTGCAAAATAAATAAGTATTTGAGAAAGTGATCTTTAATACCAATGGTTGTACTTGCAGATTGCTTTGCATTGTGATATCTGTGAAAACTAAGGAGGAGGTGTCTCTATCCTGATTACACACAGTGAGCTGGAGTAATACACATTGTAGAAATGTGTAAAAGAAAGAACTTTCCGATAAAATGTATCTATTTATCTATATATTGTTCTTTCTAATACTTGCTACCATTTCTAACATGTCCACTGTCGCCTCAGTTTTTGCTATTCCTGCAATGCATTTAAAATGAAAACCGAAGGAAGTAGTTTTGTGTCCACAGCTACTCTTCAGGTCAACAGCACTCTATGGTAACAGACTGCAAACAAGCTGTGTGTAGTCAGATCCTGCGGTCATACTATTTTTTGTCATCTGTCCTCTACTAATATTTAACAATATACAATTTTTTGGTGTTATACAATGCCTGGCGCAGATTTAATCTCCTATTGAGTGTTTATTATATTATGTATTTGACAGGTGGCCTCATTGAATGCAGGGAGAAGCTGTAGCCTTCTCCCCCTTCACGTTTGATTGTGATGGTCCTGCTGAGTGACATGATTGCCAGAACGGCCATATTGAGCTAATTGCATGTTCACACATATGCAGTGAGAGGAGGTGTCTTCTTTTATTTTTTCGAACTTTCCAATTTTTATTAGTTTTTTTCAGTACAAATAAATGCATAGGCGCATTCACTTAAGATGCCATCAGAAGAAAGCAATGACACAAGAAGGAGCATCTGACATCCTTAAAGTTTGTACATTATTTTCATATGTAGTAAACAATTAGTATCTGCTAACAGAAACATAGTGATCCATAAATAAAGAGCGATATTAACTATATGCCCTATAGCATAAAAGCCAGAAGGCTAAATCAATAGTCGTGTCAAGCCAAAGCCACTAGAGTGAAGCGGGAAAACAATTCCAAATGGGGTGAAATTGCAAAACAAAAGCAATTCCACAACAGTTTTACGGGTTTTATATTTACGATGTTTGATGTACGATACAACTGACCAGTTACTTTTATTCTACAGGTCAGTGCGAATCTGGCGATACCTTATATGTATAGTTTTTCTTGCGTTTTGATAGTGATAATAAAAATTTAAAAGTGGGAAAAAGTGGGAAAAAAATCGTTTTATTTTTTTTGCCGCCATATTTTGACCCCTATAACTTTTTTGTACAGAGCTGTATGGGGACTCACTTTTTGCAGGGTGATCTGAACTTTTCATTGATACCATTCTTGGGTGTGTATGACATTTTTAATCAGTTTTTATTACCTTTTTTGTAGAAAATGAAGCGACTAAAATCTGGGAATCGGCCATTTGGATAATTTTTACCATTTTTACCATTTTGCTGTTTGCCGTATGGGGAATATATTTTTATACTATGGGTGTTTTAGCATATTGCGACACCCATGATGTGTATTTTAAAAAATGTTTTAGTTATTTTATTTTTATTTTGGGGAAAAGGGGGGTGATTTGAATTAGAATTTTTTTATTGTTAAAACTTTTTTTTTTTACACTTTTTTTTTTATAGTTTCCACTAGCATTGGAGTCTATGAGAAATTGCTTGTTTCCTATAGAGCCCTATTACAGGCAAGGGCTCCAAAGCAAATACTATGCAGCAGCATCCTGTCATTCACAAAGACAGGGGCTGCTGCACACAAGCTCCGGCTCCTCCGATCGCCGCACGGGGGAGCCATAGCACCACCAGAAGTGCGCACTTTTGGTTTTCAGCATGCTCAGATGCCGTGGTCAGGATTGGCAATCCTATACAAATAGCTCTCTTCTGTATCACTATTATTTGGAAAATCCTTTCCTATCTCTAACATACATATTTTGAAAACAGGACTCCCAAGTGTGTAAAAATCAGCCCAGAAAATCATGTAATCTTAAAGGCTGTCATTGTAAAGCGTGTTAGATGGAGTTAGGTGCACAATATATATTATAGTATTTATGTGTACAGGCACGGACAAATTTATCATAGGACACAATAGGCTTATGTCTCTAAGCAGCAGAGGTGGAGAGACTAAATCCAAAACAACAGATCTAAAAAAAAAAAAACATTTATATGATGAGAGCTTTTCCTTATCACACTGTTCTTCACCATGTTGGTGACATTCAAAAGAAAATTATATATTAGGTTTGTAAAATTATTGTAGACCATGTATACTGCTTTTCTAAAACTTTTTGGAGAGCATATCATATCAATTATTAGCCACAATTACTAACAGCCCAAAGTTTAGACATTTTAGTTTTTTTCTTGTTTGATTAGCACTAGGAGTTAAGAGTTGGATATTTTTAAAGGGGTTCTCTGTGAATGTATCTGGCTTATGGCCTCAAAGGTTCAAAGGTGATCAGTGGCTGTAATTAACTTTATATGCCCTGACACACATGTATCATATTTTGCCTGGAATTTTGGGGGCTGTAAAAACTACGGGATAATCACATGTATTTTTTACTTGGGCTTTTTGCTACCATTTTTGTGTATTTTTTGGGCATTTTTTAGAAGGAGATTTCACTTATTTGACAGATTAAAGCAAACATCATCATGCCGCAGCTTTGGCGGAAACATAGCACAGCTACAAGAAAACTTGCAAA
This sequence comes from Bufo gargarizans, assembly GCF_014858855.1. Taxonomy (NCBI): domain Eukaryota; kingdom Metazoa; phylum Chordata; class Amphibia; order Anura; family Bufonidae; genus Bufo; species Bufo gargarizans. Next base: position 69,630,098 of record NC_058090.1, on the reverse strand, counting down.
TAATATAGTAAGTTAGTAACTTGTACAGCCTCAATTCCCAAAAAGTTGTGATGCTGTTGAAAATGTAAATAAATGTAAATAAAAACAGAAAGCAATAATTTGCAAATCTCATAGACCCATATGTTATTCGCAGTAGATCATAAAACACATATCAGATGTGAGACAGTTTACCATTTTGCCATTTAAAAAAAAAATAATTAACTCGTTTAGAACTTGGTGGCAGTAACAGATATCAGATATCAAAAGTTTGGACAGAACTACGCCTACCATTATGTAGCAGCACCTCTTCTTTTAACAATAGTCTTCACATTACATTATATGTAATAGTAAATGGTGCCATTAGAAAGTACACATTGTCCCACAAAAAACGTAAAAAAAGTTATGGCAGGGAGTGAAAAATGAAATTGGAAAACTGGAAAATCATCTGGGGTTGAAGAGGTTAAAGCATTTTTGAAAAAATAAATCGTGTTTTTGTTTTGCCATTTTCTGAGAGCCATTTTCTAGGCAGTGGTCTTGTATCATGGCTTCTTTTTTGCAGGATGAGATGTTTTCTTTGATACAATTTTGGGGTACATAAGATTTTTTGATCGCTTGACAGGGCCGGTGCTACCATAAGGCAGACCAAGCGGCTGCCTTAGGGCGCACCCTGGGGAAGGGCGGAAAAATGTGACATGGAGGGCTGATTTGACATAGGGGGATGATTTGACATGGAGGGGGAGAAATGTGACATAGGGGCTGATGGCTGACATGGGGGCATGATGGCTTACATGGGGGCATGATGGATGGGGGCTGATGGCTGACATGGGGGGCTAATGGCTGACATGGCGGCATAATGGCTGACATGGGGGGCTGATGGATGGGGGCTGATGTTTGACATGGGGGTCTGATCTGAGGTCTGATTAACATTGGCGGTCTGACTGGGGCTATGAGCTGAGGTCTGATTAACATGGAAAATATTTTTTCCTTATTATCCTCCTCTAAAACCTAGGTGCGTCTTAGAGGGCGAAAAATACGATCCTCAAACCAGATTGTCTGAAGCAGAGAGAAGATACCAGGACCACACAAAGGAGAAGCCAGCTGCTGCAGACGGGACCAGGGCCAGGTGAGCTGCGAGGGGGGGGGGGCGCCAAAATGTAGCTTTGCTTGTGTTGGCAAAAATCCTTGCACCGGCAATGTTGCTTGATATTGTATTTTTTGCAAATATGATATTTTATAGAGCATGTCATTAAGGACACGGCAATACCAAATATATCTTCTCAGTTTTACGCAATAAAAGCACTTTTAAAAAATAAAGATCAAAATCATGTTTTTGTGAAGGCATTTGCTGAGAGCCATATTTTCTTTTCTGACGATGGTCTTGTGTAAGAGTTTGTTTTTTTGCAGAATGAGGTGACATTTTCATTGGTACCATTTTAGAGTACATACAACTTTTTGATCATTTGATATGATTTTTGTGGGATGAGGTGATAAATATGGCTGTTCTGCTTAATTTCACCTAATGGGGTAGATCATGTAATAATTTTATAAAGTTGGATGTAGTGATAACTAATATATGTATTTTATTATTTTTTCATATTTTTGTTTACAATTGTAAGTAGCGTGATTAGGGAAAAGGTGAACTTTGTTTTTTTACCCTTGCATTTTTTATTTTTATAAAACATTTTTTTTACTATTATATTTTTTTTATTTTAGTTCCAATATGGGACTTCAAATTTTTAGTGTCTGATCGCTGTTTCAATACAGTCCAATACATGTTATTAACACTGACAGCTTGGTCTTATAGGCTTCAATACATGGCAGGCTTTGTTGCCTTTTGTAAGGCTTCTGGTTGCCATCATCACTTCGCTGGGATCCAATGGTTTGTAAGAATTTTTTAGGTGCTCTGTTAGGTTTTTGTACACTTAAGTGCACTCTCTTTCTTAATTTTAAACAATCTGAATTCAATCTGTTATTATCATATATTTTATTATCACGTAGGGAGGGACACTTAATTCACCTAAAGGGAGAGATGTAAATAGTGCTTGCCAGTTTTCTATTGATTAGACCGGTTACCATGGAGACGGACACCTATAAATCCCCAGCTAGTAAGATCTACACCTATCCCTGATGAAGGAATCTGAGTATTCCGAAACGCGTTGGTGGAAGTGTGTACTCATGAGGCATCCGTAGATAAGAGCGTGTGACATCACACTGAAGGCTTGTTCTCCTGAAAGAATACAGCGCGGCCTCCCCTCATGCGCGCGAGCTACCCGCCGGAGCCACGTGCTAGAGACGGAGGGAGCTGAAGATAGAACTATCTCCTTTATTAGAGTGAAAGTAAAAGTACCCTGGACACGATCCACTCTATATCACCAACAGCAAGTACTAACCATTCACATATTGATTCATATAAGGACTTGATCTGTATTACAGTCAGCGCGGGTTTAGGTATCCTTTACTCATTACCTTGTGGCAATATTAAGGGTTTGGGCAGTTAACCCCATGGAGACAGCAGCGACATTAATCAGTGACACTTGTTGAAGTGTGTAATACGGCAGCGCTGGTATTCTTGCACTTTTATGCTATACATATTTTGGGGATAGAAAGTGTTTTTGTACCACTGATTTTAGGTTTTTCACATTCTATTATACATATAAGTAATTCTGTTAATCCTTGATTCTGTAATTGGGATGAAATTGCAGTCTGATACTACTGATTTTGGGGGTTCATATTCTTTTACACATAAATAAATAGATCAATTATTTATTCTATAATTGGGGTTAAATTGTCCCTGATACTACTGATTTTGGGGTATTCATGTTCTTTTATACATAAATAAATCCTTTCATCTTTGATTCTATAATTGGGGTGAAATAGTGGTCTGATACTACTAATTTTGGGATTAACAGGTTGTGCAGCAAGCTATGTGGAATTAGCTCACAGTGTAAAAGGAGAGCGCTCTTTTACTCTATAGTAGAATCTTGGGCCACTGCACGGTTACCTGACGCTAATATTGACCTGTAAGGTCAGTTTTTTGGCCAGTTTTGGTCCCGTAACTGACCAAATAAGTAGAGTAGTTAGTAAAAAGCAAAAACGTCCCACGGCGCAAAAAAACATCCACAGGTCACCAGGATCAGTGCACATGCGACATTGTACCTGATGAAGGGGAGTGATTCCCCAAAACGCGTTGTACTGCTGCAATAAAATATTGTACTCCTGATCCTGGTGACCTGTGGAAGTTTTTTTGTGCCCTGGGACGTTTTTGCTTTCTACTAACTACTCACCTTCTTGGGGATCCCAGGCATCTCCGATAAGAAGATTCTTCTTGATCCCGTGGCTGCAGACCGCCATTTCCAGGCTTTTAGGTCCTTCTGATGAGCTTATATTAGAGTTGTGCCTACAAAGGAAATAAAATAAATTCAGACTAGATGGGCCAAGTAATATTTTCTGCTCTTAATTATCTATGTGTCTAAAAATCTAGAAATATATCTAACCTACTCACCTTTGGTGAGTGCTTTGCTTCACTACAGTACAGAGGTTAAGGGTCTCATTAATCACCCTTCAGCCTCTGATGCTTTATTGGTAGCCTATACAGTGCTCAAGTAGACGAGCCTCTTCTATGACCAGACTCAGACCTCTAGTGGTTAGTTTGTTAGCTCATGGTCCTGTCACAGACGTTCCCGTGGTAGGTACCAGGATATCGGAGACTGGCAACTCGTGGGTTAAATTGACAAATTCACTGTGGATCTTATTGTGTCTGTGTTTTGGTGAATGCCACACCCCTTGCTTCAGGTGTTGCTTGTTGGTAATTTACTTTTTCCATAAGTAGCCGCTTCTCACTCTTGGAGGTGCGGGTTATAGATTTTCTGCCTGCCTTCTAACTAGCTGGTTGGTTGTACTCTGTGGTGCTTCTGGAGTTGCCAGTTTTCTACGTTCAGATAAGTCTTATCTTTTCCTATTGTTTTGTGTTTGTTATATTCCCTATTGTTTGTATCTGGGCCTGAGACAGAGACTTCCATTCGTCCATCTGGGGAAAAATGGGTTGTCCTCATTCCAGGGCCTTATAGGGATATAACTACAAGGGCCTAGGCATACAGCATTAGTGATGGACGAACATCGGATGGGACGGTTCGAGAACGCAATCGTGCGAAAGCGATAAAATGTTCGCGAACCGCAAGTTTGTGGCCGGCCCCATTCACTTTAATGGCAGGCGAACCTGAAAAACCTTCAGCTCATAATTGCAGCCACCAAATACTTAGTAGAAGTGTACAAATAGTCCCACAGCATGGACAGTGACATGCTAGAGGGGGGATCAATGACAAAAAATTCCAACAAAAAATATGTATCTTATTTAGGGGACATTTTTATGCATCTTAAAGGAAAATTCTCTGAAATGTGCCCTGTTGGAGCCTAGAAAATTATTTATTTTATTTTAGGCCACGGGAGTACGGCCTTAAAAATTAGGCATTCACTTGACATAAAATAAATTCTGATTATGTGGCTCGAGGTACATTATGCGGTCAATGAATACAAATTTTACTGTAACCACTGGAGTACAGGCCCCAAACATTAGGCATTCACCGGACAGAAAAGATCAAGTGATTATGTGGCCGGGGGTATATTACACGGTCAATGGATATCAATTTTACTGCAGGCCAGTACAAATACAGGTCAAATACATATGTTCAAAAGAACTAAAAATATAAAATTTGATTAAAAACATGGCTAACGAAATCCCCCCTCTTTAAAAAAAACCCTAATGATAATAGTTGAATTTCGATAACACGTGGTTGTCACTGGTGTTGAATTCCTCCGAGGCCGCAACAATTATTCATTCACTGTACAGAAAAGAACAAGTAAGTATGTGGCTGGAGGTAGATTACACGGTCATTGGATATCAATTTTAAAGGAGGCCAGTGGACTACAGGTCCCAAAAATTATGCATTCAGTGGACAGAAAAAAACAAGTAAGTATGTGGCTGGAGGTAGATTACACGGTCATTGGATATCCATTTTAAAGGAGGCCAGTGGACTACAGGCCCCAAAAATAATGTATTCAGCGGACAGAAAAGAACAAGTAACTACGTGGCTGGAGGTCTATTAGATGAGCATTGGATATAAATTTTACTGAAGGCCAGTATAAATACAGACTTAGACTTGAGGTTCCCCCCACATCTCAGCTAAAGGCCAAGTTTGCTCCCACCAGTGACTAAGTCTCATCCTAAGCATTACATAGACCAATAACACTCAGATCTTGCACCTAGCATGGTTACCCAAACCCTCTCTAATGGGCGCCAAACCTTCTCCCTTGATGAACTCTTCCCTATTCCCTCCTCCTATTGGAAGAGAGATTGGTACATGGTACAAGTAGTATGTTTATTAGGATCCAGTCCATTTAAAGCAGGGGTGGGGAACCTCCGGCCTGTGGGCCACACATACGCCCCGCTGGATCATTTCATGTGGCCTCAAGCTCTGTGCCAGAGCATATAGTGCAAATTCCACTATGAAAGTGGTCATTAACATGCGGGAGGCACAGGCAGGTGAGAACAGCACTGCACTGGCTGTACTCATCTTCCCTGGTCTTCTCCTGGGCCCTGCTCTGTGTCCTGATACGTACAGATACAGATGGGGATGATTTAAAGCTAATGGAGTCAAAGAAGGGTCTGATGGGGGTCTGATCTGAGGCGAGGGGGGGGGGGGGTAGGGGTGTGAACTGAAGCTGATGTAGCCTGGGGGGTTTGATGGGAGGCTGATTTGGGGCTGATGGAGGTGGTTCTGATGGGGACAGATTTGAGGCTAGGAGAGTGACAGGGAGAGTGAAAGCTGGGTGAACCCCTCTCTGGACCATTCTGGGATGAGCTTGGTTGCTATTAGTGCCAAATAAAGAACTAAATATGTACCATTCTCAACCTAAAATTAGACTGCTATATTTAGTCAAAATTACCCCTGTACTATATATAATATATATAGTGCAGGCACCATTTTTTTGTGTTGCAAAAATACAGCTCTCTGGATTTTTTTATTTTTTATTGAAGCACAATTTCTGTAACGTAAACTGTGTTACAAATATCCAAATGGCCTTCAGCAGCAAAAAGGTTCCCCATCCCTGATTTAAAGAAACAGGCAACTAAACAAAGGATATAAGAGCAGTCTATTAGCTGTAGATGAGGGTACACTGTTTACCCTTGCAAGCTGCTCAGTAAGCAGTCCACTACTTCTTGAACCTTGTTGTAGGTACTGTGTTTTGCACATATAACGTTATTAAACTGAATTAGCTACATTATATTGATGATGCCCATACACTGGAGGATGACGAATTGCATAACTACGAGTATCTATTCCTTATTTCAGTTATTTCCTATGATCTTTTATTTCCTGAGATTTCTTTCCATATTTGTGTTGCAGTTTCTCTTAAAAGCAAAAACCATGATGTAGTCCTGCATCACATGACAGAAGCAAGTAATGAAAAATGGACCCCTCTGATTTATAATGGGATCTATTGAGTACCGTCATGGTGTTTATTGCTGGGTGATAAAAATAGGGCTACAAATAACATGGAATCTGCAAAGAATGCAGATGTGTACATTAAATCTTCCTTATCCTGGGCAGAGAGTTCTTGTCTCACAATTGTGTGTGCCAGCAAATATTATTACTTATTTTACAGCACTATAAGTACATATGAAAATTCATGCTAATTTTACCACTGAGTAGTCTTGAAAACATTCCTTACCAGACAAAGTGTAAAATGTGAAGCGGTAGATGATATAAGGCTGCTTTCACACTAGCGTTCGCTGGTCCGCTCGTGAGCTCCGTTTGAAGGAGCTCACGAGCGGACCCGAACGCAGCCGTCCAGCCCTGATGCAGTCTGAATGGAGCGGATCCGCTCAGACTGCATCAGTCTGGCGGCGTTCAGCCTCCGCTCCGCTCGCCTCCGCACGGACAGGCGGACAGCTGAACGCTGCTTGCAGCGTTCGGGTGTCTGCCTGGCCGTTCGGAGGCGTGCGCATCCGTGCGGATCCGTCCAGACTTTCAATGTAAGTCAATGGGGACGGATCCGTTTGAAGATGCCACAATGTGGCTCAATCTTCAAGCGGATCCGTCCCCCATTGACTTTACATTGAAAGTCTGGACGGATCCGTACTAGGCTATTTTCACACTTAGCTGTTCTATGCTAAAAATAATGCAGACGGATCCGTTCTGAACGGAGCCTCCGTCTGCATTATTATGAGCGGATCCGTTCAGAACGGATCCGCCAGAACGCTAGTGTGAAAGTAGCCTAAAAAAGTATGTATTTGGAACTAGACTTAGTAACCCTTTAAACATACAGTACTTTGGTCTAATAGCAATATATTTTCAATATGTCTTCATATCTAAGAATGTAAAGCATGTTTCATAGCTGTTTGAGGAAAATGTTATTTTTACCTCTTTACTGAACACTGAAATTCTGAGAAGGCCATTCTAGTGATGCATAACTAATACTGAGTCATGTTCCAAAAAATAACTAAAAAAACAGGTAATAAGAACAGTCAGAGAGTATTCACTACTTTTGCTGGGTGATTTGTTAATACATTTAGATAGATTGCCTTGCCCAGTACTTATTACATTTTATGTTTTTCATGAACCCAAATAATAAGGTGAAATACTAAACGATAAATATGTTAAGGCATAAAGTCAAGCAGATGCCACCATTTATTAAAATATATCAACTATGGCAGCCCTTACATGGGGTCCACTTGCCAGAAGTACAGCATGATTGCTTCTTGGATAGAAATCACTGCATCTTCTTTCTTGACTTACTCCATCACCTCTCAGGACACCTAAGGGTCATTTATCAAACTGGTGTAAAGTAGAACTGGCCTAGTTGCCCATAGCAACCAATCAGATTTCACCTTTCATTTTGTACAGCTCCTTTGGAAAATTAAAGGAGGAATCTGATTGGTTGCTATGGGCAACTAAGCCAGTTCTAAGTTACTCCAGTTTGATAAATGACCCCCTTTGTCACTGCCTTAAGCAACTTCCACCAAAAAGCACCAAACTGTTACTGTGGGCACCTGTGGCACAATAAAAGTCTAGTCTGTTTCCTCATTAATGCACTATAAAGAAGCTCTCATTCTACTTTGGCAACTATAACATTGCCAGCAGCTTCAACACAGGGTCCTACGTATACAATTTTCCTACCTCAGACCTGGAAATACTTCTAATTGTAATTGTTATATTTGCCATTTTAATGTTTGTTTCTTGACTGTTACTACTACAAAGGAATATCAAAGGTTGGCAGGAACAGGGTTAATCACCCTCTTCCTCCCCTCTTGGTATAAGTGGGCTGGTCCTGCTTCCTGCCAAGAGGGGGAGTTCCTGAGTAGCTTTAGAGTGGAGATGAAGCAACTTGCCGTGCTCCTGTTACAGATTTCTCCAGAGAGAATGACTTCAAATTGTCCTCAAGTAAAGCATTGAGAGTGCAGACAGTATTACCTAAGTGCTGAATTATCACCAACCAACCAGCTCCTTGCTGGAGCCAGGGAAGAATTGCGCTAAAACCCTGCTGCTGCTAAATGTATTTTAAGATCTATGTTGAACTTCAAGAAAACTTTGTTACATTTAACTTTGGCCTCATTCTTCAGTACTATAATTCTACTGCACTGACCCCCAGGGAGCAACTACACCATGACACAACACCTTATCAGGGCCACTACCACTCCTATCCTCTACCCTGGCTCTTAAGGGGTTGCTGCATCACATTTGGCATTGTGAATGTGCCTTACGATCATTGGCCTGTGTGTAGACCCTAAAAGAGACTTATATTGGCTTTCTGGAGGAAATTCAGTGGAAGTTTCAGCCAATTTGTGTTAACAAGGCTCTGTGTGGGGGGTTCACGTTCACCATCACCTGCTACAAAGGCATAGAAATGCTCCATTTATTGCACACCAGCAGAGAAAGGGTTAATCGGGCCTGACCGCCTGGCTAGTCCCATGTCCTTTATTGCACCACGGATAGTGGCATCCAGTCCGGATAGCCGTGGAACCTTTAGTGCAGCTGTAAATATCCCAGACCCGATCAGCTCCATGACGGGGATACAGGCGGAGTCAACCATACCCTGGAGCTGAGAATGAGGGGATCAGCCACCCGCTGCTGCCTCCATTCCATGCCGTAGGAGCAGGGAACACGATTATTTTTCAGTGATTTCCATTCCTATGCTCTGCCTCGACAAAGCCTGGAGTAACCAGGAAAAGGGAAGGGAAGTAAAACGAGGGGGGTGAGATGAGAGTACAAAATAAAAGGTGGAAGACATGAGGACATGTATGAGATTACATGTAGAACGTTAACCACTTAAGGACCACAGGTTTATACCCCCTTAGTGACCAGGCCCTTTTTTACAAATCGGCACTCCACACCTTTAGCGGTTTATTGCTCGGTCATGCAACTTACCACCCAAATGAATTTTACCTCCTTTTCTTCTCACTAATAGAGCTTTCATTTGGTGGTATTTCATTGCTGCTGACATTTTTACTTTTTTTGTTATTAATCGAAATTTAACTATTTTTTAGCAAAAAAATGACATTTTTCACTTTCAGTTGTAAAATTTTGCAAAAAAAACGACATCCATATATAAATTTTTCGCTAAATTTATTGTTCTACATGTCTTTGATTAAAAAAAAATATTTGGGTAAAATATTGGGTAAAATATTTTTGGTTTGGTTTGGGTGAAAGTTATAGCGTTTACAAACTATGGTACAAAAATGTGAATTTCCGCTTTTTGAAGCAGCTCTGACTTTCTGAGCACCTGTCATGTTTCCTGAGGTTCTACAATGCCCAGACAGTAGAAAACCCCCACAAATGACCCCATTTCGGAAAGTAGACACCCTAAGGTATTCACTGATGGGCATAGTGAGTTCATAGAACTTTTTATTTTTTGTCACAAGTTAGCGGAAAATGATGATTTTTTTTTTTTCTTACAAAGTCTCATATTCCACTAACTTGTGACAAAAAATAAAAACTTCCATGAACTCACTATGCCCATCACGAAATACCTTGGGGTGTCTTCTTTCCAAAATGGGGTCACTTGTGGGGTAGTTATACTGCCCTGGCATTCTAGGGGCCCTAATGTGTGGTTAGTAGTTTGAAATCAAAATGTGTAAAAAATGGCCTGTGAAATCCGAAAGGTGCTCTTTGGAATGTGTGCCCCTTTGCCCACCTAGGCGGCAAAAAAGTGACACACATCTGGTATCGCCGTACTCAGGAGAGGTTGGGGAATGTGTTTTGGGGTGTCATTTTACATATACCCATGCTGGGTGAGAGAAATATCTTGGCAAATGACAACTTTTCCCATTTTTTTTATACACAGTTGGCATTTGACCAAGATATTTATATCACCCAGCATGGGTATATGTAAAATGACACCCCAAAACACATTGCCCAACTTCTCCTGAGTACGGCAATACCAGATGTGTGACAATTTTTTGCAGCCTAGGTGGGCAAAGGGGCTCACATTCCAAAGAACACCTTTAGGATTTCACCGGCCATTTTTTACAGATTTTGATTTCAAACTACTTCGCACACATTAGGGCCCCTAAATTGCCAGGGCAGTATAACTACCCCACAAGTGACCCCATTTTGGAAAGAAGACACCCCAAGGTATTCCGTGAGGGGCATGGCGAGTTCCTGGAATTTTTTATTTTTGTCACAAGTTAGTGGAATATGAGACTTTGTAAGGAAAAAATAAATAAAAAAAATCATAATTTTCCGCTAACTTGTGACAAGAAATAAAAAATTCTAGGAACTCGCCATGCCCCTCACGGAATACCTTGGGGTGTCTTCTTTCCAAAATGGGGTCACTTGTGGGGTAGTTATACTGCCATGGCATTCTAGGGGCCCTAATGTGTGGTAAGTAGTTTGAAATCAAAATGTGTAAAAAAGGACCTGTGAAATCTGAAAGGTGCTCTTTGGAATGTGTGCCCCTTTGCCCACCTAGGCGGCAAAAAAGTGACACACATCTGGTATCGCCGTACTCAGGAGAAGTTGGGGAATGTGTTTTGGGGTGTCATTTTACATATACCCATGCTGGGTGAGAGAAATATCTCTGCAAAAGACAACTTTTCCCATTTTTTTATACAAAGTTGGCATTTGACCAAGATATTTATCTCACCCAGCATGGGTATATGTAAAATGACACCCCAAAACACATTCCCCAACTTCTCCTGAGTACGGCGATACCAGATGTGTGACACTTTTTTGCAGCCTAGATGCGCAAAGCGGCCCAAATTCCTTTTAGGAGGGCATTTTTTGACATTTGGATCCCAGACTTCTTCTCACGCTTTCGGGCCCCTAACATGCCAGGGCAGTATAAATACACCACATGTGACCCCATTTTGGAAAGAAGACACCCTAAGGTATTCCGTGAGGGGCATGGCGAGTTCCTCAAATTTTTTTTTTTTGGCACAAGTTAGCGGAAATTGATTTTTTTTGTATTTTCTCACAAAGTCTCCCTTTCTGCTAACTTGGAACAAAAATTTCAATCTTTCATGGACTCAATATGCCCCTCATGGAATACCTTGGGGTGTCTTTGTTCCGGAATGGGGTCACATGTGGGGTACTTATACTGCCCTGGCATTTTAGGGGCCCTACAGCGTCAGAAGAAGTCTGGAATATAAATGTCTAAAAAAATTTACGCATTTGGATTCCGTGAGGGGTATGGTGAGTTCATGTGAGATTTTATTTTTTGACACAAGTTAGTGGAATATGAGACTTTGTAAGAAAAAACAAAAACAAACAAAAAATTTCCGCTAACTTGTGCCCAAAAAAATGTCTACATGGAGCCTTACAGGGGGTGATTAATGACAGGGGGGTGATCAGGGAATCTATATGGGGTGATCACCCCCCTGTCATTGATCACCCCCCTGTAAGGCTCCATTCAGACGTCCGTATGATTTTTTACGGATCCACGGATACATGGATCGGATCCGCAAAACACATGCGGACGTCTGAATGGAGCCTTACAGGGGGGTGATCAATGACAGAGGGGTGATCACCCATATAGACTCCCTGATCACCTGCGTCATTGATCACCCCCCTGTAAGGCTCCATTCAGACGTCCGTATGATTTTTTACAGATCCACGGATACATGGATCGGATCCGCAAAACACATACCGTCAATGACGGAGGTGATCAGGGAGTCTATATGGGTGATCACCCCTCTGTCATTGATCACCCCCCTGTAAGGCTCCATTCAGACGTCCGCATGTGTTTTGCGGATCCGATCTATGTATCCGTGGATCCGTAAAAAATCATACGGACGTCTGAATGGAGCCTTACAGGGGGGTGATCAATGACAGGGGGGTGATCAATGACAGGGGGTGATCAGGGAGTGTATATGGGGTGATCACCCCCCTGTCACTGATCACCCCCCTGTAAGGCTCCATTCAGACGTCCGTATGTGTTTTGCGGATCCGATCCATGTATCCGTGGATCCGTAAAAATCATACGGACGTCTGAATAGAGCCTTACAGGGGGGTGATCAATGACAGGGGGGTGATCAATTACAGGGGGTGATCAGGAAGTCTATATGGGTTATCACCCCTCTGTCATTGATCACCCCCCTGTAAGGCTCCATTCAGACGTCCGTATGTGTTTTGCGGATCAGATCCATGTATCCGTGGATCCGTAAAAATCATACGGACGTCTGAATGGAGCCTTACAGGGGGGTGATCAATGACAGGGGGGTGATCAATGACAGGGGGTGATCAGGAAGTCTATATGGGTTATCACCCCTCTGTCATTGATCACCCCCCTGTAAGGCTCCATTCAGACGTCCGTATGTGTTTTGCGGATCCGATCCATGTATCCGTGGATCCGTAAAAATCATACGGACGTCTGAATGGAGCCTTACAGGGGGGTGATCAATGACGGAGGTGATCAGGGAGTCTATATGGGTGATCACTCCTCTGTCATTGATCACCCCCCTGTAAGGCTCCATTCAGACGTCCGCATGTGTTTTGCGGATCCGATCCATGTATCAGTGGATCCGTAAAAATCATACAGACGTCTGAATGGAGCCTTACAGGGGGGTGATCAATGACAGGGGGGTGATCAATGACAGGGAAGTGATCAGGAAGTCTATATGCGTGATCACCCCCTTGTCATTGATCACCCCCCTGTAAGGCTCCATTCAGACGTCCGTATGCGTTTTGCGGATCCGATCCATGTATCCGTGGATCCGTAAAAATCATACGGACCTCTGAATGGAGCCTTACAGGGGGGTGATCAATGACAGGGGGGTGATCAATGACAGGGGGGTGATCAGGGAGTCTATATGGGCTGATCAGTGGTTTATAAAGGGTTAATAAGTGACAGGGGGGGGGGGTGTAGTGTAGTGTAGTGGTGTTTGGTGCTACTTTAGTGAGCTGCCTGAGTCCTCTGGTGGTCGATCCTAACAAAAGGGACCACCAGAGGACCAGGTAGCAGGTATATTAGACGCTGTTATCAAAACAGCGTCTAATATGCCTGTTAGGGGTTAAAAAAATCACATCTCCAGCCTGCCAGCGAGCGATCGCCGCTGGCAGGCTGGAGATCCACTCGCTTACCTCCCGTTCCTGTGAACGCGCGCGTCTGCGTGCGCGCGTTCACAGGAAATCTCGGCTCACGCGAGATGACGCCTATTGGCGTTAGCGTAGCCTGGGAGAGCCGCCGCAATGACGCCTTTCGGCGTTAGCGTGGCGGCAAGCGGTTAATATACATATTTGATGACAGAGCAAATTATTAGTTCATTGAATAACTGAGCGTGTATGCATAGTAATAGAGAGATAAGGGCGAAATTATGGTAATTAAAAAGTCAGACATTCAGAATAAAACCCAAGGAGCCCACACCTTCAGTATGGTAGGAGAATGCAGCTAACTCTTCAATATGGTATAGTTGGTCAACTTTAAGTAACCGTTAATAGATGGAAGGACACTGCGATGCGCTCCAGAGAGGTGGAATAAGAAGTTTTGCAATTGCCAATAGAAAAAATAGAAGGCTTCGGTTCAGCACACCGTGAGAGTCGCCCAACCAGTTGAGGAAGATCACATATAGTTTGTGAAGCATTAGTAGAGAACATATTGATTTGTATAGCTAAGTCCAATAGGGAGTGAGTTTGTTGCAAGACCACCAGGTGTGCATATACGTCCCCCACTCTGTCACATCTGGGATTGTTGGCTACTGTTTATTGGTCATAACAGGGGTAATGTACCAGTGAGAAAGTATTTTAAAGGAATTTTCCTGTACTCTTCAAAAGGATGGGCCATGTGTTTATACATGTATGAAATTGTGGCAGGAATGTTGACTCCTAGATCCCTTTCACAAAGAGAAAGTAAAGGTCATTTTAATGGTACATACTTAGAGATTAATACATGCTACAGTTGAGATAACACCTTAATAGTTAAGTTGGGAATGAGCTAACCTCAATTTAAACTGCGTTAGGGGCTATCTGAAATTCTGTTGTTAGGTAGGAATTGAGAACCAACTTAAGTTTTCTAAATTGTGAGAAATTCAGAGTATCTTAGTGTGGCAAAGTATGTAGGCACGACAACGGCACTAATGCTACATCATCCATAATTTATTCTAGTGGGGTCATTTTGGGACTGAAGACAATCATTGGAGGAAAAGAGTGTGTGCGCAGACCGGAAATGAATGGATCCAGCATTCCGGTATTTTGAATGCTGGATTTAGCACTAATACATTCCTATGGCATTCAGGCAAGTCTTCAGTTTTTTTCGCTGGAGATAAAACCGTAGCATGCTACGGTTTTCTCTTTTGCCTGATCAGTCAAAAAGACTGAACTGAAGATATCCTGATGCATCCTGAACGGATTACTCTCTATTCAGAATGTATGGGGATATACCTGATCAGTTATTTTTCGGTATAGAGCCCCTGTGACGGAACTCTATGCCGGAAAAGAAAAACGCTAATGTGAAAGTACCCTTAGTCAGTTCTTATAGCCAAACCATGAGATAAAAGGAGCTGTCTAAAATTTGAGTTAAGCTATAGAGGATTAAAGCAAAGGTAGGTAATTACAAGAGATGGCCAGTGGGAACTCAATTTTATACCAAGTTATAATGCTATCGGGCCATTTAAAGGGAATTAGTGTATGTAGCATATTCCGGAAATATGCATACCTAAGGCCTCCAACTTATCTAGATTTACAGTATTTTAAAGTTGGACAACAAACCTGTCATGATCAGTTTGGGGGGGAAACTCCACACTGAACACAGGAGGGAAGAGGAACAGTAACTGGGCCTGGAAACTAGGGGAAAAAAACGTCACCTTCTAGACAACGCTATTCTGACCCCAACTATCTATCAATATGAATAGACCCTGAAGGTAGGAGTATTAATATGCAAGATAACTAGGCCTAGATATACCTATAAGGCCTTGGAAAAGGTTAGAACCAGAGACAACCCATTCCGTCCCAGACGGATGAATGGAAATCTCTGTCTCAGGACCAGATACAAACAACAGGGAATATAACAAACACAAACAAACGTGACACATAACCTCTATAGAGACAGACAAGCAGGAACACCAGAGACAAACTCACACCAGCTCAGCCAAACCCAAATTAAGCTATCTACCGCATAGTCAGAAGGGTGGGGTCACATTATAAAGGGTAGAAGTGATGACCACTGAGCAACAGCTGAGAAAAGGGAAGTGGTCATTAACCCTATCAACACTGAATCAAGAGAAATCAAGGAGGTTGTTAGATTCCTCCACGCTCAGCCAATCTCCTTGATTTCCTGACATCAGTCAACTGAGGGACTGTGACAAAACCATACCTGTCAAAGATGCTCAATATGGCTGAGATTTTCTTTATGGGGTCTTGGAGAATAAGAAGAATGTCATCACCAAAGGCTGCAGCTTTGTAGTCCACTACTGCTATGGAAAATCCTTTAATGCAAGGTACTGTCTAATGCTCTCAATCAAGGTCTCCATAACTTGTATGATAAAAGACGGTAAAAGTGGGCAGCCCTGCCGAGTTCCATTCAGTATATTAAAGGGTTTTGATAAAGTACCATTTATAAGTATATGGGCACATGGACAGGAATACATCTGGAAGGGCAGTTGCATAAAAGGATCAGGAAAATTAGAACAATATAGAGTTTTTTTCATGCATGTCCAGTCGAAAACATTCACTATCACTGGTCTAGGGTGATGTCAAGGTCTGCAGATGTTTTGGTGACGTCTTCAGAGGTGCAAGCAGTGTACCTCTTACCATCTGCTGGAGATGCCGAATGGCAACAGATAACAAGACTGGAACTGACACTGATGAATGGCATCCGTGAATCCGTGGTATGTGCCTTTTAGCTAGCGTAGGCAGGGCTAAGTCCTAAGAAAATTCTCTCTAAATCATCCAGGCTTGCATACAATTTATTGATATATGCATCATGAATCTGTAGGGTGTGAAGAAAAGGGATTTTTTTGGAAGAGCAGTGGTGCTGTAGTCAACTGTACAGCTCTATGGCTGCACTTACAGATAAGGGAAGTGAAATGGTCAAGGCTCATTCACTGGTGGAAAGCTTACAGGGTCACCACAGTGTGTTATATAATGCGGGTTCAAAGGTGCTGGTAAGAGTGGGGTCTTGAGGAATATAAAATCATAATATACCGCACTTAAGCTATGAGTCCACTCACCAATAATCTGGTATTCTAGGGGTTAATAGTGAATTTCTTTAATGCTGAGGCTATGGATAATGTCCAGTCAGTTAGTGCAAACCCAGGGTTTCCAGAGGCACTTGCAGATAACGAGTCCTCAGTCACATGAATGAGTATTGTAGAAGTAGCAGGGACGTCTTCAGGCCTACTGAAGTTCACTAGGTCCAACACTGCATTCACAGTCCACAGCTGATCAGACTGGCAGTGATGTTGGAAGCAGCCTCAGTGTGTGAGCACATGCCCTGAAGCCCAGAAACTTAGACTGTGGCTTCTTCACTGCCGTAACCCAGAGCCCCAAAAACAGCAGAATGGTGGGTCGCTGGTGTGCTGTCACTAAGGTGGTCAGGATTGGGCACCTGAAAAGCGACGATGCATTAAGGGGAGGGAATACAGCAAAGCCACCCAAAGCAGACCATCACCAATTAACTACTTGGCCAGTATCACCTAAGTGCTAAATTACCACAAACCAACTGGCCTCAATATCCTTGATGGAACCAAGAGAAGAATTTCACCAAAAACCTGCTGCTACTGTGTATTTCAAGTTCTATTTTGCACTTATCGTAGTAAAAGAGACTTTGTTACATTTAACTTTGGCCTCATTCTCCAGTACTATAATTCCACTGCACTGACCCCCAGGAAGCAATGGCCTGAGGGAGTACTTCGTGACACAACACTTCTTTAGGGCCATTACCACTCCTATTCTCTACCATGGCTCCTCAGGGGGTCACTGCACAATCACCTACTGTGCTCTACCTTAATCCTGGCCATGCTAACAGTCTTTATGCTTGTTCAGATTGGAAAGACAGGGGATCGCATGTGAAGCCTAATTTACATTTATTTGCAGGTACTGTATTTGAGAGGTATTGTACCTTTAAGATTGTCATGGTGGGCACCTGGCTTGGCTGAGATCAGAGGTCACACATATGGATAGCGCAGTATTATGCTGCATGGATTGCAGTTCAGGTGGGACCAGGCCAAAATTAGGAGAAGCTGGAGCACCTCATGGTCAGGCAGCTTGCGTGTATAGCAGAGTGCTGCTATGCCAAAGTGCATCTGTGTAAGTTAGTGCACAGTAAGGACATGGACAGTTCCATGGATGGTATCCATGGACAGTTGAGAGAGGTAGAAACCCTAGCCAAGATAATGATTCCATATGTAGGTTATCAAGTGATTCTTTTACTTTTTTGAGGAGAGGCCAAAAGTTGGCTTTAAATAGTTTATTAGTGGGGTAAGTTAGTTGTATACCCAAATTGTACTATTCCAACTTGTACAAGTAACCTATTTAAAAATAGAATAGAAAATCTATTGTTCAAAAAAAAAAAAAAGGTAGAGACCCTGAGATGTGACAGGGTGGAGAAAGGCTGCCACTTGTGCTGGGGCTTGTTATGGACTGCTGCCACTTGCTAGGCCACTTGAGTATGTGCTTGCACCTGGAAAGGAGACCACCCTGAATAGTAAAAGAGATGCCTACTTATTTATCAATTACGAACTAAGAGAAGTATTCTAGGTGAGTGCTGCTCTTTTTTCTAGCCACTGGTAATTTGTGAACTGTATTCTAAAGCTGAGCACCACCTTACCTTCTGTAAAGACAGCAGTAGCGGGTCTTGTGACACAGAGCAGTGACAACTATTTGCTTCTTCTATGGTGCTTCCTCTCTGGTGGATTGGCACATGTGAATTATAGGGAAGGCAAAAGGGTCAATACTCAGGGCCTTTCACCACCTTGAGGCCTCCCCTACCTAATCCCAAGAACCCTTTCCAGACATGACAGCAATAACGGATGAAAAACTGAGAGTTGAACGCATATACTCCCAGATATATAATACTTTTAATATGTGACTGAAGAGCTTAGTATGCATCTGCTTACACTGGTAGAATCCCAGGGGTTAAGCAAGTATTTTTACTGGAATATTTTGAGGACAAAAATCAGCTGCCAGATATACTGTAGTTGATTCTACTTATCTCCCGTTTGAACAAAGAATCTAATATTCTTATTTTCCAGAGCAGAAGGCAGTATGGGCAAATAGCAGTCTTTAGATATTTTATGTATATTCCACTGTAGTCTAATACATATACACTGCTGTCAGATCCAGTTGACTTCAGTGGAATCTGCTAACAACTATTAAATGTTTATATTCAGTGTAAGTTAGGTGCACATTATGGTATATGACACTACTAATGACCAAGCGTGATCTAAGCATGTGGATTAGTGTCGTCTAATTGGATATTGGAGTAAACATTTGTAAGCTAGGGCGTATTACAAACTGTTGCTTGAGCAGGAAGAGCTGAAAATACAGATATTGATACGTCAGTTCTTGCCTTATTTGCATCATTCATGGCAGGTCAGAGGTTTTTACTTATGAGCCTGTGGTTATTGGGCAGCAAATTAAAGAAGGGAATTCGGCCATCCTGTAAATTATGGCTCTGTGTATCTTGGATTGTACTGCAGTCCCTATGTAACCCATAATCCAGTAATGTCCAAACACTGTTACATGCACTGCATTGTCATTCCTTTCTATACCATAAATGCAAAACAACTAATCATCTGTATATATGCAGCAGAACAATCAGTTTGGTGTTTCTAGGAAAATGTTTCAGTAAGAATAAGAGTATTAAATATGTTTACTAACAAAATCTTACATATTGATGTTTTAGCCCTAGAAAAGCAGCAGAAAGAAAAACCCAGAAAGTAAGTGCAGTGTAATTAGCGGGATCTGGCTCTCCAGTGTTTTGATGGTAACTTTTCATCGAAGTGTCCTGCATTTCAAAACAATAATGCTTCCAGCTCAGCAGGATTAAAGGGAAATAAAGATTGGTGTGTATCTGAAATGTCAAGAAAAAGCAGGTATCAGGCATCTATTTTGAAAATCACTCATCTGTAACTCTCTCTCCTCTTCTCCTCCATATAAACTGTGAACAGTCAATATTCTTACAAAATCTGAAGCTGTCCCTGGCTCATTCTTTCTTTTCAGATTTTTGCATTGCACAAGCATATTTAAATATACAAAACAATGGAAAAATATTTTGTTATGCTATCTACTAGAAATATCTATGGGCAATGCTAGTCTAAAAGGGCGCCTCCCCCTAGGGCCCTCTATAAACAACCCAGGTGTAGGAATGCCGAGTGGTATAGTGCGGCCTAAAATGTCTCTTTATGTGTGTCACGGTGCTCCTACCTGGATACGTCTGGGCCCTAGGCTTTGGCTCCAAAGCAATAAATAGTGGGAATAATTGAGGGATTTGAAAGAAAGATTGGGTCCAGACCTTGTATGTAGCTTTACTTTGTATAAACGTTCTCCAAAACGGTTTACAGACTTTGTCTTGGTCCCAGCAGGCTTTAGCATTAAAACTGCCAGGCAAACTCGACCCTGCTACATCTGTTTATCTCTGGCTCTGCTGTACTGACAGGTTGACTGTATGACTTTGCTTCTTCTTGTATGCTGCACTTCTCTTTGTATGGTTTGTCTCTAGATTAGGTCAGGGAACTTTCCTCCTGGCTCCTGAGGCTCTAAGCTTTGGCCTCCATGGCCAGCAGAGCTAAGGGTGCTCTGGCTGGCTTGGGTATGTCCAGCAGAGACATGCCTCCTTTACACCTGTCCCCTAGCAGGGAGTAAGCTAGACTACCTAGAACTGGTTCCCATTCTTCCTGCAGGAAGTAGGACTCGCCCGATTCTTTCTAGAGGGGGGGTTAGAATGAAATGGAAAGTTTCATTCTATCTAAGTACAGCTCTGCCGTGTTTTCTGCCACCTGCTGGTGAACCAGGCTCATTACATGTGAACATAACAGTTGCAAACAAAATATATAACAAAATAGGAATGCATCTTGTGGAGGACCTGGAATAAATACACAAGATGACATCAGGTTAGACCAATAAAGACAGTAGCAAGGTACAGAAGTGGTAACACCGTTCTGGGGCGTTACACTAGTACTTACTTTCATTTCAACGTGTATAAACAGATAACATCATATGATAATAGAAGTGGTTCCACTTGCCTGCATACTTGCATTGTTGGGGAGTGGATTTGCTGAGTATAGTAGTGGGAGGGTCATGCAGTTTGTTGATGAAAATAGGAATTCCATACACAGCAATGACACTATGTGTTAAAATTCCATGTTCAACTTAAAGAGTTCGCACCAAGATAAAAACAAACCCCCTATCCATGGGACATAAGCATCTGATTGGTGGGGGTCCACCCCCTGGAATCCCTAATGATCTTGAAAATGTGGATCCTTATTCCCCAAAATGAATAAAGTAGTGATTGAGCATGTGCTCTGCCACTCCATTCATTTTCTATGGAGTAATTTAGTGATGAGCGGCATAGGCAATATTAGAATTTGCGATATTTCGCTAATATTTGGGTGAATATTCATCATATATTAGCGAATTCTCAATTATTTTCTTGATTGTGAAAATCAGCAATGTAATATGCGTGTATTGCATGCACAATACAGGCGTGGGTCACTGTTGCTACATTTTTCAAGCTGCTAGAAGTTTCCTGAGACTGGAGAAAATGGTTGGCACGGCAGAACATTACAATAGCTTTATATGCAGATAGAGTGCTCCAATATATTCGTGATTGCGCAAATCGCCAATTAATGATGCAAATATTTTTGTGCAATACGTGCAACTTCACATTTTATCAGGTCTGACTACTTATTACTGATTGGTGCACTAAGTATTGTTGTGACATCACAGCACTATGTCTGTAGCATGTATGTATGGACAGCGGAACCAGCTACACTATATCACTATCTAACCTACACTGACTATCTCCCACTATCTGTATCATATATATAAGCTAACTAACTAACTAATGTAATGTAGTGTGGAAAGCACAGAGCACAGCAATGACATTGCTTCTCTTTCTCAGAACACCATAAAACTACAGAAAATGGCTGCTGGGGAGGTTCTTCTATAGTAAGGGGTAGGCAACTTTCCTATTGTTTGCTAGGGATGTTGCTAAGCTCAGGCAAAGACATTGCAGCCTTCTCATTGGCCCACAAGAAAGAAGGGAGGTTACTGATGAAAGAAAAATATAAAATATAAAAAAATATGAATATATAGCACTATATTCTAAATCTTCGCGAATTCTCAAAGTGGCGATATTCGCGATAAAAATTTGCGATTTGAATATTCGGCACAACACTACTGAGTATAGCATTTGGCTATTTCCAACAGTCTAACAGAAACTGAATGAGTGTCGGAGTGCATGCTCACCCCTAATTTTGATTGAACCTCCAACGAGCAGATCCCCTATCTTGTGGTTATGGGATAAGTTTTGATCTTGGTAGAAACACTTCAAGGGCCCCATACATGGGTTAATTGTTGGTTGAACACACATAAAAACATCTGCCCTGATTAAATTTGCTTTAGATGACTAAGTCCTAGAAAGTGATTGACATTGTTCAAGATAACGTTAATCCTCGAAACATTTAGAATTGAGGGTATATACAAAGTCTAAATGAAACACCAAAAAAACATTTCCCATATAAAGTAGTGTAATTAACACATATATAAACAGAAAAAAGACCAAAAGGATATATGGATTGAATAAAGGATGCAAAATCACTCAACATACATGATTAAATAATTAATTTTATTAACACATAATAATTACATGATTGGCAAGACACAATTGTATTCAGAATTCATTAAAACATGCGAGGATGGTGGGTATACATGCGGGAAAACAAATTATATAAAGTGCAAGTGTATCAACGACTAATAGTAACTATGGCCACAGAAATTAACCTACGCTTACTTACAATAATATATCACCAAAAATTAGACCAAAATCATAAGCTGGCATCTCTATATATAAAGAAGGACGTATGTATGTATGTGTGTATGTATGTATGTTCCGCGATCACTCAAAAACGCAACCATCGATTTCAACGAAAATTGGTATACACATCCCTTGCTACCTGGAAATAAATCTTGGGGGGGGGGGGGTCACAGCTCTTTAGCACGTCAAATATGGCACATCACATGACCTACATTAGCCAATAAAAGCCTGCAAGTCTTTCTCTTCATATCCCAGCTGCCATATACACGCTCACATGTCCCTTATCAGCCAATAGAAGCTCGCAGGTCCTTAGTCTCCACATACACACAGTTTTACACCAGGTTTCCATAACAACCTAGCCATTTTTCTTCACTACTGCAGGTCAGCTTTAAAGAGGCAGGGCGCTGTGGATGACATTGTTAAGGGAGCAGAGTGCTGTGGAGGTCACAGTTCAGGGGCAGGTAGGATGGCCATTCAGGCCACCCTCAAAAGACGGACTTAAAAACCCTACCCCCAGGTCCCACTAAACTACACCCCCTGCCACTCCGCAGTTTACGGGGATTAAAAAAATGAAGGTAAACATCTACTTCTGTAAGCTGCAGGGGTGGGAGGGTGACTTTTTCCCTGCAGCTTATGTTCAGACAGCACAGTGCTGCTGTCTGCGAGGGAGCTGCTCAAAAGAACATCCCTGTCCAGGCCCTGCACCAGACGGAGGACAGGGAGTCTGAAAGCCGTACAGTCCGTCCTAAATTCGGATCTCTGGCCACCCTAGGGGTAGGCTGCTGTGGAGGTCATAGTTAAGGGGATGGTCCGCTATGGAGGTCAGTGTTAAGGGGCAGATTGCTGTAGAGGCCACTGTTAAGGGGACCGGGTGTTGTTAAGTAGATGGGGTACTGTGGAGGTCACTAATGAAAGGGTGGCCGCTGTGGAGGTCACTGATAAGGGGGCAGGCACTGTGGAGGTCTCAGTTAAAGGGACAGGGAACTGTGGAGGTCACAGTTAAGAGGATGGTCCGCTATGGAGGTCAGTTTTAAGGGGCGGGGTGCTGTATAGGTCACTTTTAAGGTGGATACTGTCGATATCTTTTAATGACATACTCAAACATTAAATGAAATATACCCATGCAAAGCCAGGTCCTTCTGCTAGCTGTCTATATAATAAGTACATGAAGTAAGTATGGCATGGTCATTAATGGGAATATTATAAAGAGTATATCAGACAATAAAAATACTGACAAATAATAAGTTCCCAAAGCAAAGAGAGAGACTACCACTCTCCGACGCGCATTTCGCAGTCTGCTTCCTCAAGGGGTAGAAGTATATACAAAGTCTAGTCACATTATTATGGCCACTTTCTACTTTTGATCCGGGCAGTGCGTAGTTCGTAAAGGAAGTCACATGTCGTGAGCCGGCTTAGTGTGCAATAGGCTGTCTGCACACATATCCCTCATTGCTATTATAGGTGAAAGGGATGATTATTGGATTTTGGGCCATGGGTGGCAGTATTTATAAAACTGCACAGTTTGTGAACTGTTCGTGTGCTGCTGTTGGGAAAATGTATTGTGAGAGGACAAATGGCACCACTGCATATAAGTGATGTGGAGACTGCCATTGCTATCAGAGGTGAATGTCCGCTATGAAGGTGCGCAATGGCGGACCACTTTGCTTCAGTGGAGCAGCTCACCACCAAAATGAACCTGGGGGCTACCAGAGGTGTATCTAAACCAACAATTCAATGAACCCTACTGCATATGGCTCTGAAGCAGAAGTATGGTCACTCCACCTCTGCTAATAAAGTTGCATCAGCAGAAAAGGCTTCGGCAGAAACATTTTCGCCGCAGTATTAGAATTGGACCTCTGCTGATTGGCAATTGTTGCCTTCTCCGATGAGTCACATTTTCCGATTCATTGAACAGATGGACATTGGCGTGTCAGGTGAGAAACATCAAAGAACAAACACCCTGCAACTAGAGATGCGGTGCAGTTATATGTTCTGAAGCATTTTTTGGCTTGTATTAGTGGGGAAAAAAGGCTTATTAGCCGGTGTGTGGTGAAGAGCAAAAATTACAGCACTTTTTGTCGTGTAATAATTGCAAAAGAAAAATATATTTTCTGTTCAGCGGTGCAGTTATATTTTCTAAAGCCTTTTGTAGCGTGTATTAGTGGCAAAAGAAAAATATATTTGCCATTCAGCGGTGCAGTTATGTTACAAAGCCCTTTTTGTCATGTAATAGTGGAAAAAGAAAAATATATTTTCCGTTCAGAGGTGCTGTTACATTTTCTAAAGGATTTTGTGGAGTTTATTAGTCGCAAAAGAAAAATATATTTTCTTTTCAGCGGTGCAGTTATATATTATAAAGCCCTTTTTGTCGTGTAATAGTGGCAAAATAAAAATATATTTGCCATTCAGAAGTGGAGTTATAATTTATAAAGCCTTTTGTGGCATGTATTAGTGGCAAAATAAAAATATATTTGCTGTTCAGAGGTGCATTTATATGCTCTAAAGCCCTTTTTGCATGCATTAGTGTGAAAAAAGGGCTTATTAGCCAATGTGTGTTGAAGTGAGAAAATTACAGACTTTTTCGGGGTGTTTTAATTTCCTTTTTATTTATTTATTTGATCTAACAGTATGTCAGACAGAGACGTTTCAGGCCCTGCACAGGGGAGTGGCAGAGGCCTAAATGTTTCTGGCTCAGGCAGAGGTCACAGCAAAGTAAGGTGCCGTGGCTGCAGGGCTCAATTCGAGAGGCCTGAGCTCCCAGTGTCAGCTAGTGGTCATGTATTGACCAGCAACCCATCTGTCACGGCGCCGTCTAGGAGGTGGGCACGTTCGGAGCGCGCGTGCATCATCAGTGTGTCCAGCGTCTCCCGCTGCATTCATGCGAATAGCTTTAGATCACTCGGCGCTCAGCTGTGTAGTCTGTGTGGAGTCATGTGACGCTGGCCACGTCACATGACCCCTCTGGCTCCCTATTTAAACAGGCAGTCTGGTGGCCACAGATTGCCTGTTATTTAGATTCCACCTGCAATTTTGTCTTTCCTGGCGTACTTACCTCCTGCGGAATGCCTGACGATCCTCTGCCTGCTCCTTGTGTACTTTGCTGCTCTCCTGGTATTCTGACCCTGACTTCCTCCTGACGATCCTCTGCTGACTCCTTTGGTACTTCACGGCTCTCCTGGTATTTATGACCCTGGCTTCTCCTGACTATTCTCTGCTTGCTCCATTTGTACTTCGTAGCTTTCCTGGTATTGACTCGGTCCGTTCACATTCTGTTGTTTGTCTGTCTGTCGTCCCTGCACTTATTCCAAGCTAAGGATTGCCGTCCAGTTGTCCCCTGTCATTAGGACTTGCGAGGTAAGTAGGCAGGGCCAGGGGTGAGGGTGGAGCGCATTGGTCACTTCCCTCCCCCCTGTGTGTGTGTGTACGCGACCGTTACACCATCGGTTCCTGAATGGTTGACTCGATGTTCGATTTCATCGCAAGTGACTTCAGACTCCCCCAGCCAAGATTCAGTGGGTTCATCAGACACAACCCTTAGTTGGCATGGCCCGGGAGCAGGTCCTGTGTCCTTACCTGTTCTCAACCTGCCTCTGTCTTTTTCTGTTCCCTCAGCCAGAGAAATATTGCATGCTGTGGGCTCAGCTCCACTATACAGTGTGAGGACGAGCTACTAGAAGACAGTCAGCAGCTACTGTCAAGCTAAGATGTGGAGGAGACATCCGCCGATTCCTCCACTAGGCGGACCAGTAGTGATGAGGAGAGTGGTGTGGGAGCTGGTGTTGCGAGCGGTAAGGCTCCTGACGCGCAGACAGTACTCGATGATGATGATGTAGCTTATTGCACTTGAGAGCAGGCTGACGAAGGTGACTTCATCAGCATCGGGAGAAGAGGTTGGCAGCTTGCCCATGAGGAAGGCGGAGCCAGCAAGTTGCTAGGCTGGCAGTCAGCAGGGTGACAGAAGTGGGAGGTTGGGAGCCAAGCGTGCCCTGGGTAGACAACCCGCTTCGCAGGAGCCTACCTGCCCAGGAAGTAGCGGTAGCAGTTAGTCAGTGCACAGTGTTGGAGGTAAAATGTAGAATATGTGGGCAGAAGGTGAAGCATGGCCATGGTGTCAATGTTGGCACCACGGCCCTGCGTCAACATATGCAGCATCACCATAAAGTGGCCTGAGAGAAGCGTGGCTCCGATGTGGTGGTCCAGCCTGACACACCAACCACTGCATCACCCAGTGGCACTCAGCCGATTTCAGGTAGTCAAGGCTCCGCCGCCTCAGCTGAAGTGAGCTGTTTGTCCTTTCCATCATCTGCTGGTCCTGATGCTCCTGCTCCTCGCCCTCCTACTCCTCGTAAGTCATTCCGTCAGCAATCGATCACCAAAACGATTGCCAAGAGACAACGGTATGCTGAACGTGCTCCTGTCCAAGTTGCTGGTGCTGCAGTCCATCCCTTTCCAAATGGTGGAAGTCATCATTTCTTTGCCAAAAAGGCAGTACCAGCCTTGCACACATATGTAGAACAGAAGGTGAGCGAGTCCTTGAGCCTGTCGGTGTCTGCCAAAGTGCACGGCAGCGCCAACATGTGGAATTGTAATTATGGGGAGGGCAAGGCGGTGTCACGCTGTTCTGCACCTCGTTTGCCTGGGCTAACTGAGTCACACAGGGGAGAAACTGCTCTGTGTCCTTCATCAAGAAATCGAATCATGGCTTTCTCCGCGACAACTGAAAATCGGAATCATGGTAACCGACAATGGGAAGAACATGGTGTCGGCGATGCGTCAAGGATGGCTGAGCCATGCGCCCTGAATGGCACACATGTTCAATATGGTTGTCAAGAGTTTTTTGAAGTCTTCCACCCATCTGCAAGACATCCTAAAATGAAACTTTGCATGCCCTTCAGCCACTCGTACACCACAATTTCTTGATGATCCAAGCGGACAGGAGTACTCCTCTGTGTAACCTCTATGTCAGCCAGTGGCAGCTCATGCGTGACACCGCTCGATTGTTCAGGCCCTTTGAGGAGGCCACGTTATTTGTCAGTCGCCAGGACTACGGGATGAAAGATGTCATTCCACCGCTTCATGTGCTGATGTTGGTAAATCTGTCTGGTCAGGGGACTGGAGACGTGGTGTCTAGATCTCACGGCCGCATGAGCCCTGTGGGGGCTGCACTGGAGGGGGGGACATTGAAGCACAAGCAATGTGTAGCGAAATGGGTGGTTAGTATACACAGGTGACAGGAGAGTAGGAGCAGGAGCAGCCATAGGAGCTACAGGGCGATAAGAAAGAGGAGGCAGAAGACCCAGACACACCGTGGCATTATGCAGTGGAGATGGAGGCAGGGAGTCCCTCTGATTCACTTGCAAAAATGGCCCGATGCATGCTCACTTGCTTGCGTAGTGACAGCCGAATTGTCAGCATTCGGCAGAGGGATGGCTTCTCGCTCTCCACCTTTTTGGACCCTCACTACCGGTCCAGAATGGGGGCCTTATGTACACCCGCTTAGAGGGAGTACAAACTGAACTACTATAGAGACATCCTATGTAGTCAGTTAGCTGCCACCTATCTGCGCCAGTTGTGGTAAAACTACGACTCCCAAGATGCCCCCTTGCTTGGCTGCTCTCAGAACTCCATAGAAATGAATGGAGCATGCTAGGAGTCATAGTTTCACGACAGCTGGAGTGCCGGAGGTTAGCCATCACTGGTCTAAGGAATGTTTTTGTTGCATTCTCTTCATCCACTCATTCACGTGGAGGGGAATCTCAACCGATTTGGGTTTGAATGAGTCGTTGCAGATCACATACACCTATAAATGCAACCATGGGATATAATAAAAAAAAGGAGACATTCCAGCACACAAATCCACACGGTTGTTTGTCTTTATTGGTCTTCAAAATAGAATCAAGAACAGCATGTATCTACACCCACCACCATGGACAGTTAACATGTTTCGGACCTTACATGGTCCTTAGTCATAACCTATTCAGGGTGAGTATCCACAGGAGTATATATCCCCCCACCAAGGCGGACAGGGTATAGAGGTTACACCTCGTCCGGAG
Organism: Bufo gargarizans; assembly: GCF_014858855.1. NCBI lineage: Eukaryota > Metazoa > Chordata > Amphibia > Anura > Bufonidae > Bufo > Bufo gargarizans. Next base: position 69,601,599 of record NC_058090.1, on the reverse strand, counting down.
GCACACTCTTGAAACACCTTCACCTGTCATAGAATAATACAGTTACATCACTACTTATGACTACTAATTATTTTGTTTAAAAAAAATACATTTTTTTTTACAGGTGAAGGGAGTTTCTATGGGGGCTAGGTATTCACCATCCCTTGTTAATTTGGCTGTAGCGTATTGGGAAGAGCGGTTTGTGTTTTCAGAAAACAACCCTTTCTCTGGTGCTGTGGTCTGGTATGGCAGATACATTGATGATCTCCTCATTTGGGGAACCGATGTGTCTGCCATACCAGACTTCATTGGATATGTTAATGATAACCCCTATAATTTACAATTCACCCACCAGTTTCATGCTCTGTCCATTCTTTTTTTGGATTTAAAATTAACAGGTGTACCCGGCCAAGTTATAATGACGGAGACCTTCCGCAAGGAGGTCTCGGGCAAGTCATGACTAAGGGCTAACAGCCATCATCCGTGCCATACCATTAAAGCCATACCGGTGGGCGAATTCATGAGGGCCGTAGGAACTGTAGCTCGGATGTGTCTTTCCAGAGAGAATGTGAGGTGATTTTCGATCGTTTGAAACAAAGAGGTTATGCTAACTGGATGCTTACCAGAGCTTTAAATATAGTCAAAAATAAGACTAAAGCAGAATTAATATTTAAAAAGCATGATGGGGGACACAGTCATAAAAATAAGTTGATTGCTCTGTATAAACTGACACTGGTTCTTATCTTTAGCAGCCAATTCCCTTTGATTGAACAGGCTGTCAAAAAATGCCTCCCGATCTTATATGAAGATCAGCTTTGTTACAACTTGTTAAAAAATGGATGTTGGATTGTCTCCAAATGCCCTAGTAATTTATCAAATGTATTGTCTCTGTCCTTGTTTACCACGTCCAGTGTTCAGACTAGGACAACGTGGATGAAGTATCGGGGCTTAAGTAAGTGTGGAGGGCATCCTTGCAAAACTTGTAACTATGCACATCCTACTACCACTTTTGATAACTCCACGAATACTGAACAGTTTTTTATTAAGAGCTACACTCAACTAAAGAATTATTAGGAACACCTGTTCTATTTCTCATTAATGCGATTATCTAGCCAACCAATCACATGGCAGTTGCTTCAATGCATGTAGGGTTGTGGTCCTGGTCAAGACAATCTCCTGAATTCCAAACTGAATGTCAGAATGGGAAAGAAAGGTGGGCTACAACAGCAGAAGACCCCACCGTGTACCACTCATCTCCACTACAAATAGGAAAAAGTGGACACAATTTGCACGAGCTCACCAAAATTGGACTGTTGAAGACTGGAAAAATGTTGCCTAGTCTGATGAGTCTCGATTTCTGTTGAGACATTCAAATGGTAGAGTCCGAATTTGGCGTAAACAGAATGAGAACATGTATCCATCATGCCTTGTTACCACTGTGCAGGCTGGTGGTGGTGGTGGTGTAATTGTGTAGGGGATGTTTTCTGGGCACACTTTAGGCCCCTTAGTGCTAATTGGCCATCGTTTAAATGTCATGGGCTACCTGAGCATTGTTTCTGACCATGTCCATCCCTTCATGACCACCATGTACCCATCCTCTGATGGCTACTTCCAGCAGGATAATGCACCATGTCACAAAGCCCGAATCATTTCAAATTGGTTTCTTGAACATTACAATGAGTTCACTGTACTAAAATGGCCCCCACAGTCACCAGATCTCAACCCAATAGAGCATCTTTGGGATGTGGTGGAACGGCAGCTTTGTGCCCTGGATGTGCATCCCTCAAATCTCCATCAACTGCAAGATGCTATCCTGGGCCAACATTTCTAAAGAATGCTATCAGCACCTTGTTGAATCAATGCCACGTAGAATTAAGCCAGTTCTGAAGGCAAAAGGCGGCCCAACACCGTATTAGTATGGTGTTCCTAATAATTCTTTAGGTGAGTGTATATAAACTGTAACAGTATGGTGGCTACCTATATAATCAAATGTACCAGCTGCGATCTTATCTATCTTGGCAGCACTGGAAGGCAACTCAAGGTTAGATTACGAGAACATCTTAATTATATTTCTAACCCTCCGAAAGGGGTGTAACCTCTATACCCTGTCCGCCTTGGTGGGGGAAGGGGGGGGGGGTTTATACTCCTGTGGATACTCACCCTGAATAGGTTATGACTAAGGACCATGTAAGGTCTGAAACATGTTAACCGTCCAAGATGGTGGGTGTAGATACATGCTGTATTTGATTCTATTTTGAAGACCAATAAAGACGAACAACTGTGTGGATTCATTGTGTGCTGGAGCGTCTCCTTTTTTGTATTGCATCTATCAAGACTGGTCCGATCGTGTTCCGTGCACCTGAACTGGTATGGTGAGCTGGAAAAGCAACTATTTCTCTACATACAAACCATGGGATATGTCACATGGCTAGAAATGTCCAACATTGGTTGTAACAGCATGACCGAGATTTACAAGTACTAGCTTGGCCCCCTAATTCTCCAGGCTTGGACCCAACTGATTATCTGTATGACCACCTCAATTGCCGTACTCACTCTATACATCCGTCCCCACATGCCCTCCAGCAGCTGTGAGATTCAGATACCTGTGTCAACCTACCAGGACCATATTTGGTCACTTCCAGCCTATCTAGCTGCCGTTCATGCTGCACACGGCAGTTACTCAGATTATTAGCTGGTGGTCATAATAATGTGACTTGGCTGTGTGTATCTGTGAATAGTTTTTACATCTTCAGACACTTAAGAGTTTTTTCCAAAGTGTCGATGTACAAATTATATATGCACAGTAAGCATGTGTTACATCTCTATTAATGGGTGAATTTTAGATAATATCAGAGGTGGGTGAATTTCCCTCCAGGAGGGACAAATGTTATTTTTAGGAAAGAGTAAGGGTGGGTTCACATCACATTTACTATATATGTTGGTAAAAAAAAAAGCTACAAAAGCATAGCACAACACGCTTTTCTATCCTGCAAAGTGCAGTAAAAAAAGTATACGTTAACTCACCCAAGTGGCCAGACCAAGATGGAAATTCAATGTACATACAACCTAATCCGCATAAGAGTGGGTGGTGTGTGGAAAATTGCATTTCTGGTAAGAGTGAATATCATCATGCTTTTTTATTTCTACTAGAAGTTATGAATGAATTGCTATTAGCCTTTAGTAAAGGTACAGAGGGGAGGGTGTGTACCCTCACAGACTCACTCTATCCAATCAGTGTTGTCATTTTCAGACTTTGCAGGTACACCCCCCCAACTGGTTACCTCCCCTCTGTACCCTTAGTGAAGAATAGGGGCTATCTCTTGGAGATGTTAAACAAGGCAATGAGAAAAGCGGAGTAGATATAACCCATTAGCTCACTGCATACGCAGAGCCGCGTATACAAATTGGGACATTTTGGTCACCTTTAGGAGAAGTTAGGAATAATGGCGCTTTATGCAAGGCACAGGCAACAATTGGCTACTCCTTTTGGGGCTTTAAAGGGCTTCTGTCACCCCCCATTGTGCAATTTTTATTAGCCGACATTAGCTATTTTCAGGGGCGTAACTAGACTGTTATGGGCCCCAGTGCAAACCTTGAATCGGGCCCCCCCCCCCCAATTTTTACAAATAGGCTGCAATATGTTTTTTTCACTAAGCCCGTCTGCTGCTGAATTCCCGCGCCTGCACCGTAACGTTCCTCAATCGGCGCAGGCGTACTGAGTGAAGGATGCGCGTTTGCCAGCTCCTTCCCCAGTGCGCCTGCTACGTCACACTACACCCGGAAGAGAAGACTTCCGGCCAGCGGCGTACACACAATCCATGGGGCCCCTGTGCGAAACTGATCCAAGGGCCCCCCTGCCCCCTGTGTCCGTGTCCCCGCCCCCCCAGTATCCCCACCCCCAGTGTCCCTGCCCCCCCAGTGTCCCCACCCAGTTGCCCACCCTCAAGCCACACCTACGCACAGCCCTACCTATATATCACGCCCATACCTCTTACATCCAGTGACGTCTCCTTTAATGTAGATGTTCTCTTTCTTCATCTTCTCCATTCAGACCAGACCACCATGATGATTTCTTTCAGCCATCTCATCTCTGCAGAGGTTGACAGACAGACATCTTAGTTTCCTACCCCCATCAGACCCCCATGAAACCTCAGATCAGCCCAAAGACCCCCAGTCAGCCCCCATGAGACCTCAGATCAGCCCAAAGACCCCCAGTCAGCCCCCATGAGACCTCAGATAAGCCCAAAGACCCCCAGTCGGCCCCCATGAGACCTCAGATCAGCCCAGACCCCCGGTCAGCCCCCATGAGACCTCAAATCAGCCCAGAGACCCCAGTCAGCCCCTAGTGTGCCCTGTGCCCCAGAGAGACAACGAGTGCCGGGCCAGCCCAGGGTCCGGTCCCCGTCCCCCCCGGCTTTTACTTACAGTCGAGTTACCGGCTGGCAGGGCAGGGGAACTTCAGTTCTTCCGGTCGGCGCCTCGGCAGTCCGCTTCTCGAATTCTGACGTCCTCTCTGAGTTCCCGCGAGACCTGCACAGGAGCTCACACAGGTCTCGCGGGAGTTCACGGGCCCAGCGCCGGCCGCAGGGAGGAGGGAAGGAGGAGGGAAGGAGGAGGGAGGGCAACTTAAATGTCATGTGAATGAATATGTGAATCGGACGCAGCTGCAGCAGGGGCCAGGGGTCCGCAGGCGGCCGGGCCCCCCTGGTGTGCTGGGCCCGGTCGCAAGTGCGACCCCTGCGACCCCTATATGTACGCCACTGCTTCCGGCATCAGCGATAATCGGCAGTCTTCTCTTCCGAGTGTAGTGTGAGGAACATCACGGCGCAGGCGCGGGAATTCAGCAGCAGACGGGAGGAGGAGAGCGCTTGCTGGCCCTGTCTATCAAGAGGAGATGGGGCGTGTTTAGAACCGGCAGATTGGGCGGCTACCAGCAAGTACACGCCCAACTTGCTGGTAGGAAAGAAATTTGCATATGATAAAAGTATGATCTTTACATGAAATAAGTCACAGACAAAGGTAGGACATGTATGATTGCACTCAGCTGACATATGCAAATAGCTAATGTCGGCTAATGAAAATTGCACAATGGGGGGTGACAGAAGCCCTTTAATTCTTAAGGAATGCTCGATTTTGGGGGGTATATGCCACAGGGTTACTGATTTCATTACTTGTAGAAGCACGTTTGTAGTTTATTTACTCACCTGTGGATGTGGCCGCTTTTACATAGGAAAGACGATTAGGTGCCTCTTTGAGAGGATTAGGGAGCATATTAATTCTGTGCCGTCAGTCAGCCAGGCTCATAAAACATATGAGGGTGGTACACGGGGGCAGCTGTAATGCCCTGAGGTTTGCAGGTATCGAGCTGGTCCCTAGTCCATCATCAGGTGGAGATAGACATTGTCTATTATTACAGAGAGAAGCCTGTTGGATCCTGCGTGCGGAGGCGGCAGGACGATTAGGGCTTAATGACAAAAATTACCTAAGTGTGTTTCTGTAGATGCTATACCTTTTGTCGAACTTGTATTATTATCAACTGTTTATGATTGTTTTTAATGTCCACCAGGTGGGTTGTTTTGCCAGGGGTTCCCTGGGCAACTATATCTCAGGCATTTAAAAGGTAGCGTGCATCTATGTGCTTACGTCAGTGGCCCGAGGAAGCGCAAAACCACACAAAACATCCGTCGCTGCTATCATGTTTGAGAAACTGACATCTCGCCCCTATGAACTCTGCTGAATGTTATCCTGGATAAAATAAAGGATCATTCTTTTTTTACTACATTGGTTAGTGCCACCCTTATCATTTTCTACATATTGGACTATATTTATTGCTTTTGGGCTTGAGCACCGCTATATTGTACTGGAGGCACAGATGTTCGGTGGATTGCCAGTTGGTTTGCAGTGGAGACTGTTCAGAGTGTAGCAACTGTGCCACCTCTTCTTTTTCTCTTGTTTTTTTATTTGGATGTTAAGGTGTGTTTAGGATCAGAAGGCATCCTCTTTTCAACTTCAACTTTTTTGGTTGGTTTTTTACGTCCAGAATTTCCTGAAATGTATTTTAATCCATTCTTCCCTCTACCCATGAAATGTCCCCAGTGCCAATGGCTGCAACAGAACCCCAAAGGATGATTGATTCCCCCCCATGCTTAATGTTTGGAGAGGCTGTACAGTTATCTGGGTGGTAGCTGGTAGATTACCTCTACAAATCATGTCTAACCATGTGGTGTACAGTTCACATTTAATTTGCTTACCACAGATGCAGGTCCTCACCTTGTTTTTCTACAGGAGACAAGGTCTGGCTTTCTTCACAAAAATTTCATGCTCACGTTGCCATTGTACAAACTGGCACCTCATTTCCTCAGTCCATTCAAGGTGTAGCAATTGAACCTGGTTTGTTAGAAATGTTGTCTCCTAGCTTCTTTATGGATACCTAATTCTTTTCACGTGTCTTGTCTTAAGCCATTGTTCTTCAATTGCTTTTCCAGAGGGTCTACTCCTGCTGCTTCTCCATCAGCTCTGAAGATGTGTACAAGGTGTTACAGATCAGTGAATGTGAACCCACTGTGCCAACTAACTGGTTTGGCTTTAGACTAAACCCCAAGGGCATTATTTTGGTACTCCTCCATTATACACCCTTAATCCCCTGTCCAAGTATCTGGCCTTCAAAGCAGGGGAGCAACTAGATTGCTAGCTTTTGGGATAGTCCCAGTATAGTTGGCAGCTGACCTACTGAGGTCACGGACAGTGGTGCAAGCACCAGAGAGTCTAGTCACAGAAAATACACCAAAAATGCACCAAAACAGCAGGTATAGTCTGAACAGTCATACAGATTATGTTACAATTGCAGAAGCAGTCTGGACAGTCAATAATAGTGGAACTGCAGATATTGGGCAACACTGAGCAGGAGAAGCTAGGAGACCTTGCGGGTGGAGAAGTGGTGGATACAGGAACAAAACAGGCAGAGAAGCAGGAAAACTAGGATAATGTAAACATGGACTAGAACTGAAACACAACTGTGAGATCAGGAGTACATAAGCAGAATGGGTACACTGCAGGAAAACAGACTGCATAACGCAGGTAAATTGCAAGTAAATCACTGAAGCACTAAGTATTCCAAACACCTTTTCTGATCACAGGGGACCTTTAAGTTCAGGCACCTACTGCCTGGAAAACGGTGCTTTAAATTCCCAGGGATACTCAGCCATTGGCTGGGGAAGGATGTGCTAATGCGCACACTGGCCCTTTAAGAGGCCACAGGTGAGCATGCGCATGTTCTAAGGGAATTTGCATGGCATCTGCCTGATTGTTAATAGACTTTTTCACTGTACCCATAATTGCACGATTCCTCTGGCTCTTAAAAGGTCTGGGTATGTGCATCCAAGTATTCACCAGCCAATTGCTGGCCACCTCTGGGTACTTTAGGCACCTTCCCCCTAGGGGAGGGTTTCTGAGCAATAGGTGACGTGCTAGTCCCTGCAAAGGCATCTGTTCTGTTGCCCGTATACCAACCTTTTCTTTATTCTTGACACTACCCTCTGCTAGTGGATCTGACCTGTGCCTGATTACCGTATAGATCCTCCACTACCTGCCGTGATTTCAAACCTGTTTCAAGTAGTCGCACAAACTCTGCCTAGTACAGCTCTTTGTGTAGGGAATAAAGGGAGAATACAAGGGGACTGCCAGGAAAACGGCCTTAGGTTTAATCCAAAGTCAAATAATTAAAGGGAATCTGTCACCTATTTTGACCATATAAAACCGTTAACATAGCAATGTGCAATAAAGTATCTTCTTACCTACATGTGTCTTCTTTCTTTTATTTAACTTTTCATTCTTAATAAAAAGCGATTTGTCTGATATGCAAATGAAGTCTCAAGGTGCTCAGAGGGGCGTTATTACTCTGCTCTAGTGCCCAGTAACGCCCCCCTGCAGTGCCCAGCCGGCCTCCTAAGAAATAAATGTCCTCCCACATACTTGCCGAATGGCGCCGCCCCCTCCCCACTACGTCATTTAATTTATTCACTGCATTGTCTGTGCTCCCTCCTCTCTTTGCCTACGGCGCCGCCCCCTCCCCACTACGTCATTTAACTTATTCACTGCATCGGCCCTTGCAGTGAATAAATTCACTGCAAGGGCCGATGCAGTGAATAAATTAAATGACGTAGTGGGGAGGGGGCGGCGCCGTTCGGCAAGTATGTGGGAGGACATTTATTTCTTAGGAGGCCGGCTGGGCACTGCAGGGGGGGGGGTTACTGGGCACTAGGGCAGAGTAATAACGCCCCTCTGGGCACCTTGAGACTTTATTTGCATATCAGAAAAATCGCTTTTTAATAAGAATGAAAAGTTAAATAAAAGAAAGAAGACACATGTAGGTAAGAAGATACTTTATTGCACATTGCTATGTTAACGGTTTTATATGGTCAAAATAGGTGACAGATTCCCTTTAAAAAATTATTCCATATTCAACAGCAGCGAAGAATATAGTAGCTGAAACAGCTGCTCTGAAAGGACCATTCATATAATGTTTTTGGGGGGGGCACATATACACTTTTTCTTGTAGCTATATTTTTTATGTTATGTATGGCCTCTATCACTTTATAATTCATGTGGTGGATCTATGGGACCTCCACCGATCTAAGGTATATAGGGGCTATGGCTCTACATATCTTGTAAAATCATGCTGAGAGGTAAATAGGCCCTTTAGTAAGCTAATATAGCCTCAAGTTTGTTAGATTTATTTACTATGATACCTTCTATAAACTGTTCCCCTGATGGAGTGTGGGTGCGTGCGATGGTGTAATTAATCTTACACTTGTAATTCCTCCTATTTTATATAAACATAAAGTCTGTATGTTGCAAGTCTAATTGTATTTCTTCATGTGAAGCAAGATTCAGCTGAAACAAAAACACTATTTATTACCTCCTATTAAACAGTGAAAATAATACACAGATTGAAGTGAAACGAAATGTTTGTCTTGAGGCATCAAATCAGAGCACAGAAGATTAGGGCTAAATTAAAAAATAAAATAAAAACATGCTGGAAAAGCTCTATTTACTGTCACACCAGAGGCAAAACATTTAGACTCCCACGCACTTATTTTTCTCATAGGCTGATCAGGAGTGAATCATTTTAATTACCTTATTTTAGGAAAATAAGATGAGAACTGGTGAGTAAACAATGCAGTGTTGCTATGAAATCGTGTATATATTCAGTGCCTATATGGGGATATTTACATTTATATAAACACATAATTACAATGACATCCACAGAGACAAATGGAAATGCGCTTAATCACACACATTTGCCATTATTTATTATATCCCTTTCACGAACTGTGTACAGAAGGAGATTGGATTGAAGTCATCTAGCTCGAGCTTACATAGACTATGTTACAAGCTGCAGTTTTGTCTGTCTCCATTTACTTCATTCAACTGTTTTTAAGCCACGAGACCATCCATCACCAGACTGATGGTGTGTTGGAGCTATGTTTTATTACATGTTGGTGATTTGCTCCGCCAGTCTGACAGGTGCGAGAGATCCCTCTAGGACCTGACAGCTCACACATTGCAAAGTCTATGTTTAATGTGATAAACCTGAGAAATACATTCTGTTAGCATTGAATAACTAAAGGTGGTCTTTAAAACCACAGTGAATGAAGGTGATCACACAATACCCCAGACAGGACATCTGCAATTGTCTATTATATATTGTCATGTCATATTTTTTTTAATGTATCTGCTGTAAGCTTCAGAATAATAAGGTATGGTTGGCATTATGAATGGGATGTACCGTTCCATTCCTCTCATCTTGGTGGAAGTGGCCTGGTCTTCCTTTCTGTCAGGAGGGGGAGCTCTAGAGATTTCCAGGGAGTGGAGTGAGGGAACACGTCCATCTGCCTTTAGAACCAGTGATCCAACTTGTCTGTGAGGACCACTACTTCAGGGAGACTGCAGGGTCTCAGGCCACTAGAAGATCTATAAGCTACAGCATTTACAGTCAGTAAAGTGATCAGCAGTACAGCTCTACAGACTTCACTGCAAGGGAGGGGATAACAAATTAAGTCACCCATCACCAGAGTTCAGGACAGGCACTTGCAAAAGCCTGCATATCACACGTGGACACCTATAGCCCCAAGTGCCAACTCAGGAGAAAGAAGGATTACTGTAGAGTGTTACTGCCTGCCGCCATACCTCATCAACTGTGGATAGAGACATTGCACCAAGTACAGATGACAGTTTGATGTACTGGAATTCATCTTTTGCACATCAAACCCCAGGGAGGGAGTACACCATGACACCACATCTCATCAGGGCAACTACCACTCCCATCCTCTCCACTGGCTACTCAGCGGCTCGCTGCAATTGTAATTTTTTTTTTAACTAGCCATGAACAACATAACAGACAGAGGTAATTGGCCACCAAAATATCAAGTATACAAGTTTGAGTTCCATATACTTAAACAAGCATAAATGGCATAGAAGGGAAAAGAGCCTTATAGGGTAGTATGTACTTAAGAAAATTGGTTGGAAAAATACAAATAGTTATGCTCACCTTTTGGTGTTGTGCGTACGCAGCCACAACACTCGTGAGGGCAAGTGGTCGGTGCTGCTGGTATCTTATCAGTCCAGAGGAGTGATATGAAAGACAAAAGAGAGACTGGACTGTAACAGTGCACAAAATGTCATACCTCCTGGCGCAAAAACATGGATAGTGGATAGAAGACGATTCTTTTTATTAAATTGTAGGTGACAACGCGTTTCGGAGTAGATACACTCCTTTCTCAAGTCTAAAACAAATAATCAAACAGTACAATAGATAATTGACGCTACAGTGCCTGTCAGTATGCTAATTGTGGTAAATGTTTTTATTTTCAGTGGAATGGAGGTTTCTAGATGTTTTATGTATTCCAAAGGTGGTTTATTAAGAGAATATATTATTTCTCTGTTGGGCAAGGAATTGATGGAGTTGAGAGAGTGAGTGAGCAAGAAATTGCACCAGATTCCCTAGACGCTTCCATATTTGGTGGGACTGCTGTGGTGCCTTTTGTTGCAGCTTCTGATGCAGTTTCCACATGTTCACTAAAGGGATGGATTATATAATCTATACATTTACCAGCCAGCAAGAGTGATTGGCTAAGAAATATTACCATGCAATATAACCAATCATTACCTGCAGGGGACCAAACATCTATAACCCTCTGATCGCAAGGTACCAAGAGAACTGCAAATATATATATAACTCTAACTGAGCAAGCTTCCTGTAGGGGCAGTGCCAGAGATGATTAACTATATCACTTTCAGACATTACCATACTAAGTATACAGAGCATAAAACAACCTGAAATAACATGACAGGCATCAAACTATTTGATGATACCCCCATGCTCTGGGGTACTGCAATTCTAACTTAAAGAACCACTATACTAGTCTCAGTAAATCTTTAGTATATTTCTGTGTGTAATAATAAGGCCACTGATGAAGGGAAGGAGAGTTCCCGAAACACGTCTGAGCTGGATCGCACATACTACAGAAGGAATACCTCCGCAATAACTAGCATGGCCATGCGAGAATTATAATAATCACAACCAACACTTGGAATCAAGACGGACTTTGTTTCGTTTGTTGCGTTGGATACAAGTCACGTGAGCCGGGTTAAGCCGGAACAGAGCCTCAACTCCCGCAAGAATTCGGGTGAGTTAGCGGAAGGAGCACGCAGAGAGACGCCAACTGTGTCCCGCATTGCCCTCGCCAAACGAGAGAAGGCTTGCAACAAAAACGAGGAAGGTAAACTGAGATTACCACTATAATCCTTACAAAGACCGGCTATACCTGTACTGTAAAATTGGAACTGCATAAGTATAAGACTGCACGTGAAATTACTATATATCAGCCATTACAAGCAATCGGAATATATGCGCAATACTATGTGAATGGACATTATTATCGAATATTGGTCACTCTTGGAGACCAGACTGTGGACTACAAATTGGAGACTAGACCACGGAGTCTTGGTGTATACACCAGACATATACAGACCACAAGTTAGTAAAACCACAGAGTATCTCATTATTGCGCTATTATAGAGACTCTTCAGCAAATTAATTGTGGACACTTGAAATCTCCCCTATAAGTGTATTTATGCGAATTGACAAACTTCTATATAGCATATATCATTTTATGTAGATTTGTAAATTTTATTATTATCAATTTTACTGAGTTGAGTGCTCACCCAACTTTCTGCTATTCCATATAATCCCATTTGGAGGGTGGGTGGCCCTATTTTGGGTTTGTAGCACCTATCCACAGTTTCGTCCAGAGTGAGCTACCATTCCTAAAGAAGAATTTGTATTATGGCAAGAAAAAAGCAGCTAAGTAAAGAAAAACGAGTGGCCATCATTACTTTAAGAAATGTCAGGTCAGTCAGTCCGAAAAATTGGGAAAACTTTGAAAGTGTCCCCAAGTGCAGTCACAAAAACCATCAAGCACTACAAAGAAACTGGCTCACATGCGGACCGCCCCAGGAAAGGAAGACCAAGAGTCACCTCTGCTGCGGTGGATAAGTTCATCCGAGTCACCAGCCTCAGAAATCGCAGGTTAACAGCAGCTCAGATTAGAGACCAGGTCAATGCCACACAGAGTTCTAGCAGCAGACACATCTCTAGAACAACTGTTAAGAGGAGACTGTGTGAATCAGGCCTTCATGGTAGAATATCTGCTAGGAAACCACTGCTAAGGACAGGCAACAAGCAGAAGAGACTTGTTTGGGCCAAATAACACAAGGAATGGACATTAGACCAGTGGAAATCTGTGCTTTGGTCTGATGAGTCCAAATTTGAGATCTTTGGTTCCAACCACCGTGTCTTTGTGCGACGCAGAAAAGGTGAACGGATGGACTCTACATGCCTGGTTCCCACTGTGAAGCATGGAGGAGGAGGTGTGATGGTGTGGGGGTGCTTTGCTGGTGACACTGTTGGGGATTTATTCAAAATTGAAGGCATACTGAACTAGCATGGCTACCACAGCATCTTGCAGCGGCATGCTATTCCATTCGGTTTGCGTTTAGTTGGACCATCATTTACTTTTCAACAGGACAATGACCCCAAACGCACCTCCAGGCTGTGTAAGGGCTATTTGACCATGAAGGAGAGTGATGGGGTGCTGCGCCAGATGACCTGGCCTCCACAGTCACCGGACCTGAACCCAATCGAGATGGTTTGGGGTGAGCTGGACCGCAGAGTGAAGGCAAAAGGGCCAACAAGTGCTAAGCATCTCTGGGAACTCCTTCAAGACTGTTGGAAGGCCATTTCAGGTGACTACCTCTTGAAGCTCATGAAGAGAATGCCAAGAGTGTGCAAAGCAGTAATCAAAGCAAAAGGTGACTACTTTGAAGAACCTAGAATATGACATATTTTCAGTTGTTTCACACTTTTTTGTTATGTATATAATTCCACATTTGTTAATTCATAGTTTTGATGCCTTCAGTGTGAATCTACAATTTTCATAGTCATGAAAATAAAGAAAACTCTTTGAATGAGAAGGTGTGTCCAAACTTTTGGTCTGTACTGTATGTCATTTTACAAATGTTTCCATTAAGTATGTGCTTTAATATAATTGCATAAGGGCTATCCCATAGGGTTTTCTTGGTATAGGTAGAATATAGTGCTATATTCTTAAATTACGAATATAACTCTATATTTTAAATACTCAACAATTCTACCAAGTCAACCATTGCTATGCTAAATGCTTAAAGCTTTTATGCGATTCGATCAACGCACATATTTGAAAGAAGAATGTTCGCATAAGCTAAACTATAGCCTCATTTGAGACCCACAAAAGCCACAAGTTATGTTCCATTAACCGGGCCACTTTTTGTCTGTGGGCCAATGTGAGAATTCACATCTATGATGCCTAAAAAAACATTCAGTACTAATTTAGACTATTTCAATATAGTTTATCTTATACGTGATTCTCACATCCGACAGTACATTCTAGCATGGAGGCGTTTCCATGGTGATGGGGATGCTCTATGTGCACAGGAAGTCGGCACTTGGCAGACGCGCCAACGGGCACTGACTGGAGCGGGCAAGGAGCACAGAGTCCCCCGGAGATGTAAGAAGAAGTGGGAACAACTTAAAAAAACTAAACAAAACAAAAAACTGAATATTCGAATTAGCAAATATATAGCACTATATTCGAAATATTTGAAAATGAGCTAAGTGCAGATATTCGAGATTTAAATTCGCTAATCGAATATTCGCGCTCAACACTAGCCACTGATTATTTTGCCCTTCCTTTGATCTGTCAGAACAATAACCCCCAAAAAACGGATCCTGTCTGTGGAGCATCCGCCTTTACTTGGTCAGCATTTGATCAGTAATCCATCAGTATTGTTAAAGCCAAAAGAAACAGGAGTGGATCCAAAACAGAGATGACATGTCAATGGAATATTCGCATGTCTTCTGTGTTTTGTACCCACTCCTGTTTTTGGCTACTAAATCATAAGCCAATTCTGATGCAAAATAGGGACCATGTCATGCAGGCCTTACAGCTGTTACATAGACAGGTTCCATAGACAGGTTGCATCTAATTTTTGCTTCCTTCTAACAGATCAGAAGAAGGGTCAAATAAATGATGATGTCAGCCAGGCTGAAAGGGAAAATAGTGGCCCAGTCTTGAAGTGGAGAGGGTGGGAACAACATAAGAAGTCCACAGAGTGGCCCTATGACATAATGGTGAGGTAGAAGCATCAGGAGGAGGCCACGGTGTGGCACAATAACAGTGTGGAGGTGGCAGCAGCATCAGGAGGCCACAGAGTGGCAAAATGAGGGATCGTGGCAGTAGCGGCAGCAACATCAGGATGAGGCCACAGGATGGCACAATGACAGTGTGGAGGTGGAAGCAGCATGAGGAGGCCACAAAGTGGCAGAATGACAGAGTGTGGAGGTGGCGGAAGAAGCAGCATCAAGAGGAGGCCACAGGGTAGCACAATGACAGTGTGGCGGTGACAGCAGTAGCATCATTAGGAGGCCACCGGGTTGTACAATGACAGTGTGGAGGTGGCAGCTGCAGCATCAGGAGGCTTACAGAGTGGCACAATGACAGAGTGTGGAGGTGGGGACATCAGCAGCATCAGGAGGAGGCCACAGGGTGGCACAATGACATTGTGGAGGTGACAAATAAAAAACACTTATACTTACCTCCATGGCAGTGATGTGATGCAGGCCTCTTCCGGCCTGTGTCCCGCGCTGTATGGCTCAGGTGGCGCGCTGGCATCATCGCGCCGCAAGCACCGGCCTCTGATAGGCTGTGGGCCTTGTGCAATTGACCCGTTGCCCCCCCCCTGGATCTGCCAGTGGCTGCCAGCCTATAAATAGATGCCGACGGCGCCCCCCTCTTCTTGCTGGAGACACGCACCCTGTACGGTCGCACCCCTCGCCCAGCTGTAGAAACGGCCCTGCCTATCTGCTACACTATAGATCAATCTAACCTACACTGACTATCTCCCCCTAACTATCTGAAATATATATATATATATATATATATATATATATAAATAGAAAAATTCCACAGCACATCCAAATAGCAAAAAGGTAGAAAAACGGCTTTATTCACCAGACATGCGACGTTTCGATCCGCTTACTGGGATCTTTCTCAAGCAGTGAGAACTGCTTGAGAAAGATCCCAGTAAGCGGATCGAAACATCGCGTGTCTGGTGAATAAAGCCATTTTTCTACTTTTTTACTATTTGGATGTGCTGTGGAATTTTTCTATTTTTATGCATTGGAGGTGGATCGCCCCCACAGCCGCTGGCACTCCGACCGTACTTTACAGATAGCTTTATGCCTTTTTCTTTTATTATAAATTAAAGGGCGGTTCCAGTCAAAAACGTTTTTCGGCGTATATCCTTCTTCAGTACAACCGGTTTGAGCCGCATAGGTGAAAAGAAAAAGGCATAAAGATGGAGGACCCTCAGTGGGTGGCAGGACGCTGCAGTGGTCAGGGGCTCTATGGCCCTGTATGGCAAGCGCTGTGGTAAGGCGGTGGCCTAAGAAGAGAGGCGCCACAAAGTGGAGTACAGGAGTCTGAATTCTATCACACTGGTAGTTAGTCAGGACTTTGATTAGGGTTTTCACTAGGAGGTGTCCATCTCCTTTCCCTAGTTTCCAGGCCTTATTCCCTCACCCCTTTCCCTCCTATGTTTGTGACAGCCATGTCTCCAGTCCCCTGACCAGCCAGATTTACCAGTATCTGTTCCAGGACATGAAGCAGTGGAGTAACATTGTTCATCCTGTAGTCCTGGTGACTGACAAAACACATGGCCTCCCCAAAGGGCCTGAGCAACTGGCATGTGTCACGCATAAGCTGCCAGTGGCTGACATTGAAGTTACATAGGGGAGTACTCCTGTCCGCTTGGGTCATCAAGAAATAGTTTATGACCTTTCCCTGTTCGTAGTCGGTCCAACATATGGAGGGTGGAATTCCAACAGGTGGAAACATTGCATATAAGCCTATGTTGGGGGATGCCGTTCTGCCACAGGATGTGCTTTGTGGTGTATGAGTGTTTCCTGGACATTTTTAAGATTGCAGATGGGTGGAAGATTTCAGGAACCGCTTGACAGCCAGATTGAACACGTGTGCCATGCAAAGCGCATGGCTCAGCCCTCCTTGACGCAGTGCCGACACCATGTTTTTCCCATTGTTGGTCACCATGGTTCCGATTTTGAGTTGTCGCGGAGAAAGCCAGGATTCGATTTCTTGATGAAGGACACAGAGCAGTTCCTCCTCTGTGTGACTCCCTTCGCCCAGGCAAACGAGGTGCACAACAGCATGACACCGCCGTGCCCTGCACATGTGGTATACTGGAGGGGCATTGTGAATTGTACCTGCAGTGGAGGCTGAAGACACGGGGGAGGATTAGGAGGCAGAGGCGGACATTGTCGCAGGACCAACGGCGTGAGAAAGTGGAGGTGGAAGCAGCCTTACCTGGCCAATTTGCTGGTGTGGCTGTGCAGGAACCACATTTTGCCAGTGGGCTGTAAAGGACATGTATAGTTCCTGGCCGTAGTTACAGCTCCACACGTCGGCGCTGCCATGCACTTTGGCAGAAACCGAAAGACTCAAGGACTGTCCCACCTTCTGTTCTACATACGTGTGCAGGGCTGGTACTGCCTTTTTGGCAAAGATATGATGGGTTGGGAATCTCCACCTCGGCTCAGCACAAGCCATGAGTTCTCTGAAAGATGCAGAGTCCACCACTTGAAAAGAGAGGGACTGCAGCACCAGCAATTTGGCCAGGAGCACATTCAGCTTCTGCACCGTTGGGTGAGTGCACGCATACTGTTGTCTCTTGGCAATCACTTCGGCAGTGATCGATTGCTGACGGAATGAATGACGAGGAGTAGAAGGAGGAGCAGTAGCATCAGGACCAGCAGATGATGGGAAGGACAGACAGCTCCCTTCGGCTGAGATGGTGAAGCCTTGACTTCCTTAAATTGGGTGCGTGCCACTGGGTGATGCAGCAGTATCTGCGGCAGGCTGGACCACCACATCAGAGCCACGGTTATCGCAGGCTACTTTATGGTGAAGCTGCATATGTTGATTCAGGGCCATGGTGCCAACTTTGGCACTCTGTCCACTTTTCACTTTCTGCCCACAGATTCTACAAATGGCCATGTTCGCCTTCTCCAGCGTCTTAAAAAAAAACTGCCACACTGCCGAATAGGTGATTTTACTCCCAACACTCTGCACTGACTGACTGCTATCACCGCTGCTTCCGTGAACCCCTGCACCACTACTTTTCGGGCAGGTAGGCGCCTGTAAAGCAGGTGGTCTACCCCGGGCACGTTTGGATCCCGACCTCCCACTGCTGCCACCCTGCTGACTCCTGGCCAAAATAGCGACTTGCTGGCTCCCCCACTGCCTCACAGGCAAGCTGCCAACCTCTTCTCCCGATGATGATAAAGCCCCTAATTCACCTGGCTCTCAAGTGCGATCAGCTACATCATCATTATCGAGTACTGTCTGCTTGTCACTAATGTCCTCCTCAACGGTCTCTGGGTCAGGAGCCTGACCGCTTGCAACTCCAGCTCCCACACTACTCTCCTCATCACTACTTGCCCACATACCGGAGGAAGCGGCGGATGTCTCTTCCAGATCTTGGCTGGCCAGAAGCTGCTGACTGTCCTCTAGTAGCTTGTCCTCGATGTATAGTGGAGCTGAGCCAACAACATATTATACTTATCTGGTTGAGGGAACAGAAAAGGACAGAGATAGGTTGAGGACAGGTGAGGGCACAGGTATCTGATCCCGGGCCATGCCAACTAAGGGTTGTGTTTGACGAACCCACGACTCTTGGCTGGGGGTGTCGGATGTCACTTGGGACATGACCGCTAGATGACACGGGAACTCAGGCCTCTCGTTGCGACTCGTTCTGCCACGACCCCTTACATTGCTGCGGCCTGTGCCTGCGCCAGAAACATTTAGACCTCTGCCATCCCCCTGTGCTGGGACTGGCCCTTCTCTATCTGACAAACTGTTAGATCAAATAAATAAATAAAAAGGAAATTAAAACACCCCAAAAAACTCAGTAATTTTCTCACTTCACCACACAACGGCTAATAAGCCCTTTTTTTCCCACTAATACAAGCCAAAAATTCTTTAACTGCACCGCACAAGGGCAAATAAATATTTCCTTGTAATAAACCCTGTTAATGCCTGTATCACACAGCACTTGCACCCTAATAACAATAACGGTTTGCTGGAATTACAGAGCTGTATAATGGCAATTTGGATCCCCAGTCAGTGCAGCAAGGTGTAATAGGATTGTTCCTATTACCCAGGCTGTAACCTCCCCTACTGAACCCTGTTCTGCTTCAATATTGTGGAATGATTCCTCCCTATCCTTTCCCTGAACTTCTATACAGCAAAATAAAAGCTTTAAAGTCTTTTCTACCACTGTCCCTAGAGCCTGCTGACGTCTCTCTTTGCACTAAATACACTGAAAAATGGTTCAATCCAAGATGGCTGAGGCTATTTATAGGGCTGTGGCATCATAGGGCTGGCTGGCTGCTTATTGGCTGCATGAATGGTATTTTGGTTGATCCCTCGTTCCCAGAGTTCCTTTCTCCTTGTCCTAATACGTGCAGTAGCCATTTTAGGAAAAAATGCGATTCATCACCACAAAGCGTGAGGAAATTCCGATTCGTTGCAAATCAAATTTTTCCTGAAGTTCGGATCGAATTCCACTTTTTCAACTTCGATTTGCTCATCTCTAGTTAATAATAATGTTGGACACAATATTCGAATCTCTAATTTTAATCTCGAATATTGCCACTTAGAGAATTTGCGAAGATTTAGAATATAGTGCTATATATTTGTATTTGCGAATATTCTAGATTTATTTTTCATCAGTAACCTTCCTTCTTGCTTGTGGGCCAATGAGAAGGCTACAATGTCTTTGTCTGAGCTTAGCAACATCCCTAGCAAGCAACCAATAGGAAAGTTAAAGAATAATAAAAACCTAACTTACCTCATCCACTTGATCGCACAGCTGGCATCGTCTTCTTTCTTCTTCTTTCAGGACCTGCAAAAGGACCTTTGATGACGTAATCGCGCTCACCACGTTGTGAGCGTGGTGACATCAGTGCAGGTTCTGCTGAATGAAGATAGAAGGAACTGTGCGATCAAGTGGATGAGGTGAGTTAATTTTTTTAGTTTTTTAACCCCTCAAGGCACATTTTACTAAGCATTCTGTATTAAGAATGCTATTATTTTCCCTTATAATCATGTTATAAGGGAAAATAATACAGTGAATAGAGTTTAATGGGGTCCGGGGTTGCTCATTCCTGTCATCTCCTAGCAACCATGCGTGAAAATTGCACCACATCCGCACTTGCTTGCGATTTTCACACAGCCCCATTTATTTCTATGGGGCCTGCGTTGCGTGAAAAACGCAGAATATAGAGCATGCTGCGATTTTTACGCAACGCACAAGTGATGCGTTAAAATCACCGCTCATCTGCACAGCTCCATTGAAGTGAATGGGTCCAGATTCAGTGCAGGGGCAATGTGTTCACCTCACGCATTGCACCTGTGCAGAATTCTCGCCCGTGTGAAAGGGGCCTTACTGTTTAATCACATTAGATAGTTAGTTAGCGCATATATACTGTATAATACAGCTAGTTAGTGGTAGATAGTCAGTGTAGGTTATTTTCTGATTCCAGTTCCAGCAGGTTCTAGTGCAGGGTGATAGGTAGTGTGATAGGTTCTGCTGTCCATACATACATTCATTTTTTCAAAGATAACTGCAGATAAACAAGGTATTCTCTGTGTTTCTCTTTTATTTTGTTTTCAAATAGAAGCAAAGTAACATATGTCAGTACGTGTGAACGTTTTCGGCTATGCAAAGCCTTCCTCAGACACTGTGCTGCAGTGAAAGTAGTGAAGTCACGCCAGGAGTATGGGAGCTATGCTCCAAAACACTTCAGTGGGTGTCATAGCTCCCATACTCTTGGCGTGACTTCACTACTTTCTTTACTAAAACTACATCCACTGCGGCACAGTGTCTGAGGAAGGCTTTGCATAGCCGAAAACGTTCACACGTACTGCCGTATGTTACTTTGCTTCTATTTGAAAACAAAATAAAAGAGAAACACAGAGAATACCTTGTTTATCTGCAGTTATCTTTGAAAAAATATTGCTTGGGGTGGGAACCCTATATACAGCAGCAACCGACTGTTTGTGAAAAAAATTTTGTATGAAATTGCCCATACATACATACAGACATAGTGCTGTAATGTCACAAGTTCACAACAATACTTAGTGCACCAATCAGTAATATTTAGTCAGACCTGCTAAAATGTGAAGTTGCACGTATTGCGCAAAAATATGCGCATCATTAATTGCCAATTTGCGCAATCGCAAATATATTGGAGCACTGTATCTGCATATAAAGCTATTGTGATGTTCTGCCGTGCCAACCATTTTCTCCAGTCTCAGGAAACTTCTAGCATCTTGAAAAATGTAGCAACAGTGACCCACGCTTGTATTGCACGCGCAATATGTGCATATTAAATTGCCGATTTTCGCAATCAAGAAAATAAATATATGATGAATATTCGCCCAAATATTCGCAAAATATTGCGAATTTCAAATATTGCCCCTGCCCCTCATCACTAGTTAATAATATGTAAAGTAGTGACAACCAAAGTAAGAGATATATTTATATACACAGACATGGTCTCCAGCACAAGGACACAGGCAATGAGTTTGCTTATAAGCCCAGGTTAAAGTGAGTTATAACTGGTCAGTACATGCACAAGATCACATGACACCTCAGATGAAGAACAACGAACTCCCTCCAAAAATGTTATTCTCTGACCTCTTAGGAAGGTACATGATGTAATATGTAGTGAATGTAATTTTCTCACCATTGTCTGTATTTGTGAGTTCTATCTCCCTTCTGCTTCTCACCTGTGTCTTGTGACCAGTAATCAGACTCTAAATAACACAGCATCTTATGTGTGGACAGGAAGTCAGTTTCTCTATGTATTCCTATGGGAGCCTCACTCTCAGTCTCATAGGGATGAATAGAGAAGTAACTGACTTCCTGTCCTGTGTCTGTTGGAGGTCAGAGAGTTGGTCACATGACATCACTTTCTATCAGGTCAGAGTAGTGTCGATCAAACTCCAAAGTGCTCGGGAGCTCTGGCCGAACACATCGAGATGCTCGGGTACTCTATCAAGAACAAGAGTATAAAGGAAGTCAATGGGAGAACCCGAGCAGTAAACCTGCTCTGAAGAGGGGAGTGTGCCTGGTTCATAGGAAAAGGACAGAAATTGTTGAAAAACACCACTGAAATGGTTCAGGAACAGCATGGGGAGGATGTCTGGATGCATCTTGGACTCCCAGGTCGCTGCTGGGAACGATGTTGTCTGAGTAGTACGCCACTTTTACAGACTGACAATAATACGCACAAAATCGAAGATAAAATCGATTTTAGAGGAAAAATTGTTAGGAAACATTCTTTCCTGTATATTTACTAGTATATAAAGTGCAAGTGCTGCCAAAAATTACAAGGAAGAGGCACTCCGATACAGCCTGTATATCACATAAAGGAGGGCCTCATTCATAATGTGGAACAATTGTTCAGGTATGGGACTCCTACACTCATAAAGCCTATGCACTAAGTGAAGGGGCTGCCAAAAATGACAAGGAACCGGCACTACAATACACCCTTTGTTACACATAAAGGAGGGCATCATACACAGCCTTGAAAAATTATGACTGATGGCGTTCTGGTGACCCTCAAAAACATTTGGAGCAAGGGCCTGCTGATCTAACCATCTAAAACATTATGGGCGAGGGCCTGCTGCCGCTTTGGTGACTCTTTTAGATAACCTGGCGACGATAACCTGGTGACGGCGACGATCCATTTGGATGACTGCCCTATCAACTTTCGATGTTATTTTCAGCTCAAAACACGGTGACCACGGGTAACGGGTAAGAATTGCTCTGGTAGACAGGCTAGCGGACGCAGTATAGAGGCAATCACAAAGTCTTTAACTTAAACAGTTTGGTGTTTATTCACACATAAGGAAAAACAAAATGACCTTTCACAGTCTTGGTGTTTGTTCACACCATGCAATGTCCATAGAACAAAATCTTCCCCTGGTTAGCAGTTTTCCACCTGCTCTCAGCCCTTTAGCACGGCACAAATTCACAGGTCCCAAAACATAGAGTCTCCACAGCTTCTCTGTCAGATGAAGGATAAACCACACCCAGCTTGGACTGCTGGCTGGGTTTAATATAGGCCAAGAAGACCCCACCTGGAGCGTGGGGAGAAGCCACCCACCCAGCACTTTGGCTACTCCCAGTAAGAGACGGCCCTGATCGGCTTTACAGCCATACTAACAAGAAAACAGTGTCAGTCAGCACTAGCTGCCGCTGACCTCACCGAGGCCAGGAATCTCGGTGACACATACCTTCCATCAATGACTGCCCCTTGCGCCTTCCTGCAATACATATATATAGATATATATATATATCTCTATATATATATATATATATATATATATATATATAAAAATATATATGAAAATGGACAGCACTCCAAAGCTATAAAATAATCAAAAATATATTCACCCATGTGGGACAAAATAGCAGCAGCGACGTTTCGGCTCATCCATAGAGCCTTTCTCAAGCAAATAACACATGCATCTAGTGACATATATATAGTCCAACCAATCAGTGAATATCACAAATGCATAAGTGATGATGATTACAGATCATTAAATAAAATAATATAAAAAAACTGAATTAAACAACATAAAATCAAGTGAGTGACTTAACATATATAAAATCATATCTATTTTACAAATACAGTGTATTCATGATGTTTATTAAGTGTACACCCTAATAAGTACATAATTAATATCAGGTGAAGTGAATCCAAATAATGGTGTGATGCCCCGGAAAGTGGGAGAGGGCTAACGAATGTACATAGCATCCAGGTGCGGTGGCGACCTCATGTATTTAGAAAACCGAAATCTCGGCTTCAAACAGGAAGCGATCACACAGACTCATCACGGAGCCTGCGCACTCCAGCTATAAGTCAACAGCGGCCATATTGGTATCCAAATGACTGAAAGTTGGCGCATGCGTATATGAGTACTGTTCCACACCGCGCCATCTTAGTAAAGGTGCATATCCTTTTATAACAAATATGTAAATACATATTATGGTGTAGAAAGGAGCAAGGGGGAGGTGACTTCTTGTCAAAGACGTCAACCCTCACCCCTATTGGACCATCTCTGTAGGTGCGCACAACACCTCCAACACCAAATCATTGAAGGTTCTCCTCAAAACAATTATGGACCCCTAGTGCCATCTGTTGATATACTGTTGGCACACCCGTAGCACAGTAAAACAAATATTGTACTAACAAATATACATAAAGGTCGCACTCCAACTCCAATGGATCCATTCCCAAAAGTCACCACACTCCCACACCGGTCCATCACAGCATCTATAAACACAAAAAAAGAGAAATAAATATTTATTTAAGTCATTTAATAAAACAATATTAATTGTGTTATTCTGCATATCACCATACATCCATAAGGTAATGGGGGCGGGAAAAAAACGGAGCAGAGAAGGCAAACTGTCCCTCATACAAGCATTCCTGGATTATACTCAACATTAAGACCCATTGGTTTGAGACTGTTGAGTGTATAAATCCAGTGCATCCCCCCTTTTTTTTAAAGTGTTGTTCTATTACCACCCCTTCTAGGTAGGGAACATGGTCAAGAATCCAACACTTTAAATCTTTTTCTGCATGATTCAGGTCGGTGAAATGTTTTGGTACAGGTAAGTCATGTCGTTTTTTACGTATAGACAGCCGGTGATTATTTAATCAAGTTTTCAAATCTGTAGATGTCTCTCCTACATAAAGTAATTTGCAGGGACATGTTAACACATAAATGACATAATTTGAGTCACAGGTAGTAACGATTCGAATAGGGTATAACACCCCTGTATTGGGATGTAGGAATCCAGAGCCCCTACAGATATAGCGACAATTGACACATCACAGGCAAGGGAAACTACCCCTGCCCGGCTGTGTCAATGTAGTCTGTATCAACCTATTTCTGGGACCAACATCAGCCTTCGTCAATTGGTCACGTAAATTCCTCGTCCTACGATATGAGAACAGAGGAGGCGATTTAAATTCTGCAATTTTGCCCAGGCACCCTTTCAAGATGCCCCAGTGTCGTCTGATTATTTGATTAATCCCTGCACTACTTTCAGTGTATGTTGAAATGAATGGAATTCTAGTGCAGGTCTCTTTAGATTGTTTACTAATCAATGTAATTGATACTTTGTCACTTTGAGTTTTTAATAGATTATATGGATATCCCTTTTTCCTGAATCTTTCGGACATAGTAATACACTTGATACTACACTTGAAACTATCAGAAACTATACGTTTTGCCCTCAGAAACTGTGAAACAGGAAGATGTTTAATCGTATTCCTGGGATGGTTACTCTCAAAACGTAGGATTGTATTTCTGTCCATAGGTTTGGTGTAAAGACTTGTATACAGTTTCCCTGCCTGATACCTCACGTGGTATCTAAAAATTGTACCTCGGAATCTGAATATACCAACGTGAATAGTAGGTCTTTATTCACACTATTGAGTGCTATGTAAAATTCCACCAATTGTATAGGATCACCCGTCCATATGACGAAGATGTTGTCGATATATCTACACCACTTCAGAACATGTCTTAAGTGGTGGGATAGATAGACGACATCCTCCTCAAACACTCTCATAAAAATATTGGCATACGTTGGGTTCTATTTATATTTTGGGCTATTAGCCTATGCCCCAGGACATAGCACCCATTCATCGTCATTTTCCATTGTCGGTGCTGCCAACTTTTCCATATATATCTATATATATATATATATATGAAAGCCAAAAAGCTATAGCAGCACTCCTTTTTAAATGCCAGGTGCAAAATCTCTGCAGAGTTTTGGACGAAAAACACAGCCAGTAGTAGAATAGATAACAAGGCAGCACTCCGGTCTCCCGTGAAAAAAGGTGGATCTTTTATTATACCCAATGCAACGTATACATAATTGTTATCAATAAATTTATTAACATAATTTACAATCATGAATACAAAATTTCATATTAAAAGTTATATTACATGTGAAGCTGTGAACACCCCTGTCAAAATGTCAGGTTTCTGTGAGCTAAAAAAAAAAAATCATTTCAGAACTTTTTCCACCTTTAATGTGACCATTTAAACTGTACCACTCTATTGAAAAACAAACTGAAAGCTTTTAGGTGGAGGGAAGAAAACAAAAAAAATAAAAATAATGTGGTTGCATAAGTGTGCACACCCTCTTATAACTGGGGATGTAGCTGTGTTTAGAATTAAGCAATCACATTCAAAATCATGTTAAATAGGAGTCAGCAGACACCTGCCATCATTTAAAGTGCCCCAAATAAAGTTCAGCTGCTCTAGTTGGTCTTTCCTGAAATTTTCTTAGTCACATCCCACAACAAAAGCCATGGTCCACAGAGAGCTTCCAAAGCATCAGAGGGATCTCATTATTAAAAGGTATCAGTCAGAAGAAGGGTACAAAAGCATTTCCAAGGCATTAGATATACCATGGAACACAGTGAAGACAGTCATCATCAAGTGGAGAAAATAGGGCACAACAGTGACATTACCCAGAACTGGACGTCCTTCCAAAATTGAAGAAAATACGAGAAAAAAAAAAACTGGTCTGGGAGGCTACCAAGAGGCCTACAGCAACATTAAAGGAGCTGCAGGAATATCTGGCATGTACTGTGTGGTACATGTGACAACAATCTCCCGTATTCTTCATATGTCTCGGCTATGGGGTAGAGTGGCAAGATAAAAGCCTTTTCTTACGAAGAAAAACATCCAAGCCAGGCTACGTTTTGCAAAAACACATCTGAAGTCTCCCAAAAGCATGTGGGGAAAGGTGCTATGGTCTGATGAAACCAAGGTTGAACTTTTTGGCCATAATTCCAAAAGATATATAAAAAAACACTGCACATCACCAAAAGAACACCATACACACAGTGAAGCATGGTGGTGGCAGCATCATGCTTTGGGGCTGTTTTTCTTCAGCTGGAACTGGGGCCTTAGTTAAGCTAGATGGAATTAGGAACAGTTTTAAATAACAGTCAATATTGGCACAAAACCTTCAGGCTTCTGCTAGAAAGCTGAACATAAAGAGGAACTTCATCTTTCAGCATGACAACGACCCAAAGCATACATCCAAATCAACAAAGGAATAGCTTCACTAGAAGAAGATTAAAGTTTTGGAATGGCCCAGCCAGAGCCCAGACCTGAATCCGATTGAAAATCTGTGGGGTGATCTGAAGAGGGCTGTGCGCAGGAGATGCCCTCGCAATCTGACAGATTTGGAGTGTTTTTGCAAAGAAGAGTGGGTAAATCTTGCCAAGTCAAAATATGCCATGCTGATAGACTCATACCCAAATAGACTGAGTGTTGTAATAAAATCAAAAGGTATTTCAACAAAGCATTAGTTTAACCTGACATTTTAACAGGGGTGTGTAGACTTTTTATATCCATTGTATACATATATATATATATATATATATATATACACATGGAGAAGGTCAGGCAGCACTCCTTCAGATACAGCTGTAGTTGTATGGGTGCCCGCGGTGGTCCTTCGATATAGGACGAAATCAGTAGACAAAGAAAATCCGCAGCACTCCTTCAAGTAAAAAAATGTGTAATTTATTCACACATGTCAGCAAAGACAACGTTTCGGTCCTCTCACAGGACCTTTCTCAAGTCAAGTGAACATAAAAGTGCATAGTGCAAAAATAAATACATCTCATTCTCTACAACATGACCCAATCCATTATTGGCCAATAGAGTACTAGTGCACTCCCATTCGTGGGTGGGCTACAATTCATATAATTAACTCCACATGTTAACATACACACCAACGAAAGTCAGGGCATGTCAGTGATACATTCAATAATAATTCATCATCATAAGTGTATACAAAAAAAGACCTTGAATTGTATTACCGTGCCGCAAGCTTGATAGTGGATCACAACAGTATGGGGGGAAGGCGTCTTTGCTTGTGTTGGAGCGCGCCACTCATCCGATATATGTACTATGGTGCCCTTGTAAAAAATTATATGTTGGCGAAACCACTTGTGATCTAAAGACTAGGTTGAAAACCATAGACAATCTATCAGGAATAAAAGAAGAGATTTGCCCGTATCAAAGCATTTTGCTGAAAAAAAACAAAGAAAGTGATTTAAAATTTATGATTATAGACCATGTTAAACCATTGGATAGAGGAGGGGACCGATTAAGTAAATTAAAGAAAACTGAGCTAAGGTGGATCTTTCGGCTGGATACCCTGAAACCTAAAGGGTTAAATGTGGAATTTAGAGTGACAGGAGGAATGGTTAGCTAGATATCCAGTCTACAGGACTAATAGTCTGATGTTGTCTGCTCTCTGTATATGGTGAATTAAATGGAAGCTATAGTGATATGTCTATGCTAAATAAATATTTGTATGTATTGATTATTACCTTGACTCTTGCCTGTGCCGGCCATTGGATAAGGACAAAAAAGTATGGGGTTATATGGAGGCATAATAATATTGCCCAAAAAAGTGCCTGAAAGTAAGATGGTGGACATGGACTCGTGGAGGGGCGCGGACGATTTGACTGCGTGCTGACGCACACTTTGTATGTGCGCTGCGCTCGGACATGATCGACCGTGCGTCATCACGTTGGCTTCCACCCTAGAGGCGACGCATGACTGTTATATGCTGCGTCAAGGAAGTGGGTTAGATACATGCGCAGTAAGGAGCAGTGGACGCGGATGAGTGGCGCGCTCCAACACAAGCAAAGACGCCTTCCCCCCATACTGTTGTGATCCACTATCAAGCTTGCGGCACGGTAATACAATTCAAGGTCTTTTTTTGTATACACTTATGATGATGGATTATTATTGAATGTATCACTGACATGCCCTGACTTTCGTTGGTGTGTATGTTAACATGTGGAGTTAATTATATGAATTGTAGCCCACCCACGAATGGGAGTGCACTAGTACTCTATTGGCCAATAATGGATTGGGTCATGTTGTAGAGATGTATTTATTTTTGCACTATGCACTTTTATGTTCACTTGACTTGAGAAAGGTCCTGTGAGAGGACCGAAACGTTGTCTTTGCTGACATGTGTGAATAAATTACACATTTTTTTTACTTGAAGGAGTGCTGCGGATTTTCTTTGTCTATATATATATATATATATATATATATATATATATATATATTTATTTATAGAAAAAAAAAAGAAAAAGAGTGGCAGCACCATCTAATAAAAAAGCAAGCGGGTACTCCTAGCCCAGACGGGAATAAGAGAACCAAATGTATAAAAATAGGAAAAACGGGCAGCACTCCATGAAGTAAAATGAAAAAGAAATGTATTCACCCATGAGACAATGCGATGTTTCGCCTCAGTGCTGCCCGTTTTTCCTATATATTTATATATATAATTATTTTTTCATCCCAAAGTGTCAGTCATAAAACATCACCTAGCTCAATAACTTTGAAATGCCGCCATCCATGCAGTTCTA
The DNA here is from genome assembly GCF_014858855.1 of Bufo gargarizans. Taxonomy (NCBI): domain Eukaryota; kingdom Metazoa; phylum Chordata; class Amphibia; order Anura; family Bufonidae; genus Bufo; species Bufo gargarizans. The sequence continues at coordinate 69,572,444 of NC_058090.1, read as the reverse complement.
GGAACACCAGCATATTTCCATGTTTTAGATATGCTCTTCAATGTAATGATCAGCGGTGCACAGTTGTACAGATTCTACTGTACTGTAGTCATAGTGGTCGTAGTGAGCTCAGTACTGGCAGGAGACCAGGCTTTAGCTCAATGCAGCTGGCACGAGCAGGAGCAACGATGTGTGCTCCTTACGGTGACAGTGCTCATTGTGGCCCCCTATACTTGCAGTACAGTGAAATCTGTATATCCGTACAAAGATGTCAAAAGTGTACTGGTGTACAGATTCCAAAGTGTTATAGACTCCCTGAACTTTGGATGCCTACTTTGTCAGTAAAATGAAAAAATAAAAAATAATAATAATAATTATATTACAAAAATGAATTATAGTCCTTTCAGAATAGTTTTGTTACACTTTAAACTAATCTGACCTCTCTTTTACTGGTCAGACAACCCCTTTCATTTATATTCTATATACAATTTTATTTTATTTTATACATTTCTGAGAAACTATTCTACATAACAACTATAAAGCCAAATTAAAGCAATCCTCAGAGTACAAAGACGTTAATTAGTTCACGATTCTTCCATAACTATATAAATAGCGGTCCAGTTTTTAAAGAATACATTTCACAGAACTTGCCAGATATTTTGTTAAACAGAAAAGATACATAAAATACATTAATGATGCCAATTTTTTGTCATCAGACCAACACAAATTAGTCAGCAAGATCAGTTAAATATAATTTCCTTGGCAGAGATGGGAAATAAAAAAAAAAAAACACTGTTGCATTAACAAACTTTCTCTCTTAGATTTTAAAAGGATTGGGCGAAAACATTTCTCTCCAAGATTTTGATCTCATCCATTCGGTGCGTTCTGATATTTAAAACAAAAGAAACATCGTGGAGGATTTTCTGTTAAATCATTTAATCCCTGTGAACATCAGAGTAATCTGAAGCAGAAGGAAAAGTAAATTGGCTTGGGCAGGAAAGACTCAATGCTGTTTTGTGGTTCATTAACATGATAGAAAGTAGTCACCTTTAGAGATGGCCTTGCGGTTCGACCGGCGGTCGTTTTGCGGCGAACTTTAATCGTTCGTGGTTTGCTGAACATGCAAAATAATATGGCAATGTCCGCCGGCGCCATATTATTTTGCATTGTGAAGAACTTTGACCCATGACACATCCATCAGGTGGTACAGGACAGCCAATTGAGACGTTTCAGCACATGGACATACCCCCTACCTTATAAATAGACCTAATCTAGCAGCCATTTTGCATTCTATTTTTTGCCAGTGTAGGGAGAGGTTGCTGTGTGACAGACTGTTAGGGACACCAATCGCTAGCTAATAGGGCCACAAGGGTCCTTTTAAGGACTGGTATAGGTGTGCTATCGATAGGTGTGACTTACTGAGGGGTGTAACATACTTATAATATACTTTCTAACATAGAAATGATATTATAGTGCATTTGTATTGTACAGCAGTTGTGTGCAGTTCTGCTGCAATACTGCAGCTACACAGAGGGACAAACGCTATTGGAACAAATAATTTTCACTGGTGTGGTATATACAGTCATGTGAAAAAATTAGGACACCCTTTGAAAGCATGTGGTTTTTTGTAACATTTTTAATAAAAGGTTATTTCATCTCCGTTTCAACAATACAGAGAGATTAAAGTAATCCGACTAAACAAAGAAAACTGAAGAAAAGTCTTTTCAAGATCTTCTGTAAATGTCATTCTACAAAAATGCCTATTCTAACTGAGGAAAAAGATAGGACACCCTTGCCCCTAATAGCGAGTGTTACCTCCTTTGGCTGAAATAACTGCAGTGAGACGGTTCTTGTAGCCATCTACCAGTCTTCGACATCGGTCTGAGGAAATTTTACCCCACTCCTCAATGCAGAACTTTTTCAGCTGTGAGATGTTTGAGGGGTTTCTTGCACGTACAGCCCTTTTCAAGTCACCCCACAGCATCTCAATGGGATTCAAATCTGGACTTTGACTTGGCCATTCCAGGACTCTCCATTTCTTCTTTTTCAGCCAATCTTTGGTTGATTTACTAGTATGTTTTGGGTCATTGTCATGTTGCATGGTCCAGTTCCGCTTCAGCTTTAATTTTCTAACTGATGGTCTCACATGTTCTTCAAGCACCTTCTGATACACAGTAGAATTCATCGTGGATTCTATGATGGTGAGCTGACCAGGTCCTGCTGCAGCAAAGCAGCCCCAAACCATGACACTTCCACCTCCATGCTTCACAGTTGGTATGAGGTTCTTTTCTTGGAATGCTGTGTTTGGTTTACGCCAAACATGTCCTCTGCTGTTGTGTCCAAATAATTCAATTTTGGACTCATCTGTCCAAAGAACATTATTCCAGAAGTCCTGGTCTTTGTCAACTTTATCTCTGGCAAATGTCAGTCTGGCCTCGATGTTTCTCTTGGAAAGCAAAGGTTTCCTCCTTGCACACCTCCCATGCAAGTTAAACTTGTACAGTCTCTTTCTGATTGTAGAGGCATGTACTTCTACATCAACAGTAGCCAGAGCCTGCTGTAGTTCTCGAGATGACACTTTAGGGTTTTTGGAGACCTCTTTTAGCATCTTGCGGTCTGCTCTTGGGGTGAACTTGCTGGGGCGACCAGTCCTGGGCATGTTGGCAGTTGTTTTGAAAGCCCTCCACTTGTAGACTATCTTCCGGACAGTGGAATGGCTGATTTCAAAATCTTTTGAGATCTTTTTAAATCCTTTCCCAGACTCATAGGCTGCTACAATCTTTTTTCTGAAGTCCTCTGACAGCTCTTTTGCTCTCACCATGGTGCTCACTCTCACTTCAACAGTCAGGAGCACACCAAACTAAATGTCTGAGGTTTAAATAGGGCAAGCCTCATTCAACATGCAGAGTAACGATCTACTAATTATGTGCACCTGGTGTGATATACTTGTGTGAGATCTGAGCCAATTTAAGAGGGAATACATGTGAGGGTGTCCTATCTTTTTCCTCAGTTAGAATAGGCATTTTTGTAGAATGACATTTACAGAAGATCTTGAAAAGACTTTTCTTCAGTTTTCTTTGTTTAGTTGGATTACTTTAATCTCTCTGTATTGTTGAAACGGAGATGAAATAACCTTTTATTAAAAATGTTACAAAAAACCACATGCTTTCAAAGGGTGTCCTAATTTTTTCACATGACTGTATATATATATATATATATATATATATATATTTGGTAAGGTGCGCATCACTCTTGCAGGAAGGAGCCCAGACACACCCCCTGCCACAATATGCCCACTCTCAAAAGACTTAAAGGGACACTGACAGGCCCAATAACCATAATTAGCTGTACATATCCATGCACAGGTCTTCTAATGTGCATTTAAAACATATAAGTATCCCCCCTGTCCACATTATGAATACTGCAAACTTGTGTTTTATAACCTGTAGTAATCCCTGTTCTTTCTGCCCAAGGGGCGGGGTTTCAGCTTCTCTTGTGCCCAGAGAAGCTGAAACCCCGCCCCTTGGGCAGAAAGAACAGGGATTACTACAGGTTATAAAACACGCGTTTGCAGTATTCATAATGTGGACAGGGGGGATACTTATATGTTTTAAATGCACATTAGAAGACCTGTGCATGGATATGTACAGCTAATTATGGTTATTGGGCCTGTCAGTGTCCCTTTAAAACCCCACCCCCAGGCACCGCTAAGCCACAACTCTGATCTGGTTAGGCCACGCCCCCTCCCACTCCTGAGCCAACGGGCATTGAAAAAATGAAGGTAAAAAAAAACTTCTGTCAGCTGCAGGGGTGGGAGGGAGGGTGACTTTCTCCCTGCAGCTTACAATCAGACAGCACACTGCTGATGTCTTAGAGTAAACTGTTCAAAAGGACTTGCCCTCTATCCGGTTAGGCCACGCACTCTCCCACTCCTCAGCCAACTGAGATTGAGAAAATTAAGTAAAAAATCAACTTCTAGGTCCCGCTAAGCCACGCCCCTATCTGGAAAGGCCACGCCCTCCACCCCGCAGACGACAGGGTTTATAAAAATTAAGGTAAAAATCAACTTCTGTCAGCTACAGAGGTGGGAGGGATTGTGACTTTCTCCCTGCAGCTCACACTCAGACAGTACAGTGCTGCTGTCTTAGAGTGAGCTGTTCAAAATGACACAAAGGACACGCCCCCGATCCAGTAAAGACCACTGTTAAGGGGGCAGGACCTTATGGAAGTCACTGTCAAGGGGGTGTGTGGTATGATGTGAAAGTTACTGTTAAATGGGAAGGCTGCTGTAAAGGTCAAAGTTAATAGGGTGGGCTGCTGTGGAGGTCCAAATTCCCACAAATTGATGTACTAGTACGTTATACCCTTACATGCCGCGATCAACAATAACTGTGGTATATAAGAGGATCGCAGAGGGAGCAGGCTCCCTCTGGCACTCCATCGCCCCCCCCACACTGCCAAGGCTTGGTCTCACAGGCACACTGTCAATGTGAAACTGACAGTTTCAATGTAGTACATTACAGAATGTATTGTACTACATCAGGGATGGCCAACCTGAGGCTCTCCAGCTGTTGCAACACTACAACTCCCAGCATGCCCAGGCTACCTACAGCTTTCAGCCTACAGCAGGGCATGGTGGGAGTTGTAGTTTTACAACAGCTGGAGAGCCTCAGGTTGGCCATGCCTGTACTACATTGAAACAGGTATCAGACCCTGAAATGTTGAAGTCCCTGTAGTGGGACAAAAATAAAAAGTGAAAAAAAATATAAAAAAAATTGTTTTATAAAAAAAAAACTAAATACAGCAATACAGATACAGCAATTTAAATAAAAATAGACATATTAGACATATCACTTCTGTAACGATCAACTCACATGACCTACACCCTCAGGTGAAGTCCATACATTTTTTTTATGAAAACTGTGCCAGAACAGCGATTTTTGGTCACTTGCCCCCCAAAAAGTGTAATATTGAATGATCAAAAAACCTTATGTATCCAAAAAGTGTACCAATAAAAACATCAACTCTTCCCGCAAAAAATAATCCCCTACACAAGACAATTGGCATAAACAAAAAATGGCTTTAAGAAAATGGAGACACAAACATGATTTTTTTCCCTAAAAAATGCTATATTATGTAAAACTGAAACAAAAACCAAAAAATACATTATTTGGTATTATTTCTCTATAAAAAAAAATAATGCATGATCTATCCTGTTAGGTAAATTCCAGAAAAAAAACTAAAAATAAAAACAATGCCAGAACAGCAATGTTTTTGGTAACCTTGCCTCGTAAAAAGCATAATATTGAGCGATCAAAAATCATATGTACCCTAAAATAGTACCAACAAAATTGTCACCTTATCCTGTAGTTTCTATGTTTATACTGTAGCGTGCATCAGGGGGTCTTCAAATGTGACATGGCAACTTAATGTTATCCTAGTGAAATATACCCTCTAAAATCGTTATGACACATCTTCACTTCTGAACCCTGCCATGTGCCCAATAACTTTATGACCGTATATGGGGTGTTTCGAAACAGGGTAATAAATATTGAGTTTAGTTCTGCTGTTAACTCTTCTCCTCTATATTTTTTTAATTCTTGTGGACCTAAAGGGTTAACAAAGTTTGTAAAATCATCTGGAGGGGTGTAGTTTCTAAAATAGGGTCATTTATGGGTGGTTTGTACTATGGAAGCACCACAAAGTGACTTCATAACTGATCTGGTGTTTAAAAAGTGGGTTTTCGAAAATTTCTTAAAACCTCTAAAATTGTATTCCATCTACCATAAAAAAAAGAAAAAAAAAAAGACATTTAGAAAATGTTGCCAGCATAAAGTAGACATATGAAATGTAAAGTAATTACTATTTTATGTCTTGGAAGCAGAGACATTGAAATTTTGAAAACTGCTAATTTTTCTAAATTTGTGTTACATTTGAAACATTTTTAAATAAATTAAGGTGAAATATATCGACTCAAATTTACCAGTGTCAGGAAGTACAATGTGTCACAAGAAAACATTCTCAGAATGGCCCTTAATAAGTAAAAGCGTTCCAAAGTCCATATATATTGACACATGTCAGATTTGTAAAAAATGGCTTAGTCCTTAAAGTGAAAACTGGCTCAGGGGTAGAAGGGTTAAAGAGGACCTGTTGCCACAAAATGCAATGAAAAATGCAGGCAACATGTTATAGAGCAGGATGAGCTGAGCAGATCGATATATAGATTGGTGGGAAAATATTCAGTAAAATGTTTAATTATACATTTTTATCTATGTTGAATGCATTCTCTTTGTAAGTATGTATACAGAGGTAGCTGTAAGTCACTGATAGCTGTTCACAGGGATGGACTTAAAGGGGTTATCACATGACTAATGTAAAAAAATTAAATCTGGGATCATATAGAACATGACAAACTCTTTTTAGAAAAGCTACAACCAGCCCTGTACCTCACATGGATCCAGATCTCTCTCCATTCATTGCTCTGCTAGATTTATATCAAGCTGACAGCTCAAGGGGAGTGTCTTTTCTGCTGCAGCTAAAGGGGCTTGTCCATGCTCTCCCTATCACAGCTCCGGATGCGTGTCCACACTCTCCCTATAAAGGAAATCCCTTTAACAGTGACTGCCCCTTTAACAGTGACCTCCCCTTTAACCGTGACTTTCACAGTGATTGCCCATTTAACAGTGACTTTCACAGTGAACGCCCCTTTAACAGTGACTTTCACAGTGACTTTCTCAGTGACCGCCCCTTTAACAGTGACTTTTACAGTTAGCGCCCCTTTGACAGTGACTTTCACAGTGATCGCCCCTTCAACAGTGAATTTCACAGTAACAGCTCTTTTAACAGTGACTTTTACAGTTAGCGCCCCTTTAACAGGGACTTTCACAGTGATCGCCCCTTTAACAGTGACTTTCACAGTAACAGCTCCTTTAACAGTGACCGCCCCTTTAACAGTGACTTTCACAGAGACTGCCCCTTTAACAGTGACCGCCCTTTTAACAGTGACTTTCACAGTGATCGCCCTTTTAACAGTGACTTTCACTGTGACCGCTCCTTTAACAGTGACTTTCACAGTGACCGCCCCTATAACAGTGACTTTCACAGTGACCGCCCCTTTAACAGTGTTTTTCACAGTGGCCACCCCTTTAACAGTAACTTTCACAGTGACTGCCCCTTTAACAGTGGCCGCCCCTATAACAGTGACTTTCACAGTGACCGCCCCTTTAACAGTGACTTTCTCAGTGACCGCCCCTTTAACAATAAATTTCACAGTGGCCGCCCCTTTAAAAGTGACTTTCACAGTGATCGCCCCTTTAACAGTGACTTTCCCAGTGACTGCCCCTTTAACAGTGACTTTCTCAGTGACCGCCATCTAACACTTACTTTCACAGTGAACGCCCCTTTAACAGTGACTTTAACAGTAGCCGTCCTTTTAACACCGACTTTCACAGTGACCATTCTTTAACAGTGACTTTCACAGTGACCACCCTTTTAACAGTGACTTTCAAAGTGACCTCCCCTTTAACATTGACTTTCTCAAAGACCGCCCCTCTAACACTGACTTTCGCAGTAAACGCCCCTTTAACAGTGACTTTCACATGACCACACCTTTAACAGTGACTTTTACTGTTAGCGCCCTTTTAACAGTGACTTTCACAGTGATCGCCCCTTTAACAGTGACTTTCACAGTGATCTCCCCTTCAACAGTGACTTTCACAGTGACCGCTCTTTTAACAGTGACTTTCACAGCGACTGCCCCTTTAACAGTGACTTTCACAGTGGCCGCCCCTTTAACAGTGACTTTCACATTGGCCGCCTCTTAAACAATGATTTTCACAGTGACCGCCCCTTTAACAGTGACTTTCTCAGTGACCGCTCCTTTAGCAGTGACTTTCATAGTGACCGCCCCTTTAACAATAAATTTCACAGTGGTCGCCCCTTTACCAGCGAATTTCACAGTGACCGCCCCTTTAACAGTTCCTATGGCCACAAAGTAATAATAATTAAAATAAAGGCCCCAGAGTCCACCAGTTTATATGGCAGTAGTTGGCTGGTTAGCAGTTCTGACATACCAGCGGTCAGCCGTTGGGCAAGAGGGTTATCCGGCATCATCATCTTTTTTCACTCGAACATTTAGGGCAAGGAGGCCTGCCTTTTGCCACATGAACGTGGCGATGGCACGGTGGAAGGTGGAGTGGAGGACAACTGGGAGGAGAAGGAGAAGCAGAAGAGGCAGGACTGGGAGCAATGGGAGTGTGGCTTTGTGGGTTCTGACGGTGTTGCTCCCACTGGGCTCAGTGATGGGAGGACAGGTGCTTTCTTAAGGCGTTCATTCCTAGGTGAGTGTTGGGCTTACCGCGACATATGCGTTGAAAGCATAGACTGCAGATGACAACACTATTGTCAGCAGCTGACACGTAAAAAAAAGCCCACACTGCGGAGCCATGTTTCAGCATCTTGGGAGCACCAGATGAGACCGTGCCTGGTGGATGGCTCGTTCCAGATATATTAGCAGTCTGCTTTTTGCCTCCTGTGCACTGTAAGTTTTGCCTGCTTCTTCTCCTTCTCCTCCGTATCTGCTACTCCGTCTCTCACTCTGAACTCCCTTCCTCTTCCTTTCTTGTGGGCACCCACCTGATGTCCATCGACACGTCATCATCGGATTCGTCACCTTCACCACCACTGACATTAGAGATCTCGGAGTAGGCAGCAACAGCAGGGACCACCCTCCTTGGGCTGATCTGGATACTGCTGGGTGGCAACCATTAATAACTCCTCTTCCTGATCTGATGCCAAGAATGGCTGCGCATCGGTAAGGTCTTGTAATGGATGGGAAAATAATTCCTCTGACTCGAGCGGAGGGGATATGGTGGTGGTGTCTTTGGGGGTGCACACAGCAGAGAGTGAAGAGGGTGCATATAGAGAGGATGAGGAGGGTGCAGAAGCGGAAGGCTGAGTGAGCCACTCAACCAAGTCTGGTGCGTCCTTTGACGTAATCGCACGCACCTTCTGAATCTTCCCACTTAGGCTGCGGCCTGGTGCACCTGCCCGACCCCTACCACCCCTGTGGAATGGCCTGCCTCTTCCTCTGCCTGTCATTTTCAAAATGACCATGTGACAAAAGTACCTATAGAAGAGCAGTATTTGTGGAAGAAGGTATATCACACTCCTGCCTCAATCAGTTTTTGGGGGGCAACTGGTAAATCACACCAGTAGAAATTATTTCTTCAAATAGTGTTTTTCACTCTGTGTAGCTGCGGTAACACAGCAAAATGGCAGACAAATGCTGCACTACCTAAATGCACTATATAGAAAGTATATTATTGGTATATCACACCCCGCTTCAATCAGATTTTTTGGGGGAGCAACTGTTAAATCACACTAGTAGAAATTATTTGTTCCAATAGCGTTTGTCCCTCTGTGTAGCTGCAGTATCGCAGCAGAACCGCACACAACTGCTGCACAATACAAATGCACTATAATGTACTTTCTATGTTAGAAAGTATATTATAAGTATATTACACCCCTCAGTATATCACACCTATCGATAGCACACCTATACCAGTCCTTAAAAGGACTTTTGTGGCCCTATTAGCTAGTGTTTGGTGTCCCTAACAGCCTGTCCCTGCTCCACACAGCAACCTCTCCCTACACTGGCAACCTCCTACCCAGGTAGGGGGTATATCCATGTGCTGAAATGTCTTAATTGGCTGTCCTGTATCACCTGATGTATGTGTCATGGGTCAAAGTTCTTCACAATGTAAAATAATATGTTTGGCCCCTAACCCTGTGGTCGATGAAGATCATTGTGAGAATGACCCCCGAATAAGAGGCAATCCCTTACTATATATATATATATATATATATATATATTGTGGGGGTTAGCTTAATAGTAGTGGGCACAGCAGTCAGAGACAGTGACACAATGGCACAGTTCACACAGGGATTTGCCTGTTTTCTTTATTTTCGTCCACAAACAAAAATTAAGACCTTTACATTCAGGCAAAGATACAAAATAAATTCCTGCTCGGCTGAGCACTAACTAAACATAAAATCACCCTTTCTATACGGGCGGCCTACTACCAGCCACACGACACAATTCAAAATAAACTCACAGTGTCCTTTTTGTTGCTTTAGCAGACTTCTGTAGCAATGGTGAAAGCCAGTCAGTTCAACCAGTCCCCACCCAGACATGCTCATAGTGCAAACCTTTATAGCCCAGAAATTAGCTGAGCTCCATCACCTGGCTGAGAGCTCTATTTGAAACCCGTTCTGGACAGGAAGGAAATGAGGAGCCCCACTACCAACCTGCATCCTCATTCCATTAAAATCCAGGCCCGACAACACAATTTACCAAAGTCCTCAGCAAACTATGCTTTGCTAAGGCAGACCAGCTTTTCCTGGATTTCTGATATCTCACCCAGTTTCCTAGTTGAGATATCCACCTCCTGTAGAATAGTACATGGTATATGAAAGAAACCTAGGGGAAATATAACGATTCGCTACTACTTTTCCAGTCACTCTCTCACAATATATATAAAAAAAAGGACGTATATATGTATGTGTGTATGTATGCATGTTCCGCGATCACTCAAAAACGCAACCATCGATTTAAAGAAAACTTGGTATACACATCCCTTGTTACCTGGAAAGAAATCTTGTGGGGGTCTCAGCTCTTTAGGATGTACCGTTCCTGCGATATTCCCAAAAAATGATCTGCATTAGCCAATAAAAGCCCTCAAGTCTTTCTCTTCATAAACCAAATGCCATATACAAGGTCACATGTTCCTTATCAGACAATAGAAGCTCGCTGTCACGGACGGTGTACAGGAAACAAGACAAAGCAACATGCACAAACAACTGAGTGGATCCAAAGCTAAGGAACCAAAAGGGAGACCCCTGCACAAGACCTGAGACTATCCCTGGCTGCTCAGCCTATGCAAAGATCCGAAAGGTGGAGGTTTGCATATCCACGTACCTCGACTATATAACCCCTGAACACCCTACAATAGTGAGGGGACACGACCACCGACTCCCTACTCCAGACACGGAGGGAGTCAGGGTCACCTGGGATCCAGCAAACAGAAAATAACAGATAAATGTTCAGCACTTAACTTTGTAGCAGACAGGAAAACAAGGTCAGCATGCACACACACTCCAGGAGGAAGTATAAGCCGCCCAGCAATGCACCATGGGGAGGGATTTAAAGGGAAGCAATCAGTCCAACTCCATGACAGCTGAGAGAGGCTAACGAGATGAGAAACTGAACAGCACAACAAAGAGAACTCAAGGAGGAGGTTCTGAAAGGCCTCTGTCAGAGCTTCTCAGCTGTCTGGTTGTGACAGTACCCCTCCCTCTACGAGTGGACTCCGGACACTCAGAGCCCACCTTCTCAGGATGGGACCTATGGAAAGCCCTGATGAGACGAGAGGCCTTAATGTCCGTCACTGGGACCCACATCCTCTCCTCAGGACCATAACCCTCCCAATGAACAAGGTACTGAAGAGAACCGTGAACAAGACGAGAATCCACAATCCTAGAGACCTGAAATTCAAGATTCCCATCAACCATAATCAGAGGAGGAGGCAAAGGCGAGGGTACAATGGGTTGAACATAAGGTTTCAATAAGGACTTATGAAAAACATTATGGATCTTCCAAGTCTGAGGAAGATCAAGACGGTAAGCAACAGGATTGATGACAGACAGGATTTTGTAAGGCCCAATAAACCTAGGACCCAACTTCCAGGAGGGAACCTTCAATTTGACATTCCTGGTAGACAACCACACCAGATCACCAACATTCAGGTCCGGACCAAGCACACGTCTCTTATCTGCCACACGCTTATATCTCTCACTCATGCTCTTTAGATTATCCTGAATCTTTTGCCAAATAGATGACAAAGACGAGGAGAATCTGTCCTCATCAGGTAAACCAGAAGACCCCTCTCCCGAAAAAGTCCCAAACTGCGGATGAAACCCATATGCACCAAAAAATGGCGAATTATCAGAGGACTCCTGACGATGGTTATTTAAAGCAAACTCAGCAAGGGACAAAAAAAGAACACCAATCCTCTTGATTCTCCGCCACAAAACAGCGCAGATATGTCTCCAGATTCTGATTGACGCGCTCTGTCTGGCCATTCGACTGCGGGTGGAAAGCAGAAGAGAATGACAACCGAACCCCCAAGCGAGAACAGAAAGCCTTCCAGAATCTGGAAACAAACTGCGTGCCCCTATCAGAGACTATGTCTGAAGGAATACCGTGCAATTTGACAATGTGATCAATAAATGCCTGCGCCAGCGTCTTAGCATTGGGCAAACCAGGAAAAGGGATGAAATGCACCATTTTGCTAAAACGGTCCACCACCACCAGAATCACAGTCTTCCCCGAGGAACGAGGCAGGTCCGTGATAAAGTCCATGGACAGTAGTGTCCAAGGACAGGAAGGAATGGGTAAGGGAAGGAGAGGACCTGATGGCCGTGAATGAGGGACTTTAGCACGAGCGCAAGTCTCGCAGGCTGCCACAAAACCCTCAACCGACTTACGAAGCGCAGGCCACCAGAATCTCCGAGCGATGAGATCCAGTGTGGCTCTTGCCCCCGGGTGCCCAGCAAGGACCGTATCGTGGTGTTCCTTAAAAATCTTGTGTCTTAAAGCGAGAGGAACAAACAACCTCCCAGGAAGACAAAGATCAGGAGCCTCTGACTGGGCTGCCTGCACCTCTGCCTCCAATTCAGAAAAAAGAGCAGAGACCACCACACCTTCAGCCAAAATGGGACCCGGGTCTTCAAAATTCCCGCCTCCCGGAAAACAACGTGACAGAGCATCTGCCTTCACATTCTTAACTCCAGGGCGGAACGTGACCACAAAATTAAACCTAGAAAAGAACAAAGACCATCTGGCCTGTCTCGGGTTCAGACGCTTGGCTGACTCCAAGTAGGCCAGATTTTTATGGTCAGTAAATACGGTAATAGGGTGTCTGGCTCCCTCTAGCCAATGGCGCCATTCCTCAAAAGCCAACTTGATGGCCAACAATTCCCTATCTCCCACATCGTAATTTCTCTCTGCGGAGGAGAGTTTTTTCGAGAAAAAGGCACACGGTCGCCATTTGGCAGGAGAGGAACCCTGAGACAAGACCGCCCCCACACCCACCTCAGAAGCATCAACCTCAACTATAAAGGGTAAAGAAATATCAGGTTGCACCAAGATGGGAGCGGAAGCAAAACTCTCCTTGATATTAGAAAAAGCCTTACGCGCCTCTACTGACCAAGAAGAAAAATCTACCCCCTTTCTGGTCATATCAGTGAGTGGTTTAACAATAGAGGAATAATTCAAAATAAACTTCCTGTAATAATTGGCAAAGCCCAAAAAACGCATCAGCGCCTTCTGATTCTCAGGAAGCTCCCACTCAAGCACAGCGCGGACCTTCTCGGGGTCCATGCAAAAACCAGAAGCGGAGAGAAGAAACCCCAGAAATTGAATTTCTGGAACCGCAAACACACATTTTTCCAGTTTCGCATATAATTTATTCTCCCGCAGAATGAGCAAGACCTGACGTAAATGTTCCTTATGAGTTTTGAAATCAGGAGAAAAAATCAAAATGTCATCCAAATACACTAATACAAATTTTTCCATCAAATGATAAAAAATGCTGTTCACGAAATGCTGAAAAACGGCTGGGGCATTCATCAAACCAAAAGGCATAACCAAATTCTCAAAATGGCCCTCAGGAGTATTGAAGGCCATCTTCCATTTGTCTCCTTCTCTGACCCTGACCAGGTTGTATGCCCCTCTTAGATCTAATTTGGAAAAGACTTTAGCCCCAACAACCTGGTTAAACAGGTCCGGGATCAGAGGAAGCGGATAAGGGTCACGAATAGTGATACTGTTCAGCTCCCTGAAATCCAGACAAGGTCTTAAAGAACCATCTTTTTTCTTAACAAAGAAAAAACCAGCGGCAACAGGTGACTTCGAGGGTCGTATGGGTCCTTTTCCCAGAATCTCAGAGATATAAGCACGCATAGCGATCCTCTCAGGTTGGGAAAGATTGTATAAACGAGATTTAGGCAGCTTGGCGCCTGGGATGAGATTAATAGGGCAATCGTACTCCCTGTGCGGGGGCAAATCCTGAACTCCACTCTCAGAGAAGACATCCGAAAATTCAGAGAGAAAAGATGGTACAGTCTTAGTAGCAACCTCAGAAACAGATGTCGTGAGGCAATTCTCTCTGCAAAAGTCACTCCAACCATTTATTTGCCTCGCTTGCCAATCAATGGTGGGGTTATGTTTAGTGAGCCAGGGTAGCCCCAACACTAGAGGGGTAGGTAATCCGCTAAGGACGAAACATGACACATCCTCAACATGAGCATCACTCACAATTAAACGGATATTGTGAACTATGCCCTTTAATGATTTCTGAGAAAGTGGAGCGGAATCAATAGCAAAAACCGGAATATCCCTTCCCAAAGTGCGCACCTGGAAACCATGAGTTATCGCAAATTGATTATCAATGAGATTGACAGCTGCTCCACTATCCACAAAAATCTCACTAAAAATGTTCGGGCCGGCAGGACAAAACGGGAACTACAACCAAACGGAAAACCTTAAATTTCCGCCTCAACCCTGCCAATAGTAACAGACGGAACATTTTTAAAAGATTTTTTCCTGTTTGTTTCTTTATTACTCCCAGAAAACTGCCTGAATCTCCTAGAGGGACAAATATTTGCCAAATGATTTATACCTCCACAACAAAAACAAACCCTCCCATGTGAGCTGAATCTTCTATTGTCATAAGCAATCAACCCCAGCTGCATGGGCTCCTGCTCAGAAGAGGCTGACAGCGACTGAGACCCCTGCGCACAGAATGGGACCGCTGCACTGTCCTGGGACTGAGTATGACAGGAAGGGGACATCTCTCCTCTCTCTCTAAGATGCCTGTCAATACGAACGGCCTGAGACATAGCAGAGTCCAAAGAAATAGGCCTCTCATGAAAGGCAAATGCATCTTTCAATCCCTCTGAAAGACCATGGCAAAATTGACTTCGGAGTGCAGCATCATTCCAACCAGTATCAACTGCCCATCTCCGAAATTCTGAGCAGTATATTTCTGCGGATTGTTTACCCTGGCATAATAGACGTAGTCTAGACTCAGCCAGAGCAATACGATCCGGATCATCATATATCTGACCCAGGGCTAAAAATAATTCATCCACTGAACGGAGAGGCCGTGCCCCCTCCGGCAGCGAGAAGGCCCAGGACTGAGCGTTACTTCTGAGCAGCGATATAATGATCCCCACCCTCCGTTCCTCATCACCAGAGGAATGGGGAAGAAGGCGAAAATGGAGTTTGCAAGCCTCTCTAAAACGCACAAAATTCTCACTACCCCCGGAGAACGTATCCGGGAGCGAGATCTTAGGCTCAGAACAAACTCCCTGAACGCAAGCTGAACCGGTCACTTGAAGCTGAGAAAAAGTCTTACGGAGATCAGCTACCTCCAATGAAAGACCCTGGAAGCGTTCAGCCAAAAGTGAAACCGGATCCATGCTTGAGACGGTTTTGGCGGCTTATAATGTCACGGACGGTGTACAGGAAACAAGACAAAGCAACATGCACAAACAACTGAGTGGATCCAAAGCTAAGGAACCAAAAGGGAGACCCCTGCACAAGACCTGAGACTATCCCTGGCTGCTCAGCCTATGCAAAGATCCGAAAAGTGGAGGTTTGCATATCCACGTACCTCGACTATATAACCCCTGAACACCCTACAATAGTGAGGGGACACGACCACCGACTCCCTACTCCAGACACGGAGGGAGTCAGGGTCACCTGGGATCCAGCAAACAGAAAATAACAGATAAATGTTCAGCACTTAACTTTGTAGCAGACAGGAAAACAAGGTCAGCATGCACACACACTCCAGGAGGAAGTATAAGCCGCCCAGCAATGCACCATGGGGAGGGATTTAAAGGGAAGCAATCAGTCCAACTCCATGACAGCTGAGAGAGGCTAATGAGATGAGAAACTGAACAGCACAACAAAGAGAACTCAAGGAGGAGGTTCTGAAAGGCCTCTGTCAGAGCTTCTCAGCTGTCTGGTTGTGACACTCGCAGGCCCTTATCACAAGAGACATGCGCAGGGAATTACAGCGCAGCTAACAACAGTGTCGGCACTTACGCGAAGGAGAATAGCCGGAGCACTCCAGAGTGAAATAGATCCGTGATCATCCATAATACTCTACATTTATAAGCTCGCAGGCCCTTAGTCTCCACATACACACAGTTTTGCACCAGGTTTCCATAACAACCCAGGCATTTTTCTTCACAGCTGTAGGTCAGCTTTAACCACCTCCCGACCGCTGTACGCGTATATGCGTCCGGGAGGTGGTTGCTTTATTCCTCCTGGACGCATATACGCGTCTTCTCGCGAGACGCGAGATTTCCTGTGAACGCGCGCGCACAGGCGCGCGCGCTCACAGGAACGGAAGGTGAGCGAGTGGATCTCCAGCCTGCCAGCGGCGATCGCTCGCTGGCAGGCTGGAGATCCAAATTTTTTAACCCCTAACAGGTATATTAGACGCTGTTTTCATAACAGCGTCTAATATACCTCCTACCTGGTCCTCTGGTGGTCCCTTTTGTTAGGATCGACCACCAGAGGACTCAGGTAGGTCAGTACAGTCCCACCAAACACCACACTACACTACACCCCCCCCCCGGTCACTTATTAACCCCTTATAAACCCCTGATCACCCATGATCACCCCATATAAACTCCCTGATCACCCCCCTGTCATTGATCACCGCCCTGTCATTGATCACCCCCCTGTCAGGCTCCGTTCAGACGTCCGCATGATTTTTACGGATCCGATCCATGTATCCATGGATCCGTAAAAATCATGCGGACGTCTGAATGGAGCCTTACAGGGGGGTGATCAATGACAGGCGGGTGATCACCCATATACACTCCCTGATCACCCCCTGTCATTGATCACCCCCCTGTAAGGCTCCATTCAGACGTCCGCATGATTTTTACGGATCCGATCCATGTATCCATGGATCCGTAAAAATCATGCGGACGTCTGAATGGAGCCTTACAGGGGGGTGATCAATGACAGGCGGGTGATCACCCATATACACTCCCTGATCACCCCCTGTCATTGATCACCCCCCTGTAAGGCTCCATTCAGACGTCCGCATGATTTTTACGGATCCGATCCATGTATCCATGGATCCGTAAAAATCATGCGGACTTCTGAATGGAGGTCTCATATTCCACTAACTTGCGACAAAAAATAAAAAATTCTAGGAACTCGCCATGCCCCTCACGGAATACCTTGGGGTGTCTTCTTTCCAAAATGGGGTCACTTGTGGGGTAGTTATACTGCCCTGGCAATTTAGGGGCCCAAATGTGTGAGAAGAACTTTGCAATCAAAATGTGTAAAAAATGCCCTGCAAAATCCGAAAGGTGCACTTTGGAATATGTGCCCCTTTGCCCACCTTGGCAGCAAAAAAGTGTGACACATCTGGTATCGCCGTACTCAGGAGAAGTTGGGCAATGTGTTTTGGGGTGTCATTTTACATATACCCATGCTGGGTGAGAAAAATATCTTGGTCAAATGCCAACTTTGTATAAAAAAATGGGAAAAGTTGTCTTTTGCCAAGATATTTCTCTCACCCAGCATGGGTATATGTAAAATGACAGCCCAAAACACATTCCCCAACTTCTCCTGAGTACGGCGATACCAGATGTGTGACACTTTTTTGATGCCAAGGTGGACAAAGGGGCACATATTCCAAAGTGCACCTTTCGGATTTCACCGGTCATTTTTTACAGATTTTGATTGCAAAGTACTTCTCACACATATGGGCCCCTAAATTGCCAGGGCAGTATAACTACGCCACAAGTGACCCCATTTTGGAAAGAAGACACCCCAAGGTATTCCGTGAGGGGCATGGCGAGTTCCTAGAATTTTTTATTTTTTGTCGCAAGTTAGTGGAATATGAGACTTTGTAAGAAAAAAAATAAAAAATAAAAAATCATCATCATTTTCCGCTAACTTGTGACAAAAAATAAAAAGTTCTATGAACTCACTATGCCCATCAGCGAATACCTTAGGGTGTCTACTTTCCGAAATGGGGTCATTTGTGGGGTTTTTCTACTGTTTGGGCATTGTAGAACCTCAGGAAACATGACAGGTGCTCAGAAAGTCAGAGCTGTTTCAAAAAGCGGAAATTCACATTTTTGTACCATAGTTTGTAAATGCTATAACTTTTACCCAAACCATTTTTTTTTTTTGCCCAAACATTTTTTTTTTATCAAAGACATGTAGAACAATAAATTTGGCGAAAAATTTATATATGGATGTCGTTTTTTTTGCAAAATTTTACAGCTGAAAGTGAAAAATGTCATTTTTTTGCAAAAAAATCGTTACATTTTGATTAATAACAAAAAAAGTAAAAATGCCAGCAGCAATGAAATACCACCAAATGAAAGGTCTATTAGTGAGAAGAAAAGGAGGTGAAATTCATTTGGGTGGTAAGTTGCATGACCGAGCGATAAACGATGAAAGTAGTGTAGTGCCGAAGTGTAAAAAGTGCTCTGGTCATGAAGGGGGTTTCACCTAGCGGGGCTGAAGTGGTTAAAGGGGAAGGGCGCTGTGGATGACCAGAGTGCTATGTAGGTCACAGTTCAGGGGGCAGGTAATACAGACTTAAAAACCCCGCCCCCAGGTCCCACTAAGCCACCCCTCGATCCCATTAGGCCACGCCACCTCCCACTCCGCAGCCGACAGGGATTGAAAAAATGAAGGTAAAAATCTTCTGTCAGCTGCAGGGGAGGGAGTTACTGTGACTTTCTCCCTGCAGCTCACGCTCAGAAAGCACAGTGCTGCAGGCTGAGATTGAGCTGTTAAAAAGGACATCCCTGCGTGAAATATTTCTCAAAAAATGCATTAGCCAATAGAAACCTGGTCACACGACCCTTTTCAGCCAATAGAAGCCCTTAGTCTCCACATGCACACAGTTTTACACCAGGTTTCCATAACAACATAGCCATTTTTCTTCACTGCTGTAGTTTAGCTTTAAAGGGGCAGGGCGCTGTGGATGATACTGTTAAGGGAGCAGAGTGCTGTGGATGTTGCAGTTCAGGGGCAGGTAGGGTGGCCATTCAGGCCACCCTCAAAAGACGGACTTAAAAACCCTACCCCCAGGTCCCACTAAGACACGGCCCCTTCCACTCCCCAGCCGACAGGGATTGAAAAAATGATGGTAAAATCAACTTTTGTCAGCTGCTGCTGTCTGAGAGGGAGCTGTTCAAAAGAACATCCCTGTGTCCGTCCAGGCCCTGAGCCGGACGGAGGACAGTGAGTCTAAAAGCCGGATCTCTGGCGACCTTAGGGGCAGGCTGCTGTGGAGGTCACAGTTAAGGGAATGGTCCGCTATGGAGGTCAGTGTTAAGAGGCAGATTGCTGTTGAGGCCACTGTTAAGGGGACGGGGTATTCTGGAAATCACTGTTAAGGAGATGGGGTACTGTGGAGGTCACTGTTAAAGGGGTGGGATGCTGTGGAGGTCACTGTTAAAGGGGCGGGCGCTGTGGAGGTCTTTGTTAAGGGGACAGGGAACTGGGGAGGTCACAGTTAAGGGGATGGTTTGCTATGGAGGTCAGTGTTTAAGGGGCAGGGTGCTGTATAGGTCACTGTTAGGGGGGTGGGTGTTGTGGAGGTCACATTTTAAGGAAACAGAGCTCTGTAGAGGTCACTGTTAAGGGGGCCCCTGAGGAGGTCATTGTCATGGGAGTGGGGCGCTGTGAAACTTACTGTTAAAGGGGCGGGCTGCTGTGAAGGTCCCATTTTAAAGTGGCAGGGCACTGTGGGGGGGGGGGGGGTCAGTGTAAGGGGTGGGGGACTGTGGAGTTCACTGTTAAAGGGCAGGGTGCTGTAGAGGTTACTGTTATGGGGGATACTGTCAATATCTTTTAACGGCACACACAAGCATTAAATGAAATAGATGAAATATACCCGTGTGAAGCCGGGTCCTTCTGCTAGTCTGAGATAGATGTTGTCAAACCATAGCAATTAAAAATGACATATAAGAGAAGTCAACAGGTGCTGAGCGCATGAATCCACCATCAGTGTTCACTGTCCAAGACTAACAGTTGGAGGTGGATCTCAATCTATTATCTACCACTTTACAGGTCAATGTTTACTGCAGGTGTCCAATAAGGTACCTGAGTAATAATTGTACAACATTTTAGTGTATAGGAGGTGGGTCTCCGCAAAGTAATTGCATAAAATAAGTGTTGCTAGGTTACTTATTACATTCTAAGGCCTCTTGCACACGAATGTATTTTTATTCCATGTCCTTTCCGTTTTTTTTGTAGACTGTATACATAACAATTCATTTTAATGGGTCTGCAAAAACGGAAGGCACTTCGTGTGCTTTCCTTTTATGTATTTCCATATTTCCGTTCTGCAAAGAAATAGAACATGTCCTATTATTGTCTGCATTACGGACAAGGGTAGTACTGTTGTATAAAGGGCCAGTTGTTCCGTTCCGCGATATAAGTACTGCACATGGATGTCATCCATATTTTTTGCAGATCTGTTTTTATGCGGGCCGCAAAATACATGCGGTCGTGTGCAAGAGGTCTAATCGAGGTCGACACGGAATATATTTCTTTACAATCCTAGTTTTCATATTAAAGAATATCAACCTACGTGGAACAAACGGGAAATGTCAGGAAGTAATTGCTGCACCTTTTGCAGTCATGTATTAAAATACATTTGTTTCATTGTCTGTTATAAGACATGTCACATCTCATCTGTCCTCGAGAAGTATGTGAGCTATTCCTAAGGAGGAATCATGTTTGCTTTCACGTACTTGCTATGTAATGCAGATCCTGTACTAAAAAAGACACTTCCATCAGAAAAGGTTATTTTTTTAAACTCAATATTCAGAGAAAAGACTTACTTTTAGAATTTTTGGCCGTTTTTCTTTTTCATTTTGGCAGCACTATGCCATTGTAAATTAAATGTGAGGCACTGTCCTTCTGTAACAGTTACCTATATAGATAGCTAATTCATTGTCAATGTACTGCTGCTGTGAGGGGAAGATATCTAAAGTTAAGTCTCCTGATAATAATAGCTGTAGTCTTGGGATAACAGTAATGACAGCTCTGATGTCCACAGATGTAATGTTTCTTGGTGTAATTGAGTCACTACATGTGGGGACTCTCTCTCTCTTCCCGGTGAATGGTCTGACTGGAAAGTTAAACGAGGCTGTTAAACAGGAAGTTAAAGAGCCAGGACAGGAAGTAGAGATACAAAATTCTATCCAGAAAGCCATTTACCAGGTGCCACAAATATTAAGATGGGAAAACCCCTTTAAACTCCACCGGCTGAACATTGTTGTGGTTGAAATAGCGTTTTTTTCATAAACTTTACTCGAATGTGTTTAGGCCATCTTTAGAATATTTAGAACATTCCACTTCTTTGGCATTCCGTATTACAGAATAGCCAATGGTCGGAATAGGTTCTGTTAACCATTGCTCACTTGACTATCATGATGGTAGAAATGATCATATATTAAAAATAGCCCTACCTTACATGTGGACAGGTCATGTATTACCCACACTGGCATCTGAGTTTCCATGGCAGCAGGGGCATTGCTAGGGTGTGAAAACATCCGGGCACAAGCCCACTGTGTTGAAATTGCACATTAAAGGCATGCTTAAAGGGGTGTTCTGGTTTACGCAAATGAAGTGCAGTACCGCAGACTGCGGTCATTATATAATACAACATTCGGTAACTTTCCAATATCTGTTATGTTTCATTTCCTCACCACTGCAGAAATATTTGCTTGGGCCCTTTAATATTGATAGGAGTGGACCCTGGGCAACCCCACAGATCATCCTCCTTCCCCCCCTTGGACTTGTGCCGCTGATCCACTACTTGCGGGCTGCGCGGGCATGAGTTCAGTCACTTCGGTGCGCAATTCCGTCCTACGGTTCGTGATCCCGTGAGACCCGTGACCTCCAGCGGCTGGTCTTGCGGGATCACGCACCGCAGGATGGGATTGCGCACCAAAGTGACTGAACTCATGTAGCGGAACAAGTACAAGAGGGGTGGGGGGATGATCTGTGGTGGGTTGCCCAGGTCCAATCAATATTAAAGGGCCCTGGAATAGCCAAATAAAAAAAAATGCTACCAGGCCAGCAAAACATTCGGGGCACTGGACGAAACATCCGGGGCTCAAGCCCCAAATGTTTTGACGTAATACGCCCCTGCATGGCAGATATAACAAATCCACTATGATTCATTTGCCGGATCTGTTAGAATCTTTTTTTTTTTTTTTTTTCACTCCATTGACCTATAGTGAGTCTGTCAGGTTTTTATATTTTACTGGATAGACCAGACCAGCATGCTTCGCTATTCTGGCCATAAAAAGCATCAGAAATCTGACAAAAAAGCAAACAAGTCTGAACACAGGCTAAAAACTAGAATATTAGACATAGAGTAGACAGGATTGTATAGTCAGAGTATGTGTGGGTACAATAACATTTTTTATTAACATGCCATTCTCGAACTACAGATGGTACATCTCCTACTGACACACCTACAAGAACAAATTTGAAGAAAACATTTCTGTTGGAAGGCAAATTTCTAGAGATGAAAGAGTATATGCTTTTCTTACAATAATGGAAAAAAAGAAAAGTTTGGGGAAAATTGGTAAAGTCTGGATTGTTTGAAAGTACAACTTAGGGATCATATATTATGCTGTACAAGCTTTGAGTTATATCAAGTTGTAGTCCAGCACTCATAGAAGTCTTTAGGGACCAACTGTACCCCAGAAAAAAAAACTGATGCCATAGTCTATCAGATACTGTATTAAAAAAAATTCCTGTGTAACTTGGTGCCATAGAGAGGTATCGTGGAATGACTCTAGACAGACTCCGTTCTCAGTAAAAACAGGACTATAGTGCTGTATCCACACAGTATTGTTAAATATCATCAGAAATTGGACCAAGTATTTCATTAATTTATAATTCTGCATAATTAGTTCTGTAACAGCGTCCTCTGTGCGACGCTGTCCCCCTGCTTACCGCTGCGGTTCCGGGCACCGTGTTCATCTGTGATCATGCTCTGTGCTTCCTGTGTGGTTAGTACTACCTGGAAGATTCCACTCCACAACTTCCATTCAACCTGAACACTACTTAAACTCGGCTTCGGTGGTGGCAGTACGCATCACTCCCTGGGCGGGGCTGAGTTGTTTCAGGTGATCTCATTAACGTATCCTGGCTCTCCTGCAGGTACTTTAGTAACTCAGCCCTCTAGCCAGACGCCTCAGTGTCAAGGTCCTAATCTTGTGCTAAAGAGCTTGCTTACCACTCGTGTTCCTGACCTCGTGCTTCGTTCCTGGACTTCGTTTATCTCCTATCCCAGCCTGCTTGAATCTCCTCTCCTGTTGCTGACCCGGATTGACTGACCTTGCTCCTGTGCCACCTGCCTTGACCCTTTGCTTGTCCTGACTACATCTCTGCATCATCCTCCGGTTCCTGTCTTGTTGCTCCTGGTCACGACTCTGCCTGGTTTACTACGTCTGTACTAGGGCTGCACGATAAATCGAAAAAACAATCAAATCGCGATAATCGGCAAATGCGATATGGCAATTTGGCCGACCCGAAAATGCAGCAATTATATATAAAGGGGCCCTGCGCACATAACTGCCTTTTGCGTGTAAAGTGTTTTACTAGTGTGTGTGTGGGTGAAACAATCTCTCTCCTAACAGGTCCGGCCTCTGTACTCACTATGAATGCAATGCACTGCAGCGAGCGGCAGCGAGGTGGCCGGCCGGCGCGTGACTGACGTCACTTAGTAACGCTCCTCCCACTTCAGGAAGCAGGAGCGTTACTAAGTGACGTCAGCCGGCCGGCCACCTCGCTGCCGCTCGCTGCAGTGCATTGCATTCATAGTGAGTACAGACGCCGGACCTGTTAGGAGAGAGATTGTTTCACCCACACACACACTAGTAAAACACTTTACACGCAAAAGGCAGTTATGTGCCCAGTTTAGGACACATGAGGGGGACCAGCATAAGATGCTATATGTCTTAAGCTGGCCCCCCTCATGGCCCTATGTGTCCTCCACACATCCCCTATAACAGTGCCATCCACAGGTCCCCCATAAGTGTCCTCCACAGGTCCCCCATAACAGCGTCCTCCACAGATCCCCCTTATAACAGCGCCCTCTACAGATCCCCCATATAACAGCGCTCTCCACAGATCCCCCATATAACAGCGTCCTCCACAGATCCCCCATATAACAGCGCCCTCCACAGATCCCCCATATAACAGCGCCCTCCACAGATCCCCCATATAACAGTGTCCTCCACAGATTCCCCATATAACAGCGTCCTCCACAGATCCCCCACATAACAGCGTCCTCCACAGATCCCCCACATAACAGCGTCCTCCACAGATCCCCCACATAACAGCGTCCTCCACAGATCCCCCACATAACAGTGTCCTCCACAGATCCCCCATATAACAGCGTCCTCCACAGATCCCCCACATAACAGCGTCCTCCACAGATCCCCCCCATAACTATGTCATACCCAGCCGCGTCAGCGGCTCATATGGGAAAATCCAAGCAAATAGACCTCTAGCACAATTTTTTAAAATAATGCATCGCATATCGTTATCGCAATTTTTAGGGCCCTAATCGCTATCGCACAAAATTCCTATGTCGTGCAGCCCTAGTCTGTACTGTTGGTACCTTTGCAGGTACCTCCTGGTCTGCCTGGACCAGCTGTTACTGACTGGTTTATGCTCCAGAGTTCCCCCTGGCAACTATAGACTGTCAAGCCTATCCTCACCATCTGAGGCTCTAGTAAAATCCGGGTAGTTGCTTAGTCACTCCCCTCTGGAGTATTGCTAGTCAGTAGCACAATGGTTTCATACCTGCTGTTCTGTGATAAGTTCTTAAATCGAGACAACAAATGTCTAAAGTGAAACACATGTATTGTGAAACTCGGGAGGAGGCTTAGACGCATTGGGTGTCACTGGGTAGTTTGAAATTGTTTGTCATCAGCCTCCTTGGCTTGACTTGGCAGAGAGCAATTCTGCCTAATCAATTCTGCTTGGCTCCATGCCGTTGGTTGTACAAGCAATCATATCATGAGTAGAGAGAAAAGAATATAGCATATTGAAAAAAATAAAACAGCTTGCTTGAAATGGCAATCTGGTAATTCTGGCATTTTTCACTACGGATGATAGGTCAGAGAATACTAATGGTTGCCATCATATTAATATATAAGCTGTATGGAGCCATAATTTGGTTGCGTGCATCAGGCCCTCGGTTATATTCACACACCCACAATTTCTCCAGTGATATTTAAAAAGAGGCACAGCCGCAAATTGAGCAAAAACTGTGCATTCTTCATTCATTCATTCAAGTTCATGTAAAGCCTTCTGTTCAGAAATTTTATGTTAGGGTCTCAGCCTTAATTACTATTAGAATTAAAAACATTAACTTTTAAATATTACAGTATAGTATGACACATTCAATTGTTGGCTAATAAATTGTTCCCGATACTTGCCTGATTGTCATAAGAGGTGAGAGCTGCAATTACATGCCGTAATCAACTCGGCTATATGAGGTCAAATGATCACTAACGTGTTTACTTGTCCCCATAAAGCAGGAATGCATAACCCGCAGGCCGCATGCAGCCGCAGAGTGATGGTTTGACGTCTCCACCCTGGTGGACATAAACACGTGCCATCAGCTGTAACAGCACTCTGCAAACACATATAACGTACAATAAATAATGCCATGGTTATAGAAAATATTCTGCTACTAATGCTATGCTTGGTGGCCGGTATGGCACATAACAGGTTGTATTTAGTGTTAGGTCTCGTCTTACAGAGATCGCCTTGACGTTTGGCAGACAGGCCCAAATTATTTTGTACAAAATGTATTTGCCAAGAATCACATATTTACAAAATAAGTGTGGCATTAGCACCAGAATATTTTCTATGACTATGGCATTATTGTACGTTGTTTGGTTTGCAGAGTGCTGTTGCATTTAGTTTTTTTCTTCGTGTTTCTAGCCATGGCAGTGTGCACCTGTGCATTGGGATGTGCTGACTGACCCCCCTTTTTTTGCAGTCGTACTGAGCTGGAGGTGTGGCTGACTCCTGTTAGTCTTGCACCCCTGACCAGCCTGTCTGCCCCATAGGCTGATTTTAATTAGAGTAAGTATAAAGTGGTAGCCTGCTCTCTCTACATTCATTGGAAGCTGTCTGGCACCAGGAAAGGTAAAGAGTGGGCTCAGCATGCATGTTGGTACCTGCATTCCCTGGATTTAATGGAGGCCGTTATGGTCCAAACATTTTTACTAGGCAGAGTGGACCCAGCATGCACGCGGAATCTGCATTCCCTGAACTTCGTGGGACTTTGGTAAACAACTTTGGGATTAGATTTTATTACCTTGAAAACCATTTTAAAACTTGGTTCCGAAGTTGGCTTTGGTACCGAGGTACCAGTCGATAGCGAAGCTGACTTCGGATGCCTGTTTTAAAATGGTTTTCAAGTTCAATAATCAAATGCCGAAGACCTTAGATAACTTACTTCTCCTCGCCAAAGCCCTTACATTTTAATGCTATACAGAGACAGATCTACGTACAGCATTAAAACCTCCTACAGATCTAGGATGTGAAGCTCGTTTCCATCATCTCTAGTTGCGACTTAAAGGGTTTTTATAGTAAAAATTATTTTTCACAAATTCCTTCAGCATGGCCCCTGAAACAGAAGATTCATACTTTTCTGCTCGTTGCAGCTCCACTCCTCCGTGCTGCCCCCTCTGCCTCCATCTTCCAGTCCCTGCGCTGTTTATACCTGGCAGTCAATGGGCATGGTCGCATACACCCCCAGGGGTGGGATTATTAACATGTTCCCTTCTCAACGGCGCACACGTGGTGTTACGACACATGTTTACATATACATACACCATATATATGCAGCACACATAAATACACCATATACATGGTACACATACATAAATACACCGTATATACACTACACACACTTACCACCCAACTTTTAAAAAGCCTAAGGCGCTAAACTATGAAATGCAAGCTGCCGCTGTAACTTTGAAAAACGGATCTGGAGAATCTGAGGGAACTGGCTGAATTCTATGCCTGCATACACCTCTCAAAGCAAATGACTAACCTTAGCGGTGACATGCTGCTTGTGGCCATATCACTGCTGACGCCAGTCATTGGCTGGAGAGGTGCATGTGACTATGCCCAGAGCCAGCCGAATGTAAACAGTGTGGGGACTGGAAGATGGAGGCAGTGGGGGCAATGTGGAGGACTGGAGCAGTGGGTAGCAGGTAAGTATAACTCTTCCAACTCTTCCGTTTCAGGGGCTATTTTTACTGGGAAACCTCTTTAAGCCCCTGTTACACTGTATAACATTTGGACCAATTGCTGGGAACAAGTCTTCATAGAAGCACTCATTCCTGATATCTGGATGTACAATTGTGCCGCTGATCAGCTGATCAACAAGGAATCACTCGTTTGTTGGCTGATTTGCATATTTCATCAGGATGAGAGATTTACGATAATCGTCACACACTCACGTCGCCCGGTGTAATCACGGATGTGTTACCAATAATGAGGGACCTGTGGGAGGAATGACTGGTAGTGATTGTTCCTTCCCATTCACTTTACATCGGCCTGTGTAATAGGCCCTTGAAATCGAGCAATGTGACAATGTGGCCCCCAGACCAAAAAAGGTTGTGCAACCATGTGCTAAATGAACCCATAAGAATAGCAAGTGATTTCCTCCTCAGTCAATCCAAGTGGGGTGGTGTTCATCTGGAACTTTGGGACATGTTAATGCCTCAGACCCTGAGCCCACCAGAGGATCATCTAGTGGACTAGTGGGTCACTTAGACCTTGGGTCCTTATATTGGACACTCAATTGTATTTTGATAATGACATGCATAATGAGGTGCAAAAAAGGGGCTCATAAGGGTTCTTTCACATATTCTAGGTCCTAGCAAGAGACGAAAAAAGCTTTCCCATGTGAACACTTTATCCATCACACACTGCAGGGATCTCATTGTGAAACTTGAAAATGCAAGTGAACAAGCTTTATCTTCACGTCTATGGGCACTTGAGCAAGCTAACAGATTGTGTAAGGCTAGACACTACAGTGCTAAACATTGACAATAGGATTAGCCAGCCTTACTTAGTCACTTTGGTGCTTCTTCTTGGTCTTCTTGTACTTTCTAATAAATTATCAAATCTGAAAATGTGACCAGCATCTTAGCTGAATCTGCATTAACCATTTGAGTTATAGAGGGATTAAGTAGATCTGTCGTCAAAGTGCTTTCTTTAAACCGAACATATCAAGTACTTTTTATCAGCCACTAATTATACTCCTTGTGGAAAGAATTTCCCCCTAACACCCTTCGGTGCTTGTTCTCCCTTTAATCAGATCTTATTACATCCACATAATCCTATGCTTTTTCAACTTGCCAGACCTCATTAACAGTTTTTTTTTTCTTTTTAAATCTGTGCTATGCAATATCAGTAATGGAAATATTGGCAATATTCTTGTATTTTATAGAAAAAGAGTCACACAGCAGAAAATTGTTGCCCTCCTTTGCTGTTCTTAACCTCTTGAGTCCAGATTTTGGATGACTTAATCCTATTTGAAAATAGGCTAAATGTTACATAAAACCAAATGGCTTGGACAAAAAAAGAATGGGTTATGAGAATAATTATTAGCTTATTTTCAAAGAGAGGAACAACCTGCATTCTACCACCATTTTCAGTTCATCTAATATATAAAGCTGAGTGTGTGTATGTCCGCTAAAGGAATCCACACCGTCGCATTTACAATCACGAAATTTGGCACACAGGTACATCAGGTGTCCGGGAAGGTTTTAGACCGGGTCTCAGCTCTCAGCTAGTACGTTCCTGAGATAATTTAAAAAAATGCAAATATGGCACCATCACATGACCTACATTAGCCAATAGAAGCCTGCAAGTCTTTCTCCTCATATACCAACTGCCATACACACATGACTCTTATCAGCCAATAGAAGCTCGCAGGCCCTTAGTCTCCTCATACACACAGTTTTACACCAGGTTTCCGTAACAACCCAGTCATTTGTCTTCACTGCTGTAGGGAGCACTGTTAAGGGAGCGGAGTGCTGTGGAGGTCACAGTTAAGAAGACAGGCTGCTATGGAGGTCAGTATAAAGGGGGCAGATTGCTGTTGAGGCCACTGTTAAGGGGATGGGTGTTGTGGAAATCACTGTTGAAGAGATGCGTACTGTGGAGGTTACTTATAAAGGGGAGGCCGCTGTGGAGGTCACTGTTAAAGGGGCGGGCCACTGTGGAGGTCATTGTTAAGGGGGAGGGATGCTGTGGAGGTCACTGTTAAAGGGATGGGCGCAATGGAGGTCTCTGTTAAGGGGGCAGGATTTTGTGGAGGTCACATCTTTAGGGAATGGAGCTCGGTGGAGGTCACTGTTAAGAGGGTGGGATATTGTGGAAATCACTGTAACGAAACAGGGTACTGTGGAGTTCAAAAATAAAGGGTTGGCCGCTGTGGAGGTTACTGTTAAAGGGGCGGGCACTGTGGAGGTTACTGGAGGTTACTGTTACGGGACGGGTGAATGTGGAGGTAACTATTAAAGGGAACATTCACTGAAAAAGAAAGAATGAGCATTACATTCAATATCAATTGTGCTAACGGTACTAAGAAATTTTGAACAGGAAGTAAAACTCCAACATTTTATTAGATATGCGTAAAAATAAAGGAAGGGCCTCTATATCACCAAATAATACTCAAAAAGCATGATTAAGTATGTGTATATGGGCCTTCATGAATAAATGAATGGTGCCTGAAGTGCAGGTCTAACGTAGATGCACCATGAGAATCCAGCAGTCACCGTTCTGTAGAGGCGTGCATATTAATAGCGCCACAACCAGAGGTCCATTTATTTACATAGACCCCCACTTAGACTGCATATGTAATTCACAGCGCTGTGTCATGTGGTCCCATTACAGTCCGCAGCTTTCTCTGTATTGTAGCATAGATAGATCAGAGAACAGCAACGGCTGATAAATTGCGTAAAAGTTAATAATTGTCAGGCTGATCTACAGTAAAGAAAGGGGCATAATTACAACACCACAGCCCTATGGAGGGCTGCCACAGAGGTGTGATTATCTCTACTCCCTACTTTTTTTTCTGGTTACAGTTCAGACCAGTGGGTAGTGCCTGGCATTAGATCGGCTATCTGCTCTAGTATCTGCACATATTGTCTGTGCTAACATCCCTGCACTATCTTCTGCGCGACGTGTTTCGCCTAAAGCTCATCAGGAGCACTGGGTAAAAGCAGGACAGACAAACCTTTTTTAATGAAACGATATCTCTGTTTGTTAATTATTACACATTTTTGCTCTTTCTCTCGCTGTCATGGCCATGGTCATGGTCGTGACTCCTGTGTCCGCATGCTGTTGCCTTCGGTTTGGTTGTTGTTGTTCAGCCACAGGTGAGGGCCGCTAGTTTGTTGCCTCACTTGTGGTTGCCGCTGGCAACATGTGATTGTACTTGGCAGTATAGCAGCCGGAGCTGGTGCTAGGTTGCTTACTGTCAAGTGCATGCGGTTACACCTAGCAACCTCTCTGTTAGGTGTGTGTTTGTGTTATGCACTTTGTATGTTGCATTTGTTCCCCATTCCTTGCAGCTTGGCCAGTGAGACTCCTGTTCCTCCGCGTCCAGAAAGAACAGGTCGTCTTACCCTGCTCCTTGTTCCAGGGCAATCCTGAGGGCTAGCAGGGACCCCAAGGCTTCCGGTGTATGAGTCCTCCCACCTTCAGGGTTGACTCATGATTAGGAGTCAGGGTCAGGTTAGGGACGCGATAGGAGGTGACCTGCTCCCTAATTCTGTCGTCCTGGCCAAGCAGCCTTAACATCTCTGGGCATCGCACGGCTGAGGGTTTTCCCCATCCTCAGCCGTGACAGTATGACCACAATGGCTCCTCATGTGGCCTTCCCTCGAAAGAGGTTGAAGCATGTACAGCCATCTACGGATGGGGTGCATGCGCGATCTCCGGAGGGAGAGCGTTGTGGGGGTTTCGCCGCTGACGGCGCGGTGACCTGGCTTTCCCCGACATTCCTTCACCGTATTCGTTTGGCGTCCCCTGATTTTTTATTGCACGTGTGTTTTTTGGTGTGCGGTGGCACACCTTCAAAAGAGGGTGCAGCATGCAGTGCCATCCTCTTTTGGCCTGCATGCGCGTTCTCCGGAGGGAGAGCGTTCCGGGATCACCGTTAACGGTGCGGTTGGTGGCTCATTCCCCGCCAACTTACCTTCCGTGTCCGTGTTGGTGATCCCTCGTCCCTCTCCATGTTCCTATCTCTGGTCGTCTGCTGGCAGCATTCCGTTAGTGGTCCAGCTGCGTGCTGGTTAGGAGTGTCTGCTGGCAGCGACTGGAGTGGGGATGTGAGTGGAGAGTGGACGCAGTGTCAGTGCGGTCTCCTCGGGCTGTTTCTTTGCTGGTCTCTGGTTCCTGTGTGTTGTTCCAGAGGCTAGCAGTCGGATCCTGGTTCCTGTGTGTTGTTCCAGGGTCCGGCAGCAGTCCTGGGGAGACTCGCAGGTTCTGACACTGATTCCCTTTCTCCTATCCCCTTGTGTGAGTCCCTCACTAGTTTTCTTTTTTTTGGTGGGGGGGGGGGGGGACTTTGAGAGGTGGGAGTGTCACGGCCTTTGAGAGGTGGGAGTGCTGTTGCCTGCGGTTTGGTTGTTGTTGTTCAGCCACAGGTGAGGGCCGCTAGTTTGTTGCCTCACTTGTGGTTGCCGCTGGCAACATGTGATTGTACTTGGCAGTATAGCAGCTGGAGCTGGTGCTAGGTTGCTTACTGTCAAGTGCATGTGGTTACACCTAGCAACCTCTCTGTTAGGTGTGTGTTTATGTTGCACTTTGTATGTTGCATTTGTTCCCCATTCCTTGCAGCTTGGCCAGTGAGACTCCTGTTCCTGAGGGCTAGCAGGGACCCCAAGGCATCCGGTGTATGAGTCCTCCCACCTTCAGGGTTGACTCATATGATTAGGAGTCAGGGTCAGGTTAGGGACACGATAGGAGGTGACCTGCTCCCTAATTCTGTCGTCCTGGCCAAGCAGCCTTAACATCTCTGGGCATCGCACGGCTGAAGGTTTTCCCCATCCTCAGTCGTGACACTCGCCCCTAAAGCAGCAACTGGATCGCTTACAGCTGGATTGCTGAGCCTGTAGAGTTGTTTTCTGGCCACACATTCCATTACTGATGACTGACCATAGAGCGGAGAAGATAGAGTCTGATGATGACACTCAGAAGTGTGT
The DNA here is from genome assembly GCF_014858855.1 of Bufo gargarizans. Lineage (NCBI taxonomy): Eukaryota > Metazoa > Chordata > Amphibia > Anura > Bufonidae > Bufo > Bufo gargarizans. The sequence continues at coordinate 69,540,071 of NC_058090.1, read as the reverse complement.
CACATTTATCACAAATAAGTGGTACTGCAGCAACTGCACCGTCAGCAACTTGGCCAGGTGGGGGATCAACTTGCACATAACCTTACTGCTGGTCACAACTAGTTTTCTCAGGGCCACACATTCTGTTACGGATGTCTTACGATGGAGAGGAGGACAAGGAGGAGGAGGAGTCTGAGCAGGAGAGGAAGCAGCTGATGATGATGACAAGGACACTGTACTGCTTGGGGATGCAGGCTGGCAGGAGAAGGAAGACAGGCTAGTTCTGACTGGATATGCTGATCAGTTCTGTTTTTCCTCAGGATTCGTGATTCTAACTTAATAGAGTCTTTGTACTTATATTTGTGTTTGAATACCCATGTAAATCCTGCAGATCTTGCACAAAACTGTGGTTTTGTGTACCAGCCCTTTAGAGAAAAACTGCCATATGGGAGTAGCTTCAACAGAGCTAGAGGCAGCAGTTTGGTCTAGGTCTTTTACGTTTGAGCCTGCACCCACAGTATCAGTGATGTTATCAGTTCACTAGCAGATGTCTATAGTAGCAGATCTGGCCCTGTATTTTGGGAGGTTTTGGCTGTATGTTGTCTCAGCTCTTTTTTGCCACTGCGGCCACGGCCACTTCCTCCTCTGCACTCCTAGTCGGCTCCCAGCTCCTGTGCAACACACAATCATTGTCAAAGTCTTTATCTTCCCCACCATCTTTATCAGAATGTGATAAGTCATTATGAGCTCCTTGCCCCCCCCCTCCTCCGATTCCCTGCTCTGTATTTGTCCCATCTGCCACTACTGTGGCGCTACAAGTGCCACTACTACTGCTACATGGCTGGTGCTGCTACTGCTGCAACTAAATGCATACCGACTATTGGATGATAAGGCCTGGGTCTTTTGTTTTGCACTCTTTTTTTTTATACATTTTATTATGAAGCCTATAAATGTCACCAGTTTCCTATAAATGAAAAGTCACGAGTTTACTAAATGAAAAGTTACGGGTTCGGTGCACACACATTTTTGAACAGTACTAGCAAAATGTCAGTTATTTTTTTCTGTAATTTAAAGACATAGATGCAATAAAATGTCCTGAATCCCGCCCGCCCTGCCACAAACACACTGCACAAATGTATTGCCAATTTACTATTTTGCAGTGAAAGGTATTTGAAGTGCACACTCTGATGCACTAAAACCAGTGTGACTTCATTTTTTTGCAGTGATGTTAAACATCTTTTCAACTAGACACTGTGATGCAATAATGCCTTCACTAATATGGTTAGGAAATGTGTTTGTTGCTGTGTCCATCCCTTATCTGGTGGCAATGTACAACTCCTTCATTAACCTGACTATATCTCACTGAGATGCATAATTACAAAACAATAAATAGAAACTGGTTTGAAGTGAAAAAATGTAATTATAATTCCTCATTGCTTACAAAAATGTAATTTATATGGAAGGGTAGAAAGAAACATATTTACTCCCAAGCCTGCCTGTAGTCTATAATGTAGAACTAGTTACCAGAAGCTGAGTTGACAGTAGCCTGCCAGCAAATACACCTAATAGTGACCAGTTCTCACTCCCTCTCCCTTATAGCACCCCTTAGGCCCCTTTCACACGGGCGAGAATTCTGTGTGGGTGCAATGCGTGAGGTGAACGCATTGCACCTGCACTGAATCCGGACCCATTCACTTCAATGGGGCTGTGTGCATGAGTGGTGATTTTCACGCATGGTGTTGTGTGAAAATCGCAGCAAGCTCTATATTGTGTGTTTTTCACACAACGCAGGCTCCATAGAAGTGAATAGGGCTGCGCGAAAATTGCAAGCATCCACAAGCAAGTGCGGATGCGGTGCAATTTTCACGCATGGTTCGGGTCTGGGTACCAAACATGATGATTTTTCTCAAGCGTGTGCAAAACGCACTAAAACGCTTTGCACTCACGCGGAAAAATTGTGCATTTTCCCACAACGCACCCGCATCTTGTCCGGCCCTCACACGTGACGCCCATGTGAAAGAGGCCTCAGTATCTCCCATATTCCAAGATATATCTCCTATTATCTCCCTATAATCTTCTTATATTGTCCCTATCACCTATTCTCTCCCTATAATCTTCTTATATTGTCCCTATCACCTATTCTCTCCCTATAATCTTCTTATACAGTATATCAGTGGGGTTTATTGGAAGGAGACTCTTAGAGCTTGTTTCCAGGTTGCAAATACAATGCAAAATGAAGCTGCTACATACCAACCAATTAGGGCCAGTGCTCACGAGCTAAACACACTGACATCACTAGTCACATGATGCCAGGTGCGTCATGTGACCAGGAAGCGCAACCTATTTTACTTGGTAACCTGCTGGCCGTAGGTTGCCTGTGAATGGTGCCTCACTAGCCCTTGGATTGTACTACTGATTTCTGGATTTCTGACCCCTAGATTTGGACCCTGACTTGGAACTTGTTTGACCCTCTTCTAGACATGACGTGCTATCTTGGTATTAACCTCTGACTATCCCTGGTTTCTTCCTTCTGGTTTTGATTTGGCACTGATTGAGTTTTCCTGGTATTGACCTTGGCTTGGTATTTTTAAAAATATATATATTTTTTATATAAAAATTCATATAACCTCGCCTTTACCAAAATAAAAATAGATAAACAATACTATTTAAAAAAAACATTATCCTATATGGAAAAAGTTACAATGGAAAAAAAATTGCTTCCCCTCCCAAAACAATATGAATAAAAAGTGATAAAAAATTCTTACATACCCCAAAATTATATAGATGAAAATCACAGATCACCTCGCAAAAAATTAGCCCTCACGCAGCTCCATACACATAACCACAAAAAAGTTATAAGGGTCAAAATATGGCAGTATTAAAATGCAAATAAATCTATACATATGTTTGATTGCCAACATTGTGCTGACCCGGAGAATGAAAGTAACAGGTAAGTTTTACTGCATAGGACACGCTGTAAAAACCAAATCCATAAAACAGTTTTTTTTTTTCAATTTCACCCCATTTGGAATTTTTACATCTCCCCATTACATCGTATGCAATATTAAATTTTGGCATTAGAAAGTCTAAATTGTCCTTAAAAAAACAAGACCTATGTGAACAGAAAAATAAAAAAACTTATGTCGCTAGAAAGGTAAAAAATGAAAACACAAAAATGAAAAAACCTCTGGGTCTAAAAGGATAAATTTGGACTTTATTACTAATAACATTTAGATTTTCATATTTATTATATTCTCTCGTTATTTTTATTATAATTTTATTATACCGCTGTGGTCCTGGGCTCCATATCCAGCGGTGATCTGCTGCTTGTGCTTCCCCATTCACCTCTGCAGTCCTGGGCTAAGTCCTTGCAAGTACTGTTTGTTCTGGGATCCACTCAACAGTTTCTTTTCAGCCCTGGCCACGGCATGCTTGCTGCTTCTTCCCTCAAATGCCAATGTGCGTCACTTCCTGAGCTTTATGGGTTAGATCATGTGACCTTGCTGACCAATCTTAGCCCTCCTGCATGTATATATGTGGGTCAGCCCTCTTCCCAGTTGCCTGAGTGTCAAGGTCCTTGTGTCCTGCAAAGATTGTGATTTATCTGCTTGTGTTCCTGACCCATGCTTATGTGTCTGGATTCCGCTACCTGTTTGATCCCTGCCTGCTTGCCTTGACTCTCCTGTTGCCGATCCGGACTGTCTGACCTATACCTGTGCCACCTGCCTTGAACTATTGCTTGTTTTAGTTTACCTCTGCCTCATCCTTCGGTCCTGCACTGTTGCTCCTGGTTACGACTTGGCCTGCTGACTACGTCTGTATCTCTAGTACCTTACTCTGGTACCTCCTGGTCCTCCTGGACCAGCTGCCTCGTGTGCCAATCCTTCTCAAGAGGTAGCGACCTGGTGTTCCCCTTGGGAAAGCCTATCTCCACCATCAGGGGTACTGGGAAAAAGAAGGGGTTCACTTAGGCAATGTCCTTAGAGGAGGTAGGACGCGCAGCACTGTTGGTTCACACCCGCTGGTTCGTGACATTAGCTATATTTTAATAAACTATGTTTCTATATTACAACCACATCCTAATTTCTTTATTAGTATAATTGAACTGCCAGAAAGTGAAGTGTGCCTCTCTGATCAAGTACAATAGTATTACAATAATAACTCTTTTTCAGATTTCAAGCAGACTAGAGCACGCACAGTTGTTCATCTGACAGCCTTGGCGAGCCACCACCTGTATTGTTATTTGAAATAAGTGTAGCAGAGCAATTTGGGCAATGAATGGTGATATCTCTGATTCCACATGAGTGATGTTCAGTGAATCAAAGCATCCAAAGTGGAATTCGTGGTACGTAGCAATTCAAAGTCTCAATCCATATGACAAAACTTTCTGCAGCGGTTCCCAATTGTGAAGTGGGTAAAGATCACAGTTCAGACCATGCGTTTTTAAGGGACTGCGCGTTCCCTATTCAGGAGGTCAAACCTCTTCAATCTTGAGGCATCCAAAGTTCTGTTTAACACACAACTACTTTTGGTTTAAGGAGAACTACTGCCTCCAGAAAGTTGGAACGGCGATTGGGGCAAAATTCGCCCCCTTTTAAAGAAAAAGACAGAGTTCGGCCAACTTAATATATGGCGAAGAATTATAGACGACTGCTTCCTCATATGGTAAGGAGAAAAAAGAGGTTTAAAAGAACTGATCGCACAGTTAAATAATAATGATTGGAATATCAACTTCACGAGCAGCATCAGTGACAAAGAGGTGAATTTTCTTGATCTCACAATCTTTATAGAAGATAGGCAGCTTAAAACAAAAACCTTTTTTTTTAAACGGATGTGAATGGTTTTATCGATCTGACCAGTTGCTACTATGGCCCTTGGCTTAATAACATCCCGAAGGGTCAGATCTGGAGAATCCACCGCAATTGCACTGATGCTGCAACGTTCCAAGAACAGAGCTTACTGATCCAGGATCGTTTCCTGGAGAAGGATATAATAAAGAGGACCTAGTGAAATGTAGCCGGGAGGTTCAAGAAAATTGGGATAAAAAAGGGTTAACCAATAAAGTAGAGGGAGAAAAAAAGAAGACTAAGAAAGATTTTAGATTTGCCTTTCTCACTAAATATACAGTCCAAGCAGGCCTTATAAAAAATGCCATTAGGAAGAATTGGAGTCTACTCAAAAACGATCCAATCATAGGTGCAGAAATCCCCAGTCATCCCGATTTTATTTTCAAAAAGGCACAGAATTTTAAAAATCGATTGGTTCACAGTGCGATTAAAAATAAGGAAGAACAAAAAGAAAAAAACATTTTTTCGTGGTGCGGTTTTTGTCGTCCGTGTAAGAATAGAAGTAATAAAGAGAAAAAGATGAACACCACAATGATCCATTTGAATAAAAGAGATAAAGATTTTAAAATTAAAGGGCGAATTACGTATGACAGTATAGGGGTTGTATACATGCTGAAGTGCCCTTGTGGCCTCCAGTATGTGCGTCGCACAACCAGAAAACTGAAAATTTGGATACAGGAACATGTGAACAATATCAAAAAGGGATTGGAGACTCATGGGGTATCGATGCATTTTAAAAAAGTTCACCAGAAAAACCCTAAAGGGCTTGCGTTCACTGGATTAGAGGTGGTGAGAAATGATTGGCGGGAAGGAGATGCGATTAAGAAGATAGATCGGGGGGAGGTCAGCTGGATCTATGAGCTAGATACTATCCAGCCATAGGGACTTAATGTCGAATTGGATTTAAAATCATGCTTGGTGGAATAAAATAGCCGATTTCGAATAAGTAAAAGATCGGTCGCCGCCAGCCAATAAGGCGAGGGAGGTGTGTAACTGAAAGAAGACACAACGATTGAGACCAATCAAAATAGGAAGGTGTGTACTAGGGGAGTGTTCTGAATTTCTCGTCATGAATGAGGATAGTAAGTGAGTAATCAAGAGTGGTTTTATGAATGAATAAACTTGAAACTAAATCGAAATGTAAAGGGAGATAACTATATCTAGGATGCGATTGTAGATGCTGAAGGAAAAAGTTTTTTAGGAAGTTTTACTGGTTATAGGGATCCTATGGTTTTATTTTATGATGCAATCATAGTGGAGGGGGGAGGGTTTATAACATGTGGGAGGAAAAGTATGGTGACGCCTCTGACGAAGCTTGGAGCGAAACCCGGGTTGGGCAGATTTGAAAAAGACAGCCTTAACTGCTTTGTTTTACCATATGTTTGTGAGTATAATAAATACCCGTATTTTTCGCCCCATAAGACGCACTTTTTCTCCCCCCAAAATGGAGGGGGGGGGGGGGAATGCCCCTGCGTCTTATGGGGCGAATGCTGACAGTTTTTCATAGCAGCCTGCGATGTACGAGCGAGCGGGGAGGGACTGGGAAGAGGAGCTGGGGGCCGGCAATAGCGGCGGGGCGGTGCAGTCACTGTACTATAGTCCCGCGCTCCAGTGCTGCACTACTTAAATATAAAATGTCTTATTCAATAAAAAGTGATTAAACATGCCCCCCCACGTTTAATATTACTGTACATCCTAACACCTTCTGTAGAACGCAGGCAGGCAAGCCGGGCGGGCGGCAGCGTAACTCCCTGATGTCACGTGCCTGCGCCGCCTGCTTTATGACTGAAGCAGGCGGCGCAGGCAAGTGACATCAGCGAGTGACGCGCCGCCTGGTCTGCCTACGTTCTACAGAAGGTGTTAGGGTGTACGGTAATATTAGGAGTGGGGGGGGGCATGTTTAATCACTTTTAATTGAATAAGACATTTTATATTTGTACACTGGAGCGGCGGAGGGGGAATCTGTGGATGAGGTTTTATGGGGAACATCCTTAGATGGCACAGTTAAGGGGTGGGGGGTCTGTGGATGGCCCTGTTATGGGCTGGGGGGGACTGTGGATGGCACTGTTATGGGGTGGGGGGGTCTGTGGATGGCACATATATAACATTGCCACCCACAGATCCCCCATAACAGTGCCACCCACAGATCCCCCCTGTAACAGTGCCATCCACAGATCCCCCTGTAACATTGCCAATCACAGATCCCCTGTAACAGTGCAAGCCACAGATCCCCCATAACAGTGTCCGTCACAGATCCCCCCATAACAGTGTCCGTCATCCACAGATCCCCCCATAACAGTGTCCGTCATCCACAGATCCCCCATAACAGTGTCCGTCATCAACAGATCCCCCCATAACAGTGTCCGTCATTCACAGATCCCCCCATAACAGTGTCCGTCATCCACAGATCCCCCCCATAACAGTGTCCGTCATCCACAGATCCCCCATAACAGTGTCCTTCATCCACAGATCCCCCCATAACAGTGCGTCATCCATAGATCCCCCATAACAGTGCGTCATCCACAGATCCCCCCCATAACAGTGTCCGTCACAGATCCCCCCATAACAGTGTCCGTCATCCACAGATCCCCCCATAACAGTGTCCGTCATCCACAGATCCCCCATAACAGTGTCCGTCATCAACAGATCCCCCCATAACAGTGTCCGTCATTCACAGATCCCCCCATAACAGTGTCCGTCATCCACAGATCCCCCCCATAACAGTGTCCGTCATCCACAGATCCCCCATAACAGTGTCCTTCATCCACAGATCCCCCCATAACAGTGCGTCATCCATAGATCCCCCATAACAGTGCGTCATCCACAGATCCCCCCCATAACAGTGTCCGTCACAGATCCCCCCATAACAGTGTCCGTCATCCACAGATCCCCCCATAACAGTGTCCGTCATCCACAGATCCCCCATAACAGTGTCCGTCATCAACAGATCCCCCCATAACAGTGTCCGTCATTCACAGATCCCCCCATAACAGTGTCCGTCATCCACAGATCCCCCCCATAACAGTGTCCGTCATCCACAGATCCCCCATAACAGTGTCCTTCATCCACAGATCCCCCCATAACAGTGCGTCATCCATAGATCCCCCATAACAGTGCGTCATCCACAGATCCCCCCCATAACAGTGTCCTTCACAGATCCCCAGTAATAGTGCCATCCACATTGGTTCCAAACCCACCAAAAGCACACCTTTTGGTTAAAAACATTTTTTTTCTTATTTTCCTCCCCAAAAACCTAGGTGCATCTTATGGGCCGCCGCGTCTTATAGGGCGAAAAATACAGTACTTTTTATATAACCACTTGCTAGCGGTACTTCACTATTAGAGGAATTCTTGTTTTAGTGGTGGTGAAGAGACGTGGATAGAGGAGAGCTGTGGAGCTATATTATGTGCCTATATATCAAGTTGTGCTTGTGAGTATTTACACACAAGGAATTTCCTGGTGACCTGCAGTGCTTCACTATATGCAAACGTTCTGTTATCCCACTGGTGCCTTAGTGTACTGATAGTGGGGAGCTGATTTATTTGCCTGTGTCAGAAACTTTGGATGCCTCAAGATTGAAGAGGTTTGACCTCCTGAATAGGGAACGCGTGGTCCCTCAAAAACGCATGGGAATGCTATATAACCTATAAGACCGTGCAGCTAGCCAATCATCATGTAGCCACCTCCTGTGATGTCACACCCCAATAAAAAGCCTCATCCTGTGAGGTCTCTGTGATTTTACTGTGAGCTGGGCTTAGGGAAAGACGCGACAAGCATTTATAATATGATAAGGACAATGTTGCAGAAAACTATTAATTGTAGAATATTGCATAGGGAGATTGTAGGGAGAGTTTTTAAATACTGTAAGGAGAGCATAGGGAGAGCATAGGGAGACTGCAGGTTTAATGTAATTGCCATGTGCATCTCATTTAATCTGTTGGTTTATATAGAATAACTATGCCTCAGCATTAAAGGGCAGTCTTGTGTGCATCTTGTTCAACTGCTACCACAATCCCCGTTAATCTCTTAGTTTATATATAGAATTACTGTGCATGAGTATTAAAGGTGGTCTAATATACTGCCGCCTGCATCTTGTTGAACTGCTGACACAATCCCCATTAATCTGTTAGTTTATATATAGAATTACTGTGCCTCAGTATTAAAGGGCACTCTAATATATCATTTTGTGTATCTTGTTGAACTTCTGACACAATCCCCATTAATCTGTTAGTTTATATATAGAATTACTGTGCCTCAGTAATAAAGGGCGGTCTAATATATCGACGCTTTCTTCTTTTTTAACTGCTGTGATATTCATAGTTAATTTGTTACATTATTGATACAATTACTGTACACTATGTCCAACAGACAGTTGCCTAGGCCATACAAAGCCCTACAAAGTAACCACTGCATCTCCCACCGGCCCACATCCCCTCTCCAGAAGTCAGGACTCATCAACAGAAGGAAGCTGTTGTTCCTTCCCATCGACTTCAATGTTGTCTATTGCTCCTGATGCTCCCCTTCCTCCTTCTTCCCATTACTTGTTTCAACAGCAATCAATCACCAAGGTGATTGCAAAAAGACAATAGTATGTGTTCACTCATCCAACGACACAGAAGCTAAACACACACCTGGCCAAGTTACTGGTACCACAGTCCCTCTGTTTTCATGTAATTAACTATTGAAGTAGCATGTAGTAGAATAGGGAAATCATTCTTTTTTATGTGCCCCTTAGGGGGCCAGGTCTTAAGGATGACTATCCTAATTTTTTGCTGGCTTTAATTCTTTCAAATCATCCTTTAAAGTCTCCATATACTAGAAAAATGTAAAATGAAAAGAGAGGAAAGAGTTGGATGTTCCTGATAACATATTGTTATTATTTTGCCTGTAGGGCCTGTAGGTTTGGAATAATGGTATGTCGTTTTAGGATGCAAGGGTTAAAGGTAAGTATAGCTTTAATTATAAGGTAAAATGTAGATAGTGGTCAACTATTGGCCCCATGTGGCCCCTTTATCTAATAATCATACAAAAGAGGGATTTTCAGGAGATTGCAGGCCACAACAGCAATAATTTGCATATTGTGCCACACACTTAACCAGTCAAACCCCATACCAGCAACAGCCCCTGTTTGGGGCAGCTATTAGTTTTTAGGCTTCTGTCCCTTATGGCAATAATCCTGCAGCCATGTTTGATCATCCACTGTGTTCAGCCCATCTGGTTTTAACACTAATACATTTTTAAAGTGAAATACCATCCTGTTATATTTGTATAGTTTTCAATTTTGCACTTGGAATATGGAAATCATTCTTTATTTGAAAGGATTCATGTCTACAGTGTTAAAAAATAATTTCTGTTCTTGCAGAAGTTGTATATCACGCTTAGGTGTGGGAGGAAAACGCCACACCGAGCATAAGAACAGGGAATCAGGCCTGAGAACTAAGGAAGGAATATAGACACCTCCTAGTAAGACCCTAACCAAAATCCTGACTGACTATCAGTATGAACAGACCTCAGAGGTAGGTGTGTTCATAAATAGGAATACATAGAGTCTTATCTAGCCTTATAGGACCCTGATACTAATGGCAGGGACGTTAATACCTGTTCCTCCAAAAGGAACGACGACCAGGAGTCTCCCTCAGGCCTAACACAAACAATAGGGAAATGCAACACACAGAACCCAAACAAAATACAAAAGGGAAAGGAAATACTTAACTTCAAAGAAGCAATGGAAGCACCAGGAACTCCGCCGAGATCCACACACTGGCAATCCAAAACTGAAACTAAGGCTATAAACCGCACAGCATTGTGGGAGAAGCAACTATAAATAAGGTTAATTGACCATATTAACAACACCTGAAGCCAGGGGTGTGGACATACCATTAACAACACAGACGCCAATTGATCCACAGGGAAAGCCTGTCAGATGAAACCACGTGTAGCCAGTCTCACCGATCTCCTGTCGTGGGAACGTTCGTGACATGTTGTACATTTGACAGAACAGAACCATTTACAAATATAATGTGTACAATTTTATATTTATTTTATATAGTATGGGGCCAGTTTTGGTTTAGCATTTTAGTTTTTTCCTCCCAAAGTTCCAATAGCCATAACTTTTTTAAATTTTCCATTTATATAGCAATATAGCAATATGAGAGCTTATTTTTTGGGGGGATAAGTTGTACTAATTAAGAGCACCATTCAATTTACAATATCTGCTATTGGAAAATGGGAAAAAAAAATCTTAATGGGGGTAAATAGAAAAAAAAAAGATAATTCCACCAAGGGGTTTTGACATCACTGCATTCAATGTATGCTAAAAATGACATAACTTCCTTATTCTGCAGCTCAATACAAATACGACAATACCAAACTTTTTTTAACAACTACTTTTAACAACTACTAGCACGGTCCAATCACAAAGGAGAGCGTCACAGCCAGGGAGAAAAAAAAAATCACCTTCTTCCTGGCTGTGAAGCTCTCCTTTGTGATTGGACCGCGCTACAGCCAGGGAGAAGGAGACGCCTATTAAGAAACCCTGGCGTCTCCTCTTCCCTATTCTGAAGCTATTATATAGCATACCAGGAGGGAGAATTTAACCGCTTCCCGACCGCCTAACGCAGGGATGCGTCCTGCGGGTGGGCGGGTTGTTCTTCGTCAACGCGAGACGCGAGATGACGCGCCAAGCCGGCCTGCACATGCGCAGTGCGGGCCAGGAAAAGTCGCAGCACAAGTTCGTCACCAGCCTGCCAGCCAATGATCAGCGCTGGCAAGTTGGTGACTTTTGAAAAAATTTAATCAAAAGCCATTTAACACACTATATTTATAAATATAATGTGTTAAATGGCCTCTGTGCTCTCTGCTGGTTCCTTTTCGTCGGTTGGTTCCAGCAGAGAGCACAGATCACTGTAAGTACACAAAACACTACACATTTAGCCCCAGATCACCCCCCCCATCACCCCAATTAACCCCTTGATCACCCCTGTCAATCGCTAGTGAAAGGGAAAAAAGTGTTGTTGTTTTTTTTCACCAGTATTGACTGTTAGGTTTTAGGTTAGTTTAGGCCCCTTTGGTAGGTAGTTAGCGTCGGTTAGTGCCCAGCCCACCGCACAGTAGTCACTGATTCGCTGATTAGCGTATCGCTAATCAGCATTGGTACTTTTATAGTATCTGTAAGTGATCAGAACTTATCACAGTCAGATCTATAATAGTACTAGTGTCACCTTAGCTCGCCCTCCACCCAAAACGCAGTGTTTGCCCGATCAGGCCTGATCGGTCGCCCACACGTGCGTTCACCCACGCCCGCCCCGCCGCAGTGACAAAATTATTATTATTTTTTTATCACTGCGCAATCACTACACAAGCGCTGCAGAGATAAAAAAAGTCTGTTTTGATATTTTTTATCAATTGCAGCGGCTTCCTGTACTTCGTTAGCCTCCCATTAGTAAGACAGGTTTGCTTTTTTTTCTTGGGTAGTCTCAGGGAATACCCCCTAAATTTAGTTGACCAAATGGCAAGTAAGGGGTATTCTTCTGAAGAGGCCTACAGGCTTCTGACTCAGTCAGATGAGGAATGGGAACCCTCATCTGACGAATCCAGCGGGTCAGAATACGAACCTGTAGAAAGCAGTGGCAGTCTGAGCCAAAGTTCGGACAATGAGGTTGAGGTCCCTGATACCACCAGGCGTACCCGGCCCCGTGTTGCTAGACAACAGGTTTCGCAGGATCAGCTTCAAGGGCAGCAGAGTGGGGCTGGCGCTGTCGGATTACGTGGTGAGGCATACACCAGCAGCGCAGCCCATACTGGACCTAGTACCAGCACTGCCGTACAACATGGTGAAGTGGCGAGCACCAGAAGGGCAGTTGAAGCTGGTACGGTGGCACGTGCAGTAGTTCCCCCGTCGCAGCCACCGCACAGACAGGCCTGTAGATCCCCTAGAGTCCCTGAGGTGCTGCACAAACCCTGATTGGCAGCCCTCATCTTCAGCCGCACCAGTAGTTCCCCCTTTCACCGACCAGTCTGGAGTTCGGGTTGAGACAGCTCAGATCGGATCGGCACTGTTTTTTTTTGAGCTGTTCGTTACTGCGGAGCTCTTTGACTTAGTCGTGGCAGAAACAAACCGGTATGCCACTCAATTTATAGCCGCCAACCCGGGAAGCTTTTATGCCCAGTCTTTCCGGTGGAAACCCGTCCAAGTTTCCGAATTTAAAACATTTCTGGGCCTTCTCATCAACATGGGCCTGACAAAAAAAGCATGAATTGCAGTCATATTGGTCCACGAACCCAATTCATCACATGTCCATGTTCTCTGCTGCCATGTCCAGGACACGATTTGAGACCATCCTGCGTTTCCTGCACTTTAGTGACAACAGCACCTCTCGTCCCAGAGGCCACCCAGCTTTTGACCGGCTCTACAAAATTCGGCCCCTCATACACCACTTTAACACCAAATTTGCAGATTTGTATACCCCTGAGCAAAACATCTGCATAGACGAGTCCCTTGTACATTTTACCGGGTGCCTTGGCTTCAAACAATACATCCCAAGCAAGCGCACCCGGTATGGGGTCAAATTATATAAGCTCTGTGAAAGGGCCAGTGTGCCCCTCTTCAGGCATTTGTTTCAAGAACAGATTGGCTGCTGTGGCGCCGCGCGACCTAGTCGCCGGGGCTTCCCCCAACGGCTCGTTACCACCCGTCTTGCAAGGGGGGAGAGGGCTGCCTTCTGTAAAGAAGAACTGCTCGCGGTAAAATGGAGAGACAAGCGTGACGTTTACATGCTCTCCTCTATTCACGCAGACATGACAATGCAAATTGAACGAGCAACTGGAGTCATTAAAAAGCCCCTCTTGGTCCACGACTATAATTTGCTCATGGGAGGGGTGGACCTCAATGACCAGATGTTGGCTCCTTATTTACTTTCCCGCAGGACCAGATGCTGGTATAAGAAGGTGTCTGTATACCTAATTCAATTGGCAATGTAGAATAGTTTTGTTCTCTACAGTAAGGCTGGGAGAACACGATCCTTCCTCAAATTTCAGGAAGGGATCATCGAGAACCTCCTGTATCCAGGAGGTTCAGTGGCCCCAACCACCAGTGTAGTGAGCCGTCTACACGAGCGACATTTCCCCAATGTCGTTGCTGGTACCTCAACCCAAGCGTCACCCCGAAAAAGATGTTGTGTCTGCACCAGGAGTGAAATAAGGCGTAACACCCGCTATTTCTGTCCTGACTGCCCTGACCACCCTGCCCTATGCTTAGGGGAGTGTTTCCGGAAGTACCACACACAGATACACTTAGTATAGGGCTTGCGTGACATAGGACAGGCACACAGGGCACTTAGGGCCCTTTCACACAGAGCTGCTGCAAACCTCTCCTTTCACCTGGGACAAAGTGCATAATGTACTTCGCCACATCTCTGGGCGATTGTACATTGTCCCATGGGGAAGGAGAGGTTTGTCCTATAAAGGTAAAAAAATAAAAATCACAGGTAAGCAAAAAAGTTAATGTTCCAAAAGTTCAATAAAGTTTATAAAAGTTAATGTTCTGTTTCAAATGTTATATAAAGTTAATGTTAATAAATTTATTGCGTTACGGCCTGTTTTTTTTAATTTATTTTTTTAACCTTCTAGGGGGACCAACCGATCAACCAGCTGCAGCACTGATGTGCATTCTGACAGAAGCATTGCGCTGCTGTCAGATTACACAAAAGTCGGTGTATGCGGCGCTGCAAGACGAGATTTCTCCTCTGCAGTACAAAATATACGTTTGCTGAGGCTTATGAGCTGAGGGGCGGTGTTCATATGCTTTGGCAAACACTTAGTATATAAAAAAAAAAATTCCGATCGATTCATGTGAATGGAGAAATCGGGTTTGCCAGGGCATACGGGCTGAGTGGGTTTGGATGTTTGGTGGAGCTCCTATGTCCTGGCAGACGCCTTTCCCCTCCTTTTTCTTTTTTTGCACATTTTTTGGCAGAGATTTTTTCATCCACATTGATCGATGCGAATGAAGAAATCTGTGCCGTTCATTTTTTCTTTCAGCCCAGAGGCTGAACGGAAAAAAAAATCTCATTACCCATATGCTCAATATAAGGAGAATAGCAGAAACTCCTAATGCTGGCCATACATGTAATGATTGTGGAGACTCTCAAATGCCAGGGCAGTACAAACACCCCACAAATGACCCCATTTTGGAAAGAAGACACCCCAAGGTATTCGCTGAGGGGCATATTGAGTCCATGAAAGATTGAAATTTTTGTCCCAAGTTAGCGAAAAAGGAGACTTTGTGAAAAAAATAAAAATTTACGCTAACTTGTGCCAAAAAAAAATCTTCTATGAACTCGTCATGCCCTTCACGGAATACCTTGGGGTGTCTTCTTTCCAAAATGGGGTCACATGTGGAAGAAGAAGTCTGGAATCCAAATTTCTAAAAATGCCCTCCTAAAAGGTACTCATTGAAATTTGGGCCCCTTTGTGCACCTGGGCTGCAAAAAAGTGTCACACATGTGGTATCGCCGTACTCATGAGAAGTAGAGCAATGTGTTTTGGGGTGTATTTTTACATATACCCATGCTGGGTGAGAGAAATATCTCTGTCAAATGACAACTTTGTATAAAAAAATGGGAAGAGTTGTCTTTGCAGCCTAGGTGCGCAAAGGGGCCCAAATTCCAATGAGTACTTTCAGGATTTCACGGGGCATTTTTACGCACTTTACTTCTCACGCTTTAGGGCCCCTAAAATGCCAGGGCAGTATAAATACCACACATGTGACCCCATTTTGGAAAGAAGACACCCCAAGGTATTTAGTGAGGGGTATGGTGAGTTCATGTAAAATTTAATTTTTTGTCACAAGTTTGTGGAATATGAGACTTTGTAAGAAAAAAAAGAAAAAATAAAGAAAAAATCATTTTCCGCTAACTTGTGCCAAAAAAATAATATAGTCTAGGAACTCGCCATGCCCCTCACGGAATACCTTGGGGTGTCTTTTTTTCCAAAATGGGGTTACTTGTTGGGTATTTATACTGCCCTGGCATTTTAGGGGCCCTTAAGCGTGAAAAGTAATTTGGAATCCAAATGCGTGGGTATATGTAAAAATACACCCCAAAACACGAACCCACCATTTCTTCTGAGTATGGCGATACCACATCTGTGAAACTTTGTTGCAGACTAGGTGCGCAAAGGGGCCCAAATTACAATGAGTACTTTCAGGATTTCACAGGGCATTTTTACGCATTTAGATTCCAAACTACTTCTCACGCTTTAGGGCCCCTAAAATGCAAGGGCAGTATAAATACCCCACATGTGACCCCATTTTGGAAAGAAGACACCCCAAGGTATTCCATGAGGGGTATGGTGAGTTCATGTAAAATTTTATTTTTTGTCACAAGTTAGTGGAATATGAGACTTTGTAAAAAATAAAAAAAAATAATAATAATAACAATTTTCCGCTAACTTGTGACAAAAAATAATAACTTCCATGAACTCACTATGCCCATCTGCGAATACCTTAGGGTGTCTACTTTCCAAAATGGGGTCATTTTTGGGGTGTTTCTACTGTCTGGGCATTGTAGAACCTCAGGAAACATGACAGGTGCTCAGAAAGTCAGAGCTGCTTCAAAATGCAGAAATTCACATTTTTGTACCATAGTTTGTAAACGCTATAACTTTTGTGCAAACCAATAAATATACACTTATTGCATTTTTTTTATCAAAGACATGTAGAACAATAAATTTAGAGAAATTTATATAGAAATTTAGTTTTATTTGAAAAATTTTACAATAGAAAGTGAAAAATTACATTTTATTGCAAAAATTTCGGTCAATTTCGATTAATATCCAAAAAAGTTAAAATGTCAGCAGCAATGAAATACCACCAAATGAAAGCTCTATTAGTGAGAAGAAAAGGAGGTAAAATTCATTTGGGTGGTAAGTTGTATGACCGAGCAATAAACCGTGAAAGTAGTGTAGTGCAGAATTGTAAAAAGTGGTCTGGTCATTAAGGGGGTTTAAGCTAGGGGAGCTGAGGTGGTTAACAGGGGCACAGCAGGTGAATGGACCAGCGCCCAGGAAAAATAGTAAGCGCTATTAGATCCCTGCCTTGTGCCCTACATAACATGCTACTTATTTTATAATGTCTGGACCCATTAAAGGTCCTCTTTAAACTTTAACCCCTTTTCCCCCGGCCCAGTCATTTTTCCCCCGGCCCAGCCCAGGTCATTTTTTGCAAATCTTACATATGTCACTTTATGTGGTAATAGCTTTGGAACACTTTTATTTATCCAAGCCATTCTGAGACTGTTTTCTCATGACAAATTGTACTTCATGATAGTCATAAATTTGAGTCAATATATTTCACCTTTATTTATGAAAAAATCCCAAATTTTCCAAACATTTTGAAAAAATTCCCATTTTTAAAAATTTATATTTCTTTGCTTTTAAAACAGTGATAACTCATAAAATATTTATCACGTAACATTCCCCATATGTCTACATTATGTTTGCATCATTTTGTTGGACGATGAAAGGCTTAGAAGTTTAGAAGCAATTCTTTCCAAAAATTCCAAAACCCACTTTTTAAGTACCGTTTCAGGTCTGGAGTTACTTTGTGATGCTTGCATGGTAGAAACTCCCCATAAATGACCCCATTGTAGAAATTACACCCCTCAAGTTACTCAAAACTGATATTACAAACTTTGTTAACACAAAGAATTAAAGAAAAATGGAGATGAAATTTCTAAATTTCACTTTGTTAACAGATTTTCCATTTTAATCCATTTTCTTTCTTTAACACATCAAGGGTTAACAGCCAAACAAAACTCAATATTTATTATCCTGATTCTGCGGTTTACAGAAACACAGTAAGGGCACGCAGCAGGGTGTAGAAGAAATGGAACGCCATATGGATTTTAATAGGCGGATTTTGCTGGACTGGTTCTTAGATGCCATGTCCCATTTGAAGCCCCCCTGATGCACCCTTACAGTAGAAACTCCCAAAAAGTTACCCCATTTTGGAAACTAGGGGATAAGGTTCAATTTTTTTAGGTACCATTTTGGGGTATATAAGATTTTTTGAGCATTCATTATTATACTTTAAGGGGAGAGGTGACAATAAAATTGTCTTTACACAATAATAGCATTTTTGAAACCATAAAATTATGTTTTAGTGTCTCCATAGTCTGAGAGCCATAGCTTTTTTATTTGTTAACCGACTGCCTTAGGTAGGATGTCATTTTTTGTGGGACGAGGTGATGGTTTTATTGGTACCATTTTGGGCGACATATGCCTTTTTTTTGTCCATAATCTTTCAAAGATATTTTTTATTGAGATTTTTTCTTAGTGTATTAAACAAAGGTAGGTTATGATGTTACAAACATTAATAAAATATTTGCTTGCTGTGTAGTTACAACATATCATTTACAAGGTAGTTGGAAATTATTTTTGATACACATAACATTGTTTCAGCATGTTTACAGAAAGGAAATAACATTAAACGTTTACCATATAATATGGTAGAACTCAACATATGAGCCTTGGGATGTTATTTTTATTAGCATTAGAGTAAGTGTCTCTTTTAACAGGTGTTAATACAAATTCAGGTGTTAAAGGTAGAGTTTCTCCTTGGCTTCAAGGAAAGATTCTTAGATGAAAGGAAAGTTTTGTTTTGTGCAAGTGGTGAAGGAGATCCGGGTTGTGTGTTTAAGTTTTATTTGGAAAGTGTGATAACCAGCAGTTCTAGCCCTTTTTGCATTTTTGGCAATTTCCGAGTTGCCAGGCAAAAGCTTGCTCTGCGATGTAATTATTTGATACTGCAGAGATAATTTCATTTATCTCTGGAATATATGTTGTTTTCCATAATTTGGCTATGAGAAGTCTTGTAGCGATTGCTTCGTGGCATATCAGAAATCTCCATTCTGCTGATAAATTTTCTAGACCAATATTCAGTAGAATCAGTTCTGGGGTAAGGATATTCTTTTTCCCTGTTAGTAAGAACAGGAGACTTTCTAGATCTTTGCCCAGTTTTTTCAGTCTGAAACAGGACCAGAATATATGCTTAATCATTCCCACCCCACCACAGTTTCTCCAGCATTGATCAGAATGGTCTGGATATATGTCGTGAAGTTTTTTTGGTGTGAAGTATTTTGTATATTTGCTCTCTATGCGAGATGCAAGTAGTTGCTTTGCGGATATTGTTACATGCTGCCTCCCACTCTTTAGGGTGGATAGTTTTTCCAAGTTTGATCTCCCATTGGCTGTGTGAGTGCAAATTGGGAGTCTTTATTGTATATGTCGTATAGTTCTTTAGTGGATTCTTTCTTGTTTTGGCTTGGTATTGTGATTAAGTCCTAAATGTTGTCAGGGAGCCAGGTTTCTTGTGTAGGGAACTTGTTAAGGTTTTTTTTTGAGTTTTTGATATTCCCTTATCTGACCAAGCTGAAAGGGAGCTTAGTCCAGTATAAGAGTGTAGTGATAAAAGGGGAATTTTGTGAGTGATCATTTGTCTTTGATCAATGTGAGAAAATTCTTTTGATTTCTAGGACTCGAGTGCTGCTTTAACAGTTGGAGTGAAGAGTTGAGATTTATGTCTTGTTCTGTCATTATTTATGACTACATGATGCCAGTTTTTTACATTGTTTATTTCTGCTTCAATTTTAAACCATTGCTTTTGGTTATCTGTAGGTTTAAACCATTCTGCTGACTGTTTCAACAGATTTGTCTTGTAGTACGCTAAGTGCCTTTTTTATCTCTTGGTGTTGCACTTTTTGTGATGTAAGGTGTCAAAAATTGCTTTTTTTGACACCGTTTTTATTTTTTACGGTGTTCACCTGAGTGGTTAGGACATGTGATATTTTTATAGAGCTGGCTGTTACAGATGCATAGATACCTAATATGTATACTTTTTATTTATTCATTTCACTTTAACACAATAATAGCAGATTTGAAAGAAAAAATTATGTTTTAGTGTCTCCATGTTCTGAGAGCTATATTTTTTTTTTTCTGCGATTTTCTTATGTATGGTCTCATTTTTTGTGGGATGAGGTGACAGTTTTATTGGTACCATTTTGTTCGACATGCCTTTTTGGTTGCTTGATGTTGCACTTTTTGTGATGTAAGGTGACCCAAAATTTTTTTTTAATGTTTTTTATCGGACGGGGTGGTTCATGTGATATATTTATAGAGCCGGTTGTTACGGACGTGATGATGCCTAATATGTGTGTTTTTCCTTTTTTTTTATTTTTTATTATGAAATCTGGGAAATGGGCTTTTTTTTGTTTGTTTTTTACTTTAAACTTTATTTTTTATTAAGAACACTTTTTGTAACTTTTTTTTAAACTTTATTTCTGTCCCACTTTGGGACTTCAACTTTTGGGGGTCTGATCCTCTCTGCAATGCATTACAATACATCTGCATTGCCTGTTAGCATATTGCACTAACAGGTTGCCTTGAAGACCCATCCTGAGGCTGGGTCTCCTCGGCACCCGTAGAAGGCAGATCCAGATGCCGTGCAAGGCATTGGGAAACCTCTGCACGGCATCATTGGGCAACCTCTGCACGGGTCCCCACCACAGCAGCGCGACGACTCAATGGGCTCCCTCACCCACAGCAAACCCCTTCTATGTCATGGTCAGCGCTGACCGCGGCATGGAAGGGGTTAATCCGCCAGCATTTTTTACATTTATCAATAAATCTTGCCTTTGATCTGTTCACTAGTTCGTTATTAAATAACTTAATTTGAATAAATATTATATGAATGTGATGCTGGTTACTAATAAGATTGCTTTTCCAAACATCTGTTACCAATAAGTTCACCTGCGTCTATTGTGTTCCATTCTAAGATTCTTCCTAGCTTATTAACTTACTACCTTTTGTGATTTATTAACACAATGTATTAATTACTTTTGAGTAGGGGCTACTTTAAAGTAAGCAGTACATTACATAATGAACTCTGCAATTGCTACTCTACTCTAAAAGTGCATATGAGCAAAAGTAGACTCACTTTCAAAACTCCTTATATATAAAATAACTATTACTTTTCCAATTAATTCATAAAAGGCAATTAAAATATTGCATTCATTTTTAACACATATTATTACAGTCTTCTATGGCTCTTTTTTTTTTTTTGTTTAAAGACACTTTAAACACCTCATTCACACATATGTGGATTTTCATGGACCGCGGTCCGTGAAAACCCGTCCTGCTGTGTGCACGGCGTCATTGGTTGCTATGATGCTGTGCACTTTGTGCCACCGCCGCTGCACAGTAATACACCCGTATACTGTGAATGAGGCCTAAGGGACACGCAATGCTAGCATATTCCATTGTCAATATCATATCTGTAACAGATCTCCTGGCACCCCGACCGGGTACCTCCGTCGATAGATGCTCCTAGTGCTTTCCGAGTACTCCAAGCACTCCACTTGACACCGTACGCACTGCAGACCCCACGAACCGCCGAAGCTTGGTTGAGGTATCACCGTCTCCTCCCTACCCTGGACCTACGACAAAGCTCTAGGCTCCAGTGGGTGAACCTCTCCTAAATCCCGAGAGCAGGAACAGCTCTTACAAGAGCTAGTAGTTATGCCAGGGGAGTATAGCAAATCTTCAGCGTATAGCAATCCCGCAGTGTTGATCAGTTATCCAAACACCAGCCTCAACATGATGAAGGATAAAACAGGCACACTTTATTGAGGGCTACTCGCCCGTATTTATGCAGGTCCCCATCTGGTGGACACGCCCCTAGGGGACCGGAAGGGAGACTGTGACACAGGACAGATATGCAGCAATTCAGGATACACAGACACAACACATCCCCACAATGCATCATGGTTTCCTCCTCTCTGCCCTGGAGACACCCGAGGAGCAATTCAATTATCTCTCAGGACAAAGGGAAATCGCCAATACACATGTGGAGACAACAGGACAGAAATCACCATTTAAACACACAATGGGATAATAGAAACACACCCAGCATATTCTTCCCCTCTGTCTAGGAGATAATGGAGTCAATTTCTGTATCTGCTCAACTATCTCCTACGCTGAAAAGTTACACTTCTTATAAATTGTTACAACTTTGTGAGTTTACATTGCACATACATATAACTTATATCAATTTAACCAGTATAACTTGGGGACAAACCTGTCCAAAATTCACTTGAATAGGTTAAGGGGTTTAAAAGTTAGTAAAAGTATCTTAAAGGGCCGTAATCCTGAGGCCAAGAGGCTGGTAAACAGGCCTCTCCAAAACCCAGTGGCGAGGTTGGTTTCGCCACACATCTCCCCCTCCCAGGGAAGAATAACCAGATAGCTGACCTCACGGTCAGTACCTGAGTTAGTCTGGCAGTCCAACCACAACCCAATACTGGACCTGTTGAATCTTGGGGCCTGGCTCTGTTCTGTATGTCCCCAGCTGTTGAGTGGGCATCTGCTACTCCTTGCTTCCTTGTGGTTCTCCAGCTTGGAGCTGTGGGTACTTGGTGGGCAGAGGCCGACTGCGCTCTGCCCAGATGCCAGCTCTTCTGCTGGGGTAGCCAATGCGAAGTCCGGCTCTGAAGAAGAGGATAGAGGAGGGCAGAGGCCGACTGCGCTCTGCCCAGATGCCAGCGCTTCCGCTGGGGTAGCCTGTGGAAAGACAACCTCTGGAGAAGAGGATAGGGGAGGGCAGAGGCCGACTGCCCAGATGCCAGCTCTTCTGCTGGGATGTCGTCAGGGAATCCTATCCCCAGGACCTTGTTGCAGATCGGCTGTGGAGAGGAGGAATCGCTTACCTCCTCCTGGCATTCCTGCAGGGTTGGTGGGGGATCTGAACCGCCGTCCAGCATCCCGGTAGGCCTGGCGCAGAGACCGCGGTCCCATCTGCACCATCAAAGTTAGGGGTGCTGTCCCCCTGTGGTTGGGGATAGAGACCGGTTGTCTCTTCTCTCTTTACAACACCCTGCTGCAGGGGAGTCAGACTGACTGTCTCAACTCTCTGTAACGCTGCCTGGTGCTGGGTAGTGGGTGCGACCATCTCCACTCCTAGTAATGCTGGTTGCTGCAGGGATGGGGGACTGACAATCTCCTCTCCCTGTGATCCTGTCTGGCGCTGGGGAGAGAGACCGGTTGTCATCTCTCCCTGTAAGTTAGGCTGCCGATGGGGAGTCAGACCGACTGTCTGGACTCCGGGTAACGCTGGCTGTAGTTGGGGATCTGGGCCGCTGCCCAGCATCCCTGTAGGGCCGGTGGAGAGACTTCGGTCCCATCTCTACCTGCCGTCGAGAGGTCTTCCCAGAACCAGTCGATGAAGTTCCCTACTTTGGGAGTTGGTAGGGAAGCAGGGGGTATCGCCGGCAAGTCTTCCCAGTTGTAGGAGGGCAGATCTGGCTCTGCTTGTCTAGTAGGTTGGGGATGAACAGAGCTGAGCAGGTGTTGGTAGGTCTGCTCCAGCTCCCACTCCCTTGTTACCAGATGGGTCACGTCTTTGCTCACCTCCCTTCCGTCAGCATAAGCATGCATGCCCATCCGGTAGTCGTAGATGTCCCAAAACCTAAACTCCTCTGTGCTGCCAAGATCAATGTCCTCCTCCAAGGCATCCCATAGTAACCCAGGTCCATCATAATCCTCACCCTCGGGTCTGTCGTGCTCAGCCATCCAGGGGGAATGTTGAATGACATGCCACCTTAGGGCCTGGTAAGCGTCCTCTAGCCAAAGCTCCTTACATACCAGGTTCTGGAGCTCTGTTACCCAGTCATCCATGGGCTGCTCTCCCAAGAGACCCATCCGCATCGCCACACGCTTCTGTAGCCGTTGCTCATAACTGGGGAGACTCTCACCTCGCCGCCGCTGGGCATTTTCCAGGGCATCATACCAGACTTCCTTTCTGTCTGCATCCCTGTAGTCTGCGGCTCCCTCCTCCTCCTTGTCATAGAACGCTGTCCGAAGACTAGCCGATTCCATCCTGCTGTAGCCAGGGGCGCTGTACGGATACTAGCGTTGCCCTCAATATACTCCACGAACAGTGTCTCCGAGCTGCTTCTCCTCACACTAGGACGCCATCCCACTGCTTGCCACCAAATGTAACGGATCTCCTGGCTCCCCGACCGGGTACCTCCGTCGATAGATGCTCCTAGTGCTTTCCGAGGACTCTAAGCACTCCACTTGACACCATACGCACTGCAGACCCCATGAACCGCCGAAGCTTGGTTGAGGTCTCACCGTCTCCTACCCACCCTGGACCTACGACAAGGCTCCAGGCTCCAGTGGGTGAACCTCTCCTAAATCCAGAGAGCAGGAACAGCTCTTACAAAAGCTAGTAGTTATGCCAGGGGAGTATAGCAAATCTTCAGCGTATAGCAATCCCGCAGTGTTGATCAGTTATCCAAACACCAGCCTCAACATGATGAAGGATAAAACAGGCACACTTTATTGAGGGCTACTCGCCCGTATTTATGCAGGTCCCCATCTGGTGGACACGCCCCTAGGGGACCAGAAGGGAGACTGTGACACAGGACAGATATGCAGCAATTCAGGATACACAGACACAACACATCCCCACAATGCATCATGGTTTCCTCATCTCTGCCCTGGAGACACCCGAGGAGCAATTCAATTATCTCTCAGGACAAAGGGAAATCGCCAATACACATGTGGAGACAACAGGACAGAAATCACCATTTAAACACACAATGGGACAATGGCACAATGGGACAATAGAAACACACCCAGCATATTCCTCCCCTCTGTCTAGGAGATAATGGAGTCAATTTCTGTATCTGCTCAACTATCTCCTACGCTGAAAAGTTACACTTCTTATAAATTGTTACAACTTTGTGAGTTTACATTGTACAAACATATAACTTATATCAATTTAACCAGTATAACTTGGGGACAAACCTATCCAAAATTCACTTGAATAGGTTAAGGGGTTTAAAAGTTAGTAAAAGTATCTTAAAGGGCCGTAATCCTGAGGCAAGAGGCTGGTAAACAGGCCTCTCCAAAACCCAGTGGCGAGGTTGGTTTCGCCACAATATCCATATAAGAACATATTTGTTTGAACATTAATAGATGAGACTTAAAGGGGTTGTCTCATCACAGACAATGGGGGCATATCGCTAGGATATTCCCCATTGTCTTATAGGTGCACCAATATCGGGAACGGAGCCCCTCAAAGTGGTGGCTAGAGGACTCTGGTCCAGCCACCACCAATTGTGTTCCACATAGGATTGAATGGGAGCTCACCGTGCATGACTGGCCACCGCTCCCATTCATTTTCTATGGGCCCAACGGAAATAGCTGAGCCAGTGCTCGGTTATTTTCGGTGGCCCCATAGAGAATGAATGGAGGGTGGCTGCTCATGCGCAGTGCACCGTCCACCAATTTTGGGGATCCGTTCTCTACATATGTGTGGGTCCCAGTGGTGGGACCCACACCTATGAGACAATGGGTGCATATCCTAGCGATATGCCCCCATTGTCTGTAATGAGACAACTCCTTTAAGGGGAAGGTCTTTCCAGGTCTTTGAAATTACAGTAATGATCTAACCAGTTTACTGCATGCTACAGGAGCATATACTGTAGGTATAGATGGCTTTCAGATGGAATATAACTGGTCAATTCTTGTCTCATCACACACATTAGAGATCTGTCGGACAAACACTAAGACAGTTATTCCTCATTAATATACATCTAAATTATTATGGCATTATGTCAGTGTTGGAGAATGGATTGGAAGATGTCATTTTAGTGAAAGAATTGTGCTATTTGGACTTGCCCATATGCCCTATGATGGCATTTGAACACCATAGAGGAGGTCCCGCTCTGGAGGACTAAACACTAGCAAGTATTATTAGGTGTTGTTGACTTGTTTGGTGTCATGTAATAAAATATTTTTTGTACAGTGGCCAGGTGTGCAACAACACAACTTATCAATGGGACGTGTAGCTGTGTGCTACATGCTGTGCCTTCTGCTCCTTGATTGACAGGGCAGACAGTCAATCAAAGCACAAAGGGCGAGGCAGTTGCAGAGAGAGCAGAGACTCTAGGAGTAACAGCAACGCCCCCGTTGCTCTGAGTCTCCTTTGCATATATTAAAATGTAATTTTTCTCAGCAATGTAGACACATATGAACATGGGACCAACACGCACATGCAACAGGTCAGCCAGTGTCATAGTACAAATCTGCTGAGAGATGCCCTTTAATCAGACCCTGGGACAAATTGCATTATAAACTTGTAACATCCCAAGGGTAACAAAGATGCATGTGATTCATTGATTAAATGGTGTTTTACACCAGTGTTTCCCAACCAGTGTGCCTCCAGCTGTTGCAAAACTACAACTCCCAGCATGCCTGGACAGCCTTTGGCTGTGCGGGCATGCTGGGAGTTGTAGTTTTGCAACAGCTGGAAGCACACTGGTTGGGAAACACTGTTTTACACAATGGAAATAAAAAAATAGATGAAAAACCGCAACACTCCCAATCTTGAATCCAATTTTGTGTTTATTAACATCGAATAAAATAGCAACGTTTCGACAGCAAAGTCTTTTTCAAGCTATATAAAAACAAAAATTGTATACAAGTATATTACACAATGGAAAGGTCACATTTTTTTTAGTTTGTTCTTATGGGAGGGCTGAGACTTTAATACCCACAAGTAATTATGTCTTTCATGTTGAGTCCCAATAGACATGGAAAATGTAAGATCTTTGGTGAACAAAGATGTAATGATCAAAATATGTCATCGTGTCCCTAAGTTGTGATATCTATATTCGGACACGAGAACAGTATCTGGCGTGAAGTCATTTTTCTGATGATATCACTGACTGAAAAAAGGTGCAGTCTCCTCGGTGTCCATATAGAAGCAGTAACTGGAGAGATTTGTACGTATTGCAGTCTAATCCCACAGGTGCTTCTCTCACTGAAGTCACAATCCATTCCTCTGCAGGCAGTTAGCAACAACACTAAGGATGAAATCGATTCACTGCCTTCTTATCGCGCTCTAAACCTCTACATTTTCCAATTCACCAATTCTTTTTCTAAGAAATTATACTCTTTTAGGATGAGGATAATTGTAGATCTATGTGTAAAGAGTGCATTAAAATAAAGGCTGGCAATAAATTTACTGTGTTATGGAAATGTAAATCCATTGGAAAGTCATAATAACCCAGTGTGAAATGTATTATAGATTTATGTGTATATGGCATTAACACGTATCTAAAATTTTAGCTCAACATATATTAGAAGAATTTTGTTACATAGATTTTCTAATTGTCATGCTGGGTATTAGCTGCAAAACGGAGACAAATGGAGAAATGTCGTATAGCGTCATGAATTTCCTGCAAGTGCTCCCTATAATTACTTATATTTATACATCTAATCACTGCTCTGGCATTATATGATCCCCTTTTGCCCCCTCTAGAAGTTCACTTGTTGCAGACAGGTCTGCCCTCCTACAACTGCTGCTTCTCAGCTAATACTCACTTGTCATCGTCTCCTCCGACTCCGTATAATATTTTTCATTATAATTTAAAAAAGTATAAAAGCACATAACAGAGGAGGCTATGAACAATGTGCCTGATTTCCTCATTTTGTACATAATAACAAGCATAATAAATTAGTTGAATTTGCTTGGGCAGTATAAGTGATTTTTATTGATATTTAGCCCATTGCTACTTTGTGAGTTTTATTGTATACTCATTCTGGCCATGTGTACATCCTGAACAGCTTGTAAAGGGACACATCAACACCACACAGCAAAGCATGGGGCTGCTGGGGCTGTCTGAAAGGCCAAATTGTTGTCTACCTTTATATAGCCAATAGAGAAAAAAAAATACCTGCAAGCATAAAAATACATACAGATAACATAAACAGTATATGAAAAATGCATCCATATCAGGCACATCATATGGATATTGTGTGAAAATTGCATTAATTATTCTGGCATGCTCCTGAGGTCTAGAAAATGTGAGTACAAATGTTTCAGTTGCAAATGAGTCTTAAAGGGGTTTTCCCATCACAGACAATGGGAATATGCCCCCATTGTCTGATAGGTGCTGGTCCCCTTTCTGGAACCTGCACCTACACTGAGAACGGAGCGGGGAAAGGTGGTTGAGGGCGCACTGCAGATGCACAACCAACCTCTATTCATTTCTATGGGGCCACCTAAAATAGCCGAGCACTGGATCGGCTATTTCCGTCGGCCCCCTAAAGATGAATGGGAACAGTGGCCGCACAAGTGCGGTGCGCTCCCATTCACTTTTATGGGCAGAGAGATTGGTGGTGTACAGGCTGTCATGAACCAGTGGGTGTGAACCCACTGTGCCACGTGTCCTACCTCCTCTAAGGGCATTGTGTAAGTGAACCCCTCAATCTTCACAGTACCCCTGATGGTGGGGATAGACTTTCCCGAGGGGAACACCAGATCGCTACCTCTTCAGGAGGATTGGCACACAAGGCAGCTGGTCCAGGCAGACCAGGAGGTGTCTGAGGAAGGGAAGGTTGTGCCCATGCAACTCAAAGTGGATCAGATACTGTTTCAGGAATCCACTACAGATTTTTGGATCTCCATGATAGCATGATGGCAGAGGGAGTTGCACATCAGCGGCACACAAATCCGGATTCACCAGGAGGTATCTGAGCAAGGTATCAGAGGTACAGGCATTGTCAGCAGGCTTAGTCGTAACCAGGAGCAACAGTGCAAGACTGAAGGATGAGGCAGAGGCAAAGTCAAACAAGCAATAGGTCAGGGCAGGCGGCACAGGTCAAGGTCATGCAATCTGGTTCGGCAACAGGAGAGTCAAGGCAAGCAGGCAGGGATCAGACAGGTAGCAGAGTCCAGGATTACAAGTACGAGTCAGGAACACAAGCAGATATCAGGAACCTTAGCAGGACACAAGTACCTTGACATTGAGGCATCTAGAAAGGGGGCTGAGCCACTTATATATGTGCAGGAGGGTTAGGATTGGTCAGCGAGGTCACATGACCTAACCCATAAAGCACAGGAAGTGACGCGCGCCAGCCCTTAAGGAAGTGCTACAGGGAACAAGCAGCAAGCATGCTGTAGCTAGGGCTGAGAGGAAACTGTAGAGCGGATCCCAGAACAACAGTACCTACACAGACAGAGCCCAGGACTGCTGCAGTGAACTGGAAGCACTGGAAGCAGATCACCTCTGAACATGGCACCCAGGACTGTGGCAGTAAGCAGGGGAACAGCGACGCACAGCAGCCGCTATTACACAGGCCCTGGAAAAACCCAGGGTCCTCCAGCCACCACTCTCCCCTCTCCATTCTTATTGTTGGCGATACCAGCAATATACCCCTATTGTCTGTGATGGAAATACCCCTTTAAGGATTATTCACATGGCTTTTTTTAAAAACAGACTATTCACTCATCCGTTTTTCATGGATCTGTGTACCCAATCTGGGAAACTCAATGAATATCCCTTATGGTCCATTCTTGCTGATTAGACTTACCAATTCAAGTCTAGTCTGGAAGCAAAACTTAAACAGAATGCACATGAAAGCCATCCGTGTTGTATCAATAAATTCTTTTTTGCAGATGTAAAATCGTACATGGTTGGGTGACTAAAGCCTTAGCTAGGTTCACATCAGCAGCAAAATTCTAAATATATTTTTATGTAAATCGTGGAGACTGATGTGGTGATGTTATTAGCTCAGTAAGTAAAATCCACGTAACAGTGTCCCTTTAAGGTGGTGGGCTCAGGTACAGCTTCTGTACTGGGGCCCAAGCAATGACTTTGTTTCTAGGGGCTGTCTAGTTTTTTGGACTTTTCTAATTGTTTACCCCAGCCTGCTGTACCTGTTCAAAAAAATCATACCCATCTGTTCCCTGTCACTTAGTTCCAGCTCCTTGGGTCCTTGGCACCCTTCATCCATCTTTCGGTCCAACAGAGATGTGCTGCTTGGGGATATGTCACTTCTGCAGAAAGGATGAGGCAGAGGCATGTGACCCTGTGAGCAGGAACATAGTGGCGAGGAGCAGGTGAGTGTGATTTTTTTTCAACAGGTAAAGCAGGCTGGGATTGACAGTAAAAAAAATATCAGTTTTTCTCCATTTACAGTATGTTAGGTTAGTGAAGACAAGATAGGATAAGGTTGACCATACACTGCATTGACTGGCCATCCGATCCATTTGCGCATTACTGCTAGTTGCAGTGCCACACCTATACTTCCTATGGTATCAAATGACAAGTGCAAGCGCAGGCCTAAAGGGAGGGATAATGGCTCAGGTGCTGGGGTTGTTGCTACAAAGCTTAGCTATAAATTACTATGGTTTCCCAGTCAGCGCAGGTTAAATTCATTAAAATCACCAAAAACTGTGTCAATTCAAGGAAAAACCAAAGCACCACAACACTGTATAATTTATACTAATGTGACTAAAATTGCCTCTAAATAGATAGAAGGGTTTTTATGATGTTTATTTGTAATCTTAGACATCGTAAGACAATTTAAAATGTTCAGGTACCCTCCAGAAACTTTAGTACTTTCCCTACCAATGTCTTAAAGTGGTCTTGCTGAAGGGGTCTTCGTGTACAGCCTTGTGTATGTGTGCATGAGGCCTTATACAAAAGGTTAAGTACGTTTTTTAAACTAGAAAACTTGCATTCAGAACCATTTTTGATCGGTATCTTAACTTAATGAGCTGCACATATTGAACATCTCTATTCACTTGTGATGGTAAAAGAAGTTATCTGGAGTCTTCAGACTATAGTTCCCAGAAAGAGGAAAAGACCACTTGCATCGCTTCAAATGGGAGAAAATTACCCTTGGTAGAAAACAACATACTGATTGTAATCAGACAATATTATGGGCAGCTCTACTGTGAGCAGAGCAGGATTAGTCTTCTTAATCTAAAATTAATACGCTTATTCTTTGCGCACACCCTAGAGACCCAGAAAATAAAATGAATTCTATAAACAGGATGCTTCTTCCTTTCTCGCTTATTGTCATGACAAATGAACAGGAAAATCAAAGCACCATTTCCTTTTCACAGTGACAGTTCTACTAAAAATATTAGCATACAGCTATGTATGACACCACAAAATGTCTTCACCGTCAGTTCAACCAAAATCCAAGAATAGAACTGGAAGAGGAATAAATGTCATATTATCATAGTTGGAAACATATTAAATAGTATTTTATACCAAACATAGCGGCTTTGGTTCTAAAAAAGGGATTTATTTCTGGCATGCAGTCAGTTTAGTGAGATAGTGAGTAAACCCATTATTGGACATTAGTGCATTATAGCGCTAAATATAATCCTCAGATAATTAAAGTTTTCAAAACCATTGCTAAGAACTGAAATATCCGCTTCTCCTCTGAAGGTGGTTGGTGACACTTAAAAAAAACAGAAACAGCAAATTGTATACTAAATTGCATATCCACCCAAATAATCTAATATATATGGACATTTACAGAGCTGGAACCAGGCAGTTAGGAACCAGAGCTGTAAGTTCTTCAAGAAAGGCTACAGGGTCATGTGCACCTAGGTTTATTGATGTGTATTGATGTGTTTATTTCAGGTATAACCTATAGCAGTGATGGCTAACCTTGGCACTCCAGCTGTGGTGAAACTATGACTCCCAGCATGCTCTATTTATTTCTATAGAGTTATGAGAGCAGCCAAGCAAGGGGGGCATCTTGGGAGTTGTAGTTTTACCACAGCTGGAGTGCCAAGGTTAGCCATCACTGACCTATAGGGTATTTAATTTTTCCAAAGATGTGATTTTTATATGACTTTGCTTATGCCCCGAGTTTCAGTGATGTAAAAAATATATATACCAAATTTAATATTTAGGGGTTGCACACATTGATAACTTTTATTACTACTCTCACTCCTATACCTAGGAGGTTGGTCTAAAAACTACTTAAATTTCAGGTTCCCGGGGGCTATGCATCAAGCAAGGTGGATGACAAAGGCAATATATGCACTTAAAATTGTTCTCTTCACTAAACAGTTGCATATTCCTCAACGAGAATTGAAAGGAATGAAACGGGTTGCACATTTTGTCAGCCTCATATATGTTTGCTTTTTCCACGAGGAAAATTGTAAGTCGATGGGCTCCAAAAGATGAGTTGGATATGCTACAGCTTCTGAGCACTTACCCAGATGCAGACGTAAAAAAAAGTGCTCTCACAGTTGCTAAGAGACACCTTTGGTATCTGTCAGAAACAAACGTAGGATTGGCTTTTTTAGACAAACGTATTACTCAAACTGTTAAGGAAAATATGACTTAAAATTTTGAAACCAAACCAAAGAAAAAGGAAATGAAATAATTAGAGGGTAAAACTTACATTTTGAAGGAAAAGACCTGAGCCATTTCGTTACTAATAAAACAAAGACGTTCTTTGAACTGTTTGGGATCCATGACTTGACAGAATACTGTAGTGATTCTCTAAGGAGCCATGTGAACGCTCTAAAGGTGGTCAATGATAAAGAGGAATTGCTCTGATAAAAAAGTATAACGAATCGGTCAGGGCGAACAACAAAAAACAATTCTTGTTGAGGGTAGTCGAGCATCACAGAAAAGTCGTCACCAAGCTAACAAAAGAAGGGATTGCATAGTTTAAAGTTGATTAATATAACACACATTTTGCCTATTATACTACCTATTAATCTTAGTGTCAAGTTTTAATATTATTTTAAGTTTGTGATTTCTAGTTTTTCCAATAAAAGTAATTAACACTGAAAAATCATATTTTTTGCCTATTTTTACAAAGTGTGCAACCTTTAAATATTATCCAATCTTCTCAAAATTGTCCATCACTGAGACTCAGAGTGTAAGCAAAGTATGCAAATATTTTACATTTTATTTTTTTCCATTGCAAAATGAAACACTCTAATAACCTGTACCAGTTTCCTGGCATAGATTAGAATAAAAGTACCAGGCTGGATATAGCTGCTCTATGCAGCGCCCATCCCCGTCCCATTCCACATAATTTCTGGAAAAGTTGTGAACAGGGTCCAAAACCCCCCATAAAGATCACTAAATTTTGCACAACCATGGCACATGCCACGTGCAACTGTCACAGCGGACAGTAGTTCAGATACACAAACAACCAAATACACAAGTGTCTAGGCTCATCCCTGACTTCTCTCCCTATGCTGCTAAGCCCACCTTCAGACCTTGATAGTAGGTAAGAAGTGTCCTCGTGCCTGGGCTGAAAACACCCTAGAATCCCTGAGATGGTGAAAGGGGAGAAGGGACAGAAGACACACAAATAGCCTAGACTGCAAACAACACAAACAGAAATGAAACTTATCTGAGCTGGAACAGACAATCCTTCCTTCCTGAATCCAAGACCAGAATGAATACTATAACCCGCACGGCCCTCTGGGATAGAATGCAATTTAAGCCAATGACCCCACCCAGAGCACATGAAGGAAGGCGGATCCAGCATAATTCCAAAACAAACAAAAAGGTTAGACACGTGCTGCCAATCTGACAGACCTCCGCACACCGTCCGAGCAGGGCATGACAGTACTCCCCCTTCTACGGGTGACCTCCGGGCACCCTGGACCAACCTTATCCAGATGGGCTCTGTGAAAAGCACTAACTAGTTGGCTGGCGTTGACCTCCAGTGCCGGAACCCACATCCTCTCCTTGGGGCCGTACCCCCTCCAGTGTACCAGGTACTGAAGGGAACCCCGAAGAACTCTAGAATCAAGAATCCTGGAGATCTTGAACTCTAAATTCCCATTGACCAGAACAGGAGGAGGGGGCAATGGCGATGGTTCCACTGGTCTCACATATTTTTTCAATAAAGATCTATGGAACACATCATGGATCCTCCAAGTCTGCGGAAGATCCAGTCGAAACGCTACTGGATTGATCAGCGCAGATATTTTGAACGGGCCAATAAATCTTGGACCCAGTTTCCAAGATGGCACTCTCAATTTAATGTTTTTAGTGGACAACCACACCAGATCACCCACACACAGGTCCTGACCAGTCACATGTCTCCTGTCAGCCATTCGCTTATATCTCTCACCCATCATCTCCAAATTCACTTGTATCCTCCACCAGATAGAGGATAAGGTAGAAGAAAACCTTTCCTCCTCTGGCATCCCAGAGGAACTAGTCCCAGAAAAGGTACCAAACTGAGGATGAAAACCATATGCTCCAAAAAATGGCGACTTACCCGTGGATTCCTGTCTACGGTTATTCAAAGCAAACTCCGCTAAGGGCAGGAATGAGGACGAGTCCTCCTGATTCTCTGCCACAAAGCACCTCGAGTAGGTCTCCAGGTTCTGATTAGTACGCTCAGTCTGTCCATTCGACTGCGGATGGAAAGCCGAAGAGAACGAAAGTTGAATGCCAAGCCGAGAGCAGAACGCCCTCCAGAACCTGGAGACAAACTACGTGCCCCTATCAGAAACCACATCCGAAGGAATACCATGAAATCTCACGATATTGTCAACTAAAATTTGCGCAAGAGTCTTGGCATTAGGCAGACTAGTTAACGATACAAAATGAGTCATCTTGCTAAAACGATCAACTACCACCAAAATTACTGTTTTCCCCGAGGAACTCGGCAGATCCGTAATAAAGTCCATGGACAAGTGCGTCCAAGGACGAGACGGAATAGTTGAAGGAAGGAGTGAACGAGCCGGTCGAGTATGAGCAACCTTAGATTGCACAGGTCTCACATGCTGCCACGTAATCCTCAATGCTCCTACGTAACCTGGGCCACCAGAACCTCCGAGACACAAGGTCACAGGTGGACTTACCACCAGGATGTCCGGCAAGGACAGTATCGTGATGTTCCTTGAAAACCTTGTATCGCAGTTCTTCGGGAACACACAACCTCCCTGGGGGACAGCAACCAGGAGCCCCCTCCTGGGCTCCCAAGACCTCCATCTCCAATTCGGGATACAGAGCAGAAACCACAACCCCGTCAGCCAAAATCGGAGCAGGATCCTCTGAATCACCTCCCCCAGGAAAACTGTGAGACAACGCATCTGCCTTGATGTTTTTGACCCCCGGATAAAAAGTAACAACAAAATTGAACCTGGTAAAAAACAGTGACCATCTGGCCTGTCTAGGATTCAGACGCTTGGCAGATTGCAGGTAAGCCAAATTCTTATGATTCGTATAGACAGTAACGGGGTGAGAAGCCCCCTCCAACCAGTGACGCCATTCCTCAAAGGCCAACTTGATGGCCAGCAACTCTCTATCTCCCACATCATAGTTCCTCTCGGCGACCGAGAGCTTCTTGGAAAAGAAAGCACACAGGACCCATTTGCCAGGAGAAGAACCCTGCGACAGCACCGCTCCCACACCCACTTCTGATGCATCCACCTCCACCACGAATGGTTGAGACACATCGGGCTGCCCCAGAATGGGAGCAGACGCAAAATACTCCTTAATAGTCTAAAAGGCCTGCAATGCCTCCTCCGACCAAACAGAGACATCAGTGCCATCTTTGTCATATCAGTCAGAGGTTTAACAATGGTGGAATAGTTTAGAATAAATTTTCTATAATAGTTAGTAAACCCCAAAAACCGCATCAAAGCTTTCTGATTCACTGATCGGTCCCATTCCAGAACCGCCCGGACTTTATCGGGGTCCATACGAAAGCCAGAGTCGGAAAGCAGATATCCCAAAAACAGAAGCTCCTGCACAGAAAACACACATTTTTCCAATTTGGCATATAACTTATTCTCCTGAAGGATCATCGAAACCTGTCTCACATGATCCTGATGGGTCTTCAGATCAGGAGAGTAAATTAAAATGTCATCTAAGTAAACTAAATCAAATGTAGAAATATAAAAAATAGAGGATTAGGGTACAATTAAAGTTATCTGGTATTGAAAGTGGACCAGGTAACACAGAGAAGAGTACCTGAGGTAGAGGTTAACAGAGGCGCCAAGGGGTGGAGGTGAAACTTCCAACGAGTGGTATATATACGTTATGCTTGTTTCCAACTATAAAATAGGGTAGGCCGCACAGGTGTTTCGGTGGGTCAAGGATATCCTTGCCCACTGAGGAGAGGTAAAGGTGGTGTAGAAAGGAAAAAAAGGGGAAGGAGAAACCCTTCACACCCGTTAAAAAGAAAAAGAAGACACGTAATAGGCGCCAAATACCCTCAGTCACTAAACGTGATGATAATTTGAATCAGTGGTTAGTTATGTATATAACAAGGTAGGTTTAAATAAAAGGACCTTCACCCAGGTCTAATAAAAGAGCCAGAGGTTTGGGACTATCAATATCCTTATGGTGGTGATATCGACAGATAGTAAATATAAAATAAGAATGATAAAATCAAATGCACTCACTTCACGGGGGGGGGGGGGGGGGGGAGCAGTCACCCGGATCAATTCAGAGACCCCTGGGACTACTTTTCCCCCCGGCCAGGATCACATGCAGAAATGTAAATAATTGAACAACGCCTATACAAGTGGCTTCTGGTCAATCATTTTAATTGGTACGTGACTCAACGCGTTTCGAGGGTCTAAAGCCCTCTTCTTCAGGAGAAAAATAAAAATTTAAATTTAATTATAAAAAATATTAATAAATGTAATGAATATAAAAATATATATAAAATGCATAGTGTATCATAAACATAAATATACAGAACCAGAATTTACAATGCAACCGGCTTCATAGTGCTGACTATGTAAAAGAAAATTAGAAAATTAGAATTCCAGTGGACCATTAGTAGAAGATGAATATACGTGCATACAAGAATAAAAACATATATTGTGTAACCAAAAAACCTCTCTTGGCCTGAGTACATATAAAAGAAAAGACACACATATACATACACATACACATATATATATATATATCTAAGTAAACTACCACGAACCTCCCCACCAAGTGATGAAAAATGTCATTGACGAATCTCTGAAATACCGCTGGCGCGTTCGTCAACCCAAAAGGCATAACCATATTCTCAAAATGACCCTCGTGCATATTGAAGGCCGTCTTCCACTCATCCCCTTCCTTGATTCTGATCAGATTGTAGGCCCCTCTCAAATCCAACTTGGAGAACACCCTGGCACCAACAATCTGATCAAAAAGGTCGGTGATCAAAGGAAGGGGATACGGATCCCGGACCGTAATACGGTTCAATTCCCGAAAATCCAAGCAGTGATCCATCCTTTTTCTTGACAAAGAAAAAACCTACTGCCACCGGAGACTTAGATGGCCTAATATGACCTTTTGCCAAACTCTCGGCGATATACTTTCGCATTACCTCTCTTTCAGGTTGGGAAAGATTGTAAAGGCAAGACTTTGGCAACTTAGCTCCTGGGATGAGATTAACTGGACAATCATAGTCACAATGAGGGGGCAATTCCTGGGTCCCACCCTCCGAAAAGACATCCGCAAAGTCTGAGAGATATTGAGCTAGAACCGCAGTGGACACCCCAGAGAAAGATGTGCCAAGACAATTCTCCGAACCAAATTCTCCCCAACCAATAATTTGTCTTGCTTGCCAATCAATAATTGGATTATGCTTTGTCAACCACGGTAAACCTAGGACTATAGGAGCAGGCAAATCCCTCATGACAAAACAAGATATAAACTCTACATGTGAATCACCCATCCTCAACTGAATACCATGTGCAATATGAGTGAGACTCCTTTGAGAAAGAGGTGAAGAATCTATAGCAAACACCGGAATCTCCCTTTCTAAAGTGCACGTACTTAGACCCAGATTTTGAAAAAAGAGAAAGTCAATAAGGTTTAACCCAGCACCACAGTCAATGAATACCTCCACAGAATTTTTTTTTTCAGTTTTTGAGTCTAGCGCCACCATAGCTGGAAGGAGAAAATGAGAATTACAGGGAGCTTGCATACCTGCTTGTTCCACTACTCCATTCACGCTACCAAGAATCAGGACGTTTTTTTTTTTCTTTAATATCATGCAGTTTAACAAAAGGACAAGCAAAAACAAAATGGTCACTTTTTCCACAGTAGTAACATCGTTTATGTAATCTCCTAAAGTTTTTCCTATCAGAACGAAAAGATATCTGACCCAACTGCATGGATTCCTCCCCTACCCCAGAGTTATAAGTAATATCACCCTGGGCAGCAGGTGAGACGAGACCACACGCAGAAGGGATCCCTTGCGCGGAGGGACACTTAAACCTCTTTTTGATACGTCTATCCAACCGTATAGCCAAAGACATGGCATTCTCTAGAGTATCTGGGTACTCATGAAAAGCCAGGGCATCTTTCAACCTCTCAGATAACCCCTGACAAAACTGACTACGTAACGCAGGGTCGTTCCAACCTGACTCAGTAGCCCATCTCCTAAACTCCACGCAGTAAACCTCTGCAGTATTTTCACCCTGTAATAAGTTACGCAATTTAGATTCTGCCATCGAGACCCGATCTGGGTCATCGTAAATCAATCCCAGGGCTTTGAAAAATTCCTCCACCGACCGGAGGGCCAGAGAACCGGGTGGCAGAGAAAAAGCCCAGGATTGCGCGTCCCCTTTAAGCAGAGACATGATGATACCAACCCTCTGACTTTCATCACCTGACGAAAATGGACGCAGTCGAAAATACAGTTTGCATGACTCTTTAAAGCGGATAAAATCATCCGCACCCCCTGTAAATTTCTCGGGAAGAGTAACTTTCGGCTCCCCACCAATTTGACCTGCACCTGATGCCAGAACACTCTGACACTGTGTGACCGAACTACGCAGATCCGCAACCTCTAGGGATAATCCCTGCATGCGGTCAACCAGTGCATCAATTGACGCCATCACAAAACCACTGAGTAATGGCAGTCACAGTATGGCGGGTTATAATGTCATGGCGGACAGGAACTCAGATACACAAACAACCAAATACACAAGTGTCTAGGCTAGATGCTCTGGACAGGTCACCTCCTAGCACATCCCTGACTTCTCTTCCTATGCTGCTAAGCCCCCTTTCAGACCTTGATGGTAGGTAAGAAGTGTCCTCGTGCCTGGGCTGCAAACACCCTAGAATTCCTGAGATGGTGAAAGGGGAGAAGGGGTAGAAGACGCACAAATAGCCTAGACCGCAAACAACACAAACAGAAATGAAACTTATCTGAGCTGGAACAGACAATCCTTCCTTCCTGAATCCAAGACCAGAATGAATACTATATAATACTGGGATAGAGGACCTGAAGGAAGGCGGATCCAGCATGATTTCAAAACAAACAAAAAGGTTAGACACGTGCTGCCAATCTGACAGACCTCCGCACACCATCTGAGCAGGGCATGACAGCAACTTTTTTTTTTCTTTTTTTTTTTACAGAGGATGATAGATGTCCCCCATAGTGCATCAAAGGTTTCTGCATGTGATGCTTTGTAGTTGGAGACCAGTCAAAGTGCCAATGGCTGACTTCTGTCCTCTACCAAATGTGTGTCACTGCCAGTTCTCTGAAAAGGTCTGGGCAGACGTTCTTCTCTACCTCTTGCATGACGTTCTTTATTTTGGTTTCACTTTGTCTTCTCCTTTCCTTCTCCCAGCTGTCACCTATTTACACTAATTGCCTCCCTTTATATTCCCTCCTATACTGCCTCACTTTGCGGTTTATACTACTTCCTGGATTGTGTTCACTGCTGGAGGCTGTGGCTGCTGATTCCTCAGATAAGTCCTTTTCCTTTATTTGTGTTTCCTTGCTGGCTTGATTCTAGGTGACCCTGACTCCGTCCGTATTAAGTGCAGGGAGCCGGTGGTCGTGTCCCCTCACTATTATAGGGTTTTCAGGTGTCATACAGTATTAAGTACGTGGGCATGCAATCATCTACCATAAAGATCTTTGCATGGACATAGCAGTCAGGGAGAGCTCTAGGGGTTTTATAGGGCTCACCCATATGCTCCTCAGTTTGGGATCAAGCCAGTCGGATGTTTATTTATAAGTTCCAGCTTTCTGCAACACCATCCGTGACAATGTGCCAACAATGGACATAATATCAGGACTGGATTGTGGACCAATAATTAGGTGGTTTGCTCTGAGGAATCTCATCTTGGACATCATGTAGACAGCAAGGTGCATGTTCACTGCTTACCTAAGGAAGAGACAGCACCAGGATGCACCATGAGAAGAATGTAAGTTGGAGGATGCAGAGCGTTGCTATAGACAATATTCTGCTGGGAAATCTTGGGTCCTGGCATTTACATGGCAACAGTATTCCCTAATGGCAGTGGCCTCTTGAAGCAGGATATTGCACCATGGATAACAAAAAGTTACTTTCACACTAGCGTTAATATTTTCTGGTATTGAGATCTGTCATAGGATCTCAATACCAGAAAAAAACTCCTTAGTTGTGTCCCCATTCATTGTCAATGGGGACAAAATGTAACTGAACAGAATGGAGTGCTCCAAAATGCATTCTGTTCCGTTTGGTTGCGTTCTCATACCGGAGAGCAAACCGCAGTATGCTGTGGTTTTCTTTCCGTCATGAGATGCGGAGCAAGATGGATTTTCCATGAACAGACCCACAATGCAAGTCAATGGGGACGGATCCGTTTTCTCTGACACAATCTGACACACTAGAAAATGGTTCCATCCCCATTGACTTTTAATGGCGTTCATGACGGATCCATCTTGGCTATGCTAAAGATAATACAACCGGATCCGTTCATAACGGATGCAGATGGTTGTATTATCAGTAGAAGAAGCGTTTTTGCTGAACCATGCCGGATTCAGCAAAAACACTAGTGTGAGAGTAGCCTTACATCACAAAGAGTTAAAGGCGTTGTCTCACTTCAGTAAGTGGCATTTATCATGTAGAGAAAGTGAACACAAAGCACTTACTAATGTATTGTGATTGTCCATATTGTCTCCTTTGGTGGCTGGATTCATTTTTCCATCATATTTTATACTGCTTGTTTCTATGGGGACAACCACCCTGCAAAAAAAGCTCCGGCACTTTTTCCTATAGTTTCCAAGCACAGCCACCAATCCTGGATTGAAGGGTGGTCGTAACCATGGAAATGAGAAGTGTATAATCTGATGGAAAAATGAGTCTGAGTTTCAAATGGCAAGTGCAACTGTAGTCCAGAAACTAGCGTCAATCTGCATATAGATCCTGTGGCCAGTGATGGCCAGTTCACATTGTTCACCCGCGAACACATGCGGGCTGCCATCTTTTCTCACAAGTCCGGCGAGGCGCAGGTAAGCCCTGAAATCAAATGCGGTCACCGGGAGCAGGCAGTTCCGAGAACAGCCGCCGGGGGCCTTCATCGGGCTGTTCTTGGAACTGCCTGCTCCCGCTGACCGCATTTGTTTCAGACCGGCTCGCGGCACAGGCACAGGCTTACCTGCGCCTCACCGGACTTGTGAGAAAAGATGGCAGCCCGCCCGTGGCCAGGCTGCCCTTATCCTTGTTAGTTGTCCAAGTACACATAAAACTAATTAGTTAACTGTTGGCATTGATTAAAACAATAAGTATCATGATTGCATTGTGAATTAAAATGGCCACTACAGTATCTCAAATTGGAAATATAAAAATGAGGTAGAAAGGCCCTCGCATATAATTTTTTAGAGGTCAGCTCACCAGTAGAGTTGAGCGAACACCTGGATGTTCGGGTTCGAGAAGTTCGGCCGAACATCCCGGAAATGTTCGGGTTCGGGATCCGAACCCGATCCGAACTTCGTCCCGAACCCGAACCCCATTGAAGTCAATGGGGACCCGAACTTTTCGGCACTAAAACGGCTGTAAAACAGCCCAGGAAAGGGCTAGAGGGCTGCAAAAGGCAGCAACATGTAGGTAAATCCCCTGCAAACAAATGTGGATAGGGAAATTAATTAAAATAAAAATTAAATAAATAAAAATTAACCAAAATCAATTGGAGAGAGGTTCCATAGCAGAGAATCTGGCTTCCCGTCACCCACCACTGGAACAGTCCATTCTCAGATATTTAGGCCCCGGCACCCAGGCAGAGGAGAGAGGTCCCGTAACAGACAATCTGGCTTCATGTCAGCAGAGAATCAGTCTTCATGTCATAGCAGAGAATCAGGCTTCACGTCACCCACCACTGTAAGAGTCCATTTTCATAAATTTAGGCCCAGCACCCAGGCAGAGGAGAGAGGTCCCGTAACAGAGGATCTGGCTTCATGTCAGCAGAGAATCAGTCTGCATGTCATAGCAGAGAATCAGGCTTCACGTCAGCCACCACTGCAACAGTCCATTGTCATAAATTTAGGCCCAGCACCCAGGCAGAGGAGAGAGGTCCCGTAACAGAGGATCTGGCTTCATGTCAGCAGAGAATCAGTCTGCATGTCATAGCAGAGAATCAGGCTTCACGTCAGCCACCACTGCAACAATCCATTGGCATATATTTAGGCCTAGCACACAGGCAGAGGAGAGGTTCATTCAACTTTGGGTAGCCTTGCAATATAATGGTAAAATGAAAATAAAAATAGGATTGAATGAGGAAGTGCCCTGGAGTCCAATAATATATGGTTATGGGGAGGTAGTTAATGTCTAATCTGGACAAGGGACGGACAGGTCCTGTGGGATCCATGCCTGGTTCATTTTTATGAACGTCAGCTTGTCCACATTGGCTGTAGACAGGCGGCTGCGTTTGTCTGTAATGACGCCCCCTGCCGTGCTGAATACACGTTCAGACAAAACGCTGGCTGCCGGGCAGGCCAGCACCTCCAAGGCATAAAAGGCTAGCTCTGGCCACGTGGACAATTTAGAGACCCAGAAGTTGAATGGGGCCGAACCATCAGTCAGTACGTGGAGGGGTGTGCACACGTACTGTTCCACCATGTTAGTGAAATGTTGCCTCCTGCTAACACGTTGCGTATCAGGTGGTGGTGCAGTTAGCTGTGGCGTGTTGACAAAAGTTTTCCACATCTCTGCCATGCTAACCCTGCCCTCAGAGGAGCTGGCCGTGACACAGCTGCCTTGGCGACCTCTTGCTCCTCCTCTGCCTTGGCCTTGGGCTTCCACTTGTTCCCCTGTGACATTTGGGAATGCTCTCAGTAGCGCGTCTACCAACGTGCGCTTGTACTCGCGCATCTTCCTATCACGCTCCAGTGCAGGAAGTAAGGTGGGCACATTGTCTTTGTAGCGTGGATCCAGCAGGGTGGCAACCCAGTAGTCCGCACAGGTTAAAATGTGGGCAACTCTGCTGTCGTTGCGCAGGCACTGCAGCATGTAGTCGCTCATGTGTGCCAGGCTGCCCAGGGGTAAGGACAAGCTGTCCTCTGTGGGAGGCGTATCGTCATCGTCCTGCCTTTCCCCCCAGCCACGCACCAGTGATGGACCCGAGCTGCGTTGGGTGCCACCCCGCTGTGACCATGCTTCATCCTCATCCTCCTCCACCTCCTCCTCATCCTCGTCCTCCTCGTCCTCCAGTAGTGGGCCCTGGCTGGCCACATTTGTACCTGGCCTCTGCTGTTGCCAAAAACCTCCCTCTGAGTCACTTCGAAGAGACTGGCCTGAAAGTGCTAAAAATGACCCCTCTTCCTCCTCCTCCTCCTCCTCCTCCTGGGCCACCTCCTCTTCCATCATCGCCCTAAGTGTTTTCTCAAGGAGACATAGAAGTGGTATTGTAACGCTGATAACGGTGTCATCGCCACTGGCCATGTTGGTGGAGTACTCGAAACAGCGCAACAGGGCACACAGGTCTCGCATGGAGGCCCAGTCATTGGTGGTGAAGTGGTGCTGTTCTGTAGTGCGACTGACCCGTGCGTGCTGCAGCTGAAACTCCACTATGGCCTGCTGCTGCTCGCACAGTCTGTCCAGCATGTGCAAGGTGGAGTTCCACCTGGTGGGCACGTCGCATATGAGGCGGTGAGCGGGAAGGCCGAAGTTACGCTGTAGCGCAGACAGGCGAGCAGCGGCAGGATGTGAACGCCGGAAGCGCGAACAGACGGCCCGCACTTTATGCAGCAGCTCTGACATGTCGGGGTAGTTGTGAATGAACTTCTGCACCACCAAATTCAGCACATGCGCCAAGCAAGGGATGTGCGTCAAATTGGCTAGTCCCAGAGCTGCAACGAGATTTCGCCCATTATCACACACCACCAGGCCGGGCTTGAGGCTCACCGGCAGCAACCACTCGTCGGTCTGTTGTTCAATACCCCGCCACAACTCCTGTGCGGTGTGGGGCCTGTCCCCCAAACATATGAGTTTCAGAATGGCCTGCTGACGTTTACCCCGGGCTGTGCTGAAGTTGGTGGTGAAGGTGTGTGGCTGACTGGATGAGCAGGTGGAAGAAGAGGAGGAGGAAGCCGAGAAGGAGGAGGTGGCAACAGGAGGCAAAGAATGTTGCCCTGCGATCCTTGGCGGCGG
Organism: Bufo gargarizans; assembly: GCF_014858855.1. NCBI lineage: Eukaryota > Metazoa > Chordata > Amphibia > Anura > Bufonidae > Bufo > Bufo gargarizans. Next base: position 69,496,015 of record NC_058090.1, on the reverse strand, counting down.
AAGGACGTGCGCCAAACAGCTCTCCGCCTGGGGCCCAGCTGCCACTACATTTACCCAGTGTGCAGTTAGGGAGATATAGCGTCCCTGGCCGTGCTTACTGGTCCACGTATCTGTGGTTAGGTGGACCTTGCTACAGATGGCGTTGCGCAGTGCACACTTGATTTTATCGGATACTTGGTTGTGCAGGGAAGGCACGGCTCTCTTGGAGAAGTAGTGCCGGCTGGGAACAACATACTGTGGGACAGCAAGCGACATGAGCTGTTTGAAGCTGTCTGTGTCCACCAGCCTAAATGACAGCATTTCATAGGCCAGTAGTTTAGAAATGCTGGCATTCAGGGCCAGGGATCGAGGGTGCCTAGGTGGGAATTTACGCTTTCTATCAAATGTTTGTGAGATGGAGAGCTGAACGCTGGCGTGTGACATGGTTGAGACGCTTGGTGACGGAGGTGGTGGTGGTGGTGTTGGTGGTACATCCCCTGTTTGCTGGGCGGCAGGTGCCAACGTTCCTCCAGAGGCGGAGGAAGAGGCCGAGGCGGCAGCAGCAGAATAGGCCGAGGCGGCAGCAGCAGAAGAGGTAGCAGGGGGAGCCTGAGTGACTTCCTTGGTTTTAAGGTGTTTACTCCACTGCAGTTCATGCTTTGCATGCAGGTGCCTGGTCATGCAGGTTGTGCTCAGGTTCAGAACGTTAATGCCTCGCTTCAGGCTCTGATGGCACAGCGTGCAAACCACTCGGGTCTTGTCGTCAGCACATTGTTTGAAGAAGTGCCATGCCAGGGAACTCCTTGAAGCTGCCTTTGGGGTGCTCGGTCCCAGATGGCGGCGGTCAGTAGCAGGCGGAGTCTCTTGGCGGCGGGTGTTCTGCTTTTGCCCACTGCTCCCTCTTTTGCTACGCTGTTGGCTCGGTCTCACCACTGCCTCTTCCTCCGAACTGTGAAAGTCAGTGGCACGACCTTCATTCCATGTGGGGTCTAGGACCTCATCGTCCCCTGCATCGTCTTCCACCCAGTCTTGATCCCTGACCTCCTGTTCAGTCTGCACACTGCAGAAAGACGCAGCAGTTGGCACCTGTGTTTCGTCATCATCAGAGACATGCTGAGGTGGTATTCCCATGTCCTCATCATCAGGAAACATAAGTGGTTGTGCGTCAGTGCATTCTATGTCTTTCACCGCTGGGGAAGGGCTAGGTGGATGCCCTTGGGAAACCCTGCCAGCGGAGTCTTCAAACAGCATAAGAGACTGCTGCATAACTTGAGGCTGAGACAGTTTCCCTGGTATGCATGGGGGTGATGTGACAGACTGATGGGGTTGGTTTTCAGGCGCCATCTGTGCGCTTTCTGCAGAAGACTGGGTGGGAGATAATGTGAACGTGCTGGATCCACTGTCGGCCACCCAATTGACTAATGCCTGTACCTGCTCAGGCCTTACCATCCTTAGAACGGCATTGGGCCCCACCATATATCGCTGTAAATTCTGGCGGCTACTGGGACCTGAGGTAGTTGGTACACTAGGACGTGTGGATGTGGCAGAACGGCCACGTCCTCTCCCAGCACCAGAGGGTCCACTAACACCACCACGACCATGTCCACGTCCGCAGTCCCTTACTAGATGTTTTTCTCATTGTTATGGTTCACCACAACAACAAATATATTATTTGGCCCAATGTATTGTATTCAAATTCAGCGGGATATAAATTTGAGGCCTAGTATTTAGGCGCTGGGTGACCGGTATGGATTTAGTGACAGAATTAGACTTGGAAATGCACAGAAGCGTGTGTGTGAAGTTATTCTGAATGACCCAATGTGCACCTTGAATATTATATACCCTTTTAGGGATAGATTTCAAATAGCTCTGATATAGCAGAAACCACTAAATTATGAAATTGCTAAATTGGGAATTGTATTTCAACCCAGAACAAAAAATGTGCTTTGACGGACACTAAATATCTTGCCCAGCAACAACAGTACAGCGGTAACGAGAGATTTAGCAGGATATAAATTTGAGGCCTAGTATTTAGGCGCTGGGTGACAGGTATGGGTTTAGTGACAGAATTAGACTTGGAAATACACAGTAGCGGGTGTGTGTGAAGTTATTCTGAATGACCCAATGTGCACCTTGAATATTATATACCCTTTTAGGGATAGATTTCAAATAGCTCTGATATAGCAGAAACCACTAAATTATGAAATTGCTAAATTGGGAATTGTATTTCAACCCAGAACAAAAAATGTGCTTTGACGGACACTAAATATCTTGCCCAGCAACAACAGTACAGCGGTTACGAGAGATTTAGCAGGATATAAATTTGAGGCCTAGTATTTAGGCGCTGGGTGACAGGTATGGGTTTAGTGACAGAATTAGACTTGGAAATACACAGTAGCGGGTGTGTGTGAAGTTATTCTGAATGACCCAATGTGCACCTTGAATATTATATACCCTTTTAGGGATAGATTTCAAATAGCTCTGATATAGCAGAAACCACTAAATTATGAAATTGCTAAATTGGGAATTGTACTTCAACCCAGAACAAAAAATGTGCTTTGACGGACACTAAATAACTTTCCCAGCTACAACAGGACAGCGGTAACGAGAGATTTAGCGGGATATAAATTTGAGGCCTAGTATTTAGGCGCTGGGTGACAGGTATGGGTTTAGTGACAGAATTAGACTTGGAAATACACAGTAGCGGGTGTGTGTGAAGTTATTCTGAATGACCCAATGTGCACCTTCAATATGATCTACCCTTTTAGGGATAGATTTCAAATAGCTCTGATATAGCAGAAACCACTAAATTATGAAATTGCTAAATTGGGAATTGTATTTCAACCCAGAACAAAAAATGTGCTTTGACGGACACTAAATAACTTTCCCAGCTACAACAGGACAGCGGTAACGAGAGATTTAGCAGGATATAAATTTGAGGCCTAGTATTTAGGCGCTGGGTGACAGGTATGGGTTTAGTGACAGAATTAGACTTGAAAATACACAGTAGCGGGTGTGTGTGAAGTTATTCTGAATGACCCAATGTGCACCTTGAATATTATATACCCTTTTAGGGATAGATTTCAAATAGCTCTGATATAGCAGAAACCACTAAATTATGAAATTGCTAAATTGGGAATTGTACTTCAACCCAGAACAAAAAATGTGCTTTGACGGACACTAAATAACTTTCCCAGCTACAACAGGACAGCGGTAACGAGAGATTTAGCAGGATATAAATTTGAGGCCTAGTATTTAGGCGCTGGGTGACAGGTATGGGTTTAGTGACAGAATTAGACTTGAAAATACACAGTAGCGGGTGTGTGTGAAGTTATTCTGAATGACCCAATGTGCACCTTGAATATTATATACCCTTTTAGGGATAGATTTCAAATAGCTCTGATATAGCAGAAACCACTAAATTATGAAATTGCTAAATTGGGAATTGTACTTCAACCCAGAACAAAAAATGTGCTTTGACGGACACTAAATAACTTTCCCAGCTACAACAGGACAGCGGTAACGAGAGATTTAGCGGGATATAAATTTGAGGCCTAGTATTTAGGCGCTGGGTGACCGGTATGGATTTAGTGACAGAATTAGACTGGGATATGGCCAAAAAATAACCACACTATTGCTGGTTAAATGCACTTGGTGACGGGCGCAGCTTGCCCCTGATGTAGTATATGGCCAAAAAATGAACAGACTATTGCTGGTTAAATGCACTTGGTGTCACAGCTTGACCAACCACACTACTGAGGGTTAAATGCACTTGGTGACGGGCGCAGCTTGCCCCTGATGTAGTATATGGCCAAAAAATAAACAGACTATTGCTGGTTAAATGCACTTGGTGTGACAGCTTCACCCTGATGTAGGCTTTAGCCAGAAAACAACCACACCATTGAGGGTTAAATGCACTTGGTGACAGGCGCAGCTTGCCCCTGATTTTGTATATGGCCAAAAAATGAACAGACTATTGCTGGTTAAATGCACTTGGTGTGACAGCTTCACCCTGATGTAGGCTTTAGCCAAAAAACAACCACACCATTGAGGGTTAAATGCACTTGGTGACAGGCGCAGCTTGCCCCTGATTTTGTATATGGCCAAAAAATGAACAGACTATTGCTGGTTAAATGCACTTGGTGTGACAGCTTCACCCTGATGTAGGCTTTAGCCAAAAAACAACCACACCATTGAGGGTTAAATGCACTTGGTGACAGGCGCAGCTTGCCCCTGATTTTGTATATGGCCAAAAAATGAACAGACTATTGCTGGTTAAATGCACTTGGTGTGACAGCTTCACCCTGATGTAGGCTTTAGCCAAAAAACAACCACACCATTGAGGGTTAAATGCACTTGGTGACAGGCGCAGCTTGCCCCTGATTTTGTATATGGCCAAAAAATGAACAGACTATTGCTGGTTAAATGCACTTGGTGTGACAGCTTCACCCTGATGTAGGCTTTAGCCAAAAAACAACCACACCATTGAGGGTTAAATGCACTTGGTCGCAGCTTGTGCTGGCGCACCACAAGACACAAAATGGCCGCCGATCACCCCAGAAAAATGTGACTGACAAACGGTCTGGGCAGCCTAAAAACAGTGAGCAATTGAGGATCAGCAGCTCAATGATCCACAGCTGCAGATCGATCAGTTAATCAAGTCCTTTGGAGGAGTTAATCTGCCTAATCTCGCCCTACTGTCGCAGCCGCAACCTCTCCCTACGCTAATCAGAGCAGAGTGACGGGCGGCGCTATGTGACTCCAGCTTAAATAGAGGCTGGGTCACATGGTGCTCTGGCCAATCACAGCCATGCCAATAGTAGGCATGGCTGTGATGGCCTCTTGGGGCAAGTAGTATGACGCTTGTTGATTGGCTGCTTTGCAGCCTTTCAAAAAGCGCCAAGAAAGCGTCACAAAAGCGCCAAGAAAGCGACGAACACCGAACCCGAACCCGGACTTTTACGAAAATGTCCGGGTTCGGGTCCGTGTCACGGACACCCCAAAATTCGGTACGAACCCGAACTATACAGTTCGAGTTCGCTCATCCCTACTCACCAGCAGTCCCTTACATATAATGTTTTACAGGGTCAGCTCATCAGCAGACCCTTGCATATAATTTTTTACAGGGTCAACTCACCAGCAGGCCTTCACTTACAGCTCACCTGAAATCCCTTACATATAATTTTTTAGAGTGTCAGCTCACCAGCACGCCCTCACCTACAATGTTTTACAGGGTCAGCTCACCAGTAGGCCTTCGCATATAATTTTTTAGATGGTCAGCTCACCAGCAGTCCCACACCTAAAATCTTTTACAGGGTAAGCTAACCAGCAGGCCCTCGCATATCATTTTTTAGAGGGTCAGCTCACCAGTAGACCTTCACCTTCAATCTTTTGCCAGGTCAGTTCACCTGAAGGCACTAGCATATTATGTTTTAGAGGATCAACTCACCTGAAGGCCCTCACCTACAACCTTTTAGAGGGTCAGCACACCAGCAGGCCCTCGCATAAAATTATTTACAGGGTCATCTCACCAGCATGCCCTCACCTACAATCTTTTACAGGGTCAGCTCACCAGCATGCCCGCACCTCAAATCTTTTATAGGGTCAGCTTACCAGCAGGCCCTCGCATATGATTTACATGGTCAGCTCACCAGCTGGCCCTTGCATATAATTTTTTAGAGGGTCAGCTCACCAGCAGGCCCTCACCTACAATGTTTTACAGGGTCAGCTCACCAGCAAGCCCTCGCATATAATTTTTGAGAGGGTCAGCTCACCAGTAGGCCTGCACCTAAAATCTTTTACAGGTTCAGCTCACCTATAGGCCCGCACCTAAAATCTTTTAGAGGGTCAGCTCACCAGCAGGCCCTCACATATATTTTTTTAGAGGGTCAGATCACCTGCAGGCCCTCACCTACAACTTTTTACAGTGTCAGCTCACCAGCAGGCCCTCGGATATAATTTCTTACAGGGTCAGCCAAGTCTTCTGTCTTCTGGCCAGTCACATTTATCAGAATCACTTCCTCTTCTGCAGGGGCATAACGATCGCGGTTGCAGAGTGTGCGAATGCCACCAGGCCCGGCAGGCTGCACTTACATACAATGGGGTTCAGCACTCTCACTGTACTTCATGCCAGGCCCCATCAGAGTGCTCAACCCACCTGCATTATATGCAGTACAGCACTGCCCTACTAGAATTTGTCACAAATTAATTGGGTAGGTAGAGCCTGACTAACATCGGTTAGGCTCGGCCCATTCACTTAATTTGTGACTTATTCTAGTAGGGCAGTGCTGGGACCTGATAGATGCTGTATTGCATTTGATACAAGTGAGTTGAGAGCTCTGACCTAACCCGGCATGAAGTACAGTGACAGTGCCAGGCCCCCTTAGATGTGAGTCAGGACTGGGGGCAGTGGGGGAGTGGAAGGGCACTATATATATATATATATATATATATATATATATACACATATAGTGACACAGTGCGAGGTTTGGTCTGATAAAACATTTTAAATGCCGGTCCGGGTTTTGGCAGCACCTGGCTGTCCTTCAATAGGCAGCTGGGCTCAGAAGCCATGTCTCTGTGTTGGGATCTGGGAGCCTTGTGTCTAGATGAAGGCTTGCTACCTGTTTGGCGTGAAAACAGGTTGGTGCTGCTATCAGCAAGGACTCTTTGAGGCAGAATTGCCGCATGGTGTAAATTACCACCAAAACCGTGACTTTTTGTTTGAATATGACTGCTTGTTTTGTCACTTGCCTAAAATGTAAATAAAACACTGAACTGTTTGATCCAAAGAACTTGTTGTTGCCTCTATACTGCGTCCGCTAATCCTGTCTACCAGAGCGAGTCCCCACAATAAATATATATATATATATATATATAGTAAACAATATTGTCACAATAATAGGGACACTTCCATCAGGCATATTTTTCAAAGTCAATATTCATTAAAAACTATTTTTTTGAATATTTGCCTTCTCAAAAATATTTTGTCAGCATCATGCTATTGTACATATAAATTAGATCTACATAGTTTTATGGGATTACTGTAGCCTTCTTTATGCGGAGAGATAACACATTACAGTGTATCAACTTGTTGACAAATACAGCTATGTGTAACATGCTGTGTATCCACAAGATTCTACTTAACAAAACAAACTAAAGCTAAATGGCTAGAATTTGGAATTAGAATTACCAGTAACACTAATGAAGATTATTCTTATATGCAACCTGGTCCAGTACTTCCCTGGTCATCTTTAAATGACCTGTGTTGGGAGCCATGTTTTTCTAGTATGCCCTCCTCTCTCTCTCGAAATCGTCATAAAGAGAACACACTATGGTATTATAAAGGAGTTAACTACATTAGATATCTCACTAATGAAGGACTGATCCCTTAAACGTGTCAGTGTGTGGCTAAGTACATGTATCATTAGAGTCAGCATTTGAGACATATAATAATCCAGCTGCAGCATCTAAATTTCTTAAGGAACTCGTCCTTCATTTAAAAAGCGATCGTGTTCTCTACAGGATTAGACATTGACATTTTAGGTCTGTAAAGACTCCAGGGACAGCTTAATATGATCCACAACAAAATCTCCAGCTGCTGTGAATAGGAATTAAATGAGATAGATTGCTCTGTAATATATTCAATTACCCCATTAGATGTTTTCATGGATGACCCCAACCATAGACCTCCCCTCCCTACTCTTCATTAAACTAAGCCTTGAACACTATAGACGTGGAGAAACATGCTGCTAGTTGAATTTCTCTGCATTTATTTATATAGTCCAGTAATGATCATAGTAAGAGAAAAGCAATGGATGAAGTAAACAGGAGAGCTATACGGCATGACCAGAACTGTCTTAGTGCTACATCTCCACCAAGATGTTGATAATAATTAATATTCATCTTCACGGCATTTCAAAATTTCTGTAGGTTGGTTTCCAGGGATCGTCTTTAGTAACAGTTGTTAGCGGGTTTTGTTCCCCACTTCATGGTAAGATTTGTGCTTTTGAGTTTGACATGTTTTCTCAACGAGCGACATCTCATGAAAACACGAGGTATTTTGGGGGAAGCAATGTGATAAAAGCAGAAAAAGGACTTGAAAAGCAGAGTTGAGTTCTGCCAGATAAGTAAGTGACAGAAATGAAATGTCACATCTGGATGAAAAAAAAAAGAGAAGGGAAAAAAACATTTCATCTCCATAGCTCTATAAACAAATCTAAACACAGATAATTAGGTACGTAACAGAAAGCTCGTTCAGATCACAGCTTACTGCATCGTTTTAATGGGTTCATCTGTGCTGCTTCTTCTGGTATTTACTTATGTGCACAGTGTTTTATTGAAAGATGTGCTGCTCAGGGTGACGTCGAGAGATATGTGCCATGCTCAGGAGACGGCTCAGTAGCTGGCAGTACATTTATAAATACATATAGAAGGAGACAGAGATGTGTCATTGTGCGCCAGTTAATAAACTCTTTTCACAAACAATCAGAATACATTATATTTGCAGCCATTGGTGACTTTGGAGTTACAGAAAAACAACTCAAAGTATGAACTTTGTTTCATATAGTGACATTTCTTTTACAGATTGTCCTCTTAACCAGTGACTTTCAGCATTTTAATCTGCTAATTTGCCTTCAGTTTGTTTTTGCTCCTGTGTGTTGTAAAGTTATTGTAAAGTTATAGGTTACCTGGAGAGATTCACAGAATTTTATGAAAGAATTCGCTTCTTGGCAAATTACTTCTTCACAAAGCTCATTTCTTTGTAAGTAGTGAGTGCAATGACAGGGAGCAGCGATTGCGCCACCCCCCATCATTGCACCCTTACATACTGCATTCATACATCTGATGTACATAACACATGTAAAATTAGAAAAAAACAAAAAAATCATACCTGATTCATTTGATCTGAATCTGGTGCAAAATCTTGCTCGGTCCGAGATGACGTCATCACGCTGGCCAGCGTGGTGATGTCATATGTTACCGTGCACGGGATTTCGTCCGAGATCTTCAAGCAAGATCGTGGCGGCTGGCTCGTGGTGATCAAATGGTATGTTATTTTTTGTTTTTTTGCACTATTTCAGGTCAAATTGTTTCTTTACCACAAAGCACAAGAAAATTGGGCTCTGCAGCAAATCAAATTTATTCTAAAATTTGTATCGGTCAACAGCAATTAATATCATAGACAAGTTATATACACAAATACTCCAAAATACATACATTTTGACGCATGAACTGTTTGGCACTTACAAAATGAAACTGATTAATGATTTACAGGGGCATTATGTTTGCACAAAACACTGTAAAACTTTTTTGTATATTTTTGAAAGCTGTACAGTTTCCCAATTTACTTTCTGTATAAATGCTCCTTGATTGTCAAGAGCTCTGCTTGTTGGCACTTGGTAAGTAATCTTTATTGTTTACTCCAGACATTAGAAATCTGTATGTAATGAATGGACCGGCACTCCGTAATTTCTTTGCAAAAAAGACTTCTTTATTCGTCACCCATATGTGACGCGCGTTTCGGCACAAACATGTGCCTTTGTCAAACAACAGGTGATAGGAGCTACTATCACCTGTTGTTTGACAAAGGCACGTGTTTGTGCCGAAACGCGCGTCACATATGGGTGACGAAAAAATAAGTCTTTTTTGCAAAGAAATTACGGAGTGCCGGTCCATTCATTACATTTTGATGGGGATCCGACCTGCTGATTGTGCACCCGGACCTTAATGAAAGCGCAGTGCCGTCCATTTCTTCTGAATTAGAAATCTGTATGTCATGTGATAGACACAGGTGTATGGTTCGTTACAAGACCCAGATCTGATTACTTTAATGAAACAATATGTCCACATGGGACATATACACTTCAGATTTGCCAACTTGGTTTTACAGTATCAGCAAAGCGGATAAGATCTAAAGATCTTTAAAAAGCATCTGCAGATTTGTACCTATGAAACTGGCTGACCTGTTGCAAGTGTGCTTGGCAGCTGAAGGCATCCGTGTTGGTCCCATGTTCATATGTGCCTGCATTGTAGAGCAAAATGAAGTATTAATATATGCAATTGAGCCTCTAGGAGCAAAAGGGGGGCATTAATGTTACACTCAGTCTCTGCTCTCTCTGCAACTGCTGCGTCCTCTGCACTTTGATTGACAGTGCCAGGCAGAGTAAATGGGATCATACCTGTCTGGCTTTGTCAATCAAAGTGCAGAGGGTGTGGTAGTTTCAAAGAGAGCTGAGTTTCTAGGAGCTTCTACAGGCTAAAATGCATATATTAAAACATAATTTTCCCAAAACTGAGGGCACATATGAAAATGGGACCAGCACAGTTCGCCCGGCGGCCGTGATTCGAGGAACATGAGAACATAGGGTGATATCCGCCGGCGCCATATTCTTTTGCATTGCGCTGAACTTTGACCCATGACATATCCATCAGGTGGGACAGTACAGCAAATTGAGACGTTTCAGCACATGGACACTCCCCCACCATATCAAAGAACCCGATCTGGCAGCCATTTTACATTCTGTGTTTTGCCAGTGTAGGGAGTGGTTGCTTTGTGGAGCAGGGACAGGCTATTAAAGACAACAAACGCTAGCTAATAGGGCCACAAAAGTCAATTTAAGGACTGGTATAGGTGTGCTATCGATAGGTGTGATATACTGAGGGGTGTTATATACTTATACTTTCCATGCTAAAAAGTATATTATATTATAATGCATTTGTATTGTGCACTAGTTGTGTGCGGTTCTGCTGTGATGCCACAGCTATATAGAGGGACAAACCCTATTGGAACAACTAATTGCAGCGGGTGTGATATACCTGTTGCCCCCCAAAAAACTGATTGAGGGGTATGATATACCTATAATATACTTTCTACTATAAAAAGTATATAGTGCATTTGTATTGTGCACTAGTTGTGTGCGGTTCTAATGCGATACCGCAGCTATATAAAGGGACAAACGCTATTGGAACAACTAATTGCAACGGGTGTGATATACCTGCTTCGACAAAATACTGATTAAGTGGTTTGATATACCTGCTTCCACCAAATATTGATTGAGATCTGCGATATACCTGCTTCCACAAAATGCTGATTGAGGGCTGCGATATACCTGATTCCACAAAATACTGATATAAGGGTTTGATATACCTGCCCCCACAAAATACTGATTAAGGGCTGCGATATACCTGCTTCCACCAAATATTGATTGAGATCTGCGATATACCTGCTTCCATAAAATGCTGATTGAGGGCTGCGATATACCCGATTCCACAAAATACTGATAAAAGGGTTTGATATACCTGCCCCCACAAAATACTGATTGAGGTCTGCGATATACCTGCTTCCACAAAATGCTGATTAAGGGGTTCGATATACCTGCTTCCATCAAATATTAAATGAGGCCTATGATATACCTGCTTCCACAAAATATCTATTAAGGGGTTCGATATACCTGTTTCCACCAAATATTGATTGAGGCCTGCGATATACCTGCTTCCACAAATAACTGATTTAGGGCTACGATAAACCTGGCTCCACAAAATACTGATTAAGGGCTGCGATATACCTGTTTCCACCAAATATTGAATGAGCCTTGCGATATACCTGCTTCCACAAAATACTGATTAAGGGGTTTGAAATACCTGCTTCCACAAAATACTAATTGAGGGCTGCAATATACCTGCTTCCACCAAATATTGATTAAGGCCTGCGATATACCTGCTTCCTCAAATTACTGATTAAAGGGTTTGATATACCCGTTTCCACTAAATACTGATTGAGGGCTGCAATATAACCGGTTCCACAAAATACTGATGAAGGGGTTTGCTATACCTGCTTCCACAAAATAATGATTGAGGCCCGCGATATACCTGCTTCCACAAAATACCGATTAAAGGGTTGAATATACCTGTTTACAAGAAATATTGATTGAGGCCTGCCATATACCTGCTTCCACAAAATACTGATTGAGGGCTGCAATATAACCGGTTCCACAAAATACTGATGAAGGGGTTTGATATACCTGCTTCCACAAAATACTGATTGAGGCCTGCGATATACCTACTTCCACGAAATGCAGATTAAAGGGTTCAATATACCGGTTTCCAAGAAATATTGATTGAGGCCTATGATATACCCGCTTTCACAAAATACAGATTAAGGGGTTTGATATACCTGTTTCCACAAAATATCGATTGAGGCCTGCGATATACCTGCTTCTACAAAATACTGATTAAGGGGTTTGATATACCTGCTTCCACAAAATACTGATTGATGGCTGTGATATACCTGCCTCCACAAAATACTGATTAAGAGGTTTGATATACCTGCCTCCACTGATTGAGGGCTGTGATATACCTGCTTCCACAAAATACTGATTGAGGGCTGTGATATACCTGATTCCACAAAATATTGATAAAAGGGTTTGATATACCTGCTTCCACAAAATACTGATTAAGGGGTTTGATATACCTGCTTCCATCAAATATTGATTGAGGCCTACGATATACCTGCTTCCACAAAATATCGATTAAGGGGTTCGATAGACCTGTTTCCAGCAAATATTGATTGAGGCCTGCGATATACCTGCTTCCACAAAATACTCATCGAGGGCTACGATAAACCTGGTTCCACAAAATACTGATTAACCACTTCAGCCCCGCTAGCTGAAACCCCCTTCATGACCAGAGCACTTTTTACACTTCTGCAGTACACTACTTTCACCGTTTATCGCTCGGTCATGCAACTTACCAGCCAAATGAATTTTACCTCCTTTTCTTCTCACTAATAGAGCTTTCATTTGGTGGTATTTCATTGCTGTTGACATTTTTACTTTTTTTGTTATTAATCAAAATGTAACGATTTTTTTGCAAAAAAATGACATTTTTCACTTTCAGCTGTAAAATTTTGCAAAAAAAACGACATCCATATATAGATTTTTCGCTAAATTTATAGTTCTACATGTCTTTGATAAAAAAAAAATGTTTGGGCAAAAAAAATATGGTTTGGGTAAAAGTTATAGCGTTTACAAACTATGGTACAAAAATGTGAATTTCCGCTTTTTGAAGCAGCTCTGACTTTCTGAGCACCTGTCATGATTCCTGAGGTTCTACAATGCCCAAACAGTAGAAAACCCCCACAAATGACCCCATTTCGGAAAGTAGACACCCGAAGGTATTCGCTGATGGGCATAGTGAGTTCATAGAACTTTTTATTTTTTGTCACAAGTTAGCGGAAAATGATGATGATTTTTTATTTTTATTTTTTTCTTACTAAGTCTCATATTCCACTAACTTGCGACAAAAAATAAAAAATTCTAGGAACTCGCCATGCCCCTCACGGAATACCTTGGGGTGTCTTCTTTCCAAAATGGGGTGACTTGTGGGGTAGTTATACTGCCCTGGCAATTTAGGGGCCTAAATGTGTGAGAAGAACTTTGCAATCAAAATGTGTAAAAAATGGCCTGCGAAATCCGAAAGGTGCACTTTGGAATATGTGCCCCTTTGCCCACCTTGGCTGCAAAAAAGTGTGACACATCTGGTATCGCCGTACTCAGAAGAAGTTGGGGAATGTGTTTTGGGGTGTCATTTTACATATACCCATGCTGGGTGTCTTGGCAAAAGACAACTTTTCCCATTTTTTTATACAAAGTTGGCATTTGACCAAGATATTTCTCTCACCCAGCATGGGTATATGTAAAATGACACCCCAAAACACATTCCCCAACTTCTCCTGAGTACGGCGATACCAGATGTGTGACACTTTTTTGCAGCCTAGATGCGCAAAGTGGCCCAAATTCCTTTTAGGAGGGCATTTTTAAACATTTGGATCCCAGACTTCTTCTCACGCTTTCGGGCCCCTAACATGCCAGGGCAGTATAAATACCCCACATGTGACCCCACTTTGGAAAGAAGACACCCCAAGGTATTCCGTGAGGGGCATGGCGAGTTCCTAGAATTTTTTTTTTTTTGGCACAAGTTAGCGGAAATTGTTTTTTTTTGTATTTTCTCACAAAGTCTCCCTTTCCGCTAACTTGGGACAAAAATTTCAATCTTTCATGGACTCAATATGCCCCTCACGGAATACCTTGGGGTGTCTTCTTTCCGAAATGGGGTCACATGTGGGGTATTTACACTGCCCTGGCATTTTAGGGCCCTAAAGCGTGAGAAGAAGTCTGGAATATAAATGTCTAAAAAATTGTTTACGCATTTGGATTCCGTGAGGGGTATGGTGAGTCCATGTGAGATTTTATTTTTTGACACAAGTTAGTGGAATTTGAGACTTAGTAAGAAAAAACAAAAACAAACAAAAAATTTCCGCTAACTTGGGCCAAAAAAAATTCTGAATGGAGCCTTACAGGGGGTGATCAATGACAGGGGGTGATCAATGACAGGGGGGTGATCAGGGAGTCTATATGGGGTGATAACCCCCCTGTCATTGATCACCCCCCTGTCATTGATCACCCCCCTGTAATGCTCCATTCAGACGTCCGTATGATTTTTTACGGATCCACTGATACATGGATCGGATCCGCAAAACACATGCGGACCTCTGAATGGAGCCTTACAGGGGGATGTGATCAATGACAGAGGGGTGATCACCCATATAGACTCCCTGATTACCCCCCTGTAAGGCTCCATTCAGACGTCCGTATGATTTTTACGGATCCACTGATACATGGATCGGATCCGCATAACACATGCGGACGTCTGAATGGAGCTTTTCAGGGGGGGGTGATCAATGACAGAGGGGTGATGAGCCATATAGACTCCCTGATCACCCCCCTGTAAGGCTCCATTCAGACGTCCGTATGATTTTTACGGATCCACTGATACATGGATCGGATCCGCATAACACATGCGGACGTCTGAATGGAGCCTTACAGGGGGGGGGGTGATCAATGACAGAGGGGTGATCACCCATAAAGACTCCCTGATCACCCCCCTGTAAGGCTCCATTCAGACGTCCGTATGATTTTTATGGATCCACTGATACATGGATCGGATCCGCATAACACATGCGGACGTCTGAATGGAGCCTTACAGGGGGGGGGGGGTGATCAATGACAGAGGGGTGATCACCCATATAGACTCCCTGATCACCCCCCTGTAAGGCTCCATTCAGACGTCCGTATGATTTTTACGGATCCACTGATACATGGATCGGATCCGCATAACACATGCGGACGTCTGAATGGAGCCTTACAGGGGGGGGGGTGATCAATGACAGAGGGGTGATCACCCATATAGACTCCCTGATCACCCCCCTGTAAGGCTCCATTCAGACGTCCGTATGATTTTTACGGATCCACTGATACATGGATCGGATCCGCATAACACATGCGGACGTCTGAATGGAGCCTTACAGGGGGGGTGATCAATGACAGAGGGGTGATCACCCATATAGACTCCCTGATCACCCCCCTGTAAGGCTCCATTCAGACGTCCGTATGATTTTTACGAATCCACTGATACATGGATCGGATCCGCATAACACATGTGGACGTCTGAATGGAGCCTTACAGGGGGGGGGGGTGATCAATGACAGAGGGGTGATCACCCATATAGACTCCCTGATCACCCCCCTGTAAGGCTCCATTCAGACGTCCGTATGATTTTTACGGATCCACTGATACATGGATCGGATCCGCAAAACACATGCGGACCTCTGAATGGAGTCTTACAGGGGGGGGTGATCAATGACAGAGGGGTGATCACCCATATAGACTCCCTGATCACCCCCCTGTAAGGCTCCATTCAGACGTCCGTATGATTTTTACGGATCCACTGATACATGGATCGGATCCGCAAAACACATGCGGACCTCTGAATGGAACCTCACAGGGGGGTGATCAATGACAAGGGGGTGATCAATGACAGGGAAGTGATCAGGAAGTCTATATGCGTGATCACCCCCTTGTCATTGATCACCCCCCTGTAAGGCTCTATTCAGACGTCCGCATGTGTTTTGCGGATCCGATCCATGCATCAGTGGATCCGTAAAAATCATACGGACGTCTGAATGGAGCCTTACAGGGGGGTGATCAATGACAGGGGGGTGATCAATGACAGGGAAGTGATCAGGAAGTCTATATGCGTGATCACCCCCTTGTCATTGATCACCCCCCTGTAAGGCTCCATTCAGACGTCCGCATGTGTTTTGCGGATCCGATCCATGTATCAGTGGATCCGTAAAAATCATACGGACATCTGAATGGAGCCTTACAGGGGGGTGATCAATGACAGGGGGGTGATCAATGACAGGGAAGTGATCAGGAAGTTTATGTGCGTGATCACCCCCTTGTCATTGATCACCCCCCTGTAAGGCTCCATTCAGACGTCCGCATGTGTTTTGCGGATCCGATCCATGTATCAGTGGATCCGTAAAAATAATACGGACGTCTGAACGGAGCCTGACAGGGGGGTGATCAATGACAGGGGGGTGATCAATGACAGGGGGGTGATCAGGGAGTCTATATGGGGTGATCAGTGGTGCATAAGGGGTTAAAAAGTGACGGGGGGGGGGTGTAGTGTAGTGTAGTGTTTTCTGGTACTTTACTGAGCTACCTGTGTCCTCTGGTGGTCGATCCAAACAAAAGGGACCACCAGAGGACCAGGTAGCAGGTATATTAGACGCTGTTATCAAAACAGCGTCTAATATACCTGTTAGGGGTTAAAAAAATCACATCTCCAGCCTGCCAGCGAACGATCGCCGCTGGCAGGCTGGAGATCCACTCGCTTACCTTCCGTTCCTGTGAGCGCGCGCGTTCACAGGAAATCTCGCGTCTCGCGAGATGACGCTTATATGCGTCCAGGAGGAGTAAAGCAACCACCTCCCGGACGCATATCTGCGTACAGCGGTCGGGAGGTGGTTAAGGGCTGCGATATACCTGTTTCCACCAAATATTGAATGAGGCTTGCGATATACCTGCTTCCACAAAATACTGATTAAGGGGTTTGAAATACCTGGTTCCACAAAAGACTGATTGAGGGCTGCAATATACCTGCTTCCAACAAATATAGACTGAGGCCTGCGATATATACCTGCTTCCACAAATTACTGATTAAAGGGTTTGATATACCTGTTTCCACTAAATACTGATTGAGGGCTGCAATATAACCGGTTCCACAAAATACTGATGAAGGGGTTTGCTATACCTGCTTCCACAAAATACTGATTGAGGCCTGCAATATACCTACTTCCACTAAATACCGATTAAAGGGTTCAATATACCTGTTTCCAAGAAATATTGATTGAGGCTTTCACAAAATACAGATTAGGGGTTTTGATATACCTGTTTCCACCAAATATTGATTGAGGCCTGCGATATACCTGCCTCCACAAAATACTGATTGATGGCTGTGATATACCTGCTTCCACAAAATACTGATTAAGAGGTTTGATATACCTGCTTCCCCAAAATACTGATTGAGGGCTGTGATATACCTGCTTCCACAAAATACTGACAAAAGGGTTTGATATACCTTCTTCCACAAAATACTGATTGAGGGCTGCGATATACCTTCTTCTACAAAATACTGATTAAGTGGTTTGATATACCTGCTTCCATCAAATATTGATTGAGGCCTACGATATACCTGCTTCCACAAAATATCGATTAAGGGGTTTGATATACCTGTTTCCAGCAAATATTGATTGAGGCCTGCGATATACCTGCTTCCACAAAATACTGATTGAGGGCTACAATAAAGCTGGTTCCAAAAAATACTGATTAAGGGCTGCGATATACCTGTTTACACCAAATATTTAATGAGGCCTGCGATATATCTGCTTCCACAAAATACTGATTAAGAGGTTTGAAATACCTGCTTCCACAAAATACTGATTGAGGGCTGCAATATACCTGTTTCCACCAAATATTGAATGAGGCCTGCGATATACCTGCTTCCACAAATTACTGATTAAAGGGTTTGATATACCTGCTTCCACGAAATACTGATTGAGGGTTGCAATATAACCGGTTCCACAAAATACTGATAAAGGGGTTTGCTATACCTGCTTCTACATAATACTGATTGAGGCCTGCGATATACCTGCTTCCATGAAATACCGATTAAGGGGTTCAATATTCCTGTTTTGAAGAAATATTGATTGAGGCCTGCAATATACCTGCTTCCACAAAATAATGATTAAAGGATTTGCTATGCCTGCTTCCACAAAATACTGATTAAGGGCTGCGATATATCTACTTCCACAAAATACTGATTAAGGGGTTCAATATACCTGTTTCCACCAAATAATGATTGAGGCCTGCATCACACCTGCTTCCACAAAATACTGATTAAGGGGTTTGATATACCTGCTTCCATAAAATACTGATTGAGGGATGCAATATACTTTCTTTCTCAAAGTACCGATTAAGGGGTTTGATATGCCTGCTTCCATAAAATACTGATTGAGGTCTGCGATATTCCTGCTTCGACAAAATACTGATTAAGGGGTTTGATATACCTGTTTCCACAAAATATTGATTGAGCCCTGCAATATACCTGCTTCCACAAAATACTGATTAAGGGGTTCGATATGCCTGCTTCCACAAAATACTGATTAAGGGCTGCGATATACCTGCTTCCACAAATACTGCTCTTCTCTTGGGATTTAGGCATAGGGTCATTTTAAAAATGTCAGGCAGAGGAAGAGGCAGGCTGTTCTGCAGGGGTGGTAGGGGTCGGGCAGGTGCACCAGGCCGGAGCCTAAGTGGGAAGTTGGAGAAGGCGCGTACAATTACTTCAAAGGGCACACCAGAGTTGGTTGAGTGGTTCACTCACCCTTCTGCACCCTCCTCACTCTCTGCTGTGTGCACCCCCAAATACACCACCACCATAGCCCCTCCACTTGAGTCAGAGGAATTATTTTCCCATCCATTCCCAGACCTTACCGATGCTCAGCCATTCTTGACATCGGATGAGGAAGAGGAAGTAGCAACGGCCGCCACCCAGCGGTCTGACGACAGTACCCAGATCAGCCCAAGGAGGGAGGTCCCCGCTGTTGCTGCCTACTCCGAGATTTTAAATGTCAGTGCTGGTGAAGATGACAATGATGACGTGTCGATGGACCTCACGTGCCCATAAGAGAGGGAGAGGAAAGTAGTTCAGAGGGAGAGACGGAGCAGCAGAGAGGGAGGAGAAGGAGGAGAAGCAGGCAGAGCAGGGCACAGGAGGCAAAAAGCAGACTGCAAATGTATATGGAGCGAGCCATACACCATGCACGGTCACATCTGGCGCTCCCAGGACGCTGGCACATGTCTCCGCAGTGTGGGCTTTTTTAACGTGTCAGCTGCTGACGATAGTGTTGCCATCTGCAGCCTGTGCTGTAAACGCATAAGTTGCGGTAAGCCAAACACTCACCTAGGGACGACCGCCTTAAGAAGGCACCTGGCCTCCCATCACTGAGCCCAGTGGGAGCAACGCCGTCAGAACCCACAAAGCCACACTCATGGCACTCCACGTCCTGCCTCTTCTCCTTCTCATCTTTCCTCCTATTTGTCCTCCACTCCATCTTCCACTGTGCCGTCGTCATGTTCATCTGGCAAAAGTCAGGCTTCCGTGGCTTAAATGTTCAAGCGAAAAAAGATGATGACAATGGATAACCCTCTTGCCCAAAGGCTGACTGTCGGAATTGCTAGCTCACCAACTACTGCCATATAAATTGGTGGACTCGAAGGCCTTTAGAAAATTTGTGGCCTTTGGCACACCGCAATGGAAGGTATCCGGAAGGAAATATTTCTCCCAGAAGGGCATCCCAGAGCTATATGGCCAAATTCAGTGGCAAGTGACTGTATCTCTGGCACACAGTGTCGGTGCCAAGATACATCTGACCACAGACTAGTGATCTAGAAAACATGGGCAGGGAAGGTACTTAACTTTTGCTGCCCACTGGGTGAACCTTCTGACGGCCGTCAAGCATGCAACCCGTGGCACCCGTGTGGATTTGGTGTTACTGCCACGGATTGCATGCAGGCATGCCTCTTCTTCCCCTCCTCCTAATCCATCCTCTGCCTCTTCCTCTGTGCCGCCCAAGCTCCCCAGAACCTATTCGACATCCCACGTGAGACGTTGACATGCTATGCTGCTGCTGTTGTGCCTGGAAGCCAAGAGGCACACCGGTCCTGCACTGCTTTCAGCTCTGCAGTTACATTGGTAAAGTGGTGTGCGACAACGGTGACAATCTGCTGAGCGCGCTGAAACAGGGCAAAATGACACATGTGCCGTGCATGGCACACGTCCTGAGCTTAATCGTGCAGTGATTCTTTGCCAAATACCCCGGGTTCCAGGACTTCAGTGGCTTACAGTGAAATTTTTAGCCAATGACCGCCTAATGTACCTCCAGCCACATCATCACAAGTTATTTTCTGTCAGGTGAATGCCTAATTTTTGGGGCCTGCATTGGCTGACAATAACATTTTTAGCCAGTGACTACCTATTGTACCTCCAACCACATAATCACAAGTTCTTTTCTGTCAGATGAATGCTTATTTTTTGGGGCCTGTACTTCAGTGGACTACAGTAAAATTTTATCCAGTGACCGCCTAATGTAACTCCAGCCACATCATCACAAGTTCTTTTCTGTCAGGGGAATGCCTCATTTTTGGGGCCTGTACTTCAGTGGCCTACAGTGAAATTTTTAGCCTGTGACTGCCTAATGACCCTCTAGCAACATCATCACAAGTTCTTTTCTGTCAGGTGAATGCCTAATTTTTGTCGCCTGTACTGGCCGACAGGAAATTTTTTTAGCCAGTGACCACCTAATGTACCTCCAACCACATAATCACAAGTTCTTTTCCGTCAGATGAATGCCTAATTTTTGGGGCCTGTGCTCCAGTGGACTACAGTAAAAATGTTATCCAGTGACCGCCTAATGTACCTTCAGCCACATCATCACAAGTTCTTTTATGTCAGGTGAATGCCTCATTTTTGTCGCCTGTACTGGCCAACAATAAAATTTTTAGCCAGTGACCACCTAATGTACCTCCAACCACATAATCACAAGCTCTTTTCTGTCAGATGAATGCCTCATTTTTGGGGCCTGTACTCCAGTGGCCTACAGTAAAATTTGTATACACTGAGCGTCTAATATACCTCCATCCACATAATCGCAAGTTCTTTTCTGTCAGGTGAATGCCTCATTTTTGGGGCCTGTACTCCTGTGACTTAAAATAAAAAATTTCTAAGCAGGGCACATTTTTTAGAGTTTCCCTTTAAGAAGCATAAAAATGGCCCCTGATTAAGATACATATTTTTTGTGGGAATTTTTGCCAATGATCCCCCTCTGGTATTTCGCTGTCCATGTTGTGGGACTATTTGTGCACTTCTAGTAGGTATTTGGTTGCTGTAAATATGACCTGAAGATTTTTTAGGTTCGCCTGCCATTAAAGTCAATAGGGCCCACCGCGAACGCACGGTTCGCGAACATTTGGTCGAACCGTCCCGACCAATGTTTGTCCAGCACTATTGGACACCATAGCGCTACAGGCTTTTCGCTGTAGTCTTTATACTGTTTATAGGCTCTAATGGGTTTGAAAACTGTTTACTTCTAATGTAGCTATATATGTTAGTATTGTGGCATTCACATTTCACAAAACTACATTTCAAGCCATTAAGAATTGTTTCTTTCTAATGGAAAGAAATTGTAACTGTTTTAGAAATTTGGAATTGGCCTACGGCAGACAAAAATACATCTCATTTTGGCGTCTCAACAAATGAACTGTTCAAAGCTTTTTCACATGGAAAAAAAAAAAAAAAAATTTAACTTTAAGTTATTCTAATCCCTCACTTGTTGATCCATTTCCTAGCTATCTGTGTCCCTTTTTTTTTTTACTGATGACAGCCAGACAGCTCCTCTACTAGATGTCATCTATTCATTCAGACTCCTGGTTGGATAAAGCTGCCTGGATATACATCAATACCTTACTTCAAAACCCTGAGGAAGCAAAGCTGCCCCAAACCAGGATACTCCCTGAAAAAAGCTTCAGTTGGGATAAGGTTTTGTTGTTGGGGTGCAGTGTTCTTTTTCTTAAAAACAAAATGTCATGGAAAGGCCAAAACCTCATCCCAGCTGTGAGGCATGGTAGAGGAACATTATGGGTTGCGGCGGCTATTGTGCATTTTTTGAGGAAACAATGAACTGTAAGATTTATCAAGACATTTTACAGGAACATGTAAAGACAGCAGTCCATGACCTCATGCTCAAGAGGCATTAGGTAATGTAACATGTCAATGACCCAAACTACACAAGTAAATTAACTAAAAATTGGCTGAAAAAGATTTGTGTTTTGGAATGGCCAATTTAGACTGTTCACCTTAACCCTATCAAGATGCTGTGGCATGACCTAAAAACTGCTATGCATGCAAGGAATTTCAGAAATATTGATGAACTGAAACACATTTGATGGGGGGAATGTTTCAAAATTCCCCCTCAGCATTATGCAAATCTTATTTGCAGCGGCAATAAATATTTGGTGGAGGTGATTGCTGCTAAAGAGGGATCTACAGGATATTAAATTCAAGGATACACTTACAACTTGCAGCCGTATATGTAAAAGAGCATGTCCCATAGAAAAGATCAAAGTAGGCCTCTATTTTAGAGTTAGGTTTCAACCCAGAAAGGATAGAAAGCCTGTTTGCTTTCTGAAATCCTAGCAGTTATTAGACCTCATAGTAGCCATATAGCCCACCTCTATGCTTGTGTACCTTTGGTTACACCCTCTTTAGGAGCTGAAGCAGGTGTCATTTTTGACCCTGTCACTACTTGAAAACTTAGAGGAATCAGGTACTGTATAACTATGGAACAGCTGAATGGAAATATATATCACTTGAGGGAAGAACATTTATAAGATCGTAATGCTTTTCAAAAACTTTGAAATGAAAGATTTATTTAAGTAAAAATAATATTTGGTAGTAAAGAATAATTTGAGTATTTCTAGTATGTTTGCTTCTATATGGACTGTGTACTGTACTGTCAGACTAATTATAACAAAGACCAACTTTTTTACTTTTTGAGGCTGAAGTTAGAGTATGAAGTTTATGTAAAAGACATGTAATTGAAGATATAAAATTAACATCATTTTATTGACTCTGGGTTCACTTTGAAGAATGAATGAAAATGTATCATGGACTCATTTGTACTAACACTATAATGTTCATTGTATAATGTCAAAATGGTCTCATATAAAATATCATGTATATGATCTTGGTTTGTATGCCCACTATGCATTGTACTTAAAGTAACATATTTTTATGAACTATTTATAAATTTCAAGAAAATCTGGAAAATACTAAAATAAAAAAATAAGATGTGCATATATAATATAATAGTTGTCATAACTGGTATGATTCATTAAAATGCTAGTATATACAGAATTATTCTCACTGCCTATTAATAAATGCTAAAAAGGAAATAAAAAATCTTTATTTCTTGTAAACTATTAAATGGGGATGTATGGGCAGGAACCTTGTGTCACAGAGGAGGACCAATGAGCCTGCTGTGGACTTAACATAAAGGAGTTATCTGGGAAATAATAATGATTGATGACCTATCCTTAGGATCGGTCATCATTATCACATCAGCTGGGGTCCAAATCCCAGCACCCCTGCAGATAAGCTGTTTCAGTGAGCCGTTGCACTCACTGGAGCTTGGGTGACTGATATATAGGCTCCCGGAACTTTCCAAGGACAGTGTCATTGACTTGAATGGGGCTAAGCTGCAACTAGGACATGTGACTGATGTACAGTGATGTCACTGGCCTAGGAAGAGGATGCACTGCTCAAGGCCTCTTCTAACAACTGATTTTCGGGGGTCCCGGCGGTCGCAACTCCGCAAATCTAATACTGATGACTCATGATCTCATAAATATCTTATCCTGGATAACCTCTTTAAGCCATTAAGGCACTATTTGCTCTCTCAGTGATGCTGGCTTCCCTTTGACAACAGACAAGAGATGACAAAAGCAATAGTTGAATCATCTATGTTGTCCTGCTGGGGTTTGGCTGCAGTGATTCAGCTATTATATGCAAGGTGCTGCTAAAGCTGTTGCCCACCTGACAAGACCCGAGGGGGAGAGTTTCAAAAGCCTACAGCATGCTCTAAAATATTGCTTATCTGTATGTTATGCTCAATGCATTTCAAGATCTGAATAATGCACTGGGGTTGAGATAGAAACTGTCTTTTTAGCTCTGGCAGTCTCTTTAAAATCTAACCTGCAATCTTGTCTCACTCAGCTCTTGCTCACTCTTTCCCCCTCCCCACTCATTTAACTTGTATGGGATGGTTATCTCACCCTTCAGTGAGCAGACAGCCATCCTGGTCTCATCAAGATGGATTTCTCATAAAAAAAGAGACAAAGAAAATCATAAAAAAAAAAAAGGTGGAAGTAGAAGGAAACCACTCATAACTCTAGAACTAGGCATTTTACCTAATATGTTGCAAGGTTTCTTATAGTTGCTTGTACTATAGATTTATGCAAAGTATTATGGCAATGTTTTTGGAACCACTGAGTTAGGGCCCTTGCACACGACCGTATGCCCTCCGAGACATACGGTACATGAGCGGGCCATATGTCCCGAAGCGGCATTGAAAGAAGAAGAATTGTGTAGAATAAGAAAAGAAAGTGAGGAGCTGAGGCAGGGTATGCAGGGTATTATCTCTGAGTGATAACATGACATATTATGCCTAAATCCATGTTTTTCCATCTCAACACTGTTCCAATTAAATTTACTTTGGGTTGAAGTTAATAAAACCAGAATATATGCAGGGTAGTGGACAAAATTATTTATGAGTGATAACGTGGCATATTAGGCCTAAATCCATGTATTTAGATCTCCACACAACTGCAATTTTTTTTTTTTTTCAAGTTTTCAAAACCATCATATACTTGCCTTATAAAATGGAGGGTAGCCAAAATCCACGTTGTTTCATTTCAAGGCACTGCAAGTGTTGGTGTGTTGGAGTGGAGAGAATTTTCTTTTTCAGAATCTGCATATTTTAATGAGTGCTACATGTGAATGTTAAAAGCGTAAGTTATGCTTACCGAATAATGTTGTGAATAAGCCACAACAACTGTAGAGCACCTGGGTGGTTATTTAAAACCTGACCAGTATACGGTTGTCCTTGGCTGCAGCCGTGGTCCTCTGTAGTGCTCTGGAGCAGAAGACAGACTTGATAAATAACTAGAGAAAATGGTTCAGGAACCTGGAAGGCACTGCCGGGACTAAAGTAAATGGCACATCTGGAGCGATTTGGATGATGAAGAATATTGTTTATTAATAAATAGTATTAAATAGTCTATTAACTATTTATTAATAAACAATATTCTTCATCATTCACATCGCTCCAGATGTGCCATTTACTTTAGTCCCGGCAGCGCCTTCCAGGTTCCTGAACCATTTTCTCCAGTTATTGATAACGAATTGTGTCAGAGCAGTCACCGTTGTGGAGTTTCTTGAGGAGGCTGGGGACACCATGCTTAACTTTGTTGATGCTGGTAGCGATAGTGGCACCTGTAGCCACAGCATTGGTTGTGGGGGCAGCAACAGTGGCAGTAAGAGCAAATGCAGAGCAGGGGAGGGCCAAGAAGTCCACTATGATATCTCACTGTCTGATAATAGCGGTAGAGAGGGTTAGGATGCTGATGACGATTGTGTGCTGCTCAGGACCTGGGAGCCAGATCAGGGTGTTGCGGAAGAGACAGCATCAGCAACAGCAACAAAAGCAGATGCGATTTACCTCTCAAAGAACAGCCATGACCACATCTGCTTCAGGATCTTGTGATGCCATTGACACTGTGGGAAGGTTAGGCCCAAATTGAGCAAGAGTTGTGCCAGGCTTGGCTGACTGTTGCTCTGTATGAGCAATTCCCATATGATTTTTTTTTCTCCACAAGCAGGCACACAAAACCACAGCCGTGTGCAACATGTGCAGGATTAAAATAAGCCATGGCTATTCAAACAATCATAGATACCAGAGGTCTAATGCAGGGCATGAGGAGGCATCACCGGATCCTTTGGGAAAATACAACTGGCCAGCATTACCAATCAGAACAAGCCTGTCCTCCTTCTCCTGGTTCTCTTTGTGGCAGCCAAGCCCCCTTCCTAAGCAATGTAATCATCATCATCATTTACCTTCTTCTTCTCCATCTAAGAATCCTCCTTGCCCTCCTCTCTGTCATCAGACATCTATAAAAAAATGTTTTGTCATTAAAACAACTTTTCTCCACCAGCAATGAGCTAGTCACTGCTGTGACATTGTAATAGTGCCTTGTGCTCTCAGGTGGTGAAACCGAGGACCGATTCTTGTGATTCTCACTGTGTGGCAAGCTACACTCCATGGTGGACACCTGCAGCAGCTGTTACAGGCAGGAACACTACATGTCTTTCAAGGACCACTGGGTCATTGTTTTATTGCGGTAGTGGAGAGACAGTACCTCAGCAACATGGCCAGGTCTCTTTGACTCCCCCAAGATTGTATTGGCCTGCCTCTAACAGCAGGCAATTATCCACCTCCTCCACCTTCTCCTCCATGGTCACCTGTGTCAAGTCATGTGTTGCCATGCGGTGTTAGAGCTGATTGGCCTGGGCAAGTTTAGCCACACAGACAAGCAGTTGCTAAAGTACATAAAGCAGAAAACGTCCTGCTGGCTGTCACCCCACCCCACATTTGATAGTGACAATGGTCGCAGCATCCTGGCCACCCTAAACCTGGGGGAAATAACACATGCTCCATGCATGGCCTTTTAAAAAACTGCACTGGCTTGTGCAAGGTGCTGGCAATGTCCAGGAGACTGTTACTGTTTTCAACCATTCTCACGGGGTGAGGAACACTCTATCTGGACTTGCAGCATCAGAATGGTCTAAAGTTGCAATGCTTAATCTGCGATGTTTCAACTCTCTGGAATGAAACATTGCACATGCTTGAGCATCTGTGTGAGCAGAGGAAAGCTGTGAATGATTTTTTGTCATGCACCAGACCGCCTCAGCAGGGAGCATGTGTTGTTTCCAGGTCGGGCAGCTCATATTGTTCATGCTGAAGTTGTCCCTCATCCCCCTCATATGTATTTCTAAAGAGACGCTGAAGCTCATGCAACAGGTGGTGACAGAGGAGGTAGAAGAACAGCTAATACACCTTGCTGTCCACCCTGTAGCTGTTCAGGACCCACAATGAGAAACTCCCTTGGGGGAGGAGAATGAGGATTAGATGCTGCCACTGGAGGAGGAAGAAGAGTCAGAGTTGTAGGAGCAACAGGATGATGATGATGATAATAATGATGGAGACATCAACCCCAACACCCAATTGTCTCAGTGGGGGGGGCAGAGTTGTAAAGAACTGGCACCTCGGACATGTTGGTAAGACTGGTGTGCTGTATAGTCACTTGTATACTACCATGACAGGCGTAGCATTCACATCAGTCTGATGATTACTGGATAGCCATGGTTTAGACCTCCACTATCAAATTAAAATGGGTGAATGTTTTCTTCCTTCTGAAAGTAACATAGTAACATAGTTTATAAGGCCAAAAAAATACATTTGTCCATCGAGTTCAGCCTGTTATCCTGCAAGTTGATCCAGAGGAAGGCAAAAAATTCCTGTCAGGTAGAAACCAATTTTCCCCACTTTAGGGGAAAAAAAAATCCTTCCCGACTCCAATCAGGCAATCATGATAACTGCCTGAATCAACAACTCATCTCTAGTAACTATAACCTGTAATAGTATTACACTCTAGGAATACATCCAGGTCCCTCTTAAACTCTTTTAGTGAACTCACCATCACCACCTCCTCAGGCAGAGAGTCCCATAGTCTTACTGCTCTTACCGCAAAGAATCCTCTTCTACGTTTGTGTACAAACCATCCTTTCTCCAGAAGCAGTGGATGTCTCCAAGTCATGTCTCAAGGCTTATTTTAAGAGCTGAACATTGACTTATAGGATAGCTGCCTTACATCTGGTGGCATTAGAGGCAAAGCTTGTTAAGAGCTCATTTGCATTTCTTCCCTCCCAGAATTACATGCTGGATGGCCTATAAGTCTCCTCACACTGATTAACGTGCTCCCTCCCTAAGGAGAGTTAGTTCCCCCCTTGCTCGGACACAGGCCTCCTACCCAGTTAAGCCAGTACTCTCTGCTCTGCACTGATGAGGGGCAATCACCCAGAAACAGCTGTCTGCAGATGAGGTGCTGGCTTATTTAATATCCAAGTCATGTCTCAAGGCTTATTTTAAGAGCTGAATATTGACTTATAGGATAGCTGCCTCACATCTGGTGGCATTAGAGTCAAAGCTTCTTAAGAGCTCATTTGCATTTCTTCCCTTCTAGTCACAGTCCTGGGGATAAATAGATGATGGGAGGGATCTCTGTAAATTCACCACCGAGATCCAAGAACACAGTACCAGGTTCTTGGATCTAAAAATCTTAATGGATGGGAGTGGAATGATTCAAACTGAGATTTATAGAAAGCCAACATCTACCAACAGTTTCCTACATTGGCAGAGTTTCCGTCCACAACCCCTAAAGAAAGGGATCCCCATAGGCCAGTACCTGAGGCGCAATTGTACTGATGCTGAAGCCTTCAACAGAGAAAGGGAAATACTCTATTCCAGGTTCTGGATGAGGGGCTACCCCAGAAAGTACTGCACCGGGCATATAATAGGGCCAAAAATATGGACAGGGATGACCTTTTAACAGAAAAACTAACAGATGGAGAGAAAGTGATCAGGTGCATAGGAACCTTTGATGTTCAGAATAAACATATGTATAACATTCTGAAGAAACACTGGCACGTTTTAAAAGCTGGTAAGGATCTGGCACAGATCCTTCCTAAGAGCCCCAGTGTCACATAGAGGTGAGGAACGAATCTGAAGGAAATGATGGTAAGGAGCCATTTCCAAAGTTCCTTCAGGAAAAAAGAAACTTGGCTCAAAACAACAGGCTCGTATCCATGTGGAGCATGCATCTTTTGCAAGTATATGACTCCCAAGAAAGAATTTGTTAATCCAGTAGATGGAAAGGTGTATAAGATCAGAGAGTACATGAACTGCAGGAGCATGAGCCTGGTATATGGAATACAATGTGAGTGCAATATGCTATATATAGGTAAGACGATTCAAGAACTTAGAAGGAGGATTTCCAAACATTTTAGTGTCTTGAACACAAATGAGGAAACACCTCTATCTAGACATTTGCAGAGGTTTCACAATGGCCAAACCACAGGCCTGAAAATCTGGGGGTTACAAAAAAATACAGGCAAGCCCTAGACAAGGCAGTATAGATAAAAAACTGCAATAAGAGGAGATGAGGTGGATATACCGTCTCCACTCATTAGCACCCAATGGTCTAAATGAAGGCTTTACTTTTTCTCTTTTTTTTATAACCTGGAGAAAACGGTACCGTACAAGCTCAGAAATCAAATGGAGAACCATGAAATAAAGAAAAGAGGAACTCTAGAAGAGATTTTTAGGGGGGACTCCCTGAAAGAATAATAAAAGGGGGGGGGGGGAGGGAGTAAAAGAAATAAATAAAGAGACAACATGTTGCTATAAGTAACTTACCAAGGAGTGTGGGTAGTATCCAGGAGAAGATACACAGGCAGGGGAACCACCTGCAAATAAATAATAAAGAACAATTAGAAAGAGAGATAGATAAAATAGAGTAAGATCAATAAGACTAATAGAAGTGAAAGGAAAAGAAAAGAAAAAGAGAGCAAATAAATAGGATACCCCACACTAAATAAAGGTAAGACAATTTAAAGGCAGAAGAAGGGAATCATTCAATAACAAATAAAAAAGATAAAGCAAAGGAAACTGGTAATAAGAAATGAGTGACACCAAGACCAATGTATAGCAGTCAAGGTGGTACAATAAAAACAATAAAAACAAAAACAGAAATAAAATTTAAAATAAGAACCACAACATACGAGTGGAACAATGTCCATGGTACTGCTGGTAAGGATGTCCCGGGCTAGAGCGGGACCCCACAAAAGGTGCTGTTGGGAGGAAAGGGGAGAATGATATTAGAGGATCAAAGAACATGAGGTCCGAAATACAATAAATAAAATAAAAATAATAAACAAAAATAAAATATATATATTTGCTACCTGATAAATACCGAACAAGCACTGGAGGATAAGATATAGATTGTTCTAAGTGGGGACGCACGCGCACCAAAAGCTAAATCAAAGTATTTACCGGCATAGGTGCATAGGTGAGTCCCGCCGCAGGTGGAATACGAAGAAGTGATAATGCCAAAATGTTTCTAAGTCCCGGCACAGGCACAATATGGAGATGTGATGACGCCATTATTAGGAGCCGGACGTCATCGCAGGGAGTCTGGGACTCAGGAGAGGGACGTCAAAGGAAAGTGACTGAGCATCATCAGTTCCAGACAGGTGACGTCACTAGAAAGCGCCGGCATCCTGAATTGATTGGCCGATGGAAGTGTCACTTACCAGTACCCACGCGCTGATTGGATGGTAGTACCCCGCCCACAGAAACCGAAAGCTTAAAGCCCAGGGACCGCCCCCATATGCCACAACCTGCACGCCATCCCCTGAAGATGCCGACGTTACAGCAAAACATATAGGGATGCAGGCATAAGCTTTTAGTTCAGATTTGGAGAGGCAGGGATCCCAGAAGGGAAGATAATACACAGCTAAATATACAGCTGATGTATAGATAGGAATAATCAAGAGGGAAAGGGGGTATGACCTGAGAAAATATCAGGCACCCCGTCGGAATACAGTGTATCTGAAAGCTGATACAACTAAAATGAAAGGACACACAGCCCTACCTGAGGAATTTTAATCATTTTCTGTTAAGAGTTCCAAGAGATTTTAAAGAGTAAATAATAAAGATTTATGTTTTATAAAATAACAGTCAGAGAGGTGGATAGAAGCCACGCTTAGGTCCTAGAGACCTTTGAATCTCACATCGGATCTCTGTACTGATCCCTGATATATTTATACATAGTTATTAGATCTCTCCTCAGTCGTCTTTTTTCTAAAGAGATTAACCCTAATTTTGATAATCTTTCAGGGTACTGTAGTTGCCCCATTCCAGTTATTGCTTTAGTTGCCCTTCTCTGAACCCTCTACAGCTCTGCTATGTCTGCCTTGTTCACTGGAGCCCAGAACTGTACACAGTACTCCATGTGTGGTCTGACTAATGATTTGTAAAGTGGTAGGACTACGTTCTCATCATGGGCATCTATGCCCCTTTTGATGCAACTCATTATCTTATTGGCCTTGGCAGCAGCTGCTTGACACTGGTTTCTGCAGCTTAGTTTGCTGTTCGCTAAAATTCCTAAGTCCTTTTCCATGTCAGTGTTACCCAGTGTTTTACCATTTAGCATATACTGGTAACTTGTATTTTTCCTTCCCATGTGCATAACCTTACATTTATCAGTGTTAAACCTCATCGGCCACTTCTCTGTCCAAGCCTCCAATCTATCCAGATCCCTCTGTAGCAGTA
Organism: Bufo gargarizans; assembly: GCF_014858855.1. Lineage (NCBI taxonomy): Eukaryota > Metazoa > Chordata > Amphibia > Anura > Bufonidae > Bufo > Bufo gargarizans. Next base: position 69,464,565 of record NC_058090.1, on the reverse strand, counting down.
TACTGCCCTCTTCCGTGTTAATTACTTTACATAGTTTAGTGTCATCTGCAAAAAATGATATTTTACTGTGCAAGCCTTCTACAAGATCATTAATAAATATATTGAAGAGAATAGGGCCCAATACTGACCCCTGTGGTACCGCACTAGTGACAGTGACCCAATTTGAATGTGTACCGTTAATAACCACCCTCTGTTACCTACCCACATACAGACATTTTCCCCAGTCCAAGCATTCTCATTTTATATACTAACCTTTTATGTGGTACAGTATGAAATGCTTTGGAGAAGTCAAGATATATGACATCCATTGATTCACCAAGGCCAAGTCTAGAACTTACCCCCTCATAGAAACGGATTAAATTAGTTTCACATGACGATCCCTCATGAAGCCATACTGATATGGTGTTATTTGCTTATTTTCATTGAGGTACTCCAAGATAGCATCTCTTAGAAAACCCACGACAGATTTAAAATTTACTGGCCTATAGTTTTATGGGCTCTGTTTTTGGACCCCTTTTGAATATTGGAGACACATTTGCAATATTCCAATCCTGTGGAACACTCCCTGTCAGTACATAGTCCTTAAATATCAGAAATAATGGTCTAGCTATGACATTACTTAATTCTTTTAAGATACTGGGGTTTATGCCATCTGGTGCCAGCGATTTGTCTATTTTAATCTTTTTAAGATTAAGATGCCGCTGTACTTCTTCCTGGTTCAAACAGGGCACTTTTATTGAAGAATTTACTTTTACATTCTGCATTTCATCTGACAGTTTCATTAGTGGATACAGTGGAGAATTTTTTTTTTAATAGCTTTGCTTTCTCCTTGTCGCTGTCTGAAACTCCACCCTCACCACTCTGTAAAGGGCCGACACCTTCAGATTTATACATTTTACCATTTATATAATTTGAAAAACATTTTAGGGTAAGTTTTACACTCTTTGGCAATGATTTTCTCTGTCTCTAGTTTGGTTGCTTACATTTTTTTCAATGCTTCCTTGCTACCCTCCTGTTTTAGTGATTTAAATGCTTTCTTTTTGTCCTTTATTGCTTTCTTTTCAATTGTATTTATCAACATTGTTTTTTCTTGTTCCTTACCTTTTATTCCCATAAGGTATGTACCTCTCACAATTAGAGCTTAGGATGCTTTTAAAAATATCTCATTCACAACACAAGTACTATAGGCTTGGTAAAAAATGTGCTTGCACATTGGGAAAAAGACATCAAGGTTACAGACCTAGCCCTCAAAATGAGAGAGGGTTTAGAATATATTAGAAAGGCAATCCAAAGCCAACAGTGGCAAGAATCACAATTGAGGATCTTACATAAAGCAACTTATGCTTTTAACCTTTCATACTCTAATGCCCCAGCATAACTACCTTAGAAAATGCCCTAAATGCTCACAACAAAAGCAGATCTTTTACACAAGTTATGGAGTTGTACACATATCAAACCACTTTGGGAAGAGATAATTTCCTTTATCAGGGAGGTTTGGGATGTAGAGGTAAAGGTAGAACCCCAGCAGTGTATATTTCAATATATCACAGTGGGACAAGATGAATCCCAGGGAAAAGAAGTTGCGGAACCAGGAGTGCATATTGTCCTCATGGCGGTAAAAAGGTGTCTATTACGTCATTGGCTGACTAATACATCTCCTACAAAGGAAGAAGTTATAGGTCTGGTGAGAAAAATACTTTATATGGAAAGGCTGGAAGCTGGTAAAAGTAGGGAGAAGAATTGATGTCCCCCTTTGTGCAAACCAAGTGGTATCTGGAAGCAAAAGTCAAGGGCACACTAGGACTACTTGAGATATAAGAGAGATGTCACATATAGAATAATGAGGTTAGAAGGTTTCAGAGGTGATGTTTTGGATCAACATGAGCAACATATGTTGGGGGGTGAAAGTTGGGGGGAGGGATATAAGAACTGACATAAATATCATTTTCAAATATAATCATATGCAAATATGGTTTAGGTTCTATAAAAGGATGTACATGATGTGATATGCCGGTGACATAATTGTATACTGCATACAATGTCATTTCTAAAATGTATGTTATCTGCCTTTTACATCCAAATAAAGAAAGTTATAAAAAAATAAATATATATATATATCCCATTTTGTGGCTGCATTTTTATTTTTGAGGACTTTGCCCCAGTTAGTTAGGCCTATGGCCTCTCTTAGTTGGCTACATTTTGCTTTTTTGAAGTTTGGTATTTTTGTTCCTCCGTGAAGAAACACTCTTTTGAAAGACAGTTGGAGGGTTATTATTTTATGGTCACTATTTCCCAGGTGTCCCCCGACCTGCACATCTGTTGTTCTGTCAGGTCTATTGGTTAACACTAAGTCCAGTATGGCCATCCCTCTAGTCGGGTCATGAACCAGTTGGGAAAGGTAATTGTAATTGGTTATTGCCAAGAACCTGTTTCCTTTATGAGATTTGCAAGTTTTAGTTTCCCAGTCTATATCTGGGTAATTGAGGTCCCCTCATAATAACAACCTCATGATTTGCTGCCTCCTCTATCTCATTTAGAAGTAGATTTTCTGTGGACCCTGGTATATTAGGTGGCTTATAATAAACTTCTATTAGTATTTTATTATTGTTTTTGCCTCCATGTATTTCTACCCACAGTGACTCCACATGTTCATGTCCCTCGCTTATATCTTCCTGGACTGTGGGCTTTAGACAGGACTTTACATAAAGAGAAACCCCTCTCCCTCTCCGGTTTTGACGATCCTTTCTAAACAGACTGTAACCCTGTACGTTAACAGCCTAGTCATAGCTATCATTAAGCCATGTCTCATTTATTCCCACTATGTCATAGTCCTCCTCACACATCAGTAATTCCAGTTCCCCAGTTTTATTAGTCAGGCTTCTGGCATTAGTATACATACAATTAAGGTTTATGTATATTTTTTACCCTGCACTTTTCCTTCTGATATGTTCTAGTCCCTCCTTCCATTCCTCTTCCAGTTCTATTACCTTACCCCAGGTCTCTATCTGCACTTCATCTTTCCCTACTAAAAACGTAACTACCCTTACCCCCAGTCCATAGCTTAAACACACCTCCAACCTTGTACCAATTTTCTCCCCAAAAACAGATGCACTTTCCTCATTGAGGTTCAGCTCATCCCTACGACAGAGTCTGTAGCCGACAGAGAAGTCAGCCCAATTCTCCAGTAACCAAAACCCCTTCTTCCTACACCAGTTCTTGAGCCACTTTTTAACCTCCCCAATCTCCCGCTGCCATTCTTGTGTGGCTCGTGGTACAGGTAGTATTTCAGAAAACACTACCTTCGAGATCCTTGCCCTAACTTTGTGACCTACAGTAAATCCCGAAAAATCATTTTTAAGGATGCTCCACCTACCTCTAACTTTGTCATTGGTTCCAATATGGACCATGTATGCTGGATCTTTGCTAGACCCTCCCGGTAATCTATGAACCCAAATTCTGATATGTCAAACTGGAGTGGCAGGAAGATAACACACCATTCGATGATCCTGGTCTTTGTGACAGATCGCCCTATCTGTACCCCTAATAATTGAGTCTCACACTACCTGTCTGGCTTGCCATGCTCTCCTTGGCCCCTGCTTACTGGAGCTGACATTCCCCTGACTGGCAAATAAAGGGTCTGGCTGCAGCAGTGCTCTCACTAAACTAACATCTCTCTCATCTGCCAACCTTGCAAACTTGTTGGGGTGTGTTAGATCAGGGCTAGCCTCCCTGACACTCTTCCTTCTACCCTGCTTTCTAACTGTTATCTATTTACCTACCTCACTTTCTTGAGCCTCCATACTACCACCCTCCCCCACATCTACCCAATAGAGTGCTTGCTCAGTGAACAGCAAACTCTTTTCAAATTGGCAATGCTTCTCAGTGTTGAAACTCACCCAGTTAGATACACGATGTGCAATTCCAAACAAGTAATTTGCTCACATTTTGAACAAAGATATGCACCCTCAAATGGCTGTTCCAGGACTGCATACTTTAGACAATATACACTGGATTGCGTTGTCAGTAATGGAACACATAATGGGGTTTATGCAAGAAAGAGAAAGAAAAATGCAACAGTGCAATGATAAGCAACTGGCTTACTGTATTCCCCTCCTAAAGTCCCTGAATCTCAAGTCACTTATTCTAAAGTCACACACATTTAGTGTTGAGCGTGAATATTCGAATCGCAAATTTTTATTGCGAATATTCCCATTGTGAATATTCAAGATTTGTTTTCATCAGTACCCATGATCCCTCACTGCTTCTTGCTTGTGGGCCAATGAGAAGGCTGCAATATCTTTGACTTTAAGAGTAGTGTTGATCGCAAATTTTTGTTTTTTGCAAATTTGTATCGCAAATTTTCCAATTGACAATTTTCGCTATCAAGAAAATAATGACTGGAGATCACGAATTCTAAAATTTGAAAATATATGACGAATATTTGCCCAAATATTCACAAAATATTGCAAATTCGAATATTGCCCCATCACTGCACGCAATACAAACACACACTTGAAATCAAACACGTGAACGAACGCTCACAAGCTCGCATTGCTTGTCTGCTTGTATAATAGCTGCTCCCAAACAACTTAAAACCAGACTGAGGTTTTTTCCTCTGCATTCAAAGTGAGAACAAATGACATTATTACAAGGAAATGCTGTGTACGCAGCTTGCCGCAGCTTTCGTGAGCAGACACCTGCCACCAGCATGTCTAAAAGGGAGGCCCCTCTCCACACTACCACAAGAAGCAGAAGCCGCATCAGCAGTAGCATTAGCCAATTCAGTATCCTCACCAAGAGCAGTTCTTCCACATGCCAAGGCCAGTCAGCAAGCCAACAGGTGCCACCTCAATGTCCAGGTTCAGGGCTAACTACTGTGTTGCCAGTCTCTGGCGCATACCCTGTTCTATGACCCCATTTCTGAGTAGGCAGACTGGAACAGTGGCCTGAACTGGCACAGCACGCTCTCTTTCTTCTTTGTTGCCCAGTCTTCAGTGTAATCTCGGAGACAGTTTTCAGTGCCGCAAGGGGTGTGGTGGCACCAAAATGGACCAAGTTGTCCCTCGCCAGTGTTCAAAACATCACATTTGTCGAAATGAACAAAGCCTAGACTTGAGAGGATTTTCACACTCCTTAGGCTAAGGCCAATGAATAGATATGTTCCTGTCTGCCTTCTTCCCATCCTGCCTCTATCATTCCTCTGCCACCATCATGCCACTGTTGTTACCTGCCTACCATCATGGTCTGTACGGCTGCTGCTGCCTCCATCATGCCACTAGTGCTGCTTATCTACTATCATCTTCCTAAGTCTGCTGCTGCCTGCTTACCAGCATGTACCATATGGCTAATGCTACATCACTGCCTGAGCTGCTGCTACTTGCTGCTATTCCCTTACTGCAAAGCATTTGGCCCTACTACCACTACTAATATTACTTCTACTGCCTATAGACAGCCGACCTACTGCGTTGTATGTTCCAGGCTATGCCGCTTCTGCTGCCACGAATATTGTGACCACGTGCCTCTTATTACCCTACCCTTTCCACATCCACACTGAACCAATTAACAGGGAGAATTTTTATAGGCTTGGATTTTTTTTATGACAACACTTTTTGACCCTGTGAAGGCATAATTTTTGAACACCACTTTTTAAAAAAATTGTATTATCCTATAATGCTGTGTGTGTTTAAACACCATCTACCCCGACAAAGGGACACATTTTTGAAGCTTTAGAATATGAAAAAGCATAACACGTGATGGTGTGGTGTGTTTTTAACAATGCTGTTTGTTAACGCCTTCAAATGCTTGTTTACCATAGCAGTGTATGTCAGTGTCACTCAAACATGATTTACTATGGGCTTAAGGAGGGGTTGGGAAAAAAAAATCATAAAAAATAAACAAAAAGAGATAACACATTTTCAAAAAAATAGACCTAGGAGACTGGAGGGTTTCATTTTACAATCTCCAGGGCAATAGGAGACACTCTGGTTCAGCCCAAATCAATCCAGGTCAAAACAGAACTTTTTGAAAAATTCGGAGAATCCAAACTGAATCTCAAGTATAGCTTTTTCAAACATAGGTTACTTTCACACACGCCTTAAGCTTTTCCAGCAGGCTGTTCTGGCAGGGGAACATCCTGCCAGATCTCTGCTATCGTTTGCACACGTGTGCTGCCGGAAGTCCGCCCATAACTTTCCCTACATGATAAATGCTATGTACTGATATGAGACAACCCTTTTTTAACTTTTCTTTATACACCAATTATTTGGGTTGTGATGGATCACAATAAAATTACTGAAAATCTGAATCAGCAGCATTGCTTAAATTTGACCTAATTTTGTACAAAGCATCAATGTGGAGTTTTTAAAATGTCAGACGCTTGTACTGTACTGGATTTTGGGCCCTAAAAGCAATCATCCTGATAGCGTACATTAGTATAAAAACCTGCCACAATTAAAGAGCCCACTGAGGATATAATTCACCACCTGATACATCTCATCAAATGATGGGGGCAGGGGTGTATTTTAGAACACGATGGGGGTGATATAGTTAGTCATATTCTGTTGTTCCTTCTGTAGTTGTATAAACATAGGATATTATTTTAAGCCCTGACTATTTTATATTCTACACATGATTTCCTGAATCAGAAATTGATCTTTCCTGTTTTAATGCTTTGATAATGGAACTAATGCACTCTGTCTGACAGGGTCGCATCACAAAATAGAAGAACAAAGCAGGATTTTTTTTTTAACTTTAGGCTATTTCAGTTCAATCTTTTCTCAGTTCTTTAAAGGAACAAGCGAGACGTCTTACAGGACAGGGCAGGTGCTGCTCCTAATCTAGGACGAGGTCACATGCATGATCCGATGTATATCGTAGCTCTAACGAATGAGAACAAGCGCTGATTTCCGCCAGACAAATGCACGGTTTAGTCCTCTTCTGTAACCAGGTTTTTTCTGTCTCTCTCACTGCTACAAGAATGTAATTAAGCTGTCAGATTGAAACTTTTGATATCAATCTTGATCTGCTCTCTCAGACAAGTATTCCTGAAACATTATATCATAAACAAGCAGCATGTTTAATTAAACAACTGCTGAAGTGCAACAGAGAATGTGCGCCTTAATGGAATAATAGATACCAGCCTTGGAAATGACAAAGTGCATTCTAAAAACTGTTTTTAAAGTAATAATTCTGACTTATAAAGGATAAAGAGACGGATACATTTAGGAGTGCTTTGGTGAAAACAGGAGATTGCCCTGGGAGTATATAGGTGAATGATTGTGCACATCACTCCATAGAAGAGAACATGTAAGTACATCAAATAGATTTTCAAAATCTTAGCTGCTACAGATAATCATATAGTGTCTCCTTAATGACCACAAGGCATGTCCTACAGCTGCCAGAAAGGGGCACAAAACAGAGGTGCAGCATATTGGCTGCATGGAGTATTTCTGCTGTCTCCATCTCGGTATACAGTAATGACTGCAGCAGTTAAGTGGCCCTGCCAGGGGGAGCTGGAGCACACCCAGGTGACCACAGCATCTGAAGACATTAGTGCCGGGTGTCTGCTCTTTAGAACGGCAGACACCTGGCGGCCATGGTGCCCACTGCATTTATTGTTGGTGGTTGGGAAAGTGTTAACTTCCAAGCCTTCACACTGACATTAGGCCCCCGAGTGTAAAGAATATGATTAGGCAGAGTAGCCTGGGTATACCTGGTTTATAGCAATTTGTGATGAATTAATTCGGAACTAATCACAATTCTTGGTGAACTTCTTCAAATCAGCTGAATCGAGTGTTTAAAAACTAGTTATCATGGCTGTTTTAACCTGTAAGACCTTTTCTGTTTCATCATAGGAACAGAACAATGAAAATAACAGTGTCAGATCCTCCATAAGGTCTGATGCATGTGCAGATAGCGGCTCCTGGTGTTATTGGAGTAGACCTTGGAGTCAATTACTAGAGCTTTTCTTATGGGAGAACTCCCAAATAAACTATTAGACCTTATTGATGATACGTCTTGATGCTATGTCCTACACATATATTCTTGTGTTTGATTAGAAACAATGAGCTTTAAAAAGCAATGGAAGCAAAATACAAAAAAATCACTCATATTTGAAAGACCACTAGATAGAATTCACACCTACTGATCTATCCCAACTACTGTAGGACCATTGACCCCAAACACAAGGTGCAGGTCTTAGAGGACAATCTTCAGCGAAAAAAAAGAAGTTGCAGAATAGGTGGTATGGCCTCCGCAGAGCCTTTATCTTCCAGGTGAGACGGCAAAATGTACTTTATACAAAATGTTTGACTTATAGTAAACCCTGGCAAAGACATACAGTTGCAAGAAAAAGTATGTGAACCCTTTGGAATTATATGGATTTCTGCACAAATTGGTCATAGAATGTGATCTGATCTTCATCTAAGTCGCAATAATAGACAATCACAGTCTGCTTAAACTAATAACACACAAATATTAAATGTTACCATGTTTTTATTGAACACACGATGTAAACATTCACAGTGCAGGTGGAAAAGGTATGTGAACCCTTTGATTTAATAACTGGTTAAACTTCATTTGGCAGCAATAACTTCAACCAAACGTTTCCTGTAGTTGCAGATCAGACGTGCACAACTGTCAGGAGTAATTCTTGACCATTCCTCTTTACAGAACTGTTTCAGTTCAGCAATATTCTTGGGGTGTCTAGTGTGAATCGCTTTCTTGAGGTCATGCCACAGCATCTCAATCAGGTTGAGGTCATGACTCTGACTGGGCCACTCCAGAAGGGTATTTTCTGTTCAAGCCATTCTGTTGTTGATTTACTTTTATGCTTTGGGTTGTTGTCCTGTTGCAACACCCATCTTCTGTTGAGCTTCAGCTAGTGGACAGATGGCCTTAAGTTCTCCTGCAAAATGTGTTGATAAACTTGGGAATTCATTTTTCCTTCGATGATAGCAATCCGTCCAGGCCCTGACGCAGCAAAGCAGCCCCAAACCATGATGCCCCCACCACCATACTTCACAGTTGGGATGAGGTTTTGATGTTGGTGTGCTGTGCCTCTTTTTCTCCACACATAGCATTGTGTGTTTCTTCCAAACAACTCAACTTTGGTTTCATCTGTCTACAGAATATTTTGCCAGTACTGCTGTCGAACATCCAGATGATCTTGTGCAAACTGTAAACGTGCAGCAATGTTTTTTTTGGACAGCAGTGGCTTCCTCTGTGGTATCCTCCCATGAAATCCATTCTTGTTTAGTGTTTTACATATCGTAGATTCGCTAAAAGGGATGTTAGCATATGCCAGAGACTTTTGTAAGTCTTTAGCTGACACTCTAGGATTCTTCTTCACCTCATTGAGCAGTCTGTGCTGTGCACTTGCAGTCATCTTTACAGGACGGTCACTCCTAGGGAGAGTAGCAGCAGTGCTGAACTTTCTCCTTTTATAGACAATTTGTCTTACCGTGGACTGATGAATAGCAAGGCTTTTGGAGATACTTTTATAACCCTTTCCAGCTTTATGCAAGTCAACAATTCTTAATCGTAGGTCTTCTGAGAGCTCTTTTGTGTGAGGCATCATTCACATCAGGCAATGCTTCTTGTGAAAAGCAAACCCAGACCTGGTGTGTGTTTTTTATAGGGCAGGGCAGCTGTGATCAACACCTCCAATCTCATCTCATTGATTGGACTGCAGTTGGCTGACACCTCACTCCAATTAGCTCTTGGATATGTCATTAGTCTAGGGGTTCACATACTTTTTCTACCTGCACTGTGAATGTTTACATGGTGTGTTCAATAAAAACATGGTAACATTTAATTATTTGTGTGTTATTAGTTTAAGCAGACGGTGATTGTCTATTGTTGTGACTTAGAAGAAGATCAGATCACATTTTATGACCATTTTATGCAGACATCCATTTCATTCTTTTTCTTGCAACTGTACTTTTTCTTGCAACTGTATGTAGTACTACTACCTCCTTACTAACATGGGGTACAGTACTAGAAGATTTGGGGGACAGATCCAGCAGCTCAGGCATGAATTCTGGAAATTAATGCTTATGAATTCTCATGTTATTATAGTTCAGACTATTCCTTTTGGAAGAATTAAAAACTCACCACCATAATCTTGTTGAACTCTTTAACTATGATTATAAAAAAGAATCTGAGGTTCCTGTCCTTAACTACATTTCCCTGCATATTCTGCAATGCTTACAGTATACAATAAGGAGACATACAATAGACTATGCCATTTCTTTCAGGTAGGAAATTTGAGAATTTTTTGGGAGAATGGCTCAGTTTAACCTTGTGCAATGGTGCATTGAGGGTAATGAGTAACATTCCTAAATGAGCTTCTAGAACTTGGGCACTCTCTGAAACCTAGGAACTCAAATGTGATAGTCTTGTTTTTACAAGAAGCTACAGGAGAAAAGCATGTAGAACTAATAAATTAGGAATGTAAAAAAATAGATATCACTAGTTTACTGTCAGGCTTGTTATTTGAGTAACTATGTGTAACTGTGAGAGAAGGTACCAATAATATAGAATATTCTTTTTTACCAGTTTTTTATTTAGGATTTAAAGCTACAATTCACAATATTCCTAACAGAAAAAAAACCATATGGTATATGGATGTATGGGACTACCAGGGTAGCAGGCATAGCAGCTGCTATGGGGCCCAGAAAGTGAGGAGGCCCATTTCCACCCAGGCATGAGGTACATTTAGTGGTAAAATATATCTAAAGTTCCATGGAAAATGTATTACTTTCCAAGTTTACTATGGAGCCTCATAATTACTCCTGCTGTTTGTATTATCCCTTCTGACTGACATTACATTTTGCATTCTTTTTGCTCTGACACCATTACATTATTCCTGCACTATGACATCATATATATGTGCATTATACTTGCATGTGACATCACTGTATAATTCCAGTGAGAACATTATCCCTGTATTGTGACATCACTGTGTGTGTGATGCCAATACTGTGACACTAATGTCCCTATACCGTGACTTCACTATACACATTATTCCACTATTATTACATCACTGTGTATATTATACATCACTACATGCACTATCCCTGTGCCTTAACCCTGTGACTTAAAGAGACCAGTCATAAACTTTTCAGCTGAATTCACAGTGGAATAGGGCTTCATTCTATGTTTTGCTATGGGGCTTGTTTGTTACACCTCTGATATGCTACGTATGGTACATCAAGTCGAACAGTAATTAAAAAATATATTTTTGTATATAAGACAATGTAATTGGATTTATGAGTTAGTACAAGCCATCTATTATCTTTACATTATTTTTTTTTTTAATGGTCTCTGAATCATAAATGTACAAAAGCTACGTCTGGGACCATGTGTAGGGGAAGTTCAGGCTAACCGCTCCTTCCTTCAGAGAAACCTGTGCATGCCTCCACTATGAGCACCAAAATATACAAACACCAGAAGAACCAACCTAGGGATCAATCTGCAGCAAGGTGCCCAGTAGTGTGTTAGGGTCAATGACATACTCCTAACTGCATGACCATAGACCTTAAAATTCCCAACTAAGCATTATGTTTTGTAGGGGTGGTTCCCTGAAACACAATTATACATTCTTTTGTAAAGCACATATTTATAATGTAATGTATCTTTATGCAAATGAGGGTTTAGGTGCTCTGTGGGTGCCGTGCTGTTCAGTGCACCATCATTTGGCCACTTTTGCCATACATTTTGCTTAACAGGGCTAGGCTTCCCCTATGTCACTACTTTTGGCTATAAAATATTGCACCTGCACTGTTCGGTGCACATACAGAAGAGCACTCACCCCCGGCCTGGTCTCTACTTCTCTACTGTGTATACACCGAACCTCGAACAACAACCAGAGGGGGAGGCGCTGTGGGCAATAGTGGCAGGATGGTGGTTCACCTAACAATATAGGCCTGTCCATGGTGTAGGGTGCACTTTCTTCAACTTTCTTTCATTTGTAAGTCCTTTATATTCCCCAAAAATAGAAAGAGATAAGATTTGTTATCATTTTCATGTCAGCTACACTCCCCTCTGCATGTATACAGTATGGTGGTTAGGCATATACAGTACTTTACCTCTAACATATGTTATACCTGTTGCATGTGCACTTGGCAGCTGAGGGCATCTGTGTTGGCCCCATGTTTATATGTGCCCACATAGCTGAAAAAAATGATGTTTTTATATATGTAAACGAGCCTCTAGGAGCAACTGAAGCATCGCCGTTATACCTAGAGGCTCGGCTCTCTCTGCAACTGCTGCACGCTCTGCACTTTGATTGACAAGACCAGGCAATGAAAATATTATCGCATCTACCTGGTGACCTGGCCCTGTCATTTAAAGTGGAGAGGGCGTGGGAGTTGCAGAGAGAGTTGAGCCTCTTGGAGTAGCTGCAATGCTTTCATTGCTCCTAGAGGCTCATTTGTATATAATAAAACATCCTTTATCTCAGCAATGCGGACACATATGAACATGGGACCAACACAGATGTCTTCAGCTGCCAAGAGCACATGTAACAGGTCAGCCAGTGTCATAGGGACAAATCTGCTGACAGATGCCCTGTAATACAGAGAGTAATCTTACAAACAAAGGCTTATTCCTCCTATATATGCCACGCTCCTTGAGTTGATACATTTATATTCAAAAACATGCCAAGAGAAAGAAGACATTGATTGGTAGGACAAGTCCGAAAACCGCTGTACCAGACAAATGCATGAAAAATACAACTTACAGCAATTGTCTTTATTGTCTTCCCATTGATCTTTTTCTGTTGACCTGGCATGATTTCTTATTATCTCCATTTAGTATTGTGTGTAAATTGTTGTAATTTGTATTTGTAAAGAACCATTGATACGTACAAAGCTGCACTGTAATTGTTGCATCATTGATCTTGTCGCTCTCTTGTTTTCCACCACAGTGAAGCCTCTGTTTTGTGTGCACCATTAAAAACTGTTCAATCCATTATATGCATTTTAGGAGGTGGAAAATGACGATATGAATGTAACAAGCAAGTTCCACATTGGTCTAGTAAGTTTGGCGCTATGATTAGATGTGCAGTGTATATTCAGTACAACGTGGTATCTAACCCAAACTGCTAATACAGTATATGTTCAACATTTTAAGACAGAAGTTGAATATGGTATATAAAAATGTAGCACCAAGAGGCAGGAAATCACACAGTGATTGTATGTGATCTCACTGGCAATAACATGGACCCCTCTGCGCGGGTGTGCGAGGTGTATATGAGGCAGGCTCATGAGCTGTGCCCACTCTATTCATGGTGGCTGTCAGCTTTATAATACAGCAAGGTAGGCTAGAATTCCAAACCCAGCCATTAGAAAAAGGGAGAAAGCACCCTCTGTCCACACAGCAAAATGGTGAGGTTCTGATCATTTACTATTGAAGCCTGGGGCCTTGAGATGACAAGGATAGGTCATTATTATGTGATCGATGAGTGGTCCGATAATCCACACCCCTGATCTGCTGTTCCCCGCAGCCTCTGTTGCTGGAACTAGCTTTGTGAATGGAACAGGAAGCATAGCTCTGGTCAAAGTGTAGTGGCCAGGCTAGGTAACTGCAGCTCAGCTCCATTCATTTCATTGGGAAGTGGGCTGCAGTAACTCGGCATGGCCATGACACGTTGAATAGAGCTGTACTTCCTGTTCCATTTACAATGCTAGTTCCAGCACCAGATGGGTCAGGTGTGTGTGGAGTGTTGGACCCTCACTGGTCAGATATTAATGACCTTCCCTGAGGATAGGTCATCAATATCAGGAGCCTGAAAACCCCTTTAAACCCTACTTGTGACAGAGCTTAATAGGCAGGCAATACAAATGTCACAGTCTGCAATAGTATACAATTGCAGTCTATGGTATAAGAGAGCAGAGAATTGCATGGGACTAAGGGGACTAAAAAGTACATAAAAAAACAGAAAAATATAAAACACACAATCTCCCCTTTTTTCCAATTTTACATGTACAAATAAATAAATACAAAAAACATAAATGGTATCATCACATAAAAAATGTCTTATTCATAATGTGTGATTAACGCTTTAAAGGAAGAAAGATAGCCACTTTTCTGTTTTTTGTCACCTCTCCACACAAAAAAAGAATAAAAAGTTAGAAAATAATATAAACCCCAAAAATGATACCAATAAAAATTCCAGCTCCCCCAAAAAATCAAGGCCTCAAACAGCTCTGTATATGAGGATCATGTAGTGAGTGCCGTGGATATAACTATATGATTTGCCACCAATGTGTGGGATGGGCCAACCCCTTTGAGAAGGACCTGTCACCACAAACTGTAATTCAATCTAAAAGCACCTTGTTGCGAAGCAGAAGTTGGGCAGATTGACATTTATTTTGTGAGAAACGATTAAGTAAAATCTATAATTTATACATTTATATCTTTGCTTTTTCCACTTCCTGTGAAGAGCCATCAGTATAGGGAAGTGGTATTATTAGTAGCAGTGTGTGTAACTGTGCATACAGGGCTAGCTAGTCATGGGAACTCCTCCCTCCTGTACCAATAGGTATTCACAGGAGGCAGAGAAAGCAATGATAAAAATGTATAAATCAAATTACTATCTATCAATCTGCTTGGCTTTTCCTGCTTTATAACAAGGTGCTTTCTGATTGTAATGCATTTTGTGGTGACAGGTCCTCTTTAAGGCCTCTTTCACACAGGCGTCGCGTGTGAGGGCCGGATAGGATGCGGGTGCGTCGCAGGAAAATCGTGCGATTTTGCCTGAGAGTGGGATGAGTTTTGTGTGTGATTGGGTTGCGTTCTTCAGTTTTTTTTCCGCGCGAGTGCAATGCATTTTGCACGTGCGTGAGAAAAAACTCAATGTGGTACCCAGACCCGAACCCAAACTTCTTCCCTGAAGTTCGGCTTTGAGTTAGGTATTCTGTAGATTTTTATATTTTCCCTTATACCTGGTTATAAGGGAAAATAATAGCATTCTTAATAATAGCATTCTTAATAATAGCATTCTTAATACAGAATGCTTAGTAAAATGTAGATTGAGGTGTTAAAAAATAAAACAAATTTACTTACCTGTTCCAATTGATCGCGCAGCCGGCATCATCTTCTTGCTTCTTCTTTCAGAACCTGCAAAAGGACCTTTAGTGACGTAATCGCTCTCACCACGTGGTGAGCGCAGTGACGTCAGAACAGGTCCTGCTGAATGAAGAAAGAAATCTTCTATCTTCATTCAGCAGGACCTGCGCTGACGTCAGTTTGGTTTGCAGCTTTTCAATGTTGCGGCGGCGGCGATCGGCGGTACCATCGGGGCTGTAGAGGGGACCCTATGGCATGGAAGGCAGCGCGATGCCTAAGGAAGGCATCGTGCTACCTTCTGGTGACGAGCCTGTGAGATCCAGCCCCCTGGATCTCACAGGCAGGAAGCTGTATGAGTAATACACACAGTTTTACTCATACAGCCAATGCATTCCAATACAGAAGTATTGGAATGCATTGTAAAGGGGATTAGACCCCCAAAAGTTGAAGTCCCAAAGTGGGACAAAAAATAAAGTGAAAAAAAGTTTAAAAAATAAAGTTTTCCCCCCAAATATTAAAAGTTTCAAGTAAAAATAAACAAAAACCCAATTTTCCCTAAATAAAGTTAAAAAAATGGTAAAAAATAGGGAAAATAAAAAAAGTTTACAAATTTGGTATCTCCGCGTCCATGTCAACCGGCTCTATAAACATATCAAATCACCTAACCCCTCAGATAAACACCGTGAGAAATAAAAAATAAAAACTGTGCTAAATAAACAATTTTTTTGTCACCTTACATCACAAAAAGTACAACAGTAAGCGATCAAAAAGGTGTATGCCCACCAAAATAGTACTAATCTAACCGTCACCTCATCCCACAAAAAAATGAGCCTCTACCTAAGACAATCGCCCAAAAAATAAAAAAACTATGGCTCAGAATATGGAGACACTAAAACATCATTTTTCTTGTTTTTAAAAAGCTGTTATTGTGTAAAACTTAAGTAAATTAAAAAAGTATACATATTAAGTATTGCCGCATCCGTATCGACCGTCTCTATAAAAATATCACATGACCTAACCCCTCAGGTTAACACCGTAAAAAAAGATCGCCCAAAAACTAAAAAAAATATGGCTCTCAGACTATGGAGACACTAAAACATTATATTTTTTTGTTTCAAAAATAATATTATTGCGTAAAACTTACATTAAAAAAAATGTATACATATTAGGTATCGCCGCATTCGTAATAACCTCGCTGCATCCGTAATAACCTGCTCTATAAAAATATCACATGACCTAACCCCTCAGATGAACACCGTAAAAATAAAAATTAAACGGTGTAAGAAAAGCCATTTTTTGTCACCTTACATCACAAAAAGTGTAATAGCAAGTGATCAAAAAGTCATACGCACCCCAAAATAGCGCCAATCAAACCGTCATCTCATCCCACAAAAATCGTACCCTACACAAGATAATCGCCCAAAAACTGAAAAAACTATGGCTCTCAGACTATGGAGACACTTTTTTTTGTATCAAAAATAAAATCATTGTGTAAAACTTAC
Source organism: Bufo gargarizans (assembly GCF_014858855.1). Classification (NCBI taxonomy): domain Eukaryota; kingdom Metazoa; phylum Chordata; class Amphibia; order Anura; family Bufonidae; genus Bufo; species Bufo gargarizans. The sequence goes on along the minus strand of NC_058090.1, from coordinate 69,447,991 downwards.
ATAAATAAAAAAAAGTATACATATTAAGTATCGCCACGTTCGTGACAACCTGGTCTATGAAAATACCACATGATCTAACCTGTCAGATGAATGTTGTAAATACCCCCCCAAAAAAACTGAGCCAAAACAGCTATTTCTTGTTACCTTGCCTCACAAAAAGTGTAATATAGAGCAACCAAAAATCATAGGTACCCTAAACTAGTACAATCAAAACCTCCACCCTATCCCGTAGTTTCTAAAATGGGGTCACTTTTTAGAAGTTTCTAATCTAGGGGTGCATCAGGGGGGCTTCAAATCGGACATGGTGTCAAAAAACCAGTCCAGCAAAATCTGCCTTCCAAAAACCATATGGCATTCCTTTCCTTCTGTGCCCTGCCGTGTGCCCATACAGCAGTTTACAACCACATATGGGGTGTTTCTGTAAACTACAGAATCAGGGCCATAAATATTGAGTTTTGCTTGGCTGTTAACCCTTAAAAAATATTAAAATGGAAAATCTGCCCAAAAAGTGAAATTTTGAAATTGTATCTCTATTTTCCATTAATTCTTGTGGAACACCTAAAAGGTTAACAACGTGTTTAGGCTCCTTTCACACTAGCGTTCGCTGGTCCGCTCGTGAGCTCCGTTTGAAGGAGCTCACGAGCGGACCCGAACGCAGCCGTCCAGCCCTGATGCAGTCTGAATGGAGCGGATCCGCTCAGACTGCATCAGTCTGGCGGCGTTCAGCCTCCGCTCCGCTCGCCTCCGCACGGACAGGCGGACAGCTGAACGCTGCTTGCAGCGTTCGGGTGTCCGCCTGGCCGTGCGGAGGCGTGCGGATCCGTGCGGATCCGTCCAGACTTACAATGTAAGTCAATGGGGACGGATCAGTTTGAAGATGCCACAATATGGCTCAATCTTCAAGCGGATCCGTCCCCCATTGACTTTACATTGAAAGTCTGGACGGATCCGTTCCAGGCTATTTTCACACTTAGCTTTTTTTTAGCTAAAATAATGCAGACGGATCCGTTCTGAACGGAGCCTCCGTCTGCATTATTACGATCGGATCCGTTCAGAACGGATCCGATCGAACGCTAGTGTGAAAGTAGCCTTAAAATCAGTTTTGAATACCTTGAGGGGTGTAGTTTCTTAGATGGGGTCACTTTTATAGAGTTTCTACTCTAGGGGTGCATCAGGGGGGCTTCAACATGGGACATGGTGTAAAAAAAAAACAGTCCAGCCAAATCTGCCTTCCAAAAACCGTATGGCATTTCTTTCCTTCTACCTTGAGGGGTGTAGTTTCTAGAATGTGGTCAGTTTTGGGTAGTTTCTATTATATAAGCTTCACAAAGTGACTTCAGACCTGAACTGGACCCTGAAAATTGGGTTTTCGAAAATTTCAGAAAAATTTCAAGATTTGCTTCTAAACTTCTAAGCCTTGTAACATTCCCAAAATGATCCAATCATGAAGTAGACATATAGGGAATGTAAAGTAATAAATATTTTTGGAGGTATTACTATGTATTATAGACGTAGAGAAATTGAAACTTGGAAATTTGCAATTTAAAAAAAAACTTTTTTCACTTCATTTTACCAGTGTCATGAAGTACATACAATATGTGACAAAAAAAAACAATCTCAGAATGGCCTGGATAAGTCAAAGCATTTTAAAGTTATCACCACTTAAAGTGACACTGGTCAGATTTGCAAAAAAAAATAAAAATTGCCTAGTCCTTAAGGTGAAATTAGGCTGTGTCCTTTAGGAGTTAAGTTTCAACAAACATTGCATAAGTCAACAGTAAAAGCAAATTAATTAAACTTTGTATTCTAGTCATGAGCGGCAGGGGCAATATTCAAATTTGTGATATTGTCATTTTTTTCTTGATTGTGGAAAGAAGAATGACAAGCCATAAAGTTATGCAAATTGAGAAAGTAGCAGGTGTCTCTAAGATCTGCAGATCAAATTGTCAAGCGCAAAGCTCCAATCTGTGGATTGAAAGGAATGTTTTTAAGTCACTTGAAAACTTAAAAATTGGATCAAGTTGTGTGGGATGACTATGTGATGTCTCCTGTCTGTTGATGTGCTAGTTCTTGTCACAAACGGAGAAGGACAGAATCTTTGAACTGAGAAACTTTTGTTTATCACTCTGGCAGATGGCTACGTGCCTAGAATGAGATGACAGTACATTGAGTGTCCTCGTAGCAGGAGATGCACAGAGGCAATGCCATGAAGAGATCTTCACGAAGGAATGCCACACATCCTACTCCCGGATTACTGGAGATTGTAGGGTGGAGTAATGCATGGTTGCTGGACTCTTCTAGTCTTCATTTTAGGTACACTAACAGCTCAGTGTTACTGTCAAAGGGAGCCGGCGGCGCGCTCTTCATTCGTAGCGCCGCCGGCATCTTGCGCAAACAACGGAGCAAGGACGCTCCAGTTGGCGTCCTCATCTCCATGAGGACAGGGGGTGGGGAGGACCCGGCTGTGCATGCCTCCTCAGCACGGCCAGCATCCTCTGTCCCCTAGACAACAAACAATGAATGAATCGATGCTCAGCTGTGTTATGAGCAATCAGTCACGTGACGCTGGCCATGTCACATGACTCAACTGTAGGGGTTATTTAAACAGGCAGCCTGCTGGGCATAAGTTGCCTGTGATTGGTCTTGCTACCCTCACCAGCATTTTGTATTGCGCCTTTCTGTGTGTGTTTTCACCATGGCTCTGTTTTTGACCTCGACCGTGTGACCTCCCTAGAATTGACGTGACCACTTGGCTTCTGACTCCGGATTGTGTTTTGACCTCATTATTGTATTGCTCCTTGTGTACCTGCGCGACCTCCTGGCTTTGACTTTGGCTTGCTTGATTCTGTCACGGTACTTTTCTATCTTCTTAGGCCCCTGCATGTATCTAAGCAAGGGACTGCCGCCAAGTTGTACACTGTTGGTTAGGACGGGCCGTGTAAGTAGGCAGGGACAGAGGTGGGGTGGAGTTTAGGGCTGCACTTATCTCTACCCTCTGTCGCGACAGAATCACAGGCCTTACCTATACCATGGACCCAATGCGAGTCCTCAAGGACAAGGTACATAGTCTCACCTAAATGGTGCAGGATTTGGCAGAGGGGCTACAGAAGCAGGAATTGCATCTGGCCCCACCTGTAGCGGCCTCCTCCTCTCAAAATCTCAAACCACGTATTAAACTGCCTGACAGTTTTTTCGGGGATCGTGTTTTCTGACATTTAAGAAAAGTTGTAAATTGTATTTTAGTTTACGCCCTCATTTCTCAGGTTCCGAACAGCAAAGAGTAGGGATAATTATCTCTTTGTTGCAGGGGGACCCACAAGAATGGGCCTATTCTCTCCCCACGGACTCTCCTTGTCTAGCTTCCATGGAATCATTTTTTCAGGCCTTGGGGGTACTTTATGATGAGCCTGACAAGTCGACTGTGGCAGACTCTCAGTTGAAGGCTCTCACTCAGCGGGACGGACAGGTGGAGGAATACTGCACTCAGTTCCGGAAGTGGTGTGTTCCCTCTGGTTGGAATGAGCCAGCGCTTAAGTGCCAGTTTAGGTCAGGGCTCTCTGAAAACCTTAAAGATATGTTGGTCAGCTATCCTTCCCCTGACACCTTAGAGCAGACTATGACTCTGGCCGTTAGGCTGGACCGACGTATTACGGAAAGGCAAAAAGAATATCTGACCTTTCCACAGGTGGTGGTCAAGCCAGACTCCTTACTAATGGGAGTCAAGGTAGAGAATTATCCTGAAGAACCCATGCAGCTCGGAATCACCGGAAGAGATCAGAGACATCTAAGGGGTGCCTGTTTTTATTGTGAAGAGTCTGACCACTGGGTATGACAATGCCCTAAGACTCCTCTCTCCCGAAGTTCATCACGGCCGGACATCTTGAAGGTTAAGGTACTCACAGAAGTGGGTAATAAGAAAGTTCTAGTACCAGTGGTTATTTATTTGGGTTCTTGTAAGGGTTCTGGGAAGATGTTAATTGACCATAATTTTATTGACCGAAATTTTGCACTTTCCATTGGGGTACCCATGTTGTCTATTCCTAACCCTGTCCATATTATTGCCATTGACTGTGGGGGCCCTTCATACTGAAATTTGTTCTTTTTTTATAATAAAAAAAATGTACCTGTGGAATTAGTTTTGGCAATGCCTTGGCTCCAGATTCATAACACAGTCATTAACTGGTCCACGGGTGAATTAGAGAAATGGGGACTAAAATGTATTTCATACTGTCTACCTGTTATTCAGGCTGGAATCACTACTGAATCGAAAACTCTTCCCCCATACATCAGTGACTGCTAATTTTTTTCCATGTCTGATGCTGAGTTTCTTCCCCCTCAAAGACCATATGATTGTACCATAGATCTTATTCCAGGATCCAAATAACCTAAGGGTCGTATTTATAATTTGTCCAGTCCTGAATGACAATCTATGAGGGATTATTTGGGGGAAAGTTAGCAAAAAGGTCATTTTAGACCCTCAGTTTCTCCTATGGGGGCAGGTTTTTTCTTTGTTTAAAAAAAAAAGATGGGGGCTTGACACCTTGTATTGATTACAGAGAGTTAAGCAAAATTACTATTACAAATCTGTATTCTTTGCCATTGATTCCTGACCTGTTCAATCAAGTTCTTGGGGCTCACTGGTTTACCAAACTCGATCTCAGGGGGCCTATAATCTAATTTGAATTAAGGAGAGGGGTGAGTGGAAAATGGCCTTTAATACCCCTGAGGGGCATTTTGAATATTTGCCCCGGCAGTTTTCAAAAATGTTGTCAATTATATTTTTTTGACAATTTATTGGGATATTCATGATTGTGTATTTGGATGATATTTTGATTGATTCACCTGACTGGGATTCTTACATTAATCATATTAGACAGGTACTGGAGGTTCTTTGTGAAAACCAACTATTTGCTAAAGGTGGAAAGTGTATCTTTGGGGTACAGCAAATTTTGTTTTTGGGATATAATGTCACACCGCAATCCTTTAAGATGGATCCGGGGAAGGTGTGGGCTATTCTGGAATGGGTAAGACCCTCCTCCCTTAAAGAATTACAATGCTTTTTGTTTTTATCTAATTATTATTGAAAATGTATTTAAAATGTTTCTGTGATTGCTAAACCTCTCACAGACCTAGCAAAAAAAGTGGGCAGATCTAGTGAATTGGTCATCGGAGGCCATAACAGCTTTAAAAAAACTCAAGAGGTGTTTTGTTAACACCCCAATATTAGTACAACCAGACCAAGAGAAGCCTTTTGTAGTTGAGGTTGATGCCTCCGAGTATGAGGTGGAAGCAGTACTCTCTCAGGGGCTCTCACCAATCGGAGACCCTGTGTGTTCTTTTCTCATAAGTTCTCTTCCACTGAGAGAAATTATGATATTGGAAAATGAGAGTTACTTGCTATTAAATGGGCCTTTGAAGATTAGCGTCATATTTTGGAGGGGCTCAACATCGTATTACAGTTCTTACGGATCATAAGAATCTATTGTTTTTGGAATCTGCTAAATGTTTGAATCCCAGACAGGCTAGGTGGGCATTATTCTTTACACATTTTAACTTTTGTATTACTTTCAGGCCAGGAAGTAAAAATATCAATGCAGATGCCCTATCCCAGAGTTTTTGTGCTTGTTAACCTCATTATACTCCACCAGAACCGATATTAACAGCAGGTGTCATTGTAGCTTTGGTCTCCTCCGACCTGACGACTGAAATTACTGCGGGACAACATATGGCTCCTGTAAAACCCCCTGCTGATAAACTATTTGTCCCCGGTCATTTACGTCTCCGACTGTTGGGTGGGTGCCATGATTCTGTGTTTAGTGGACATCATTAATGCCACCAAGGAACTCGTCTCCAGGTTTTACTAGTTGCCCACTTTGTCAAGAGATGTCCACTCATATGTGTCCTCATGTGAGGTATGTGCCAGGTCCAAGACTCCTAGGACTCGTCCGGTGGGTGAGTTGCGACCGTTGCCCATCCCGAGTAGACCTTGGTCCCATATCTCCATGGATTTTATCACCGACCTACCGGTTTCTGAGGGTAAGTCGGTGGTATGTCTGGTTGTTGACAGATTTAGTAAGATGGTGCACTTTATTCCTCTATCAAAACTTTGCAATGCTAAGACCTTGGCCTCTCTGTTTGTAGATCATGTGGTACGCTTGCACAGGATTCCAGAGCAGGTGGTTTCAGATAGAGGCGTTCAATTTGTCTCAAGGTTTTGGAGGGCTTTTTGTCGTAAGTTTAACATCTCTTTGTCTTTTTCTTCGGCCTTTTATCCTGAAACCAACGGTCAAACTGAACATTTGAATCAATCTCTAGAACAATATTTGAGGTCTTATGTCTCCGAAAACCAACATCAGTGGGTGGAATACTTGCCTGTGGAGGAATTCGCCATTAACAATCAGTTGAATTTGTCTACTGGTATGTCTCCTTTCTTTTGTAATCTTGGTTTCCATCTGCGATTTAGTTCAGTTTCGCCGTCCTCCTCGCAGGTTCCTGAAGCTGATGTAGTAGTTAAAGAACTGTGCACAGTCTGGGCCCAGGTTCAGTCGAACCTGAAAAACCCTCAGGAGATTCAAAAAGTTAAGGCTGACAGGAGGCGCTCTGGTTGTCTACCAAGAATTTGTTTCTGAAGGTACCTTCAAGTAAATTTGCACCACGCTTTATTGGTCCATATGAAATCATTGAAATCATTAACCCTGTGTCTTTTAAGTTACGGTTACCTGACTTCTTTTGTTTCCATATTGTTTTCCATAAAGCATTATTCAAAAAGTATTTACTGCCTGCATCACCTACTCAGGAATCTCCACCGCCAGTGGAGGTTGTCAGCCAACTAGAATTCAGAATTTCTAGTCTCCTTGATGTGAGAAAGGTACGGAATTCGTTGCAATATTGCGTTCACTGGAAGAGTTATGGTCCTGAGGAGATGTCTTGGATACCAGCTAGCAAGATGCATGCTAAGAGGTTGGTAAAAAAAAAAAATCATTTAGCTCACCCAGAGAAACCCACTCCAGTGATTATGGGTTCGGTGGCCCCTCACAGAAGGGGGTGTACTGTCACAGGGAGCTGAGGGCACCCTCTTCATTCACAGGGCCGCTGGCATCCCGCGCATACAGCAGAGCGAAGACGCGGTCGGCGTCCTCATCTCAATGGGGACCAGGGGGCGAGGAAGACCTGGCTGTGCATGCCTTCTCAGCGTGGCCGGCGTCCTCCGTACCTTAGACAACAAGCAGAAGGGGATCTGAGCGCCGATGTTAATGAATCGGCGCTCAGCTGTGTTATGAGTAATCAGAGTCACGTGACGCTGGCCACGTCACGTGACTCACCTGTAGGGGTTATTTAAACAGGCAGCCTGCTGGCCATAGGTTGCCTGTGATTGGTCTTGCTACCCTCACCAGCATAATGTGTTGTGCCTATTGTGTTTGGACCTCAGCTCTGTTTTTTACCTTAACCGTGTGACCTCCCTGGAATGGACGTGACCTCTTGGCTTCTGACTCCGGATTGTGTTTTGACCTCATTATTGTATTGCTCCCTGTGTACCTGCGTGACCTCCTGGCTTTGACTTTGGCTTGCTTGATTCTGTTATGGTACTTCTCTATCTTCTTAGGCCCCTGCATGTATCTAAGCGAGGGACTGACGCCAAGTTGTATGCCGTCAGTTAGGACGGGCAGTGCAAGTAGGCAGGGACAGAGGTGGGGTGGAGTTTAGCCCCTTAAGGACACATGACGTATCGGTACGGCATGTTTCCCGAGTCCTTAAGGACACATGACGTACCGGTACGTCATGTGTTGTTCCGATCACTGCCGTGCGGCCGGCTGTGATCGGAACAAGGTGCCTGCTCAAATCATTGAGCAGGCACCTCGGCTAAATGCGCGGGGGGGTCCCGTGACCCCCCCATGTCCGCGATCGCAACAAACCGCAGGTCAATTCAGACCTGCGGTTTGTTGCGCTTTCTGCAGTTTCTGATCGCTGCGGTCCCTGACCGCGGCGATCAGAAACTTTAGTGTGGCGAAAATATATATTTATCACCCCCCCTGCACCTCTGAATGATTTTAGCCCGGTGGGAGGTGCAGGGGGGGTGTTGCGGGCGGTGGGGGCGGTGCGGGAGGCGGGCGGTGCGGCAGGCGGGATCGCGATCCCCCGCCCGCCTCCTATTGCGTAATCGTTGGTGTACAGTGGGTATACCAGGGTGCCAGCACATTGCTGGCACCCTGGTATAAACGGCTGACATCGGTGATGCGATGTCAGCCGTTTAACCCTTTCCATACAGCGGTCCGTACGGACCGCTGTATGGAAAAAGTTAACAGTAAGAGGGAGCTCCCTCCCTCTCCGATCGGGGGGCTGCAGTGCCTTTGCAGCCCCCCGATGGAGAGGGAGAGAGCCCCCAGACAGCCCCCCCAGAGCCCCGTCCTTACCCTTCCCCGTCTGCGCAGTTCTGACCATAACTGAGCAGACGGGGAAGGTTCCCATGGCAACAGGACGCCTCTCAGGCGTCCTGCTGTCCATGGTGCTGAACAGATCTGTGCTGAAAGCATAGATCTGTTCAGTGTAAGTAAAATATAGTACAGTGCAATATATATTGTACTGTACTGTATTATACAGACATCAGACCCACTGGATCTTCAAGAACCAAGTGGGTCTGGGTCAAAAAAAAAGTGAAAAAAAGGTAAAAATCAAAAAACACATTTATCACTGATTAAAAATTAAAAAAATAAAATTCCCTACACATGTTTGGTATCGCCGCGTCCGTAACGACCTGATCTATAAAACAGTCATGTTACTTTACCCGAACGGTGAACGCCATAAAAATAAAAAATAAAAAACTATGATGAAATTGAAATTTTGTCCACCTTACTTCCCAAAAAAAGGTAATAAAAGTGATCAAAAAAGTCGCATGTACGCCAAAATTGTAACAATCAAACCGTCATCTCATCCCGCAAAAAATGAGACCCTACTTAAGATAATCGCCCAAAAACTGAAAAAACTATGGCTCTTAGACTATGGAAACACTAAAACATCATTTTTTTTGTTTCAAAAATGAAATCATTGTGTAAAACTTACATAAATAAAAAAAAGTATACATATTAGGTATCGCCGCGTCCGTATCGACCGGCTCTATAAAAATATCACATGACCTAACCCCTCAGGTGACCACCGTAAAAAAATAAAAATAAAAACGGTGTAAAAAAAGCCATTTTTTGTCATCTTACGTCACAAAAAGTGTAATAGCAAGCGATCAAAAAGTCATATGCACCCCAAAATAGTGCCAATCAAACCGTCATCTCATCCCGCAAAAAATGAGACCCTACTTAAGATAATCACCCAAAAACTGAAAAAACAATGGCTCTTAGACTATGGAGACACTAAAACATTTTTTTGTTTTAAAAATGAAATCATTGTGTAAAACGTACATAAATAAAAAAAATTGTATACATATTAGGTATCGCCGCGTCCGTGACAACCTGCTCTATAAAATTACCACATGATCTAACCTGTCAGATGAATGTTGTAAATAAAAAAATAAAAAACGCTGCCAAAAAAGCTATTTCTTGTTACCTTGCCGCACAAAAAGTGTAATATAGAGCAACCAAAAATCATATGTACCCTAAACTAGTACCAACAAAACTGCCACCCTATCCCGTAGTTTCTAAAATGGGGTCACTTTTTTGGAGTTTCTACTCTAGGGGTGCATCAGGGGGGCTTCAAATGGGACATGGTGTAAAAAAAAACAGTCCAGCAAAACCTGCCTTCCAAAAACCGTATGGCATTCCTTTCCTTCTGCGCCCTGCCGTATGCCCGTACAGCGGTTTACGACCACATATGGGGTGTTTCTGTAAACTACAGAATCAGGGCCATAAATAATGAGTTTTGTTTTGCTGTTAACCCTTGCTTTGTAACTGGAAAAAAAAAATTAAAATGGAAAATCTGCCAAAAAAGTGAAATTTTGAAATTGTATCTCTATTTTCCATTAAATCTTGTGCAACACCTAAAGGGTTAACAAAGTTTGTAAAATCCGTTTTGAATACCTTGAGGGGTGTAGTTTCTTAGATGGGGTCACTTTTATGGAGTTTATAATCTGGGGGTGCATCAGGGGGGCTTCAAATGGGACTTGGTGTCAAAAAACCGGTCCATAAAAATCAGCCCTCCAAAAAACAAACGGCGCACCTTTCCCTCTACGCCCCGCTGTGTGGCCGTACAGTAGTTTACGGCCACATATGGGGTGTTTCTGTAAACAGCAGAGTCAGGGCAATAAAGATACAGTCTTGTTTGGCTGTTAACCCTTGCTTTGTTAGTGGAAAAAATGGGTTAAAATGGAAAATTAGGCAAAAAAATGAAATTCTCAAATTTCATCGCCATTTGCCAATAACTCTTGTGCAACACCTAAAGGGTTAACGACGTATGTAAAATCAGTTTTGAATACCTTGAGGGGTGTAGTTTCTTAGATGGGGTCACTTTTAGGGAGTTTCTCCTCTAGGGGTGCATCAGGGGGCTTCAAATGGGACATGGTGTAAATAAACCAGTCCATAAAAATCAGCCTTCCAAAAACCAAACAGCGCACCTTTCACTCTACGCCCCGCTGTGTGGCCGTACAGTAGTTTACGGCCACATATTGGGTGTTTCTGTAAACGGCAGAGTCAGGGCAATAAAGATACCGTCTTGTTTGGCTGTTAACCCTTGCTTTGTTAGTGGAAAAAATGGGTTAAAATGAAAAATTAGACAAAAAAATTAAATTCTCAAATTTCCTCCCCATTTGCCAATAACTCTTGTGCAACACCTAAAGGGTTAACAACGTATTCAAAATCAGTTTTGAATACCTTGAGGGGTGTAGTTTCTTAGATGGGGTCATTTTTGGGTGGTTTCTATTATGTAAGCCTCGCAAAGTGACTTGAGACCTGAACTGGTCCCTAAAAATTGAGTTTTTGTAAATTTCTGAAAAATTTCAAGATTTGCTTCTAAACTTCTAAGCCTTATAACATCCCCAAAAAATAAAATATCATTCCCAAAATAATTCAAACATGAAGTAGACATATGGGGAATGTAAAGTCATCCAAATTTTTGGGGGTATTACTATGTATTACAGAAGTAGAGAAACTGGAACTTTGAAATTTGCAAATTTTTCCAAATTTTTGTTAAATTTGGTATTTTTTGGGGCAAAAAAAATAATTTTTTTGACTTTATTTTACCAGTGTCATGAAGTACAATATGTGACGAAAAAACAATCTCAGAATGGCCTGGATAAGTCAAAGCGTTTTAAAGTTATCAGCACTTAAAGTGACTCTGGTCAGATTTGCAAAAAATGGCCTGGTCCTTAAGGTGAAATAGGGCTGTGTCCTTAAGGGGTTAGGGCTGCACTTATCCCTACCCTCTGTCATGACAGTTACATTGATTTGATCATGGAGCCATGGTATGGCCATTTCTTCAAAGTGTTGCAGGAGCCGTTTTTTCAACAGAGCAACACAGGCCACATAATGCAGCTTGCATGGACTAAACATGCTACTTTGGTCTGTACTGTCTCCAGAGCTCACTGCAGACGTAAAACTGCAAAGAAAGCTGCCAGGATCAGATCTTGATGGTTTGCATGTCCAAGCGCATTCAGTATTAGTGTTGGGCGTGAATATTCGAATCGCAAATATTAATCGTGAAAATTGGCACTTCGAGAATTCGCAAATATTTAGAATATAGTGACATATATTCGTATTTTCGAACATTCTAGATTTTTTTTCATCTGAACCCATGATCCCTTTCTGCTTTTTGCTTGTGGGCCAATGAGAAGGCTGCAATGTCTTTGTCTGAGCTTAGCAACATCCCTAGTAACCAATAGGAAAGTTGCCTACCCCTTACTATATAAGCCATTTTCTGTAGTTTTATGGCGTTCTGAGATAGACAACGGTATCATTGCTGTGCTCTGTGCTTTCCACTCGTCACATTAGATAGATAGATAGCTTTTATATATAATACAGATAGTTAGTGGGAGATAATACAAAATATTCGCATCATAAGTGCCGATTAGCACAATCGCGAATATATTGGAGCACTCTATCTGCATATAAAGCCATTTTTAATGTTCTGCCATGCCAACCATTTTTTCCAGTCTCAGGATACCTCTAGCAGCTTGGAAAATGTAGAAAAAGTGACCCACGCCTGTACTGTGCACGCATTACGTGAATATAACATTGCCATCAAGGAAATAATCGCAAATTCACAAATTAGTAAATTCACAATTGTAATATTCTACAAAATATTTGCGAAATTTTGCGAATTCGAATATTGCCCCTGCCGCTTATCACTATTTGGTATGGCAGAACATTCCTCAGACAACTATTAATAACCTCACTAATAGCATGCCAAGGCATGTACCTCTAGGTGCATGTATTTCTGTGCACTGTGCTCATACTAAATAAACGGAGATGTTATGAATATTTAGTTTCCATGTTTTAATAATTTGCATCACTAACATGTCTATCAATTCTGCGATTTCCATAATTCCACGACTTTATCTTTTAATGTTGAGGAGTGTATGTTATACAAATATGAAGGATGTGGTCTTAAGATTTTAAATACGAACTGGTCTGCACACTTGTAAACACAGTAAAGCCAACTACACAATTGATTTTGATGGTAAAATAACCTAAGATTTCACGAAGGTAAAAATAAAAATCATAGTTGAAATTTGGGTAGACAATTAGGAAAGTAAACAGTGAGATCCATAGATACAACATGACCCAGTGTAGGAGAGCCAATATTTTTTATGGTGCAAATACCCCACCAAAATTAAAGTTGGGAGCCCTTTAAAACCTAGCCAATGTAATAATCTCCTCTGTACTTGAATAGCCACTGCTGGGCGATACTACCACGGATACATTCTTATGACAGGCCACAAAGCAGACGTGATTGTCCTGAAAGTGAATTATGTCTCAGTCAGAAGTCTCTGCAGTTTTCTTCTTAAAGACACTAAGCCATCGTCAGTATCAGTAACAGTGGCTGGACACCCACTGATGGGACACTAGGACATGTCTTTCTTTCTTTAAATCGACATATCTTGCTTTCAGGTTACACATTCCACCTGAATAGTGGTGTGCATTAGTGTTGATCGAGCATGCTCGGCCGAATACCGCATGTGCTCGAGCGCAATGCTCGAATCTCCTCCCCGCACGTAGCAGCCAATAAACTTGCAGGTAAGTACTGCCCTTCACTGTAATGCCGTAGCCATGTTGATTACTGGCAATACAGTGATTGGCTGGCCGGGACGCGTCATCGGGTGCTCTATAGCACCCAATGACACGTGTTCGGCTCAGTGTTAGTAAGGCAGAGCTGTGCTGTAGGTAGTGAAATTTTTTAAGGACTATTGTTGTGTGTGACAGCAGCAATATATATTTTTAGTGGAACCTGCGCTAAATTGCTAAAACTTTACAGACCCAACATTCTTTTAAAAGGACTGTTGTGTGTGGCAGCAATTTCTATTGCAATTGTCACGTCGGTGCAGACGGCGACATTATCTGCGCTACATCTCCTGTGTAATGTGTGCGCACCTAGGGTACATCTCCTGTGTAACGTTTCCATATCCAAAATTACCTGTGACATTCCCTGTAATTTTATATTAGCTGCTGCAGACATCAGCAACATTATCTGCTGTATTTCTCCTGTGTAACGTGTGCGCATCCTAAAAATATCTGTTACATCCAGTGTACTTTTTCCATAGATGGTGTCTGCTGCGGACAGTGACATTAGCTGTGCTTACATCTCCTGTGTAACATGTGAACATCCAAAAAATATCAGTGACATCCAGTCTACTTTCTCCTGAGACGGTGTCCGCTGTGGACAGTGACATTACCTGGAGTACATCTCCTGTGTAACAATTCCACATCGCAAATACCTGTGACATTCCCTGCAATTTTATATTAGCCGCTGCGGACATTATTTGTGGTATTTCCCCTGTGTAACATTTCCACATCCAAAATATCTGTGATATTCCCTGTAATTTTATATTAGCCGCTGCTGACAGCAGCAATAGTTAAGCCGCTGCAGACAGCGACATTATCTGCGCTACATCTCCTGTGTAACGTGTGCGCATCCCAAAAATATCTGTGACATCCAGTGTACTTTTTCCGTAGACTGTGTCCGCTGTGGACAGTGACATCAGCTGCGCTACATCTCCTGTGTAACGTGTGCACATCCCAAAAATATTAGTGACATCCAGTGTACTTTTTCCATAGACGGTGTCCACTGCGGACAGTGACATTGCCTGGGGTTCATCTCATGTGTAATGTTTCCACATCCCAAATACCTGTGACATTCCCTGTAATTTTATATTTGCCGCTGCGGACATCAGTGACATTATCTGCGTTATTTCTCCTGTGTAACGTTTCCACATCCCAAATACCTGTAACATTCCCTGTAATTTTTTATTAGCCGCTGCTGACATCATTGACATTATCTGCGGTATATCTCCTGTGTGACGTTTCCACATCCCAAATACATTTTTTTTGCGCATATACTTCCAAATCCTACGCTACTGTACATGTGACATACTTTCCAGAATATTTAACATTTAATATGTCGAAGGCGAGCAGTAAGGGACAGGGAAGTGGCTGTGATGCTGATGGTGCACGCTGAGACCGTGGCCCTTGGTGCAGTGAAACTGCGCCTGCTGCCAAAGCACAAGAAAAAATATCATCAACGATACTTAGCTCCATGTCCCAGTTTGCAGGGCGGCACAGGACAACACTCTCGAAGTCAGACCAGTGCGACCAGGTGGTCGGTTGGATTGCAGCAGATAATGCTTCCAGTCAGTTAAGCACCACCCTGTCTTCCACCAAGTCCAGTCTCTGTAGCCAAGAGTCTGGTCAGCACAATCCTCACCCTTATCCTCCTTCCTCCCACCATGGAGAGTCTTGCCAAACAAGTGATCCCACACTCGTATATTTCAAGGAGCTCTTTTCAGCGCCATTCCTCCATTTGGGCCTCTCAACAAGCCCGCTTGAAGAGGGACATGAGATCTTGTGCCCTGATTCCCAAACTCTTGAGCATCCACAGTCAGAAGAAGATGACGGTGGGGAATGGCAATTAGTGCTTCGCAAGGTGAATGCTGATGATGAGACACAGTTGCCAATAAGTCAACGGCAATTAGTGTCTCAAGAGGTTGATGATGAGGAAGAGACACAGTTGTCAATAACTGAGATTGTTGTTTGGTCAACAAGTCAGGAGGAAGAGCAGAGCGAGAAAGTGGAAGAGGAAGTGGTGGACGATGAAGTCACTGACCCAACCTTGGAAGGTGGCAGTACAGAGGGGGAGAGATATGCAGCACCGCAACAGGCTGGAAGAGGCAGTGGGGTGGCAAAAGGGAGAAGACAGGCTACACCAAACAGGCCCACAACTGTTCCCCGAAGCACTCCCATGTGGAAATATCCCTTGTCAAGGGCTAGGTGTTCAGCAGTCTGGCGCTTTTTGAGGAACGTGCGGACGACAATAGAATTGTAATTTGCAACCTGTGTTATACAAAAATTAGCAGGGGCTTGAACACTAGCAACCTCACCACCAGCAGCATAATCCGCCACATGGCATCAAAGCACCATAATAGGTGGGCCAAACACCTGGGTCAACAATCTGTGTCTGCGGGTCACACCACTGCCTCCTCTTCCGCTGTGTTACGTGCTGGCCAATCGCCTTTCGAAGGCGCAGGCCCGGATGCCCCCAGCCCTGCACCTTTGCAAGCACCAGTGACCACATCCACTTCCGTGTCCCAGCGCAGCGTACAAATGTCCTTACCCCAGGCATTTATACGCAAGAGCAAATACCCAGCCACCCACCCACAGACCATAGCACTAAATGTGCAACTTTCCAAATTATGGCCCTGGATTTGTTGCCATTTAGGCTTGTGGACACTGAGGCCTTCTGCAGCCTGATGTCAGCGGCCGTCCCCCATTACGCAGTCCCCAGCCACCACTATTTTTTAAGGTGTGCAGTGCCCGCCTTACACCATCATGTGTCCCGTAACATCACCCGTACCCTGACCAATGCAGTTACTGGAAAGGTCTACTTAACCACTGACATATGGATAAGTGCTTTCGGCCAGGGACGCTACATTTCCCTGATGGCACACTGGGTGAACGTTGTGGAGGCTGGGAGCGAGTTGTACCCTGGGATGGCACAGGTTCTACTGACGCCAAGGATTGCGGGCCCTAATTCCATCAGGGTTTCCGCTAACACCTACGGATGTAGCAGGGTTAACTCACATGCTTTATGAGACATGTTATCTAAACTTAATGCAACTAAGTGAGTTAAGCAATTGCTTTTCCATGGCTTTTGTTTCAAGATAACGCGATGAGTTAAGAAATTTGAGTTAAGAGTGTTTGTGTTACCCCTGCTAAATCTGTACGTTAGTGGCTCCAACCCCCACTTCTTCTCCTCCACCTCCCCCTCCACTTCTACCTAAGAATTATCCTGTTGCAGCACCAGTCAGCCATCAGTCGGTAGCTGGAAGCAGTGTAGCACTGCAGTGGGGAAGTGTCAACAGGTGACAAACAGCACACCCCCGCAGCGCTGTGGCAGGGAATAAGAGACCAGACTGAGCTGTGGCTCTCACCACTCAACCTAAAACCAGACATGGTTGTGTATGATAATGGCCCTAACTTGGTGGCGGCTTTGGAGCTCAGCAAGCTCACACACATCCCATGCCTAATTCACGTCTTCAACTTAGTGGTTCAGCGGTTTCTCAAAACCTACCCCAATTTGCTTGAGCTTCTGGTAAAGGTGTGCCACGTGTGTGCCCATTTCTGCAAGTCATCGAAAGCTTCCGCCGGTCTGTCAACGCTGGAGCAGCGCTTACAATTGCCAGCTCACAGTCTGTTGTGCGATGTGAGCACGCGCTGGAACTCCATGTTCCACATGTTGGCCAGGCTTTGTGAGTGGTAAAGGGCAGTAGTGGAATGTCAGCTGCAACATGGTTGTTGCCTTTCCCATCAGCTTCCGCTCTTCATAAGCGAGGAGTGGGCATGGATTTCTGACATCTGTGAAGTTAAAGGTTTTAAGAAACTTTGAGGAATCAGCACAGCAATAACGCTTTTATCAGCATCACCATCCCACTTCTGTGTCTACTCAAATGCTTGCTGCTCACAATTAAGGACGATGCTTTGTATGTGGAAGAGGTGGCAATGGTGCCAATCTGCTGAGTGCGCTGAAACAGGGTATAATGACACATGTGCCGTGCATGGCACACATCCTGAACTTAGTCGTGCAGAGATTCGTTGCCAAATACCCTAGGGTCCAGGACATCTTGTGGCAGGCCAGGAAAATCTCTGGCCATTTTAGAAGATCTTACAGGGCCATGGCTCGCCTTGCTGACGTTCAGCGGCGACACCACTTGCCAGTCAGATGTCTTATTTGTGACTGCCTGACATGCTGGAACTTCACCTTGTATATGGTAAATAGGCTGCTCCAGCAGAAATGTGCCTTTAACGACTACCTGTACGAACTCTGTGTCAGGATAGGTTCTGGGGAGCTTGTTTTTTTTTCACAGCGTCAGTGGCTGCTCATGCGCTACGCATGCAGACTTCTGCGGCCATTTGATGAGATCACCAAACTAGTCAGTCGCAGCCATGGTGCCATCAGTGACATCGTACCTTACGCTTTTTTATGGAGAGTGCATTGCGTCATGTCATTGATCAAGTCTTCGAGGAGCAGGAGCAGAAGGATGAGAAAGTCGTAATGCTGAATGAATTCCCAGGGAGGGCTACTTCATCTGAGACAAATTAGCAGGAGTCTGAAGAGGAGTCAGAGGAGGATGGTGCCTGGGGGAGGAGGAGCAAGAAGAGCAGGCTTTAAACTTTTCTGGGTACCCTGGTGTTGTCCGTGCATGGGGGGGAGGAGACCGAGGACGACATTCTCCTGGGTGATGAATAGGAGCCAGGCCACTCCACCGCTTCCAATTTAGTGCAAATGGGGGCCTTCATGCTCCAGTTTTGAAGAGAGACCCCTGTATAAAAAGCATAAAGGGCAAGGACCAGTACTGGGTGGCAACATACTTAGACCCCCAGAACAAACACAAAATGGCGAACATGTTACAAGCATCACAGAGGGCTGTCAAAATGCAGCATTTCCAGGCCTTGCTTCGAGAGATGCTGCATTCTGCTGTTGCGGGCGCTGCCAGATGAATTTCCACCCACAGAGAAACTGTTGTGAGTACCAATCCTACAGCGCATGCAAGAAGAGGGTGGTTTGATAATGTATTCATCACTTTGGATATGAGATCATTCTTGCAGCCAACCCATCGACAGCCCTCCGGGTCCAGCCTCAGGGTATGCCTAGACCGACAGGTGTCCGATTACATTGGTTTAACAGCCGATGTGGGCGCTCTGAGAAGCGAGGAACCCCTTGACTACTGGGTGTGCAGGCTTGACCTGTGGCCAGAGCTGGCAAAATTTGCCAGGGAACTCTTGGTTTGCCCCTCATCGAGTGTCCTGTCCGACAAGAGCACTCACCTAGCTCACGATAGTGTGGACTACCTCACATTGATAAAAATGAATGAGTCATGGATCTCAGAGGAATTCAACACCTGTGAAGTCAGTTTAAATGAATTTCCAACCCAGACATATCCGCCGCCACACAGAACAAATAATGGTCCCTGTCTTATGTAAATACAGAGGCATAAAAGGCCTTTTTTTGTCCAGTGAATGCCTAATGTTTGGGACCTCGGAGGAATTCAACACCTTTTACGACCACATGTTATCGAATTTCAACAATTATCTTTTTTTTTTTCAAGAAGGGGGATTTCGTTAGCCATGTTTTTAATCTAACTTTATATTTTTTTGTTCTTTTAAACATATGTATTTGACATGTATTTGTACTGGCCTACAGTAAAATTGATATCCAATGACCATCTAATATACCTCCAGCCACATAATCACTTGATCTTTTATGTACGGTGAATGTATAATTTTTGGGGCCTGTAATCTAACTGGCCAACAGTGAAATTGTTATACGGTGACCGCCTAATGTACCTCCAGCCACATTATCAATTGTTCTTTTCTGTACTGTGAATTAATAACTTTTGGGGCCTGTAGTCCACTGGCCTGCAGTAAAATTGATATCCATTGACCATCTAATATATCTCCGGCCATATAATCACTTGATCCTTTATGTACGGTGAATGCATCGTTTTTGAGGCCTGTAATCTAACTAGAGAACAGTTAAATTGGCATACGGTGAACGCCTAATGTACCTCCAGACACATTATCAATTGTTATTTTCTGTACAGTGAATGAATAATTTTTGGGGCCTATAGTCCACTGCCACCTGGCCTGCATTAAAATTGATATCCATTGACCATCTAATATACCTCCAGCCACATAATTACTTGATCTTTTCTGTACAGTGAATGCCTAATTGTTGGGGCCTCGAATGAATTCAACACCTGTGACGACCACATGTTATCGAATTCAACCTATTATCATTTGGGGTTTATTTAATCCAATTTTTAATCCAATTTTATATTTTTAGTTCTTTTAAACATATGTATTTGACATGTATTTGTACTGGTGCACTTCTTGCAAGGATTTGGTGGCTGCAAATATGACTTGAAGGTTTTTCAGGTTCTCCCGCTATAAAAGTGAATGGGGCCTGCGGTTTGCAAACATTTGATTGCGTTCGTGAATCGTCCTGGCCGATGTTCGTCCATCACTACTGAATACACTGTATTCCCATGAACCCCTTCCACCACAAAAAAGGGTATATGGTTCAATCTTCCTTTTCCCGTCCTCCTCCTCTTCCATCATATCAACATGCTTATTAGTCTGCCCTCGCTCCTAATGTTGTAGAGGGTCAGCTCACCTGCAGGCCCTCGCAGATAATGTTTTAGAGGGACAGCTCAGCAGGCCCTCACCTACAATCTTTTAGAGGGCCATCTAACCTGCAGGCCCTTGCATGTAATGTTTTAGAGGGTCAGCTCACCTGCAGGCCCTCACATATAATATTTTAGAGGGTTAGCTCACAGTCACAGAAAATAATGCACTATAATTATAGATACAAGCATAACATATGGACAAATCCCTCACTCTATTGATAAAATCTGAGACACTTGGTCAATACATTTTGATCAAAACACATCTAAGGCCACCTACCAAACGACAAGGTGGTCTCAGTTCAGGCGGGTCCTGCCCTAAACCTGCCTATGCCGGTATGAATTTATGTTCAGGAGGGCAGACCTCACACATATAGTGTGTTGCTCCTAGTTACCTCCATGTGCAGCAGCAACCGGTGGGAGGAGGAGCACACACAACTATATGTAACAACTTATTTAAGGTCGCCTATTAGATAGGTGGGGCAAAAGTGCACATGAATACTACTCCCAGATAGGATCGTATTCACAAATGAGCTTATTCACCTACAATCTTTTAGAGGGTCAGATCACCTGTAGGCCCTCGTATATAATGTTTTTGAGGGTCAGCTCACTAGCAGGCCCTCACCTACAATCTTTTACAGGGCCAGCTCACCTGCAGACCCTCGCATGTAATATTTTAGAGGGTCATCTCACTAGCAGGCCCTCACCTACAATCTTTTAGAGGGTCAGCTCACCTGCAGGCCCTCTCATATAATGTTTTAGAGGGTCAGCTCACCAGCAGGCCCTCAACCATAATATTTTACAGGGTCAGCTCACCAGCATGCTCTCGCATATAATGTTTTTGAGGGTCAGCTCACCAGCATGCCCTCAACCATAATGTTTTACAGGGTCAGCTCACCAGCATGCTCTCACATAAAATGTTTTTGAGGGTCAGATCACCAGCAGGCCCTCAACCATAATGTTTTACAGGGTCAGATCACCAGCAGGCCCTCACCTACAATCTTTTAGAGGGTCAGCTCACCAGCAGGCCCTCACCTACAATCTTTTAGAGGGTAAGCTCACCAGCAGGCCCTCAACCATAATGTTTTACAGGGTCAGCTCCCTAGCAGGCCCTTGCCCATAATTTTTTCAATGGTTAGATAAGCAGCAAGCACGTGCCCATCATTTTCTCAATGGTTAGCTCAGCAGCAGCCACTCACACTAAATATTTGCGATGCTCAGATTAACAGCAGGCCCTCACCAGTAATGTTTTAGAGGGTCACCAGCAGGCTTTTGCTCCTAATATTTTTGAGGGTCACCAGCAGGCCATCAATCATAATTTTTCAAGTGTGTATGATGCCCTCCTTTATGTTTAATAAAGGGTGTATTGGAGTGTCGGTTCCTTGTAATTTTTGGAAGCCCTTTCAATTAGTGAATAGTGTAGGAGTCCCACTACCTGAACAATTGTACCACAATGTGAATGAGGCCCTCTATTATGCGATATACAGGTTGTATCGGAGTGCCTCTTCCTTGTAATTTTTGGCAGAACTTGCACTTTATATACAAGTAAATATACAAGTAAATATACAGGAAAGAATGTTTCCTAACAATTTTTCCTCTAAAATCGATTTTATCTTAGTTTTTGTGCGTATTATTGTCAGTCTGTAAAAGTGGAGTACTACTCGGACAATATCGATCCCAGCAGTGACCTGGGATTCCAAGATGCATCCAGACATGCTGTTCCTGAACCATTTTGGTGGTGTTGCCATCAATTTCTGACCTTTTCCTATAAACCAGACACCCTCCCCTCTTCAGAGCAGGGGGTACCTGGTTTAATGCTTGGGTTCTCTGATTGACTTCTATTGTGGTCGGGTGCTCTGTAGATCACCCGAGCATCCCGAGGTGTTCAACCCGAGCATCCAAACGCCCAAGCACTTTGGTGCTCGATCAACACTAGTGTGCATCATCTTGCTATTTACACTTTAAAAATATTAATATTTTTTGTGAAAAAAAATATCGACGGGCTATCAATAGTTTAGTGGGTGGGGCAGCAGAATGAAAGGGTTGTAGCACACTTTAGGGTGATTTGTAAGGAACCAAACAGCAGAATGAAGGGGCTGCACTGCACTTTAGAGTGTTGCAGTATCTTCTTTGTCCATGAAGAGCGACTCACTCATATGGCATATGTGGCCGTACCTAGTACTACAGTTCTGACCCATTCACCTGAATCAATGGTGTGCTGTTGCCACTTCATACCGCCTATCGGTGGGAGTCCAAAGATTCAAAAGGATAGGTCATCAATATTTTCTTACACAGAAATAACGTTATCATTATGGTTAAATAATTTTCATGTATTCCTTATATACACTAGGGAAGATTTTTTTTTTATGAACTACATTATTCCTGCACAGATGCTAAAAAGAAAGAAAAAAACATGATCTGTATCAAAGTTTTTTAAATCTATCTATGGTGTTTATTATAAAATGAAAAAATCCACGGTACTTTCAAAAAAACAGTTGATGTGTTTATTATACCAGGTGCGACGTTTTGGTCCTCTCAATGGAACCTTTTTCAAGCAATAACAATAGTATGGTGCACTCATGTAGTATAAATACTACCAACATACATAATTGAATAATATGATCATTAACATTCAATGTGCAAATGTGTACAAAAAATACTATAAACATACCTAAAAATCCATATTACAATACATCAGTGATATAAAAAATTATACATGATCATATATAAAATGTGAATCTATAAAAAGTATATATAATCGTAAATAAAACCTAATATTACATAATTAGGAAATAACATCCATATGTGCTAAATTGTTTGTGTTAATTAAAAATGATCCTGGATTGGTGGAAAGAAATCAGAACCATACCTGCTCAGCATGGATCTGTACATGTTGCTTGGCGTCCCGGTGGCCTGACTGCGCATGTCAGTAAATCGAACAAGGAAAGAGTGATCACGTGAAGAACACCTGGTCGCATGACGCTGACTCCCTAGCAATGCCACAAACACCAATACCTAGTAAGTGAGGTGAGCGGTCATGTGATCCAAAACAGACACATGATCGCCATCACCATATAGATCATACAAACAAAACAAGAGCAGCATGTAGAGATTCAATATAAATCGCCCCGTTGATGACAAACGGGACCCTATCAAGTGCAAAGGAGGAAAAGACTCACGGGACCCTACTAAGTGCAAAGGAGGAAAGGACTCACGGGACTCTACTAAGTGCAAAGGAGGAAAGGACTCACACCACACAAAATGGATGCCCCGCCCCCAGCGCACCATTAAGAGATCCCTATTAGTCCAAAACAGGCAAACCACAGCAGCGATATGTAAAGATGCAAATGAACAATAGTGCAGTTGTTCTACAGACAAATCACCTTCCACTCTAAAAAATTGTAAATTTACCCCATAAAGAAAATGGGATAGGAAAATGTTGTGGGCCCCAACAAATATCAGACTTCCCATGAGGTGACAATGCGGCTCCCGCAACACCGCACCACCATGTTAAGGATCGCCTCCCAAGGTCAACATCCCCATCAAAGGATATATAACCTGAGAGTAAATCCAAAGAGTCTGATCAATAAATAAAATACATAAAGTATTAAAGTAAAAGTGAAGTTAACCGACAATTCCCCGTTACTGTAATGCAGAAAAATGTCAGCAGCAACCTGTAAACCACTAATAGGTGTTCATGCTGTGTGTGCAGCAAAAGAACCACCATAACAAGTGGAAAAGAAAAGAAAAAATTATTGATGAGGCCCCAGACAATCTCCATGCCCTCAAAGAAAGAACAACATTTTATTTATAATAAATAGGTAAAGCAACTTTGCATGACATCAACTGTCCAATATATTCAACTGCTCCAAAAATGTCTATAGATAATCCTATAGAGAATCATTCCAGAATGAAATGTATCCATGCTGGTCAGGCAGCTCCCAATTCCGCACACCATCCAGATACCCTAAAATCAAATAACACAAAACAAGAAAAAGGTAATTAGTACATAAAGCACCATATACAGAAAGAGTCAAACCATAAGACCCATTAGGTCTGGTGGCAATCCAATACAATTCACGTTTTTTTAAAGATAAAATCCTATTGCCACCCCTGCGAGACAGAGGAACATGATCAATCAACATACATTTTAGATCACTCTCTTTGTGATTTGAATTCCGAAAAATGTTTTGACACTGGAAGACCCATCTGTTTTTTGTGGACAGTGTACCGGTAGCTGATTGAAACGGGTTTTGAAGTCAAGAGAAGTCTCCCCTATATAAAGCAAATTTCATGGGCACCAAAGCACATAGACCACAACGGTCGTATCACAGGTCAGCTAGTGCTTAATAAAATATTGTTTGGAAGTTACAGGATGTATGAACTATTGTCTTTTTGCATATAACGACAATTAATGCAATGCAGGCAAGGGAAGCAACCCTGCTTAAAGATACGTAAAAAACTTTGGCCTGTTTTTTTCTGTGGACCAATATCAGTATGAACCAATTGATCCTTCAAATTCTTCGGTCTCCTGTATGATAATAATGGGGGCAACTTAAAAGCAGCAATGTTGTTGTGTCCACTAGCTAACGATGACCAATGTTTATTCATAATTTCTCTGATAGAATGGCTATCTTCCGTATAAGTAGTCACTAACGGAATTCTCAGTCGTGATCTATCCTCCCGCTTATGCTCAAGTAAATAGAGTGATCTAAAATGTATGTTGATTGATCATGTTTAGAGTTGAGCGAACACCTGGATGTTCGGGTTCGAGAAGTTCGGCCGAACATCCCGGAAATGTTCGGGTTCGGGATCCGAACCCGATCCGAACTTCGTCCCGAACCCGAACCCCATTGAAGTCAATGGGGACCCGAACTTTTCGGCACTAAAACGGCTGTAAAACAGCCCAGGAAAGGGCTAGAGGGCTGCAAAAGGCAGCAACATGTAGGTAAATCCCCTGCAAACAAATGTGGATAGGGAAATTAATTAAAATAAAAATTAAATAAATAAAAATTAACCAAAATCAATTGGAGAGAGGTTCCATAGCAGAGAATCTGGCTTCCCGTCACCCACCACTGGAACAGTCCATTCTCAGATATTTAGGCCCCGGCACCCAGGCAGAGGAGAGAGGTCCCGTAACAGACAATCTGGCTTCATGTCAGCAGAGAATCAGTCTTCATGTCATAGCAGAGAATCAGGCTTCACGTCACCCACCACTGTAAGAGTCCATTTTCATAAATTTAGGCCCAGCACCCAGGCAGAGGAGAGAGGTCCCGTAACAGACAATCTGGCTTCATGTCAGCAGAGAATCAGTCTTCATATCATAGCAGAGAATCAGGCTTCACGTCACCCACCACTGTAAGAGTCCATTTTCATAAATTTAGGCCCAGCACCCAGGCAGAGGAGAGAGGTCCCGTAACAGAGGATCTGGCTTCATGTCAGCAGAGAATCAGTCTGCATGTCATAGCAGAGAATCAGGCTTCACGTCAGCCACCACTGCAACAGTCCATTGTCATAAATTTAGGCCCAGCACCCAGGCAGAGGAGAGAGGTCCCGTAACAGACAATCTGGCTTCATGTCAGCAGAGAATTAGTCTGCATGTCATAGCAGAGAATCAGGCTTCACGTCAGCCACCACTGCAACAATCCATTGGCATATATTTAGGCCTAGCACACAGGCAGAGGAGAGAGGTCCCGTAACAGACAATCTGGCTTCATGTCAGCAGAGAATCAGTCTTCATATCATAGCAGAGAATCAGGCTTCACGTCAGCCACCAATGCAACAGTCCATTGTCAGATATTTAGGCCCAGCACCCAGGCAGAGGAGAGAGGTCCCGTAACAGACAATCTGGCTTCATGTCAGCAGAGAATCAGTCTGCATGTCATAGCAGAGAATGAGGCTTCACGTCACCCACCACTGCAACAGTCCATTTTCATAAATTTAGGCCCAGCACCCAGGCAGAGGAGAGAGGTCCCGCAACAGAGGATCTGGCTTCATGTCAGCAGAGAATCAGTCTGCATGTCATAGCAGAGAATCAGGCTTCACGTCAGCCACCACTGCAACAGTCCATTGTCATAAATTCAGGCCCAGCACCCAGGCAGAGGAGAGAGGTCCCGTAACAGACAATCTGGCTTCATGTCACCAGAGAATCAGTCTGCATGTCATAGCAGAGAATGAGGCTTCACGTCAGCCACCACTGCAACAATCCATTGGCATATATTTAGGCCTAGCACACAGGCAGAGGAGAGGTTCATTCAACTTTGGGTAGCCTTGCAATATAATGGTAAAATGAAAATAAAAATAGGATTGAATGAGGAAGTGCCCTGGAGTCCAATAATATATGGTTATGGGGAGGTAGTTAATGTCTAATCTGGACAAGGGACGGACAGGTCCTGTGGGATCCATGCCTGGTTCATTTTTATGAACGTCAGCTTGTCCACTGCAGAAAGACGCAGCAGTTGGCACCTGTGTTTCGTCATCATCAGAGACATGCTGAGGTGGTATTCCCATGTCCTCATCATCAGGAAACATAAGTGGTTGTGCGTCAGTGCATTCTATGTCTTTCACCGCTGGGGAAGGGCTAGGTGGATGCCCTTGGGAAACCCTGCCAGCGGAGTCTTCAAACAGCATAAGAGACTGCTGCATAACTTGAGGCTGAGACAGTTTCCCTGGTATGCATGGGGGTGATGTGACAGACTGATGGGGTTGGTTTTCAGGCGCCATCTGTGCGCTTTCTGCAGAAGACTGGGTGGGAGATAATGTGAACGTGCTGATCCACTGTCGGCCACCCAATTGACTAATGCCTGTACCTGCTCAGGCCTTACCATCCTTAGAACGGCATTGGGCCCCACCATATATCGCTGTAAATTCTGGCGGCTACTGGGACCTGAGGTAGTTGGTACACTAGGACGTGTGGATGTGGCAGAACGGCCACGTCCTCTCCCAGCACCAGAGGGTCCACTAACACCACCACGACCATGTCCACGTCCGCGTCCCTTACTAGATGTTTTTCTCATTGTTATGGTTCACCACAACAACAAATATATTATTTGGCCCAATGTATTGTATTCAAATTCAGCGGGATATAAATTTGAGGCCTAGTATTTAGGCGCTGGGTGACCGGTATGGATTTAGTGACAGAATTAGACTTGGAAATGCACAGAAGCGTGTGTGTGAAGTTATTCTGAATGACCCTATGTGCACCTTGAATATTATATACCCTTTTTGGGATAGATTTCAAATAGCTCTGATATAGCAGGAACCACTAAATTATGAAATTGCTAAATTGGGAATTGTATTTCAACCCAGAACAAAAAATGTGCTTTGACGGACACTAAATATCTTGCCCAGCAACAACAGTACAGCGGTAACGAGAGATTTAGCAGGATATAAATTTGAGGCCTAGTATTTAGGCGCTGGGTGACAGGTATGGGTTTAGTGACAGAATTAGACTTGGAAATACACAGTAGCGGGTGTGTGTGAAGTTATTCTGAATGACCCAATGTGCACCTTGAATATTATATACCCTTTTAGGGATAGATTTCAAATAGCTCTGATATAGCAGAAACCACTAAATTATGAAATTGCTAAATTGGGAATTGTATTTCAACCCAGAACAAAAAATGTGCTTTGACGGACACTAAATATCTTGCCCAGCAACAACAGTACAGCGGTAACGAGAGATTTAGCAGGATATAAATTTGAGGCCTAGTATTTAGGCGCTGGGTGACAGGTATGGGTTTAGTGACAGAATTAGACTTGGAAATACACAGTAGCGGGTGTGTGTGAAGTTATTCTGAATGACCCAATGTGCACCTTGAATATTATATACCCTTTTAGGGATAGATTTCAAATAGCTCTGATATAGCAGAAACCACTAAATTATGAAATTGCTAAATTGGGAATTGTACTTCAACCCAGAACAAAAAATGTGCTTTGACGGACACTAAATAACTTTCCCAGCTACAACAGGACAGCGGTAACGAGAGATTTAGCGGGATATAAATTTGAGGCCTAGTATTTAGGCGCTGGGTGACAGGTATGGGTTTAGTGACAGAATTAGACTTGGAAATACACAGTAGCGGGTGTGTGTGAAGTTATTCTGAATGACCCTATGTGCACCTTCAATATGATCTACCCTTTTAGGGATAGATTTCAAATAGCTCTGATATAGCAGAAACCACTAAATTATGAAATTGCTAAATTGGGAATTGTATTTCAACCCAGAAGAAAAAATGTGCTTTGACGGACACTAAATAACTTTCCCAGCTACAACAGGACAGCGGTAACGAGAGATTTAGCAGGATATAAATTTGAGGCCTAGTATTTAGGCGCTGGGTGACAGGTATGGGTTTAGTGACAGAATTAGACTTGAAAATACACAGTAGCGGGTGTGTGTGAAGTTATTCTGAATGACCCAATGTGCACCTTGAATATTATATACCCTTTTAGGGATAGATTTCAAATAGCTCTGATATAGCAGAAACCACTAAATTATGAAATTGCTAAATTGGGAATTGTACTTCAACCCAGAACAAAAAATGTGCTTTGACGGACACTAAATATCTTTCCAAGCAACAACAGTACAGCGGTAACGAGAGATTTAGCAGGATATAAATTTGAGGCCTAGTATTTAGGCGCTGGGTGACAGGTATGGGTTTAGTGACAGAATTAGACTTGGAAATACACAGTAGCGGGTGTGTGTGAAGTTATTCTGAATGACCCAATGTGCACCTTGAATATTATATACCCTTTTAGGGATAGATTTCAAATAGCTCTGATATAGCAGAAACCACTAAATTATGAAATTGCTAAATTGGGAATTGTACTTCAACCCAGAACAAAAAATGTGCTTTGACGGACACTAAATAACTTTCCCAGCTACAACAGGACAGCGGTAACGAGAGATTTAGCGGGATATAAATTTGAGGCCTAGTATTTAGGCGCTGGGTGACAGGTATGGGTTTAGTGACAGAATTAGACTTGGAAATACACAGTAGCGGGTGTGTGTGAAGTTATTCTGAATGACCCAATGTGCACCTTGAATATTATATACCCTTTTAGGGATAGATTTCAAATAGCTCTGATATAGCAGAAACCACTAAATTATGAAATTGCTAAATTGGGAATTGTACTTCAACCCAGAACAAAAAATGTGCTTTGACGGACACTAAATAACTTTCCCAGCTACAACAGGACAGCGGTAACGAGAGATTTAGCGGGATATAAATTTGAGGCCTAGTATTTAGGCGCTGGGTGACCGGTATGGATTTAGTGACAGAATTAGACTGGGATATGGCCAAAAAATAACCACACTATTGCTGGTTAAATGCACTTGGTGACGGGCGCAGCTTGCCCCTGATGTAGTATATGGCCAAAAAATGAACAGACTATTGCTGGTTAAATGCACTTGGTGTCACAGCTTGACCAACCACACTACTGAGGGTTAAATGCACTTGGTGACGGGCGCAGCTTGCCCCTGATGTAGTATATGGCCAAAAAATAAACAGACTATTGCTGGTTAAATGCACTTGGTGTGACAGCTTCACCCTGATGTAGGCTTTAGCCAGAAAACAACCACACCATTGAGGGTTAAATGCACTTGGTGACAGGCGCAGCTTGCCCCTGATTTTGTATATGGCCAAAAAATGAACAGACTATTGCTGGTTAAATGCACTTGGTGTGACAGCTTCACCCTGATGTAGGCTTTAGCCAAAAAACAACCACACCATTGAGGGTTAAATGCACTTGGTGACAGGCGCAGCTTGCCCCTGATTTTGTATATGGCCAAAAAATGAACAGACTATTGCTGGTTAAATGCACTTGGTGTGACAGCTTCACCCTGATGTAGGCTTTAGCCAAAAAACAACCACACCATTGAGGGTTAAATGCACTTGGTGACAGGCGCAGCTTGCCCCTGATTTTGTATATGGCCAAAAAATGAACAGACTATTGCTGGTTAAATGCACTTGGTGTGACAGCTTCACCCTGATGTAGGCTTTAGCCAAAAAACAACCACACCATTGAGGGTTAAATGCACTTGGTGACAGGCGCAGCTTGCCCCTGATTTTGTATATGGCCAAAAAATGAACAGACTATTGCTGGTTAAATGCACTTGGTGTGACAGCTTCACCCTGATGTAGGCTTTAGCCAAAAAACAACCACACCATTGAGGGTTAAATGCACTTGGTCGCAGCTTGTGCTGGCGCACCACAAGACACAAAATGGCCGCCGATCACCCCAGAAAAATGTGACTGACAAACGGTCTGGGCAGCCTAAAAACAGTGAGCAATTGAGGATCAGCAGCTCAATGATCCACAGCTGCAGATCGATCAGTTAATCAAGTCCTTTGGAGGAGTTAATCTGCCTAATCTCGCCCTACTGTCGCAGCCGCAACCTCTCCCTACGCTAATCAGAGCAGAGTGACGGGCGGCGCTATGTGACTCCAGCTTAAATAGAGGCTGGGTCACATGGTGCTCTGGCCAATCACAGCCATGCCAATAGTAGGCATGGCTGTGATGGCCTCTTGGGGCAAGTAGTATGACGCTTGTTGATTGGCTGCTTTGCAGCCTTTCAAAAAGCGCCAAGAAAGCGTCACAAAAGCGCCAAGAAAGCGACGAACACCGAACCCGAACCCGGACTTTTACGAAAATGTCCGGGTTCGGGTCCGTGTCACGGACACCCCAAAATTCGGTACGAACCCGAACTATACAGTTCGAGTTCGCTCATCCCTAATCATGTTCCTCTGTCTCGCAGGGGTGGCAATAGGATTTTATCTTTAAAAAAACGTGAATTGTATTGGATTGCCACTCTGAATTCTTTGAGTCCTAATGGGTTAAATGTGTATTTCAGACCTGGTATTTTTACTTAAGTCCTTCCTTGAGGTTTATTGTGTCTTATGGTTTGCCTTTTTCTGTATATTTTGCTTTATATACTAATTACCTTTTTCTTGTTTTTGTTATTTGTTTTTAGGGTATCTGGATGGTGCCTGACCAGCATGGATACATTTCATTCTGGAATGATTCTCTATAGGATTATCTAGAGACATTTTTGGAGCAGTTGAATATATTGGACAGTTGATGTCATGCAAAGTTGCTTTACCTATTTATTATAAATAAAATGTTGTTCTTTCTTTGAGGGCATGGAGATTGTCTGGGGCCTCATCAATATTTTTTTCTTTTATTTCCTTTATTACTTTTCCACTTGTTATGGTGGTTCTTTTGCTGCACACACAGCATGAACACCTATTAGTGGTTTACAGGTTGCTGCTGACATTTTTCTGCATTACAGTAACGGGGAATTGTCAGTTAACTTCACTTTTATTTTTATACTTTATTTCATTTATTTTGGGAGGTGATTTGTATGTAGAACAACTGCACTATTGTTAATTTGCATCTTTACATATCGCACCTGCGGTTTGCCTGTTTTGGACTAATAGGGATCTCTTAATGGTGCGCTGGGGGCGGGGCATCCATTTTGTGTGGTGTGAGTCCTTTCCTCCATTGCACTAAGTAGGGTCCCTTGAGTCCTTTACTCCTTTGCAATTAATAGGGTCCCGTGAGTCCTTTCCTCCTTGGCACTTGGTAGGGTCCCGTTTGTCATCAACGGGGCCATTGGAGCGCTGCAAGCGGCGATTTATATAAAATCTCTACATGCTGCTCTTGTTTTGTTTGTATGATCTATATGGTGATGGCGATCATGTGTCTGTTTTGGATCACATGACCACTCACCTCACTTACTAGGTATTGGTGTTTATGGCGTTGCAAGGGAGTCAGCGTCATGTGACCAGTTGTGCATCACGTGATCGCTCTCTCCTGGTTCGATTTCCTGACATGCGCAGTCAGGCCGCCAAGCCACATGTACAGCTCCATTTTATTCCACCAATCCAGGATCATTTTTAATTAACACAAACAATTTGGCACATATGGATGTTATTTGCTAATTATGTAATATTAGGTTTTATTTATGATTATATACACTTTTTATGGATTCACATTATATATATGATCATGTATAATTTTTTATATCACTGATGTATTGTAATATGGATTTTTCTGTGTTTATAGTATTTTCTTCTACACATTTGCACATTGAATGTTAATTATCATATTATTCAATTATATATGTTGGCAGTATTTCTACTACATGAGTGCACCATTGTATTGTTATTGCTTGAAAAAGGTTCCATTGAGAGGACCGAAACGTCGCATCTGGTGTAATAAGCACATCAACAGTTTTTTTGGAAGTGCCGTGGATTTTTTCATTTTACATTTTATCTGGATGTTGGATCGCTTCCGTGGCCGCTGGCACTCCATTTTTCCATTTGTCTGCAGTGCTGCCCAATATTTTGTTCATTGTCTATGGTGTTTATTAGTTAATATATATATATATATATATATATTCGGGTTACTTTAATAGAACAGTGCTGACTATTTATTACAGTTCTCAAAGACTGTGAAAACATGTATTCCAATGATCATGAAAGAAAAATGCATTATTACAGTCATATCTGTCAGCAATGGGAGATTACATGTTCAGCATAATGTTTTTTGCAGAATTATAGTTTTTTTTAAACACTCTGCATTAAAAAAAGCATATTCCCCAATGACAAAAGGCAAAATCAGCCAGGGGCAGGGAAGTTGTTTCTGCTCAATATGCTACCTCAAAGCAAAAGTGACAATAATAGCTAACTATCAATATCTAAAAACAAGAATGCAGCGGCAGAAAAAGCCATTCTGCTCTGAAGATTACACTGCAATCTGTGTGATAAGAAGGACGCGTGAATACAAAGCAGAATATACAGGAGCTCTTGGCTTGCAGGATTCCATCAGGACCACAGCCTTGGAGTGATACGTTGCCGAATGTGCTCATACCTTTTTTTTGCCATGAAGGGTTTAAAAGAAAAAAAAAGCGGCAAAGCTCAGACATTCCTTCAAAATCCAGCACTGAACCACAAAGAATGAAGATGGCCCATGCTTATTTATTTTTTTATTTTTTACTCCTCCTTCTCTCTTTCTGGGTGAAACAGGTTCCCTATCAGTTAGTTGGAGGCGACAGTCTGTCTGCTGGTGGTAAGACGATACGTTCAGTGTTAGAGTGAAGCCGACAGGATTCCTGGCTTGAAAAGCACAGATATTGATCTGACTCAAGCACCTAAACAATACCTCACCTGTTTGCCTTGTCCATACCTTATTTTGCACAGTTAAATGCTTGTTTTGTTTAACTTTTCTTTTATTCCTGTGGATCTGAGCTTTGATACACTTTGGGGAGTAGGTAAACAGAGAGAGTCATGTATGGACATCCTCGTTGCACAGAGATTTTTTCGACCACCCCTCCCTGCCGCCGGAGAACAGCGCTCTTATTGAAAATTATAAGCAACACAGAGAATAAGAAACCATATACAAAGATGTTTGATGTTCTACCCTAGTGTCCAATAACACCGAAAGTGAGAGGCAAGCTAATTACACCCCTGTATGCCTTAACATTTCTTAAACTGGAACATGTCAAAGACTTTTTTTTTTTATGTTATTAAATCTGTTTTTATCCCTTCTTCTTTCCATCCTAGGTAAGGCGTAAAAGAAGAAAAAAAATCCCTGTTTAAAATTCTACTCACTTGACAGAGGACAATATGTTACTGCGGCAGCAAAAGAGACTGTGTGCTTTCATTTTACCCAGCAAATTATTGTATAAATACATTTCTACTCTTTATTATTAGCTAGAGATCCCCGCTGAACAATGCATGCAAATCTCGCCAGCAGGCCCTGAGATTTATAATTGCGTTATGTTTGAAACTAATAACCATAAACAGAAATTCTAACAAAACAAATGAACATTTTGCCACCCCAACGCTACTGGATATGAGGCAGGCTTGTGTATATAGTCTGACACTTGCTGTTGCATAATTTGCATACACGGTAGTGTGTTTCCACGTAGGTGACAAGCAAAGAAAGTGAGATATTAGGTCCTTTGCTGATAGGGAGAGATGCAACCGGTTGCTAGGCAACGCATTACGGGCCCCTCCGGTTGCAAAATAGAAATGGAACCGCTGCTTAAAACAACTGCAAATCAAAGTGTTCAGAGCAATGTAGAAGGAGGGAGCTATTAATTACGGCTTGTTATTGGTAATATTATGACTTCTCGCTCGGCATTGCTTGATTATTAGTAGTCAGATAAACAAGACTGTAAATAAATTAGATTCATACATATACACATGATTTGTATACACCGTATACACCAATCCTATCAGCCCTCATATCAAGGCTTGAGGATGGATTTACAGAATAGTTCAAACTGATGCAATAATCATAATAGTCAAAATGACAAAATTAGTGATAGAAATGTATATAAAAAGAAGAGTTAGAAAATTGAGATGTGCTTTGCCTTTAATTGATGCTGTCATGTAAAGCACACAGCTAGTGTATCCTCTGGAAAAGGCACCAAATGGTAGTGAAGCATGCCTCCATTTCCCTGCTGCATCTGGCACTCGTTTTGTGTAATTGTATAGAAATAATGCTGCTATTTCTGGCGTTGCTTTCATGTTCCAGTTTTACTAACACTCTTATGAGAGAAAGCTGTCCAGCAATGAATGGTGTAACGTTCGCTTCTAAAGCAAGGAGATCTTCTCCGTCTTGTCTTTGTACAGTGCCTATTATGCCGCACAACATACAATAGTCAACTGCTAACATCTGGGAAAATGGCTGCATTTATCAACGTTCAGATGCACGTACTGAACATTAAAATGTGGTCACCTAATGTATTTAAATCTAAATGCAATTAAATGATGAAGCGTGAACACACGGAAACAGATTAAAATCCCTGTATGAAAGGGGTGACAACAACAAAATAGATTAGACATAAATTACAGACATTGCAATTTTCATCTACTTGCAATTATATAAATATTAATTACATGTTTAATATCACTGGAAGAAGAAAGGAGTAATTAAAATAGTAAAGCAGTACGTGCATAGTAAAAATCTGAATTAATTATGTATGAGCTAAAAGTGTCCAGAGACCAGGGGCCATCCTGTTAGCCAATAGTACCCTCTAAAACGTATACTTTATGGCTCCTGCGCTGAGGACGGCTCACGCCTTGACGCTGACTTAATGCTTGCTGATGATACCAGGCTTGCTGGCAGCTGCACATAACACATTAGTAATGTTGATTTGCTGCAACAATTACAGTATTCTTTATTACATGTAAATGATTTCACTCTAGGATACTCCGTGACAACTTGTCAATTCATTAGTCAACTTTCTTGATGTTCTAGCAAATATAGCTAAATCACTAGGGCCGGACTACTGGACTGGCCTTGTCTACCTGTCTTTTGGTCAGGATATCCTACAGTCACATGGAATAGGACTAGTACCCGTCTAATCAACAAAGTTCTCTAGATTTCATAGAGGTGTTATACACAAAGGATAATACATTGTAGGGTCATCATTGATGCTATGCTTCTGGTTCCACGCCTAATCTGCTGGTTGCTAAAGTTGGTTGAGACCATTTTCTATGTCACATAAAATGAATGTTTTATTCGGCCGTATATTAAAAATGCTGGGATTCGTGAAAAGTCAGAAATGAGCAGTATTATCTATCTGTGAAAATCATACCTGTCTTGTGAAAATCAGTAGTGGCATTTCTAAGTAAAAATACGTAATCATAATGAAAATGAGGGCTTCTGTGCACCCAAGGCCGTAGCCAGTACCGGAAAGCTGAGGAGCTGAGGTGCACCGAACCCTAATGCGCTGAAGTCCTCATTTGCAGTAAGAATATGTCTTTTTTTTCCCCCTCTGAAATGCCATAACCAGTTTTCACAAGACAGGCACTGTTTCACTCAGAAGGATCAACCCTACCAAGTGCTCTTTAATTTAGTCTATCTCTTACAAGGTACTTGTAAGTCTTACTAAGAGCAAATACAGTGGTCCCTCAAGTTACAATATTAATTGGTTCTGAGATGACCATTGTATGTTGAACCCATTGTAACTTGAGTCCGTAACTCTACTGAAAATTGGTAATTGGTTCCAAAGACCCAAAATATCAAATATAATAATATAAAATAAGAACAATAAACATTTAAGAAAAATGAGCAGATAACTAAGACAGACAAAGCAAGTACATAAATATGACAGGAATAGATCCTGGAAGCTGTAAATCACTTTCTATGATGAAGAGAGGAGCTTCTTCAGGGTCCTCGTATAGCACACAGCGTACTAATAAAATAAAATGGAGCCTTCCTGGCACACAGAGGGCAGAATATGTAGTACCATACTCTACTGTATAGAGGGCTAATAAGCCGTCAATACAGCTATTTTACCAGAGAAATTGGCCATGTTAATTGATTAGATATGAGTCTGAGGAACTGTGGTTGAGTCTAGTTTCAACATACGATGACTCAGGGAAGACCATATTGTATTCTGAGGCCATTGTATCTTGAGGTACCACTGTACACTTATAGGCACTGTTGTAAGCTAGATATAATTTGACCACTTGGTTAAAGAGCTAGAACAAGAAACCTGTTCCAATTTGACCACAGGATCAAGTTGCCTATTACTATAAAGGTGTAGTAGAGGAGCATCATGTAGCCATGTATGTCTAAGTAACGTTGGCTGAGTCATGGTTGGTACTAACAATGGTGGCCATGCAAATAGAGTTCCCTATATAAATTAGTGTATTGTCAGCCAAAGCTCCAGAGTCTACCCCAAATGATGTTGGAGGGAAGAACGATCAGGTGAAATACATTTTTTCATCAGATTTTTTTTTTCTCCCAGGAGGTAAGCCACCACCAGAGGTATCTGAAAATGGCTTTTTCCTCTGTCCCCATTAAATACAAGTAAATCGAACATACAGACGTGGACAAAATTGTTGGTACCCTTTGGTCAATGAAAGAAAAAGTCACAATGGTCACAGAAATAACTTTAATCTGACAAAAGTAATAATAAATTAAAATTCTATAAATGTTAACCAATGAAAGTCAGACATTGTTTTTCAACCATGCTTCAACAGAATTATGTAAAAAAATAAACTCATGAAACAGGCATGGACAAAAATGATGGTACCCCTAGAAAACACAGAACATAATGTGACCAAAGGGACATGTTAATTCAAGGTGTGTCCACTAATTAGCATCACAGGTGTCTACAACCTTGTAATCAGCCATTGGGCCTATATATATGGCTCCAGGTAATCACTGTGTTGTTTGGTGATATGGTGTGTACCACACTCGACATGGACCAGAGGAAGCAAAGGAAAGAGCTGTCTCAAGAGATCAGAAAGAAAATTATAGACAAGCATGTTAAAGGTAAAGGCTATAAGACCATCTCCAAGCAACTAGATGTTCCTGTGAGTACAGTTGCACATATTATTCATAAGTTTAAGATCCATGGGACTGTAGCCAACCTCCCTGGACGTGGCCGCAGGAGGAAAATTGATGACAAATCTAAGAGACGGATAATCCGAATGGTAACAAAAGAGCCTAGAAAGACTTCTAAAGAGATTCAAGGTGAACTTCATGCTCAAGGAACATCAGTGTCAGATCGCACCATCCGTCGTTGTTTGAGCCAAAGTGGACTACATGGGAGACGACCAAGGAGGACACCATTGTTGAAAACGAATCATAAAAAAGCAAGACTGGAATATGCCAAACTACATGTTGACAAGCCACAAAGCTTCTGGGAGAATGTCCTGTGGACAGATGAGACAAAAATCGAAGTTTTTGCCAAGGCACATCAGCTGTATGTTCACAGACGAAAAAATGAAGCATATCAAGAAAAGAACACTGTCCCTACTGTGAAACATGGAGGAGGCTCTGTTATGTTCTGGGGCTGCTTTGCTGCGTCTGGCACAGGGTGTCTTGAATCTGTGCAGGGTACAATGAAATCTCAAGACTATCAAGGAATTCTAGAGAGAAATGTACTAGCCAGTGTCAGAAAGCTTGGTCTCAGTCGCAGGTCATGGGTCTTGCAACAGGACAATGACCCAAAACACACCGCTAAAAACACCCAAGAATGGCTAAGAGGAAAAAATTGGACTATTCTAAAGTGGCCTTCTATGAGCCCTGACCTCAATCCTATTGAGCATCTTTGGAAGGAGCTGAAACATGCAGTCTGGAAAAGGCACCCTTCAAACCGGACACAACTGGAGCAGTTTGCTCATGAGGAGTGGGCCAAAATACCTGCTGAGAGGTGCAGATGTCTCATTGACAGTTACAGGAAGCGTTTGATTGCAGTGATTGCCTCAAAAGGTTGCGCAACAAAATATTAAGTTAGGGGTACCATCATTTTTGTCCATGCCTGTTTCATGAGTTTATTTTTTTACATAATTCTGTTGAAGCATGGTTGAAAAACAATGTCTGACTTTCATTGGTTAACATTTATAGAATTTTAATTTATTATTACTTTTGTCAGATTAAAGTTATTTCTGTGACCATTGTGACTTTTTCTTTCATTGACCAAAGGGTACCAACAATTTTGTCCACGTCTGTATATGTGTATAGGGGAGTCAGGACATACTATATATCTGTAAGCTGAACTTTCATTTGACTGACAGTTACTGAATGGTTATGTCCAGTAGGAGAAAACTCAGTCATTTTTTATACATTTAGCAGCTCCAGTTCCCCCAATATAAATTAGTTTGAACAATGTAAACTTGCGTGGTAACTCTATGAAGTGGGCAGAGGTTAATGGATAACAGGCACATCTGGCATCTTCCATATCTGCTAGAAAAATGGGCCAGACAAAATGAAACCTTGCCCAATCTGTTTCTCTGCAGTCTGCTTTAGATACACAATACACAGATAAATATTGGCTGAACTCCCTCATTTTAGTAATACCAGCTAATCATCTAATTTTGCTTACAGGGAGTTAAAGGGGTTGTCACATAAAAAAATCTTCAAACCATTATCAGAATCTGATTACTTATGTAATTGCATGTAATTAGAAATTTAGTTTATCCACTGAGTTATTCACTAAAATCTTCATCTGTATAGCGCCACCTGCTGTTTGCTCTTTTTCTAATTTCTCTGTCCTGCTCAATGAGATGGAAGCACATGCTCAGTTCCATCCTTCAATTACCACCAGCTGCAGCAGAAAGGACACTCCCCCTGAGAAATAACACTCCCTGAGCTGCCAGCTTGAAATAAGTCTGGCAGAGCAATTGGAGCAATGAATGGGGAGATCTCTGGATCCATGTGAGGTACAGGGCTGGTCCTAAGTTTGTTAGAAATAAACTGCCATGTACTATATGATATTGGATTTTAATTGTTTACATTAAAGGAGTTATCCAATATCATGCCCCCCCCCCCCCCACAAGGAATATACCCACGATGCTAGGGAGGCTCGTCCCCATCCCTGCCTGCGATTGGCTGTTCCCTCGACTGTTCATCCGCGCATGGGGAGAAGCTGCAGCGGCAGTGCGGGGAGCAGGAGTAGCACAGGGAGCGGGGTAAGTATATTCCCTGTGAGGTAACTGCTAGTCACTGCTAGACGTGTCTACTGTCTAGCAGCAGTTTTTTCCCTGCTCCATGTTCAGGATGCCAGCATGTCTGACTGAGCTGAGTTGGCATATGTATTTGGGGTGGGGATAGGGCTCATTCAGATGACCGCATCCGTTTTTTCAGTCTGTAAATTGCAGATACTGGCCGTGTGCGTTCCATATGTTGTGGAACAGAATAGCCAGCCAACCTCATGAAAATGCAAATGCGGACAAGAATAGGACATGTTCTATCTTTTTTGTGGGGCCACAGAATGGAAGTATGTCGCCCCATTGAAATAAATGGGTCTCCACCTGTTCCA
The DNA here is from genome assembly GCF_014858855.1 of Bufo gargarizans. Lineage (NCBI taxonomy): Eukaryota > Metazoa > Chordata > Amphibia > Anura > Bufonidae > Bufo > Bufo gargarizans. Next base: position 69,408,372 of record NC_058090.1, on the reverse strand, counting down.
CACTATTGAGGAACAGATGCGGACACAAATATACGGTCGCGTGAATGTACCCCAACAAACATTCAACCAACAGCTGTGTAATGTGTGTAGTCAACTTTACATTGTCTTTGCATCTCAGCAAATTTTCATTGTTAATATTGAGCTTTAACATAACATAGATAGCATAGTTTATAAGGCTGAAAAAAGACATCCGTCCATCCATGTTAGCCTGTTATCCTGCAAGTTGATCCAGAGGAAGGAAAAAAAAACAACAACTTACGTACCAGCCAATTTACCCCGTAAGGAATTCTTCTTTCCTCCAGACGCAGAGGCTATCCGATTGTCACAGTCCTGGGGATAAATAGATGGGAGAGATCTCTGTACTGAACTCTGATATATTTATACATAGTAATTAGATCTCCGTAAATTAGATTTCAGGTTACTGTATTCCCCCCATTCCAGTTATTACTTTAGTTGCCCTCCTCTGAACCCTCTCCAGCTCCGCTATGTCTGCCTCCTTCACAGGAGCCCAGAACTGTACACAGTACTCCATGTGTGGTCTGACCAGTGATTTGTAAAGTGGTAGGACTGTGTTCTCACCACGTGCATCTATGCCCCTTTTGATGCAACCCATTATCTTATTTGCCTTGGCAGCAGCTGCCTGACACTGTTTTTTACAGCTTAGTTTGCTGTTCACTATAATTCCTAGGTCCTTTTCCATGTTGGTGTTAGGGCTCATTCACACGACCGTGGTTTGGTTGCGCTTCCACTTCAATGGGAACGCAAAAGATGCAGACAACACTCCATCCGTTGCTCCATTCTGTGGCCCCGCAAAATTATAAGCCATGTCCTATTCTTGTCTGTTTTGTGGATAAGAATAGGCATTTCTATAAAAGGGCCGTCTATTCCGCAAATTGCGGAAGGCTCACGAGTGGCATCTGTGTTTTTTGGACCGCAAAACACTGCACGGTCGTGTGAACAAGCCCTTTCCCAGTGTTTTAGCATTTAGTATGTACGGGTGACTTGCATTATTCCTTCTTATGTGCATAACCTTACATTTGTCAGTGTTAAACCTCATCTGCCACTTATCTGCCTAAGCCTCCAATCTATCCAGATCCCTCTGTAGTAGTATACTGTCCTCATCAGTGTTAATTACTTTACATAGTTTAGTGTCATCTGCGAAAATTGATACTTTACTATGCAAGCCTTCTACAAGATCATTAATAAATATATTGAAGAGAATAGGGCCCAATACTGACCCCTGAGGTACCCCACTAGTGACAGTGACCCAATCTGAGTGTGTACCGTTAATAACCACCCTCTGTTTTCTATCACTGAGCCAGTTACTTACCCACATACAGATGTTTTCTCCCAGTCCGAGCATTCTCATTTTATATACTAACCTTTTATGTGGTACAGTGTCAAATGCTTTGGAGAAATATACAACATCCATTGATTCGCCGCTGTCAAGTCCAGAACTTACCTCCTCATAGAAACTGATTAAATTAGTTTCACATGACTGGTCCCTCATAAAGCCATGCTGATATGGAGTTATTTGCTTATTTTCATTGAGGTGCTCCAAGATACCATCTCTTAGAAAACCATTTACCCAGGACGATGTTAAACTTACCGACCTATAGTTTCCGGGCTCTGACACTAGTCACCTAATTTTATTATAATGCTTAAATTATAGAAAATGAGTACCTATAATTATTTCTTATTCCTCATATAGGGTCAATATATCTCCCATAGTTATGATACTGCATTGCTCGAGTCTCCGCCCCGCAACTATGCAGCCAATAAACATGCAGGTAAATACTGCCCTCACTGTAATGCCTGTTGGCTGATAGCATTACAGTGATTGGCTGGCCGGAACGCCTCATCGGGTGCTATATAACACCCGATGACGCATGTCCGGCTCATTCTTAGTCAGGGAGAGCTGTGCTGAGGAATGGTCAGACAGTGAAGGGAGTGATTTAAGAATATATTATTACCACCAAAACTATTCAGAGACCCAAAAGTCCTTTTAAGGACTAATGTGTGTGACAGCAATATCTATTTTTAGCTCCTCCTGCGCTAAATAGCATGCAATAGTTAGTCTGCTGCAGACAGCAATATTAGCTGCGCTACATCTCCTGTGTAAAGTGTGCACATCCCAAAAATATCTGTAACATACAGTGTACTTTTTCCGTAGACGGTGTCCGCTGCGGACACTGACATTAGCTGCGCCACATCTCCAGTGTAAAGTGTGCGCATCCAAATAATATCTGACATCCAGTGTACTTTTTCCGTAGACAGTGTCTGCTGCGTCCCACATTACGCAGTGCCCAGCCGCCACTATATTCTAAGGTGTGCCATGTCTGCCTTACACCAACATGTGTCCCGTAACATCACATGTGCCCTGACCAACGCAGTTACTGCGGGTGTGGACAAAAAGAAAGAGAAGGCGCTCATAGGGTGAATATGTAAGGGATTATTTTCCTTGTTTCAGACGAGAGGTAATGCGCTCACCTGTTAAAGTTGCACCTATTGGATGCAACTACAATGAGAGCTGAGTAAATATTAGGGTTGGTTGGTGCCGCCGGCTCTGTCCTAAAAAACACCCTTTGGTCGGTGCCTAACCGCCGAAAAGGGTGAGTGTGGGAACTATGGGTTTGGTGGACCAAGGAGGTCCAAGAGAAAGCGGACAGAGTAACGGGCGCAATTCCACAACCAGAGATCGAGAACAAATTGGTTTATTCAGGACAACGCGTTTCGGGGTGCATGACCCCTTTATCAAGTCTGGTGGAGCCGCTCGTACCACAGCACGTGTGGTGTCTGGAGCAGTGAAACCACTGCTCCAGACACCACACGTGCTGTGGTACGAGCGGCTCCACCAGACTTGATAAAGGGGTCATGCACCCCGAAACGCGTTGTCCTGAATAAACCAATTTGTTCTCGATCTCTGGTTGTGGAATTGCGCCCGTTACTCTGTCCGCTTTCTCTTGGACCTCCTTGGTCCACCAAACCCATAGTTCCAACGCAGTTACTGGGAAGGTCCACTTAACCACGGACACATGGGCAAGTGCATTCGACCAGGGAAGCTATATTTCCCTGATGGCACACTGGGTGAATTTTGTGGAGGACGGGAGCGAGTCGTACCCTGGGATGGCACAGGTGCTACCAACACCAAGGATTGCGGACCCTACATTGATCAAGGTTTCCGCCAGCACCCATGTTAGTGGCTCCAAGCCCCACTTCTCCTCCTCCTCCACTTCCACCTCTGAATTATCCGTATGCAGCACCAGTCAGTCATCAGTCGGTAGCTGGATGCAGTGTAGCACTGCAGTGGGGAAGCAGCAACAGGCCGTGCTGAAGCTGATATGCTTAGTGGACAAAGCATACTGCCGCAATGCTGTGGCAGGGCATAAGAGACCAGACTGAGCTGTGGCTCTCGACACTCAACCTAGAACCAGGCATGGTTGTGTCTGATAATGGCCGTGACTTGGAGGCGGCTTTGGAGCTCGGCAAGCTCAGACACGTCCCATGCCTAGCCCACGTCTTAAACTTAGCGATTCAGCGGTTTCTCAAAACCTACCCCAAGTTGCCTGAGCTACTGGTGAAGGTGCGTCACGTGTGTGCACAATTCCGCAAGTCATCGACAGCTTCAGCCGGTCTGTAAACGCTGCAGCAGCGCTTGAAATTTCCAGCTCACCAGTTGTTGTGCGACGTGAGCATGCGCTGGAACTCGACGTTCCACATGTTAGCCAGGCTTTGTAAGCAGCAGAGGGCAGTAGTGGAATACCAGCTGCAACATGGGTGTCGCCTTTCCAGTCAGCTTCCGCTATTTACAACCGAGGAGTGGGCATAGATGTCTGACCTCTGTGAGGTTTTAAGAAACTTTGAGAAATCAACACGGATGTTGCACAACGATAATGCTATTATCAGCGTAACCATCCCAATTCTGTGTCTACTCAAACGCTCGCAGATCACAATTAGGGACAACGCTTTGCATGTGGAAGAGGTGGAAATGGGGGAAGACATTACACAGGGTGATAGCCAGACCACCCTCAATTTGTCTTCTCAGAGCGAATCGGACGATGAAGTGGAGGAGTAGAGGGGCAGGAGACTGTTGCCTCCGCTACAGAGGGTAGTACCCATGGAAGTTTAAATCCTGTTCAGCGTGGGTAGGCAGAAGAGGAGGAAGAGGATGAGGAGATTGAGAGTGATCCTTTTGATGACAACAGCAAAGTGTTGCCTGTTGGTACTCTGGCACACATGGCTGACTTCATGTTAGACTGCCTTTCCCGCGACACACGCGTTATACGCATTTTAGACAACACGGATTGCTGGTTGTTCACCTTTCTCAACCCCCGCTACAAAGAGAACTTCTCATCTCTCATTTCTCTCGTGGAGAGGACGAGCAATACGGTGCAATACCAGAAGATCCTTGTTGAAAAATTGCTCCAAAAATTTCCATCTGACAATGCTGGTGGCAGAGTCCATAGTTCCTTGGCCAACCAAGGAGGGGAGACAATGGGAACACACAGAAGTTCCAACAGAGGCAGGGAAACACTCTCCAAAGCCTGGGACAGTTTCATGACACCCCACCAGCACCCTCACCCTGATGTGTGGCCTAGTGTCACAAGGAGGGAAAATTTTTGAAAGATGGTGAAGGAGTACATAGCAAACCGTGTCAGCGTCCTCAATGATCCCTCAGTACCTTACAACTACTGGCTGTCCAAGCTGGACACGTGGCATGAACTGGCTGGGCTGATTTCTCACCTTTCTTATCATCAGTGATACCCCACGAGGTGAGATCTTTCATGGAGCCCCAGTCCGAAGGAGACTGACAGTCGTCTTTAGCCTCTTCCATTTTCTAACAATTGCTCCAATATTTGATCTTTTTTCACCAAGCTGCTTGGCAATTTCCCCATAGCCCTTTCCAGCCTTGTGGAGGTCCACAATTTTGTCTCTGGTGTCTTTTGACAGCTCTTTGGTCTTGCCCATGGTAGTAGTTGGCGCCTGACTGACTGTGGGGTGGACAGGTGTCTTTAAAGAGCTCAGACAGGTGCTACTAAGCTAGATTAATGAGTGGAGTAGAGGTGGACTTTTTAAAGGCATGGTAATAGGTCTTTGAGAGACATAATTCTTGCTGTTTCTCAGGTGTTCAAATACTTATGTTCAGCAGTGCAAGACAAATAAATTCTTTAAAAATCATACAGCACAATGTGATTTCCTTTTTTTTTTTTTTTTTTTAAATGCTGTCTCTCAGAGTGGGAATGCACCTACAATGTGAGTTTCAGACCCCTCCATGATTTCTAAGTGGGAAAACTTGCAAAATTGCAGGGTGTTCAAATACTTATGTTACTCACTGTATATGCACTTCGCATATAATGTTTTACTGGGTCAACTCAGCTGGAGGCCCTTGTCTATACTTTTTTAGAGGGTCAGCTCACCAGCAGGCTCTGAACTACAATGTTTTACAGGGTCAGCTCATCAGCAGGCCCTCACATATAATTTTTTAGAGGGTCAGCTCACCAGCATGCCCTTGCATATAATGTTTTACAGGGTCAGCTCACCAGCAGGCCCTCACCTACAATGTTTTACAGGGTCAGCCCACCAGCAGGCCCTCGCATATAATTTTTAATGTGTCAGCTCACCAGCAGGCCCTTGCATATAATGTTTTACAGGCTCAGCTCACCAGCAGGCCCGCGCATATAATTTTTTAGAGGGTCAGCTCACCAGCAGCCTATCACTTACAATCTTTTACAGGGTCAGCTCACCTGAAGGCCCTCACATATAATTTTTTAGAGGGTCAGTTCACCATCAGGCCCTTGCATATAATGTTTTACAGGGTCAGCTCACCAGTAGGCCTTCACCTACAATCTTTTACAGAGTCAGCTCACCTGAAGGCCCTCACATATAATTTTTTAGAGGGACAGCTCACCAGCAAGCACTCACCTACAATGTTTTATAGTGGGACAGCTTCCCAGCAAGCCCTCGCATATAATTTCTTAGAGGGTCAGCTCACCAACAGGCCCGCACCGAAAATCTTTTACATGGCCAGCTCACCTGCAGGCTCTCACCTAATTATACCTAATAAGCAGTTTCTCAGGCTCCCTCTCCGGAATCGAACCCTGATTCCCTGTTACCCATATTCACCATGGTTTGCGCTCACAATAACATCAAAAGTTGATAGGCCATACATCCGAATGGATCGTCGACGCCACGGGGACGTGTGATCCACCCAGGTTATCTAGCGGTACCAAAGCAGCAGCAGGCCCTCACCCATAATGTTTAGATGGTTAGATCAGCAGGCCTTTGCTCCAAATCTTTTAATGGGTCACCAGCAGGCCATCAATCATAATTTTTCAAAGGGTGTGTATGGTGCCCTCCTTTATGTGTAATAAAGGGTATATTGGAGTGCCGGTTCCGGTTAATTTTTGGCAGCCCTTTCACTTAGTGCATAGGCTTTATGAGTGTATGAGTCCCACTACAGGTTGTATCGGAGTGCCTCTTCCTTGTAATTTTTGGAGCACTTGCTCTTTATAAACAAGTAAATATACAGGAAAGATGTTTCCTAACAGTTTTTCCTCTAAAATCAAATTTTGTCTTCAGTTTTGTGCTTATTATTGCCAGTGTGTAAAAGTGGCATACTACTTGGACAACATCATTCCCAGCAGCGACTTGGGAGTCCAATATGCATCCAGACATCCCCCCCATTCTGTTCCCGAACCATTTTGGTGGTGTTTCCATCAATTTGACCTTTTCCTTTTCTTCAGAATAGGGGGTTCCTGGTTTAATGCTTGGGTTCTCCCATTGACTTCCATTATACTCGGGTACTCTGTAGAGCACCCAAGCATCTTGATGTGTTCGGCCAGAGCACCCGAGCACCCGAGCACTTTGGTGCTCGATCAACACTAATCCCCCAATGAGGATACTTTTTTTTCCTTTTTTTTTAGGACCATTGAAAGCTAGTAAACCTATCTGTATGTTTTTGTTGTGTAGGAAGAAACTAGTGAACCTGAAAGCATTCAAACGTCAGGTATTTAGACAAAGCACCCCAGTTCTACATGGCAACAGTACTAACCACTGAGTCACCAAGCTGCCTCAGTGGTCACATGTGCATGAATGCTTATAACTGCTGAGGCCAGTGACTGGCTGAGCAGTAAGGTGAAGAATGGACATGGAATCATTGTTTCTGGTCCCCAAGGAACTGACACACAGTGCTGGAATGGAGGAACCTTTAGCAGGTGAGATGTTTTTTTTTTCCGTTTTTTATCAACCTTTCTGATTCCCTTAGGATTTTAAAAAGTGTTGGACAAACCCTTTAAGGAGTAGAAATATGTCCATATGACAACGCCTTCATTGTCATATTATTTTCTTTCAACATAACTATCTATTTGTTTTAATTTTCAAATGTGTTTATTTTGGTTTAAATAAGTGCAGCATTTGTGAATGTGACCACCAATTATATTTGCAGATGTTTGGTCAGTAAAAAAAAGGAATGTATAATTTATCACACCTACACTGTAGAAAGAAGCCCTATCGGTAGCAGTACTGGTTGCTTTGCACATGTCACCGCCAGGACAATGCAAGATCAATTTGTTCACAAAGATATGACCAAACCTGGGACAATAGGGAACACGAGTATCAGCTTATGAGGCAATAGAAATGCAATTTCTGGAGGCTACGCATGACCAAAAAAAAAAAGGTCTGATGGTGGTGAGAGTTTGAAACTCGAGAGAAGGAAAGCAATTTACTGAACTTTGGAAGGAGTGTTGACTGATCCTCATGTTGGAAAGGAACTGATGAAAGACAGTAGAAGTCCTGAATCAGTGTGGTATATTTTTATACAGAGCAAGGTGCCTAGGAAAAAGATATGATCGCATCAATGTTTACAAGTGTGTGCTGCTAGGTACAGACTGAGCTATAGGTAAGGGTACAGATATTATGACTGATAGATCAAACAAAAACATTTACTAGCTGAAAATCTGAATATTAAAGGTTAATTATATGATAAAAGAGGGTTTAATGCCATTTATATTCAATGACCTATGTTTACTAATGAATTTGTGCAACTGTTATTGTGTAATTTCACCAATATGTTGGCACAAATGACACTTTTATGTATCACACTGCCTGAAAAACGTATTTAAAAGAAAATAATAAAGTATTTATTAATAATTAAATAAAATGGTAAAATCTGTGTATCACTGAATGGATGCCCTGGTGCTGTGTGTGGATTACACCATATATAGCAGAGTGTGAGATTTGGGTCGATTCAGACTAAAGACTCAAAATAAGCCATCCACCAGCAATACGCTGTAAGCTACTAGGCTGCACAGATACTTGCAGGATTGCAACTAGTACACCTGAGCCTACTTCAAATATATGGACCGTGTCGCATTCGTTTTCCTGCATTCTATTAGCACCAATGTGTTAGCGGGATTAGGTGTCACCGCCAGATCTCTGAGAAGTTCTGATAGACGTTCTTCAGTTCCTCCTGTATGATGTTCTTTTGTTTTGGTTTCGCTTTGACATCTCTCCTCCCTCTCCCAGCTGTATTCTATTAGCAGTGATTGCCTCCCTATATATCTCCTCCCATACTGCCTCACTTTGCAGTTCATAATGTCACGGATGGTGTAGCAGAAAACAAGAAGTTACAAATAAGGATCCGACTGGCTTGATCCAAAACTAAGGAACAAAAGGGTAAGCCCTATTAAAGCCCTGAAGCTCTCCCTGTCTTCTTAGCCCATGCAAAGATCTCAATGATAGAAGGTTGCATGTCCACGTACCTAGACTGAGTGACACCTGAAAACCCTATAATACTGAGGGGACATGACCACCGGCTCCCTGCACTTAATACGGAGGGAGTCAGGGTCACCTAGAATCAAGCCAACAGGAAAACAACAAATACAGAAATAGACTTATCTGAAGAAGCAGCTGTAGCAACTCCAAGCTGAGAACACAATCCAGGAAGTAGTATAAACTGCAAAGTGAGGCAGTATGGGAGGAGATATATAGGGAGGCAATCATTGCTAATAGATGACAGCTGGGAGAGGGAGGAGAGATGTCAAAGCGAAAGCAAAACAAAATAACATCATACAGGAGATACTGAAGATCGTCTATCAGAACTTCTCAGAGATCCGGCGGTGACATTAGGATTTAGTCCAGACTGTTTTAGGTGTGGAGCGTTAATTATCATCCCTGACCACACCAGCTCAGTCTGGTGCCTGAAAGTCACGAAAGTGATACTCAGATTTTTCCATTTTAATCAGTCATTAATAAATAATTTATTATTTTCTTTTAAATACATTCTTCAGGCAGTGTGATACATATATTTTCTAAGTGGACGTACACCCAAGTATCTTTACTGAGTGAGATAACAAATTACACATTTATCAAACATTTGCACAAAAAAATAATAGATGTTTTTATATGCTTGACAAATTTCCATGTCTAGACAATGGGGTGTAGTTTAGAGGAAAGGAGGAGTAGTGTAAAAAATGACAGTGTGCACCAAAAATGTGCCAGCATTTTGGATGGAAATATTTGGTGTAAACTAAACAAACAAATACAGTAGGTGATTTAAAGTTAGACACAATTGTCTAAATAAGAGCCTAAGGGCTCATGCACTGGGCCCATATTGCCTGGGCCCATATTGCAGCCCTCAAACAGCGGGTCCACAATTTACAGGCACCAGACAATTGTGCACTGCATCACGGATGCGGACTAGAGATAGCCTTGCTGTTCGCCCAGCAGTCGTTTCGCGGCGAACTTTGGTTGTTTCAGCCACTTATATGTTGAAAAGCCTTGTGTAGTGTAAAAGTGGAAAAAATAAGGGCCTATTTGCCGTTCAGCGGTGCAGTTATATGTGGTAAAGCCGTTTTTGCTGTGACATTTTTTATGTAAAACATTTTGGGGAAAATTGATGGGCGATTGTACACCTCCTTTTGCTGTATGGACCAAATTACGTAGTGGTGACATTTTTTATTTCAAACATTTGTTTTACAGGAAAATTGATGGGTGATTCTACAACTCCTTTTGCTTTATGGACACATTACGGTAAAATTTTGTATTTGAAACATTTTTTGGGGGGAAACTTGATGGGTGAATGTACACCACCTTTTGTTCTATGGACCGAATTATGTTGTCCTGGGTCCTGCAGTAAACATAATGAAGACGCTGATGACAACACACCAGCAGACTTTGCCTTTGCCATCTATTCACAATTAAATCAAGCAGCTTTAGTAAGTTGAAAATATTCATGTGTTTTTATCTGCTCCATCTGCATTCGATCTCCACAGCAAACAAGACATGACAGGAGAGCCTCTGCTTTGGAGTCCAAGTGCAGTTTCTTAAGATCAGGACTTCCTTCAGAATTGTGTGTAACATTCTTGCTCCCTGTGCAAAGCTATAACATGACGTACCGGTACAGCATGTTGTCCCGGTACTTAAAGATACATGACGTACCGGTACGTCAAGTATAGTTCTGATCACCGCCGCTCAGTGGGCAGTTATCGGAACTTGGTGGCTGCTCAAATCACTGAGCAAGTCACCTTGGGTAAAATGCGCCGGGGGGTCCTGTTACCCCCCCATGTCGGCAATCGCAGAAAACTGCAGGTCAATTCAGACCTGCGGTTTGCTGTGTTTCCGGGTTATTCGGGTCTCTGGGGACCGATAACTTAGATCCTGAGTGGAGATGGTGACATCACCTCTCAGGATCACTCTCATTGGTCGGCTGCAGGGGCGGGAGGTTCAAATTACCGCAGCGCTCCTCTCCTCCTCCTTTTGTGTCCGGGAGCCGAATAGAGAGGTCGGATTGCTCCAATAATCATCAGAGCCAGAACCCAAACAACTCCATCTGTGCCCCAGCACCCCCATCTGTGCCCCAGCACCCCCAGCACCCAGGTAATTAGGGAAAGGCCGATTGCATCACCCTAAATCGGGTGTCTGGGGTCCACAGCACAGCTGTGTGACCCTAGACCCCCCAGGGGTGCTGCAGCTTGCACCCTGCCCCTCCCCACAAATTTTTTTTTTGGGCGCAAGCAGTTTATTTATTTTTGTGTACGTACGCTGACTGTGGCAGGCACTCAGAGCATCCGGCCACTGTTAGCGCATCACACACCCCACTGCTGATCAACTTCGGACGGTTGATCAGCGATTTAGAATTTTTTTTACATTTTTTTCACATTTTTGACCTTTTTTTAGTTAGTAATTATTTTTTTTGTCTGTTGGGTTTAGGGTGAGTTTGCGAACAACGGTGCCCCCACACACACGCAGGCCCGCCAGATGTTCTCGGCTGAGGAGGCATACGCCCTGCTTGCCTCCGACTCCGAGAGTCCCAGTGAGGACGAGGATGACCCCACTTTACTTTTATCATCTGGGTCCTCCTCATCATCTAGCGATAATGAAGAGCCCCCAAGGCGGCAGAGACGCCGCCAGGCGGAGCAAGGGGACCGCCATGCTAGGGACCCTGTGGCCCACCCTGGTACGAGAATCTCTGGGGCTCGTACTAGTTTTCCAGCCCACCAGTTAAATCCACCAAAGCCCCCTGCCTGTGAAGTTGTCTGGTATACCCCAGAACGTTATGAGCCTGTGATTCCTGATTTTGTAGGCCAACCAGGAATCCAGACTTCCACAGTGGGCTTCACTGAATACAACTTTTTTGTCTTTTTTTCAGTGACCATTTTGTAAATCTGATGGTGGAGCAGACGAACCTGTATGCCCAACAGTTTGTTGCTCAACACCCAGGCTCCTTTTTGGCTAGGCCCGGTGGCTGGATCCCGGTCAGTGCAGCCGACATGAGGACGTTTTGGGGCCTTGTTCTGCACATGGGCCTAGTCAAGAAACCTAGTGTCAGGCATTACTGGAGTGGGGACGTCCTCTACCAGACCCCACTTTACAGTACGGCCATGGCACGCTCCCGGTTTGAGGCCATTCGGAAATGCCTGCATGATTCAGATAATGCAGCATGTCTCCCCCACTTTGGGGCCAAATTTGTACAGGCCTATGTACCTGAAAGGGAGGTCGCGGTTGATGAGTCTCTCATTGCGTTCAAGGGGAGACTCCTTTTCCGCCAGTATGTTCCCTCTAAGCGGGCGAGGTATCGCGTGAAGCCGTACAAACTTTGTGAGAGTATCTCAGGGTACACTTACAAGTTTTGTGTGTACGAGGGGTGAGATTCCCGTATTCAACCCCCAGAATGTCCCCCCACTCTGGGTGTTAGCAAGAAACTTGTGTGGGACCCTATGCACCCACTGCTAGATAAGGGTTACCCCATGTACGTGCATAACTTTTATACCAGTATCCCCTTGTTCCAGTCCCTCGCCGCCAGATCCACGTCTGCTTGTGGGACCAGTGCCGAAAAACCAACGCGGCATCCCTACCCACCTCCTCCAGGTACCTATCCCCAAGGGTGAGAGCCGTGCCCTTACCAGTGGAAACCTGTTGCTGGTCAGATATAAGGACAAGAGGGATGTGCTTATACTGTCCACAATTCATGGTAACAGCATCACCCCTGTCCCTGTGCGAGGTACCGTGGCAACGGTCCTTAAGCCCGATTGTATCGTCGACTACAATCGGTATATGCGAGGAGTTGATCTATCTGATCAAGTCCTCAAGCCATATAACGCCATGCGCAAAACCTGGACATGGTACAAATAAGTTGCGGTCTACTTGGTACAGGTTGCCTTGTACAACTCTTTTGTGCTGTCCCGGAGCGCTGGCAACACAGGGAAATTCCTTCAGTTCTATGAGGCAGTCCTCAAGGACCTGATCTTTTCTGACCGGTAAAGAGCAGGCCGGAGTACCTCGGGAACTGGAGGCCCCCGGATCGTCCCTGGCCAACACTTTCTACTCTAGGAGTGCATCAGGGGGGCTTCAAATGGGACATGGTGTAAATAAACCAGTCCAGCAAAATCTGCCTTCCAAAAACCATATGGCACAACTATCCCTCTACGCTTTACTGTGTGCCCGTACAGTAGTTTACGGCCACATATGGGGTGTTTTTTTGCAAACTACATAATCGGGCCAATAAATATAGCATTTTGTTTGTCTGTTAACCCTTGCTTTGTTACTGGAAAAAATGGATTAAAATGAAATTGGAGAATTTAAATTTTTTGTCAAATTTTCCATCTCCATTTGCCAATAACTCTTGTGCAACACCTAAAGGGTTAACAGCGTTTGTAAAATCAGTTTTGAATACCTTGAGTGGTGTAGTTTCTTAGATGGGGTCCACTTGTATGGAGTTTCTACTCTAGGGGTGCATCAGTGGGGCTTCAAATGGGACATGGTGTAAATAAACCAGTCCAGCAAAATCTGCCTTCCAAAAACCATATAGCGCGCCTTTCTCTCTATGCCTTACTGTGTGCACGTACAGTAGTTTATGGCCACATATCGGGTGTTTCTGCAAACTACAGAATCGGGGCAATAAATATAACATTTGCTTCTAAACTTCTAAGACTTGTAACATCCCCCAAAAATAAAATATCATTCCCAAAATGACCCAAACATGAAGTAGACATATGGGGAATGTAAAGTAATAACTATTTTTGGAGGTATTACTATGTATTATAGAAGTAGAGAAATTGAAACTTGGACATTTATAATTTTTTCCAAATTTTTGGTAATTTAAATAAAATAAAAAAAATAATTTGACTTCATTTTACCAGTGTCATTAAGTACAATATATGATGAAAAAACTATCTCAGAATGGCCTGGATAAGTCAAAATGTTTTAAAGGTATCACCACTTAAAGGGACACTGGTCAGATTTGCAAAAAATGGCTTGGTCCTTAAGGTGAAAAAAGGCTGTGTCCTTAAGGAGTTAGTTCAGGAGCACTAAATAGCTGAAAGCAAATAGTGGTGGCTGAACTTCGCTGCTCTTTATCTCTTGTGAAGTCAATCTCCAAATATGCCCCTCTTGTATTTTACAGAAAATACATAATTTTCATGTAGAGATCCAAGAGTTATATTGGAGAAATGTAGTGTATGCAAGCCATGTGTGACCCCTCTCATCACTCTCACGCTGTTCTACACCTGGTTTTCCTGGCAAATGGAGTCACAGAGGGGAGGATATGCCACAAGGAGAATTCATCTGTCCACCCTAAATGTGGAGAGACTGATCTTTGTCAAGATGAATCAGGTGTGGATCAGTGAGGATTTCCACCCACCAATGCCTAATGTATCAGACTAGATCATTCATGGTGCCACACCAACACTTTGACAAAAGAGACCGGCTTCTTCTGGCTACCTGCCTCAGCAACTATTCTGATGCTGCCACTGGCCTGATGCCACACCATCATCAGCGGGTACTGTTATTGCCACCCACCTCCCCACTCTGTCACCGGGTCACTCTGTGGTCTCCTCATGCTGCCGCCGCCTCCACACTATGTCACCTTGCCACTCTGTGGTCTCCTTATGCAGTTGCCACTAGAGGTGAGGGAATTCTTCAAAAATTCCATTCGCCGGCTCACCGTTTTTATTTATTTATTTTTTATTGGTTCGATCCGAATATATTTGTGGTGAATTACATAAAAAAACTGCTATTTCCTGGCTGCTGAGATCCTTTATAGTGGTGTAGAACACTGTGCCTTGCAGTAACATGCATAGGGAGTCTGCTTTGGAGAAGCACACTCCTTTTACACCGTCGGCAGCTGATTCCACATAGATGTCTACAGTACCTGTTCTATTAAATGCATATAAAAGTAGAGCCCCCCCGGACAGAGTAGAGAGGGTGTCAGCAGTAAGTTTGTGTTAACGTCACTAATTAATTAGCTCTTTCTTTGATCCTTCAGAACAATAACCCACATAAAACGGATCCTGTCTGTGGAGAATACGCCTTCACTCGGTCAACATTTGCTCAATAATCCATCAGTATTCCTTATGATAAACAAACAGGAGTGGATCTAAAAACATAGATGACACGTGAATTGAATATTTGCATTTCTTCAGTGTTTTGTACCCACTCCTGCTTTTGGCCACCAAATAATAAGCCAATTCTGATGGGACCATACAGGCCTTACAGCTGCTACACAGACAGGATTCGTTGTGTGTCTCATTTTACCTTCCTTCTGACAAATCATAAGAAAGGTCAAATAAATTATGATATCAGCCAGGCCGAAAGGCAAAATAATGGCCCAGTCATGAAGTGGTGAGGGTGGGAACAGCATGAGAAGTCCACAGAGTGGACCTATGACATAGTGGTGAGGTGGAAACAGCATGAGGAGAACACAGAGTGGCCCAATGACAGAGTCTGGAGGTGGTGGCAGCATCAGGAAGCCACAGACTGGCACGATGACGAAAGATTGTGGAGCTGGCAGCAGCATGAGGAGGCCACAGAGTAGCATGACGACAAGAGATTGTGGAGGTGGCAGCAGCATGAGGAGGCCACAGAGTTGCACAAAGACAAAGTGTGGAGGTGTCAGCAGCATGAGGAGGCTAGAGTAGCATGACGACCAGAGATTGTGGAGGTGACAGCAGCAGGAGGAGACCACAGAGTTGCACGAAGACAAAGTGTGTAAGGTGTAAGCATGAGGAGGCCAGGGTAGCATAATGACGAGAGAATGTGGAAATGGCAGGAGCATGAGGAGGCCACAGAGTAGCACAACAATGAGAGATTGTGGTTCAGCAGCATGAGGAGGGCACAGAGAGTAACAACGACAAGTTGTTGAGGTGGCAGCTGCATGAGGAGGCCAGAGTAGTATGACGATGAGAGATTGTGGAGGTATCAGCAGCATGAGGAGGCCACAGATGAGCATGACAATGAGAGATTTTGGAGGTGGCAGCAGCAAGAGGAGGCCACAGAGTGGCACGACGACGAGAGATTGTGGAGGTGTCAGCAGCATGAGGAGGCCACAGAGGGGCACAATGACGAGAGAATGTGGAGGTGGCAGCAGCATAAGGAGGCCACAGAGGGGCATGATGACGAGAGATTGTGGAAGTGGCTGCAGCATCAGGAGGCCAGAGTAGCACGACAACGAGAGATTTTGGAGGTGTCAGCAGCATGAGGAGGTCACAGAGAGGCACAATGACAAAGTGTGGAGGTGTCAGCAGCATGAGGAGGCCAGAGTAGCATGACAATGAGAGACTGTGGAGGTGTCAGCAGCATGAGGAGGCCACAGAGTAGCACAATGATGAGAGATTGTGGAGGTGACAGCAGCATGAGGAGGCCACAGAGTGGCCTAATGACAGAGTGTGGAGGTGGCGGCAGCAGAGGCATCAGGAGAAGGTGAGAGAGTAGCATAATGACAGATTCTGGAGGTGGCGGCAGCATGACGATACCACAGAGTGGCAAGGTGACATAGTGTGGATATTGCAGCAGCAGGGGGATACCATAGAGTGGCAAGGTGGCATAGTGTGGAGATGGCAGTAGCAGCAGCATCAGGATACCTGTCATTGCTGTGGATGGGGAAAACCCTCAGCCTGTGCGGTATCAGCAGATGGAGTCGCTGCAAGGCCAGGACAGAGAATTAGGGAGCTGGTCACCTCCTACTCATCCCTAATTTGACCCTAACTCCTAGCGGCATGAGCCGACCTTGAAGGTAGGAGGACTCATGCTCTGGAACCTCGGGTCCCTACTAACCCTCCGCAGGTCCCTAAGCTAGGAGCTGGGTAAGACGACCCGTTACTCCTAGACACGGAGGAACAGGAGTCTCACTGGCCAAGCTACATAGAAAAGGGGAACATAAACAGACATATGGCATTGACAGGTAAGTGAGACTAGTACCACACTTACCTGCCACAGACACACAACCTGGAACTCACGTGCAAGTGCTGATATCCACAACCAACACAAAGGACACAGCACACAACAGACATCACACGGGAACCCAGTAAACCATATGCTGCAATAACACATAAACCATAAACTAACACCAGACATAAAGTTTATGACCACCAGGGTGGCCCTGATGGCAGATGGCAAATAACCAGAAGGATGTCTCCAGCAAGCATGGCTGAAGCACCCTCTCTGACTACTGCCTCCCACTGAGGCTTTATAGGGCCAAGTAGCCACACCCACAGTCAGACACACCCACTGCACACACACACACTAGGAAGGAAGTTAACCCTTCCAACACCAGGGAAGGGAAGACATCAACTTAAAGGGGACGTGCACACAACACATATAACACCCCGTGCACACCGATAAAAGGCACACCTATAGGAGAGGTTGCCAGGTGCAACCGCATGCCTACTGCAGCAAGCTGCCTAGCACCGCTCAGGCTGCTCTGCTGCAACATACCCAATGTTGCCAGCGGCAACCACAGGTGAGGCAACATACAATAGACCTCACCTGTGATTGACAACAACACCAAGACCGCAGGGAACTGCATGCGGCCACAAGAGTCACGACCATGACCAAGGGTCGTGACAATACCACACAGTGGCAAGGTGACATTGTGTGGGGATGGCAGCAGCATCAGGATATCACAAAGTGGCAAGGTGACATTGTGTGCAGATGGCAGCAGCAGAAACAGGATACTACAGAGTGGCAAGGTGAAATAGCGTGGAGATAACAGGAGCAGCAGCAAGATACCACAGAGTGGCAAGGTGACTAGAGATGGCCTTGCAGTTCGCCTGGAGGTCGTTTTGCGGCAAACTTTGTTCGTTCGCGGTTTGCGATGTCCGCCGGCGCCATATTATTTTGCATTGTGCCGAACTTTGACCCATGACACATTCATCAGGTCGGACAGGACAGCCAATTGAGACAATTTAGCACATGGACACACCCCCTACCCTATAAATAAACCCGTTCTAGCTGCCATTTTACATTCAGTCTTTTGCCAGTGTAGGGAGAGGTTGCTGTGTGGAGCAGGGACAGACTGTTAGAGACACCAAACACTAGCTAATAGGGCCACAAAAGTCCTTTTAAGGACTGGTATAGGTGTGCTATTGATAGGTGTGACATACTAAGGGGTGTGAAATACTTATAATATACTTTCTAACATAGAAAGTATATTATAGTGCATTTGTATTGTGCAGCAGTTGTGTGCGGTTCTTCTGCGATACAGCAGCTATATAGAGGGACAAACGCTATTGGAACAACTAATTGCAACTCCTGTGATATGCCAGTTGCCCACCCAAAAAACTGATTGAGGCAGGGCTGTGATATACCTATAATATAATTTCTAAATAGTGTATTTGTAATGTGCAGCATTTGTGTGCGGTTCTGCTGAGATACCGCAGCTATACAGAAAGACAAATGCTATTGGAACAACTAATTGCAACTGGTGTGATGTACTAGTTGCACCCCAAAAAATCAGATTGAGGCAGGGGTGTGATATATCTATAATATACTTCCCATATAGTGCTTTTGTATTGTGCAGCATTTGTGTGCGGTTCTGCTTAGATACCGCAGATATACAGTGGGACAAACGCTATTGCAACAACTAATTGCAACTAGTGTGATATACCAGTTGCACCCAAAAAAAAATGATTTAGGCAGGGATGTGAATATACCTATAATATAATTTCTATATAGTGTATTTGTATTGTGCAGCATTTGTGTGAGGTTCTGCTGAGATACCGCAGCTATACAGAGGGACAAAAGCTATTGGAACAACTAATTGCAACTGGTGTGATATAACAGTTGCCCCCCCCCAAAAAAAATAATCTGATTGAAGCAGGGGTCTGATATACCTATAATATACTTTCTATATAGTGCATTTGTATTGTGCTGCATTTGTGTACGGTTCTGCTGAGATACCGCAGCTATACAGAGGGACAAACGCTATTGGAACAACTAATTGCAACTGGTGTGATATACTAGTTGCACCCCAAAAAAATCTGATTGAGGCAGGGGTGTAATATACCTATAATATACTTCCTATATAGTGCATTTGTATTGTGCAGCATTTGTGTGCGGTTCTGCTTAGATACCGCAGCTATACAGAAAGACAAACGCTATTGGAACAACTAATTGCAACTGGTGTGATATACCAGTTGCCCCCCAAAAAAACTGATTGAGGCAGGGGTGTCATGTACCTATAATATACTTTCTATATAGTGCATTTTTATTGTGCAGCATTTGTGTGTGGTTCTACTGAGATACCGCAGCTATACAGAGGGACAAATGCTATAGGAACAACTAATTGCAACTGGTGTGGTATAGCAGTTGCTACCCCAAAAAAATGATTGAGGCAGGGGTGTGATATACCTATAATATGCTTCCTATATAGTGCATTTGTATTGTGCAGCATTTGTGTGCGGTTCTGCTGACATACCGCAGCTATAAAGAGGGACAAAAGCAATTGGATTAATTAATTGCAACTGGTGTGATATACCTGTTGCCCCAAATTAAACTGATTAAGGGGTTTGCTATACCTGCTTCCAGCAAATACTCATTAAGGGGTTTTATATACCTGCTTCCTCAAAAAGTGATGCTTAATAGGGACTTTGTAACAGGGTCGTTTTGAAAAGGACAGGCATAGGAAGAGGTAGGCCGATGTGCAGGGGTGGTAGAGGTCAGGCAGGTGCACCAGGCGGGAACCTTATTGGGAAGTTAGAGAAGGTGCGTGCGATTACGTCAATGGACGCTCCAGAGTTAGTTGAGTGGCTCACTCAGCATTCTGCTTCTGCGCCCTCCTCATCCTCTTTATCAACACCCTCTTTTTTCTCTGCTGTGTGCACCCCAAAAGACACCACCACCACATCCCCTCCACTCGAGTCAGAGGAATTATTTTCCCATCCATTGCCAGAGCTTACCAATGTGTAGCTAATCTTGGCATCAGATCAGGAAGAGGAGGGAGCATTGGCCGCCACTCAGCGGTCTGACGACAGTACCCAGATCAGCCCAAGGAGCGTGGTCCCCACTGTTGCTGCCTACTCCGAGAACTCTTATGTTAGTGGTGGCGCCATTTTAGAAGATCTTACACGGCCATGTCTCGCATTGCTGACATTCAGCAGTGACACTATTTGCCCGTCAGACGTCTGATTTGTGACTGCCCGACGTGCTGAAACTCCACCTTGTATATGCTTGATAGGCTGCTCCAGCAAAAACAGTGTCATTAACGACTACCTGTACGAACTCTGTGGCAGGATACTGTAGGTTCTGGGAAGCTTGGGTACTTTCACCACGCCAGTGGCTGCTCATGCACTCGCATGCAGACTTCTGCGGCCATTTGATGAGATCACCAAACTGGTCAGTCACAGCCAGGGCGCCATCAGTGATATCGTACCTTGCGCCTTCTTTCTGGAGCGTGCATTGCGTTATGTCATTGATCGAGCCGTTGAGGAGCAGGAAGATAAGGAAGTCGCAATGCTGAATGAATCATTCTTGCAGCCAACCCATCGACAGCTGCCCTCCGGATCCAGCTTGAGGGAACGCCTAGACCGACAGGTGTCCCACTACATCGGGTTAACGGCCAATGTGGATGCTCTGAGAAGCGAGGAACCCCTTGACTACTGGATGTGCAGGCTTGACCTGTGGCCAGAGATGGCACAATTTGCCATGAAACTCTTGGCTTGCCCCTTGTCGAGTGTCCTGTCCGAAAAGACGTTCAGCGCAGCGCGGGGGGGGGGGGGGGGAGTCCTGACCGATAAGCGCACTCACCTAGCTCACAACAATGTTGACTATCTCAGATTTATAAAAATTAATGAGGCATGGATCTCGGAGGAATTCAACACCTGTGATGACCATGTTTAATTGAATTTCCTCATGTCAGCCCACACATATCCGCCACCATACAGAACAAAGGATGGTCCCTGTCTTATGTAAATACAGTGGCATAAAAGTACTTTTCTGTCCAGTAAATGCCTAATGTTTGGGACCTCGGAGGAATTCAACACCTGTGACAACCACGTGTTATCGAATTTAAACTATTATCCTTTGTTTTGTTTTTAAAAGGGGGGATTTCGTTAGCCATGTTTTTAATCAAATTTTATATTTTTAGTTTTTTAAAACATATGTAGTTGACATTTAGTTGTGCCTAATGTTTGGGTCCTGTACTCTCGTGGGGCCTAAAATACAATTTTTCTAGGCTCCAGCAAGCCACATTTTTGACAGTTTTCCTTTAAGACGCATAAAAATGTCCCGGATTAAAATACATATTTTTTGTGGGAAATTTTTCCATTGTTCCCCCTCTGGTATGTCACTGTCCATGTTGAGGGTTGATTTGTGCACTTCTTGTAAGTATTTAGCAGCTGCAATAATGACCTGAAGGTTTTTCAGGTTCGCCTGCCATTAAAGTGAATGGGGCCCGCGGCAAACTTGCGGTTTGCGAACATTTAATAGCGTTCACAAATCGTCCTGGACAATATTCGTCCATCACTACAGGTGATATATTGTGGAGATGGCAGCAGCACCTATGGAAAGCCCTGATAAGACGAGTGGCCTTAATGTCCACCACTGGGACCCACATCCTCTCCTCAGGACCATAACCCTCCCAATGAACGAAGTACTGGAGAGAACCGCGGATAATGCGAGAATCCACAATCCTAGAGACCTGAAATTCAAGATTACCATCAACAACAATCGGAGGAGGAGGCAAAGAGGAGGGTACAGTGGGTTGGACATAAGGTTTTAATAGGGACCTGTGAAAAACATTATGGATCTTCCAAGTCTGAGGAAGATCAAGACGGAAGGCAACGGGATTGATGACGGACAAGATCTTGTAAGGCCCAATAAACTTATGACCCAACTTCCAGGAGGGAACCTTCAGTTTGATATTCTTTGTAGACAACCATACCAGATCACCCACATTCAGGTCCGGACCAGGCACACGTCTCTTATCCACCACACGCTTATATCTCTCACTCATCCTCTTCAGATTACCCTAAATCTTTTGCCAAATAAATGACAAAGACAAGGAAAATCTCTCCTCATCAGGTAAACCAGAAGACCCCTTTCCAGAGAATGTCCGGCGGATGAAACCCATATGCACCAAAAAATGGTGACTTATCAGAGGACTCCTGGCGACGGTTATTTAAAGCAAACTCAGCAAGGGACAAAAAAGAACACCAATCCTGATTCTCTGCCACAAAACAGCGCAGATATGTCTCCAGATTCTGATTGACACCTTCGGTCTGACCATTTGACTGCGGGTAAAAAGCAGAAGAGAACGACAACCAAACCCCAAAGCGAGAACAGAAGGCCTTCCAGAATCTGGAAACAAATTGCGTGCCCCTACCAGAAACGATGTCTGAAGGAATGCCATGCAATTTGACAATGTGATCAACAAATGCTTGCGCCAGCGTCTTAGCATTGGGTAACCCAGGAAAGGGAATTAAATGCGCCATTTTTCTAAAACGGTCCACTACTAACAGAATCACAGTCTTCCCCGAGGAATGAGGCAGGTCCGTAATGAAGTCCATGGACAGATGCGTCCAAGGACGGGAAGGAATGGGTAATGGGAGGAGAGAACCCAATGCCCGTGAATGAGGGACCTTGGCACAAGCGCAGGTCTCGCAGGCTGCCACAAAACCCTCAACTGTCTTACGAAAAGCCGGCCACCAGAATCTCCGAGCAATGAGATCCACTGTGGCTCTACTCCCTGGGTGCCCAGCAAGGACAGTATCATGGTGCTTCTTAAAAACCTTGTGTCGTACAGCGAGAGGCACAAACAACCTTCCAGGAGGACAAAGATCAGGAGCCTCTGCCTGGGCTGCCTGAACCTTTGCCTCCAAATCAGGATAAAGAGCAGAGACGACCACCCCTTCAGCCAAAATGGGACCCGGGTCTTCAAAGTTCCCCCCTCCCGGAAAACAACGTGACAGGGCATCCGCCTTCACATATTTAAACCCAGGGCGGAACGTAACAACAAAATTAAACCTAGAAAAGAACAAAGCCCATCTGACCATCTTGGGTTCAGATGCTTGGCCAATTCCAAGTAGGCCAGGTTCTTATTGTCTGTAAACCAATGGCGCCATTCCTCAAAAGCTAATTTGATGGCCAACAACTCCCCATCTCCCACATCGTAATTTCTCTCTGCAGAGGAGAGTTTCCTTGAGAAAAAGGCACACAGTCGCCATTTGGCAGGAGAGGGACCCTGAGATAAGACCGCACCCACACCCACCTCAGACGCGTCCACCTCAACAATAAAAGGTAGAGAGACATCAGGTTGTACTAAAATGGGAGCGGAAGCAAAACTCTCTTTGATACTAGAAAAGGCTTTAAACGCCTCTACCGACCACAAAGAAAAATCTAGAGCTCTCACTGACTGCTCTGCCCATGCAAAAGTCTTTATGGTAGACGATTGCATGTCCACGTACCTCATACTATGTGACACCTGAAAACCCTATAATAGTGAGGGGACACAACCACCGGCTCCCTGCACTTAATACGGACAGAGTCAGGGTCACCTAGATTCAAGCCAGCAAGGAAACATAAATAAAGGAAACAGACTTATCTGAGGAATCAGCAGAAGCAGCCTTCAGCAGTGAACACAATCCAGGAAGAAGTATAAACCGCAAAGTGAGGCAGTATGGGAGGGAATATAAAGGGAGACAATTAGTGTAAATAGGTGACAATTGGGAGAAGTAAAGGAGATGACAAAGTGAAACCAAAACAAAGAACTTCATGCAGGTAGAGAAGAACATCTAACAGACTGAGAAGTGGCAGTGACAGTGTGAATCCGTTCACCCAGGGAAACGAGTTGAAGAACAGCGTGACACCTAGGGTTGATAGAAGTCTGGTTTTAGGCCAGACAGTCCGGTCTTCAGGCTCCCTGTACTCCGTCTGGCGCAGTGCCTGGACGGACACAGGGATGTCCTCCTTTTCAGTAGCATTGTGCTGTCTGAGCGTGAGCTGCAGCAACTGACTGAGGCTTCTCACCCCCATTCAGACATTAAAGCCGCAGATATGGCTCCCTTTGGCTTACTAAGGGGGAGAGAAGCACCCCTCTCCTCTTCTCATGTTTTTCTGGCCGGCGGTGGGGGCGTGGCTTCACTGATGCAGGAGTGTGGCTTCATCTAGTTTGGAGGCGTTCTCTGTGCATTGTGGGTGTGGTTTGTGCATTGTGGGTGTGGCTTAGGGCATGGCTGGTGCTGTCTGGCTTTCTAGGGTGAAGCCAGTGGCCACCCTAGTCAGTATTTATTCACACATGAACAAAAATGACAGTTCGTCATCTTGGTGTTCATTCACACCATGGCAAGTCCACAGAACAAAAATCATTAACCATGTCAGCGGTTTTGGCAGTAGCATTCCACAACAGGCTTTAGGACCTGCTTCCTTCTGAAATGGAGGATAATCCACACCCAGCTGAGACTTCTGGCAGGGTTATATATCCCTAACCAAAACCCAGCCTGGAACGTGGGGAACAGCCACCCACCCTGCACTTTGGCTGCTCCCAGTAAGAGCCGGCCTGGATCTGCTTTACAGCCACACCAAATAACTAGCTGTTGCTGACACTTAAAATTACCGGCTCTTACCTCACCAAGGCCAGGAACCTCGGTGACACATATCTTCCATCAATGACGGCCCCTTGCGCTTTCCTACAAACTGCAGAAGTGAATGGATAATATATTTTTCTTTTTGTCCTGAAGTAGGCCACTGAACGCTTTTATCAGAAATAAATGCTTCAGTGAAGTGCGTATCTATTTTTCTTTCTGTAATGAAACAGGCCACTAAACGCTTTCACCAAAAATAAATGCTACAGTGAACTGCATATATATTTTTCCTTTTGCACTTAAATATGCCACTAAATGCTTTCAACGCAAATAACTGCAATAGTAAACTGCATATATATTTTTCTTTCAGTATGGAAATACGTCACTAAATGCTTTCTCCGCAAATAACTGCAACAGTGAACTGCGTATATATTTTTCTTTTTGTACTGAAATACGCCACTACACGCTTTCGCCACTGCAGAAGTGAACTGCATATATATATTTCTTTTTTCACAGATATAAGCCACTAAAGGCTTTTCAACATAGCACTTGCACCCCAAGAACAAATTGCTGGAATGACAAGGCTGTATAATGGCTATTTGGATCCCCAAATAATCTTTTCCTGCACTTGTAAATCGCTTTTCTAGCACTATCCCTAGTGCCTTCTGACGTCTCTCCCTGCACTAAGATGCTGTGAAATAATTCCTCCCTATCCTTTCCCTGCACTTAGCAATCAGTTTCTTTGTTCGCAATGAGGTTTTTACTTTTGCTAGCGCCTTCTCACATCTGTCCCTGCACTCAGAATGCTGGAAAAGGGCAGAACCTAAAATTGCTGCCGCATTTATAGGGCTGTGACATCACAGGGCTGGCTGGCTGATGATTGGCTGCTTGCATGCATGTCAATCTGGGTGATCCCGCTTTCCCAGAGTTCCTTGCCCCATGTCCTCAGTCCTCACTTGTGTAGCCACCATTTTAGGAAAAAAATGTGATTTGTTACTACGAAGCGGCAGGAAATTTGCATTAGTTGCGAATCAAATTTTTCCTGAAATTCTGATCGAATTCCACTTTGTCTGATTCGATTTGATTATCTCTAGCTGCCACCTCACCACTATTGACTGTAATGCTCTGTAGTCTCCTCATACTGCTGCTAGCTCACCACTTGTCACTGGGCCACTCTGTGGTCTCCTCATGCTGCTGCCACCTCAATACTCTGTCATTGGGCCACTCTGTGGACTTCTCATGCTGTTCCCACCCTCCCTACTCCATGACTGGGCCACTATTCTGCCATTTTGGCCTGGTTGACATCTTCATTTATTTGACCATTCTTCTGATCTGTCAGAAGGAAGGAAAAATGAGACGTGCAACGGATCCTCTCTGTGTAGCTGTCACGGATGTAGTAGGGGAGAACACCAAAAGATAACCAGAAGGAAGGGAAAAGACACTAAACCTCACCGCTAGGGAAGGAAAAGGGTCACCACCTATAAAACCCTGGTCCTGGTCCTAACTCCTATCCATATGGGCACCTCTCTATGGTAGAGATGCCCATACACAGAAACCTAGAAAACCCTGGTGGCCCTCGGATGCCCTAATGGTAATGACAGGGCAGAGACAACCCGCTCCTTCCCTGGTGAAGAAACCAGCGTCTCGCTGAGGCCTAGTAAACAACAAAGGTGGGGGGAATACAAAATACAACAAGCTATCCAGAGCAAGGAGTGATGCAAAATACAACAAGCGGAACACTTAACTTCTGAGGCTGATGGATGATTGATGATGGATGAACAGGACTTCAACTAGAACCACACTCCAGCTCTTCCAAAAACCAAATGAAGCTATCCAGAGCAAGGAGTGATTGGTAAAATCAGACTAAATAGGGGGAGGTAAAGGTCAGATGATCCACACCTGAACAAGCAACACACAGACAACCAATGACGCCATTCCTCGAAAGCCAACTTAATGGCCAGCAATTCTCTATTCCCCACATCATAATTATTTTCAGCAGTCGAGAGTTTTTTAGAGAAAAATGCACATGGGCGCCATTTACTGGGTGAAGGACCCTGCGACAATATTGCTCCTACCCCTACTTCAGACGCGTCAACCTCAACAATAAATGGCTGAGACACGTCCGATTGCACCAGAATAGGGGCCAAAGCAAAGCAACACACTAAATTTACGGTAGTAGTTGGTAAACCCCAAAAACCGCATAAGCCCTTTCAGATTTTCGGGTCGATCCCAGTCCAACACGGCATGGACCTTCTCGGGATCCATACGAAAGCCTGAGGATGAGAGCAGGTAACGCAGAAATTGCACTTACTGTACAGAAAATACACACTTTTCCATCTTAGCATACAACTTATTCTCTCTTAGGATCTGTAACACCTGTCTCACATAATCCTGATGAGTCTCCATATTAGGCGAATAAATTAGTATCGACAAACCTCCCCACCAGATGATGAAAAATGTCATTGACAAAGTGTTGAAAAACTGCAGGAACATTGGTTAACCCAAAGGGCATGACCAGGTTTTCAAAATGACCCTCAGGGGTATTAAATGTGCTCTTCCACTCATCCCCCTCCTTGATCCTTACCAGATTATATGTCCCCCTCAGATCCAATTTAGAAAACACCTTGGCACCGACAATCTGACTAAACAAATCCAGAATCAAAGGAAGGGGGTAAGGATCACGGACAGTAATACGATTGAGCTCATGGAAGTCCAGACATGGTCTCAGGGTACCATCCTTTTCTTTACAAAGAAAAATCCAGCAGCCACTGGGGACTCAGTGAGACCCTGGCAGAATTGGCTACGGAGAGCAGAATTGTTCCACTCCATATCCATAGCCCATCTCCTAAATTCAGAGCAATAGGTCTCCGCAGAACGTTCTCCCTGCCGCAAACCCCCGTAACTTGGTCTCGACCTGAGAGATCCGATCCAGGTCATTATAGATAAGACCCAAGGCTCTAAAGAATTCATCTACCGACCGGAGGGGCGGTGATCCGGTCGGCAGAGAAAAGCCCAAGATTGGGTGCCCTCTTTAAGCAATGAAATAATCATACCCACACGTTGACACTCATCACCAGAAGAGTATGGATGCAGCCTAAAGTATAATTTACATGACTTCCTGAACTGGATGAAATTGTCACTACCTCCGGAAAACCTGTCCGGGAGAGCTACCTTCGGTTCAGGGCAGGCCTGGAACCCACCACCGGAACCAGCAGCCTGTGGACTCTGAATCTGCAAAACCATCGCACGGAGGTCTGCTACCTCCAAAGTCAGATTCTGCAGCTGTTCGACCAGTGCAGTCATAGCATCCATAGCTAAACAGATCAGAACAAAAAATGGCGATATTGTCTCTGGATAATGTCACGGATGTAGTAGGGGAGAACACCAAAAGACAACCAGAAGGAAGGGAAAAGACACTAGGCCTCACCGCTAGGGAAGGAAAAGGGTCACCACTTATAAAACCCTGCTCCTGGCCCTAACTCCTATCCATATGGGCACCTGTCACGGCTGAGGATGGGGAAAACCCTCAGCCGTGCGATGCCAGATGATGTTGGTTGCTTCTCGGCCAGGACGACAGAATTAGGGAGCAGGTCACCTCCTAACGCATCCCTAACACTGACCCTGATTCCTAGCCATATGAGCCAACCCTGATGGTGGGAGGGCTCATACACCGGAACCTAATAGTCCCTGCTAGCCCTCAGGGTGGCCCTGAACTAGGAGCAGGGTAAGACGTCCTGTTCCTCCTAGGCATGGAGGAACAGGAGTCTCACTGGCCAAGCTGCAAGGAAAAGGGGTACAAAAACAGACCTATGGATATGGCAGGTGAACTGCACTAGTTCCAACTACCTGCCACAGCCTTGCTGACTGGATCCCTGTGCTGACACGCTAATGTCCACACCATACTTAAATGGACACAGCCAACACACATACACACACAGGAACCCAGATCAATAGCTGCATTAAATAACAAAAGGAATACATCAACTGAACATATAAACATCTATGACCACAAGGGTGGCCCTCACTGGCAGATGGTATAAAGTAGGAGGACGACTCCAGCAGACCATGGCTGAAGTACTCCTCTGACTACTGCTCTCAGCAGAGGCTATATAGGCCCAAGTAGCCACACCCACACATACACACCCAGTGTTCTCACACACAGAAGGGAATTAACCCTTCTCACACCAGGGAAGGGAAGACAGCCACTTAAAGGAGAAAGTGCACACATAAATAAAACCCTGTGCACACCAGACATACAAAAGACACACCTAACAAAGATAGGTTGCCAGGTGCAACCGCATGCACATTGCATCAAGCTGCCTAGCACCAGCTCGGGCTGCTAAACTGAGAAATAACTACATGTTGCCAGCAGCAACCACAAGTGAGGCAACATACTAGCGGCACTCACCTGTGTTTGAACAACAAAACCAGACCGCAGGCAACAGCATGCGGTACAGGAGTCACGACCATGACCATGGTCGTGACACTACCTCTCGATGGTAGAGATGCCCATACACAGGAATCTAGAAAACCCTTTTGGCCCTCGGATGCCCTAATGGTAATGACAGGGCAGAGACAACCCGCTCCTTCCCTGGTGAAGGAACCAGCATCTCGCTGAGGCCTAGTAAACAACAAAGGTGGGGGGAATACAAAATACAACAAGCTATCCAGAGCAAGGAGTGATGGGTAAAGTCAGACTAAATAGGGGAAGGTAAAGGTCACAGGATCCACACCTGAACAGGAGGTGTGGACATACAAGCAACACACAGACAAAATGAAACCAAAACCAAAAGAGGCTGTCCGATCACTAATGTGCAGACAATCTTTCAGACCTTCTAAAACCTGTCACCGGTGTGACAGTAGCAGCTGTGTAGCAGCTGTACGGCTGTATGGTCCAATCAGAATTGGCTTATGATTTGGAAGCCAAAAGCAGGAGTTGGTACAAAACACAGAAGACATGCAAATATTCTGTTAACGTGTCATCTCTGTGGATTCAAGAACCTGCAGGAAAACTGTGAACTGTGTGCAGGATATATCTTTATATTCCAGTAGATACCTGTAATGCAAATATGTTTAGCATTTCAGATTTTGAGCAATAATTTAAGTTTGAGATATTAACGATAATTTGGGGATTTAGGATTCTAAGATAAAATATGGATTTAAGAGAAGTACGAACTGATAAAGAAAATGTAAGAACACTCTAAATGCAATATCTTCAGAATCAGTAGTCAAGCACAAGCTTTTAAAGGACCTGTATAGGGTCGATAACACTTGTAAATCTGAGAAATTAAGGGTGATCTCGGTTATTTTTATAGTCATGCTTACATTGTATATAATATGCCATTAGAGAATTATATAAAGAAATGTAAGCAGGAAAGTCCTGTTGAATGTTGTAAGGAACATTTGATGTACTGTTCTTGAGTTATGGATAACACAATATAAGATAGGCTGTCAGTTTTGGCAGACTATCCAACGGCTCAGTGGTCTCAACAATTTTTAAATAATATACTGAGTGTACCTTTGTGAGAGCTAATAATACGTAACTTTCATTAATCTCATTAAAATAAGTGAGAGTGTTATTAAAATTTCTTTTAGACGCATTTTTGTGCGTATAGCATTTTTAAATGGAGATGAGGATTTTGGTGGTCCTTCGCCCTATTGAGAACTTGACGGTTTGCGGTGGGGGTAGCTTTTTAGGTAAGTTTTGCGTAACATGCTCACTACTAGCTCTTTACAGCTCAATTCACCACAATAGCTGTGAAGAGCTACCCATCCGCCAGGGACACCACATAATGCGTTCATACTGGATCTTCTACAATTTTGTCTAACTAGGAACTATTTTACTTTCAATGACCACTACTACAACCAGCTCAGGGGTACCACGATGGGAAGTCCCTTTGCGCCATCTTATGCAAATTTACTCCTGTGCTGGTGGGAGGCCAATTACATCTGGTCTGAGCATTTAAATCAATGGCATGAAAGTATAGTTCTATGGTATAGATTTATAGATGACGTGTTCTTGCTGTGGAAGGGTATAGAACAGTCTTTTACGGAGTTTGTAAAATTCATCAATATCAATGACGTAGGACTGAGATTTACCTCCATCTGTGACTGAAGATCCCTTCTATTTTTGGACGTATTAATTGAGAGGGGCCCAGATAATAATATCAAGACATCAGTATTT
The DNA here is from genome assembly GCF_014858855.1 of Bufo gargarizans. Taxonomy (NCBI): domain Eukaryota; kingdom Metazoa; phylum Chordata; class Amphibia; order Anura; family Bufonidae; genus Bufo; species Bufo gargarizans. The sequence goes on along the minus strand of NC_058090.1, from coordinate 69,377,898 downwards.
CGCAAAACAACTGTGATGAATAGCCTACTTCGCTGGCAAAGTGCACATCCTTACTCCCTGCGCAAGGGCATACCTAAAGGCCAATATTTAAGGCTACGTTGCAATTGTTCTATCATAAAAAAATTTAAAACACAAGCAAATAACTTAAGAACCAGGTTCAGAGACAGAGGATATCCTGACAGTATCCTCAGATCTGCGTTTGAAGCTGCCTGTAAAGCGAAAAGAGAGACGCTCCTGGTTCCCAAAAAAGCAGATACAGAACCGTCATCAAATAATCAGATCCTAATCATTGGCAGATATGACAATGCACATGTGCAATTAAGACAAACACATTTACAAAACATTGGGACATTCTCTGTGTGGCTAAATATCAACTGACCTCACAGTACATGTCAATGTTTACTATTTTAGCGAGCTAATTGATGGTCCAACTGGACCTAAATACGTCTTTGGATCATGTACTGTTTTTATTACCTAAAACTTTACTTTTATTTATTATATTTAAAAAAAAAGGTTTTATCACCTACCACAAAGTATACATAGACACTACATAGACATTTAAAACTATCAGTGGTGAGCGCTGCTCTATCTTGTTATTTTCATATGTCACTTATAGTGCCCTACTACAGTTTTTTGCCACAGTTATTCATGGCCTATGTTTGCTTGTGACAATAAATCTATTTTTGCTTGCATAGCTATATATTCACTTAGTTCATTTATGTCAATGCTGTGGATCAGCTGCTACTTTTATTGCCGCTGTTGTTTCTATCTTATTGTTAACGATGGCTATACTTCATTGTCATCTGTATCTCTATGCGTTCGCTACTATTATAGAGCTCCCTCACTGCCACTGTCTACAGGGAGTGCAGAATTATTAGGCAAGTTGTATTTTTTAAGATTAATTTTATTATTAAACAACAACCATGTTCTCAATGAACCCAAAAAACTCATTAATATCAAAGCTGAATATTTTTGGAAGTAGTTTTTAGTTTGTTTTTAGTTTTAGCTATTTTAGGGGGATATCTGTGTGTGCAGGTGACTATTACTGTGCATAATTATTAGGCAACTTAACAAAAAACAAATATATACCCATTTCAATTATTTATTTTTACCAGTGAAACCAATATAACATCTCAACATTCACAAATATACATTTCTGACATTCAAAAACAAAACAAAAACAAATCAGTGACCAATATAGCCACCTTTCTTTGCAAGGACACTCAAAAGCTTGCCATCCATGGATTCTGTCAGTGTTTTGATCTGTTCACCATCAACATTGTGTGCAGCAGCAACCACAGCCTCCCAGACACTGTTCAGAGAGGTGTACTGTTTTCCCTCCTTGTAAATCTCACATTTGATGATGGACCACAGGTTCTCAATGGGGTTCAGATCAGGTGAACAAGGAGGCCATGTCATTAGATTTTCTTCTTTTATACCCTTTCTTGCCAGCCACGCTGTGGAGTATTTGGACGCGTGTGATGGAGCATTGACCTGCATGAAAATCATGTTTTTCTTGAAGGATGCAGACTTCTTCCTGTACCACTGCTTGAAGAAGGTGTCTTCCAGAAACTGGCAGTAGGACTGGGAGTTGAGCTTGACTCCATCCTCAACCCGAAAAGGCCCCACAAGCTCATCTTTGATGATACCAGCCCAAACCAGTACTCCACCTCCACCTTGCTGGCGTCTGAGTCGGACTGGAGCTCTCTGCCCTTTACCAATCCAGCCACGGGCCCATCCATCTGGCCCATCAAGACTCACTCTCATTTCATCAGTCCATAAAACCTTAGAAAAATCAGTCTTGAGATATTTCTTGGCCCAGTCTTGACGTTTCAGCTTGTTTGTCTTGTTCAGTGGTGGTCGTCTTTCAGCCTTTCTTACCTTGGCCATGTCTCTGAGTATTGCACACCTTGTGCTTTTGGGCACTCCAGTGATGTTGCAGCTCTGAAATATGGCCAAACTGGTGGCAAGTGGCATCTTGGCAGCTGCACGCTTGACTTTTCTCAGTTCATGGGCAGTTATTTTGCGCCTTGGTTTTTCCACACGTTCTTGCGACCCTGTTGACTATTTTGAATGAAACGCTTGATTGTTCGATGATCACGCTTCAGAAGCTTTGCAATTTTAAGAGTGCTGCATCCCTCTGCAAGATATCTCACTATTTTGGACTTTTCTGAGCCTGTCAAGTCCTTCTTTTGACCCATTTTGCCAAAGGAAAGGAAGTTGCCTAATAATTATGTACACCTGATATAGGGTGTTGATGTCATAAGACCACACCCCTTCTCATTACAGGGATGCACATCACCTAATATGCTTATTTGGTAGTAGGCTTTCGAGCCTATACAGCTTGGAGTAAGACAACATGCATAAAGAGGATGATGTGGTCAAAATACTAATTTGCCTAATAATTCTGCACTCCCTGTAAAAACTAACACTCATGCACACTGCATGGGGATAATTCAGGTATGAGTTGTCACCAATAGGAATAAATGAAGAGTTTACATTATCCCCATTTTTGTAATACAACGTAACAGCAAAAAGAAAAGTATGAGAATACAAAATTACCAAAACATGAAAATAAGTAATAATGGAAAATAGACACAAATAGTGTAGATAAAGAAAAGACCAACTAATACTAAAAATACAATATTCATAGGAACAACTACACAGTATTAAAATAAAATACTTACCATGGAGAGTGATGTGTGCCCCTCTGTACAGTGGCAGATTTTCTCCCTGGGGGGTGGTGGGTGACTGCTGCCCCGGGGGGATCCTATGGTAGATGCTCTGGAGATGGATAAGAACTGGTGAGTCCTATAAAAGTAAATAAAGACATGCAAATGGCCTTAAAGGGATTCTGTCACCAGTTTTTGACCCCCACATTCAAAAATATGGTTATGTGCATGGAGCCCTTGTGATTCCTAATGTGGTCTTATAAGCTAAATCTGTAGGCTCATTTAGTGTAAAAAACGTTTTATCTAACCTGTCATTCATCTCGGTAAGGTGCCCAGGGGGTTGCTCATGTCTTCGAGATGCCGCCCGCTGCCGTTCGTGCCCAGCTCCTCCTTTGCTTTCATCAGCGATGTGCCCAGCTCCTCCTTTGCTGTCATCAGTGCCTTTGCAATGCCTATTGCAAAGGCCTAATATCCCCCTAAAATAGCTAAAACTAAAAACAAACTAAAAACTACTTCCAAAAATATTCAGCTTTGATATTAATGAGTTTTTTGGGTTCATTGAGAACATGGTTGTTGTTCAATAATAAAATTAATCTTAAAAAATACAACTTGCCTAATAATTCTGCACTCCCTGTATGGATAAATGGAAAATTATGGTAATTAAACTGATATCCAGGAAAAGCAACGTTATGATCCAGGGAAGCCATAAGAATTGATTGAATATATGAGACTATTCTATAAAATGAAATATATAAGCCGCATATAGCTACACTTCAGAGTGGAAGTAAGTATATAGCCGTGTGTAGAAGAAGCAAAAGTAGGAGGAAACCACTGTTTGTGAGGTGTGCAGAATTAGACATCTAATAAATAGAACAATAATGCATCACGCTGATGCTGGCATAAGAGATAAACTGATGCCAGTTGGTACTATAGATGTAAAGATAGAAGCATACCTATTATAAAATAAAGTCAGTAATGAAAAAACATCCAAGTCCACACGCCTGCGTACTAGATGCAAAGATGAAGTTCCTCTAAGAAAATCTAAGTCCAAGCGCATGCGCGGTTATACATGACGTATCGCGTGAGGATGGAACAAGCTAAAGGATTTCTAAGTTTGCGCGCATGCGCAAACACCCGCACAAAGAATCGTGAGGCATTAGAAAGCTCCGAAAAAGTCTGGGAGCATGCGCGAGGATAAGTGTCACGTTGCGAGATGATGACGGAATTAGCCCTGACTGACACGGACCTATTGGAAGGGATGAGGAGTGGCACTAAGAAAAAAGATGATGTTGTTGCACCCTATTGGTAGTTGTAAACATGTGATGTAATCCGAACTATCAAGAAGTGGTCTCCGCCCCCAACACTCATACCTGCATTATCCCCTGAAGACGCTGGTTATCCAGTGAAACATGTCGGGATGCAGTGTGCATGAGTGTTCGTTTTTAGACAGTGGCAGTGAGGGAGCTCTATAATAGTAGCGAACGCATAGAGATACAGATGACAATGAAGTATAGCCATCGTTAACAATAAGGTAGAAACAACAGCGGCAATAAAAGTAGCAGCTGATCCACAGCAATGACATAAATGAACTAAGTGAATATATAGCTATGCAAGCGAAAATAGATTAATTGTCACAAGCAAACATGGGCCATGAATAACTGTGGCAAAAAACTGTAGTAGGGCACTATAAGTGACATATGAAAATAACAAGATAGAGCAGCGCTCACCACTGATAGTTTTAAATGTCTATGTAGTGTCTATGTATACTTTGTGGTAGGTGATAAAACCTTTTTTTTAAATATAATAAATAAAAGTAAGGTTTTAGGTAATAAAAACAGTACATGATCCAAAGACGTATTTAGGTCCAGTTGGACCATCAATTAGCATTCTCTGTGCGGATCCTGACTTGGAAGAGGTAATAGGGACTTACCCATTAATTTGCTATAGAAAAGGGTGAAGCCTAAGGGATAGGCTGGTAAACAGCCGATTCGAACCCCCACAACCAACGGGGAATTGGTTATCCAGAAGACCCCTAGGAATGTTTAGATGTGGCAAATGTGCGGCCTGCAGCCAGATAAATACTACAAAAAAATTCAGAAGCTCACATACAGGAGTGGAGTATGATATCCGTGATTTAATAAACTGCGTGACAGTGGGAGTAGTTTACCTGGCCCAACTGTTCTTGAGTTCTGATAAGATTGTGAACTTCTGGAATACGGTTTATAAGATTTTGATAAAAGGCATCCTTGGTTATAACTGTTTCCTTATGAACAAAGAAAGATTTTTAAGAAAGGGCTAACATTCCTGGTATTGCTCATATGGTATTGAAGATATTAGGTGCTGAATGTTTCTTTCTCAATTGATAGGGTATCTGAAGAATTAAGGGTTACCCTTAATTAAAAAAAGTGGATCTACAATATATGAATCTTGAAAATCATAGGTTATGCTTTGTTGAGGGGATGAGTCTTATCAGTGATCATTATGTTTCCAAAGAGATTCTAGAAAGAGAGTATGAGGAAAAAAAATGAGGTTAAACGGTATTTGATGCAAAGGGTATCCATGTATAATGCTCTGGGGCTCACAGGAAGGGATTATTTATGTATGAATAATTTGTAAAGTTTATATTTTGTTATATGACCCATATTATAATTAATATGACCGTAGAAAAAAAATTGAGACATATCAAAAAAATAAAGCCCCTCCTTAACCACTTCAGCCCCGCTAGGTGAAACCCCCTTCATGACCAGGCCACTTTTTACACTTCGGCACTACACTCCTTTCACCGTTTATCGCTCGGTCATGCAACTTACCACCCAAATGAATTTTACCTCCTTTTCTTCTCACTAATGGAGCTTTCATTTGGTGGTATTTTATTGCTGCTGACATTTTTACTTTTTTTGTTATTAATCAAAATGTAAAGATTTTTTTGCAAAAAAATGACATTTTTCACTTTCAGCTGTGAAATTTTGCAAAAAAAACGACATCCATATATAAATTTTTCGCTAAATTTATAGTTCTACATGTCTTTGATAAAAAAAAAATGTTTGGGCAAAAAAAAAAATGGTTTGGGTAAAAGTTATAGCATTTACAAACTATGGTACAAAAATGTGAATTTCCGCTTTTTGAAACGGCTCTGATTTTCTGAGCACCTGTCATGTTTCCTGAGGTTCTACAATGCCCAAACAGTAGAAAAACCCCACAAATGACCCCATTTCGGAAAGTAGACACCCTAAGGTATTCGCTGATGGGCATAGTGAGTTCATAGAACTTTTTATTTTTTGTCACAAGTTAGCGGAAAATGATGATGATTTTTTTTTTTTTTTTTTTTTTCTTACAAAGTCTCATATTCCACTAACTTGCGACAAAAAATAAAAAATTCTAGGAACTCACCATGCCCCTCACAGAATACCTTGGGGTGTCTTCTTTCCAAAATGGGGTCACTTGTGGGGCAGTTATACTGCCCTGGCAATTTAGGGGCCCAAATGTGTGAGAAGTACTTTGCAATCAAAATCTGTAAAAAATGACCGGTGAAATCCGAAAGGTGCACTTTGGAATATGTGCCCCTTTGCCGACCTTGGCATCAAAAAAGTGTCACACATCTGGTATCGCCGTACTCAGGAGAAGTTGGGGAATGTGTTTTGGGCTGTCATTTTACATATACCCATGCTGGGTGAGAGAAATATCTTGGCAAAAGACAACTTTTCCAATTTTTTTATACAAAGTTGGCATTTGACCAAGATATTTTTCTCACCCAGCATGGGTATATGTAAAATGACACCCCAAAACACATTGCCCAACTTCTCCTGAGTACGGCGATACCAGATGTGTCACACTTTTTTGCTGCCAAGGTGGGCAAAGGGGCACATATTCCAAAGTGCACCTTTCGGATTTTGCAGGGCATTTTTTACACATTTTGATTGCAAAGTTCTTCTCACACATTTGGGCCCCTAAATTGCCAGGGCAGTATAACTACGCCACAAGTGACCCCATTTTGGAAAGAAGACACCCCAAGGTATTCCGTGAGGGGCATGGCGAGTTCCTAGAATTTTTTATTTTTTGTCGCAAGTTAGTGGAATATGAGACTTTGTAAGGAAAAAAGAAAAAAAAAGAAAAATCATCATTTTCCGCTAAATTGTGACAAAAAATAAAAAATTCTAGGAACTCGCCGTGCCCCTCACGGAATACCTTGGGGTGTCTTCTTTCCAAAATGGGGTCACTTGTGGCGTAGTTATACTGCCCTGGCAATTTAGGGGCCCAAATGTGTAAGAAGTACCTTGAAATCAAAATGTGTAAAAAATGGCCTGCGAAATCCGAAAGGTGCCCCTTTGCCCACCTTGGCTGCAAAAAAGTGTCACACATCTGGTATCGCCGTACTCAGGAGAAGTTGGGCAATGTGTTTTGGAGGGTCATTTTACATATACCCATGCTGGGTGAGAGAAATATCTTGGCAAAAGACAACTTTTCCCATTTTTTTATACAAAGTTGGCATTTGACCAAGATATTTTTCTCACCCAGCATGGGTATATGTAAAATGACACCCCAAAACACATTGCCCAACTTCTCCTGAGTACGGCGATACCACATGTGTGACACTTTTTTGCAGCCTAGATGCGCAAAGGGGCCCAAATTCCTTTTAGGAGGGCATTTTTAGACATTTGGATCCCAGACTTCTTCTCACACTTTCGGGCCCCTAAAAAGCCAGGGCAGTATAAATACCCCACATGTGACCCCACTTTGGAAAGAAGACACCCCGAGGTATTCAATGAGGGGCATGGCGAGTTCCTAGAATTTTTATTTTTTTTGCATAAGTTAGTGGATATTGATTTTTTTTGTTTTTTTTCTCACAAAGTCTCACTTTCCGCTAACTTAGGACAAAAATTTCAATCTTTCATGGACTCAATATGCCCCTCACGGAATACCTTGGGGTGTCTTCTTTCCGAAATGGGGTCACATGTGGGGTATTTATACTGCCCTGGCTTTTTAGGGGCCCTAAAGCGTGAGAAGTCTGGAATATAAATGTCTAAAAATGTTTACGCATTTGGATTCCGTGAGGGGTATGGTGCGTCCATGTGAGATTTTATTTTTTGACACAAGTTAGTAGAATATGAGACTTTGTAAGAAAAAACAAAAACAAACAAAAAATGTCCGCTAACTTGTGCCAAAAAAAATGGCTGAATGGAGCCTTACCAGGGGGGGAGTGATCAATGACAGGGGGGTGATCAATGACAGGGGGGTGATCACCCATATAGACTCCCTGATCACCCCCCTGTCATTGATCACCCCCCTGTAAGGCTCCATTCAGACGTCCGCATGATTTTTACGGATCCATGGATACATGGATCGGATCCACAGAACGCATGCGGACGTCTGAATGGAGCCTTACAGGGAGGTTATCAATGACAGGGGGTGATCAGGGTAATCAGGGTGATCACCCCCCTGTCACTGATCACCCCCCCTGTAAGGCTCCATTCAGACGTCCGCATGATTTTTATGGATCCATGGATACATGGATCGGATCCACAGAACGCATGCGGACGTCTGAATGGAGCCTTACAGGGGGGTTATCAATGACAGGGGGTGATCAGGGTAATCAGGGTGATCACCCCCCTGTCACTGATCACCCCCCCTGTAAGGCTCCATTCAGACATCCGCATGATTTTTTACGGATCCATGGATACATGGATGGGATCCACAAAACGCATGCGGACGTCTGAATGGAGCCTTACAGGGGGGTTATCAATGACAGGGGGTGATCAGGGTAATCAGGGTGATCACCCCCCTGTCACTGATCACCCCCCCTGTAAGGCTCCATTCAGACATCCGCATGATTTTTGACGGATCCATGGATACATGGATCGGATCCACAGAACGCATGTGGACGTCTGAATGGAGCCTTACAGAGGGGTTATCAATGACAGGGGGTGATCAGGGTAATCAGGGTGATCACCCCCCTGTCACTGATCACCCCCCCTGTAAGGCTCCATTCAGACATCCGCATGATTTTTTACGGATCCATGGATACATGGATCGGATCCACAGAACGCATGCGGACGTCTGAATGGAGCCTTACAGGTGGGTTATCAATGACAGGGGGTGATCAGGGTAATCAGGGTGATCACCCCCCTGTCACTGATCACCCCCCCTGTAAGGCTCCATTCAGACGTCCGCATGATTTTTACGGATCCATGGATACATGGATCGGATCCACAGAACGCATGCGGACGTCTGAATGGAGCCTTACAGGGGGGTTATCAATGACAGGGGGTGATCAGGGTAATCAGGGTGATCACCCCCCTGTCACTGATCACCCCCCCTGTAAGGCTCCATTCAGACATCCGCATGATTTTTTACGGATCCATGGATACATGGATCGGATCCACAAAACGCATGCGGACGTCTGAATGGAGCCTTACAGGGGGGTTATCAATGACAGGGGGTGATCAGGGTAATCAGGGTGATCACCCCCCTGTCACTGATCACCCCCCCTGTAAGGCTCCATTCAGACATCCGCATGATTTTTTACGGATCCATGGATACATGGATCGGATCCACAGAACGCATGCGGACGTCTGAATGGAGCCTTACAGGGGGGTTATCAATGACAGGGGGTGATCAGGGTAATCAGGGTGATCACCCCCCTGTCACTGATCACCCCCCCTGTAAGGCTCCATTCAGACATCCGCATGATTTTTTACGGATCCATGGATACATGGATCGGATCCACAGAACGCATGCGGACGTCTGAATGGAGCCTTACAGGGGGGTTATCAATGACAGGGGGTGATCAGGGTAATCAGGGTGATCACCCCCCTGTCACTGATCACCCCCCCTGTAAGGCTCCATTCAGACATCCGCATGATTTTTACGGATCCATGGATACATGGATCGGATCCACAGAACGCATGCGGACGTCTGAATGGAGCCGTACAGGGGGGTTATCAATGACAGGGGGTGATCAGGGTAATCAGGGTGATCACCCCCCTGTCACTGATCACCCCCCCTGTAAGGCTCCATTCAGACGTCCGCATGATTTTTACGGATCCATGGATACATGGATCGGATCCGTAAAAATCATGCGGACGTCTGAATGGAGCCTGACAGGGGGGTGATCAATGACAGGGGGGTGATCAATGACAGGGGGGTGATCAATGACAGGGGGTGATCAGGCAGTGTATATGGGTGATCACCCGCCTGTCATTGATCACCCCCCTGTAAGGCTCCATTCAGACGTCCGCATGATTTTTACGGATCCATGGATACATGGATAGGATCCGTAAAAATCATGCGGACGTCTGAATGGAGCCTGACAGGGCGGTGATCAATGACAGGGGGTGATCAGGGAGTGTATATGGGTGATCACCCGCCTGTCATTGATCACCCCCCTGTAAGGCTCCATTGAGACGTCCGCATGATTTTTACGGATCCATGGATACATGGATCGGATCCGTAAAAATCATGCGGACGTCTGAACGGAGCCTGACAGGGGGGTGATCAATGACAGGGCGGTGATCAATGACAGGGGGGTGATCAGGGAGTTTATATGGGGTGATCAGGGGTTTATAAGGGGTTAATAAGTGACGGGGGGGGTGTAGTGTAGTGTAGTGTGGTGTTTGGTGGGACTGTACTGACCTACCTGAGTCCTCTGGTGGTCGATCCTAACAAAAGGGACCACCAGAGGACCAGGTAGGAGGTATATTAGACGCTGTTATGAAAACAGCGTCTAATATACCTGTTAGGGGTTAAAAAATTCGGATCTCCAGCCTGCCAGCGAGCGATCGCCGCTGGCAGGCTGGAGATCCACTCGCTTACCTTCTGTTCCTGTGAGCGCGCGCGCCTGTGCGCGCGCGTTCACAGGAAATCTCGCGTCTCGCGAGAAGACGCGTATATGCGTCCAGGAGGAATAAAGCAACCACCTCCCGGACGCATATACGCGTACGGCGGTCGGGAGGTGGTTAAAAACTCCACTCCATCTCTATGGCGCTTGATGAATTGGTCACTGCTGCATAAGTGTTACATCCTCCACCACCTTACACATAGAGGCCTCATAGACGTATGTCATGTATCACACAACTGCAACAGGGAAAGCTTAGCAAAATAAAACACAACTCACCTAAGACTTCTGATGCCAAGAAGTGGCTGCAGTGATCACGTGGGGTATACAGACACATTTTTGTTGCAGCCAAATAAATAAAGGCCAGGGAAAAGGACCGGAATGGCAGTGGAGGGGAATTAAGCTGGAGAACAAACCTTCTTTTTGTCACAGTTCCTAGCTTTGGGATAGTATTTTAATAACTTGGACAACCCATTAAAGAGCTTTTGTCTATAGCATGAACAACTTCAAGCTGGGCCAATAATATATAACCTATAGAAGTCTTATGCACTATACTGTACCCTAGATTAATCTGACAAAATACTTATATTGTTCCTAGAGAAAAAAAAACTCTGTTATATGGTGGTGCTGTTATGGCAGAGGGTGTGGAACCATATTTAACTTAGGGTTAATCCTAAAGGCATTATCCTGGCGGTTCCCTGGTTTTCACCTTTTATCCCCTTTACAGGAATCTGGACTTCACTGCAGTGAATGCACCATGCCACTACCTCTTGTAGTAGTTTTTGCGTGGTTGGCTGCTGACATCAGTGCATAGCAATGAATGGATGGGCCTATTATAGTCAATAACAGGCCAAGGTCAGGGCAGGCAGAGTACATACATATCTGCAAAGCAGGACAAAGGTCAGCACAGGCAGTAGAGGGTCAATATACTAAACAGTTATAGAATTATGAACTAGAAGCAGTGACAGCAGCAGGATAAGAGAAGCTGCATCCGTGTCCACCTAGGGAAGGACAGCGGCTGGCACAGGCCACCAATATCTTATACACCATTAAGCCTCTGAAATATTTTACCATCAGAAATGTTACAGCTTTCCAAGTAGGCAATAAATGATACGATTACCTTAAAACAATTGTATTAGTATTAACGGAAAAAGATGTGATTCCACAATAACATCAAGTCAATATTATATTTACTTTTTTATGCCTATATTTTAAGATAAAGTACAATTTGACATTCACCTCTTTGTTGTTAAAAAACTAAACAAAAAACAAACAAAAAACAAAGAATTGCTAATGCGTGTGTCTCCTCTACCTCCCCCTAATGATGCTTGTAACAATCTCTCTGTGATTGTTTTGTTCTAAATGAGTTGTTAAGAAACAGAGTGTCTCCCTCTGAGAGAACTTTGCAGTCAGTGAAATTCAGTGTGAAAACACATTCCCTTTTTAATATTTCATTAAGTGATACAATGAGCCAGATATTTTAATTAATAGTTCTATGGTACATGTCTCTCTGCTGGAGATTGCACTCGGTCAGCATTTTATGTGGACGGGAGACACACTTTGACCTTTGATTCAATCAAACTTCACAACTGCTTGTATGTGATTTTTCATACTATAAAATATTTTCAGGAATAAAAGAAAACAAATCTTCTTCCTCTGATAAATTGTGTCTTAAAGGGGCATTAGGAATTTTGTGTTCATTGGAAGCATACTAAAATAAAGTTAAGAATCTCACAGTATTATGAGGAAAAAAGGAATTTATATTAAAAATTGTTGTTTTTTTCTGTTGAAAAGGTTTGTTCAAGATTCTTAATAGAGATGCTTGTAATCCTTTCCACAAGAGTATAGGTTATAGTTGCGTCCATTTTTACCATTCTTAACACTCTGGTAATCTGACACATAGAGTTGAGCGAACATCTTGAAATTTGTTTTGTGGGATTTTATTTTTTAATTTTATTTGTGTCTGAATGGATTCCACACATATCAAATATGCTCCAATTGGCCTTAAAATTGGTATATGACACTTTGAGGTCTTCTAGGTTTCAGATTTTTATAACTTTTTAACAAAATAATTTTTGGAGACAAAAAAAGGGCAAAAAGATCAACTGATGGCAGAGAAAGATTACATTTTACAGAAGAATTTGATTTTGAGGAAGGTGTTGAATTATGGACACAAAGCCAAAAGTCTGACTCAAAAATTATGGCTGATGGCATAAGGATTACCGAGAAGGATTAAATTCTGGGGAAAGTTCAGAACTGTGCCAGCACAGACACCTGGCAAAAAGTCTGACTGGTGGGATATGGCAAAATATGCCTTTACAGCAACAGACAGTGGGAGTGGACCCCCTGTACTAGCTAACCAGTTTGACTTTGGGCAAAACCCTAGGGCATTGTCCTGGTGGTTCCTTGGTATTAAACCTTTAACTCCTGTACAGGGATCTGGACTTTGCCAAAGGGAACCAACCAGGCTTCTACCTCCTGGAGTAGTACTGGTGTAGTTGGCTGCCAACCCATAGAGATTAGAGATACTTGTGCGAGGCACCAAGAAATCATTCAGAATTCGTAATCTGAGTACAGTCTAAAATCTGTATATGCGTATTCCAGATAACAATTTCAAGTTTGGGGCAGGTGGTAAGGGGCTGAAATGATAGTCAGACAAGGTACAGTACACTTGTAGTCAGACGATAGATCACACCTTAGCTAGTTACTAGAGTCTAGACAACCTCAAAACTCAGGCAAGGAGGTGGATCCACTGCCTAGCTAAATAGGAAGGTTGACCAGCTCTTTAATCAGCAGCTGGGCTGGGAGTACAAGATAAAGATTAACTCTTGCAGTGCTGATAGATAATTTACTGAGCACAAGTCTCAATTCACACAGGGAGAGTTGAGTGATATCCCTGCCTGCCCGGGACAGCACGACAACAGTGCACGAACCGCTGGCTGAACAGTGCAGCTGATGGCATCGAGAAGAGTTCAGTTTTAGAGAAGAATTTAATTTTGGGGAAGACACAGATCTGTACCGCTATGGAAAATGGCCAAAAGTCTGACTGATGGCTTATGGCAAAAACGATGGCTAAGGGAATACAGAAGAATTCAATTTTCAAGAAGCATTTTTGGAAAGGCATGGGACTTCACCCCTACAGATACCTAGCCAAAAGTCTGACTATGGGATATAGCAAAAACTACACTTTTGTTGCATTTTGAGTCTGCACCCACAGTGTCAGTGGCATTATCGGTTCACAAGCTGAACACAATAGCAGTTGCCTTTGCTGTTCAATGCCGCTATGGCTACTATACCCTTCTTCCCTGATGTCTCATCCTCCTTCTCTGCACTGATCTGGCTCCCAGGTCCTCACCCTCAAAGTTATGTTTTAATAAAAAGACCACAAACAGGAATTTATAGTCTTAGGACTATTGAACTATATATACTCAGAGGTGACATCCAAATCATGCTGCTATGACTGAGAGGACTGAACCATCCAGTCCACAATCTCATTCTCTTTGTCCAGAATAATAATGCCAGGGAGAACTGTGGTCTACTAGTACTGGCTGGAAGACTGCTACTGCTGTATGCACTACCAACCACATTGTATATCTTAGATAATGAGGCATAGGTCTTTCATTTGCCACTCTTCCACTTACCAAACATTTTATCTTGAGGCCTATAATTGAAAAGTCATGTTTTTTTTACACACATTATTAAACGGTGCTAGCAAAATTACAAATATTTTTCTGTAATTTAAATTGCAATAAAATGTAACTCCCCTTCTATGAACACACTGCACCATTTAGAATGGTCATAATACAGTTTTTGCAGTAAAATACATTTGCTGTAACAATGCATTCAATAACAAGGATATAATAATTAGTCATGAGTGGCATAGGCAATATTCGAATTTGCAATATTTCACAAATTTTTGGCCAAATATTCACCATAAATTAGCAAATTCGAGAATTCGTGATTATTACTTGATTGCAAAAATCGACAATGCAATATATTCACGATAAAAATTAGCAATTAGAATATTCGCGATCAACACTAAGGGGTAGGCAACTTTTCTATTACTTGCTAGGGATGTTGCTAAGTGCCGATATTCGTGATAAATTCGCAATTCGAATATTCGCGCTCAACACTAAAAATAATTGCGTGACGCTAGTTCCACACTAGCGGCAGAGGACTCAGGCAGGCTGTTCCGGCGGGTGAGCAGCCTATCAGATCCGTCCTGCCGCTAGTTCACGTTTGCCCCCGGACTGCTGCTCCGTCCCTATTGACTATAATGGGGGCGGGGGAGGAGTTCCGGGGGCAGCACTGCAGCGCACAGTGGGAGGCAGCCGGACTAAAAGTACTGCATGTCGTACTTTTTAGTCCGGCTGCCTCTCAGCCGTGTGCTGCCGTGCTGCTGCTGCCAGAACTACGCCCCCGCCTGCATAATAGTCAATGGGGACAGAGTGGCAGTCCAGGGTCACACGTGAACTAGCAGCAGGACTGGATCCGACAGGCTATTCACCCGCCGGAACAGCCTGCTGGACTCCCCTGCCACTAATGTGAAAGTACCCTTATTGCAGTAAAATGCTTTTGTTATAACACTGAACTATATCAGTAGTTTAATGGCACACTCTCCTAGTCCTGAAAATGCTGGAGATGGGTGCCAGACCAGTGAGACCAGTAAAGTAGAGATTCTGCACTCCAAGGGATGATATGCAATCACGCATGAATTATTCGACAATATTCCAGTAGTATAATAACGTTTTAGCAGCCAGCCAGCCTCTTGCACACAAACTTTTTTTTTCTGTTTACGTTCTGTTTTTTGCATTCCGTATACGGACCGTATATGGAACCATTCATTTCAATGGATCAGCAAAAAAAAGGAAGGTACTCTGCATGCCTTCGGTTTCTGTATTTCCATTCCGTTAAAAGATAGAACATGTCCTATTATTGTCTGCATAACGGACAAGGATAGTACTGTTCTATCAGGGGCCAGCTGTTCCATTCCGCAAAAAAACAAAATGAACACGGACGTCATTCATAGTTTTTGCTGATGCGTTTTTTACTGACTGCCAAATACTGAAAAAGCTATACAGTCGTGTGCAAGAGGCCTAAGGCTGAGTTCACTCGTGACAGATTTGTTCAGGATGCGTCCCGGGTGTACTGCGGCAAACCCGCGCGAGTAGGTACCCAATTGCAGTCAGTTTTGACTGCGATTGCGTTCCGTTGTTCAGTTTTTATCGCGCGGGTGCAATGCATTTTGCACGCGCGTGATAAAAAACTGACTGTGGTACCCTGACCCGAACTTCACTGAAGTTCAGGTTTGTGTTAGGTGTTGTGTAGATGTTATTATTTTCCCTTATAACATGGCTAAAGGACCTGTGGTGATGTCAGATCACATGGTCCAATCACATGGTCCATCACCACAGTGATGGACCATGTGATTGGACCATGTGATGTCACCACAGGTCCTTTAGCCGGCAGCTCATGATTAAAGAAGTAAGAAGAGACCGGCAGCTACGTGATCAAGAGGAGAAGGTGAGTTAATTATTTTTTATTTTTTAACCCTCAATTGACCACCTGCTATGCATTCTGTATTAAAGAATGCTATTATTTTCCCTTATAACCATGTTATAAGGGAAAATAAAACAGTGAATAGACTGTCATCTTAGCAACCATGCGTGAAAATCGCACCGCATCCGCACTTGATTGCGGATGCTTGCGATTTTCACTCAACCCCATTCACTTCTATGGGGTCTGTGTTGCGTGATAAATGCACAATATAGAGCATGCTGCGATTTTCACGCAACGCATAAGTGATGCGTGAAAATCACAGCTCATGTTCACAGCCCCATAGAAGTGAATGGGTCTGGATTCAGTGCGGGTGCAATGCGTTCACCTCACGCAATGCACCCGCGTGGAAATCTCGCTGGTGTGAACTTAGCTTAAGTCTTCCTCAGATATGTGGATGCCACACTGGATGGGGAATAATAAAGTATGGATCAAGGAAACTCAGATTGGTAGTGCTGCCTTTAATAAACTAATTTGACGCTCTGTATTGGGGTCTGGGCCCTATGGAATTTCCTCCATTCAGTATGGTATTCAAGTATCTGAAGAAGGCATACTACCGAACATGTTAATATACTACTGGAACATTGTCAAATAAATTACATGTAATTACATATGAGGTTACGGTCTGATTGGTACTATTTTGGGGGGCATATGCATTTTTGATAACTTGCTGTTGCAGTTTTTGTGATGTAATGTGTTTTTTTTTTACACAGTTTTTTTTTTTTTTTACCTTGTTCACCTGAGTGGTTAGGTCATGTGATTTTTATAGACCTGTTTGTTACGAATGTGGAGATAACTAATATGCATACTTTTTTTTTTTTTTTTTCACTTTAGCACAATTATAGCAGTTTTGAAGAAAAAATTATCATATTTTAGTGTCTCCATAGTCTGAGAGCCATAGCTTTTTTTATTTTTTGACTGATTCTCTTATGTAGGGTCTCATTTTTTGCGGGATGAGGTGATGGTCTGAATGGTACTATTTTGGGGGGCATACGCCTTTTGTTCACTTGCTGTTGCAATTTTTGTGATGTAATGTGAAAAAAATTGCTTTTTTGATTTTAAGATTGTCTTAGGTAGGGGCTAATTTTTTTGCGGGATGAGGTGACGGTTTTATTGATTCCATTTTGGGCGGCATACGCCTTTTTGATCGCTTGGTAATGCACTTTTTGTGATCTAAGGTGACAATAATGTCTTTTTTTTACACAGTTTTTATTGTATTTTTTATGGTGTTTATAGGACAGGGTGGATCATGTGATATATTTATAGAGCCGGGTTTTGTTTTGTTTTTCTGTTTTTTATTATAAAATAAGGGGAAAGGGGCATTTTTTTCTTTTTTACTTTATTAATTTTGTTAAAAACACTTTTTTTTGCTTTTTTTTTTTACTTTACTTTATTTATGACATTCACTTTTGGGGGTCTGATCCCCTCTGCAATGCATTACAATACATCTGTATTGTAATGCATTGCCTGTTAGTGTATGACACTGAGTCATACACAAACAGGTTGCCTAGGAGACCTAGCCTGAGGATCTCCTCGGCTCTCGTAGAAGGCAGTTCCCACTGCCATGCAAGTCATTGGGCAGCCTCTGCACGGCATCGGGCTGCCTTGTGTCGCATCGGGTCCTGGCCACAGCAGCGCGGCGACTCGATGCGATCGTTCACCTGACACAAACCTCTTCTATGTCGTGGTCAGCACGGACCGCGGCATAGAAGGGGTTAATCCGCCTGCATTGGCTTTTACAGCAATGCCGGCGGATACAGCAGGGGCCCGGCCCCCCGCGCGATCACTATGACATACTATTAAGTCAAATTGCGGGAACTCAGCGATTCCCATGACGTAACAATACGTCAAAGGTCGGGAAGGGGTTAAAGTCATTTCCCTATCCTTATTTGTTTGCAGAGCACTTGCCATGCTCTTAACTACATTCTGATGCCATTTGCAGCCCTCTAGCCCTTTCCATGACATTTGTACAGCTATTTTAGTGCTCAAAAGTTCGGGTCACCATTGACTTCAATGGGATTCAGGTTCGGGTCAAGTTCGGGTCAAGTTCAGGGCCCGACCTCAAACTTTTTTGTGAAGTTCGGCCGAACCCGTCCAACCTGAACATCCAGGTGTCTGCTCAACTGTACGCACTACCATGAGACTACACGACAATAAATCCACATAAACTCCGAAATACGACACTGTACACCTCCAGGAATACCTATAATAAAAAGAAAACTTTAAACCACATCACCTGTATAGAAGGGGGAGAGGGTTAGGGGGGGAATGGAAATGTTTAGGGAAAGGATTATATGTTTATATGTGTTTTATCTTTGTTTTCACTGCACATATCTGTAAAAAAGGAATATGACCTGTAATTTGATCCAATATGTACCTTTGAATGTAAATGTGCAAATTATATCAAAACCTAATAAAATGCATTAAAAAAGACTATGAAACCAATAGATGGCGTTGTTTACGAGTCATGAACAGCGCCATCTATTGGATTCATAGTCTTTTCATTTGCAAATTTTCCATGCAAATGGTGTTTCAGCTGAAAGACAAGCAAATTCAACTAATTTCCATATGCCCACGATTATGCAAATGAGCTTACATAACAAAACTGTATAGAAAGGTTATTGAATATTATCTTACGACAATCAGAAAACTTTTTGTCACCCTAATAATAATGATCTAGGTGTGCCGGATGACTGGGAACGCTCGATGACCTTCCCAGGAGCTGCTGTCAGGAGCAGCAATTCATTTCTGAGACGTCCGTATAGTGCGGGGAGAATATGAAGACCCTTTCCACCTCTGTGCTCCATTATATGTGGTAATATCTTTTGTGACTTATTTCAGTGGAAAAAAAATTAAAATTATTCAGCGTTAAGCGCTGCACTTATATGTGGTAAAATCTTTTGTGAATTATTTCCGCAGAAAAATATATTTCATGCAGCGTTCAGCGCTTTAGTTATATGTGGTAAAATCTTTAGTGACTTATTTCAGTGGAAAAACTAATTTCCACCTCCTCCATTAACCTCCTCCTGTCCTCATTCCTATCCTCAACACACACACTGACTTGACATCCCCCCCACCAGCTATATATATAAGTGGTGCCAGCACCACCTAGGGGCGTATAGAGGTAAATGACACTGCCAGCATGATAACACAATACATTTGAAATGGCATTTAGCAAAAGTTTAAAGAGCCCACATATAGCACATAGTGGGACACTGCATCAAAATGAATCAGGCGTAGATCAGCCAGGATTTCCACACACCAATGCCTGATGCATCAGAGTACAGGGAGTGCAGAATTATTAGGCAAGTTGTATTTTTGAGGATTAATTTTATTATTGAACAACAACCATGTTCTCAATGAACCAAAAAAACTCATTAATATCAAAGCTGAATATTTTTGGAAGTAGTTTTTAGTTTGTTTTTAGTTTTAGCTATTTTAGGGGGATATCTGTGTGTGCAGGTGACTATTACTGTGCATAATTATTAGGCAACTTAACAAAAAACAAATATATACCCATTTCAATTATTTATTTTTACCAGTGAAACCAATATAACATCTCAACATTCACAAATATACATTTCTGACATTCAAAAACAAAACAAAAACAAATCAGTGACCAATATAGCCACCTTTCTTTGCAAGGACACTCAAAAGCCTGCCATCCATGGATTCTGTCAGTGTTTTGATCTGTTCACCATCAACATTGCGTGCAGCAGTAACCACAGCCTCCCAGACACTGTTCAGAGAGGTGTACTGTTTCCCCTCCTTGTAAATCTCACATTTGATGATGGACCACAGGTTCTCAATGGGGTTCAGATCAGGTGAACAAGGAGGCCATGTCATTAGATTTTCAAGTACGCTGTGGAGTACTTGGACGCGTGTGATGGAGCATTGTCCTGCATGAAAATCATGTTTTTCTTGAAGGATGCAGACTTCTTCCTGTACCACTGCTTGAAGAAGGTGTCTTCCAGAAACTGGCAGTAGGACTGGGAGTTGAGCTTGACTCCATCCTCAACCCGAAAAGGCCCCACAAGCTCATCTTTGATGATACCAGCCCAAACCAGTACTCCACCTCCACCTTGCTGGTGTCTGAGTCGGACTGGAGCTCTCTGCCCTTTACCAATCCAGCCATGGGCCCATCCATCTGGCCCATCAAGACTCACTCTCATTTCATCAGTCCATAAAACCATTGAAAAATCAGTCTTGAGATATTTCTTGGCCCAGTCTTGACATTTCAGCTTGTGTGTCTTGTTCAGTGGTGGTCGTCTTTCAGCCTTTCTTACCTTGGCCATGTCTCTGAGTATTGCACACCTTGTGCTTTTGGGCACTCCAGTGATGTTGCAGCTCTGAAATATGGCCAAACTGGTGGCAAGTGGCATCTTGGCAGCTGCACGCTTGACTTTTCTCAGTTCCTGGGCAGTTATTTTGCGCCTTGGTTTTTCCACACGCTTCTTGCGACCCTGTTGACTATTTTGAATGAAACGCTTGATTGTTCGATGATCACGCTTCAGAAGCTTTGCAATTTTAAGAGTGCTGCATCCCTCTGCAATATATCTCACTATTTTTGACTTTTCTGAGCCTGTCAAGTCCTTCTTTTGACCCATTTTGCCAAAGGAAAGGAAGTTGCCTAATAATTATGCACACCCGATATAGGGTGTTGATGTCATTAGACCACACCCCTTCTCATTACAAAGATGCACATCACCTAATATGCTTAATTGGTAGTAGGCTTTCGAGCCTATACAGCTTGGAGTAAGACAACATGCATAAAGAGGATGATGTGGTCAAAATACTCATTTGCCTAATAATTCTGCACTCCCTGTAGATCATCCATGGTGCCACACCAACAATTTGACAAAAGAGAACAGCTTTTTCTGGCTACCTGCCTCAGCTACTATTCTGATGCTGTTACCCGCGTGATGCCACATATCTGATGCCAAACTATGTCACCTTGCCACTTTGTGGTCTCCGGATGCTGCCGCCACCTCTAAACTATGTCACCTTGCCACGCTGTAGTCTCCTCATGCTGCTGCCATCTCCACACTATATCACCTTGCCACTCTGTGGTCTCCTCATGCTGCTGCCATCTCCACACTACGTCACCTTGTCACTCTATGGCCTCCTTCTGCTGCCATATCCACACTATGTTACCTTGCCACTCTGTGGTATCCTGCTGCTGCTGCCATATCCAAGCTATGTCACCTTGCCACTCTGTGGCTTCCTGATGCTGCTGCCATCTCCAAACTATGTCACCTTGCCACTCTGTGGTCTCCTCATACTGCTGCCATCTCCACACTATGTCACCTTGCCACTTTGTGGTCTCCTCATGCTTCTGCCATCTCCAAAATATGTCACCTTGCCACTCGGTGGCCTTATCATGATGCTGCTGCTGCACGGGGCCGTTTCTACAGCCAGGTGAGGGGTGCGACCGCACGTGGCGCATCACTCAGGACAGAAGAGAGGGGCGACATCAGCCCAGAGCCGGAGGGGGGCCCATTGTGGAAGCGATCATCTCCATATTCATCTGTATAGCCATCCTCAGGACAGCGATACAGAACGGTGTGGGGCAGGGAAGAGGCGTCTAGTGCCTGCAGCCTATCAGAGGCTGCCTGAACCGTACAGCTTGGGACACAGGCTGGAAGAGGCCTGCATCACATCACTGACAGCAGCATAAAGAAAGTATATGTGTTTATTGTTTTTATTATTTATAGTATACTGTGGCAAGAAGGGGTGTGGGAGCCCTATATACTGGCACAATATGGAGAAGTACTATGGAGAAGAGGGGAAGCACTATGGGGTAATATATACTGCCACAATATGGGGGGCACTATAGAGAAGAGGGGAAGCACTATCGGGGCCCTATATACTGCTAAAATATGGGGGGCACTATTAAGAAGAGGGGGAAACATTATGGGAGCCACTATGGAGAAGAGGGGAAGCACTATGGTTGCCCTATATACCAGCACAATATGGGGGGCACTATGGAGAAGAGGGAAGCACTATGGGGGCTCTATAAACTGCCAAAATATGGGGGGGGGGGCTATAGAGAAGAGGGGAAGCACTATGGGAGCCCTATATACTGTCACAATATGGGTAGGCACTATTCAGAAGAGGGGAAGCACTATGGGGGCCCTATATACTGGCACATTATTGGGAGCATTATGGGGCTCTATATACTGGCACATGGGGGCACTATGGCGAAGAAGGGAAGAAGCACTATAGGGGCACTACTGGAGGCCCTATATACTGGCACTCATTATGGGGGGTTCTATGGAGAAGTGGGGGTTAAAGGAGCACTATGGGGGCATTTACTAGGTGCCCTATTTACTAGCACACATTATGGAGGGGCACTAAGGAGAAGTGAGGGAGAAGAGCACTATGGGGGCATTATATAGGGGCATTTAATACTGGCACCCATTTTGGTGCCACTATGGGGAAGGGGGATATGAGCATTATGGGGGAATCTATGTGGGGCAGTCTATATGGGCATTTTATACTGGCACATTATGGAGGACACTATGATGATGGGGAGGAGCACTATGGGGCATCTTCTGGGGGCACTAAATAGGAGTATTTTATACTGGCACAAATTATAGGGGCACTATAGGCACCTAAGCTCAACTGGGGGCACTAAGTGCTTTTTCTAGTGGCACACAGTACGGGTCATTGGAACAAATGAGGGCATTCTGGGGATATTGGCTCTACTGGGGGCACTAAGGCATGTTTTTTTATTTTTTTCGCTGCCACACAACGGGGCATTTTTTGTACTGGCGCACATTATAAGGGGACGTTTTTCTACTGTCACACATTATAAAGAGATTTATTACTACCAGGGGCATTATGGTGGGCTTTATTACAACTGGGGGACTATGGGAGCATTATTACCGTACTTCTGGGACACAATTACTGTTGGGGGCACTGTAGGAGCACTATTACTACTAAGTGCACTCTGGCACAGAATTATTACTATTGTTGAGATTTTGGGGAGCACTATTACTGTGGGGGCACCTCGGCACAGTATCAGCTTAGCATAGTTATTTTTAGGGGACATTATGGTTACACTATTAGTGACAGGGACACTATTTGCTGGGTGCAGTTATTTTTTAGAGCATTGTGTTCCAATAATTATTGAAGGGGGCGCTATCTGTGTGTAACTAGTATTTTCAGGGGGTTTATCTGTTTCTGCAGTATAGTTTTGGGGGTGCATGATGGGATGTTGAGAAGGTGGGAGGATGATGGAAAAGTAGGAAACTAAGATGTCTGTCAAACTCTGCAGAGAGAAGAGATGGCTGAAAGAAATCATCATGGCTGTCTGGTCTAAATGGAGAAGATAAAGAAAGAGAACATTTACATCAAAGGAGACGTCACTGGATGTAAGAGGTATGTGGCACTATATTAGGCTACTTTCACAACTGCGTTAGTGATTCTGGCAGGCTGTTCCAGCAAAGAACAGCCTGACGGAATTCACTGGATCCGGCACTGCTGGATGCAGACTGAATGCCCGCTGCCCCCATGAACTACAATAGGGTATGGCAGAGATCCAGACACAATATGGGGGGGGGTGCACTTTTTTGATGTTCGCCCTGTTGGTAAATTTCCCTAGAAACTGTCCTGCTGCTGCATCTGCCACCTCCAGTGTTTTTTCCGGTAATATTGATGGGTGACTGAAAAACTCCTTTTGCTGTATGGACTGAATAACGTCGCGAGAGGTCGTGTGATGTCTGAAATTCTGAGGAAAATATATATTATGAAACAACAAATATACAAAAAGTTTAGGAAAACAATGACAACCTCCTGATGCTGCCGCCACCTCCAGACTCGGTCATTGTGCCACTCGCTGGCCTACTCATGCTGCCGCCACCTCCAGACTCTATCATTGCGCCGCTCTGTGGTCTCCTCATGCTGCTGCCATCTCCACACTATATCACCTTGCCACTCTGCGGTCTGCTGCTGCTCCTGATGACATATCCACACTATGTCACCTTGCCACTCTGTGGTATACTGCTGCTGCTGCCATATCCACACTATGTCACCTTGCCACTCTGTGGTCTCCTCATGCTGTTGCCATCTCCACACTAATTCACCTTGCCACTCTGTGGTATCCTGCTGCTGCCATATCCATACTATGTCACCTTGCCACTCTGTGGCTTCCTGTTGCTGCCACCAACTCCAAACTATGTCACCTTCAGGGGTGTTGCTAGGGTCTCAAAAGATCTAGGGCCCAAGCCCCAATGAATATGACCCAATTCTCTAAGTCATCCCCCCTCCCCCCCACACACCGCATTTTGCTGCACTTGTTATACAGCAGCACATACCTCTCACATCCAGGGCCTCCAAGGTGACATCTCCTCGGATGTAGATCTTCTATGTCATCATCTTCTCCATTCAGTCTGTACAACTTCTCTCAGCCGCCTCGTCTCTGTAGAGTGTGACACACAGACATCTTAGCTTTCTCACATTTCTATCAACATCCCCCAACCTGGAGTCCCAACAGTGTTATCCTGTTGCTCGCTGTGCTCCCTAATACCTCCAGATGCTATCCTGAAGAAAAATTAGTGCCCCCATAGTAATACTGCCCCCTATTAATGGTAAACACTCAGATTGGGTCACTGTCACTAGTGGGGTACCTCAGGGGTCAGTATTGGGCCCTATTCTCTTCAATATATTTATTAATGATCTTGTAGAAGGCTTGCATGGTAAAATATCAATTTTCGCAGATGACACTAAACTGTGTAAAGTAATTAACACTGAACAGGATAGTATACTATTACAGAGGGATCTGGATAGATTGGAGGCTTGGGCAGATAAGTGGCAGATGAGGTTTAACACTGACAAATGTAAAGTTATGCACAGGGGAGGAAGGAATAATGCAAGTCACCCATACATACTAAATGGTTAAACACTCGGTAACACTGACATGGAAAAGGATCTAGGAATTTCAATAAACAGCAAACTAAGCTGCAAAAACCAGTGTCAGGCAGCTGCTGTCAAGGCCAATAAGATAATGGGTTGCATCAAAAGGGGCATAGATGCCCGTGATAAGAACATAGTCCTACCACTTTACAAATCATTAGTCAGACCACACATGGAGTACTGTGTACAGTTCTGGGCTCCTGTGAACAAAGCAGACATAGAGATTTATTACTACCAGGGGCATTATGGTGGGCTTTATTACAACTGGGGGACTATGGGAGCATTATTACCGTACTTCTGGGACACAATTACTGTTGGGGGCACTGTAGGAGCACTATTACTACTAAGTGCACTCTGGCACAGAATTATTACTATTGTTGAGATTTTGGGGAGCAAAAACCAGTGTCAGGCAGCTGCTGTCAAGGCCAATAAGATAATGGGTTGCATCAAAAGGGGCATAGATGCCCGTGATAAGAACATAGTCCTACCACTTTACAAATCATTAGTCAGACCACACATGGAGTACTGTGTACAGTTCTGGGCTCCTGTGAACAAAGCAGACATAGAAGAGCTGGAGATGGTCCAAAGGAGGGCAACTAAAGTAATAACTGGAATGGGGCAACTATAGTACCCTGAAAGATTATCAAAATTAGGGTTATTCACTTTAGAAAAGAGATGACTGAGGGGAGATCTAATTACTATGTATAAATATATCAGGGGTCAGTACAGAGATCAATTCCATCATTTATTTATCCCTGGGACTGGGACTGTAACGAGGGGACTTCCTCTGCGTCTGGAGGAAAGAAGGTTTGTACACAAACATAGAAGAGGATTCTTTACGGTAAGAGCAGTGAGACTATGGAACTCTCTGCCTGAGGAGGTGGTGATGGTGAGTACAATAAAGGAATTCAAGAGGGGCCTGGATGTATTTCTGGAGCGTAATAATATTACAGGCTATGGCTACTAGAGAGGGGTTGTTGATCCAGTGAGTTATTCTGATTGCCTGATTGGAGTTGGGAAGGAATTTTTTATTCCCCTAAAGTGGGGAAAATTGTCTTCTACCTCACAGTTTTTTTTTTTGCCTTCCTCTGGATCAACTTGCAGGATGACAGGCTGAACTGGGTGGACAAATGTCTTTTTTTCGGCCTTATATACTATGTTACTATGTTACAGTGTCCCCAACCGTGATAATGCTCCCCAAGAGTGCCCCTATTAGTAAGTAGAAGAGCCCTCCAGTATAAATAATACCCTCACAGAGCCTCCAATACAAATAAGGCCCCCTATTGTTCCTCCAGTGGTAATACAGCTCTCTACAGACCCCTCAGTAGTAATAAGGCCCCCCATAGTAATCTTAGTAGAAATAAAGCTGATCTTTAAGTCCCTCCTATAGAGCCCTCAGTAGTAATAAGAATGCTTATAATGTCCCCTGGATTTGCAGTGCCCCCTGTTATATTCCCGCCTCCACCATACAGTCTCATGTAAATAACATCACTCCCCTCCCTTCACCCCTTCCAACATACAGTCCCATGTAAATAACACTATTTACCTCCCTCCTCCATACAGTCCCATGTAAATAACATCACACCATCTTTCCAGCCCCCTACAATATACAGTCCCATGTAAATAACATCGCTCTCTATCTACAGCCCCCTCCAAAATACAGTCCCATGTAAATAACATCACCTCCTCCCCGGACGCTTCAACATACAGTCCCACATAAATAATATCACCCCCTCCTCAGATGCCTCCAACATGCATTCCCATGTAAACATCGCCCCTCAACATTAAGTCCCAGGTAAACAATATAATTCCCACCCCCCACCAGCCACCTTCAACATTCAGCCCTACGTAAATAACAGTGCCCCCTGAACATTTAGTCCCATGTAAATAACATCACTCCCTCAGACCCCTTTAACATTCAGTCCCATGTAAATAATATCCCTCCTTTCCATATCTGCCATCAACATACAGTCCCAGGTAAATAACATCACTGCCTCTCCCAGCCTTCTCCGACATACAGTCCCATGTAAATAACATCATTCCCTCCCACAGCCCCCTCCGACATACAGTCCCATGTAAATAACATAATCCCCTACCACAGACGCCTTCAACATACAGTCCCATGTAAATGACATCACCCTGCCCCATCCCCCTCAACATACAGTACTATGTAAATAACATCACTCCCTCCTACAGCCACTATCAACATACAGTCCCATGTAAATAACATGACCCCCTCCCCAGCCACCTCCAACACACAGTTCCATGTAAATAACATCCCTCCCTTCAGCCCTAACATACAGTCTCAGTTAAATAACCACAACTCCCAGCATTGCTCTGCCTTTCCCTTCACTTACCTCTCCTGATGTAGCAGACATCACCTAAGCTTCTTCCCCTCTTTACTGCCGCTCGCTCCTGCACTGGTCACATGATGGTGACATCATCGCAGGTCCTTCTAAACCACTGACTGTTTTACTGGTCACATGACCTGTGATGTCACCACAGGTCCTTCAGCTCTTCCACCGCATTTGATTCAATTGTATTGCCATTCTGTGGATGGCAATACAGTTGTAGCTAGCAGGCAAGCCTGGGACAAAACATCAGGGGCCCAGACCGCGAATGTTTTAACCTAGCAACGCCCCTAGTCACCTTGGTCTCTTCATGCTGCTGCCATCTCCACACTATGCCACCTTGCCACTCTGTGGTCTCCTGCTGCTGCTATAGCCATACTATGTCACCTTGTCACTCTGTGGCTTGCTAATGCTGCCGCCACCTCCAAACTATGTCACCTTGCCTCTCTGTGGTTTGCTCATGCTGCTGCAATATCCACATCATGTCACCATGCCACTCTATGGTCTCCTCATGCTGCTGTCATGTCCACACTATGTCACCATGCCATTCTGTGGTCTTCTTCTGCTGCCATATCTACACTATGTCACCTTTGTAGTATCCGTTGCTGCTGGTGCCATATCCACACTATGTCACCTTGCCACTCTGTGGCTTCCTAATGCTGCCGCCACCACCAAACGATGTCAACTTGCCACTCTCTGGTCTCCTCATGCTGCTGCAATCTACACACTATGTCACCTTGCCACTCTGTGGTATCCGGATGCTGCTGCCACCTCCAAACTATGTCACCTTGTCACTCTGTGGCGTCATCATACTGCTGCCATCTACAGACTCTGTCATTGTGCCACTTGGTGGCCTTATCATGATGTTGCTGCTGCATCCTCCACCTCCAAAATCCGTTTGCTGTATGGACCGAATGACGTTGTGTGAGGTCGTGTGACGTCTGAAAGTGTGAGGAAAATATATACAGTACATATAAAAAGTCTACACACCCCTGTTAAAATGTCAGGTTTATGTGATGTAAAAAAAAATTAGACAAAGAAAAATCATTTCAGAACTTTTTCCACCTTTAATGTGACCTATAAACTGCACAACTCAATTAAAAAACAAACTGAAATCTCTTAGGTAGAGGGAAGAAAAAATATAAAAATAAAATAATATGGTTGCATAAGTGTGCAAACCCTTAAACTAATACTTTGTTGAGGCACCTTTTGATTTTATTACATCACTCAGTCTTTTTGGGTATGAGTAGGGATGAGCGAACTCGAACTGTATAGTTCGGGTTCGTACCGAATTTTGGGGTGTCCGTGACACGGACCCGAACCCGGACATTTTCGTAAAAGTCCGGGTTCGGGTTCGGTGTTCGTCGCTTTCTTGGCGCTTTTGTGACGCTTTCTTGGCGCTTTTTGAAAGGCTGCAAAGCAGCCAATCAACAAGCGTCATACTACTTGCCCCAAGAGGCCGTCACAGCCATGCCTACTATTGGCATGGCTGTGATTGGCCAGAGCACCATGTGACCCAGCCTCTATTTAAGCTGGAGTCACATAGCGCCGCCCGTCACTCTGCTCTGATTAGCGTAGGGAGAGGTTGCGGATGCGACAGTAGGGCGAGATTAGGCAGATTAACTCCTCCAAAGGACTTCACTTGATTAATCGATCGATCTGCAGCTGTGCATCATTGAGCTGCTGAAATTCAAATGCTCACTCACTGTTTTTAGGCTGCCCAGACCGTTTGTCAGTCACTTTTTTCTGGGGTGATCGGCGGCCATTTTGTGTCTTGTGCGGTGCTGCGACCAAGTGCATCCAAGCTGCGACCAAGTGCATTTAACCCTCAATGGTGTGGTTGTTTTTTGGCTAAAGCCTACATCAGGGTGAAGCTGTCACACCAAGTGCATTTAACCAGCAATAGTCTGTTCATTTTTTTGGCCATATACTAAATCAGGGGCAAGCTGCGCCTGTCACCAAGTGCATTTAACCCTCAATGGTGTGGTTGTTTTTTGGCTAAAGCCTACATCAGGGTGAAGCTGTCACACCAAGTGCATTTAACCAGCAATAGTCTGTTCATTTTTTGGCCATATACTACATCAGGGGCAAGCTGCGCCCGTCACCAAGTGCATTTAACCCTCAGTAGTGTGGTGCGTCAAGCTGTGACACCAAGTGCATTTAACCAGCAATAGTCTGTTCATTTTTTGGCCATATACTAAATCAGGGGCAAGCTGCGCCCGTCACCAAGTGCATTTAACCAGCAATAGTGTGGTTATTTTTTGGCCATATCCCAGTCTAATTCTGTCACTAAATCCATACCGGTCACCCAGCGCCTAAATACTAGGCCTCAAATTTATATCCCGCTAAATCTCTCGTTACCGCTGTCCTGTTGTGGCTGGGAAAGTTATTTAGTGTCCGTCAAAGCACATTTTTTGTTCTGGGTTGAAGTACAATTCCCAATTTAGCAATTTCATAATTTAGTGGTTCCTGCTATATCAGAGCTATTTGAAATCTATCCCTAAAAGGGTATATAATATTCAAGGTGCACATTGGGTCATTCAGAATAACTTCACACACACCCGCTACTGTGTATTTCCAAGTCTAATTCTGTCACTAAACCCATACCTGTCACCCAGCGCCTAAATACTAGGCCTCAAATTTATATTCTGCTAAATCTCTCGTTACCGCTGTCCTGTTGTGGCTGGGAAAGTTATTTAGTGTCCGTCAAAGCACATTTTTTGTTCTGGGTTGAAATACAATTCCCAATTTAGCAATTTCATAATTTAGTGGTTTCTGCTATATCAGAGCTATTTGAAATCTATCCCTAAAAGGGTATATAATATTCAAGGTGCACATTGGGTCATTCAGAATAACTTCACACACACCCGCTACTGTGTATTTCTAAGTCTAATTCTGTCACTAAACCCATACCTGTCACCCAGCGCCTAAATACTAGGCCTCAAATTTATATCCTGCTAAATCTCTCATTAACGCTGTCCTGTTGTGGCTGGGAAAGTTATTTAGTGTCCGTCAAAGCACATTTTTTGTTCTGGGTTTAAATACAATTCCCAATTTAACAATTTCATAATTTAGTGGTTTCTGCTATATCAGAGCTATTTGAAATCTATCCCTAAAAGGGTATATAACATTCAAGGTGCACATTGGGTCATTCAGAATAACTTCACACACACCCGCTACTGTGTATTTCCAAGTCTAATTCTGTCACTAAACCCATACCTGTCACCCAGCGCCTAAATACTAGGCCTCAAATTTATATCCTGCTAAATCTCTCGTTAACGCTGTCCTGTTGTGGCTGGGAAAGTTATTTAGTGTCCGTCAAAGCACATTTTTTGTTCTGGGTTGAAATACAATTCCCAATTTAGCAATTTCATAATTTAGTGGTTTCTGCTATATCAGAGCTATTTGAAATCTATCCCTAAAAGGGTATATAATATTCAAGGTGCACATTGGGTCATTCAGAATAACTTCACACACACCCGCTACTGTGTATTTCCAAGTCTAATTCTGTCACTAAACCCATACCTGTCACCCAGCGCCTAAATACTAGGCCTCAAATTTATATCCTGCTAAATCTCTCGTTAACGCTGTCCTGTTGTGGCTGGGAAAGTTATTTAGTGTCCGTCAAAGCACATTTTTTGTTCTGGGTTTAAATACAATTCCCAATTTAACAATTTCATAATTTAGTGGTTTCTGCTATATCAGAGCTATTTGAAATCTATCCCTAAAAGGGTATATAATATTCAAGGTGCACATTGGGTCATTCAGAATAACTTCACACACACCCGCTACTGTGTATTTCTAAGTCTAATTCTGTCACTAAACCCATACCTGTCACCCAGCGCCTAAATACTAGGCCTCAAATTTATATCCTGCTAAATCTCTCGTTAACGCTGTCCTGTTGTGGCTGGGAAAGTTATTTAGTGTCCGTCAAAGCACATTTTTTGTTCTGGGTTTAAATACAATTCCCAATTTAACAATTTCATAATTTAGTGGTTTCTACTATATCAGAGCTATTTGAAATCTATCCCTAAAAGGGTATATAATATTCAAGGTGCACATTGGGTCATTCAGAATAACTTCACACACACCCGCTACTGTGTATTTCCAAGTCTAATTCTGTCACTAAACCCATACCTGTCACCCAGCGCCTAAATACTAGGCCTCAAATTTATATCCTGCTAAATCTCTCGTTAACGCTGTCCTGTTGTGGCTGGGAAAGTTATTTAGTGTCCGTCAAAGCACATTTTTTGTTCTGGGTTGAAATACAATTCCCAATTTAGCAATTTCATAATTTAGTGGTTTCTGCTATATCAGAGCTATTTGAAATCTATCCCTAAAAGGGTATATAATATTCAAGGTGCACATTGGGTCATTCAGAATAACTTCACACACACCCGCTACTGTGTATTTCCAAGTCTAATTCTGTCACTAAACCCATACCTGTCACCCAGCGCCTAAATACTAGGCCTCAAATTTATATTCTGCTAAATCTCTCGTTACCGCTGTCCTGTTGTGGCTGGGAAAGTTATTTAGTGTCCGTCAAAGCACATTTTTTGTTCTGGGTTGAAATACAATTCCCAATTTAGCAATTTCATAATTTAGTGGTTTCTGCTATATCAGAGCTATTTGAAATCTATCCCTAAAAGGGTATATAATATTCAAGGTGCACATTGGGTCATTCAGAATAACTTCACACACACCCGCTACTGTGTATTTCTAAGTCTAATTCTGTCACTAAACCCATACCTGTCACCCAGCGCCTAAATACTAGGCCTCAAATTTATATCCTGCTAAATCTCTCGTTAACGCTGTCCTGTTGTGGCTGGGAAAGTTATTTAGTGTCCGTCAAAGCACATTTTTTGTTCTGGGTTTAAATACAATTCCCAATTTAACAATTTCATAATTTAGTGGTTTCTGCTATATCAGAGCTATTTGAAATCTATCCCTAAAAGGGTATATAATATTCAAGGTGCACATTGGGTCATTCAGAATAACTTCACACACACACGCTTCTGTGCATTTCCAAGTCTAATTCTGTCACTAAATCCATACCGGTCACCCAGCGCCTAAATACTAGGCCTCAAATTTATATCCCGCTGAATTTGAATACAATACATTGGGCCAAATAATATATTTGTTGTTGTGGTGAACCATAACAATGAGAAAAACATCTAGTAAGGGACGCGGACGTGGACATGGTCGTGGTGGTGTTAGTGGACCCTCTGGTGCTGGGAGAGGACGTGGCCGTTCTGCCACATCCACACGTCCTAGTGTACCAACTACCTCAGGTCCCAGTAGCCGCCAGAATTTACAGCGATATATGGTGGGGCCCAATGCCGTTCTAAGGATGGTAAGGCCTGAGCAGGTACAGGCATTAGTCAATTGGGTGGCCGACAGTGGATCCAGCACGTTCACATTATCTCCCACCCAGTCTTCTGCAGAAAGCGCACAGATGGCGCCTGAAAACCAACCCCATCAGTCTGTCACATCACCCCCATGCATACCAGGGAAACTGTCTCAGCCTCAAGTTATGCAGCAGTCTCTTATGCTGTTTGAAGACTCCGCTGGCAGGGTTTCCCAAGGGCATCCACCTAGCCCTTCCCCAGCGGTGAAAGACATAGAATGCACTGACGCACAACCACTTATGTTTCCTGATGATGAGGACATGGGAATACCACCTCAGCATGTCTCTGATGATGACGAAACACAGGTGCCAACTGCTGCGTCTTTCTGCAGTGTGCAGACTGAACAGGAGGTCAGGGATCAAGACTGGGTGGAAGACGATGCAGGGGACGATGAGGTCCTAGACCCCACATGGAATGAAGGTCGTGCCACTGACTTTCACAGTTCGGAGGAAGAGGCAGTGGTGAGACCGAGCCAACAGCGTAGCAAAAGAGGGAGCAGTGGGCAAAAGCAGAACACCCGCCGCCAAGAGACTCCGCCTGCTACTGACCGCCGCCATCTGGGACCGAGCACCCCAAAGGCAGCTTCAAGGAGTTCCCTGGCATGGCACTTCTTCAAACAATGTGCTGACGACAAGACCCGAGTGGTTTGCACGCTGTGCCATCAGAGCCTGAAGCGAGGCATTAACGTTCTGAACCTGAGCACAACCTGCATGACCAGGCACCTGCATGCAAAGCATGAACTGCAGTGGAGTAAACACCTTAAAACCAAGGAAGTCACTCAGGCTCCCCCTGCTACCTCTTCTGCTGCTGCCGCCTCGGCCTATTCTGCTGCTGCCGCCTCGGCCTCTTCCTCCGCCTCTGGAGGAACGTTGGCACCTGCCGCCCAGCAAACAGGGGATGTACCACCAACACCACCACCACCACCTCCGTCACCAAGCGTCCCAACCATGTCACACGCCAGCGTTCAGCTCTCCATCTCACAAACATTTGATAGAAAGCGTAAATTCCCACCTAGCCACCCTCGATCCCTGGCCCTGAATGCCAGCATTTCTAAACTACTGGCCTATGAAATGCTGTCATTTAGGCTGGTGGACACAGACAGCTTCAAACAGCTCATGTCGCTTGCTGTCCCACAGTATGTTGTTCCCAGCCGGCACTACTTCTCCAAGAGAGCCGTGCCTTCCCTGCACAACCAAGTATCCGATAAAATCAAGTGTGCACTGCGCAACGCCATCTGTAGCAAGGTCCACCTAACCACAGATACGTGGACCAGTAAGCACGGCCAGGGACGCTATATCTCCCTAACTGCACACTGGGTAAATGTAGTGGCAGCTGGGCCCCAGGCGGAGAGCTGTTTGGCGCACGTCCTTCCGCCGCCAAGGATCGCAGGGCAACATTCTTTGCCTCCTGTTGCCACCTCCTCCTTCTCGGCTTCCTCCTCCTCTTCTTCCACCTGCTCATCCAGTCAGCCACACACCTTCACCACCAACTTCAGCACAGCCCGGGGTAAACGTCAGCAGGCCATTTTGAAACTCATATGTTTGGGGGACAGGCCCCACACCGCACAGGAGTTGTGGCGGGGTATTGAACAACAGACCGACGAGTGGTTGCTGCCGGTGAGCCTCAAGCCCGGCCTGGTGGTGTGTGATAATGGGCGAAATCTCGTTGCAGCTCTGGGACTAGCCAATTTGACGCACATCCCTTGCTTGGCGCATGTGCTGAATTTGGTGGTGCAGAAGTTCATTCACAACTACCCCGACATGTCAGAGCTGCTGCATAAAGTGCGGGCCGTCTGTTCGCGCTTCCGGCGTTCACATCCTGCTGCTGCTCGCCTGTCTGCGCTACAGCGTAACTTCGGCCTTCCCGCTCACCGCCTCATATGCGACGTGCCCACCAGGTGGAACTCCACCTTGCACATGCTGGACAGACTGTGCGAGCAGCAGCAGGCCATAGTGGAGTTTCAGCTGCAGCACGCACGGGTCAGTCGCACTACAGAACAGCACCACTTCACCACCAATGACTGGGCCTCCATGCGAGACCTGTGTGCCCTGTTGCGCTGTTTCGAGTACTCCACCAACATGGCCAGTGGCGATGACACCGTTATCAGCGTTACAATACCACTTCTATGTCTCCTTGAGAAAACACTTAGGGCGATGATGGAAGAGGAGGTGGCCCAGGAGGAGGAGGAGGAGGAGGAGGAGGAAGAGGGGTCATTTTTAGCACTTTCAGGCCAGTCTCTTCGAAGTGACTCAGAGGGAGGTTTTTGGCAACAGCAGAGGCCAGGTACAAATGTGGCCAGCCAGGGCCCACTACTGGAGGACGAGGAGGACGAGGATGAGGAGGAGGTGGAGGAGGATGAGGATGAAGCATGGTCACAGCGGGGTGGCACCCAACGCAGCTCGGGTCCATCACTGGTGCGTGGCTGGGGGGAAAGGCAGGACGATGACGATACGCCTCCCACAGAGGACAGCTTGTCCTTACCCCTGGGCAGCCTGGCACACATGAGCGACTACATGCTGCAGTGCCTGCGCAACGACAGCAGAGTTGCCCACATTTTAACCTGTGCGGACTACTGGGTTGCCACCCTGCTGGATCCACGCTACAAAGACAATGTGCCCACCTTACTTCCTGCACTGGAGCGTGATAGGAAGATGCGCGAGTACAAGCGCACGTTGGTAGACGCGCTACTGAGAGCATTCCCAAATGTCACAGGGGAACAAGTGGAAGCCCAAGGCCAAGGCAGAGGAGGAGCAAGAGGTCGCCAAGGCAGCTGTGTCACGGCCAGCTCCTCTGAGGGCAGGGTTAGCATGGCAGAGATGTGGAAAACTTTTGTCAACACGCCACAGCTAACTGCACCACCACCTGATACGCAACGTGTTAGCAGGAGGCAACATTTCACTAACATGGTGGAACAGTACGTGTGCACACCCCTCCACGTACTGACTGATGGTTCGGCCCCATTCAACTTCTGGGTCTCTAAATTGTCCACGTGGCCAGAGCTAGCCTTTTATGCCTTGGAGGTGCTGGCCTGCCCGGCAGCCAGCGTTTTGTCTGAACGTGTATTCAGCACGGCAGGGGGCGTCATTACAGACAAACGCAGCCGCCTGTCTACAGCCAATGTGGACAAGCTGACGTTCATAAAAATGAACCAGGCATGGATCCCACAGGACCTGTGCGTCCCTTGTCCAGATTAGACATTAACTACCTCCCCATAACCATATATTATTGGACTCCAGGGCACTTCCTCATTCAATCCTATTTTTATTTTCATTTTACCATTATATTGCGAGGCTACCCAAAGTTGAATGAACCTCTCCTCTGCCTGTGTGCTAGGCCTAAATATATGCCAATGGACTGTTGCAGTGGTGGCTGACGTGAAGCCTCATTCTCTGCTATGACATGCAGACTAATTCTCTGCTGACATGAAGCCAGATTGTCTGTTACGGGACCTCTCTCCTCTGCCTGGGTGCTGGGCCTAAATTTATGACAATGCACTGTTGCAGTGGTGGCTGACGTGAAGCCTGATTCTCTGCTATGACATGCAGACTGATTCTCTGCTGACATGAAGCCAGATCCTCTGTTACGGGACCTCTCTGCTCTGCCTGTGTGCTAGGCCTAAATATATGCCAATGGACTGTTGCAGTGGTGGGTGACGTGAAGCCTCATTCTCTGCTATGACATGCAGACTGATTCTCTGCTGACATGAAGCCAGATCGTCTGTTACGGGACCTCTCTGCTCTGCCTGTGTGCTAGGCCTAAATATATGCCAATGGACTGTTGCAGTGGTGGGTGACGTGAAGCCTCATTCTCTGCTATGACATGCAGACTGATTCTCTGCTGACATGAAGCCAGATTGTCTGTTACGGGACCTCTCTGCTCTGCCTGTGTGCTAGGCCTAAATATATGCCAATGGACTGTTGCAGTGGTGGGTGACGTGAAGCCTCATTCTCTGCTATGACATGCAGACTGATTCTCTGCTGACATGAAGCCAGATCGTCTGTTACGGGACCTCTCTGCTCTGCCTGTGTGCTAGGCCTAAATATATGCCAATGGACTGTTGCAGTGGTGGGTGACGTGAAGCCTCATTCTCTGCTATGACATGCAGACTGATTCTCTGCTGACATGAAGCCAGATCGTCTGTTACGGGACCTCTCTGCTCTGCCTGTGTGCTAGGCCTAAATATATGCCAATGGACTGTTGCAGTGGTGGGTGACGTGAAGCCTCATTCTCTGCTATGACATGCAGACTGATTCTCTGCTGTCATGAAGCCAGATTGTCTGTTACGGGACCTCTCTGCTCTGCCTGTGTGCTAGGCCTAAATATATGCCAATGGACTGTTGCAGTGGTGGGTGACGTGAAGCCTCATTCTCTGCTATGACATGCAGACTGATTCTCTGCTGACATGAAGCCAGATCGTCTGTTACGGGACCTCTCTGCTCTGCCTGTGTGCTAGGCCTAAATATATGCCAATGGACTGTTGCAGTGGTGGGTGACGTGAAGCCTCATTCTCTGCTATGACATGCAGACTGATTCTCTGCTGACATGAAGCCAGATTGTCTGTTACGGGACCTCTCTGCTCTGCCTGTGTGCTAGGCCTAAATATATGCCAATGGACTGTTGCAGTGGTGGGTGACGTGAAGCCTCATTCTCTGCTATGACATGCAGACTGATTCTCTGCTGTCATGAAGCCAGATTGTCTGTTACGGGACCTCTCTGCTCTGCCTGTGTGCTAGGCCTAAATATATGCCAATGGACTGTTGCAGTGGTGGGTGACGTGAAGCCTCATTCTCTGCTATGACATGCAGACTGATTCTCTGCTGACATGAAGCCAGATTGTCTGTTACGGGACCTCTCTCCTCTGCCTGTGTGTGTGCTGGGCCTAAATATATGCCAATGGACTGTTGCAGTGGTGGCTGACGTGAAGCCTCATTCTCTGCTATGACATGCAGACTGATTCTCTGCTGACATGAAGCCAGATTCTCTGTTACGGGACCTCTCTCCTCTGCCTGGGTGCTGGGCCTAAATTTATGACAATGGACTGTTGCAGTGGTGGCTGACGTGAAGCCTCATTCTCTGCTATGACATGCAGACTAATTCTCTGCTGACATGAAGCCAGATTGTCTGTTACGGGACCTCTCTCCTCTGCCTGGGTGCTGGGCCTAAATATATGCCAATGGACTGTTGCAGTGGTGGCTGACGTGAAGCCTCATTCTCTGCTATGACATGCAGACTGATTCTCTGCTGACATGAAGACAGATTCTCTGTTACGGGACCTCCCTCCTCTGCCTGGGTGCTGGGCCTAAATATATGCCAATGGACTGTTGCAGTGGTGGCTGATGTGAAGCCTTATTCTCTGCTATGACATGCAGACTGATTCTCTGCTGACATGAAGCCAGATTCTCTGTTACGGGACCTCCCTCCTCTGCCTGGGTGCTGGGCCTAAATATATGCCAATGGACTGTTGCAGTGGTGGCTGACGTGAAGCCTCATTCTCTGCTATGACATGCAGACTGATTCTCTGCTGACATGAAGCCAGATTCTCTGTTACGGGACCTCCCTCCTCTGCCTGGGTGCTGGGCCTAAATATATGCCAATGGACTGTTGCAGTGGTGGCTGACGTGAAGCCTCATTCTCTGCTATGACATGCAGACTAATTCTCTGCTGACATGAAGCCAGATTCTCTGTTACGGG
Organism: Bufo gargarizans; assembly: GCF_014858855.1. Lineage (NCBI taxonomy): Eukaryota > Metazoa > Chordata > Amphibia > Anura > Bufonidae > Bufo > Bufo gargarizans. The sequence goes on along the minus strand of NC_058090.1, from coordinate 69,339,473 downwards.
ACCTCTCTCCTCTGCCTGGGTGCTGGGGCTAAATTTATGAAAATGGACTCTTACAGTGGTGGGTGACGTGAAGCCAGATTCTCTGCTATGGGACCTCTCTCCAATTGATTTTGGTTAATTTTTATTTATTTAATTTTTATTTTAATTCATTTCCCTATCCACATTTGTTTGCAGGGGATTTACCTACATGTTGCTGCCTTTTGCAGCCCTCTAGCTCTTTCCTGGGCTGTTTTACAGCCTTTTTAGTGCCGAAAAGTTCGGGTCCCCATTGACTTCAATGGGGTTCGGGTTCGGGACGAAGTTCGGATCGGGTTCGGATCCCGAACCCGAACATTTCCGGGATGTTCGGCCGAACTTCTCGAACCCGAACATCCAGGTGTTCGCTCAACTCTAGGTATGAGTCTATCAGCATGGCACATTTTGACTTGGCAAGATTTGCCCACTCTTCTTGCAAAAACACTCCAAATCTGTCAGATTGCGAGCGCATCTCTTGTGCACAGCCCTCGTCAGATCACCCCAAAGATTTTCAATCGGATTCGGGTCTGGGCTCTGGCTAGGCAATTCCAAAACTTTAATCTTTTTCTGGTGAAGCCATTCCTTTGTTTATTTGGATGTATGCTTTGGGTCGTTGTCATGCTGAAAGATGAAGTTCCTCGTGTTTAGCTTTCTAGCAGAAGCCTGAAGGTTTTGTGCCAATATTGACTGGTATTTGGAACTGTTTATAATTCCCTCTAGCTTTACTAAGGCCCCAGTTCCTGCTGAAGGAAAACCGCCCAAAAGCATGATGCTGCCACCACTATGCTTCACTTTGGGTATGGTGGTTTGGGGTTGTGCAGTGTTGTTTTTGCATCAAACATATCTTTTGGAATTATGGCCAAAATGTTCAACCTTGGTTTCATCAGACCATAACACCTTTTCTCACATGCTTTTGGGAGACTTCAGATGTGTTTTTGCAAAATGTAGCCTGGCTTGGATGTTTTTCTTCGTAAGAAAAGGCTTTCGTCTTGCCACTCTACCCCATTGCCCAGACATATGAAGAAAACGGGAGAATGTTCTCACATGTACCACACAGCCAGTACTTGCCAGATATTCCTGCAGCTCCTTTAATGTTGCTATAGGCCTCTTGGTAGCCTCCTAGACCAGTTTTCTTCTCGTCTTTTCATAAATTTTGGAGGGACGTCCAGTACTTGGTAATGTCACTGTTGTGCCATATTTTCTCCACTTGATGATGACTGTCTTCACTGTGTTCCATGGTCTATCTAATGCCTTGGAAATTCTTTTGTACCCTTCTCCTGACTGATACTTTTTTTAAATAATAGGATCCCTCTGATGCTTTGGAAGCTCTCTGTGGACCATGGCTTTTGCTGTGGGATGCGATTAAGAAAATTTCAGGAAAGACCAACTAGAGCAGCTGAACTTTATTTGGGGTTAATCAGAGGCACTTTAAATGAATGGGATTGCTTAATTCTGAACACAGCTACATCCCCAGTTATAAGGAGTGCAAACTTATGCAACCACATTATTTTAGTTTTTTTTGTTTTATTCCCTCCACCTAAAAGATTTCAGTTTGTTTTTCAATTGAGTGGTACAGTTTATAGGTCACATTAAAGGTGGAAAAAGTTCTGAAATGATTTATCTTTGTCTCATTTTTTTATAGCACAGAAACCTGACATTTTAGCAGGTGTGTGTAGACTTTTTATATCCACTGTATTATGAAACAACAAATATACAAAAAGCACATGAAAACGATGACAACCTCCTGATGCTGCCGCCACCTCCAGACTCGGTCATTGTGCCACTCGGTGGCCTCCTCATACTACTGCCAACTCCAGACTCTGCCATTGTGACACTCTGTGGCCTCTTCATACTGCTGCTAACTCCAGACTATCATTGAGCCACTCAGTGGCCTCCTCATACTGCTGCCAACTCCACTCAGTGGCTTTCTCCTGATGCAAAGAAGAATGTAAACTCCAGTTTGTGCGATGTGATAAGTTTCATTTAATCAGAAATGCGGTATATAATATACATGTGACGTTTCGGCCACAATCCGGCCTTCATCAGACTGGTACCGCTATAAGGACTGCTCGGATGGCGGGCATAGTTTCAGTAAATGCAGACTCAATTCTGCTAATAGTTGTAATAACCTTTTTGAGGTAGATGCCAATTGGCCCCTATTTGGAGGGAGAACACATTCTGATCAGAGTAAATCCTCCATGGTCCAATGTCCCATCTCCAGAAATATAATACCTGTGATAATATATCTTTCAAGAAAGGTATCCAGATGCCCCCTGAACTTGTTTAATAAACTACTATAGCGTTCTGAGGCAATGAGTTCCATGGACCATGGTCTTAATGTTCTTATAGTAAAGAATCCCTGTCTATAATGACTGCGATGAAACCATTATGTAAAGGATGGCTCTTTGCTCTGTTTAAAGGCCTAGGTATGACGATCATAAGAATGATCTCTGTATTGTACATTCATATATTCTTCCAATGCAGTTAGAGCAACTGTAAATCATCTTTCTTCAAATGGAATAACCCGAAGTTTGATAATCTCATGAAATATAAAACAGAAGACAGGAAAGTGAAGGTAGGTAGGAGCCACCCTCAATGTCTGTCTAAGATTGCAGGTGAAGCATCTGATGTGCCATAGCACACATCACAGCTTGTACATCACACCAGCAAGAACCCACTTATGTTGACAACCCAAGACATGTAGGTTAGACACAACAATTATGGCTGCACTTAAAGGGGTTGTCCGGGTTCAGAGCTGAACCCGGACATGCCCTTATTTTCACCCTGGCAGCATCCCTGAGCCTAGCATCAGAGCATCTCATGCTCCGATGTGCTCCCGTGCCCTGCTCTAAATCGCGCAGGGCACGGGCTCTTTTGTTTTCAATAACACACTGCCGGGCGGTAACTTCCGCCTGGCAGTGTGTTCGGTGACGTCACCGCCTCTGAGGGGCGGGCTTTAGCTCTGCCCTAGCCATTTTACTGACTAGGGCAGAGCTACATCCCGCCCTTCAGTGTCGGTGATGTCACCGGGGTTCCTGTCAGCCCCATGGAGAGCCCCGGTACGTCACCGGAACTCCTAAAAATGCCTTTGCCCTGTGCAATTTAGCGCAGGGCAAAGGAGAGCATCGGAGCATGAACTGCTCCGATGCTCATGTTAGGGGGGCTGCCGGGGTGAAAATGGAGGGATGTCCGGGTTCAGCTCTGAACCCGGACAACCCCTTTAATAGGATGCTAATGATGATTAAAGTTATGAAAAAAAAATTATTTAGCTGCTTTGCCGAATTTCACTAAGAAATTCAATTTGTTACCATGCCATTTATTGTCATGATTCACATTCCTTTGTAAGTAGCGTGTGCAATGATGGAGAACGGCGATTGCGCCTCCTCCTGTCATTAAACCCCTAAGATGCTGCGTTCAACACTGATCATGGCATCTGATGGTAAAATGGAAGCTTTTGAAGGATTAATCAGGATTAAAAAATATATGCTCATCCTATCCATTTGCTAGCGGAGAGACCGTCGTGGCCACCTTGATTGAAGAAACCATGTAAAATCTTGAGCGGCAACGTGATGACATCATCTCACGGTTTCTTTAATCAAGATGGCCGTGACAGCTTTTTGTGAGCAAATGAATGAGGTTAGTACTGTATGTTTTTTTTTTTTTAACTCCATTTCAGGAAAAATAGATTTGTTACCACGAAGCAAAAGTCAATTTGGCTTTGTGGCAAATAAAATTGTTCATGAAATTTGGATGGAAGTCAATTTGTTTGGCTTGGATTCGCACTACACTATTGAATACACAGCTACATCACTGCGGAGACTGTTTTTTTTAACATTTTGCTTGCTTTAAAATTGAATATAAATGTATTTTTCAACATACAAAGTCTACTTAATAAAATAGTTACATAGTCCTCTGTATTATGATATCTTTTAGACTAAGATGATTCAAATTAACATTTGCCCTTGTGTGATAGATCACAAAATATGACTCTGTTCCTTCCCAACCTTTACATTTGGTTTGACAGTCGCAGCAGAAATGATTGCTGTCATGGAATGATAAATTGTAGATGTTAAAGAGCAAGTAGAGCCAGCATTTGACATTAACATATATCAAAGACTGTGTAATACTGAGCTAAGTAATATACCCAAGACATAAGATTTAAACTTAACTAAATATGTCATTCATGTCATATTTCTCTCCTCTTCAGTAGGTTGCCATGCAACAGAAGAACGTCTCTAAGTCAATTGACGAATAAATCTACAGAGTTACGTATGTATGAAAAATGCATTGTGTGGACTGGTAGATATAGTGCATAAGTACTACAGCTTATAGCTTCCACAGCTTTATCTGTAATGTCTTCAGATGATGGCATACAGTATGTAAAATGAGTGGGAATTTCATCTTCCTGTAGTGGGTTGGGCTGTCAATAATCCTCAATTAACTATAATATAGCGTATATAAGTTTGAAAAGGTAAAAAATAGAATCACGTTCTCTTTGAATATATTGTATTCAAACTTATAACACAAACATTTACAAAATAACCCAAAATATTTAAAATAATTGTGATGTCAAGCACTAACATAACCAACCATAGAGTCATGCTAATCAGTTGTGGCTTGAAAGCATATTCACCAAAGATGTTTGCCCATGTGGCTGCAGTGAGAATCCTGGAAAAAAGGGACCCAATCTGGGATGATGTAATTTCCATTTTAATGAGTGATGAAATCCTAGATAGGATTGGACTCTGTCATTGGACTCCTTAGGTGATGCAATGTTAGACATTTGAAATGGAAAATGTGCATTGTTAGATCTGCAGTCTGTGCCTGTCTTCCTCCAGCGCCGGCATCCACACAAGTGTGCCCATACACTAGGCCTGATGAAGGGCTACATATAGCCCGAAACGTTGCCTGAATTTACTATAAACCATTATGTCCGGCTTAATAAAAATCACTGATTATTTCACCCTCCATTTTAGAGTGCTATCTAATAGTGATGAGCGGCAGGGGTCATATTCGAAAATTCGAATATTCGTTATATTCTACGATTTTTTTACTCGAAAAATCGGCAAGGTAATGATTGTGTAATATGCGAATTTTCGCAATACGAATTTTTTATTTAGAATTTTTCAACTTACAACTATTAGACAAAGAAGATTATAGCACTATATTAGCTAAATTGCTCTAAATTGATTTTTTTCGAATATTTGCTATATTGCTATAACTTATTTTTTTCGAATATTTGTAATTTTCTAAAACAAGAATATATAGCAAAATAGCGAATATTCAAAAAAACGAATATAGAGCAATTTAGCTAATATAGTGCTATAATCTTCTTTGTCCAATAGTTGTAATTTTTTTCCAATCTAAACTTCAGATGAGAAAAAAATTACAACTATTAGACAAAGAAGATTATAGCACTATATTAGCTAAATTGCTCTATATTCATTTTTTTCGAATATTCGCTATATTGCTATATATTCTTGTTTTAGAATATTAAGAATATTCGAAAAAACAAGGTTATAGCAATATAGCGAATATCCGAAAAAAAATCGAATATAGAGCAATTTAGCTAATATAGTGCTATAATCTTCTTTGTCTAATAGTTGTAAGTGGAAAAATTTGCAATAAAAAATTTGTATTACGAAACTTTGCATTACGAAAATTTGCAAACAACACTACTCCTAAAGTCAAATATACTGCAGTCTTCTCATTGGCCCTCAAGCTAGAAGCAGGGAGGGATCATGTGTACTGGTTAAAAAAAAAAAGGGAATATTCGAAAATTACGAATATATATCGCTATAATTAAAATAGTCTTGAATTTTCGAACTACCTATATTCGCGATAAAAATTTGAAATTCGAATATTCGTGATCACCACTACTATATAATTGTATACCTATATGTGGGCACTGATGCCATGCCACTTATTACATCCAGCATCCTGGTTGCCAACGTCCTCTCCATGTGGCTGTGTCCATGCTCCTGCCTGATGCTCCCTTAGATTGTTTGTGGGCGCTCACCTCTGACCTCTTAAAGGGCCAGTGTGCATGCTTTGAAATCCTTCCCCACCTAGGTGCCTGAGCTTTAGATTCCCTGTTGACCAGCAAAGGTGTTATGATAGTTTAATGCTATTGCGATTTACCTGCATTTATCCTGTGTTTTTTCCTACTTTTGCACTTTCAAATCCAAGTTAATTTCTGTTCAGTCTGTCAACCTGTTTATGTTCCAGTCAAGTCCCAGCCTGCCTTGTGTTTGTCTTATCACTACTTGGCCTGCAAGTCTTTCCTGTGTATGCAGTAACTGTGCTCTGCCTGGATCCCTAAAAAACACTATTCTAGTCTTGGTGACTGCTCAGAATATACCTGTGGTTTTGGTAATTTTTTTATCCTGAGCTCCTGGTGGTTTTTTTTACCAGGGCTAGGGCAGTCCTTAATCCCAGTGGGTCAGATGCCAAATACACTCTGACTATCCCACGAGGTAGCGGTCTGGTTGGTAATCTGCAGTGAAGTCCAGATTCCTGTATAGGGGTTAAAGGGTGATTATCAGGGAAGCATCAGAAAATGTCCTTAGGGTTAGCCCTACACCAAACCGATTAGTTGCAATAGCCGGTCTATCTTCACTGATGTGTAATATGCTTGTCAGTTATAGTGGGGTGGAGGGTGCTTTAGAGGCCTCCAGTAAAGGGAGGTTAGGAGTATAGTGTTTCAAGAAGCATCTGAAAAGGGCTTCCTTTTATCTTTGATATGGGTCTACACTAGTTGTGACTTTTTTTTTTTTTTACAATCCATTGCCCTGTTCAATACCAGTTTGCTTAGAATGTGCAAATAGCTTATAGTGATGCAGTCAAATTAGTCATTTTTGAACCTTCACCAGCATCGACACAATTGAACATTCCTCAGTTTCAAATTTCTATGTGTCTATGACAATGAAAAAGTGTTGCTATATATATATATATATATATATATATATATAAAACCAACTTTTGTCATAGCTCATTCAGGCTAAAAGATTTCACTTACTTGGTATTTAAGACAAAGCATCATTTATATTTACACCCCCAATGTGTTTTATGACTTTGTCTGGCACAAACCTTATCTTAAGTTGTATAACAAACTGCCTGAGCTTCCAGACAAGGGGGTTAAGTGATTACATGTCATAGTGTGTAGCTTTTACATTGACACTTTCTAGATTCTGACATCTCACGGAAAAGAAATCACTTGTCTGTTAAAATTACTTTTAAAAAGCTGTCAAAATTGGAGGACCTGCTGTCAGGAATAGCAGGAGAAAAACAGTAAAAAATATTATCTCCTGTGTTGCCCTCCCAGGAATACAAGCAAAGGTGCAGAATGAGACTGGAATTGGCACATATCTGCGGATGTCTTGTCACTGCTCAGTTTCAGAGGGATGGGAGATTGAAGGCTCTAGGCTATTGTACTTAAAACAAGGGAATAACTGTGGTTATACAATTATATAATACTGGAGGGCCCAGCATTAATGGAATCTAATGTTAAGCATGCCCAGATGTAAAAAAACAAGGGACAACATATGGCATTATTTATAGTACAAAATCAGTAGAAATATCAGAATTAGGCCTCATGCACACGACCGTTCCGTTTTTTGCGGGGTTACGTATTGGAGCAACGGATGCGGACAGCACACAGAGTCCTGTCTGCATCTTTTGCGGCCCCATTGAAGTGAATGGGTCCACACCCGAGCCGCAAAAACTGCGACTCGGATGCGGACCAGAACAACGGTTGTGTGCAGGAGGCCTTAGGGTTGAGCGAACCCATGGAAGTTTGGGTTTACTGGGTTCAGCTGAACTTCAGCTGAACTTCAGGTCAAAGTTCTGGTTCGGGACCCGAACTTGACCCCCGAATGCAAACCCCATTGAAGTCAATAGGGACCCAAACTTAACTTTACTATTTTCTGTTATAACATAGTTATATCGGAAAATAATAGCATTCTTAATACAGAATGCAAAACAATGTGGCCATTTAGGGGTTATAAAAAACCTCATCTCATCCACTTGATCGCGTTGCAGCAGCTTCCTTTATCTGTACTGAATAGGACCTGCCATAGGACTTGTGATATGCGTGATGACGTCATCACGTGGGAAAAAGTCAGTCAGTGAAAAAGTCAGGGTCTGGGTACCTGAACTCACAAGGTTCGGTAGGCACACAAACTTTGCAGTTCGGGTTCGCTCATCCATAATTAGAATATCTTTGGAAACTAGGATTGCCTTTAGAGTCCTCATGTGATAAACGTACTTGTCCGAGCTCAGCAGGGAGAGATGCGCTGCTGAGCCACAGCCCCCAGTGACACGGCTGCATTCCTACTTTCAGAGTACAATGCTCTGCTTTCTCCCTACAGCACCCATGCACTGGGGGAGACGATCAGTGGGCTCAATGACAGGCCATCTGCTCAATTACCTTTCTGCTTCCTGGTCTGACCTAGGTGAGAGTCGGGTCAGTGGACAAATCAGGTTCTTTCTGAGGACCTGGCTCTCTATTTAAACCCCCTAGTGCATTCCACCATTGCCAGTAATAGTCTTTTATGGGCTCACAAGCTAGGTTCCTTGTTCCCTGTTCCTGCATTTGCTGATTGATTACTCTGTGTTTCTGACCCCAGCTTGTCTTCTAACCACTCTATGTCTCACGTTTTGGTACTGTGTAGCCCATCTGGCTCTGACCGATTTCGTACGACTCTGCCTTTGTGTTGTCTGTTTGTGTGTCTTGTATGTCCTGCACTTATACTAGTGTAAGGGATCGTCACCCAGTTGTGGCTCTGCCATTTAGGGCTTACACTGCAAATAGGAAGAGGAAGTGGGCTGGGTTCTGGTTCCGGGACTCACTGTCCTCATTTATTCCTATCTACATAGGTTACACCCCATTACTGAGTATTGTTTTTGGAGGGAGCAGATGTTGTGTTTTTTTCTATTGCATTGTTGGATGTTCTACAATAGCTCTCTCTCTCGTCTATTTACAGTCATTTCTAAATAGGATATATGTGGATTATAATAACAGTAGAAGACCTTATCTACAGCCTTATGAAATAAGCTTTAAAATATGTATATTCTAATGAGAAGTAAATGACAAAATACCTGCACCCAACAAAATATCGTAACCCTGAAAGTTCAGCTTTTGGCCAGAGTTATGGATGTCTTCTTGCTGTATAAATGGTAAAAAACAGCAGCTACAAAAAAGAGAAAAGAATGGATTGCACATCCACTTGCCCTACATTGATCTAATATTGCTCTCAGTAAAATTCACATACTTTTTGATCAAAATGCATAACCCCACAAACCAGGCCTATGTTGCCTCTACAAGTGGGTACCTACTCTAAATTGGTGCATCAACATGGCGGTCAATGCCGCCATAACATCATGCCGGTGGACAGCACGGCCCAGCTGTCTAATAGCACCCTTGCTGTCATTAAACCCCCTTGGCACTGGACACCGACCCACAGGCACACCATCAAAGCAACAACTGTCTCTATGCAGCACCACACCATGTGAACAGATGTCAAACGCTTACCTTTTCATGTGATCTCAGGAACTACAAACTGAGACCAAGTATTAGTTTATTAACCCTTATGCAGTATCCTGTTAATTAAAAACACATGGTCAGAGTTGGAGGAGTGCTGATACCATGGAAAAGAGACAGATGTTACAAAAATTCCAAAAAACTGTATGTATTTTAAGGCACTGTATACTACTAATTACGCTGAGAAGCAATCAATGCAAAGCGAGTTGATGTGCGATCCATACTTTTCTGCAGAAGACAGTTTATGACAAACTTTATTTTAGAAATATTACCTATAAACAAGTAAGTATAAACCATCATGACTTTAACAACATGACTGGTTACATAACGGTTGAAACTAACCTATATCACTTATCACATACATTATGACACTGATGTTCCTAATTGGTTCTTTTCACCACTCACCCACAATTATTACCCCATTCAGCAAGGCCGGCTTCAGGTTCATATGTGCCCTTGGGCGATAAATCTCATTGGGCCCCCTTGTGGCATTTGTCATATGTCACCACGGCATCTGAGAGTGTGAAAAAACGGAAGCGCGGGCTTCCTGCTCAGAGGTGCCTTCCCCATTGGAGATCAGGGAAAGCACCCTGTTCTAAAAATTAGCCTCAGCCTGTACTAGGCTTCCAGGGTCATTGTTAGCATATCCTAGGTGGCAGCACTAAACTGTGATATAGTGATTTCTATAAAGAATAATAAAGCAATTTCCATTATTCTGTGTAAGTTGCAATCTGATGAAGAAAAAAAAAAGTAATTTAAAAAAGTAAAAAAAAGTTTTGAAAATATAAAAAAATAACTTCAATGTAAAATCACCCCACTTTCCCCAAAAATGAACAAAAAAAAGAATAAAATTATGGGCATCGTTGCAGGCGAAAACACCCATACTATTAAAATATAAAAAAAAGTTAGCCCATATGGTGAAGGATGTAACAGAAAAAAAAGCTGATTTGCAGTTTTTTCATCACTTTATCTCCCAAGAAAATAAAAAAAAGTGATCAAGTCATTTCCCTCAAATGAGCCTCCACACATCTCTGTAGACATAACTATAAAAAAGTTATGGGGGTCACCAGGGAGCAGGGGTTCTGTTAGGGTTGCCACCTTACCTAGCAAAAAATAATAGTTACACAAATAAAAAAGGTTGGTGTGTCTATTTAAGTTTTATTTAGCCTCTATTTTTTAAATGATTATGCTGGGATTCAAACTCACAGCCTTCTACATTAAAGTCAAGAACCTTAACCACTGGGCTTTAGAGTTTCATGTTAACCTGCTGTACATATATTATGGCTAAAAACCTCAGTAGTTCCCACATATTAGGCATTCATATATATCAGAAGTATAATTTTATATATATATATATATATATATATATAATTTTTTTTTTTTGTAATTACACATTTATTTTGTGCCATACATTTATTTACAATTACAAAAAAATAATAATAAATTATACTTCTGCTTTCTGCTGTATAGGAATACCTATTACATGAGAAACTACTATGATGTTTCTAGGGAATTCACGTTTAAAGAGAACGTTTCATAGGTCCCAGCATTGCAAGATAACCACCAGGCTGTGTAAAGCGGCGCCCAGAGATCTCACTGCACTTACTATTATCCCTGGGCGCTGCTCCATTTGCCCGCTCTTGCCCCCGGTATATTCCACGCGCTGTATGGTAATTGCTGCTAACTTCGCAACAGGGAGGAGACATCAGCTTCTCTTCTGGGCGTTCCTTCTCCCAGGCTGTGAGCTCTGCACTGCAATTGGACAGCGCTACAGCCTGGGAGAAGGAACGCCCAGGGAGAAACAGGGCAGACTCCTCCCTGGTGAACCGATAGTAGCAATTACCATAGAGCACGGGAAAAGGTAACAGGGCCACAGTGGGCGAACGGAGCGACGCCCAGGGATTATAGTAAGTGCAGTGAGATCCCTAGGTGCTACTCTACATGGCCAGATAGTTATCTTGCAATGTTGGCACCCATGAAAGGTCTTCTTTAAAGTCTCCACAGATCTCAGTTTGGTCACTTTCCTTTTCTTTTCAGTTTGTTTACACATACCTCTTACATCCAGTGACGTATCCTTTGATGTAGATGTTCCTTCCCTCTTCCTCATCTTCTCCTTTCAGACCTTCAGAACAAACCATCATTTTTCAGCCATTTTTCATCTCTGCAGTTTGACCAAAAAAATCTTAGTCTACTAATTTTCCATCATCCTCCACTCTTCTGGACAAATCATCCTACTAGTGTCACCACCAGACATCTGAGAAGCTCTGACAGACGATCTGCAGAACCTCCTGCTTGAGGTTCTTTTGTTTTGCTTTCGTTTTCTTTTAAAGCTTTATAACCCATTGTACCCTCGTCTTTGCCTCCTCCTCCGATTGTGGTTGATGGTAATCTTGAATTTCAGGTCTCTAGGATTCTGGATTCTCGTGTTGTTCGCGGTTCTCTCAAGTACCTCGTTCATTGGGAGGGTTATGGTCCTGAGGAGGGGATGTGGGTCCCAGTGACGGACATTAAGGCCACTCGTCTCATCAGGGCTTTCCATAGGTCCCATCCTGAGGAGGTGGGCTCTGAGTGTCCGGAGTCCACTCGTAGAAGGAGGGGTACTGTCACCACCAGACATCTGAGAAGCTCTGACAGACGTTCTGCAGAACCTCCTGCTTGAGGTTCTTTTGTTTTGCTTTCGTTTTCTCATCTCGTTAGCCTCTCTCAGCTGTCATGTAGTTGCACTGATTGCATCCCTTAAAATCCCTTCCCATACTGCACCACTTTGCGGTTTATACAACTTCCTGGAGTGTGTACATGCTGGATGCTACAACTGATCCTTCTACAGATAAGTCTGTTCATTGACTTGTGTTTTCCTGTTTGCTTGATCCTAGGTGACCCTGACTCCCTCTATATTAAGTGTAGGGAGCCGGTGGTCGTGTCCCCTTACTATTATAGGGTGTTCAGGTGTCATACAGTCGAGGCACGAGGGCATGCAACTTTCTATCATAGAGATCTTTGCATGGGCTGAGAAGACAGGGAGAGTTTCAGGGCTTAAATAGGGGTCACCCTTTTGTTCCTTAGTTTTGGATCAAGCCAGTTTGATCCTTATTTGTAACTTCTTGTTTTCTGTTACACCATCCGTGACAACTAGCTCCAATACTGTGCCGCTGTGCCCCCCAATACTATACTGCAGGAACAAATAAACCACCTGATAATAGTAGTACCATGCAGAGCCCCCCATATAAAATACCCCTTCCTTGTGGCCTCAGTAGAAGCCCCCATAGTGCCCCCCAATAATGTGCCAGTAAAAAGTGCCCCCATAGATGCCCCCAATAATGTGCCAGTAAGAACTGCCCCATAGATGCCCCCAATAATGTGCAGTAAGTGCCCCCATAGATGCCCCCAATAATGTGCCAGTAGGAAGTGCCGCTATAGATGCCACTCAATAATGTGCCAGTGAGTGCCCCATAGATTCCTTCCAATAATGTTCCAGTAAGTGCCTCCAATAATGTGCCAGTAAGTGCCCCCATAGATGCCCCCTAATAATGATCCAGTAGGAAGTGCCCCTATAGATGCCACCCAATAATGTGCCAGTAAGTGCCCAATAGATGCCCCCAATAATGTGCCAGTAGAAAGTGCCCCCAATAGATGCCCCCCAATAATGTGCCAGTAAGTGCCCCCATAGATGCCCCCCAATAATGTGCCAGTAAATGCCCCTATAGATGCCCTCCAATAATGTGTCAGTAAGTGCCCCCATAGATGCCCCCAATAATGTGCCAGTATGTGCCCCCATAGATGCCCTCCAATAAGGTGCCAGTAAGTGCCCCCATAACTGCCCTCCAATAATGTGACAGTAAGTGCCCCTCAATCATGTGCCAATTTGAAGAACCTCTGCATGCCCCCCCAATTATGTGCCACAAGTATTGTCCCATATAAAAAAAATAAACACTTACCTCCATGTCAGCGATGCGATGCAGGCCTCTTCCAGCGTGCCTGCACGGCCTCTATTAGGCTGCCGGCCTAGTACCGGCAGCCTATCAGAAGAACAGGGAAGGGACATGCCTCTCCCTCCCCTGCCGCAGCACAGCCATCTGTATCACTGTCCTGAGGACGGCAATGCAGATAACTATGGAGATGAGCACTTCCACAATGGAAGCGCTCATCCCCCGATCTACTCTCTGCCCTGACTCTAATTATATTCTCGGGGAAAGAATTGCCTCCCCCTGCATCGCCAGTGTGACCAGCACCCCCTTTTGACTTGCGCCCCGTGCGGTGGCACCCCTAGAAACGGCCCTGATGAGGTTTTTCTAGCACAGTTTAGCATTGAGCTTCATAGCTCAGTGGTTAAGGTTCTTGCCTAAGTTGTGAGTTCAAATCCCGGCAGAAACATTTTAGAAATAGAGGCTAAATTAGACTTAAATGCACTGGGTGTCCCCAAGCATATTGATAATGCTTGGGGATACCACCTTCATGTTCATAGCACTGACTCCATATATGGACTTAGCAATATAAGGAGTAAGAGCAGGGACTCCTAAGCCGAGAACTAGAGTCCAGTAACACTGGGGGAATCCCCATACAGCGATCTTCAGTAGCTCTGGGGGATTCCCCATACAGCAATCTACAATTACATCTACAGAATATTTTAAACAGGTTATAAAAGGTGTTTTAATATTTAGCAGTAGACTATTTGAAACATCAGTTAGGAAAATTTGACCTCTTTCTGCGTTGTCCTTTTGCTATTAGGCTAAAGGAATGCCAAGTGTGGATATAGAATATTGACGGTAGAAAACATCAGCTCCAGCCATCAGAATATACTTTTTTGAGATAGGATTATAATCATTCTTAGTGTTGACCTGTCGAGTACCTTTTGCTGCTCTCTAATTGTGTGGGAGAAGGTGATAATAAGAACACAGTAAAGAGGATCACCTTGTTCTCTTCTCACTGTCACTAAGCTGATAAAAGTCATAGGACAGGGACATGTTGAGGCTAGTCAAGCAAGACTTAAGGTTTACGGTCAGGAGAACTCAGATAAGATCTGAAAGGTATGGACAAAGTAAGCTCTTCTACTAACTTTCTTTTAACTTTAATCATGACATCTCCAATAATGTCACATAAAATCACTGGTTCACAAACTAGTTTTTTACATTTCCAAAAAGATTTTGTAATCTTGTTATCAATATTTTTTTATTCTCCTTCTTATCAATATTTCTTAATTCTTCTCTTTCGGTGTGTATGTGGTAAGGATCTGGTTTGCTAGAAACATCAAGAATGTCCTCAAGTACATTGAAAAAATGATATACATTGAAAAAATGATATCAAGAAAATTATGTCATTAAAATACATTGAAAACTCCTGACAATGTAGCTTATTGAACATTTTTTTCACCGGTTTCAACTCTCCTTTGAATTTACCACTATTCTCTAATTTCCCAGTCTTTGCTAGAAATTCAGATCTGGCAGCATTATGGTCAAAAAGTGTATCTAGTTTTGTGAGGAACCACTGTAGAATGTCTAGAAATTTCTCTAGATCTGAATGTTTTCCATATGGATGACAGAGTATCAGATAGCTTTTTCATTGGCATTTTAGTTACTAGTACCACTCATTCTCTTTATCGTCTCTCAGGTTGAAAGATTAATGTCAATACAGAAAATAAGATATCAAAATATTAATGGATTAGATTAAATCCAATAATGTCTTGACTCCCTCCATACTATAGTATAGGCATATATTTTTATACAGGGTAAAATTCCAGCTGAAAATATACTCAGGTTGAGCCAGGAGTTTATTAGGTCAGCAGTCTATGACCTGTCACCACTCCTGACATGCTTGTTTTAATAGCTTTATGCATTCCCCATGTATTAACAATTCTGGAGCATCTATTCTTATGGCTCTATGATGTGCCATTCCTTTATTATTTTAACTAGAAGTTATGTGTAACATTTTCTTTTTATTGAAAATTTTGTATTAGGCATAATACTTTCTTATGTCAATACGTTTACCACTTACAGGGTATATAAACAGTGGTCATTATTAAAATACGAACATATCGGTATAAACCACTTGTAACATAGTCTGTACATATCCTTCAATTAGCATGGGTAAATAGCAATTTAACTTGAGAGTCTCTGTATTTCTGAGTCAGTAAAGGACGTAAGTCTTTATTAGTGACCTCAGTATTCAGGAGTATGTACTCTAAATAAAAATAGATTTATAACTTCTGAACTCGTCTTATTTCCAGGTTATAGGAGATCAAGGGCCTTATTAACACAATTATAATATGGCGAATAATCTAAAGGACAAAAGGCACAGAAATCCCTATATGTTATGTGTGAGATATCACATCTTATAAGTGTAGAACTCTATCCAAGAGATGCATTTCAAGCTAGTATCAAGATGGTATAGGACCCCGGTTTTACTGCAGAGAATGTTCCCAAGTGTGTCCCCCTTGTGCTGGAGATGTGAAGAGGAACGGGGTACACTTTCACATATTTGGTTGACATGTAAATGTATGAAATTGTTCTGGAAAAATGTTACGGATATTTTAGATCACATCTTTGATACACATACTGAAATACCACCTAAATTGCTCTTCTTTAGCATTTTTGATCATCGCTCCTCCGACATTAAACATCCCCTCACGCTTCACATACTTAATGCTGCCAAACTCATAATCCCTAGATTATGGAAGGAGAAGTCACCCCCCTCAATTCAAGATTGGCTGAGGGAAATGCACCTACTCCACAATCTGGAGAAATCGAGACTTCTAAGAGAGGACAGGCTACATCACTATCACACGACTTGGGACAGATGGAATTTGTTTGTCAAAAGCGATTTCATTGTAAAGTTTCTATAAATCCTTTGGACTTGGAACATAAATACAGTTAACTAGAAGTTATGAATGAATTGCTAGCAGTCTGCAGTAAGGGTACGGAGGGGTGGTAACCAGTTGGGGCAGTTAGTGTACCATGTGAAAGTTGGTAGTTGAAACATCATGAAAGCAGATTATAAATATTTAAGACCCCAATAAATAGCATTATAGAAAATAATGACATTCCGACTTTTAATTACATTTTGTGCAACCCAACAATCTGCTTTATGTCACTGAATACAAATACAAATAACCACAAAATAGATTTGAGCATAGATATGAACTACAAATTAATATTTAGTAATAATGAATTCTATTAAGCATTCACATTGTTTATTACATTTTCAGCTTCTTCATACAATACACTTGTAACCATATTGCTTTCAATATTTCAATTTTAAGTGATCCTTTTACTTATTTCTTTTTCTATAAACATGAGGTTTTTTTTTAATGACAAGCCAAGTCAACATTATGAAATCAATTACATTTAATAATGCCTTTACATTGATCAGGTATTACCAATTACATCATGTGCAATATTTGGATTTGGCTTTTCATGTATTTTTTATTTTGTTAAATATGCCTGCTCTCCTAGGCCTGCAGGCCCTGCCTAGGATATCGACATGGTTGCTTGAGCCCTCCTGGGCTTGCATTGCCTTCACCCATGCTCAGACGAAGCCTGAGGCACTCTAAGTCCAGGGCAAGAAGTTCCTAGGACTAAGAGACAGACTACAGATAACTCACGTTCCAGCAGAAGAGGAAGAGTTTTCTAATTATCCAGCCAAGTATTTGCCTGCCAAAGTTAAGCCAATACCTGCTGATGACCAAGATATCGTTTGGAAGCTGTTTAAATTACCAATTTATGCCAAGTAAAAGCAATTGTTCAATGTTACTACAAAGTCTGGACTCCATTTATTCTACTCGTCCACCATTCAAGTTCACCTACCCCTTTTGCGCTGCTTCTGACCACATCACGTCTGGGATCCAAAGATATCCAGGTAGGAACACTGTGACATGTGTACATAACATCTACAGAGACCGTAGGTCACCCTGCGCAACTCCGACAATCCTACCTCTGGGTACCAACATTACCATCTACAAAGGGAGCCTCGTACCTCCACTACTTAACCAGAGCTGGCATCACGTTTACTTGCTCTATAAGAGGGACAAACCTCCTAAGGGGAGATGGATACCCCAGATGCTGAAACGTGGGCTCACAGCATCACAGAAGCGCATCATAAATTTGGTGATGCAACATCTAAATCACTGGAATTCCATCATGCATATTCTGGACCATCTGTATAAGCCATGCAAAGCAGTCAATGATAATACCATGCAACAGACAACCATATAAATGAGCATGTTTTAAGCTCAGGTAAGTGGCAGCATCTGTTAAAGGGCATGGCACTGATCATGTAGACAAAGTTAATACAAGGCACTTACTACAGTATTGTGATTGTCCATATTGCCTCTTTTGCTAGCTTGATTATTTTTTCCATTGCATTGCACTGCTAGACACCAGGGGTTATGTTCACTGCTGTAATCCAGGGACTGCAGCCACCAGAGAGGCCAGCGCTTTTACCTCTAGTGTGCAAGGATGGTCACTGGTGCTAGATTGCAGCGATGGCTTTAACTACATTCAGTCATACCTGGACTGTGCCCTTTCTCTGGCGAATACCCTAAACCCTATTATCATGGAGGAGGAACTGGCCCAGTTTTCCATCAGCATACAGTCTTGTTCACCATCCAGTGCACTAGTAGAAAGAGTATTCAGCACAGCAGGTAGTATCATCCCATCAAAGTTGACAAAATTGTTCACCATAAGTGTGGAAAACATATTTTTGAAAATGAATCAGCATTGATTGCCTGTTGTGAATGCGTACATCTGCCAGACAGTAGGGACTTTGATCTATCACCGGCCACTGCCGCTGTAAGCCTATCCATCATATTCCATACTGTAGTTTTGTTCCTGAGAACCCTACACTGCATACCCTGCAACAAACTTGAAACTGCTTCTAAAAAAAAATCATTTTGGCTTTTGTAAAAAGTCATTGCTTCTTCACTCTCCAGGATGGTTGAGCACACTATTACTGGCACATGTAGTCATGGCGGTGGAAGTGGTGTACAGTATACATGCACATGGACAAAAGCATTTGGTCACACCTATTAATAACTGAATTCTGAAATTAAATTCAGTCCCATTGGCACAGCCGCAGAAGAATAAAATAAAGTAAATGGCCATGCTGTCCTTTACAAACATTTGAGAAGGAATGGGTTATTCTAAAGAGCTTCTGAATTAGAGCATGGCACTGTAACAGGATGCCACACTTGTAACAAGTACATTTATTACATTTCTTCCCTTAATATGCCACAATCAATTGTCAGTAATATTATTGCAAAGTAGAGCCATTCAGGAACCAAAACAACTCAACTACAAAGTGGAAGAAAGTAAAAGAGCAAGGTTGTTGGGTGCTGAGGGGTTCTTTTATTAAGTTTTTTTTTAGAAGCTGGTCTTAATATCCCATATATTTGGCAGTTGATCCACCAATGTTATCAAGAGGTGCAGGCCTCTACATAACTTCAGCGCATGCAGCACCAGTCTAAATGTAAGCTAGCTTCCTAGCTCTCTAAGATTTAGACCATTTTCTGTGCCTAAAACAGGCCTACCGGCCCGTCCAGTCTCCTTCCCCACCCATGTCACGTCCATTCTTACCTGGCATGAGCAGGAAAAGTCACAGATTGAGGTGAAAAGTACCTTTGCACCACAATCTGCGCCATAAATATGCCTAATATAGGCATATTTCTGCATAATAAATAACCCTCAAAGTGCTCTTACCTTCTCTTGCTTTAACATCACCACCAAAACATGGTTTCATGGCATGGGATTATACGGTTGAGAAGCTGCATGCAAGCTTTGCATTAACAAGCAGAATGTCAAGCCTCGGATGGAGTGGTATAAAGCACACCACTAGAGTTGAGCGAACACCTGGATGTTCGGGTTCGAGAAGTTCGGCCGAACATCCCGGAAATGTTCGGGTTCGGGATCCGAACCCGATCCGAACTTCGTCCCGAACCCGAACCCCATTGAAGTCAATGGGGACCCGAACTTTTCGGCACTAAAAAGGCTGTAAAACAGCCCAGGAAAGAGCTAGAGGGCTGCAAAAGGCAGCAACATGTAGGTAAATCCCCTGCAAACAAATGTGGATAGGGAAATGAATTAAAATAAAAATTAAATAAATAAATATTAACCAAAATCAATTGGAGAGAGGTCCCATAGCAGAGAATCTGGCTTCACGTCACCCACCACTGTAAGAGTCCATTTTCATAAATTTAGGCCCAGCACCCAGGCAGAGGAGAGAGGTCCCGTAACAGAGAATCTGTCTTCATGTCAGCAGAGAATTAGTCTGCATGTCAAAGCAGAGAATGAGGCTTCACGTCAGCCACCACTGCAACAGTCCATTGGCATATATTTAGGCCCAGCACACACACAGGCAGAGGAGAGAGGTCCCGTAACAGAGAATCTGTCTTCATGTCAGCAGAGAATTAGTCTGCATGTCATAGCAGAGAATGAGGCTTCACGTCAGCCACCACTGCAACAGTCCATTGGCATATATTTAGGCCCAGCACACACACAGGCAGAGGAGAGAGGTCCCGTAACAGAGAATCTGGCTTCATGTCAGCAGAGAATCAGTCTGCATGTCATAGCAGAGAATGAGGCTTCACGTCAGCCACCACTGCAACAGTCCATTGGCATATATTTAGGCCCAGCACCCAGGCAGAGGAGGGAGGTCCCGTAACAGAGAATCTGTCTTCATGTCAGCAGAGAATCAGTCTGCATGTCATAGCAGAGAGTGAGGCTTCACATCAGCCACCACTGCAACAGTCCATTGGCATATATTTAGGCCCAGCACCCAGGCAGAGGAGAGAGGTCCCGTAACAGACAATCTGGCTTCATGTCAGCAGAGAATCAGTCTGCATGTCATAGCAGAGAATCAGGCTTCACGTCAGCCACCACTGCAACAGTCCATTGTCATAAATTTAGGCCCAGCACCCAGGCAGAGGAGGGAGGTCCCGTAACAGAGAATCTGGCTTCATGTCAGCAGAGAATCAGTCTGCATGTCATAGCAGAGAATGAGGCTTCACGTCAGCCACCACTGCAACAGTCCATTGGCATATATTTAGGCCCAGCACACACACAGGCAGAGGAGAGAGGTCCCGTAACAGAGAATCTGTCTTCATGTCAGCAGAGAATTAGTCTACATGTCATAGCAGAGAATGAGGCTTCACGTCAGCCACCACTGCAACAGTCCATTGGCATATATTTAGGCCCAGCACACACACAGGCAGAGGAGAGAGGTCCCGTAACAGAGAATCTGTCTTCATGTCAGCAGAGAATTAGTCTGCATGTCATAGCAGAGAATGAGGCTTCACGTCAGCCACCACTGCAATAGTCCATTGGCATATATTTAGGCCCAGCACACACACAGGCAGAGGAGAGAGGTCCCGTAACAGAGAATCTGTCTTCATGTCAGCAGAGAATCAGTCTGCATGTCATAGCAGAGAATGAGGCTTCACGTCAGCCACCACTGCAACAGTCCATTGGCATATATTTAGGCCCAGCACCCAGGCAGAGGAGGGAGGTCCCGTAACAGAGAATCTGGCTTCATGTCAGCAGAGAATCAGTCTGCATGTCATAGCAGAGAATGAGGCTTCACGTCAGCCACCACTGCAACAGTCCATTGGCATATATTTAGGCCCAGCACACAGGCAGAGGAGAGAGGTCCCGTAACAGACAATCTGGCTTCATGTCAGCAGAGAATCATTCTGCATGTCATAGCAGAGAATCAGGCTTCACGTCACCCAACATTGGAACAGTCCATTGGCATATATTTAGGCCCCGGCACCCAGACACAGGAGAGGTTCATTCAACTTTGGGTAGCCTCGCAATATAATGGTAAAATGAAAATAAAAATAGGATTGAATGAGGAAGTGCCCTGGAGTCCAATAATATATGGTTAAGGGGAGGTAGTTAATGTCTAATCTGGACAAGGGACGGACAGATCCTGTGGGATCCATGCCTGGTTCATTTTTATGAACGTCAGCTTGTCCACATTGGCTGTAGACAGGCGGCTGCGTTTGTCTGTAATGACGCCCCCTGCCGTGCTGAATACACGTTCAGACAAAACGCTGGCCGCCGGGCAGGCCAGCACCTCCAAGGCATAAAAGGCTAGCTCTGGCCACGTGGACAATTTAGAGACCCAGAAGTTGAATGGGGCCGAACCAT
This sequence comes from Bufo gargarizans, assembly GCF_014858855.1. NCBI lineage: Eukaryota > Metazoa > Chordata > Amphibia > Anura > Bufonidae > Bufo > Bufo gargarizans. Next base: position 69,317,783 of record NC_058090.1, on the reverse strand, counting down.
CAGTCAGTACGTGGAGGGGTGTGCACACGTACTGTTCCACCATGTTAGTGAAATGTTGCCTCCTGCTAACACGTTGCGTATCAGGTGGTGGTGCAGTTAGCTGTGGCGTGTTGACAAAAGTTTTCCACATCTCTGCCATGCTAACCCTGCCCTCAAAGGAGCTGGCATTGACACAGCTGCCTTGGCGACCTCTTGCTCCTCCTCTGCCTTGGCCTTGGGCTTCCACTTGTTCCCCTGTGACATTTGGGAATGCTCTCAGTAGCGCGTCTACCAACGTGCGCTTGTACTCGCGCATCTTCCTATCACGCTCCAGTGCAGGAAGTAAGGTGGGCACATTGTCTTTGTAGCGTGGATCCAGCAGGGTGGCAACCCAGTAGTCCGCACAGGTTAAAATGTGGGCAACTCTGCTGTCGTTGCGCAGGCACTGCAGCATGTAGTCGCTCATGTGTGCCAGGCTGCCCAGGGGTAAGGACAAGCTGTCCTCTGTGGGAGGCGTATCGTCATCGTCCTGCCTTTCCCCCCAGCCACGCACCAGTGATGGACCCGAGCTGCGTTGGGTGCCACCCCGCTGTGACCATGCTTCATCCTCATCCTCCTCCACCTCCTCCTCATCCTCGTCCTCCTCGTCCTCCAGTAGTGGGCCCTGTCTGGCCACATTTGTACCTGGCCTCTGCTGTTGCCAAAAACCTCCCTCTGAGTCACTTCGAAGAGACTGGCCTGAAAGTGCTAAAAATGACCCCTCTTCCTCCTCCTCCTCCTCCTCCTCCTCCTCCTGGGCCACCTCCTCTTGCATCATCGCCCTAAGTGTTTTCTCAAGGAGACATAGAAGTGGTATTGTAACGCTGATAACGGCGTCATCGCCACTGGCCATGTTGGTGGAGTACTCGAAACAGCGCAACAGGGCACACAGGTCTCGCATGGAGGCCCAGTCATTGGTGGTGAAGTGGTGCTGTTCTGTAGTGCGACTGACCCGTGCGTGCTGCAGCTGAAACTCCACTATGGCCTGCTGCTGCTCGCACAGTCTGTCCAGCATGTGCAAGGTGGAGTTCCACCTGGTGGGCACGTCGCATATGAGGCGGTGAGCGGGAAGGCCGAAGTTACGCTGTAGCGCAGACAGGCGAGCAGCAGCAGGATGTGAACGCCGGAAGCGCGAACAGACGGCCCGCACTTTATGCAGCAGCTCTGACATGTCGGGGTAGTTGTGAATGAACTTCTGCACCACCAAATTCAGCACATGCGCCAAGCAAGGGATGTGCGTCAAATTGGCTAGTCCCAGAGCTGCAACGAGATTTCGCCCATTATCGCACACCACCAGGCCGGGCTTGAGGCTCACCGGCAGCAACCACTCGTCGGTCTGTTGTTCTATACCCCGCCACAACTCCTGTGCGGTGTGGGGCCTGTCCCCCAAACATATGAGTTTCAGAATGGCCTGCTGACGTTTACCCCGGGCTGTGCTGAAGTTGGTGGTGAAGGTGTGTGGCTGACTGGATGAGCAGGTGGAAGAAGAGGAGGAGGAAGCCGAGAAGGAGGAGGTGGCAACAGGAGGCAAAGAATGTTGCCCTGCGATCCTTGGCGGCGGAAGGACGTGCGCCAAACAGCTCTCCGCCTGGGGCCCAGCTGCCACTACATTTACCCAGTGTGCAGTTAGGGAGATATAGCGTCCCTGGCCGTGCTTACTGGTCCACGTATCTGTGGTTAGGTGGACCTTGCCACAGATGGCGTTGCGCAGTGCACACTTGATTTTATCGGATACTTGGTTGTGCAGGGAAGGCACGGCTCTCTTGGAGAAGTAGTGGCGGCTGGGAACAACATACTGTGGGACAGCAAGCGACATGAGCTGTTTGAAGCTGTCTGTGTCCACCAGCCTAAATGACAGCATTTCATAGGCCAGTAGTTTAGAAATGCTGGCATTCAGGGCCAGGGATCGAGGGTGGCTTCATGTCAGCAGAGAATCAGTCTGCATGTCATAGCAGAGAATGAGGCTTCACGTCAGCCACCACTGCAACAGTCCATTGGCATATATTTAGGCCCAGCACACAGGCAGAGGAGAGAGGTCCCGTAACAGACAATCTGGCTTCATGTCAGCAGAGAATCATTCTGCATGTCATAGCAGAGAATCAGGCTTCACGTCACCCAACATTGGAACAGTCCATTGGCATATATTTAGGCCCCGGCACCCAGACACAGGAGAGGTTCATTCAACTTTGGGTAGCCTCGCAATATAATGGTAAAATGAAAATAAAAATAGGATTGAATGAGGAAGTGCCCTGGAGTCCAATAATATATGGTTAAGGGGAGGTAGTTAATGTCTAATCTGGACAAGGGACGGACAGATCCTGTGGGATCCATGCCTGGTTCATTTTTATGAACGTCAGCTTGTCCACATTGGCTGTAGACAGGCGGCTGCGTTTGTCTGTAATGACGCCCCCTGCCGTGCTGAATACACGTTCAGACAAAACGCTGGCCGCCGGGCAGGCCAGCACCTCCAAGGCATAAAAGGCTAGCTCTGGCCACGTGGACAATTTAGAGACCCAGAAGTTGAATGGGGCCGAACCATCAGTCAGTACGTGGAGGGGTGTGCACACGTACTGTTCCACCATGTTAGTGAAATGTTGCCTCCTGCTAACACGTTGCGTATCAGGTGGTGGTGCAGTTAGCTGTGGCGTGTTGACAAAAGTTTTCCACATCTCTGCCATGCTAACCCTGCCCTCAAAGGAGCTGGCATTGACACAGCTGCCTTGGCGACCTCTTGCTCCTCCTCTGCCTTGGCCTTGGGCTTCCACTTGTTCCCCTGTGACATTTGGGAATGCTCTCAGTAGCGCGTCTACCAACGTGCGCTTGTACTCGCGCATCTTCCTATCACGCTCCAGTGCAGGAAGTAAGGTGGGCACATTGTCTTTGTAGCGTGGATCCAGCAGGGTGGCAACCCAGTAGTCCGCACAGGTTAAAATGTGGGCAACTCTGCTGTCGTTGCGCAGGCACTGCAGCATGTAGTCGCTCATGTGTGCCAGGCTGCCCAGGGGTAAGGACAAGCTGTCCTCTGTGGGAGGCGTATCGTCATCGTCCTGCCTTTCCCCCCAGCCACGCACCAGTGATGGACCCGAGCTGCGTTGGGTGCCACCCCGCTGTGACCATGCTTCATCCTCATCCTCCTCCACCTCCTCCTCATCCTCGTCCTCCTCGTCCTCCAGTAGTGGGCCCTGTCTGGCCACATTTGTACCTGGCCTCTGCTGTTGCCAAAAACCTCCCTCTGAGTCACTTCGAAGAGACTGGCCTGAAAGTGCTAAAAATGACCCCTCTTCCTCCTCCTCCTCCTGGGCCACCTCCTCTTGCATCATCGCCCTAAGTGTTTTCTCAAGGAGACATAGAAGTGGTATTGTAACGCTGATAACGGCATCATCGCCACTGGCCATGTTGGTGGAGTACTCGAAACAGCGCAACAGGGCACACAGGTCTCGCATGGAGGCCCAGTCATTGGTGGTGAAGTGGTGCTGTTCTGTAGTGCGACTGACCCGTGCGTGCTGCAGCTGAAACTCCACTATGGCCTGCTGCTGCTCGCACAGTCTGTCCAGCATGTGCAAGGTGGAGTTCCACCTGGTGGGCACGTCGCATATGAGGCGGTGAGCGGGAAGGCCGAAGTTACGCTGTAGCGCAGACAGGCGAGCAGCAGCAGGATGTGAACGCCGGAAGCGCGAACAGACGGCCCGCACTTTATGCAGCAGCTCTGACATGTCGGGGTAGTTGTGAATGAACTTCTGCACCACCAAATTCAGCACATGCGCCAAGCAAGGGATGTGCGTCAAATTGGCTAGTCCCAGAGCTGCAACGAGATTTCGCCCATTATCGCACACCACCAGGCCGGGCTTGAGGCTCACCGGCAGCAACCACTCGTCGGTCTGTTGTTCTATACCCCGCCACAACTCCTGTGCGGTGTGGGGCCTGTCCCCCAAACATATGAGTTTCAGAATGGCCTGCTGACGTTTACCCCGGGCTGTGCTGAAGTTGGTGGTGAAGGTGTGTGGCTGACTGGATGAGCAGGTGGAAGAAGAGGAGGAGGAAGCCGAGAAGGAGGAGGTGGCAACAGGAGGCAAAGAATGTTGCCCTGCGATCCTTGGCGGCGGAAGGACGTGCGCCAAACAGCTCTCCGCCTGGGGCCCAGCTGCCACTACATTTACCCAGTGTGCAGTTAGGGAGATATAGCGTCCCTGGCCGTGCTTACTGGTCCACGTATCTGTGGTTAGGTGGACCTTGCCACAGATGGCGTTGCGCAGTGCACACTTGATTTTATCGGATACTTGGTTGTGCAGGGAAGGCACGGCTCTCTTGGAGAAGTAGTGGCGGCTGGGAACAACATACTGTGGGACAGCAAGCGACATGAGCTGTTTGAAGCTGTCTGTGTCCACCAGCCTAAATGACAGCATTTCATAGGCCAGTAGTTTAGAAATGCTGGCATTCAGGGCCAGGGATCGAGGGTGGCTAGGTGGGAATTTATGCTTTCTCTCAAATGTTTGTGAGATGGAGAGCTGAACGCTGCCGTGTGACATGGTTGAGACGCTTGGTGACGGAGGTGGTGGTGGTGGTGTTGGTGGTACATCCCCTGTTTGCTGGGCGGCAGGTGCCAACGTTCCTCCAGAGGCGGAGGAAGAGGCCGAGGCGGCAGCAGCAGAAGAGGCCGAGGCGGCAGCAGCAGAAGAGGTAGCAGGGGAAGCCTGAGTGACTTCCTTGGTTTTAAGGTGTTTACTCCACTGCAGTTCATGCTTTGCATGCAGGTGCCTGGTCATGCAGGTTGTGCTCAGGTTCAGAACGTTAATGCCTCGCTTAAGGCTCTGATGGCACAGCGTGCAAACCACTCGGGTCTTGTCGTCAGCACATTGTTTGAAGAAGTGCCATGCCAGCGAACTCCTTGAAGCTGCCTTTGGGGTGCTCGGTCCCAGATGGCGGCGGGCAGTAGCAGGCGGAGTCTCTTGGCGGCGGGTGTTCTGCTTTTGCCCACTTCTCCCTCTTTTGCTACGCTGTTGGCTCGGTCTCACCACTGCCTCTTCCTCCGAACTGTGAAAGTCAGTGGCACGACCTTCATTCCATGTGGGGTCTAGGACCTCATCATCCCCTGCATCGTCTTCCACCCAGTCTTGATCCCTGACCTCCTGTTCAGTCTGCACACTGCAGAAAGACGCAGCAGTTGGCACCTGTGTTTCGTCATCATCAGAGACATGCTGAGGTGGTATTCCCATGTCCTCATCATCAGGAAACATAAGTGGTTGTGCGTCAGTGCATTCTATATCTTTCACCGCTAGGGAAGGGCTAGGTGGATGCCCTTGGGAAACCCTGCCAGCGGAGTCTTCAAACAGCATAAGAGACTGCTGCATAACTTGAGGCTGAGACAGTTTCCCTGGTATGCATGGGGGTGATGTGACAGACTGATGGGGTTGGTTTTCAGGCGCCATCTGTGCGCTTTCTGCAGAAGACTGGGTGGGAGATAATGTGAACGTGCTGGATCCACTGTCGGCCACCCAATTGACTAATGCCTGTACCTGCTCAGGCCTTACCATCCTTAGAACGGCATTGGGCCCCACCATATATCGCTGTAAATTCTGGCGGCTACTGGGACCTGAGGTAGTTGGTACACTAGGACGTGTGGATGTGGCAGAACGGCCACGTCCTCTCCCAGCACCAGAGGGTCCACTAACACCACCACGACCATGTCCACGTCCGCGTCCCTTACTAGATGTTTTTCTCATTGTTATGGTTCACCACAACAACAAAAATATTATTTGGCCCAATGTATTGTATTCAAATTCAGCGGGATATAAATTTGAGGCCTAGTATTTAGGCGCTGGGTGACCGGTATGGATTTACTAACAGAATTAGACTTGGAAATGCACAGTAGCGTGTGTGTGAAGTTATTCTGAATGACCCTATGTGCACCTTGAATATTATATACCCTTTTAGGGATAGATTTCAAATAGCTCTGATATAGCAGAAACCACTAAATTATGAAATTGCTAAATTGGGAATTGTATTTCAACCCAGAACAAAAAATGTGCTTTGACGGACACTAAATAACTTTCCCAGCCACAACAGGACAGCGGTAATGAGAGATTTAGCGGGATATAAATTTGAGGCCTAGTATTTAGGCGCTGGGTGACCGGTATGGATTTAGTGACAGAATTAGACTGGGATATGGCCAAAAAATAACCACACTATTGCTGGTTAAATGCACTTGGTGACGGGCGCAGCTTGCCCCTGATGTAGTATATGGCCAAAAAATGAACAGACTATTGCTGGTTAAATGCACTTGGTGTCACAGCTTGACGAACCACACTACTGAGGGTTAAATGCACTTGGTGACGGGCGCAGCTTGCCCCTGATGTAGTATATGGCCAAAAAATGAACAGACTATTGCTGGTTAAATGCACCTGGTGACGGGCGCAGCTTGCCCCTGATTTAGTATATGGCCAAAAAATGAACAGACTATTGCTGGTTAAATGCACTTGGTGTGATAGCTTGACCAACCACACTACTGAGGGTTAAATGCACTTGGTGACGGGCGCAGCTTGCCCCTGATGTAGTATATGGCCAAAAAATGAACAGACTATTGCTGGTTAAATGCACTTGGTGACGGGCGCAGCTTGCCCCTGATTTAGTATATGGCCAAAAAATGAACAGACTATTGCTGGTTAAATGCACTTGGTGTGATAGCTTGACCAACCACACTACTGAGGGTTAAATGCACTTGGTGACGGGCGCAGCTTGCCCCTGATGTAGTATATGGCCAAAAAATGAACAGACTATTTCTGGTTAAATGCACTTGGTGACGGGCGCAGCTTGCCCCTGATTTAGTATATGGCCAAAAAATGAACAGACTATTGCTGGTTAAATGCACTTGGTGTGATAGCTTGACCAACCACACTACTGAGGGTTAAATGCACTTGGTGACGGGCGCAGCTTGCCCCTGATGTAGTATATGGCCAAAAAATGAACAGACTATTGCTGGTTAAATGCACTTGGTGACGGGCGCAGCTTGCCCCTGATTTAGTATATGGCCAAAAAATGAACAGACTATTGCTGGTTAAATGCACTTGGTGTGATAGCTTGACCAACCACACTACTGAGGGTTAAATGCACTTGGTGACGGGCGCAGCTTGCCCCTGATGTAGTATATGGCCAAAAAATGAACAGACTATTGCTGGTTAAATGCACTTGGTGACAGGCGCAGCTTGCCCCTGATTTAGTATATGGCCAAAAAATGAACAGACTATTGCTGGTTAAATGCACTTGGTGTGATAGCTTGACCAACCACACTACTGAGGGTTAAATGCACTTGGTGACGGGCGCAGCTTGCCCCTGATGTAGTATATGGCCAAAAAATGAACAGACTATTGCTGGTTAAATGCACTTGGTGTCACAGCTTGACGAACCACACTACTGAGGGTTAAATGCACTTGGTGACGGGCGCAGCTTGCCCCTGATGTAGTATATGGCCAAAAAATAAACAGACTATTGCTGGTTAAATGCACTTGGTGTGACAGCTTCACCCTGATGTAGGCTTTAGCCAAAAAACAACCACACCATTGAGGGTTAAATGCACTTGGTGACAGGCGCAGCTTGCCCCTGATTTAGTATATGGCCAAAAAATGAACAGACTATTGCTGGTTAAATGCACTTGGTGTGACAGCTTCACCCTGATGTAGGCTTTAGCCAAAAAACAACCACACCATTGAGGGTTAAATGCACTTGGTCGCAGCTTGGATGCACTTGGTCGCAGCACCGCACAAGACACAAAATGGCCGCCGATCACCCCAGAAAAAAGTGACTGACAAACGGTCTGGGCAGCCTAAAAACAGTGAGTGAGCATTTGAATTTCAGCAGCTCAATGATGCACAGCTGCAGATCGATCGATTAATCAAGTGAAGTCCTTTGGAGGAGTTAATCTGCCTAATCTCGCCCTACTGTCGCATCCGCAACCTCTCCCTACGCTAATCAGAGCAGAGTGACGGGCGGCGCTATGTGACTCCAGCTTAAATAGAGGCTGGGTCACATGGTGCTCTGGCCAATCACAGCCATGCCAATAGTAGGCATGGCTGTGACGGCCTCTTGGGGCAAGTAGTATGACGCTTGTTGATTGGCTGCTTTGCAGCCTTTCAAAAAGCGCCAAGAAAGCGTCACAAAAGCGCCAAGAAAGCGACGAACACCGAACCCGAACCCGGACTTTTACGAAAATGTCCGGGTTCGGGTCCGTGTCACGGACACCCCAAAATTCGGTACGAACCCGAACTATACAGTTCGAGTTCGCTCATCCCTACACACCACCACTAGATCCATACTTCTCTATCTTGCAGTCGGATGGACTGGGTTTTTGAATGCCAGGAGAACATTGCCTGTCTGACATTGTGCCAACTGTAAAGTTTGGAAGAGGAGAAATAATGCTATGGGGTTGTTTTTCAGTGATTGGCCTCAACCCCTTAGCACCAAAGGAAATTTTAGACATTTGTATACATCCAAGTTTGTGAGCACAGTTTGTGGAATGCCTTTTCTTGTACCAACTTGACTGAGTCCCAATGCACAAATTAAGGTCCATAAAGGCATAGTTGAATTGGAATGGTTGCACTTGAATGACCTGCAAGAGGCCATTTGGAATGACCAAGAATGTAGATTGTGAGCCAGGCCCTCCCATCCAACATTAATGTCTGACCTCACTGACCTCTGGATGAACGGACACAAATTTCCACCATAGACACCCCAAAATCATGTTGAAAGCCTTCTCAGAAGAGTAAAAGCTGTTTAAGCAACAAGGGAGGGGGGGGAAGCAACTAGTATATAATGTATCTATAAATATATACAGCATATATATATATATATATATATATATATATATATATATTACGTAAAAATAACACCAAACCTGTTTGGTTGTTCACTCCCTGCTTTTTTTTTCCTGCTCACATAGCCGTATGTAGGCTCTTTTTTTGCAGAACAAGTTGTACTTTCTAATGGCACCATTTAATATTGCATACAATGTAGTGGGGAGCTGAGCAAAAACTCCAAATGGGTAAAATTGGAAAGAAAACACAATTCAGCCACAGTTTTACGAGTTTTGTTTTTACGATGTTCACTATGCGGTAAAGCTGACCTGTTACTTTATTCTCTGGGTTAGTACAATTATTGATTTTAATACTGAAAAATTAAAAACTTTGGAAAAAATATTTTCTTCTTTTCTTCGCCATACTCTGACCAAGTATGTCGCCAAGGACACATTTTTTGCAGGGCAATCTGTACTTTTTATTTATACCACTTTGGAGTGTGTATAACTTTTTGATCCCTTTAAGCAATTTCTTGAGGGAGCAGAAGTGACTAAAAAATGGCGAATAAATATTTTTATATTTTAATAGTATGGGCGTTTTTTGCATTCAGTGATGTCTTTACCTTTTCAAATGGTTTATTTTTAATTTTATTTTGTTGAAAGGGGGGGGGTTAGAATTTTCCTATTTTTTTTTTTTTTTTTACACTTTTATTTTATAGTTCCCCTAGAGAACTTAATCAAGCAATATGCATATTTCTTCTCTCATAGACCCCAATGCATTAGGGCTGGATTCTATAAGACTCCTATGGAGTTCTTCGCTATGTGCGGCAGCCTCGGATCATTGAGGAGGACCAAGGCTGCTGCACAAACCACACTCACGTTTGACAAGGGCATCTAAGGGATTAAATAATGGGTTAAATGTGTTCAATTTATGTTATCGTCAATTGCACACATTAGCCCAGGTGTCTGCCATCTTTAAAGACCCACTTGTCACTGTACATGTACGGCACTGTTCGGGAAAGGGTTAAACAGGCTGTTTGTTACCACTCGTTTACTATCCATTTACCCATAGCTATATATTTTTCTGTCACTTTGACAGTACTAATGTTGTCTTGGTGTTAATGTTCAAAAGGGTTGGATACAATCCTAAGAGAACTCATATATGACTTTTCGGGACAATCGAGGCACATCTGATATGGATCAAATTTATTTGGCCCAAATTGAATCTGATGGCCGATCAGACAGAACTGGAACCTGATTGAATTTCAGAAAATATGCTCATCACAAAATACAAGTGCTGAAAAATGTATAATGTATATTTCATCACATATTTGATCCTGTGGCTTTGGACTATTTTAAAGCCTAATGGCAAATGGTTTCATCCCTAAGTTGTGTTAAGTCTACGTATAAGTGTCTAAAAAGATCTAGTATTCACTAATGAAATCTATGTTTTACTAAAACGCTATTTTTTATTTTGTTTCAGGGAATGCTATGATGTTCCACCAATTATTTTATAATAGCTTGTGTAACCCTTAACACTCTGCTAAAGATCTCACTTCAATTGCAAGCAGGTGAGAGCCAAGTTGATGTGCCAATAACTCGATCTATGTCATTTGTAACATTTGGAACGTTTTGTCAGCCTTCTGAAAATCTCCTGTGAGCACCTCTGCCTTTCACAACCTCATTTAACAATGCAGGCTTCTATTCCCATCCCTGATGGGTGGCAATTTGCTTGTTGCTTTTAATTGCATGGAGATGCTCCTTAAGGCACCCAATTTGAGCATTTGCAAGGCTTGCCTCTGGGGGCTGATTATTAACAAAATATATATATTAATTTGAGAGCTAACAAGCTGGATGAGATTCAGGCCATACTATCAATCCGATCCTACCACAAGAGACTGAGAAATTAGATAGGGGAATCATGTAGGTTTTCACAATAGAGGCTTATTTGAACAATATGGTGAAGAGAACAGAAAGCACACATCATAATATGTGCGGCAATACATGCATATGGCCGGAACAGTAAACATGGGAACGCTTAGATGTTCATGGCTTCTCTTTAGGTGTGGTGATGATTGAAAAGCATTTCTTGTACCGGGCCATTGTGTGAGTCTCAGTACTGTGCCGTAGGGTCATTTTCTAGGTGTATACCAGTTATGGATTTATTGTGTTTGATATAAATATTCCAGAATTCTTCTGCTCTGTCACTGGCAACCTGACTCGTGATTCCTCTCTATGGTGAATATTTTCATCCATCCACTTCTAAAATATGTGTTTCACGTACTATTTATTGTTGCAAATCTTTTGAATATTTTGACTTAATGCTAGGAGAAAATGAAAAACGACTCAACAGGATGGCAAAATAATTATGCTGCATTTTTCATGTGCCGTGAACCTAACACAGAGAAGCTCTATCCATTCTTCAGACATCTGTGCATCAGAGAGAGCATGAGAATTGAATCTTTTCTAATTGTGCACTGGCTACACAATTAAAATCTCACCTTGTGCTAATAACACAGTGAAACCTATACTTAAAACCACCTGTCAAAGTAGAGAGACATCTGATAACACAGGCTGCCTGATGTACCCACTACATGCTTGTGTTTTTATCAGTTTTTTTTTTCCTGACCTGCCACAGGAGAGTGCCTGTTATCTGTGGATTAAGTACTGCTCAGTGAGAGAACAGCACAGGTAGCACGCATCAAACTTCGCCTCCTAATTAACACCACAGCACATAAATATAACAGCATGGCTGCTGGTCAGGAGAAAAACACTTCTTTGTGCAGTAGAACAGCAGCAAATGGTTCTGGCCCAAAAGTTGGTGAGATCCAGCAGAAAGTATCTCAAGCGTGGATCCGCTCCACATCATCTCAGTATGTGTCAGAGGAAATGCAATATCTAGCATAAGTTTACATTTGTTTGCAGAAATTTTATACCAAAAATTAATCATGAGTTAATAGGTGCAACCTCTATATACCTTACAAGACTACAGGCAAGGAAAGGTGGGCATTTTAGCATGGGGCTTTCCTGTGATAAATCAGGACTGCCATGTTGAACATCGGACCCTCATATGGACAAATGGTGACCAGGTTTACCTATCATTTCCTCTGTAATAGGGCTTTTAAATTTTATAAATGAAACTTACTGCCTGTTGGCCGGTCTCCCTTACAACCTCCCACTGACTAATACAATGTGGCTGCCTTTGAGTTTTGTTCTCAGTTCAAAGTACCAGATACCAGGGAGGGACAATTGCAACAACCCACAAAACTGTGGAAAGAAAGCAGATATTATTAAAAAAGCTTACTAAAATTAAAGACACAGAGTTCTGGGACCTCAAACCATTGACCATCAATAAATAGGGCACAAACTAAGAGAAACTGGAAGACTGACGAGATTTTTGCGAGGAAACCTTGAGTGAGATACTCTACTATACTATACTATGAGAAACATTTTCCTTTTGCAAATTTGCTCCTGAGGAGCACTAGGCCCAAATATTGTTCTTGTCCCCTTGCAATCACATTACCTATCATAACACCACTCCTCATTAAACCTTAACCCCTTCCTCACACAGTCATTTTTCATCCTGACGAAAAAATGAGCAAAGTTATCAAAGATTTTATTCCGTTGCTTTGCCGAATTTCACAAAGGAATTTGATTTGTTACAAATTACTCCATCACATTCCATTGTATATAGTGGGTGCAATGCATTCGCGCTGCCCCCCATCATTGATGTAAACTGCTATTTGGGTACACTGCAGGGTTTAGAAGGGAAGCCAATTATGCCTTTTGCAGCAAAGATTTTGATGGATTGGTTTACGGGCGACCTGTTGCTCTTAAACAGCCTCTGGAGACATAGTACAGGCATTTTATGACAACCATCTTTTTATTATTTTTTATCACTTGTACTATTTTATGGTACATATGACTTTTTGGTCACTTTTTATTTCACTTTTTGAAAAGCAGGATAAAGAAAAGGCAGCAACTCTGCCACTGTTATTGTGGCTTACACCATGCTGGTCAGTACAAATAAATTGATACCTATTTTATATGGTAACATAGTATATACTGTAAGGCTGAAGAAAGACATCTGTCCATCCAGTTCAACCTGTTATCCTGCAAGTTGATCCAGAGGAAGGCAAAAAAAAATCCAGATTCCAATCAGGCAATCACAATAACTCCTTAGATCAACGACCCCTCTCTAGTAATTATAGCCTATAATATTATTACACTCTAGGAATACATCCAGGCCTCTCTTATAGTGAATGGGGCCAGGTGGACTTCCGGCAGCACACGTGTGTACACTGTAGTACAGATCCGGCAGGGGAAAATAAAATGCCAGTGTGAAACTTACCTTGGACATATATGACATATCTTGTAAATATATCATAAATATCTAAAATAAGAAAATTCTAAAAAAAAAAAAAATCTAATCTCTCTAATTTGTTGTAAATATCATACTTCTACATTTTCTACCTGTAATGCTTAGTTAACACTGCCAATTATTCATTTATGGACAGAGTAGATATACAGTATATACATGGCAAGCACAAAAGGATAGTACTTAAAGCTATGGAATAAATACACAGTGCTCTTGGGCTTGTTGCACACAAACGTTTTTGTTTCTGTTCCATTTCTGCGGGTTCCGTTTGCGGTCTGTCTGCGGAACCATTAATTTCAAGGTTCTGCAAAAAAAAACTGAATGTACTCTGTATGCATTCTGTTTCCATATTTCCGTATATACGTTGCATTAAAAGATAGAGCTTGCTATTATTGTCCACAAATAACGTTCCGTGGCTCCATTCAAGTCAATGGGTCCGCAAAAAATATGAAATGCATACGGAACACATCCATATGTCATCCGTTTTTGGTGGATTCATGCCCACTTTGCCCATGTGTTTATTGTTTACAAACATTACTGTACATTACAGTAATGATTACAAATTTTATGTTTCCGTTTGCAATCCGCAAAAAAAATATTGCATACAGAAACCAAACAGAGATTTTTGGGTGAAAAAAATGAAAGGAAACGTAAAAAAAAAACGGAAACCAAAACCGGAACAACAGATCTGTGAAAAATGGACCGCAAAAGACATATGGTCGTGTGCAAGAGGCTTAAGAAGAATCTTCCGTACAAGGAAAGCAATTCCATACATGCCATTGTTTACTCTGCCTATTATGTTGCTGTATATAAAAGTTTGGTTTATGTAACATAAATTAGCACATTTTAGATTTGTATGAAATATAGAGATGGCTTTGCGGTTCGCCCGGTGGTCTTTTTGCGGCAAACTTTGCTTGTTCGATGAACAGGTGAACATATGGGGATGTCCGCCGGAGCCATATTCTTTGCATTATTCTGAACTTTGACCCATGACACATCAATCAGGTGGGAAAGGACAGCAAATTGAGATGTTTAAGCACATGGACACACCCCCTATCCTATAAATAAACCCGATCCGGCTGCCATTTTAAAATTCAGTTTTTTTGCAAGTGTAGGAAGAGTTTGCTGTGTTCAGCAGAAACAGCATTTGTGTGCGGTTCTGCTGAGATACCCCAGCTGTACAGAGGGACAAGCGCTATTGGAATAACTAATTGCAACTAGTGTGATATAACAGTTGCCCCCCCAAAAAACTAATTGAGGCAAGGATGTGATATACCTATAATATAATTTCTATATAGTGCATTTGTAATGTGCAGCATTTGTGTGCGGTTCTGCTGAGATACCGCAGCTATACAGAGGGACAAACGTCATTGAAACAACTAATTGCAACTGGTGTGATATAACAGTTGCTCCCCAAAAAAATCTGATTGAAGCAGGGGTGTGATATACCTATAATATAATTTCTGTATAGTGCATCTGTATTGTGCAGCATTTGTGTGCGGCTCTGCTGAGATACCACAGCTATACAGAGGGACAAGCGCCATTAGAACAACTAATTGCAACTGGTGTGATATACCTGTAACGGACCGTTTCAGCAGACAAGGGGTTAAAATCCGTTTAGGCGATATGCCCCTTTCTGAGAGACAGGCTACTGCAGAACACCAAACTCCCAAACTGGATACAAAATAGCACTCCAAACTGGAACCTCGCGAATAGCTGCCAGAAGACGAACAGGAAAAGCATACAGTCAGCTTACACTCCTGGCAATCAGTCTCCAACAGCATACAGGGAATCCCCCCAATGACGAGACAAGGCTCCGTGTTCAGGGTCAAGCAGTGGTCTGACTGTACTTCAGGTACAGCCTCTTTTATTCATAAAAAACAAACATAGTACTGCCCACAGGGTTTTGAAATCCAACCAATCAATATCTTACAACACACACAATGCAAGTACAGCAGCCAATCGTTCACGCCCCCTAGAGGACCATAAGGGAGACTGCGACACAGAACAGATACAACACATCCCCACGATGCATCATGGTTTCCTCCTCTCTGTCCCGGAGACAACCGAGTGCAATCCAATTATCTCTCAGGACAAAGGGAGATCGCCAATACACATGTGGAGACAACAGGACAGACATCACCATTTAAACACACAATGGGACAATGGCACAATGGCATAATAGAAACACACCCAGCATATTCCTCCCAAGCTGACAAGTTACACTTATTATAAATTGTTACAACTTTGTGAGGTTACATTGTCCATACATATAACTTACATCAATTTAAACAGTATAACTTGGGAACAAACCTATCCAAAATTCCCTGGAATAGGTTCAGGGGTTTAAAAGTTAGTATGGGCCATAATCCCGAGGCAAGAGGCGTTTAAACAGGCCTCTCCAAAACCCAGTGGCGAGCTTGGTTTCGCCACACATCTCCCCCCCCCCCAGGGAAGACTAACCATATACCTGACCTCACGCCGGTCGGTACCTGAGTTAGTCTGGCAGCCCACCCACAACCCAATACAGGACCTGTTGAATTTAGTATCCTGTCTCTGTCCAGTGAATCCACCAAGGTTATATTGGTAGCTGGTACTCCCGGTCTCTGAGTTGCTCCCTGGCTTGGAGTCGAGGTTGCTTTGTGGGCAGGGATCAGCGGGACTCTGCCCTGGTACCAGCGCTACCATGGAAGAAGCCTGGTTGGAGTCTGGTTGTTGTAGGGGGAAACCGACTGTCTCCCCTTTGGCTAAACAGCCCTGTTGCTGGGGGACAGGACCGACTGTCCCTACCCCCTGTGCTGTAAGTGCAGAGACCACGGTCCCATCTGCACTGTTGTGGGGCTTACTGTCTCCCCCTGGTGCGTTAAGCTGCCTCTGGGGAGAGGGGGTAACAAGCTCCTCTCCCATACATACTTCTAGCCGCTGGGGAGGGCGACCGACCACCTACGCTCCCAATACAGTGTCCTGCTGCTGGGGAAAGGAGACTTGGCTCTCTATTCCCTGTAGGACACTCTGCCGCTGGGGGACAGGACCGACTGTTTTTGCCCCCTGTAACTCCGTCTGCCGCTGGGGAATGGAGACTGGGCTCCCAATTCCCTGTACATCACACGGCCGCTGGGGAATGGAGACTGGGCTCCCAATTCCCAAAAAATCATGCTGCTGCTGGGGGGCAGGAACAACTACCTCTGCCCCCTGTAACTCAGCCTGCCGCTGGGGAGGGAGGACGTTGCTCTCCTCTCCCTGCATTTCACACTGCCATCCCGGCATATCACTCTGCTGCTGGGGGGCAGGAACAACTACCTCTGCCCCCTGTAACTCAGCCTGCCGCTGGGGAGGGAGAACGCTGCTCTCCTCTCCCTACACTTCACACTGCCGCTGGGGAATGGAGACTGGGCTCCCTTTGTCCCGCAACTGTAACTTCCGATGGAGGTCCACCCAACGCGGCAGATGACCGTCACCTTCTGCCCGGTATAGTAGGGTCTTGAACACTAGACTCCTCACGAACTTCACGGATTTCTCAGCTGGATTGGGTCCGAAGAAGTTCAGCCGCAACCACATCATACGGTCAAATTCCTCAACAGAGTATCTGTACTCCACTGCTGGTTCCATCCTGGTGCTTTTAGGGTTGCTGTACTGAGACATGCGTTGCCCTTAAAATCCAAAGAAATGGTGTCTCCTGTAGCTGTCCTTCTGGCTGTAGGAACGATCCCGCCGCTTGCCACCAATTGTAACGGACCGTTTCAGCAGACAAGGGGTTAAAATACGTTTAGGCGATATGCCCCTTTCTGAGAGACAGGCACAGCTACTGCAGAACACCAACCTCCCGAACTGGATACAAAATAGCACTCCAAACTGGACCCTCGCGAATAGCTGCTGGCAGACGAACAGGAAAAGCATACAATCGGCTTAGACTCCTGGCAATCAGTCTCTAACAGCATACAGGGAATCCCCCTAATAACGAGACAAGGCTCCGTGTTGAGGGTCAGCAGTGGTCTGACTGTACTTCAGATACAGCCTCTTTTATTCATAAAAAACAAACATAGTACTGCCCACAGGGTTTTGAAATCCAACCAATCAATATCTTACAACACACACAATGCAAGTACAGCAACCAATCGTTCACGCCCCCTAGAGGACCAGAAGGGAGACTGCGACACAGAACAGATACAACACATCCCCACAATGCATCATGGCTTCCTCCTCTCTGTCCCAGAGACAACCGAGGGCAATCCAATTATCTCTCAGGACAAAGGGGAGATCGCCAATACACATGTGGAGACAACAGGACAGACATCACCATTTAAACACACAATGGGACAATGGGACAATAGAACCACACCCAGCATATTACTCCCAAGCTGACAAGTTACACTTATTATAAATTGTTACAACTTTGTGAGGTTACATTGTCCATACATATAACTTACATCAATTTAAACAGTATAACTTGGGGACAAACCTATCCAAAATTCACTTGAATAGGTTCAGGGGTTTAAAAGTTAGCAAAAGTATCTCAAAGGGCCGTAATCCTGGGGCAGGAGGCTGGCAACCAGCCCCCTCCAAAACACCGTGGCAAGGTTGGTTTCGCCACAATACCAGTTCCCCAAAAAAAACTATTTAAGAGGTTCTATATACCTGATTCCACAAATACAGCTCTTCTCTAGGAATTTTGGCACAGGGTCATTTTGAAAATGACAGGCAGATGAGGCAGGCCGTTCCGCAGGGGTGGTAGGGGTCGGGCAGGTGTACCAGGCCGGAGCCTAAGTGTGAAGTTGGAGAAGGTGCGAGCGATTATGTCAAAGGATGCACCAGAGTTGGTTGAGTGGCTCACTCAGCCTTCCTCTTCTATACCCTCTTCATCCTCTGTATCAGCACTCATTCTCTGCTGTGTGCACCCCCAAAGACACCACCACCACCATAGCCCCCCCACTCAAGTCAGAGGAATTATTTCCCCATCAATTTTGAGACCTTACCGATGCACAGCCATTTTTGGCTTCGGATGAGGAAGATGAGGTAGCATCGACCACCACCCAGCGGTCTGATGACAGTACCCAGATCAGCCAAAGGAGTGTGGTCCCCGCTTTTGCTGCCTACTCTGAGATCTCTAATGTCAGTGTTCGTGAAGGTGACGATGATGACGTGTTCATGGACTTCACGTGGGTTCCCACAAGAGAAGAAAAGGAGGGGAGTTCAGAGGGAGAGATGGAGCAGCAGATCGGGAGGAGAAGGAGGAGAAGCAGGCAGAACTCGCAGTGCACAGGCAGCAAAAAGCAGACTGCAAATGTATCTGGAGCGAGCCATCCAACATTCATGGTCACATCTTGCGCTCCCAAGACGCTGGCACATTGCTCCGCAGTGTGGGCTTATTTTAACTTGTCAGCTGCTGATAATAGTGTTGACATCTGCAGCCTGTGCTGTTAACGCATACGTCGCAGTAAGCCTGTGGCTTTGTATAAGTGTGGCTTTGTGGGTTCTGATGGTGTTGCTCCGACTGGGCTCGGTGATGGGAGGCCAGGTGCCTTCTTAAGGCGATCGTCCCTAGGTCAGTGTTGACTAACCTAGGGATGACCGCCTTAAGAAGGCACCTGGCCTCCCATCACCGAGCCCAGTGGGAGCAACGCCGCCAGAACCCACAAAGCCACAATCCCGGTGCTCCACGTCCTGCCTCTTCTCCTTCTCCTCTCTCTTCCCATTTGTCCTCCACTCCACCTTCCACCATGCTGTCGTCGCATTCCTCTGGCAGAAGGCAGGCTTCCGTGGCCCAAATGTTCGAGCGTAAAAAAATGATGACGCCGAATAATCCTCTTGCCTAACGGCTGATCGCCTGCCAACTACTGCCATTTAAATTGGTGGACTCGGATCGGTGGCCTTTAGATAATTTGTGGCCATTGGCACACCACAATGGAAGGTCCCCGGAACTAAATATTTCTCCCGGAAGGGCCTCCCTGAACTATATGGCCACGTTCCACGGAAAGTTAATATATCTCTGGCACACAGTGTCTGTCCCAAGATACATCTGACCACAGACACGTGGTCTAGCAAACATGGACAGGGAAGGTACATAACTTTTTCTGCCCACTGGGTGAACCTTCTGATGGCAGTCAAGCATGTAACCCGTGGCACCCATGTGGATTTGGTGTTACCACGACAGATTGCATGCAGGCCTGCCTTTTCTTCTCCTCCTCCTCCTACTCCATCCTCCGTCTCCTCATCAGCTGACTCTTCCTTTTCCTCTGCTACCGCCTCTTCCGCTGCACCCTTAAACTCCCCAGAACCTATTCGACATGCCTAGTGAGACTTTCCATGCTGTGCTGTGGCTGTTGGGCCTGGAAGCCAAGAGCCACACCTGTCCTGCACTCCTTTCACCTCTGCGATAACAGGCCAATCAGTGGCTAACCCCGCTCAATCAGACAGTTGGTAAAGTGGTGTACGACAATGGTGCTAATCTGCTGAGCGTGCTGAAACAAAGTAAAATGACACACGTGCCGTGCATGGCACACGTTCTGAATTTGTGACTGCCCAATGCCCTGAAACTCCACCTTGAATATGCTTGATAGGCTTCTCCAGAAGAAACATGCCGTTAACGACTACCTGTACAAATTCTGTGGTAGGACAGGTTCTGGGAGCTTGTTTTCTTTTTTCACCGTGCCAGTGGCTGCTCATGCGTGAAGCATGCAGACTTCTGTGGCCATTTGATGAGATCACCAAACTGGTCATCCGTAGTAGCAATGGCACCATCAGTGACATCACATCTTACCCCTTCTTTCTGGAGCATGCATTGGGGGGGGGGGGGGTTACTCCATCTGAGACAAATCAGCAGGAGTCTGAAGAGGAGTCAGAGGTGGATGGTGCCTGGGGGAGGAGGAGGAGCAAGAAGAGCATGCTTTAAACTTTTTGGGGATCACTGGTGTTGTCCATGGATGGGGGGAGGAGACTGAGGACAACATACTTCTGGGTGATGAGCAGTAGCCAGGCCACTTCACCGCTTCCAATTTAGTGCAAAATGAAGAGGCACCCCTATATAAAAAGCATAAAGGGCAAGGACTAGTACTTGGTGTCAATGCACTTAGACCCCCGGTACAAACACAAAATGGTGGACATGTCACCAGCATCACAGAGGGCTATCAGAATGCAGCATTTCCAGGCCTTTCTGCGAGAGATGCTGCAGACGAATTTCCACTCACAGATAAATAGTTGCGAGTACCAATCCTACAGCGCATGCAAGAAGAGGGCGGTTTGAAGATGTGTTGGTCACCAACCCATCGACAGCCGCCCTCCGGATACAGCTTCAGGGAATGCCTAGACCAACAGGTCTCCGACTACATTGGGTTAACTGCTGATGTGAAAGCTCTGAAAAGCCAGGAACCCCTTGACTACTGGGTGTGCAGGCTTGACCTGTGGCCAGAGCTGGCACAATTTGCCATGAGACTCTTGGCTTGCCCCTCGTCGAGTGTCCTGTCCGCAAAAACGTTCAGTGCAGCAGGGGGGATCGTGACCGATAAGCGCAGTCGCCTAGCTCACGACAGTGTGGACTACCTCACATTTCTAAAAATGAATAAGGCATGGATCTCAGAGGAATTCAACACCTGTGACGACCACGTTTAATTGAATTTCCTCATGACAGCCCACAAATATCCGCCACCACACAGAACAAATAATGGTCCCTGTCTTATGTAAATACAGCGGCATAACAGGACTTTTCTGTCCGGTGAATGCCCAATGTTTAGGACCTCGGAGGAATTCAACACCTGTGACGACCACGTGTTATCAAATTTCAACTATTATCATTTGTTTTTTTTTCAAGAGGGGGGATTTCGTTAGCCATGTTTTTAATCCAATTTTATATTTTTTGTTCTTTTAAACATGTATTTGACATCCATTTGTACTGGCCTGCAGTAAAGTTGATTTCCAATGACCGTCTAATATACCCTACAGCCACATATTTATTTGTTCTGTCCGGTGAATGCCTAATGTTTGGGGCCTAAAGTAAACTGGCCTGCAGTAAAATTTCTATCCATTGACCGTCTAATATACCTCCAGCCACATAATCACTTGATCATTTATGTACGTTGAATGCATTATTTTGGGGGCCTGTAATCTAACTGGCCAACAGCAAAATTATTATACTGTAACCGCCTAATGTACCTCCAGCCACATTATCAATTGAGTATTTCTGTACGGTGAATGAATAATTTTTGGGGTCTGTAGTCCACTAGCCTGCGGTAAACAGCGAGAAGGTTGCGGCGCTACAGCCAGCACCACTGCCTTCTCAAACAGCTGATCGGCAGGGATCCCGGGTTTCTGACCCCCGTCGATCAGATGCTGATGATCCATCCAGTGAATAAATCATCAGTTTAAAAAAAACTGAAGAACCTCTTTAAGCTTAACAATTAAAAAGATTTTGAAAACAGCAAAGGGAACAGTAAATATTTTGGCGATTAATTAGCAAAGAGGCCACGGAAGAACAGGCCAGACATTTCTGTTATTGTTTATTCATTACCATCGTATGTATTAGCTTATTCCACCAACACCAGTGAATGTAGGATCAGCCGCGCTCAAAAGACAGCAGGGGTTCTGCACCATTCCAAAAACACAGAATTGCTATTTAACCACAAGTGAGATTTTGCATGAAAATGAGAAGAGAAAAAGTATTTGTTTATTTAAAGGATATCTGATTGGTTGATTCTATGAGAACCCCCAATTTACCTATATTGCAAGTTATCTCAGATCCCAAACATCACTTCTTCTCTACTCCCTGAGTAAGCAAATATTACTTTAAAATCTGAAGCTCTGCCTTATCATTAAAGATGATGAATGGATGCCTTACATACAAAAATAATGAAATAAATGGCTGACTGACACTATGTCTAGGCGCTGATTTCTCAACAGGGGACAACTTGAAGTTTGTCTTCAGATTTGTGTACAGGTGAAACTCAAAAAATTGAATATTTTGCAAAAGTTATTTTATTTCAGTAATGCAACTTAAAAGGTGAAACTAATATATGATATAGACTAATTACATGTAAAGTGAGATATGTAAAGTCTTTATTTGTTATAATTTGTATTATTATGGCTTTTAGCTTATGAAAACCCCAACTCACAATCTCAGAAAATTAGAATATTACATGAAATCAATAAAAAAAAGGATGTTAAATAGAAAAATGTAGGACCTCTGAAAAGTATAATCATGCATATGTACTCAGTACTTGGTTTGGCCCCTACTGCATCAATTACTGCCTCAATGTGGCATGGCATGGATGCTATCAGCCTATGGCACTTCTAAGGTGTTATGGAAGCTCATTATGCTTCAATTGCAGCCTTCAGCTCTTCTGCATTGTTCGGTCTCATGTCTCTCATCTTTCTCTTGGCAATGCCCCATAGATTCTCTGTGGGGTTCAGGTCAGGTAGTTTGCTGGCCAATCAAGCACAGTAATCCTATGGTCATTGAACCAGGTTTTGGTACTTTTGGCAGTGTGGGCAGGTGCCATGTCCTGCTGGAAAATGAAGTCACCATCTCCATAAAGCTCGTCTGCGGAAGGAAGCATGAAATGCTCCAAAATCTCCTGGTAGATGGCTGCGTTGACTCTGGACTTAATCAAGCACAGTGGACCAACACCAGCAGATGACACGGCTCCCTAAATCAACACAGACTATGGAAATTTCACACTGGACTTCAAGTATCTTGCATTGTGTGCCTCTCCATTCTTCCTCCAGACTTGGCTTTCAAATGAGATGCAAAAGTTGCTCTCATCAGAAAAGAGGACTTTAGACCACTGAGCAACAGATCAGTTCTTTTTTTCTTTAGCCAAGGTAAGACGCTTCTGACGTTTGTTGTTCAAGAGAGGCTTGACAAGAGGAATACGACATTTGAAGCCCATGACCAGGATCCGTCTGTGTGGTGGCTCTTGATGCACTAAATCCAGCCTCAGTCCACTCTTTGTGAAAGTCCCCAACACTTTTGAATGGCCTTTTCCTGACAATTCTTTCCAGGCTGCGGTCATCCCTGTGCTTGTGCACCTTTTTCTTCCACACTTGCCCCTTTCACATAACTTTCTATTAATGTGCTTTGATACAGCACTTTGGAAACATTCAACTTCTTTTGCATTTACCTTTTGAGGCTTTCCCTCCTTATGGAGGGTGTCAATGATGGTTTTCTGCACAACTGTCAGGTCAGCAGTCATTTCCATGATTGTGATTCCGACTGAACCAGACTGAGAGACAATTAAAAGGCTCAGGAACCCTTTGCAGGTGTTATTGATTAATTAGCTGACTAGAGGGTAACACTTTGAGCTTCGAATATTCAATGTTTTCACAATATTCTAATTTTCTGAGATTGTGAATTTGGGGTTTTCATAAGCTGTAAGCCATAATCATCCAAATTATAACAAATAAAGGCTTAAAATATCTCACTTTGCATGCAATGAGTCTATCTCATGTATTAGTTTCACCTCTTAAGTTGCATTACCGAAATAAATTAACTTTTGCACAATGTTAAAATTTTTCAAGTTTCACCTACAGTATATTTGAGTAAAGGTGACAGTGTTGATCGAGCACCAAAGTGCCGGGTGCTCGAGTAGAACCCCTCGGCATGCTCGGATGCTCTATCGAGCACCCAAGCACAATGGAAGTCAATGGGAGAACCTGAGCATTAAACCAGGCACCCCCTGCTCTGAAGAGGGGAGGGTGTCTGGTTAACATATAAAGATCAGAAAATGAATGGAAACACCACTGAAATGGTTCAGGAACAGCATAGGAGGTAGTGATGAACGAACATCGGCAAGGACAATCATAAGTTTGCAAACCGCGCGTCGCGGCAGGCCCCATTTACTTCAATGGCAGGCGAACCTGAAAAACCTTCAAGTCATATTTGCAGCCAGCAGACATTTACTAGAAGTATACAAATAGTCCCACAACATGGACCAGAGAGGGATCTTTGGCAAAAATTCCCACAAAAAATATGTATTTTAATCAGGGGCCATTTTTATGCGTCTTAAAGGGAAACTCTCAAAAATGTGCACTGCTGGAGCCTAGAAAGTTTTTATTTCCTATTGGTTTGATGTATACAAATGTGCAGCAATCTGCTTTTTTGTATCCTGGAGTGTCCATTTAAAGAAAAATGCATATGTTAATGTAATTATTTTTTTTTCTACTATGGAACTGTATGGTGATCGGACGACACTGTACGGCATCAGTCTGAGGCATCTGTTAAAGCATACATTTTTGCTATGCATTAAATGGATGGCAAAAATAGGATGTGAACCCAGCCCTAGTGTCAGAATAAGCACCAGTACACAGCGGAGCAGTGTGGCAGAGAAGGGAGGCTGCCATGTACTTACAGAGGACTACCTGGTCCTGGTGGTCATGAATGAGGACTGTGGTTCCCAAGGATCATTTTCTACTGGGAAATACAGGGCACGGTATAATACACTAAAATCTATATAATATAAAGATATTAGCCCTACCACCGAATAATAATACAATTAGGTGGTCATTTATTATATAGAAATACATCTATGTTAGGCGTATTTCTGACACTGATTGTGGCGCAAAGGTCCTTAGCACCGTACTCTGTATATTTTTCCCACTCATGCCAGGTCTAAAAAAGGATGGCGTGGGCAGGGAAAGTTATTGCCATCCAGTTATTGGATACCACCTCCATACATTGATCGGATAACACCTCTGTACAGTGACAGGATAACACCGCCATACCATGACCGGACAAAAGAGTATAAGAGGGCACAGTACAGGGAATGACTAGGGGCACTGCACAGGGTGTGGAAAGAGGGCACAATTCAGGGTGTAAGGGTATGGTGTGAGGGGCACAGTACAGGGTGGGGGGCACAGTCACATGACATGGGACATTAGAAGGTTCTTATGGTGAATGCGGTTCATATGTCACCATAATGAGAGGCAGAGGAGTGAGACAAGGGTGTGATTATGTGGCTAGAGATAAAAAATTTAACTTTCGGCCAGTACAGGCCCAAAAAATGAGGAAATAGGCATTCACCTGACAGCAAAGAACTTTGGATTCTGTGGCTGGAGGTACATTAGGCGGTCACAGGATACATATGTAACTGTCGGCCAGTACAGGCCCCAAAAATCTGCCAATAGGCATTCACCTGACAGCTAAGAACTTTAGATTCTGTGGCTGGAGGTACATTAGGCAGTCACAGGATAAAGATGTAACTGTCGGCCAGTACAGGTCCCAAAAATTAGGCAATAGGCATTCACCTGACAGCAATGAACTTTGGATTCTGTGGCTAGAGGTACACCTGATATTAAAGGCCTTTTATGCCGCTGTATATACATAAGGCAAGGACCATTCTTTATTCTGGGTAATTGCGGATATGTGTGGGCTGGCATGAGGAAATTCAATTACATGTGGTCATAACAGATGTTGAATTCCTCAGAGATCCATGCCTCATTCATTTTTAAATACATGAGGTAGTCCACACTGTCGTGAGCTAAGCGAGTAGGCTTATCGGTCACGATCCCCCTGCTTCGCTGCACGTCCTTTCGGACAGGACATTCAATGAGGGGCAAACCAAGAGTTCTCTGGCCAAAGGTTAAGCCTGCATACCCAGTAGTCAAGGGGTTCCTCGCCTCTCAGAGCATCCACATCATCCATTAACCCTTTGTAATCGGACACCTGTCGGTTTAGGTGTTCCCTGAGGCTGGATTCGTAGGGTGGCTGTTGATGGGTTGGCTGCAAGAATGATCTCATATTCGAAGTGACCAACACATCTTCAAACCACCCTCTTTTTGCAGGCGCAGTAGGATTGGTACTCGCACCTGTTTCGCTGTGGGTGGAAATTCCGCTGCCAGTGACTGCAACTAGTGATGGACGAACATTGTCCGGAATAATTCTCAAACATGATCGCGTGAACGCGATCAAATGTTTGCGAACAGTAAGTTTGCGGCTGGCCCCATTCACTTTAATGGCAGGCGAACCTGAAAAACCTTCAGGTCATATTTGCAGCCACCAAATACTTACTAGAAGTGCACAAAGAGTCCAACAACATGGACAGTAACATACCAGATGTATTATGCAAATTTGCGATCTCCATTCATTATTTTTTTTATTGCGAAATATTGGCAATGTAATTTTTGCCTATGCACAAAATAGGCATGACCTACTACAGCAACTGTTTTCCATAAAACCGAAGTTGGATGCGATCAGAAAAGATGGTTGGCAGCAATTTTCTTAATGTTGAGGAAAAACTCCTGATTACTGTAAGTAATTTGACATTAACCCCTTAGGGAGCCATTTTCACCTTCAGGACCAGGCCATTTTTTACAACTCTGACCAGTGTCACTTTATGTGATGATAACTTTAAAACGCTTTGACTTATCCAGGCCATTCTGAGATTTTTTTTTCGTCACATATTGTACTTCATGACACTAGTAAAATGGAGTCCAAAAAAGTTCATTTTATTTATAAAAAAACACCAAATTTGCAAAAAAAAAAGAAAAAGTTGCACATTTCCAAGTTTCAATTTCTCTACTTCTTTAATACATATTAATACCTACAAAAATAGTTATTACTTTACATTTCCCATATGTCTACTTCATGTTAGGATCATTTTGGGAATGACATTTTATTTTAGTAAGTAAATCTTGAAATTTCTCAGAAATTTTCAAAAAACTAATTTTTAAGGACCAGTTCAGGTCTGAAGTTTCTTTGTGAAGCTTACATAATAGAAAGCACCCAAAAATGACCCCATTCTAGAAACT
The DNA here is from genome assembly GCF_014858855.1 of Bufo gargarizans. NCBI lineage: Eukaryota > Metazoa > Chordata > Amphibia > Anura > Bufonidae > Bufo > Bufo gargarizans. The sequence continues at coordinate 69,290,871 of NC_058090.1, read as the reverse complement.
ACACCTCTTAAGGTATTCAAAATTGATTTTACAAACGTTGTTAACCCTTTAGGTGTTCCACAAAAATTAATGGAAAATAGAGATACAATTTCAAAATTTCACTTTTTTGACACATTTTCCATATTAATATTTTTTTCCCAGTTACAAATCAAAGGTTAACAGCCAAACAAAACTCAATATTTATGGCCCTGATTCTGTAGTTTACAGAAACACCCCATATGTGGCCCTAAACTGCTGTACGGGCACATGGCAGGGTGCAGAAGGAAAGGAATGCCATACGGTTTTAGAAGGCAGATTTTGCTAGACATTTTAGTTTTTTACACCATGCCCCATTTGAAGCCCCCCCTGATGCATTACTAGAGTAGAAACTCCATAAAAGTGACCCCATCTAAGAAACTACACCCCTCAAGGTATTCAAAACTGATTTTACAAACGTTGTTAACCCTTTAGGTGTTCCACAAGCGTTATTGGCAAATGGAGATTAAATTTCAGAATTTACATTTTTTGGCAAATTTTCCATTTTAATCAATTTTTTCCAGTAACAAAGCAAGGGTTAACAGCCGAACAAAACTCATTTTAGAAACTACGGGATAGGGTGGAAGTTTTGTTGGTACTAGTATAGGGTACATATGATTTTTGGTTGCTCTATATTACACTTTTTGTGAGGCAAGGTAACAAGAAATAGCTGTTTTGGCACTGTTTTGTTTTTTTGTTTACAAAATTCATATGACAGGTTAGATCATGTGGTATTTTTATAGAGCAGGTTGTCACGGACACGGCGATACCTAATATGTATACTTTTTTTTTATTTATGTAAGTTTTACACATTGATTTTATTTTTGAAACAAAAAAAATCATGTTTTAGTGTCTCCATATTCTGAGAGTTAGTTTTTTCAGTTTTTGGGCTTCATATGACTTTTTGATCGCTTGCTATTACACTTTTTATCATGTAAGGTGACAAACAATGGTTTATTTTGCACAGTCTTTATTTTTTATTTTTTACGGTGTTCTTCTGAGGGGTTAGATCATGTGATATGTTTATAGAGCTGGTCGATACGGATGCGACAATACCTAATATGTCTATATGTCTTTTCCCTATTTTTTTTACTATTTTTTTTACTTTATTTTTGGAAAAGGACGCTTTTTTTATTATTTTTTTTACTTGAAACTTTTATTTATTTTTTGTAAAACTTCCATTTTATTAACTTTTTTTTTCACTTTATTATTTGACCCACTCTGGGACTTTAACATTACAGGGTCTGATCCCTGTTTCAATGCAGCACGACACATCTGTATTGTGCTGTATTGAACTGTTAGTTTCTTACACTGTAAGACGCTCACAGCTCCCTAGGAGACCTAGGCCTCCGTACATGCCAGGCGCCAAGCCTTGGAATGGCTTGGGGCTGCCATGGCAACACTCGAGTCCCAGCCACAGCAGCGCGGGGACCCGATGTATGAGGTGAGGGAGCGCAAACCTCCCATATGCCGCGGTCAGCGCTGACTGCGGCATATGAGGGGTTAATCCACCGGCATCGGCGTTATCGCTGATGCTATTGGATGCAGCAGGGATCTGGCTGTCAGTAACCGCCGTATCTCTGCTGCTGATCGGGGGACCGCACGCGGGGGGGGGACGACGACGACGACTGCAGGACGAGAACGCCGGCGATTTAGAACGAGCATTCTTGTCTTGGGTTGTTAAGGGGTTAAAGCTGTGTATTTGATTACATTTCAAATGCATGTCAGAACAATCTCTTTATATGCAGATAGTGTTTAAAAAAGTGTGCCATTGTGAAAATTCCTAATGATTCGATATTTTTTTTTTTGCAGTACACACAATTTCACATTTTATAAGATTTAAAGGGAATCCGTCAACTGGTTTGACCATATTAAGCTCTCACCATTGCCATGTTTAATAAAATACCTTATCTCCTGCAGTGGTTTTCATTATTATATTCATGCTTTCATTTTGCTAAAAAGAACTATCTTTGTGTTATGCAAATAAACCCTGAACGTGCCAAGAGGGGTGTTATTCTTCACCCTCTGAGCCCAGTAATATCCCCCTGCAGTGCCTAGCCCGCCTTAGTTTATAGCCGAAGCACGCCTCCTCGCTATGTAGTATCGTCCCACATTTTAGTTTAATGGCGCTGCCCCCTCTGCTACGTCAGTTCATTCATTCAAGCCACGAACCTGAAATCTTCAGTTAGTCTGGCTAAAAATCTTGCGCAGGCGCAGTACCGCCTACTGCCTGCGCCTGTGTGATCTAACCACTCTTGAAGGCAACAGCAATAAGAAGATGTCACTGGGCTCGGCGCATGTCCAGGGACACTTTTGAGGCTGTTGCCCTCAGGAGCGGTCGGATCGCACAGGCAGTAGGCGGTACTGCGCCTGTGCGAGATTTCAGCCGGACTAACTGAAGATTACAGGTTTGTGGATTGAATAAATTAACTGACGTAGCAGAGGGGGCAGCGCCATTAAACTAGACTGTGGAACAATACTACATAGCGAGGAGGCGTGCTTGGGCTATAACCTAAGGCAGGCTAGGCACTGCAGGGGGGCGTTACTGGGCTCAGAGGGTGAAGAATAACGCCCCTCTGGGCACCTTCAGGGTTATTTGCATAACACAAAGATTGCTTTTTTAGCAAAATGAAAGCATGAATATAAGAAATATAACCACTGCAGGAGATAAGGTATTTTATTAAACATGGTAATGGTGAGAGCTTAATATGGTCAAACCAGGTGACAGATTCCCTTTAAGTAGATATTACTGATTGGTGCAATAATTCTTGTTGTAACATCACAGCACTATGTCTGTAGCATGTATGTATGGACAGCAGAGAAATATCTCTCACATGCACATTCAATCAACATGCATTGTATTGGACTCCTCAATCAGCATTTGGTGAAAAAAGGAATATAGCAATAGCACCCCTCAATCAGTATTTGGTGGAAAAAGGTGTATTGCACCCCTCAATCAGTATTTGGTGGAAAAAGATATAAAGCAATAACACCCCTCAATCAGTATTTTGCAGAAACAGGTATGTAGCACCACTCAATCCATATTTGGTGGAAAAAGGTGTATTGCACCCCTCAATCAGTATTAAGTGGAAGAAGGTATATAGCAATAGCACCCCTCAATCAGTATTTAGTGGAAGAAGGTATATGGCACCCCTCAATCAGTATTTGGCGGAAACAGGTATATAGCACCCCTAAATCAGTATTTGGCGGAAACAGGTATTTGGCACCCCTCAAGCAGTATTTTGTGGAAGCAGGTGTATTGCACCCCTCAATCAGTATTTGGTGGAAGAAGGTATATAGCAATAGCACCCCTCAAGCACCCCTCAATCAGTATTTAGTGGAATAAGGTATACGGCACCCCTCAATCAGAATTTGTTGAAAACAGTTATATAACACCCCTCAATCAGTATTTGGCAGAAACATGAATATGGCACCCCTAAATCAGTATTTGGCGGAAACAGGTATTTGGCACCCCTCAAGCAGTATTTTGTGGAAGCAGGTGTATTGCACCCCTCAATCAGTATTTGGTGGAAGAAGGTATATAGCAATAGCACCCCTCAAGCACCCCTCAATCAGTATTTAGTGGAATAAGGTATACGGCACCCCTCAATCAGAATTTGTTGAAAACAGTTATATAACACCCCTCAATCAGTATTTGGCAGAAACATGAATATGGCACCCCTCAATCAGTATTTGGCGGAAAATGGTGCATAGCACCCCTCAGTCAGTATTTGGCGGAAAATGGTAAATAGCACCACTCAATCTGTATTTGGCGGAAACAGTTATATAGCACCCCTCAATCTGGATTTTGTGGAAGAAGGTATATGGCGCCCCTCAATCAGTATTTGGTGGAAATAGGTATATAGCACCTCTCAATTAGGATTTTGTGGAAGAAGGTATATCGCAGCCCTCAACTAGTTTTTTGGGGGGCAACAGGAATATCACACCCATTGCAATTAGTTACTCCAATAGTGTTTGCCCCTCTATCTAGCTGCAGTATCGCAACAGAACCGCACACAACTGCTGCACAATAAAAATACACTATAATATAATTTGTTAAAAAGTATATTATAAATATATCACACCCCTTAGTATGTCACACCTATCAATAGAAAACCTATACCGTCCTTAAAAGGACTTTTGTGGCCCTATTAGCTAGCGTTTGGTGTCTCTAACAGTTTGTCCCTGCTCCACACAACAAGCTCTCCCTACACTGGCAAAAATCTAAATATAAAATGGCTGCCAGATCGGGTTTATTTATAGGGTAGGACGTGTGTCCATGTGTTGAAATGTCTCAATTGGATGTCCTTTTCCAACTGATGTATGTGTCATGAGTCAAAGTTCGGCGCTATGCAAAAAAATATGGCGCGTGCGAATATTGGCATAGGTTTGCATGTTCGGCGAATCGCAAAAGTTTTCAGCGAAACGACAGCCGGGCGAATCACAAGGCCATCTCTAACCGCAACAGCAGAATGCAGCATCTCTTGCAGCAAGGCCTGGAAATGCTGCATTCTGACAGCCCTCTGTGTTGCTGGTAACATGTCCGCCATTTTGTGTTTGTACTTGGGGTCTAAGCATGTTGCCACCCAGTACAGGTCATTGACCTTTATTTTTTTTATACGAGGGTCCATCTTCAAACACTGGAGCATGAAGCCCCCCATTTGCTCTAAATTGGAAGTAGTGGAGTGCCCTGACACCTGCTAATCGCCCAAGAGAATGTTGTCCTCGGTCTCCTCCCCCCAGCCACGGACAACTCCAGTGATCCCCGAAAAGTTTAAAGCCTGCTCTTCTTGCTCCTCCTCCTCCCCCCAGCCACCATCCTCCCCTGACTACTCATTAGACTCCTGCTTTGTCTCAGATGGAGTAGCCCTCTGGGAATTCATTCAGCATTGTGACTTCCTCATCTTCCTGCTCCTGCTCCTCGACGGCTTGATCAATGATACGACACAATGCACGCTCCAGAAAGAAAGTTTAAGGTACGATGTCACTGATGGTGCCCTTGCTGTGACTTACCAGTTTGGTGATCCCATCAAACGGCCACAGAAGTCTGCATGCGTTGCGCATGAGCAGCCACTGGTGCGTTGAAAATAAACAAAGCTCCCCAGAAATTGTCTTGCTGCAGTTCTTACAGGTAGTCATTAATGGCAAGTTTCTGCTGGAGCAGCCTATCAAGCATATACAAGGTGGAGTTCCAGCACGTGGGCAGTCACAAATCAGATGTCTGATGGGCAAGTGGTGTCGCCACTGAACGTCAGCAAGGCGAGCCATGACCGTGTAAGATCTTTTACTGGCCTGCCGCAAGACATTGTGGACCCCAGGGTATTTGGCAGCGAATCGCTACACGACTAAGTTCAGGACGTGTGCCATGCACGGTATGTGTGTCATTTTGCTTTGTTTCAGCACGTTCAGCAGATTGACACAGTTGTCGCACACCACTTTCCAAATTTAGCGGGGTTAGCCACTGATCGGCCTGTGACAGCAGAGCTAAAAACAGGACCGATGTGGCTCTTGGCTTCCAGGCACAACAGCCACAGCACAGCATGGCAACGTCTCACCTGGCATGTCGAATAGGTTCTTGGGAGTTTGGGGGGTGCAGCGGAAGAGGCGGTAGCAGCGGAAAAGGAGGATTCAGCCAAGGAGGAGACGGAGGATGGAGTAGGAGGAGAAGAAGAGGCCGGCCTGCATGCAATCTGTGGCGGTAACAAATCCACACGGGTGCCATTGGTTACATGATTGATGGCCATCAGAAGGTTCACCCAGTGGGCAGTAAAAGGTATGTACCTTCCCTGCCCGTCTGTGGTCAAATGTATCTTGGCACAGACACTGTGTGTCAGAGATATATTCACTTGCCACTGAACGTGGCCATATAGTTCAGGGATGCCCTTCTGGGAGAAATATTTCTTTCCAGGGACCTTCCATTGTGGTGTGCCAATGGCCAAAAAAATTTCTAGCAGTTGCGACAAGCCAGCGGTCAGCCATTGGGTAAGAAGATTATCCGGCGTCATCATTTTTTTACGCTCGAACATTTGGACCACGGAAGCCTGCCTTGTGCCAGCTGAACGCAACAACGGCACAGTGGAAGGTGGAGTGGAGGACAAATGGGAGGAGAGAGGAAAAGGAGAAGAGGCAGGACGTGGAGCACCGAAAGTGTGGCTTTGTGGGTTCTTGCTCCTACTGGGCTCTGTGATGGGTGGACAAGTGCCTTCTTAAGGCGGTCATCCCTAGGTGAGTGTTATCCTTACAGCAACTGCAGATGTAAACACTATTGTCAGCAGCTGACACGTTAAAAAAAAATCCCACACTGCGGAGCCATGTGCCGGGGTCCTGGGAGCGCAAGATGTGACCGTGCATGGTGGATAGCTATCTCCAGATACATTTGCAGTCTGCTTTTTCCTCCTGTGCACTGCAAGTGCTGCCTGCGTCTCTTCCTTCTCCTTCCTATCTGCTGCTTCGTCTCTCCCTCTGAACTCCCATCCTCTTCTTCTCTTGTGGGAACCCATGTGACGTCCATCGACACGTCATTATCGTCACCTTCACCACCACTGACATTAGAGATCTCGGAGTAGACAGCAACAGCGGGGACCACCATCCTTGGGCTGATATGGTTACTGTCGTCAGACCGCTGGGTGGCGGCCGTTGCTACCTCCTTTTCCTCACCCGATGCCAAGAATGGCTGCACATTGGTAAGGTCTGGGAATGGATGGTAAAATAATTGCTCTGCCTCGCGTGGAGGGGCTATGGTGGTGGTGGTGTTGTCTTTGCACACAGCAGAGAGTGCGAAGGGTGCAGATACGGAGGATGAGGAGGGTGCAGAAGCTGAATGTTGAGTGAGCCTCTTAACCAACTATGGTGTGTCCTTTGACATAATCGCCCGCATCTTCTCCAACTTCCCACTTAGGCTCCGGCCTGGTGCACCTGCCTGACCCCTACCACCCCTGTGGAACGACCTGCCTCTTCTTCTGCCTGTCATTTTCAAATGACCCTTTGCCAAAGTCCCTAGAGAAGAGCAGTGTTTGTGGAAGCTAATATATGGCAGGCCTCAATTAGTTGTTAGTTGAAGCTGGTATATCACCCTCAAGCAGTGGACGCAGGTATATGGAAAACCTCAACCACTATTTTGTGGAAGCTGATATATGGCAGGCCCCAATCAGTTCTTAGTTGAAGCAGGTATATCAAAACCCCCAATTTGTATTTTGTAGACGCAGGTATATGGAAAATCTCTATCATTATTTTGTGGAAGCTGATATATGGCAGGCCTCAATCAGTTGTTAATTGAAGCAGGTATATCAAAACCCGCAATCTGTATTTTGTGGACGCAGGTATATGAAAAATCTCTATCATTATTTTGTGGAAGCTGATATATTGAAGGCCTCAATCAGTTGTTAGTTGAAGCTGGTAAATCACCATCAATCACTAATTTGTGGAAGCTGATAGATCGCAGCCCTCTATCAGTATTTTCTGGAAGCATACAAATGCACTATAATATATTTTCTATGTTATAAAGTATATTCTAAGTATATCACACCCCTCTGTGTATCACACCTATCGATAGCGCAACGTTACCAGTCCTTAAAAGGTATTTTGTGGCCCTATTAGCTAGGGTTTGGTGTCCCTAAGTTCCTAACAGCATGTCCCTACTCCAAAATGAAACCTCTCCCTACACTGGCAAAACATATAATGTACAATTGCTGCCAGATCTGGTTCTGTTATAGGGGTGGGGGTGTGTCCATGTGCTGAAACGTCTCAATTGGCTTTCCTCCGGATGGATGTGTCATGGGTCAAAGTTCTGCGCGAAGCAAAAGAATATGGCAAGCGAACATCGCCATATGTTCGCATCTATGGCGGATTGCGAACGCTCAAAGTTCGACGCAAACCGACCGCCGGGCGAACCGCAAGGCCATCACTAATGGGGAGGATGTCTGGATGCATCTTGGACTCCCAGGTTGATGTTGGGAATGATGTTGTCCGAGTAGTATGCCACTTTTACAGACTGACAATAATACGCACCAAACCGAAAATAAAATTGATTTTAGAGGAAAAATTGTTAGGAAACATTCTTTCCTGTATATTTAATTGTATATAAAGTGCAAGTGCTGCCAAAAATTACAAGGAAGAGGCACTCTGATACAACTTGTATATCACATAAAGGAGGGCCTCGTTCACATTGTGGTACAATTGTTCAGGCAGTGGGACTCCTACACTCATAAAGCCTATGCCCTAAGTGAAAGGGCAGCCGCAAATTACAATGAACTGGCGCTCCAATACACCCTTTATTACACATAAAGGTAAGTATCACACACCCCCTTGAAAAATTATGATTGACGGCCTTCTGGTGACCCTCAAAAACATTAGGAGCAAGGGCCTGCTGGTGACCCTCTAAAACATTAGGGGCGAGGGCCTGCTGCTGATCCTACAATCTAAAACATTGGGGGTGAAGGTCTGCTGCTGAGCTTGTAGTGTCCCACTAGGTAGGAGTGGGCACTACACAAGGGTCAATTGGGTAGCGTGTTACTTCTACTCACAAGGGACAGTGATATTGTATTGATCTATGCATTTAATGTAAATTACTGTGTGTTTTACATGCTATGTTTCCCCTGTCATATGTTTATCAGGCCTAGTGGGGTGTAATTTAGCCTCCCAGACACTAGAGGGAGATAGGGAGCCCCTAGTATAAATGTCCAGGCCCAGACAGGGAGGGGTTAGGTCATAGTCAGGAGTCTGTGGAGACAGAAGTGAGAAGGCACCAGCCCAAGATATGCTGAGGGCCTTCTCCTGACATGCAGCTGGACAGTCCTGGTTCCTAGCTGTACCAAGAGGCTAGAAGGATTACAGCTTGCTTGGAGACCGAGTGTATTCCAGGGGACTAGAGGAGTTACCTCGTCAGCCTGAAGCTCCTGAGGCTAAGGATAGCTCAGTTGAGACACCCCAGTAGAAGGACAGGACCTCCTGGGAGAGACCTGCAGTCATTCTCAAGTCAAGTCAGGATATTTACAGCCAAGATAAGTACACTAATAGGCAGAGGAACTATAAAGCAAAGCAAGGATTAATACGGGAGAAAGAGATATATATATATTTACCAAGGATTTAAGCCAGCATTCAGGCATCCGGGCCTTGGGATTGAAACCAGACAGGAGTTCTAAAAGAACAGTGTACACTATTTCTGAGGAAAGGTACAACCTGATTCTGAGTGTATTGTGGATTTACCCTCTGAGTATCTTGCACCGAATTATACCTGCCAGTAGTTGTATTGAAGCCTGCTTGTAAAGTACTTGATATAAAGAACTGCACTACTCCCTTGATGTATAAAGTTGGACTGTTAAGTAAAGCAACGTTTGGTTCACTATACCACCTGTGTACCTAACTTATTCCAACCATAAACCGGTGTGCCACCGTCACAGGCACTGGCGTCACGAACCTTAAAGGGACCTTGCCCCAGGCACTCAAAATACCCGTAACATCCAGGGCACCTCATCCACCATCAGGCCTGGTCCCTACATACAGAGTGTGCCCCAGAGGAACCGTGTCTACCTCTCCTTCACTGCCACATGCCTGCCCAGGGTTCTCCAATACAGTGAGCAACCCTCGTTTGCCCATAACCGTGACCTCACTTCGCTATACCCTGCAGGTCTGGCGTATTGCAAGCTGACCATCTAAAACATTAGGGGCAAGGGCCTGCTGCTGATCTGACTATCTAAAACATTATGGATGAGGGCCTGCTGCTGAGCTGACCATCTAAAACATTAGGGGCGAGGGCCTGCTGCTGAGCTGACTATCTAAAACATTAGGGGCGAGGGCCTGCTGCTAAGCTGACCATAGAAAAAATTAAGGGAGAGGGCCTGCTGCTGAGTTGACCATCTGAAACATTATGGGCGGGGGCCTGCTGCTGAGCTGACGATCTAAAACATTAGGGGTGAGGGCCTGCTGCTGATTCTACAATCTAAAACATTAGAGGCGAGTGCCTGCTGCTGAGCTGACCACCGAAAAAATTATGGTTAAGGGTCTGCTGGTGAGCTTGCTCTCTAAAACATTAGAGGCGAATGCCTGCTGCTGATCTGACCATGTAAAAAATTATGGGCGAGAGCCTGCTGCTAAGTTGACCCTCTAAAACATTAGGAGCGAGGGCAGCCTATTAAGCATGTTGATATGATGGAGGAGGAGGAGGAGCACGAGAAAAGCAAGATTGAACCATATACCCTTTTTTGTGGTGGAAAGGGTGCATGGGAATATAGTGTATTCAATACACCATAAAAGCCACATTTAAAGTGCCTTTATGTTCAGCCACTTTCCTCTGGTGGAGTAGAGAAGTCAGGGGCAATCCAGGCCTTGTTCATTTTGATAAGAGTCAACCTGTCAGCATTTTCAGTTGACAGTCGCATGCGCTTATCTGTTATTATGCCCCAGCAGCACTACATATCCACTCTGACAAAACGCTGGTGGCAGGGCAGGCTAGCACCTCCAAGGCGTAGATCGCCAGTTCTTGCCACGTGTCCAGCTTGGACACCCAATAGTTGTAAGGCACAGAGGGATCATTGAGGACGCTGACAAGGTCTGCTACGTACTCCTTCACCATCTTCCAAAACTTTTCTCTCCTTGTGACACTAGGCCACGCAACAGGATGAGGTTGCTGGCGGGGTGTTAAGAAACTGTCCCAGGCCTTGGAGAGTGTTGCCCTGCCTCTGTTGGAACTGCTGTGTGTTCCCCTCGTCACCCCTCCTCGGTTGCCGAAGAAACTACATACTCTGCTGCCAGCGTTGTCAGCTGGAAATTTTTGGAGCACTTTTTCCACAAGGACCTTCTGGTATTGCACCATTTTTCTAGTCCTCTCCACCACAGGAATGAGTGATGAGAAGTTCTCTTTGTAGCGGGGGTCGAGAAGGGTGAACAAACAGTAATCGGTGTTGGCCAAAATGCGTATAACGCAAGGGTCACGGGAAAGGCAGCATAACATAAAGTCAGCCATGTGTTCCAGAGTCCCAACAGGCAAGACTTTGCTGTCCTTATCAGGTGGATTCAAAGAGTAATCCCAGCAGACTTGTTGATTTTTCAATCCATAATATTCTTTTATTCCATATAATAAAGTAGATATACAGGACGCGTTTCAGCCCTTCCAGCCTTCCTCAACTGCTGAACAGATGGAATAAACCTGCTGTGTGTACTACCCTCTGTAGCGGAGGCAACCGTCTCCTGCTCCTCCTCATCATCCAATTTGCACTGAGAAGACGAACGGAGGGTGGTCTGGCTATCACCCTATGTACTGTCTTCCTCCATTTCCGCCTCTTCCACATGCAAAGCGTCTGCCTTCATTGTGAGCAGCGAACGTTTCAGTAGACACAGAAGTGTGATGGTTACGCTGATAATAGTGGCATCGCTGCTCACCATCTGTGTTGATTCCTCAAAGTTTCTTAAAACCTCACAGAGGTCAGACATCCATGTCCACTCAGAGCTTGTGAAGAGCGGAAGCTGACTAGAAAGGCGATGCAGCTGGAATTCCACTACTACCCTCTGCTGCTCACAAAGCGTGGCCAACATGTGGAACGTGGAGTTCCAGCGCATGCTCACGTCGCAAAACAGTCGGTGTTGCAGCATTACCAGACCGGTGGCAGCTGTAGATGACTTTCAGAAGTGGGCACACGCGGGGCGCACCTTCACCAGTAGCTCAGGCAAATCGAGGTAGGTTTTGAGAAAACGCTGAACCACTAAGTTGAACACGTGGGCTAGGCATGGTATGTGTGTGAGCTTGCCGAGCTCCAAAGCTGCCACCAAGTTAAGGCCATTATCAATCACACAACCATGCCTTTTTGTAAGTTGAGTGGCGAAAGCCACAGCTCAGTATGGTCCCTTATACCCTGCCACAGCTCTGTGGCAGTGTGCTCTTTGTCAAGATGCAAGATGAGAATTCAGAGGTGGAAGTGGAGGAGGAGGTGGAGGAGGAGAAGGGGAGTTGCAGCCACTAATATAGGTGGTGGCGGAAATCCTGATGAAAGTAGGGCCCGCAATCCTTGCAATCAGTAGCACCTGTGCCATCCCAGGGTATGACTCGCGCCCTGCCTCCACAACGTTTACCCAGGGAGGCGTCATGGAAATGTAGCATCCCTGGCCAAAAGCACTTCTCCATGTGTCATTAATTAAGTGGACCTTCTCAATAACTGCGTTGGTCAGGGGACAGGTGATGTTATGGGACACATGCTGGTGTAAGGCGGGGACGGCACACCAGGAAAATAGTGGCGACTGGGGACTCAGTAATGAGGGGCGGCCACCGCCATCAGGCTGCGGAAAGCTTCAGTGTCCGCAAGCCTAAATGGGAACATTTCCAGGGCCAGCAATTTGGAAAGGTGCGCATTTAGTGCTATGTCTTGTGGGTGGGTGGCTGGGTATTTGCGCTTTCGTTCAAAGACCTAGGGTATAGACATCTGTATGCTGCGCTTGGACACAGAAGTGGATGTGCTAGCTGATGGTGCTTACGAAGGTCCAGGTACAGGGCGGGAGGCATCCAGGCCTGCGTCTTGGACAGGGGATTGGCCAGCACATAACACAGGGGAAGAGGAGGCAGTGGTGTGACCCGCAGACGCTGATTGTGGACCCAGGCATTCAGCCCACCTATTAGAGTGCTTTGATGCCAAGTGGCAGGTCATGCTGGTGGTAGTGAGGTTGCTAGTGTTCATGCCCCTGCTCATTTTTGTACGGCACAGGTTGCAATTGACAATTCTTTTATTATCCGCACTTTCCTCAAAAAAGCGCCAGTCTGCGGAACACCTACCCCTTGGCAAGGGAGATTGCCGCAAGAGGGTGCTCTGGGGAACAGTTGCGGGCCTGTTTGGTGTGGCCTGCCTTTTCCTTTTTGCCACCCCACTGCCTCTTCCAGTCTGTTGCGGTGCTACGGATCCCTCCCCCTCTGTACTCATGTCCTCGCTCGGCTTGCCACCTTCCTAGGTTGGATCAGTGATTTCATCATCCACCATCTCCTTTTCCACTTCTTCACTCTTGTCATCCTCCTGACTTGTTGACCTAACAACAACCTCACTTACTGACAACTGTGTCTCAGCCTCTCGATACACTAATTGCCATTGACTTATTGGCAACTGTGTCTCATCATCATCATCCACCCCCTGAAACAATAATTGCCTTTCCCCACCGTCATCTTCTTGTAACTGTGGATACTCAAGAGTTTGGGCAAAGGTGCACACGATTTCCTCATGTCCCTCTTCAAGTGGGCTTGGTGAGAGGCCCACATCAAGGAATGGCAATGAAAATAGCTTCTCGGAATATCCGAGTATGGGATCACTTGTTTGGCAAGACTCTCCATGGTGAGAGGAAGGAGGATCAGGGTGAAGATTCTGTTGACCAGACTCTTGGCTACTGACACTGGACTTGGTGGAAGACAGGGTGGTGCTTAACCGACTGGAAGCATTATCTGCTGCAATCCAACCGACTGCCTGGTCGAACTGGTCTGACTTCAAGAGTGGTGTCCTGCGCCGCCCTGAAAACTGGGACATGAAGCTAGGTATCGTGGATGAGTGTGTTTCTTATGCTCTGGAAGCAGGCACAGTTTCACCGTGCCCAGGGCCACAGCCTCTGCGTGCACCATCAGCAGCACGGCCACTTCCCCGTCCCTTACTGCTCGCCTTCTGCATATTAAATGGTATATATGCTTGCAAGTATGTCACACGCACAGTAGCGCAGGTTTTGTAAGTGTATGCGCAAATAAATTAAACTGAATATCACTGATATTTAGGATGTTCAAACGTTATACAGGAGGTGTAGCGCAGCTAATGTCGTTGTCACCAGCGGCTTATAAAAAATTACAGGGAATGTCACAGCTATTTGTGATGCGCAAACGTTATACAGGAGATGTAGCGCCGGTAATGTCGCTGCTGTCACTAGCGGCTAACATTAAACAGAAAATGTAGGGCAGGTAATGTCGCTGCTTTCACCAGCGGCTAACGTTATACATGAGATGTAGCACAGGTAATGTCGCTGCGGCTGTTGTCACCAGCGGCTAACATTATACAGGAGATGTAGTGCAGGTAATTTTGCTGCTGTCACCAGCGGCTAACGTTATACAGAAGATGTAGCGTAGGTAATGTCGCTGCTGTTACCAGTGGCTAAGAAAAAATTTCAGTCAATGTCACAGATATTTGTGATGCGGAAACGTTATACAGGAGACATAGAGCAGATGATGCCGCTGTTCGCAGCATCTACGGAAAAAGTACACTGGATGTCACAGCTATTTTAAGTATGCACACACGTTACACAGGAGATGTAGCGCAGATAATGTCGCTGTCCGCAGAGTCTACAGAAAAAAGTACACTGGATTTCACAGATATTTTTAGGATGCACAAACGTTATACAGATGTAGCGCAGGTAATGTAACTGTCCGCAGCGGACGCCGTCTACAGAAAAAGTACACTGGATGTCACAGATACTTTTATGGATGCGCACACATTACACAGGAGATGTAGCGCAGATAATGTCGCTGTCTGCAGGTTGCGCTAAAAATATATGTTGCTGCCATATACAATAGTCCTTAAAATGAGTTTTGGGTCTATAATTGCACACAATTTAGCGCAGGTTGAGCTAAAAATATATATTGCTGCCAGACACAACAATAGTCCGTAAAAGGACTTTTAGGTCTCTAACACCAACTCTGCCTAACAAAAAAAATTCAATTCAATTCCCTACACTATCTGTCCCTTCTATAGCACAGCTCTCTCTGGCTAAGACTGGCCGAACCACGTGTCATCAGGTGCTTTATAGCACCCGATGACGCGTTACGGCTAGCCAATCACTGTAATGCCATTAACTAACATAACTACGGCATTACAGTGAATGGCAGTACTTACCTGCATGTTTATTGGCTGTGTAGAAGCCAACAAACGTGCAAGGAGGAGACTCGAGCATCGCGCTCGAGCACGCGCGGTATTCGGCCGAACACCGAGATGTGCCGAGCATTGCGATCCTCGAGCCTAACTGGTGTTTGGCCGAGCATGCTTGATCAACACTAGTGACGGTCTGTTAATTAAAATTTATGATCATGGCTCACAGCATTTGTTAAGTTTAGCAGTAGCACAACTAAACTCTCACATTCTGAGTGGTGAGCAGTGGAGACAATTATTTTTGTGACTTTCCATATGATAAATAAGGGCAAAAATAACATGCTCCACAGGAATGCCCACAAAACAGCTGGATTTCTGAAACTGACACAGAGTGTTGTACTGTCGCAGCGTGTTGACAAATGTGTCTTAGCTACATGCACACGGCCGTTGTGTGTTTTGCGGTCCGCAAAACACTGATGGCGTCCGTGTGCGTTCCGCAATTTGCGGAACAGCACGGACAGCCTTTAATATAACTGCCTATTCTTGTCCGCAAAGCGCGGACAAGAATAAGACAGGTTATATTTTTTTGAAGACCATGGAGCGGAGCAACTCCGTGTGCTGTCCTCATCTTTTGCGGCCCTATTGAAGTAAATGGGTCCGCATCCTGCGGCTCGGATGCAGACCAAAGCAACGGCCGTGTGCATGAGACCTTACACGTAAAACAACAGAAAAGTTTCAATTTACTCCAAAATAAAGACAAAATCGGTTTGATAAATCAGGGCCTTAGTCTTTGTATATATCAGGTACACTTACAAAGAATATTTAGACTTGCTTACAGACCTTCATTAGCCAGATATACATGTAGGTAAAAGAAAAGTCCTGTTCAGACACATGTTTTATCAGTAAATGTTAATACATGGGACACTTTGGGGGAGATTTTTCAAACTGGTGTAAAGTAGAACTGAGTTAGTTGCCCATAGCCCATAGCAACCAATACGATTCCACCTTTCATTTTCCAAAGGAGCTGTGAAAATTGAAAGATGTAATCTGTTTGGTTCTGTGGGCAACTAAGTCAGCTGTACTTTACACCAGTTTGTGAATCTCCCCCTTTAACCTTATTGAAACCTTTAGAATTGTATTAGGATGCCAGGCAAACACCAATACCTCACAGTATACAGAATTTTTCTATCCCATTATACACTGCTTATGTCCGGGGGTAATGACCACCTCTGCAGCCAGATATGAGGTGGCCAGGACAGGATCTGCTGCACATGTGTGCCTTTATGCACTCCCATGGTCCTGGCCACCAGAGAGCACTTTTTCCTATATTGTGCAAGCACGGCCACTGCTGCTGGATAGTGATGTCCCGAACTATTCGCCGGCGAATAGTTCCCAGCGAACATAGCTTGTTCGCGTTCGCTGCTGCGGGCGAACATATGCGATGTTTGGTCCGCCCCCTATACATCATCATTGAGTAAACTTTGACCCTCTACCTCACAGTCAGCAGACACATTCCAGCCAATCAGCAGCAGACCCTCCCTCCCAGACCCTGCCACCTCCAGGACAGCATTCATTTTAGATTCATTCGGAATCTGCTTTCACAGATTGAGGAGGGAGAGTGTAGCTCTGTGATTCAATAGGGAAAGCGTTAGCTAGGGCATTGTTCTGTGTCCACAGACTCATCTGCTGTAAGGACAGCATCCAGACAGCACCCCAAAAAGCCCTTTTCAGGGCTGGTACATCAGTGTGCTTTTTTTTTTTCATAAATATATATTACAGTTGCCTGGCTGCCCGTGTGTGAGAAGCTGCAGGCTCAGTCATAGACAGCACTGTGTGCACAGTGCACACCATTCATACAGGGTGTGACAGAAAATACCTTGCAGATAAAAAAAAATTATATTTAATATTTTTCTGTGATCTAATCACATTTGCAAGCCCGTGTGTGTCAGGCGCCCACACATACTGTATTGTGGCCACTGGCTAGTGGCTAGGCCTGCACTCATACCGTTACAGGGTGTGACTCACTCAAATACCTTGCAGAAAAAAAAAATAGATTTAAAATTGAACTGTGATCTAATCACATTAGCAAGCCCGTGTGTGTCAGGCCCCCACACATACTGTATTGTGTCCACTGGCTAGTGGCTGGTTCGGCCTGCACTCATACCATTACAGGGTGTCATTCGCCCAAATACCTTTCAGAAAAAAAAATTATATTTAAAATTTAACTGTGATCTAATCACATTAGCAAGCCCGTGTGTGTCAGGTGCCCACACATACTCTATTGTGTCCACTGGCTAGTGGCTGGTTCGGCCTGCACTCATACTATTACAGGGTGTCATTCGCCCAAATACCTTTCAGAAAAAAAAATTATATTTAAAATTTAACTGTGATCTAATCACATTAGCAAGCCCGTGTGTGTCAGGCCCCCACACATACTGTATTGTGTCCACTGGCTAGTGGCTGGTTCGGCCTGCACTCATACCATTACAGGGTGTCATTCGCCCAAATACCTTTCAGAAAAAAAAATTATATTTAAAAGTTAACTGTGATCTAATCACATTAGCAAGCCCGTGTGTGTCAGGCGCCCACACATACTCTATTGTGTCCACTGACTAGTGGCTGGTTCGGCCTGCACTCATACCATTACAGGGTGTCATTCGCCCAAATACCTTTCAGAAAAAAAAATTATATTTAAAATTTAACTGTGATCTAATCACATTTGCAAGCCTGTGTGTGTCAGGCCCCCACACATACTGTATTGTGTCCACTGGCTAGTGGCTGGTTCGGCCTGCACTCATACCGTTACAGGGTGTCATTCGCCCAAATACCTTTCAGAAAAAAAAATTATATTTAAAATTTAACTGTGATCTAATCACATCAGCAAGCCCATGTGTGTCAGGCCCCCACACATACTGTATTGTGTCCACTGGCTATTGGCTAGGCCTGCACTCATACTGTTACAGACTGTACTGTGCCCACTGCCCCCACTTATATAGAGTGGCACAGTACCTTGCACGCATAGTAACACTTATCTAATAAAAAATGACAGGCAGAGGCAGGCCACGCCGCAGGGGCCGTCGTGTTCGTGGTGCTGTGATTTCCACTGGCCCTGGAATAATGCCCAGTGTTCAGAGGCCACGTACCCTAAACCCAAAAAATTCAGAGAAAATAGTTGACTGGCTTACACAGGACACCCAATCTTCAACAGCTTCCGCTAAGAACCTTGACGCACCATCCTCCTCCAGCTCAGCTTTGGTCACCACTCTCTCGCCCGCCGCCACCACCACCACTACCACCACAGCCACCACAGCCGCTTCACTTGATCCCTCAGAGGAGTTATTTACACATCAGTTGGATGTAATTAGTGATGTGCAACTATTATTTCCAGGGGATGTAGATAACAGGGATATGTCTTAGTCAGGCAGCATTACACACATGGACGTACAGTGTGATGATGATGATGATGATGTTGTACCCGCTGCTGCTTCCTTTGCTGAGGTGTCAGATACAAGTGAAGCGGTTGATGATGACGATGTGTCCATGGATGCCACGTGGGTGCCTGCTCGAAGAGAAGAAGAAGAGGGGGAAAGTTCAGAAGGGGAGACAGAGAGAAGGAGGAGACGAGTTGGAAGCAGGGGGAGGTCGTCGCAAGGAGCTAGTGGCACAGTCAAACAGCATGTATCGGCACCCGGGGTCAGCCAGACAGCACGCCAATCAACGCATGCTGTTGCCACCACCAGAATGCCGTCATTGCAAAGCTCAGCAGTGTGGCATTTTTTTTGTGTGTCTGCCTCTGACAACAGCGATGCCATTTGCAACCTGTGCCAAAAGAAACTGAGTCGTGGGAAATCCAACACCCACCTAGGTACAACTGCTTTGCGAAGGCACATGATGGCACATCACAAACGCCTATGGGATCAACACATGATGACGAGTAGAAGCAGCACACAAGCTCAAAGCCACCATCCTCCTCCTGGTCTAGCATCTTCAGCCACGTCAACCACTGCTGTCCTCCTTGCCCCCTCTCAACCACCTGCCATTCCGCCTCTCGCCTTGAGCAGTTCCATCTCATCTGCCCACAGTCAGGTGTCTGTTAAGGAAATGTTTGAGCGTAAGAAGCCAATGTCACAGAGTCACCCCCTTGCCCGGCGTCTGACAGCTGGCTTGACGGAACTCTTAGCCCGCCAGCTTTTACCATACCAGCTGGTAGAGTTTGAGGCCTTCAAAAAATTTGTCGCTATTGGGACACCACAGTGCCCGGACGAATTTTTTTTTCTTATAAGGCAATCCCAAACCTCTACTCGGTGATTGAAAAGGAAGTCATGGCATCTCTCTCATACAGTGTTGGGGCAAGGGTCCATCTGACCAGTGATACCTGGTCTGCAAAGCACGGTCAGGGTAGGTATATCACCTACACTGCGCATTGGGTCAACCTGCTGACGACTTGCAGGCAGGCCTACTGCCACCTACTCCATCCTCTTCCATAACCTCCTCGGCTGAGTCCTCTTCTGCTTCGGCGTCTGGCTGCACATCAACTGAACCCCCCCAGCTCCCCAGGGGCTATTCCACATCCCGGATACGACAGTGTCACGCTGTCTTGGGGTTGACTTGCCTGAAAGCAGAGAGCCACACAGGACCAGCACTCCTGTCCACCCTGAACGCACAGGTGGATCAGTGGCTGACCCCGCACCAACTGGAGATCGGCAAAGTGGTGTGTGACAATGGAAGCAATTTGTTGGCGGCATTGAACTTGGGCAAGTTGTCACATGTGCCGTGCATGGCACATGCGTTGAATCTCATTGTACAACGCTTTGTGTCTAAGTACCCAGGCTTACAGGACGTCCTCAAGCAGGCCAGGAAGGTGTGTGGTCATTTCAGGTGTTCCTACACGGCCATGGCGCACTTTGCAGACATTCAGCGCCGAAACAACATGCCAGTGAGGCGCTTGATTTGCGACAGCCCGACACGTTGGAATTCAACACTTCTAATGTTCGACCGCCTGCTCCAACAAGAAAAATCCGTCAACGAGTATTTGTATGACCGGGGTGCTAGGACAGCCTCTGCAGAGCTAGGAATTTTTTTGCCACGTTACTGGATGCTCATGCGCAATGCCTGTAGGCTCATGCGTCCTTTTGAGGAGGTGACAAACCTAGTCAGTCGCACCGAAGGCACCATCAGCGACCTCATCCCATTTGTTTTCTTCCTGGAGCATGCCCTGCGAAGAGTGCTGGATCAGGCTGTAGATGAGCGGGAAGAGGAAGAGTTGTGGTCACCATCACCACCAGAAACAGCCTTGTCATCATCGCTTGCCGGACCTGCGGCAACGCTGCAAGAGGAGTATGAGGAAGAGGAGTCAGAGGAGGAATGTGGCTTTGAGGAGGAGGAATACCAACCACAGCAGGCATCCCAGGGTGCTCGTTGTTGTCACCTATCTGGGACCCGTGGTCTTGTACGTGGCTGCGGGAAGAACAGACCGTCAATGACATCAGTGAGGAGGAGGAACGGGAAATGAGTAGCTCGGCATCCAACCTTGTGGAAATGGGGTCTTTCATGCTGTCATGTCTGTTGAGGGACCCTCGTATAAAAAGGATGAAGGAGAACGACCTGTACTGGGTGGCCACGCTACTAGACCCCCGGTATTAGCAGAAAGTGGCGGAAATGTTACCAAATTACCGGAAGTCAGAAAGGATGCAGCAGTTCAAAACCAAACTAAAAAATATGCTTTACACAGCTTATAAGGGGGATGTCACAGCACAACGGGAATCTAAATGGGGAAGAGGTCAAAGTAATCCTCCTCCTACCACGACCACGGCGGCAAGGACAGGACGCTTTACAGATGTGTTGTTGATGGAGGACATGCAGAGCTTTTTCAGTCCTACACATTGCCACAGCCCTTCGGGATCCAGCCTTAGAGAACGACTCGACCGACAGGTGGCAGACTACCTCGCCTTAACTGCAGATATCGACACTCTGAGGAGCGATGAACCCCTTGACTACTGGGTGTGCAGGCTTGACCTGTGGCCTGAGCTATCCCAGTTTGCAATAGAACTTCTGACCTGCCCCGCTTCAAGTGTACTGTCAGAAAGGACCTTCAGTGCAGCAGGAGGCATTGTCACTGACAAAAGAAGTCGCCTCGGTCAAAAAAGTGTTGATTACCTCACCTTCATTAAGATGACTGAGGCATGGATCCCGAAGGAACTGACAGTAGGGGATACGTTTAACTAACAAAAGGCCTGATGACATACCTTGGCCTCAAAATGGTCCCCACGCTGCTGTATTTAATGTCTGCATACCGGATGACTTACGTGAATTCTCCACCACCAACTAGGGTTCAAGCCGCAATGTTTTAGTCACCTTTCTGCCTTGAAAACATAAATTTTTCCGGCCGCTGCTACAACAGCGGCTGCAACAATAACGTTGTTTTTCAGGCTTGTGTACATGCCTAATTTTTCTGGCCTCTGGTGCTGCACTGTGGCTGCAAAAACAAAACAAAAAAAAGGCACATACAAGTGTCAATTCCCCTTTCGTGATCGGTACCATGTTGTGGTGAAGGGGCTTGCATATCACAATGAAGCTATCATCACCTCTATGAGTGTGTTGGCAATGTTGCCACACCCCAGATGATAAGGCCGTTGCTTCATTATGATCAGACCAAAAGCGATCGGGACGGCTGGATGTTTTTTCATAGAAAAAAACTTAAATTTTTTTATTTATCTTTTTTTAAGTTGTATGGGTGGATTTTTAATACATAAATAAAAAAAATCATAATAAAGTCTCTTAATAGTTTATTAGAAATAATGCAGACAATTTAAAAAATCCCCAACAATTCCAATACAAATCAAGTACAAAGCTCAGAACTAAATTATTTCAGGATGTCGTAATGGTTCGTTAATTCGACAATGGCTAATCAATTCAACACACGTCCCTGGATAGGTGACGTAACAGGGATTAAACTGATAGGAATAGGACTAGTTAAGACACCACTCATATAGGGTGTCACAGCACATTGCTCCGTGCACGCGCAGTGCCCCAACTTGGGAGTAAGAGAACCGACCAAGCTGCTTTTTCCATCTCCCGGTTACTAAAATCAATTCAGTTTGGTGTATCAGAGTTTGGTCTGTCACTGTGAAGGCAGTCGAAGATACCCGGCCTAAACTTTTTTTCACAAAAGGCAATCCCACCCTGATATGGGTCGTAACAGGGATTAAACTGATGAGAATAGTACTACAGAAAATAGCACTCATATCGGGTGTGACAGTAAATTGCACGGCGCAGATGCAGTGACCGTGGCGTGGATTCAAACAAAGGGGAGGGAGCCAGCAATTTTTTTACCATCTCCCAGTTCGAAAAATCTATTTAATAAATGGACCCCAGATTGGGGACGTAACAGGGATTAAACTGATGTGAAGAGAGAACTATAGAAAATACCACTCATATCGGGTGGGACAGTAAATTGCACGGCACAGACGCAGTGACCGTGGATTCAAACAGAGGGGGGGGGAGACAGCGTTTTTTTAACCATCTCCCCATTCGAAAAATCAATTCAATTCACCTTTCCGGGACCCTTGGTGTTGTATGTGGCTGGGTGGAGGAAGAAACCTTCAATGACATCAACGGGACATGGCTAGCTTGGTATCCAACCTTGTGCAAATGGGAAGTTTGCGGTTGGGCAAATGGACTGTTTGTGGTGGTTTGCGGTGCATTAAAAGGGGAGTTTGGTCTGTCAATGTCTGTGAAGCGGGCGTAACCCTTACACTACCTGATCGATACAACATTATACCTGATCGTATACACACAATGGATGTTTTAAACCACGTTGTTCAAAAAAAAATTGGATTGTTAGGTGATTTATGCCCTTTATGGATTAAAATCCAACTCTGCGTCAACTATGTAATTTCCCATGGGAGTCCCGGCATGCCACAGTCCAGGTGTTAGTCCCCTTGAAACAACTTTTCCATCACTATTGTGGCCAGAAAGAGTCCCTGTGGGTTTTAAAATTCGCTTGCCCATTGAAGTCAATGGTGGATTGCCCAGTTCGCCCGTTCGTGAACATTTGCGAAAATTCGTGTTCACTGTTCGCGAACTGAAAATTTCATGTTCGTGACATCTCTACTGCTGGATTGCAGGGCAGTCGGAACCCCTGGAAATGAGCAGTGTATAATCCAATTGTCCTTAATGCTTCCTTTGCTGGCTTGATTCGTTATTCTATTATAATACATTAATAAGTGCCTTGTATTGTAACTTTCTCTACATAATAAATGCCATTTGCTGAAGTGACACAACCCCTTTAATAATCGTGTTTAATTCAATAATTTTTTTATAATATTGATAGTGTTATATGATGGTGGTTTTCAGAATTTTCTGTCACCTTCTACTTAGCCCAATTTACTTCTGTGTGCCCATACTTCCAATTAAAGTGTCCAACCAAGTGTTCCAACTAGAGATGAGCGAAGTTTAGAAAATTTTGATTTGGCTACGTCGCCGAATTTCACAAATAAATTTGCTTTGTGATCAATTACTTCATTATGAAGCGCATTTCTTTGTGAGTAGCAGGCGCAATGATGGGAAGTGGTGATTGTACTGCCCCCCCCCATCATTGAACCCCTTATATGCATGGCCTCTTCGCGCTCATATGGATGAGGTGAGTAGGATTTTATTTGGCTTAATGGAAAAATCACATTTTCCCTGAAATTCGCAACAAAGTCCACTTTGGATGCTTCAACTTGTTCAACACTAGTTCCAACATATAAAAGTGTCCTTTAACATGACTCAAGTAGATAATGATGGAAAAAAGTGTAGAATGCAAGCAGTTAGTAGCACACAGCTAATGCATTTTGTAAGCATTACCCAATTTATTTCAGTACGTAAAGTGCTTGGACCACAGGATATGTGATAATGTATCCAACTGCTGGGATCCTCTGCAATAACTAGAACAGGGGTCCCCAAGTCCCATGTATGAATGGAGCAGTAGTGTGCAAGTGTGACCATCACTTGATTAACTATGGGACAGCCAAATACAACATTCAGCTTTCTCTGCCAGTCCAGTAGTAATGGTAAGACCAGTGATCAGACCCCAAATGATCATGCATTCATAACTTCTCTTCTGGATAGGTAATAAATATGGCACATGGGCCAACTCATTTAATGCTGATTTTATGATCAAAAGGATCCATATGAAACATTCATTTACCATCTATATGTGAAATTAAACATAATAAGCAATAAAACATTGTAAAACATTAACATCATCACTAGAAACTGCATTAGTACACATATCAAGACTTTATATAGTATAATTGTAATTTATTTAAAGAGCAAGACTAGATTAAGTACCATCGCCTAGAGTTAAATATTTACAACTGTATATGATTCTGGAGAAGGGTAGCAAAACAACACTTTACGATTAGAGCTTCTTTTGGTGGCTAAATCCATAAATTAAATCCCATGATGATTTAAACAACCATGCACACAATTTCTGAATCTGCAACCAATTCCTTCAACAAATGATTCATATTAAATATTTACAGCATTTTAAATAAATAAATGATGGCCAACTGTATGGATTGCCTGATCTACCTAGTCTGCTAAGCTGCTATAGAGATGCCTATACTGTACACACCTATAACCTACACACAATTACATAATATTGGAGCATGCCATAACTATAATTTGCAACTTGTTACTTTTCTGAACACTTTTCAAAAGTATCAAGGGGAAGTGGGTCGGGCTTGGTGGAAGGTGTGTGGCCTTCATAACCCATCAGATTTACTATAATTTATACTAGAAACTTACGTATGTTATTGTTCAAATCTAGATTTCAATTTCTGGCACAGACCTTTAATTAAAAAATATATATATATATATATTATACTTTATACTAACACATGCCTTTGTAATGTCTGTCTTAGTGTATCTGCCCTATCATCTTGTAATAATAAAATAGTGGAGGAGGTGCCCTTGCAGGTAAGAAGATGAAGATTTCAGGTATGAAATAAATGTGCTGGTTTGATATATGTAACTCATTACTCATTTTTCTATGTACTGGTTTCTGCATATTTGCAGCCCACTATATAGATATTAGTAATTGTAGTAATTCACAGATTTACCACTTCTGATAAGTAAATATATTTCAGTTGACTTACCTTTGAATAATGTATGTCATATTAACTTTGACATAGTAACACTGAAATGCAATGCAACATTTCAACCAAAATATAAACAGGATATGCTTTTTTTATTGTTGGAAAGTTAAAGATAAGTTTTATCCATGCACAGAAACTGTCACGACCAGGGTTACGGTCGTGACGCTTGTGGTCGCATGCGGTTGTCAGCGGTTTGTTCTGTGTCGTCAATCACAGGTGAGGTTCTGGGTTTGTTGCCTCACGTGTGGTTGACGTTGACAACATATAGTTTGGCAGTGTAGCAGCTGAAGCTAGTTGCTGGGCTGCTCACTGTGTATGCATGCGGTTGCCTATGGCAACGTGTGTTTATTTGTGTGCACTTTCATTGTCTGGTGTGCACAGGGTTTATTGTGTGTGTATTCCCATTTAGGTTGCTGTCTTCCCTTCCCTGGTGTTGGAAGGGTTAATTCCCTTCCTAGTGTGTGTGCACTGGGTGTGTCTGAGTGGGTGTGGCTACATGGGCTATTTAACCTCTGCTGTGATCAGTAGTCTGAGGGGTACTTCAGCCATCACTAGCTGGAGTCAACCTCCTGTGATATACCATCTTCCAGTGGGGGCCACCCTTGTGGTCATAAGTTATGTTACATGGTGTTATGAAGGTGTGTGTTTGGTCTCCTTGTTATTGCAGCTTATGGTCCTGGGTTCCTGTGTGATCTGTGGTGTGTGCTGTGTCCGCCATATCTTGTGGACAGCAGCGCTTCTACATAGGTTCCAGGCTTTGTGTCTGTGGCAGGTAGGTGTTACTTGTTGCATTTACCTGCCATTGCCATAAGCTTTTCATGTTTCCCTTTTTATGTAGCTTGGCCAGTGAGACTCCTGTTCTTACGTGTCTAGGAGGAACAGGTTGTCTTACCCAGCTCCTAGTCCAGGGCCACCCTGAGGGCTAGTAGGAATATTAGGTTCCAGAGTATGAGCCCTCCTACCATCAGGGTCGGCTCATACGGCTAGGAGACAGGGTCAGAATAAGGGATTGATAGGAGGTGACCTGGTCCCTGATTCCTGTCCTGGCCTTGCATCAACCATCCATCTTCTGGCATCGCACGGCTGAGGGTTTTTCCCATCCTCAGCCGTGACAGAAACACTCAAAAAGCAAAACTAATAAAACTAGGTTTCCTTGTTCAGGTTTTCAGATGACATTTTTGTAGCCAAAGTTAGTAAAGCATTCAAAAAGATGAGAAAACACAGTTGGTTTAAAAACTTGCAGAGTTAAAAAAAACAACAACACTATAATGCAGTAAGTTCAGTTCAGATGAGCAGTGGTTGGTCCTGGAAAAGCAGCTATTACCCAAAGCCCATTTCCCAGGCCGCATATGTTCTAAATACAAGAATAAATATTAGAGAGGGCTCACCTACTAATCAAGAATGGTATGGGTGCTCCTACAGGGAGGAATCACCCAATCCTCTAAAAATTATTAGGAGCAAAAATAAAAAGTAGTAGGGCACACCACCATTTGGTTCCACAAGGAGAGTTAATATAACAATATATTTATTTGTCGTGATATACAGTATTTATTCTAACATGCTAAAATATATAACTAAAAACTATTACTTTAAAATTCATAAAACACTTAAATTACAGTAATATAGTTTGGTAATTCTCTGTATTTTGACCAGAGCTTCAGGGTCTTTTATATAATAAAGTATTGTCTCTCCAAAGGGTTAATTAACCCAATCAATGTCACAATAAATAGTACTTAAATGTTGAAGATGGGTCTGGTATTTGGATACAGTCTTTTAAATAATCACTTGTATCTTTACAACTTGATCGCCACTTCACATATTCAGTGTAAGGGTCCATTCACACATCCGTTTTTTCTTTCCTGATCTGTTCCGTTTTTTGCGGAACAGATCAGGACCAGATCAGGACCCATTCATTTTCAATGGGTCCTGGAAAAAATCGGACAGCACAATGTGTGCTGTCCGTTTCCGTTGTTCCGTTCCGCATGTCCGTTTAAATATAAAACATGTCCTATTATGTTCCTGAAAAATCGGATCCTGGTACAATGCAAAGTCAATGGTTCCGCAAAAAACGGAAGACATTCGGATGTCATTCCGTATGTCTTCCGTTTTTTGCGGAATCCGTTCCTGGAAACACATAGCAAATTTTTTTTTATTTTTTATTTTTTCATTTTTTTTTCAAAGAAATCCAAACAACTTTATTTGATTATTGAAATGTATACATGTTTCCGTTTTTTGCGGATCCGCAAAAAACGGATGACATACGGAAACATTTTCAGGAACAACGGATCCGCAAAAAACGGACCGTTTTTCAGGATGAAAAAAAACAGGACGTGTGAATGGACCCTAATTCCGCTACAATGTCACTGCCTGTTTGCAAGAAAATCTTTATTTCATAGGATTAATTACCATACGCGTTTCGGAGTGGGCTACGACTCCTTCTTCAGTGGCACTGAAGGTAAGCCACTGAAGAAGGAGTCGTAGCCCACTCCGAAACGCGTATAGTAATTAATCCCATGAAATAAAGTACAGAAAGAACCGGAGGATCGAAAGCGCTTAAAGAAAAGAAAGAGGAGAGGGATCGGTGAATGTTCGTTTCTAAAGCAAAGAAAAGCTGGACATCTGCTTCTCTTTGGTGAGATTTTTCCTGGTGAGACTTAACCCTGCGTGATACAAACTAAAAGCGCAGAAAGAATATACTACCAGGCGATCTCCAATACAGCACAGCTACACACGATCACCGAAGATCCTGAATCCTGCACAAAAGACCTTTACAAGTCCTGTGGAAACTAAACCGCAATACACTGCAGCCTGCAAAGAACTTCATTGCACGTGGGACGCCACGAGTGATGTAATAAAAACCGGCACTACTCCATCCAAAACAGTGAGTAAAATAGCTCCGGTTTATTCTTGCAAACAGGCAGTGACATTGTAGCGGTATTACTGATGCAAAGAGAGGAGAGAGAGGTAGTCGGGCGGCACTGCTTGCACTGGTGATGCCGTAGTAAACCAGACCGAGATGCGGTTAAACGTGCTTCTTAATGTGGTGCTCAGCAAAAAAGATACTGTAGACAGTAGATTGCAACATGAGGAGAAGGCAGAAATAAAGTTGCGGCACTCACCAAAGTATATAACTCTTTCTTTATTGAAGCTTCCTCAAAGGGTAGCTGAAGGATCCAGGGGCGGACACAAAGTTGCGAGCGGCGACGGCCGTTTCGCGCGCAAGATCGCGCTTCCTCAGGCCATGAGCTCAGACACTTTCAAGCACATTTCTCCCTTCAAAGCCTATAGAATTGATCCCTGAAAGTATAGTATTGTAGCGGTATTACACTGTATATTACACTGAATATGTGAAGTGGCGATCAAGTTGTACAGATACAAGTGATTATTTAAAAGACTGTATCCAAATACCAGATCCATCTTCAACATTTAAGTACTATTTATTGTGACATTGATTGGGTTAATTAACCCTTTGGAGAGACAATACTTTATTATATAAAAGACCCTGAAGCTCTAGTCAAAATACAGAGAATTACCAAACTATATTACTGCAATTTAAGTGTTTTATGAAATTTTAAGTAATAGTTTTTAGTTATATATTTTAGCATGTTTGAATAAATACTGTATATCACGACAAATAAATATATTGCCATATTAACTCTCCGTGTGGAACCAAATGGTGGTGTGCCCTACTACTTTTTACTTTTTATTTATGTTCTAAATACAACTGTCCTAAGAGACCATGAAAGATGCTATGACCAAAATAGCTTGACAAACATTGGATAAATTGGCCAAACATACTGATTAAGGTGGGATTGGCTGTAGATATGTGCAGAAGCTATTTGTTCACCCATTCCACTCTTCCCATTTAAAGGGATTCTGTCAGCAATTGTGTCCATACCTAGTAACCTAGTGTGTAAGGCTCACAAAAGACATACAGTGGATATAAAAAGTCTACACACCCCTGTTAAAATGTCAGGTTTCTGTGCTGTAAAAAAATTAGACATAGGTAAATCATTTCAGAACTTTTTCCACTTTTAATGTGACCTATAAACTGTACAACTCAATTGAAAACCCAAACTGAAATCTTTTAGGTGGAGGGAAGAAAACAAAACAAAAAACTAAAATAATGTGGTTGCATAAGTGTGCACATCCTCTTATAACTGGGGATGTAGCTGTGTTCAGAATTAATCAATCACATTCAAAATCATGTTAAATAGGAGTCAGCATACACCTGCCATCATTTAAAAAGTGCCTCTGATTAACCCCAAATAAAGTTCAGCTGCTCTAGTTGGTCTTTCCTGAAATTTTCTTAGTCACATCCCTGTCACGGCCATGGCCATGGTCGCGACTCCTGAACCGCTTGCTGTTGCCTGCGGTTTGGTTGCTTGTTCAATCACAGATGAGGGCCGCTAGTTTGTTGCCTCACTTGTGGTTGCCGCTGGCAAGAATAGGTATGTGGCAGTAGAGCAGCTGGAGCTTGTTGCTAGGCTGCTTGCTGTCATAGCAGGCGGTTGTCTCTGGCAACTTGTGTGATAGGTATGCACTTTCCATGTCTGGGGTGCACGGGGGTTTATTGCGTGTGTGTATTCCCCTTTAAGTTGCTGTCTTCCCTTCCCTGGTGTTGAAAGGGTTAACTTCCTTCCTAGTGTGTGTGCACTGGGTGTGTCTGTGTGGGTGTGGCTACTTGGGCCTATATAGCCTCTGCTGAGAGCAGTAGTCAGAGCTGTACTTCCGCCATAGTCTGCTGGAGTCGTCCTCCTACTTTATACCATCTGCCAGTGAGGGCCACCCTTGTGGTCATAAATGTTTATGTGATGTTTAGTTGAGGTTGTTTTCCTTTTCATTTTTTATGCACCTATGGATCTGGGTTCCTGTGTGTTGGTGTGTGTGCTGTGTCCATTTATGTTTGGGCGTGGACATTAGTTTGTATTGCACGGGATCCAGTCAGTATTTCTGTGGCAGGTAGGTGTGGAAGTTCTTTTTATCCTCCTGCCATATCCATAGGCTGTTCATGTTCCTATCCCCTTGCAGCTTGGCCACTTTAGACTCCTGTTTCTCCGCGTCCAGGAGGAATGGGCTGTCGATCTAGCTCCTAGCTCAGGGATCTGCGGAGGGTGAGTAGGGATCTGAGGTTCCTGAGCATGAGCCCTCCTACCTTCAAGGTCGGCTCATGTAGCTAGGAGTCAAGGTCAGATTAGGGAAGCTCTAGGAGGTGACCTGCTCCCTAATTCTGTGGTCCTGGCCAAGTAGCGTCCTACTATCTTCGGGCATCGCACGGCTGAGGGTTTTCCCCATCTTCAGCCGTGATAATCCCACAGTAAAAGCCATGGTCCACACAGAGCTTCCAAAGCATTAGAGGGATCTCAGTGTTAAAAGGTATCAGTCAGGAGAAGGGTACAAAAGAATTTCCAAGGCATTAGATATACCATGGAACACAGTGAAGACAGTTATTATCAAGTGGAGAAAATATGGCACAACAGTGACATTACCAAGAACTGGACGTCCCTCCAAAATTGATAAAAGACGAGAAGAAAACTGGTTTGGGAGGCTACCAAGAGGCCTACAGCAACATTAAAGGAGCTGCAGGAATATCTTGCAAGTACTGGCTGTGTGGTACATGTGACAACAATCTCCCGTATTCTTAATATGTCTGGGCTATGAGGTAGAGTGGCAAGACGAAAGCCTTTTCTTACGAAGAAAAACAGTCAGGCTATATTTTGCTGAAACACATCTGAAGTCTCCCAAAAGCATGTGGGAAGAGGTGTTATGGTCTGATGAAACCAAGGTTGAACTTTCTCGCCATAATTCCAAAGATATGTTTGGTGAAAAAGCAACACTGCATATCACCAAAAGAACACCATACCCACAGTGAAGCATGGTGGTGGCAGCATCATGTTTTGGGGCTGTTTTTCTTCAGCTGCAACTGAGGCCTTAGTTAAGCTAGAGGGAATCATGAACAGTTTCAAATACCAGTCAATATTGGCACAAAACCTTCAGGCTTCTGCTAGAAAGCTGAACATCTTTCAGCATGACAACAACCCAAAGCATACATCCAAATAAACAAAGGAATGGCTTCACAAGAAGAAGATTAAAGTTTTGGAATGGCCCAGCCAGAGCCCAGACCTGAATCCAATTGAAAATCTGTGAGGTTATCTGAAGAGGGCTGTGCACAGGAGATGCCCTCGCAATCTGACAGATTTGGAGTGTTTTTGCAAAGAAGAGTGGGCAAATCTTGCCAAGTCAAAATGTGCCATGCTGATAGACTCATACCTAAATAGACTGACTGCTGTAATAAAATCAAAAGGTGCTTCAACAAAGTATTAGTTTAAGGGTTTGCACACTTATGCAATCATATTATTTTACTTTTATATTTTTTCTTCCCTCTACCTAAAAGATTTAAGTTTGTTTTTCAATTGAGTTGTACAGTTTATAGGTCACATTAAAGGTGGAAAAAGTTATGAAATGTCTCAATGTCTTTGTCCACTTTTTTTTACATCACAGAAACCTGACCTTTTAACAGGGGTTTATAGACTTTTTATATCCACTGTATGTCCATTCTACAAAGTTGATCCAGATAAAGGCAAAAAATGTGATGAGGTAGAAGCCAATTTTCCTCATTTTAGGAGAAAAAAATCCTTCCCGACTCTAATCAAGTAATCAGAAGGACTCCTTGGATCAACGACCCATCTCTATTAACTATAACCTGTAAAATTATTACCCTCCAGAAATACATCCAGGCCTCTCTTGAACTCTTTTAGTGAACTCACCATGACCACCTCCTCAGTCAGAGAGTTCCATAGTCTCACTGCTCTTACTGTAAATAATCCTCTACGGTTTAAAAACCTTCTTTCCCCTAGATGTAGATTATGTCCTCTCTTCACAATCCTGGGGATAAGTAGATCATTTAGATATCTCTGTATTGACCTCTAATACATTTATATATGGTTATTAGATCTCTCTTTAGTCTTTTTTTTTCTAAATAACTAATTTTGATAATCTTTCTGGGTACTGTAGTTTACTCATTCCATGTACTACTTGAATTGACCATCTTTGAACCTACTCAAATTCTGCTATGTCTTCCTTGTGCATAGGTGCCCAGAGTTGCGCTCAGTACTTAACATGCTGTCCGTCTAATTGTAAAGTGGCAGAAATATAATATACACTGAACAAAAATATAAACGCAACACTTTCGGTTTTGCTCCCATTTTTCATGAGCTGAACTCAAAGATCTGAAACATTTTCTGCATACACAAAAGACCCATTACTCTCAAATACTGTTCACAATTGTTAGTGAGCACTTCTCCTTTGTCAAGATAATCCGTCCCACCTCACAGGTGTGGCATATCAATGTACTGATTAGACAGCATGAATATTGCACAGGTGTACCTTAGACTGCCCACAATAAAAGCCAACTCTGAAATGTGCACAGTTTTGTCTTGGGGTGGGGGTCAGAAAACCAGTCAGTATCTGGTGTGGCCACCAAATGCCTCAAACAGTGCAACACATCTCCGTCGCATAGAGTTATTCAGATTGTTAATTGTGGCCTGTGGAATGTTCGTCCACTCCTCTTCAATAGCTGTACGAAGTTGCAGAATATTGCAGGAACTGGAACACTCTGTTGCATATGCTGATCCAGAGCATCCCAAACATGCTCAATGGGTGACATGTCAAGTGAGTATGGCCATGCAGAAATTCTTTATGCAAACCGATTCTTGCTGCAGTTGTCTGGGTGGCTGGTCTCAGACGATCATGGAGGTGAACATGTTAGATGTGGAGGTCCTGGGCTGGTGTGGTTACACGTGGTCTGCGGTTGTGAGGTCGGTTGGATGTTCTGCCAAATTCTTTGAAACGCCTTTGGAGACGGCTTATGGTAGAGAAATGAACATTCATTTCACAGGCAACAGCTCTGGTAGACATTCCTGCAGTCAGCATGCCAATTGCACACTCCCTCAAACTTTGCAACATCTGTGGCATTATGCTGTGTTATCAAACTGCACATTTCAGAGTGTACTTTTATTGTGGGCAGTCTAAGGCACACCTGTGAAATATGCATGCTGTTTAATCAGCACTTTGATATGCTGTGAGGTGGGATGGATTATCTCGGCAAAGGAGAAGTGCTCACCAACACAGATTTAGACATATTTGTGAACAATATTTGAGAGTAATGCGTATTTTGTGTATGTAAAAAATGTTTCAGATCTTTGAGTTCAGCTCATGCAAAATGGGAGCAAAACCGAAATTGTTTTGTTTAGATTTTTGTTCAGTGTATATACTATATAAAGAAGTAGAAAGAAGAAGTAGAAAGCTCCTCATTTGTGTTGCTCCACAAGCAAAACACCCAAGGACAACATCTGCCCAGTGTTTTCATGGGTTTCCTGTGGGTATTTTGGATTCTTCCCACTCTCCAAAGACATAGGGAATAGGTAACTTAGATTATGAGCCCCATTGTGGACACTGTGGAATATAGCAGTGCTCTATCAAATGCACAAAATGAAACCTTGTTTGCCACTTATCTATCCAGATCCATCTGTAGTAGTATACTGTGTAAATTACTTTACACAGTTTGTGTCATCTGCAAAAATTTATATTTTACAGTGCAAGTCTTCTGTCACGGCCATGGTCATGGTCGTGACTCCTGAACCGCATGCGGTTGTCAGCGGTTTTGGTTTGGTTGTCAATCACAGGTGAGGGCTGTGGTATTTGCCTCACCTGTGGTTGCTGCTGGCAACAGTATGTATGTGGCAGCATAGCAGTCTGAGCTGTATCGTGGCAGCTTGCTATGTTGTGCATGCGGTTGCGTTTGGTAATGTGTGTATGTTATGCACTTTTGTATGTCTGGTGTGCACTTGGTGTTATGTTTGGTGTGCACTGTGACATTTTCCCTTCACTGTAGCTGCCCGTGGCAACGTTTGGTTTGATTTACATGTGGTGTCAGTGTCTCGGCCTTTTGGCCGGCTCCCAGGACACGTTTGCCACACATGTCGTTGTCATCGGTAACAGCTGCAGTGAGTATTTGTGTGTATTTTCCTTTATGTGGTCTCACTACACTTCCTGGTGTTGGAAGGGTTAATTCCCTTCTGTGTGTGTGATCACTGGGTGTGTCTGAGTGGGTGTGACTACTTGGGCCTATAAAGCCTCAGTGTTAATCTCCAGTCTGAGGGGTACTTCAGCCATGGCTAGCTGGAGTAGCCTCCTCTGTTATATCACCTGCCAGTGGGGGCCACCCTTGTGGTCATAAGTTTAAGTTTATGTGATGTTCAGTAGATGTTTTCCTTTTGTTATTTGGTGTAGCTATGGATCGGGGTTCCTGTGTGTGGATGTGTGTGTGCTGTGTTCATTTTGTATTGTGTGGAGATCAGCTTGCCAGCACAGGGATCCAGTCAGCAAGGCTGTGGCAGGTGGCTGGAACTAGTGCAGTTCACCTGCCATATTCATAGGCCTGTTTGTGTTCCCCTCTTCCTTGCAGCTTGGCCAGTGAGACTCCTGTCCCTCCGTATCCAGAAGGAACAGGTCGTCTTACCCTTCTCCTAGTTCAGGGATCGGCGGAGGGTGAGTAGGGATCTGAGGTTCCTGAGCATGGGCCCTCCTACCTTCAAGGTTGGCTCATGCAGCTAGGAGTTAGGGTCGGATTAGGTATGCGTTAGGAGGTGACCTGCTCCCTAATTCTGTCGTCCTAGCCGAGCAGCCATTAACATCTTCCGTCATCGCACGGCTGAGGGTTTTCCCCATCCTCAGCCGTGACATCTTCTACAAGATCATTAATAAATATACTGAAGAGAATAGGGCACAATACTGACCCTGTGGTACCCCACTAGTGACAGTGACCCAATCTGAGTGTGTATCATTAATAACCACTAGTGATGAGCGGAAGGGGAAATATTTGAATTAGCGATATTTCGCGAATATTTTGTAAAATATTTTCGCAAATTTGACATTATTATATTATATTATTATATGTAATATTCGCGTAATGCGCACGAAATACAGGTGTGGGTCACTTATGCTACATTTTTCAAGCTGGTATACGTTTTCTGAGACTGGAGAAAATGGTTGGCACGGCAGAACATTAGAATAGCTTTATACAGTTGCAAGAAAAAGTATGTGAACCCTTTGGAATGATATGGATTTCTCCACAAATTGGTCATAAAATGTGATCTGATCTTCATCTAAGTCACAAAAATAGACAATCGCAGTCTGCTTAAACTAATAACACACAAATAATTAAATGTTACCATGTTTTTATTGAACACACCATGTAAATATTAACAGTGCAGGTGGAAAAACGATGTGAACCCTTGGATTTAATAACTGGTTGAACCTACTTTGGCAGCAATAACTTCAACCAAACGTTTCCTGTAGTTGCAGATCAGGCGTGCACAACGGTCAGGAGTAATTCTTGACCATTCTGCTTTACAGAACTGTTTCAGTTCAGCAATATTTTTGGGATGTCTGCTGTGAATAGCTTTCTTGAGGTCATGCCACAGCATCTCAATCGGGTTGAGGTCAGTACTCTGACTGAGCCACTCCAGAAGGCGTATTTTCTTCTGTTTAAGCCATTCTATTGTTGATTCACCTCTATGCTTTAGGTCGTTGTCCTGTTGCAACACCTATCTTCTGTTGAGCTTCAGCTGGTGGACAGATGGCCTTAAGTTCTCCCGCAAAATGTCTTGATAAACTTGGGAATTCATTTTTCCTTCGATGATAGCAATCCATCCAGGCCCTGACGCAGCAAAGCAGCTCCAAAGCATGATGCCCCCACCACCATACTTCACAGTTGGGATGAGGTTTTGATGTTGGTGTGCCTCTTTTTCTCCACACATAGTGTTGTGTGTTTTTTCCAAACAACTCAACTTTGGTTTCATCTGTTCACAGAATATTTTTCCAGTACTGCTGTGGAACATCCAGGTGCTCTTTTGCAAACTGTAAACATGCAGCAATGTTTTTTTTGGACAGCAGTGGCTTCCTCTGTGGTATCCTCCCATGAAATCCATTCTTGTTTAGTGTTTTACGTATAGTAGATTCGCTAAAAGGGATGTTAGCATATGCCAGAGACTTTTGTAAGTCTTTAGCTGACACTTTGGGATTCTTCTTCACCTCATTGAGAAGTCTGCGCTGTGCTCAAGCAGTCATCTTTACAGGACCGCCACTCCGAGGGAAAGTAGCAGCAGTACTGAACTTTCTCCATTTATAGGCAATTTGTTATACCGTGGACTGATGGACAGCAAGGCTTTTGGGGATACTTTTATAACCCTTTCCATCTTTATGCAAGTCAATAAGTCTTAATCGTAGGCCTTCTGAGAGCTCTTTTGTGTGAGGCATCATTCACATCAGGCAATGCTTCTTGTGAAAAGAAAACCAAGAACCGGTGTGTGTTTTTTATAGGGCAGGGCAGCTGTAACCAACACCTCCAATCTCATCTCATTGATTGGACTCCAGTTGGCTGACACCTCACTCCAATTAGCTCTTGGAGATGTCATTAGTCTAGGGGTTCACATACTTTTTCCACCTGCACAGTAAATGTTTACATGGTGTGTTCAATAAAAACATGGTAACATTTAATTATTTGCGTGTTATTCGTTTAAGCAGACGGTGATTGTCTATTGTTGTGACTTAGATGAAGATCAGATCACATTTTATGACCAATTTGTGCAGAAATCCATATCATTTTAAAGAATTCACATACTTTATCTTGCAACTGTATGTAGATAGAGTGCTCCAAAATTTTTGCGCTTGCGAATTTTCAGCAATATCTGCTACACTATAGATCAATCTAACCTACACTGACTATCTGAATTAAATATATAAGTTGACTGTCTAATGTAATAACACAAAGCACAGAGCACAGCAATGACACTGCTGTCTCTTTCATAACGGCAATAAACTTTAGAAAATAGCTGCTGGGGAGGTTCTTATATAGAAAGGGGCAGGTGACTTTTCTATTGGTTGAAAGGGATGTTGCTAAGCTGTGACAAAGCCTTCTCATTGGCCACAAGCTACAAGAAGGGAGGGATGATCACCTGATGTATACTGTGTTAAAAAAACAAAACAAAAAAAAACAACAAATATTTGTCATTACGAATATATAGCACTATATTCTAAAATATTCCCGAATTCTTTAAGTGCCAATATTCATGATAAAAATTTGCATTTTGAATATTCGTGCTTTGCACAAATAACCACCCTCAGCCAGTTTCTTACCCACATACAGACATTTTATCCCAGTCCAAGCATTCTCATTTTAAATACTAACCTTTTATGTGGTACAGTGTCAAATGCTTTGAAGAAGTCAAGCTATATTACATTCATTGACTCATCGCAGTCCAGTCTACAACATACCTCCTCATAGAACCTGATTAGATTGGTTTGACAGAATTGAATCAAGCATTATACATTAAGGGCTCTTTCACACGACTGAGATTTCCATCCAGATGGCACGAGCGTAGCGAACGCTTGGCATCCGGACTGAATCATAACCTGTTAATTTCAATGCGTATGTGTACATGATTTTTACGCCTCATCTTTGCGTTCAGGAAAAATCGCACCATGTTCTATATTGTGTGTTTGTAACACAGCGCTGGCTCCATAAAAGTCAAGGGGCTTGTGTGAAAACCTGAAGGCATCCAGATGCAATGCGTTTTTCACTGATAGTTGCTAGGAGATGTAGATTAATTTTTCTTTAGTTCTTCCCTATGAAAAATGCAAGAAATCTGGATGCAATCCGGATGGAAACAATGCAAACACTAAACATACTTGCTAAAACAAAATGATCGAACTTGTGGGAAAAACCATCTGTTTTTCCATAAACAGATCCTGACACTATTTGTATCGGTCATGTGAAATATACCTTATTTTCAGGGAGATACTTCAGGATAGCATCTCTTAAAACAGCCTTCAGTTTACTCACAACAGATGTTAGACTTACCGGGCTATATTATCCAGGATCAATTTCTGACCCCTCTTTGAATATTTCCATCACTTTTGCATGGTGCAGCCCTGTAAAACAGACTCTGTCATTGTAGAGACCTTAAAGAAGTTTTGCAGCTCCTGATATTGATGATCTACCCTCAGGATGGGTCATTAATATCTTGCAAGTGAGGGTTCAACACCCTGCAACACCAAAAATCAGCTGTTCCCTGCAGTCTTTGGTGCTGGAACTAGCACTTTTAATGGAACTGGAAGTAGCTGAGCTGCAGTAGCCCAGCATGACCACTACACTCTAAATTCTCTTCCAGCTCTTCCTTATCCATTTACAGTGCGAGTTCCAGCAGGTAACAGCTGATCATTGGTGTTGTGGGATGTCAGACCCTCACAGATAGGATATTAATTATCTATTCTGAGATCTAGGATATCAATATCAGCGGCCTGGAAAACTCCTTTAAGTATTAATTACATTACTTAATTATCTTGGGATATGGAGGTGTATGCCATTTGTACCCGGTGATTTTTAAAAATGTTAAGATGCTGCTGCACTTCATGCTGAGAGAGATAGGCATTATATCTAACAGTACATCTAATTAGCTTTCTTCTCATTGCCCTGTTCAGCTCCTCCATCATCACTCTATAAAAGGACCAACACTTTAAGCTTTACCATTTTTAACATTTATATAATTGAAGAAGAACATTTTAGGGCATGGCGGCCATTGTTGCTTTGGTGCTGTGCTGGTGGGTTGGTGGGGCACAGTGCCAGGGTGGCTTTGCCAGACAGCAGGGGTGCTGTTTGACTGCTGGGTCCTGCTGCCTGCTGGTGCGGTGCTGTGGCGCCAGTGGTCGCCGCGCAGCGCTGGGCCAAACTTAAAGTAGGTTCCCATTCAAAGAGGCAACCTTGTCGTGGTGAGTGGGCCTATGCTTTTCGATCAAATTGTATACTAATGCCTCATGTACAGCATGCAACATAGGGGTAGATATACAATAAATTGCACTGAGAAGCGATGTTAATTTTGCTGAGAAGCAGTTATTAAATAAAAGCATAGTATTGAGGATGTGTGATGCAGTTTCACTCTTATATTTTAAACATTTTAGGGTTAGTTTTACTCTCTTTGGCAATGAGCCTCTCTGTCTCCAGCTTAGCTGCCTTTATCTATCTTTTATATATTCAATTTTTCCCTTACTGTTTTAAGAGCTTCTTTGCTTCCTTTGTAATGTAAACCCTTCCTTTTAGTTATTTATTGCTCCCTTTACATTTCTGTTGATCCACATTGTTTTTTTCCCCTGTTTCTTGACTTTTTATTCCCATAAGGTATGTATCTCTCACAATGAAAATGTAGGATGCTTTTAAAAATATCCCATTTTTTGTCTGTCTGTCTCTTTTTTTTAGAACACTGTCCCAGTTAGGTTAATGGCCTCTCTAAGCTGAAGTTCATAAATTGGAAATGTATTATATTATGGTCACTGTTTCCCAGGCTGAACATCTGTTGTTCTGTCAGGTCTAATAGTTAATACTAAGTCCAGTATGGCCGTCTCTCTAGTTGAATCCTGAACCAGTTAGGAAAGGTCATTGTCTTTAGTTATTGGCAGGAACCTGTTTCCTGTAGGTTATCCACAAGTTTCAGTTTCCCAGTCTATGTCTGGGTAGTTGAATAGCAACCTCATCCCGATTTGCTGCCTCATCTGTTTTCCTTAATAGGAAATTTTCTGTGGACTTTGGTATATTAGTTGGCTTATAACAACCTCCTATCAGTATTTTATTATTCGTTTTCCCACCATGTACTTCAACACATAGTGACTCCACATGTTCAAACTCTTCCCCCGGTCAATTTTTTACCATCCTTTCTAAACATACTGTAACATTGTACGTTACCAGGCCCGGTCATAGCTATATCATAGTCCTCCACTGTCATTACTAATTCCAGTTCAAAATTTTTTGTGAGTCAGCATTGAGCCTTATTCTTCTCAATATATTTGTTAATGACCTTGTAGAAGGCTTGCACGGTAAAATAAAATTATTGCAAATTTTTTAAGATGACACTAAACTGTGTAAAGTAATTAACACGGTAGAGTACAGTATACTGCTACAGAGGGATCTGGCTATGTTGGAGGCTTGGGCAGAGAAGTGTCAGATTTTATTTATGCACTTATATAGCACTGACATTCCACAGCTATTTACAGACGCTCAAGCTGTCCCCAATGGGTCTCACAGTCTAAGTTCCCAATCAGTATGTCTTTGGAGTGTGGGAGGAAACCGATGTACCCAGAGAAAATCTACACAAACACAAGGAGAACGTACAAGCTCCATGCAGATGTTGCCCTTGGTCAGATTTGAAACTAGGTCCACAGTGCTGCAAAGCACCAGTGCTTGCTAACCACTGAGCCACCATGCAAATTAGGTTTAACACTGACAAATGTAAGGATATGCACATGGAAAGGAAAAATACATGTTCATCAATTATACTAAATGGTAAAACACTGGGTAACACTGACATGGAAAAGGACTTAGGATTATAGTGAACAGCAAACTAAGCTGTAGAAACCAGTGTCAGGCAGCTGCTGCCAAGGCCAAAAAGATAATGGGTTGCATCAAAAGGGGCATAGATGCCCGTGATGAGAACATAGTCCTACCACTTTACAAATCACTAGTGAGACCACACATGGAGTACTGTGTACAGTTCTAGGCTCCTGTGAAAAAGACAGACATAGCAGAGCTGGAGAGTTCAGAGGAGGGCATCTAAAAGATTATTAAAATTAGGGCTATTCAGTTTAGAAAACGACAACTGAGGGGAAATCTAATAACTATGTATAAATATATCAGGGGTCAGTGCAGAGGTATCTCCCATCATCTATTTATCCCCAGGACTCTGACAAGGGAAAATCCTCTGCGTCTGAAGAAAGAAGGTTTGTACACATAGAAGAGGATTCTTTACGGTAGGAGCAGTGAGACTATGGAACTCTCTGCCTGAGGAGGTGGTGATGGTGAATTCATTAAAAGAGTTCAAGAGGGGCCTGGATGCATTTCTGGAGTGTAATAATATTACAGGCTATAGCTACTAGAGATGGATTGTTGATCCACAAAGTTATTTTGATTGGAGTCGCATAATATTTTTTTTCCCATAAAATAGGGCAAATTAGCTTCTACCCCACAGGTTTTTTTTTGGTTAGTTTTTTTGCCTTACTCTGGATCAACTTGCAGGATTACAGGCTGAACTAGATGGAGAGATGTCTTTTTTCAGCCTTATAAACTATGTTACTATTGATTAGATCATGCTAATCTGCTTACAGCACTGGGCAGGGACTTAGAAGAGCCAGTTTTGTGGAGTTTTTGTAATCAGGATAAGTGTGAATGACAATCAAGAAACCAGAACATCTGCCAATCAGAGCAGAAGGGAGGAGTTTTGAAGCAGTTTAATGCAGACAGCAAAGGGCACTTCACAGTGAAACTCCGCCTCCTTGGCACTTGCTGCTGCAGAATCTGGCTGAATAAAATTCCATATTCACACTACTCCCAGAAAAAGGTTTGTACTGTTCTCCCCAGCTGCTTTCTAATGGTGTCGCATTTTAGCAAGGTCAAAACTACTGACAGACTCCCTTTAGATAAACATGCATGATCAACTGATAGAGCTGTATGTATATGTGCTCTAAGTGATTTTATCAGCTCCATATATTCTCGAAATAGCATACAAATGACCTATAGTATACAAAATAAATGTGTTGTAAGAACCAACTGTTCAAAAAGCAAAACATTCCTTAATGTAACCTACAATATAAGCAAGAATGCCCCATGCTGATTGCACTTAGAGCGGCACGAGGTCCAGATGCCAGCATGATTAGCTGTGGAAACGGTATAACAAAGTCTGATATGTATTAGCAATAATCTTGGAAAACAAATACAGCATACATTGATTTTTTTTTTGCAATATGTTTAATTCATAAGAACCAGCCAAGCCGAATTATAAATAAAATAGATTCATAGAAACATAGAACAATCCACATGTAGACACAGGAATGGTTTTAAGCAAAGCGTGACCATTTGCAAAATTAAAGTGAGATCACAAATGCTAAAACTTTGCACTAACAACATACGCATAGTCAGAGTGTGTTGCTAGGACCTTTAAAGATCAGGGCCCAAGGCATATACTCCATCCAGACACACAAGCAAATGATTTGTATAAATACTTATCAAAATATATTACAATACTAGGACAACATAGCACCCCCACAACCTGATCACTACTGTTACCACCACTGCATAGTAACTAAATAATATTACCATAATGTTACTGAATAAAAAGCATTACACAAAAACCAACAATTATACCAGAACCACCCTGTACACCATATAAGTGACTGCAGTAAAGTTAAATCTAGTGACTCACAGGTAAATGTATTTTCTGCTTCGAGTCTTCACTATTCCAGTCTATTCATCCAGCACTGACCTCAATGAAGATGTCATCCACCCATGACATGTTGCAGAGTTTGCTTTTTCAGAACCCTTCCTACTGAATGCCAACCTGCACTACTGCTACCATACATTTTGCATTATTGTCCCATTTGCTTCTTGTACTTTACTTGCTATGTGGCACAATAGCCTCTTTTCTCCCACAGAACATCCAAAGATCCCCTACATACAGATTGATCCTCATGTTCCCCATGCTTTCATGCATCTCCTGCACTTCTCCTCATTTCCCCCTCACACAGACGTTTAGTAACAAAAGTAGGCTGAAAAAAGATAGTCTATCCAGTTCACTGCAAAGGCAAAACACCCTCATGAGGTGGAAGCAAATTTTCCTCATTTTAGAGGGATACAATTCCTTCCTAACCTCAATTAAGCAATCACAATAACTCCCTGGATCAATGAGCCTTCTCCAGAAATCTAAACTATAACCTGTAATATTATTACACTCCAGAAACACATCCAGGCCCCTCTTAAACTCTTTCAGTCAGTCCACCATCACCACCCCCTCAGGCAGAAAGTTCCATAGTCTCACTGCTCTTACAGTAAATAATCATCTTCTATGTTTGAGTAGAAATCTTCTTTCATTGTCCAAATTATCATCATTACCATTAACAATATCAGTTATTGCTTCTCCTGTACCTGCTCTGCTCCATCGTTAGCCACCCATAATGAAATGTGTGGGCAGGAGACGCGATGAACAGAGCAGAACAAGGAAAAAATAAAAAGAGAAACGCCTATGGGGTGACAATCTTTACATAAGCAACAAATCATGCAGATGTGTATATGTTCACCTTCTTTGGTTGTGCTAAACTGAGGCACAACACTAGTATGGCGCAAGGGGTGGATTTCTACACAATGGTGGATACAACTGATGTCCAGGTCCCTTTGGTAAATGTTGTCAGCCAAACAAGAGGAAAGAAAATCCACTGGAAAGACCTCAAGAACCCAATGTTGGTTCAATGCATTGTGAAGGAGATCTTTACCAGATTCCAGAAGAAATACAGTCTCTAAAAATGAAAGAACTTGCAGACACAATGCATATTGGAGCTCTTATGTTCCTTTTTTCAAGTCCAGCTAGATAGAGCTTGTAGGCTTTAGGCCAGATCCCATTGACACCTCCAAGCTTGTGTTGGTTTGTTTCCCAGAAAAGGTGCATTGCTTTCTTTCTACATCCCTCTTATCATATGTGAAACCTGAAGAGTTGCCATGCTGTCTTAGAACTGATGAGCCTAGGCGAAAAAAGCCAGACATTCTATCAGTTGCTAATCTACATTTGGTAGCAAATTTTCCACTGTATGTCTCCTGACCAACTACAACCGGGCAAGGAAGTTAACAACAATGGCAGGAACATTTAGCTGTGTACATTTTGGGGAAATAACACATGCTGCTTGTATTACACAAGTGGTAAGTTTAGTGGTGCGACACTTTTTAATAAAGTATTCTGACTTACAGAAGGTGCTTCACATGTCCAGGAGAGTGTCCGTGCATTTCAACCATTTTTATGTGGCTATGAATGTCCTATTGGACAGAACAGTCTGTCTTTCCACCACTTGATCCACGACATTCCATCTTGCTGGAATTCCACCTTGCATATGCTGGAGTATCTGTACGGGCAGCACAATGTGGTGGGCAATTACATGATGCACATAACCAGCAAAGCAGGGAGCATGTGTTATTTTGAGATCAAGCAGTTCCAGCTTACCAAGAAAATGTGTTGCGTATCTAGGCTCTTCGTAAGGGCCACCAGATTTGTGAGCCGGGACAACAGCTGCGTCAATGTCATCCTCCTGTCATATGTACTGTATATTAGAGAAAATGCTCACACTGGTATAACAAAGGATAGAGGAAGAACATCATGCTCACCGCCCTGTGCTGGTTAGGGACTCACACAGATAATGTCCCGTAGAAGAGGAAGTGAAAGAGGATGTGAAGCTACTACTGCAGGAGAAGGAAATGTTGATGGTGCAAGGGGTTATGGAGTTTTCCCAGGCACAGACTAGGCTGATGATAATGATAGCAACATTGGCCATAATCAACCATTCCAGTGCAGGGTAGAGAAAAGAACTGGGTACTAGGCATATGGTGAGCATGGGAAGCTATATGCTTGGTTGCTTATATGTTGACATGCATATAGTTAGCATCAAGCAAAGGGATGACTACTGAAAAGCCATGTTTTTAGACCCTCGCTATCAAAGAAAAATGGGAGAATGCTTTCCTAATGCTGAAAAGTAGGCAATATTATTTCAGGATATGGTCTTTACACAGCTTGCTTTTTGCCAAGCCAGCCATATGTCTGACCAGGAGGTTCCCACCCATTGTCTCTTCTAACGACAAGTGGCAGAAGTTACAGCAGCACCAATTGCAGCCAATTCAGTTTGATGGACATGGTGGAACAAGCCGCCAAGCTGACACATAACAGCAAATGGATATGCCTGAACCAGATGCAGTTTTACCTGGACTGTGCCCCTTCTCAGACACATACCCTGTTCCCTGATCCCATGGATTTCTGAGTAGGCAGACAAGAACAGTGA
Source organism: Bufo gargarizans (assembly GCF_014858855.1). Taxonomy (NCBI): domain Eukaryota; kingdom Metazoa; phylum Chordata; class Amphibia; order Anura; family Bufonidae; genus Bufo; species Bufo gargarizans. The sequence continues at coordinate 69,245,984 of NC_058090.1, read as the reverse complement.
CTGGAACTGGCCCAGTTTGCTATTGGTGTACAGAAGGTGGTGATGTCAAAGGAACAGACAAAATTGTCCTCCATAAATTCAGAAAACGTCACTTTTGAGAAGATAAATAAGGCAACTATCCATGAGGATTTTCACGCACCTCCAGCTGAGGTCAATGCATATATTTGCCATTGCTGATGGTGGCTAGTTGTTGCCAACCCGATCATGCCATTGCCACTTTCTGTGTCTTCATCATGTTTCATATTGTATTCCTGCTGCTGCCACCACCACAGTTACTGCTCCCCCTGCTGCCACTATTACTCCCCCTGCATATTTTCTGCCTTGTCTGTGAAATTCCACATCCATGCTGTCCAGCTGCTGCTCCAAGAAAAAAGAAGAAGAGATTTTTATGATATTTATTCCAAACATGCCACTGCTTCTTGAAACACTACTGTCAGTGTGTATAAACATAGGCAGGAATCTAACCCCCCCCCCCCCCATTCAGAACAAGCAACCGTTTTTTGTATACCGCTGGGTGTTTTTAAACTCCAGCAGGCATCAGCTTAAAATTAGGGAAAAGTTTTTGAAGTTTGAATTTTGAAAAGCATAACAGGTGTGTTTTTGAACAGTGTGTTTTCTAATACCATCAACAGTGTCGCTCTGATATTGTTTACTATTGCTATCTTTTCATTAGAGAGCTTGAATGGGAAGAATGAGAAAAAAATGAAAAAAAATAAAAAAAAAAATAAAGGGAAAGACAAGAGAGAGAAAAAAATGTGTCCTAGAAAATTCCAGAGTGTCATATACTAGTTTTCAGGCATTGAATTTATGCCTACCCTAATTTAATTTTCGGACTGATTCAACTAAAATTGGAGCCAAAACAAATTGAAAGTTATTAGCCCCTCTCTACTGTCAACCAATATGTTGTAGACTTCTTTTATGATGTGACATGTGGACATTCTGCTTACCGTAGTTTCTTCATGCACTTATTCTGACTCTACTGTGCCACCTAGGTTACTCTGTCTCTGGTTTTCCTCAGCAGCATTCTTGTGCCTACTATAGATATATTTACTCAATACTGTTACTTGTTTATTAGCACTACATCTCTATTTTAATTACACCCTCTGATATATTAACTCGTTTAATTTAGTGGCTTTGTACCTAATTTGTGCATAATTTTTTTTTCTATGTAACTATAATGTACATATACTGTATGTTGTATATGCTCATCCCCACAGTCAAGCTACTTCAACCTCCACCCCCTCTTTAATTACTAGCCACAACACTGATAAAACTTTCTGTCCAATCATATTGGAATCTTTGTGACTATACAATTACAGTTCCATTCTCCGATTTTTCATTTTTCTCTATGCATCTTCATGATAAGTGCTGAGTGAGAACAGGAATCAGAGTAATCAGGGTTCAGCTTCCTGCTATGGACCATTGAAGCTAGATGAAAAGTAGCGTACGAGAGGACGGTTTGTGTGTAGGGGGAGTATTTTGTGAGTAGGGGGACCACTTGAGAGAGAAATATCATAGGGAACACTTTTTATCCATGTAGAGGGAGAAGCAGCAGAGGCGGTACGGGGACCACTAGCGGTGCTGGGGCAGGGAGCGGTGTAAGTATATTACCTGTGAGGGACCTGGTACATGGAGAAGATGTTTGAGAACTTGGATAACTCCTTTAAGGTTAAGACAAATTTATCAAACAACAAGTAACATCGGATAAATGTGGCATAAAGTACTCCAGTACTCACTTCAAATATTACCCTCTTCATAATTTCCCCCCAAGAATTGTAAAAGCTTTGTAACAGAGTTTTGGGAAAAAACGCATGATTAGACAACCTCTTTGATAAAAAAAATATGCTGCTGATCGTGCACTAAAATATGCTTATTTCTCCACTTATAAATCATAGAAGCTTAGCAACAGGTTTTGGAAAAAAAAAAATGCTAAGTTGCATAACCCCTTCATCTGCGGAAAAATAAATAAGTACAAGAGAAAAAAAAAATATCCGGGGTGCCGCATCTTCTTTAAGAAAACTGATTTGAAAAAAAGGGAGATAAAACAATAGGAACAATAAAACGTGTGACGCGTTTACCCAGCAGACTGTTGGCTTTCTCAGACACATCTGAAGCTGGCAAAGTGCGCCACAAATTTTTATTGTTTTTATTGTATATTCTTTTTTTTTTTAATATATACATTTTCTTAAAGAAGAGGCAGCGCCCTCTGTTTTTTTTCTCTTGTACCTCTTGTTCATTTTAATTGAATCCTGATTAGGAACTAGCAAGAGGGAGCAACAGCCGCCTTTAAACCATCGGGTGGTGGTGAATGTGAGGATATCTATGGAGATGTATTTTTAAACTATTATGAAATAAAGCTTTCAAGATTTTATCCTCTGTGTACTGGACAATTTCTACATTTGAATAAATATATCTTCAATGTTCCTAACACTTTCCCTTTAAGACACTTTCCCTTTAAGACCCTTTTCCTCTTTATTTGCAGATAGGATGTACACATCCTATCACATCATAGCTGAGCATAGAATGACGTCTCTGCTTAGAAGCTACACAGTGTCTGATAGACTAGCCAATATCCTCCCTTCTGATTGGCTGTCTTGTGACCTTCCTTCTGCATTTTAAATAGGGCAGCTAGAATGCTTTAATCATTGATGCATCATCATGCTGTAGGGTAGCTGTAGATGCTATTTGATGGCATCATCCTGAGATAGGTCTATGTTTATATATTCAATTTTGTACATATAACCGGGAAGATGGGATCATGTAATAAAACAAGGAGGTCACTGAAATTGCATTTTTAATTGCAAACAATAAAATGCTTTAATATGGATTTCAGATGTCGCGATCAGTGATGAACGCAGCATCTGAGAAGTTCAATAACAGGGTATGGCCCAATCGCTGTTCCCTGTCATTGCACCCACTATTTAAAAGAAATGCGCTTCGTAATTTGTCACAAAGCAAATTTTTTTATGCTATTTGGCGAAACAGCCAAATCGAATTGTAGAGAACTTCACTCATCTCTAGATGCCAGAATAAGCTAATTAAGTCATCTTGAAGAATTTGTGTCCTCTGTGGGGATCTGCTCTGGTAGACAGGCTTGCGGACGCAGTATAGAGGCAACGACAATGTCTTTAACTTAAACAGCTCAGTGTTTTATTCACACATAAGGAAAGTGACAACAAAAAGTATTTTTCAAAGAAAAAACAGTCACCTTGAGTTTGGTGTTTGTTCACACCAGGCAGCAACCCAAGTCCTTGGGTGAAACAGAAGTCCACGTGCTTTCATCCAAACAAGATAGCAAGCCTTAATCCTGGCCCAAACTCTCAGGCCCCAACACAAAGACTGGCAAAGCTCCACTGTCAGAAGGAGGATAATCCACACCCAGCTGAGACTGCTGGCTGGGTTTTATATCCCTAACAAAAACCCGGCCTGGAATGTGGGGAACAGCCACCCACCCTGCACTTGGGCTGCTCCCAGTAAGAGCGGGCCCAGATCGGCTTTACAGCCACACTAAATAACCAATAGTGTCAGTCAGCACTAGCTGCCGCTGACACTTAAAATTACCGGCTCTTACCTCACCGAGGCCAGGAACCTCGGTGACACATATCTTCCGTCAATGACGGCCCCTTGCGCTTTCCTACACCTTTCATTGTATGCGGGAGCTAGTGACCCTAATCAGTGAGTAGGACAATGTCCTATATCACTACAGCTATTAAAGATAAAAAAACGACATGCTTCTGAGTGAGGTAGATAACTAATCAGTTCTTCGCCGGCATTGAGCCCTTTTGACAGAACTCAGTGCCGGAAAAGAAAAACTCAAGTGTGAAAGTACCCTTAAAGATAAAAAAACTACATACTTCTGAGTGAGGTAGATACTGGTTTTGAAACAGTATATTAACCACTTACTTTACCAGGGAGGGGAGTACGAGATAAATTCAATATACAAACTGGATTCCCAAAAAGTTGGGACACTATACAAATCGTGAATAAAAACTGAATGCAATGATGTGGAGATAGCAAATGTCGATATTTTATTTGTAATAGAACGTAGATGACAGATCAAACGTTTAATCCGAGTAAATGTATCATTTTAAAGGAAAAATACGTTGATTCAAATTTTCACGGTGTCAACAAATCCCCAAAAAGTTGGGACAAGTAGCAATAAGAGGCTGGAAAAAGTAAATTTGAGCATAACGAAGAGCTGGAAGACCAATTAACACTAATTAGATCTTTCACCTATAGAGAACATTTGGCGCATTATAAAGAGGAAGGTGCAACAAAGAAGGCCCAAGACGATTGAACAGTTAGAGGCCTGTATTAGACAAGAATGGGAGAGCATTCCTATTTCTAAACTTGAGAAACTGGTCTCCTCGGTCCCCAGACGTCTGTTGAGTGTTGTAAGAAGAAGGGGAGATGCCACACAGTGGTGAAAATGGCCTTGTCCCAACTTTTTGGGGATTTGTTGACAACATGAAATTCTGATTCAACATATTTTTCCCTTAAAATGGTACATTTTCTCAGTTTAAACTTTTGTTCTGTGATTTATGTTCTATTCTGAATAAAATATTAGAAGTTGGCACCTCCACATCATTGCATTCAGTTTTTATTCACGATTTGTATAGTGTCCTAACTGTTTTGGAATCCGGTTTGTACTTGTACCCTGACCTCTCTCGCCGAGATCACTTGACAGATGTAAAGGATTCCTTATTCCAGAGTGGTAAAACAATTGCCTATTTATATGTGCATTTTTAAGTGTATGTATGCTTGTATATCTTGCTCCTGAGGAAGGGGATTTATTTACTTCCACGAAACGTGTCAAGCTCATTTAAATTAGAATAAAGCAACCTTCTGATGCTACATCCTGTGGGGTCCCTGTTTTACTATTCTGGGATAAGGAATCCATTACATCTGTCAAGCAATCGAGATGGCCTTGTGGTTCGCCCGGCGGTCGTTTCGCGGTGAACTTTCGAACATTCGAACATATGACGATATTTGCACGCACCATATTGTTTTGCATAGCGCCGAACTTTGACCCCTGACACAAACATCAGGTGTGACAGAACAGCCAATTGAGATGTTTCAGCACATGGGCACACCCCTACCCTATAAATAAACCCGATCTGGCAGCCATTTTACATTCTGTTTTTTGCCAGTGTAGGGAGAAATTGCTGTGTGGAGCAGGGACAGACAGTTATGGAAACCAAACGCTAGCTAATAGGTCCACAAAAGTCCTTTCAAGGACTGGTATAGGTGTGCTATCGATAGGTGTGACATACTAAGGGGTGTGATATACTTATAATATACTTTCTAACATAGAAATCATATTACAGTGTATTTATATTGTGCAGCAGTTGTGTGCGGTTCTGTTGCGATACCGCAGCTTGATAGAGGGACAAACGCTATTGGAGTAACTAATTGCAATGCGTGTGAGCAAAAAAAAAAAAAATGCTTGACGGCTTCAATATAACTTCTACTACAAAATACTGATTGATGGGTGCCATATACCTGTTTCCGCCAAATACTGATTGAGGTGTGCCATATACCAGTTTCTGCCAAATACTGATTGAGGGGTGCTATATACCTTCTTCCACAAAAAACAGATTGAAGGATGCTATATACCTGTTTCTGCCAAATACTGATTGAGGGGTGCCATATACCTTCTTCCACTAAATACTGATTGAGGGGTGCTATTGCTATATAACTTTTTCCACCATATACTTATTAAGGGCTGCGATATACCTTCTTCCACAAATACTGATCTTCTCTACAGACTTAGGCCTTATGCACACGGCCTGCGGACCCATTCACTTCAGTGGCCCCGCAAAAAAAATATAGCATGTCCTATTCTTGTCCGTTTCGCGGACAAGAATAGGCATGTCTACAATGGGCCAGCCGTTCCGTTCCACAAATTGCTGAAGGCACAAGGGCGGCTTCCGTATTTTTAGGGATTCGCGGTTTACGGACCGCAAAAAACTGCACGGTCGTGTGCATGTAGCCTTAGGCAAAGGGTCAATTAGAAAAATAAAAGGCAGAGGAAGAGGCAGACCGTTCTGCAGGGATGGTAGGGGTCGGACAGGTGCACCAGGCCGGAGCGTAAGTGGGAAGTTGCAGAAGGCACGTGCAATAACTTCAAAGGGCGCACCAGAGTTGGCTGAGTGGTTCACGTCTTCTGCACCCTCCTAATCCTCTGTATCTGCATCCTCCTCATTCTCTGCTGTGTGCACCCCCAAAGACACCACCACCACCACCATAGCCCCTCCACTCAAGTCAGAGGAATAATTTCCCCATACATTCCCAGACCTTACCGATGCTCAGTCATTCTTAGCATCGGATGAGGAAGAGGAGGTAGCAATGACCGCCAACAAACGGTCTGACAACAGTAACCAGATCAGCCCAAGGAGGGTGGTTCCCGCTGTTGCTGCCTACTCCGAGATCTCTAATGTCAGTGGTGGTGAAGGTGACGATGATGACGTGTCGATGAACATCACGTGGGTGCCCACAAGAGAGGAAGAGGAGGGGAGTTTGGTGGGAGAGACGGAGCAGCAAATAGGGAAGAGAAGGAGGAAAATCAGGCAGAACTCGCAGTGCACAGCAGGCAAAAATCAGACTGCAAATGTATCTGGAGCAAACCATCCACCATGCACAGTCACATTTTGCGCTCCCAGGACGCCGGCATATGGCTCCGCAGTGTGGGCTTTTTTAACGTGTCAGCTAATAATAATAGTGTTGCCATCTGCAGCTTGTGCTGTCAATGCATAAGTCGCGGTAAGCCCAACACTCACCTAGGGATGACCGCCTTAAGAAGGCACCTGGCCTCCCATCACTGAGCCCAGTAGGAGCAATGCTGTCAGAACCCACAAAGCCACACTCCTGGCACTCCACATCCTGCCTCTTCTCCTTTTACTCTCTCCTATTTGTCCTACACTCCACCTTCTACTGTGCCGTCGTCGCGTTCATCTGGCACAAGGCAGGCTTCTGTGGCCCAAATGTTCGGGCGTAAAGAAATGATGAAGCCGGAAAATCCTCTTGCCCAACGGCTGACCGCCGGCTTGTCGGAACTGCTAACCCGTCAACTACTGCCATATAAACTGGTGGACTTGGAAGCCTTTAGAAAATTTGTGGCCATTGGTACACCGCAATGGAAGGTCTCTGGAAGGAAATATTTCTCCCATAAGGGCATCCCTGAACTATATGGCTATGTTTAGTGGCAAGTTAATATATCTCTGGCAAACAGTGTCGGTGCCAAGATACATCTGACCACAGAAACGTGGTCTAGCAAACCCGGGCAGAGAAGGTACATAACTTTTACTGCCCACTGGGTGGACCTTCTAAAGACCGTCCAGCATGTAACCCGTGGTAACCATGTGGATTTTGTGTTACCGCCACGGATTGCATGCAGGCCTGCCTCTTCTTCTCGTCCTCCTACTCCATCCTCCGTATCCTCCTCGGCTGACTCCTCCTTTTCCACTGCTACCGCCTCTTCCGCTGCACCCCCCTAGCTCACCAGAACCTATTTGAGGTGCCGGGTGAAACGTTGCCATACTGTGCTGCGGCTGTTGTGCTTGGAAGCCAAGAGCCACACCTGGTCCTGCCCTCCTTTCAGCTCTGCGGTCACAGGCCGATCAGTGGCTAACCTTGCTCAATTTGACAGTTGGTAAAGTGGTGTGCGACAACGGTGCCAATCTGCTAAGCATGCTGAAACAGGGCAAAATGACACACGTGCTGTGCATGGCACACGTCCTGAACTTAGTCGTGCAGAGATTCGTTGCCAAATACCCGGGGTCCACGACGTCTTGCGGCAGGCCAAGAAAATCTCTGGCCATTTTAGAAGATCTTACACAGCCATGGCTCGCCTTGCTGACGTTCAGCGGCGACACCACTTGCCTGTCAGATGTCTGATTTGTGACTGTCTGACACGCTGGAACTCCACCTTGTATATGCTTGATAGGCTGCTCCAGCAAAAACGTGCTGTTAACAACTACCTGTACGAACTCTGCGGCAGGATTGTTTTTTTTCACCACAGCAGTGGCTGCTCATGCACGACACATGCAGACTTCTTCGGCCGTTTGATCAAATCACCAAACTGGTCAGTCGCAGCCAGGGCGCCATCAGTGACATCATACCTTACGCCTTCTTTCTGGAGCGTGCATTGCGTCGTGTCATTGATCAAGCCGTTGAGGAGCAGAAGATGATGAAGTGGCAAAGCTGGATGAATTCCCAGGGGGTGATACTCCATCTGAGACAAGTCAGCAGGAGTCTGAAGAGGAGTCAGAGGAGGCTGGTGGGAGGTGGAGGAGGAGCAGGAAGAGCAGGCGTTAAATTTTTCGGGAATCCCTGGTGTTGTCGGTGGATGGGGGGAGGAGACCGAGGACGACATTCTCCTGGGCGATGAGTAGGAGCCAGGGCGCTCCACCGCTTCCAATTTAGCGAAAATGAAGGCCTTCATGCTCCAGTGTTTGAAGAGGGACCCTCGTATAAAAAGCATAAAGGTCAAGGACCTGTACTGAGTGGCAACGTACTTAGACATAGGTACAAACACAAAATGGCAGACATGTTACCAGCATCACAGAGGGCTATCAGAATGCAGCTTTTCCAGACCTTACTGCAAGAGATGCTGCAATCTGCTTTTGCGGGCACTGGCAGAGGAATTTCCACCCACAGCGAAACAGGTGCGGGTACCAATCCTACCGTGCCTGCAAAAAGAGGGCGGTTTGAAGATATGTTGGTTACTTCGAATATGAGATCATTCTTGCAGCCAACCCATTGACAGCCACAATCCAGAATTAGCCTCATTGAACGCCTAGACCGACAGGTGTCCGACTACATCGGGTTAATGGCCGATGTGGACGCTCTGAGAAGCAAAGAACCCCTTGACTACTGGCTGTGCAGTCTTGACCTGCGGCCAGAGCTGGCACAATTTGCCATGGAACTCTTGGCTTGCCCCTCGTTGAGTGTCCTGTCTGAAAGGACGTTCAGCACAGCAGGGGGGATTGTGACCGATAAGCGCACTCGTCTAGCTCATGACAGTGTGGACTACCTCACATTTTAAAAAATGAATAAGGCATGGATCTCGGAGGAATTAAACACCTGTGATGACCATGTGTAATAGAATTTCCTCATGCCAGCCCCAACATATCTGCCTCCACCTAGAAATGGTCCTTGCCTTATGTATATACAGCGGCATAAAAGGCCTTTTATATCAGGATATATCCGTGGATCCGCAAAACACACACGGATGTGTGAATGGACCCTTATCCTGTGACCGCCTAATATACCTCCAGCCACAGAATCCAAGTTCTTTGCTGTCAGGTGAATTCCTATTGGCTAATTTTTGGGGCATGTACTGGCCGACAGTTATATTTTTATCCTATAACCGCCTAATGCACCTCCAGTCACAGAATCCAAAGTTCTTTGCTGTCAGGTGAACACCTGTTGCCTAATTTTTGGGGCCTGTACTGGCTGACAGTTAAATTTTCTAGCCACATAATCACACCCTTTTCTCACTCCTCTGCCTCTCATTATGATGGCGTATAAAGCGCATTCCCCATAAGAAACTTCTAATGTCACAGGGTTATGTGACTGTACCCCCCACCCCGTACTGTGCCTCTCACCCCGTACTGTGCCCCCTTATAACCTGCATTGTGCCCTCTTACCACACCCTGTGTAGTGCCCCTAGTCATTCCCTGTACTGTGCCCTCTCATAGCCTTTTAGCCGCTCAAGGTTTGGCGGTGTTATCCGGTCACTGTACAGAGGTGTTATCCGGTCAATGTATGGCAGTGGTATCCAATAACTGCATGGCCATAATTGTATCACTTTCCCTGCCCACACCATTCTTTTTTAGACCTGGCATGTGCGGGAAAAATATGCCGATTGCGGTGCTAAGGACCTTTGCGCCACAATTTATGTCAGAAATACGCCTAACATAGATGTATTTCTATATAATAAATGATCACCTAATTGTATTATTATTTAAGGATAGGGCTAATATCTTTATATTATATGTATTTTAGTGTATTATACTGTGCCCTGTATTTCCCAGTAGAAAATGATCCTTGGGAAACACAGTCCTCATCCCTGACCACCAGGACCAGGTAGCGCTCTGTCAGTACATAGCGGCCTCCCCTCTCCGCCACGCTGCTGCACTGTGTACTGGTGCTTATTCTGACACCAGAGCTGGGTTTACATCCTATTTTTGCCATCCATTTAATGCATACCAAAAATGTATGCGTTAACAGATGCCTCAGACTAATGCCGTACAGTGGCGTCCGTTCACCATACAGTTCCATGGTAGTAAAAAATGTTCGTTAATGTATGCATTTTTTTAATTGACTCTGCAGGATAAAAAAACGTGGAGTGCTGCACATTTGTATACATCAAACTATTTGTGTACTTCTAGTAAGTGTTTGCTGGCTGCAAATATGACATGAAGGTTTTTCAGGTTCGCCTGCTATCATAGTCAATGGGCGTGATGCGAACGCGCGGTTCACGAATATTTGATTGCAAACGTGGGTTCACGTTCGCGAATCATCCCGGCCGATCTTCGTCCATCCCTATCAAGCAATCGAGGGAGGTGAGGGTACGAGTGTATTGAGTTTATCTCATACTCACCTCCCTGGTAAAGTAAGTGGTTAATATACAGTGGAGGAAATAATTATTTGACCCCTCACTGATTTTGTAAGTTTGTCCAATGACAAAGAAATGAAAAGTCTCAGAACAGTATCATTTCAATGGTAGGTTTATTGTAACAGTGGCAGATAGCACATCAAAAGGAAAATCGAAAAAATAACTTTAAATAAAAGATAGCAACTGATTTGCATTTCATTGAGTGAAATAAGTATTTGAACCCTCTAACAAAAAAAGACTTAATACTTGGTGGAAAAACCCTTGTTTGCAAGCACAGAGGTCAAACGTTTCTTGTAATTGATGACCAAGTTTGCGCACATTTTAGGAGGAATGTTGGTCCACTCCTCTTTGCAGATCATCTCTAAATCCCTAAGGTTTCGAGGCTGTCTCTGTGCAACTCTGAGCTTGAGCTCCCTCCATAGGTTTTCGATTGGATTAAGGTCCGGAGACTGACTAGGCCACTCCATGACCTTAATGTGCTTCTTCTTGAGCCACTCCTTTGTTGCCTTTGCTGTACGTTTTGGGTCATTGTCGTGCTGGAACACCCATCCACGACCCATTTTCAGTTTCCTGGCAGAGGGAAGGAGGTTGTCGCTCAGGATTTCACGATACATGGCTCCGTCCATTTTCCCGTTTATGCGAATAAGTTGTCCTGTGCCCTTAGCAGAAAAACACCCCCAAAGCAAAATGTTTCCACCCCCATGCTTGACGGTGGGGACGGTGTTTTGGGGGTCATAGGCAGCATTTTTCTTCCTCCAAACACAGCGAGTTGAGTTAATGCCAAAGAGCTCTATTTTGGTCTCATCAGACCACAGCACCTTCTCCCAGTCACTCTCTGAATCATTCAGGTGTTCATTGGCAAACTTCAGACGGGCCTGCACATGTGCCTTCCTGAGCAGGGGGACCTTGCGAGCCCTGCAGGATTTTAATCCATTGCGGTGTAATGTGTTTCCAATGGTTTTCTTGGTGACTGTGGTCCCTGCTAATTTGAGGTCATTAACTAACTCCTCCCGTGTAGTTCTAGGATGCTTTTTCACCTTTCTCAGAACCATTGACACCCCACGAGGTGAGATCTTGCGTGGAGCCCCAGAGCGAGGTCGATTGATGGTCATTATGTGCTCCTTCCATTTTCGAACAATCGCACCAACAGTTGTCACCTTCTCTCCCAGCTTCTTGCTAATGGTTTTGTAGCCCATTCCAGCCTTGTGCAGGTCTACAATTTTGTCTCTGACATCCTTGGACAGCTCTTTGGTCTTTCCCATGTTGGAGAGTTTGGAGTCTGCTTGATTGATTGATTCTGTGGACAGGTGTCTTTTATACAGGTGACTAGTTAAGACAGGTGTCCTTAATGAGGGTGACTAATTGAGTAGAAGTGTCTAACCACTCTGTGGGAGCCAGAACTCTTAATGGTTGGTAGGGGTTCAAATACTTATTTCACTCAATGAAATGCAAATCAGTTGCTATCTTTTATTTAAAGTTATTTTTTCGATTTTCCTTTTGATGTGCTATCTGCCACTGTTACAATAAACCTACCATTGAAATGATACTGTTCTGAGACTTTTCATTTCTTTGTCATTGGACAAACTTACAAAATCAGTGAGGGGTCAAATAATTATTTCCTCCACTGTAACTTTCCAAAACCAGTATCTACCTAACTCAGAAGTATGTCGTTTTTTATCTTTTACTTTGTAATTCTTCACTAACTAACACTCCTAGGATTGGCATTTCTTTGCACCCCCACACTTCATATGTACTCTGTGTATATTCCTTTTTTAAGTTTTATCTTGCTGTAGAACAGCAAAATGTAAGGAAGTGCATCACTCCACATCCAGAAAAGGTCAACGTTTACACACATGAAGATCTACAGCAAAATTTCCACCCACTTGAGCTTGAGAAAGACACAAGTATGAAACGCTGCTATGCCTGATCATGTGGAGTTTAAAACGTTGCTATATAGGTTCATGCAAAGTTCTGTGATTGATTTTTTTTGCAGTCTGGTGATCCAGGACATCACATTGCTCTGCATCCCCCATATTTGACATAATACTGGTTGGCCGAGATAAAAACTGGGGCAGCAGCAATAAGTGTCACTTTTCTCCCCTGCGTCGAGCTGTGGTTCTGCAGTGCTTCCAGTGGTGATGTTGTGTGCACACCAGGCTGTGCAGCCATTCACTGGCCTCAGCAGTGTACAGAATGGGCAGGACCAGAACACAATGCTAGGAATAACAGTGGAGAAAGGGGGTGAGTATGACTTTTTTTGTTATTTTCTTACATTTTGTTGAGGAAGGGTGGCACGTATTGCATGTGTGTATGTATGTATGTGTTGGCGGTGCATAATGTTCCCCTCGGAGGGCGATGTGCGCAGATGTGCCCAGCACCTGCCCACATCCGCCTCTGATATTCCCCAGGGGCTCATCCTTGCCCCTGTGGGAATTCATATAGTGTGCCCCGCGGATACATATACATATATGTGTATATACGTGCCCCTTTAATATATATATATATATATATATATATACCCCTTCAATATATATATATATGCCCCCTGTATTAATGTGCCCCTTTCCATATAATGTGCCCCTTTCCATATAATGTGCCCCTTTCCATATAATGTGCCCCCTTATCATATCACATACAGCCCCATATCCATAACCCCCCCCCTACATGGACCCAGATGCATCAATGTGAATGTGGCCCAAGCATTCACATTGATGTATTCTGAGTAAAGGCACCAGGATGACCGGATAAGGTCCGGTCATTCTAGTGACCTCAAAAGGATTCAAATTCTAATGAATTTAAATCCTTTTTTTCTAATTATCTACAGCCCGGCTGGAAATAATTAAGCATAATAGAGAAAGAGGAGACACCTCCGCTCCCTCTATTATGCGCATTCCGGCATCGCAATTACCATTGCGATGTCCGGAATGCCGAGAGCTGCAGAAGGGAGATCAAAGGATCTCCCGCTTGTCAGCAAGTACACGCGGCCCTGCGGTGCGCGTGCAGGGATACGCGGGCAGGCGCGGTGACGTCATCCCACCGCGCCGGCCCACGTGTCCCTCACAGTGGTGCGCGCTCACGCGCCGCTGTGTGGGCGGCACGGAGTGCGGGCGGCTGGACATATAAGTCCGGCTGGCCCGACACTAAGACAGAAGAGAGCCGGCCGCCCACCCTCCCTGGACCGACGAGCCCCCCTGGACCGACGAGCCCCCCTGGACAACGAGCAGGATATTAAGTATCATTAACCCCCCCACTATCCCACCAACGAAACCCCATTACATTAACCCCCCCACTATCCCACTAACGAAACCCCATTACATTAACCCCCCACTATCCCACCAACGAAACCCCCTTAACCCCCCACTATCTGGTTCCCCTGATTAACCCCTGCCATTCCCCCATTCCCCTGGTTCTGTTACCCTGTTATTAACCCCCCACTATCTGGTTCCCCTGATTAACCCCTGCCATACCCCCATTCCCCTGGTTAACTAACCTGTTATTAACCCCTGCACACACACACACCCCTCACTGTACACTTGCAGGATACTTCACCCCCGCATTGCTGTACAGCTCCCCATTGTTATCCCTTTGTGTTTGTGGTCTGCTTAACCCCAGCACGACCACCGTAGATCCTTGTCGTATACCTTAGGGATAGAAGTAGTCAGGTGGGGTGGGTTGTTATACTTGTATGTGTGTATTGTATAGTTAGTTTGTGGGTGGAATTTGGGAACGTGTAGTGTAGTTGAGTACTGTATATTTAGTGTTGTGTTGTCAGTATTGCGTGCGTAGTGTATTGTAATAAATACCGTTATATTTGTACCCTTTGTGTAGTGTGTACTTGTTAGCGGTAGTAAGTAAGGCGCATGCAGCTAGCATTAGCGATTAGTGTAAAGCATAGCGAAAGTATTGTGTTATTATTATATAAAGGCATAAATAGGCGGAGTCATCAATAGACGGCTCCCCCTATTTAGGAATATTAATTATCGATATTCGCATAATATTGGTGATTAATATTTCCCCCTTTACACATTTTCTGCTGCTGTCCCACTATTTATTAATTTTGGACATCCCTTTCAAGTGCTTCTAATTCTATTATTTTAGTTTAGGGCAAAGGAATGAATATTTTAATTGACTGATATTGATTAGTGTTGAGTGAATCGAAGTTGATGTAGTGGAATTCGATCTATATTTCAGGAAAAATTTGATTAGTCAGAAATTCGTATTTTCTCGCGCTTCGTGGTAACAAAATCAGATTTTTCCCAAAATGGCTGTTGCATATGTTACAACGAAAATGTAAGAACCCGGGAACGAGAGATTAACCATGATGCCAAGCAGCCAGCCAATCAGAAGATAGCTGGCCCCTATGATGTCACAGCCTTATGAAAAGCCTCATCACTTAGTGCAGGGAGAGATGTGACAGGTGCTAGGGACAGTGATTGGGAAAAACTTTATTTGCTAAATATTACTTTGGAACAGGTCAGGGACAGCACTGAGATATTGTAGTGATATAAAAGGGATACTTTATCCACACTATAGGGAGAGCACTGGGAGAGTGCAGGGCCCAATAGAACAGTGCCTCACTTGGCTAATAGATAAGTCACTCTATTGCACCTTGCTGCACTAATTGGGCTGCATTAATTGCATTAACACTACTGCTATTGTTTTTAATACCACTGCTATTGTTGAGTCCACATTGTTTTACACATACGTAATACTATAACACCTTGAATCTCTAATTGGGGTTAAAAAGCGGTTTAACACTACTGCTATTGTGGTGTCCACATTGTTTTATACACAAGTAATTCTACAATGGCTTGATTCTGTAACTGGGGTGAACTAGCAATCTACCGTAAATATTTTTTCACATATTTGGTTTTACACCTTGTGTTATAGATAAGTCATTCCATTAAGTCTTGATTCTGTGATTGGGATGCAATAGCGGTCTAATACTAGTGATTTTGAGACGTTTACATTGTTTTTTACAATACTTATCAATTACTGACCAAGTACTGACTGTGTGAAGGGTCAAAAGACAGGATCAATTTTTTGGGGGATTGTTCTCATGACAGATCAGAAGAAGGACAAAATAAACAGTGACATCAACACAAACTTACTGCTGACACCCTCTCCACTCTTTCATGGGCCCTCTACTTGTATCCGTGTGTAACGGAGCAGGTTCTCTAGTAATCTATGTGGAATCAGCAGACGGTGTAAAAGGAGAGCACTATTTCACGGATCTTTATACGTGACGCTAACATTGACCTGTAAGTTATTTAATCAGTTTTTTCACCCGTAACTGACCAAATAAGTGAAATGTGAACTGATTCTTAGAGTGACGCCTGTAACTGTTTGACTACCACAATGGGAAGCGCTATCCATGTGTCAGCAATGCACAGTGATGTACACCGATAGAATCAAATTGTTGGAGAAAATTCGATGAAGCATCTGAATACATTTTTTTAAAACTTTGTTTTTAATGTTGGTATTTAATACTGTTGGTTATTGATGTGAATACATGTGGAGACCACCAAACTCAAGGTTAGCCTCATGCAACCATTAACTGTTCCTAAGCCCTCAGACAAATTTCACTTTATATAGTTATTTATATAGTTAAGATGCTCCAGTATTCTAGTCTTCAGTTAGCGTGTGGTACTCCCCACATATAAAAGTACCACACGCCAGTGTTCACACCTGGGTAAGATACAAAGGTTTTGCACGCTGTGGAGGACACCCATGCAAAACATGCAGGTACACCACCCCCACAAAAACCTTCAGTGATTCAGGACACTGTTCAGACTTTGCAATAAAATCCTACATCAATTGCAATTGTTCAAATGTTATTCATGTGATTAGATGTACCCAGTGTGATCTTTTATATGTGGGGAGTACCACACGCAAATTGAAGACTAGAATACTGGAGCATCTTAACTATATAAATAACGCATCCTATGTGAACATTTCAGGGGCTGCCAAACATTTTGTAGACAGACATAATAGAAGTGCACACACCTTTAGTGCCTTTGGAATAGAAAAAGTGTTGTCTCCTTTAAGAGGTGGCAATGTCAAAAGAATGCTGCTACAGAGAGAGGCATTTTGGATATTCAGATTAAAAACCAGATATCCCAAAGGCCTGAATTACAAGAAGGAATTAATGCACTTCTATTAGGCTTTCTTTTTCCTCTCCCCCCCCCCCTTAAATTTTTTATATTTTTTCTTTCTTTCTGGTATTACAGGATCAAGTCCCTGTTTCCTGTTTTATGTCATGTAATTTTCGATTGCCTAACATCAAATTTAACGCACATGACACCGATTATCGGACTACTGGGCAAGCATATGGCTTAGATCCAGTTTTTTGATTATTTTATTTGTGAATATATATATGTAATTTCTTGCATTTTATTCTGTGTTTTGTATTTTCACTGTTGGTAACCACAGTTTTAATTAATCACATGTGAAAATGTTTTCAGCTACCATATGGACTTTGGATCCAGCTAGATAATTAAAACACCTGAGTGGTTTCCTCCCCCATAGAGAAGGAACCCTTTTTCCTCAGGAGTCTATATATATTTTACATAGATTAAAGTTCCACATGGAGTCATGAATAAGAACTGCTTAGTTCGAAACGCGTAGACTGCGGATGACACATATGGAGGTTGTACCACTGTACGAGTTTTTATCACCGCAATAAAAGTACAGACGGCTCAAAAATTACAGGAGTGCTGGATCGTTTTTCTCTTTTTTCCTTGTCTCAAGAGGTCTTAAAAATAAGACGGGATGTCCAGCTTTCCAAAAAAGACGTTGTTCTTTATTCCAAAATAACACAGGATAAAAAACAATCCAACACGGCAAGCAGGTCTACATGTTTTGGATGCTCTAATACTGATCCTTATTCATGACACATTGGTTGCTGAATGGCTACATACTTAAATAGCTGAACTTCCTAGCACTCGCAGATGGTTTGAATTAGCAGGAGTGGACACACAAATTGGGTTCCGCCTACTATCCAAATGCCATGTGAGTATAAGGGCAAAGATACATACAGAAATAAAAAGTTGGATATGTCAAAAAAGTATATCTGAGCAAAGATCAGTAATGCAGGATTAAATCATGTTTGCGATTTAACCCTGCTGGAACCCGGGATCCCATACAAAAAATCCAGTAGGATTCCCTGTTAAGGAGCTTTCTCTTGTAGTCACCACCTCTAGCAGGAGGATTGACCCTTTCTAGGGCCTGAACCTGAAAACCTGCGGTGTCTCCCCGATGAGAGACCGCAAAATGTAGACTGGCCGCTGAAACATTTCTTTCTCTCTTACAAATTCTGACTTTTAAACTATTGGTTGTACATCCAATATATTGCAGACTACTTATAGAGCAGGTAATGCAATACACCACATAGTTTGTGTTGCAATTTACATATTGTTTGTTATTAAAAGAATTGTGAGTTGCTGTTGAAACAATTGCTGAACCTGTTTTAATGTAATTGCAGCACGTACAAATGCGGTGGCCGCAAGCACTTTTTTCTTTTTCACTGGTGTCACTATCAGTGAAAAGACTTGGGCTAATTTTTTGCGCAATAGTCGGTGCGCGACGTGCAATGCATCTGACACCTGCTGAGCTGATGTCAGACCACTGTTCGTCACCATTTAGAACAGATAGGTGTTTAGTAACTATGGCGCAAATTTTAGAAAATTCCAAACTGTAGTTGGTGACGAAACAGGGAACATTTTTTGCGGCTGCATTAGTTTGTCTATTAATACATAAAAGTAGGTCGGGTTGTGCTTTGTCCGGAAAAACAAGCCTGTCTCTGGGTCTATTTAATGTCTTGGCCCTAGCTCGATCTAAAGTCCAAGGAGGGTACCTGCACTCCGCAAGTCTCATGGCCACTATCTCCATCTCCATTTTTAATTTGTCATCTTTAGAACAATTTCTTTTGGCCCGAATAAATTCCCCTTTAGGGATATTACGGACCACATGTGGAGGATGGCAAGATGTGGCCATGAGAGTTGTATTACCAGACGTGTCCTTGCGATAGGATTCATGAGTCGCAGAGTCACCCTCCAAAGAGAGATCAAGAAAGGCAATGGTGGTGATGTCATGTGAAAAGGTACATTTTAGACAGCAATGGTTATTATTGAGAAAGGTCCCAAAAGATGACACGGCCGCAGAATCGCCTGACCACACGATATAGCGACCGTACCATCTCAGGGAGCCGCTCCAAGGGTTATCTGCTGAAAATAAAAAGTGACATTCCCACCATGCCATATAGATGTTTGCCATGGAGGGCGAACATTTCGCCCCCATGGAAACTCCTGTCAATTGCAAGAAATAACGTTGCGAGAACATAAAGACATTATGTTTTAGCAGAAAGAGCACAACCCGACAAACAAAATCCTGGAAGGTAGGAGAAAAGTCAGAATAGACATTCAAAAACCAAGCTAAGGAAACCATAGCCAAATTGTGAGGGATGACCGTATATAGGGATTTAACATCCGCTGCGATCCAAGAGAAGTGCTGTTCCCATTTAAAATCATAAAATGCTTGCAGCACTGCTCTAGTATCCTGCAGATAGCCAGGTATGGATTGTACCAGCGACTGGAGGATACTGTCCACCCAAGAGGTCTTACCATGGTTTCCTATGCACCCAAGGACTGCAATACACGTGGCAGGTGAGCTGATTTACCGTACAAGTGTTGACCAGACTTTTGGCTACTAACACTGGACCTGGTGGAAGACAGGGTGGTGCTTAACCGACTGGAAGCATTATTTGCTGCAATCCAAACGACCACCGTCTCGCACTGGTCTGACTTCAAGAGTTTTGTTCTGCGACGCCCTGCAAACTGGGACATGAAGCTAGGTATGATGGTTGATTGTTTTTCTTGTGCTCTGGCAGCAGGCACAGTTTCAATGCGCCCAGGGCCACGGCCTCTGCGTGCACCATCGGCATCACAGCCACTTTCCTGTCCCTTAATGCTCGCCTTCTTCATATTAAATGTTATATGCACGCTTGATGATGTGGCACGGATGTCACAGTTCACAGCAAGCACAGTATATGGAAAAAGTACGTAAAAGTATGGAAAAAGGAAAATAGATTTCACTTATATTTTTCCTATCTCTGGCCCTGACACACAGAAGATATTGCACAGATGTCACAAGTCACTGCAAACACCTTCTATAGAAAAAGCATTGAAAATTATGGAAAAAAAAATGTATGGCTATATTATATTGCTGCCAGCAGACACAATAAGCACAGCTCTCCCTGACTACATATGAGCCGAACATGCGTCATCGGGTGCTATATAGCACCCGATGAAGTGTTCCGGCCAGCCATTCACTGTAATGGCCAGTAGCCATAAAGAAGCAAATATTCTCTTAATAGTAATGAGGACTGCTGTCCTACATAATAACCTTCACCAGACTGTTCAAGAAAGCCTCCTTATAGTTTGGTGATCATTATTTCATAAGTTACACCTCTTGCCCTTGAAAAAAGTCAAGAACGCTAAAGTTTAACTGTCATTTCAGTTTATTTTTATTATAGTGTAGGGACAGGGATATTAATCATTTTTGTTATATACTTTAATAGGGAAATATGTTTCCTTCTATTAGAAAACAGGGTGTAAAGAGTCTTCTTACCAAAGTTCTAACAGCATTGCTAAGGATAATCTGTCTTCAGTCTTCAGTCTGCAGAAGATGCCTGTGTGTAACATGCAGAGGCTTCCAGGCTTCTTGTCACTACCTCAGTTCCTGACTATGGACATGGGGCCTATCACTGTCCATTAGCCTGGTTTATCTGATTTGTTACATACAGGCATATTTAAAGATCAGTAAGACTCAAGACAGACTCTCTTTAGTCATGCTCAGTTACAGCTTTGATTAAATATTCTTTAAACTGAAGCAACAGTTAAACTTTAAGAGAATGAGTTGGAGCAAGGTTCATACATTGCTGTTGTAATGGTAGTAGAATACATTATCTCTTTGGGTTGGACCAGGCACACTTATCCTTTTTTGGAAATGCACACTGCTCAATGTTCAGAGAGCTAAGTGAAATGCATGGACTAGGAATTAAAATAAAATAGAAAAATTCCACGGCACTCCCAAAAATGTGGTTCAAAAGTAGTGTTCTTTAATTACCAAAGCGATGTTTCATTCCTCTTACTGGGACTTTTCCTAGTGGACTAGGAATTTGTTATAGACTAGGAATTAGTTATAGAAGTGTAAAGATTCCCCTGGCCAAGACATTTACCTTACTATTTCCTGGTGACTAGCAGGTATTAGGTAATGGGATAGAGCTTAACTTTGACTGTATGAAAGAGGTTAAAGGTTTAAGTCATACAACATAACAAACATAAATAAGCTTTACTGTCAATCAATAGCTATGCTTCACTGCATACAAATTCACGGGAAATGCAAGTTCATGAGAAGAGTTTGTACTTCCCAACCTGTATACATACTGACTAAACAAGTGCTTATGAACCAGTAAAGTTCTAGGTTCTTGGTTCTTTTGACATCCAAGACTGAGCTTACAGTTTATTTTATTATGAAATATGAATACTTAAAATCAGCAGTGTTAAATGTGTTTTCTAGTACTGTATATCTATATTAAAAATAGAACATTAATAGGCAATAGACACAAGATAGTGGTTGGAAAAGGCAGACTTTGATTAATGAAAGGCACACCAACAAAAAAAAGGGCATGCATTGAGAAGGGTTATGTTTAGAGATGAGCGAATCGAATCCCACAAAGTGGAATTCGATCCTAATTTCAGGATAAATTCAATTCACCTCGAAGCCGAATGTCTTCGTGCTAGCGAATCGATTTAATCTGAAATTGAGTAAAAAATAAAAAATACAAATCATACTTACCGCCTCCATTTGCTCGCGACGGGCAGTCAGCCTCCATCTTGATTGAAGATCTCGGCCAAAATCCCGTGCGTGATGACATAATCTTGTGTCTCACGATATTTCGCTCCAGATCTTCTAGCAAGGTGGCGGCGTATGGCCCATCGTGAGCAAATGGAGGTGGTAAGTTTGATTTGGTCTGTTGCTACACTGCTTGATCCACAATGTCCCAACTTGCTGGAATTCTACCTTGCAGAACCTACAAGCAGGATAACTTTGGTAATGATTTTGTCATTTGCCAGACCACCTCAGTAGGGAGCATGTGTTGTTTCAAGTTCAGGTAGTGGCAGCTCATCAAAGACACCTGGCACATACTTAAGTCCTTCAAAGAGGCCACTACATTTTTGCCAAAATTTTCCTCAACAATCAGGTTAAGGGTCCATTCACACGTCCGTTGTTTCTTTCCTGATCTGTTCCGTTTTTTGGAAACAGATCTGGACCAGATCTGGACCCATTCATTTTCAATGGGTCCTGAAAAAAAATCTGACATTGTGCTGTCTGATTTTTTTCAGGACCCATTGAAAATGAATGGGTCCAGATCTGGTCCAGATCTGTTCCGCAAAAAACGGAACAGATCAGGAAAGAAACAACGGACGTGTGAATGGACCCTAAGTCCTACCTGGACTCTGGCCTTTCCCCAGCCAGAGAGGTGACTGCCATAGAGGTGAATGCAAAGAGCTGTGTACATACCAGTGGCTTTATCACCAGGCAAGAACCTGGAACCTGGTGAATCAGCTACCAGCGTCTGCACAGAGGATGCGCTTTTGTTGGACTGAACTGTGAAGTGGAATGACCTGAACTGTTGCCAGAAACCACATTAAAAACTGCACTTATATTTTTCATACATAGTGATATCATTTACTGATATAAGGGCTCATACCAGTGTTATTATCAGATCTACAGGCCGTCATTGGACAATTATTGTATTCTTTTCAGTAGGGCCCCTACACATACTGTATATTGGGCGATCCTGCTAGGTTTCCTTCTGATGTAGTGCAAAAAAAGCTGAAAGGAAACTGAAGCTAGAATTAATCACATAGCTTTCTATAGGAACATTCATTTACTGCACATGTGGTTTATAAAGCGTGATGCTGGATGTCAAATAGCGCTGGAAAGAAAACGTTAGTTGCCACTATCAGTATACAGTGCCTTGCAAAAGTATTCACTCCCCTTGACATTTTTCGTGTTTTGTTACATTACAGCCTTAAGTTCAATGGTTTTGTTATTTTGAATTTGATGTGATGGATCAGAACACAATAGTCTAATAGTCATCACCTATGTGCAATCTAAGTGTCATTACATATACACACCGTTTTTGAAAGGCCCCAGAGGCTGCAACACATAAGCAAGAGACATCACTAACCAAACACTGCCACGAAGACCAAGGAACTCTCCAAAACAAGTAAGGGACAATGTTGTTGAGAAGTACAAGTCAGGGTTAGGTTATAAAAAAATATCCAAATCTTTGATGATCCTCAGGAGCACCATCAAATCTATTATAACCAAATGGAAAGAACATGGCACAACAGCAAACCTGCCAAGAGACGGCCGCCCACCGAAACTCACGGACCAGGCAAGGAGGGCATTAATTAGAGAGGCAGCACAGAGACCTAAGGTAACCCTGGAAGAGCTGCAAAGTTCCACAGCAGAGACTGGAGTATCTGTACATAGGATGACAATAAGACGTACGCTCCATAGAGTTGGGCTTTATGGCAGAGTGGCCAGAAGACAGCCATTACTTTCAGCTAAAAACAAAAAGGCACGTTGGGAGATTGCAAAAAGGCACGTGGGAGACTCCCAAAATGTATGAAGGAAGGTGCTCTGGTCTGATGAGACTAAAATTGAACTTTTCGGCCATCAAAGAAAACACTATGTCTGGCGCAAACCCAACACATCACATCACCCAAAGTAGCCGGGACTGGGAAACTGGTCAGAGTTGAGGGAAAGTTGGATGGTGCTAAATACAGGAATATTCTTGAGCAAAACCTGTCCCACTCTGTGTCTGATTTGAGGCTAGGATGGAGGTTCATCTTCCAGCAGGACAATGACCCCAAACACATTGCTAAAGCAACACAAGTGGTTTAAGGGGAAACATGGAAATGTGTTGGAATGGCATAGTCAAAGCCCAGATCTCAATCCAATACAAAATCTGTGGTCAGACTTAAAGATTGCTGTTCACAAGCGCAAACCATCCAACTTAAAGGAGCTGGAGCAGTTTTGCAAGGAGGAATGGCCAAAAATCCCAGTGGTAAGATGTGGCAAGCTCAGAGACTTATCCAAAGCAACTTGGATCTGTGATAGCCTCAAAAGGTGGCTCTACAAAATATTGACTTTAGGGGGTGAATAGTTATGCACATTGACTTTTTCTGTCCTGTTTGTTGTTTGCTTCACAATAAAAAAAAATAATAAAAAAAAAACATCTTCAAAGTTGTTGGCATGTTCTGTAAATTAAATGATGCAAATCTTCAAACAATTAATGTTAATTCCAGGTTGTGAGGCATCAAAACACTAAAAAATAAAGGGGGCGAATACTTTTGCAAGGCACTGTAGATGCTGTAGCTGTCCAGTAAGTGCACATACACATATATCAGCTGTGTCTGGCTCTACAATAAACAAAACACCTTACTTGCAAACACCTGCACCTTACTTAGTGGTATTTTATAGTTTTTTGTCATTAATCTTTATTTATATTAGGTTTACAGATGTCCTTTGATGTAATTGAGATTCAAAAAGATGTACTTTTTAGAAATACTTCTAGATTTCATATGATATGAATTAGAGATGTTTTTATGATATTGATGACGATCATCTCCACTGATTTTAAAGGAACCTAGAGAGCAGTCATTATTATTGTTATTCTATTTTATGCTATTTTAAATATTTAATTTTCTTGGATTTCTGGGGTATATCCATACCAGTGCATTCAGTTACATTTTATTGCACAGTATAGCTGAGAGAGCCACCCAAATTCTTTTTATTTCTGTTTTAACCCTTTGCACCAGTAATAATAATCATCACACCAGCTATAAAGTTACAGTATCGTAGAACACAGTTTTGAGGATCTTCTAGCTTTTCCTTTTGGTGCCACATAGGAGTGCTGTTTGTATAGTAAAGAGTAAAGGGGTTAATTTCTACTGCTGCATCCACTAACAATCTGAAAAGGCTCTGGCAGCATAGGCATCTGTTTCACCAGATTCCCTATGACTCACTGTTCCTTTTTAAGCTGCTACAAACCTATACTTTGGCCAAAGTTCACACGGTGAGACATATTCAATGAGAAACAACAACTGTTGTTTGAGCTAAATGCTTCCGAAAAGTAAAAGTGGTATTTATAAATGCAGCTCGTGAAAACAGAGTATTGTGCTTGCCTTAAGTGCGGGTGGCAAGAAGGGATTATAAAGTGTTATTTGTGTTAAAACTGGATGCAGTTGCAAGTGTGTATTTACTGATGTCTGTTTGGAGAGAAAGTGCTTTTAAAGAAAGATTGAGGGAAATAATGAGGCGCATTTAAATGCTCCTGAAGAAGCTAATTTGCGCAGAGCAGACCATCATTTTTACTTTGTCAGTACTTACGTAACAGGTTGATGTCACGTTATGAAAAAGAAAAGGAGGATGGCTTTATTCTGGATGGAACCCAGAACAAAATTAAAGAGAATTTCACCCTACAATGAATGGCTGAATATTGGTCTTTTCCAGATTGTTTCTAGAGGAGGTGTTTGATGTAAGTAAAAAGAATTGGCTTTTAGGAATTTTGAAAAACTGGATAAATACCTGTACTATAAGACGAAAAATGCAAGACATTGGGTATTTACATTTGGCAGGACCATATGCAATGGAACCTATGGCCAAAAGAATGCAACTGTAGGCTATGTATATAGCTACAAATGTCCGCCATTGACTGCCATTGTTGTTGTACAGAGCAGTTCATTACGCTTTTTACAGTTGAGGCTGCGGAATTCCTATGTAACCTAGTCAAATGTATGATGAAAGCCCTTATAGCATATATCTGCTCAATGGGAGTATCAACATCATGAGCGTTATACTTTAATATTAACTAGCATGGATGTAATATACTGTAGTTAAACATAGAGTTGAGAGAATTGATTCTAAAATTTGAATCTTTAACCTGAATTTTCTTAAAAAGTTCAGAATTTTGTGTGATTCATTTGGGGGAATCAAGGAAGAGAAAGAAAGAGATAGAGAGACTTTTCCAGGCAAGCAGAGCACTTTCAATTCAGTCAAATTTATTCTCACCTGATCCAAAAGGGATGTCAGTCAAATCAGATGGGAATCGAGTTTTAAAAATTTGCACATCACTAGTTATACAATAAAACAGATTTTCTAACTATGGTAACATATTTTTTTCTGCTCCCAGTTGAATAAAAACTGCAGTAATAGTTTTGGAGGGTATTGGTGGTATAAGGGTACCTTATCAGTTGGAGAGCTCTTTAATAAAATGCGCTAGAAAAGGGGATGCAAATTATTATTCATGATCTTCTGCAATAACACAATATCCATTTATAAATGTACCCCTGAAATCATAAGTGGAGATTATGGAAATGAATGCTCTAGTTTGTCCGCAGGGCTTATAATGTCTGAACTTCCAAGAAGAGAGAAATAAGTTAGTGTACAATGAGCTTTATCAGTAAAGGTGAGAGAGAGGAAGTTCTAGAATTCTATAACGGCTGCGAAAGTCGAATCAGTAACAAAGATTGATGCCTAAAAGCTTCTAGACTTTACTGTTGTGAGTGGGATACTGCTAAAATGCCACCCACACTGCAACATGACCGGGACAGTTGTATCTTAAACCCTGTAGGCCTTAGTTGCGGATTACAGACATTCCGCAAAGCATTATAGCCAGCCTCTGATTCTGCAGAGAAAGAGAATAAGAGCATGTTGAACCTAAACCTGGTCTATACCCATACAAAACCACCTGGAAGATTTGCATTGTATATTGTTGGAACTCTGTTTTGAGCCTGTTAGAAGTTCTACAATCCTAATTCCATATTTTCAAAAAGAGAGATATTTATTCTGTTATATATGGCCTGACTACTGGCTCCAAGACCATTTGCTGGCCACAGCACCAACATGGGCAACCAAACTACCATCAGGCAGAACACCCACCATCAGGGTGTGTCCTGAGGGAAGAAAGGGTTTGCCCTAGGGAGCAAGAGTATGAGAAAAGCCACTGTGATAGACTTTTGCAGCCAGACATACTACCACTCCCATCCTCTGTTCTGGGACCTCAGGGACTTGTGGCAACTATAGATAAAGTTTTTGTGAGTCTAAATAAAGAATAAACAAGGATTATAGAATTGGTAAGGAGCTAAAAGCTTTGAGATTCAAAATACCTTTGGAAATGTTTTTCTACTTGCTGAACCCTCTCTCTTTGGTGCTCATGATGATCCTTCTTGTCTCTTGCACTGACAATATAATAATTTCACACCTGCTTTAACTCCCACAAGTAAATTCCATTATTCGGTCTTTCGTTGACTGTCCCACAATGCTCTGTCCTCTCTGCATGAAGCATTAGAGTCCAGAGTACATTCCATCCCTTCTGCTACACATTGCTAAATCTACGCTATTTCTTCTTTTCGAGCCTTAAGCCTCATATCACAGACAGACGCATCTACTAACTCCAATAAATTTCACCATGCTGTGTCTCTGCATCTAGTAGGCCTTGCCTCATTTATTCAGAAATGAGCAATTGCCATGGCAACGGCAGGCCTCACTTGGCATTGCTCATCTAAAAGTGTAATGATTCTGTAAAGCTAGAGTCCCATGTACACCTCCCAAAAAATACAAATTGCCTTTCGTTTCCATCCTGAGCACATAATTCTGAAATCACACAGTGTCTATCAATTTCTGACTAGATACTGTAGAAATGTTTTCAATCCATTTTAAAATGGCTTCTTCTTTAACACTGCACTAGCTTGAAGAATGGACGTAATATGGAACGGCATTGGTCTGGCTTTCACAATACACCTGCCTAGATTTTCACAGCATCCGCTTGATGGAGGTCATTTATTGCACAGAAAATCTTTATTACTGTACCTGCCATCTGTTTTGATTAAGTCATACAATTTTTTTTTTCAAATGTTGCACCCAATTGCCAACACCAGGTAATAAGGTACAGTCGAACGTGTTAAACAAAAGAAAAGTAATACCAGAAAATGACTACACAAACATGATGATATTATAATAAGGGCTCGTTCACATGGAAGAATTTAGGCTTGGACATTGCATGGTATATGCACTGCCATCTAGAATTACAATACAAATGCTTTATCAAAAAAAAGCCTTTCCCACTGTTTTATAAGCTAGAGGCTATTTAGGTTGCTTTCACACAGTCAGTGTTTGGTCAGTGTTTGATGAGTAATTTTCATTAGTGATTGTGAGCCAAAACCAGGAGTGAAGCCTACACAGAGATAAGGTAGAATGGAAAGATTTGCACCTGTTCTGTGTTTTTGACCAGCCCCTGGTTTTGGCTTGCAATCACTGATGCAAATTCCTGATCAAATACTAACTGAACAGTGAATGTGTGAAAATGGCCTTGGACAATCCAGGGAAATTTAGCGTGAGTGGAATTTTTGAAGTCAGCTTTGATGAAGTCTGTGTTAAAAAAATTTTATTCTAGATTTATCAAGTTAAAAATTTTGACAAATTTGATGCATCTATAAATCTATAAATTCTGTCTTGAGAGATTACTTCACTTTCTACACCACCCTCTGACTGGAATAAGATTGCGACAATTTTTTAGACTCCGTGGACTAACTACCCCTACTTTGCCAGCCACTTTTCAAAACTGGAATGAGTGGTGTAAAAATGTAAAATGTCTCCAGAAATTTAGCAAATAAGTTGCAAAGCTCTGTTTTGAAGTCAGAATTCTGGAGTGTCGGGCTTGATAAACATCTTTATATATTTTGTTTAAGATAAGCACTAGTGTTTATCGAGCACCAAAGTGCTCGGGTAGAACACTTCACAATGCTCAGTGTTCTACCGAGCACCCAAGCACAATGGATGTCAATGGGAGAACCCCAGGCACACCCTGATCTGAAGAGGGGAGGGTGTTGGGACTCTAGTTCGGCTTAGGAGTCCCTGCTCCGACTCCATATATAGCTATGTCCATATATGGGGTCAGTGCTTGGGGACACCCCAGTGTATTTAAATCTAATTTAGCCTGTATATCAGAAAAGTTTCTGCCATTCAAACTCACAACCTTCTGTATTAGAGGCAAGGCACTTAACCACTCAGCTATAGCAGTTGCATAGCCAGTTACCCCGACCCCCCCCAAAAAAAAAAAAATATATAAGACTTCTACTGAGACCTATACAGTAAAAGTCTCTCTTTTTTTTGTGTGTGTCACTGGCTATGCCACTATATAGTGTAGTGGTTAAAGTTCTGGGGTGTTATGCAGAAGCTGTGAGTTCAAGTCCCATCACAAACTGTTTTCAGAAATAGTGGTTAAATTAGATTTATATATGTTTTAGTAATTGTAAAAAATTTATGGCACAAAATAAATGTGTAATTACTAATATATATATATATATATATATATATGTATATATATATATATATATATATATATATATATATATTTTTTTTTTTTTTTTGTAATTACACATTTATTTAGTGCCATAGATTTTTTACAATTACTAAAAAACATTTAAAATATATACATTTAGTTTAGTCTCTATTTCTGAACTGTATCTGCTGGGACTTAAACTCACAACCCAATGATAAACTGTGCTGGAGAAACCTGTATCAGTAAGTTATACTTGTATAACCAATTGATTAAGATTCTATGCATCTGGTCTATGATGCCAAAGGTTGTGAGTTCCAATCCTGGCAGATACATTTCAGAAATAGAGACTAAATTGAAATGTATGGCACAAAATAAATGTGTAATTACTTATATATATTTAGTAATTAGAAATTACAAACTATATATATACATATACGTCCAAAGAACGAGGCAGCACTCCAAATTCTCATGAGGGGGTGATGACCCATATTTGTTTCCCAGGCAACGTTTTGGCCTACTCAATGAGACCTTTGTCAAGCCTGTGTGGAGGAGAAGCCTGCCTTCCCTGAGGAGTTGCACCCTATTCTCACCGTCTGACTGTGCTGCTGCTCTATCTGTGTTCTTGTTTTATATATATATATATATGTATTACACATTTATTTTGTGCCATACATTTTTTACAATTACTAAAAAACATACATTTAATTTAGTTTCTAATTTCTGACATGTATCTGCCAGGATTTGAACTCATAGCCCAGAACTTTAACCACTACACTATATAGCTGCATAGCTAGTCACTGGGGGTGAGGGGGGGGGGGGGGATATATGAGACTTCTACATTTCTACTGTGTAGGTCTCAGTAGAAGTTCAGTACAGTAGCAGTCTCATTTTTCTTTTTTAAGTAACTGGCTATGTAGCTATTATAAATGCAGAAGGTTGTGAGTTCGAATCCAGGCAGAAACTTTTCTGAAATGCAGGCTAAATTAGATTTAAATACACTGGGGTGTCCCCAAGCACTGACTCCATATATGGATATAGCTATATATGGAGTCAGAGCAGGGACTCCTAAGCCGTGGACTCACACTGAGATATTCCCTCACTGTACAGCGATCTTATGCATAGAAATAGAGGCTAAATTAGATTTAAATACACTGACTCGAGCATCTCGCTTGAGTACACGCGGTGTTCGGCCAAACTCCGCAATGTGCCAAGCATAGCGATGCTCGAGCCAAACTGGTGTTCGGCCGAGCATGCTCGCTCAACACTAATAATCACCCCATTTATGAGAACACATCCATGGTACTAATTTCAGTGACTGCAGCCCCTGGTAACAACCAACTGGATTAATACTCTTAATGAACCTCAGAAGCACTCTATTAATTTTATGCTTTATTCAGGCCAAACCTTACCACTGATATTCCTAAAAAAGGGAAAAATCGTTTTTGCCCAAAATGGGGGAGATTTATCAAACTGGTGTAAAGTAGAACTGGCTTAGTTGCCCATAGCAACCAATCAGATTCCACCTTTCATTTTCCAAAAGAGCTGTGAAAAATGAAAGCTGGAATTTGATTGGTTGCTATGGGCAACTAAACCAGTTGTACTTTACTCCTGCTCAGCCTGGTGTTAAGATCTAATATCTGGGCATGATATCAGCACCTCCCCTTTGAACCGCCCATGTATACATATTCTAAAGCAATAAGGGTTTGTCCTCAACAAGCACCATTGATAAGAGTCACTCAGACAGGCTCCTGCAGTGCTATCAAGCTAAATACATCAGTATGATGGACAGACTGGGAATATTAACAAGATGTCACCAGGAAATTCTCTGTTATAACAGACAAAATGCCTTGTAGGACTAGCCCAGCTGAATATAATAGTTCCTTTCACTTAGCGATCCAGTGCTTCATTCTGGAAAAGAAAAGCACTTTTAATCCATATGCAAATAAGCAGTTAGGTGCACTGATGGCAGGCTTGAGCCACCCTGTGCACCCTTTCTCCTCCTGCTTCCTCTGTCATCCCTCCCTCTCCTTCATGGGTGAAAGGTGGCTAGTGTTGAGCGAGGCAAAGAATTTGCAAGGGAATTTGGTCCAAAGCTGAGGAAAACCTTGATTCGCAATTAATGTGAATTTCCTCGCACTTCATGGTAACGAACCAGGCTGCACCTGTAGAAAATGAAAGTAAGAAGCCCGGGAATATGAGGTCACCCATGATGCTGAGCTGCGAGCCAATCCACAGGTAGCCATTCCCTGTGATGTCACAACCCTATAAAACCTCCGCCTTTTTCCTGTGAGCTAAGCATAGGGAGAGTCATGGCAAGCACTCATGGGGCTAGCGACAGTGTTCCTGAAAATGATTAATAGAAGAATATTGGAGAGGGATACTGATGCTGCGCCTGTTTTAATTATTCCTACATTTACTTATTCCTACATCAGCTGTAACTGTAATTCAGTACCAATACGATGGAAGCCTTTATTATTCCAGTGACAGCCTGCCAACCAATACCATCCAGTCTGCACCCATTAGGGAGGCCATGTCTTAATGATGACCATCCTCATCTTTACCTGGCTTTACTTCAGTCAAATCATCCTTCTTGGTCTCCATGTCCTAAAAAAAGTCAACAAGATGTAGAGAGAGGAGGAGCTGTATGATATGGAAAATGAGAAAAAGCAGATGGCAGAAAGAAGGTCTCCCACCGATAGGGCAGGAGAGCGCTGGGGTTGGAGAAGTGGGTATGCCAGAGCAGATTAATATTCAGTGTTTACTGCCAAATAGGAGATCGCAGGCAAGAACAGCAATAATATGTATATTGTCTTCCCACCTAACCAGCTAAACCCCCGGCAGTTCCGTGTGACGATATTCTAAGGCAAAGTGACCTGGGTATACGTACCTGATTTATAGAGATTTGTGACGTATTAAATCGGAACAAATTAAATTTCTTGGCAAAGTTGTCCAATCAAATTTTTCAAAACTTTGCTCATCTCTAGAGATGATATGCAGGATCATGGCCCTGTCAATCACATAGCAAGGGGAGAAGCTGGAAGAGGAAGCAGGAGGATCAAGAGGCGCAAAGAGTGGCTTGGGCCAACCTTTGTTGCACTTAAATACTTATTTGCAAATGTATGAAAAGTGCTTTTTCTCTGGAATGAAGCAAAAGTGAAATTTTGCTTTACATTCAACTGAGGTAGCCCTATAAGGCTATAGGGGAGATTTATCAAGACTGGCGTTCCTGTGCATTGCAGTGATCTGCACCAAATTTATTAAGAGGCAGATGCCTCTTAAATAATGTGCATCTCTAGCACTCCATGGACCAACAATTCAAATCTATGCCAGCTGGTGTCTGGTGTAGACTTGATCTGTAACTTACTTTAGTTTCTGTTGTATATTATAGTAAATCTGATGGGATGTGGTAGACTCGACCCCCTATGTCTTAGCCGCCCTTGTTTTAGCATCACTTTAGAAAAGTGGCAAGAAACTAAAAAAAAATCTAAAATTATTGTGCAAATACTAGTTTGCTGTAATCTGCAACTTTTTAATGCCACAATAATGGTGTAAATAGCTTGAAAAATGCCCCTCATTGTGCCTTTAACATTAAATTTCCTCCCTTTATGTCTATACCATTGAAAGGCGTGCAGGCTGATTTTTGTAACTTCAACCAGAAGAAAACCTTTAAAGCAACTGCACCAGTTGTCGTATATCATTTCCAACCATAACAGATAATTGTTGTTCTAAAGACATGAAAAGTAGTACAGGTAAGCTGGCATAGATTTCTGCTATGATCTAAGCCTTTTTCCTGGTGTAGATTATAATACACAAAAGTTCGCAAAAGTTTTGTAACTACAGCATGCATCACACTTTTTGAAGCCAGTTTTCTGGTAAAGAGTAAATTATAAATTCCCCCCTCCCACTAGCCGATAGTTGGACAGATCATTGCCAACAAGAAACCCTCATTAGTGATGATCTGTCTGCTGCAGGCAAATCATTATTTTGCATTGGCATGAGCGATGGCATTAGTGATCACTCCTCCACATACTGTGGAGAAGATCGCTCCGTGTAACAGCAGCACTCTCCTCCACTGATGAGCAGGCGATTGTCGGGAAAAAAATTACTCTCTCTCGACAATCGTCAGCCTCATCTGCTGGTCTAAGACTTAGGCAACCCAAATGACAAGTAAAAATGTTACATATAAATATATATATATATAAAATCATGCTAATAAAAACTATGATTTGTTTTTTTTGCATAAAATTAGATTTTTTTCTGTTTGATTAGTACAAAGCAAACTCACTTTGCATTTTATCTTTTCTAGTTTTTGATGGTACAATAAAATAATATTTAAAAGAATCAAAAGTAAAAGATCATAGTTCGAAAGGAAAATGTGTGGTTTGCGTTCTTACAAAAGTGATTAGCAATAGAGTCTAAAGTCCGCAACAGAATCGGCACAGAATGACCACAATCCCTATACAGTTTCTGTTCTCTTTCAATTTGCTTCTGCACATTTTCATTCACAGACATCAGCAATAAATTAGAAGGCCGAAAAAAAGAAGCTTTGTCTCTTTAATTCATATTAGTATCACCCCTTTATATTTTGCAGATTTCCTGTTGCGTTCTATTTGTGAACTATATTATTTGTACAGGATGTTGGGAGGTGGGGGATCATATTTATTATCATGACTATTCGCATGTTAGTAAATACACAATAGTAACAGGCGAAGCCTTTCATAATGAACCCAGCTTCTCTTCTTTATGATATTGTTACACTGTCATAATAACGCCTTGCATTGAAAATTCTATCATTACTCAACCAGTAAGCATCAATTTCCACATGGCACTGACATAAGTCCTAGCCATCAATTAATAACTGTGCGGTTCTGCTTTCCACATTGACATGTTGTTTGTAACCCTCGGATCATGTTCAAACTAAGATTATTAGATGTGTGCATGATGTGGTTTTATCTGAATTCACCGCGCTTCCGTCAATGTGGTGCTTCTTTATCCACTGCCTACGATGCTAATTGTGAGACGTGACATCTCCTATGTAGCTTTCTATTGTTCATCGGGTGGTGACATAATACATTTCTCTGAGAGAGTGTCTTGTCAATGTAGTGACCCTTTTCGCCGCTGTTACACTTTTGATGGAGCTAATTTTCCGCTGCTGTGAAAAGATAAAAATACTAAAAAGAATAATAAAATGCATCATAAATTTCCAGCCTTAGAACAGCGACTTGTGTTGTGATGTGTTGTACAGTATTTGCTATATGCCACCGAGCTGGTATGGTGTTTGGTTAAGGCACAAAAGGAAACACGTTCATTTTATTCCTGTGTGTCCAGGCAAGGCACGAATTCCACCAAAATAAACAGGCATCCGTCACTACAGCCTCAACTTGTAGGCGACTCGGCGCGCTGTAGGGAGAAAGGCTGGTAAAATAAATTAGTAATAAATGAGCTGCTGTTTAATAAAACAATTATCTCGCCCAAGGCTCCCGGAATAATCAGCTCTGCCTTGCAGCAGTAACCTTAGGAAATAATTTTAGGTTGAGCTGTATGCAGGTCTGACACAGATGATAATATACACACAGGAATTGAGACTGGCTTTGCTTTCTTCCTGCTCTCCCCTGTACCTAAGGAACATATTAATCCATGTCACTGTTTTTAGAAACGCGGTGACAGAAATACACCTTTATTGTAATGTGGCTGTTTTTTTCTATTTTTTTTTTCTTTTAATGAGCGTCTGGGACGCAGGCTTCGTTCTCAGCAACAGAAAAACGTAACAAAACACCTTTTTACATTAGGGAGGTGAGGTCTGCTGCTGGCTACATTTGTACACAGAAGTCTGTAAGCCAGGACTCAGCCAGCTGGGAAGAAAGAAAGCAAATTTTCCCTTTTTTTATTCACTAACTTCCCAAGCCCAATTATGCACTCGGATTCATAGGAGTTTCACAAACAAATAGCAGAGCCCTGCAGAGTTTTTTTAACTCCAGCAGCGCACAACCAATTCAATGGCATTGAAGGCTTGAAGCTTGATCAATTCTTAATCACAGAGGAGAAAAGAATTTTTCTCCGATTACAGTGCCTGCGCTGTTAGCAAGCTGCCTGCAATCATTTTTTTTTCCCTCTAAAGAACGGCATAGGCTGGCTTTTATTGACTCCCCACTTGCAAAATGTTTATGGCTTGTTAATATATATTTACCCCTCTACTTTTGCCTGCAAATCAACAACACTTAGCACAGTTTGGTTACACAGTGTCCAGAGGAAATGGCAGGAGGTTAGAATGGAGGCAAGCTTAGGAGATCAATATAAGACTGATTAGAGAGATGGGACCAAATTCACGGCTCTTAGATACAACATGGGGAGAGCAGGACTCAGGGCTGCAACTCTCTCTCTCTCCTTGGATAATATACTCGCCGTCTCTCGGAGAACATGCTTCATATCAGGCCGCTGAAGAAGAAATCGCCTCAGCTGCTTATTTATCCTCTGTTATTTCGTGAGCTTTGTCTAATCAAGGAAAGGGGTTAAGTCGACACTGGAAGGCCCTGCGATGCTGGATGTACGAGAGAACGTGTATTTTAAGAACACACTGTATTTTCTTTCAGCCTATTAAGTGCTAATGCGGCAGTGTATTGTGCCAAGCCTGGAATAGCTAATGAAGCGCACTCTAGAACCGGATAACTTAAACATTTCAAACATCCGTTCACGAGCACACCAAAAAAATAAAAATAACATAATTGCCGGGATTAAAATGTGCATTGTGTATACAATATGTTTAGATATTTTATATAAACTGCGGCCTGTAATCATTTGATGCTGGTATTTTACATTGAATTACTGCTAGGTGGAAAAAGGAAGAATTAAATGTGCAAAAAAAGAAAAGAAAAGCAGAGCAATGTATATGGAAACCTAATTAATGGCATCAACCGCATTATGTTACTCTATATGCATAGTTTTAGACGGAATAATGAGACTGCTCTGCTGTCCTATAGGTTGGTACCTGGAAAACGCAACCAAATCTGATGATGCTTATTACCGCATTAAATAATATAGGTGATTACCCTGGAGAATGATATGGACTTGTTTGCATAAGTAGAAGATTACACACGCATCTGTATACATGTGTGTACGGTATCAGTATACGATGCAAATTAAGCCTATTCACTTCATGGATAAATAAACAAGTATTTTCTTCTCGTCTTCATAGCAGCATCAATCAAACCACACATCCCAGAAATTTACAGCTTTCCCCGTACGGCAAGAAAAGGAATATGTGTTCAATATTTATTTAATTAATGAATCTCCTCCTCCTGCAGAGACAGATCAGGGAGTTCACAGGCGCGGGCAGTAAGCCCATCTTCCTGATATGTCTCATTAGTGGTACACGATGATTAGTACTATGTGACTGTGATGTTCATTCAGTAACCATATCTCGTACATAGAGCTGCACAGACAAAAACATTCAGCTCAGCAGATAAACACATTCATATCAACAAAGACTGATAAGAATACAGGACACAAAGGTAGTTAACGTTCTAGTATAGTGGGGCAGTCAATGGAACACAATGCAAAGCGTCAGTATCACTAATACACTGGTGTAACAATGCTAGAATGTATTTCTACTGCCAGCGTCGTGATGTAAAGGAGATCCGAGAATAGAACTAGGATAGGTTTAGATTGACATTAAATAATAATCTGGGGACAATGAGAATGATGGGAAAGACAAATCCAGGTCTATTATGTGGCTAAGGTCTGGGAATGGCCAACAATAGAGACATTATAAATAAGAGATCAGGTAATGTTATGCTCCATTGTATAGGTAGGTCCAGCCCTCCAGAAAATCCAGAAAATCCTAGTTCAATATTGGAACTTATACTAAGATAAAATCTCACATTGCTTACGCGTTTCAGGTGTCTATAGTTCTAGTGTGCTTGAACACCTGAAACATGGAAGCAATATGAGATTTTATCTTTGTATGTCTTTCAATATTGAATAAAGACTTTATAGCTTTTATGGAGGGCTGAATCTACTAAGGCTACTTTCACACTGGCGTTTTGGTTTCCGCTTGTGAGATCCGTCATGGAATCAGTTTTGGGCTAATGCATTCTGAATGGAAAAGAATCCGCTCAGAATGCATCAGATTGCCTCCGATCAGTCTCCATTCCGCTCTGGAGGCGGACACCAAAACGCTGCTTGCAAAACTCCGCCTGACGATGCGGAGGCAAACGGATCAGTCCTGAATAGCAATGTTAAAGATAATACAAACGGATCCATTCTGAACTAATGCATGCGGTTGTATTATCTGAGCGGATCCGTCTGTGCAGATCATGATGGATCCGCACCAAACGCAAGAGTGAAAGTAGCCTTAGACAATTTGATTTTCTAGGAGAGAGCCCTGAGTTTGTGTACGTATGTATGATATGGACTAGGAGAGCTGCTCCTACCTGTCTACATGGTCCAGTGTTATGTATGATATTCCTTCTGCCCAACTCAAGGTTGTAGATCCTGGTTTAGAGATAGCTAGTCAAAGTAGGCAATCACTAAAGTGGTATGATTTGTGCCACAACCTCTAATTTCTTACGTATTCTGTCTAAATATTCCCCTAATAACACCTAAAACTAAGCATTTTACACATGTAAAAGAACTCCCGTTGCGATTAAAATTTGCGATTCAAATATTCGCGCTCAACACTAAGGGAAAACACTGACTAAATCGCTGAAGTGTGAACTAGGCCTGAATGACTCCACTTAATGTGTATTAAGTGGAGTCATTCAGGCCTAGTTCACACTTCAGCGATTTAGTCAGTGTTTTCTCTTAGTGTTGAGCGCGAATATTTGAATCGCAAATTTTAATTGCGAATATCGCCACTTCGAGAATTCGCAAATATTTGGAATAAAGTGCTATATATTCGTATTCATGAATAGTGTTGAATATTCTAATCACAAATTTATCACAAATTTATTGCGAATATTGCCACTTTGCAACATCCCTAGTAACCAATAGGAAAGTTGCTTACCCCTTAGTGTTGATCGCGAATAATCTAATCGCAAATTTTTTATTGCGGATATATTACATTGCCGATTTTCGCAACCAAGTAAATAATGACTGGAGATCACTAATTCTCAAATGTGCTAATTTATGGCGAATATTCGGCAAAAAAATTGCGAAATATTGCAAATTTGAATATTGCCTATGCCGCTCATCACTATTTTCCATCAGTGATTGTGAGTAAAAAGAAAATGTGGGTACAAAATACAGAACTATCTTTTCATTACACCTTATCTCTGTATTACTATCCTGGTTTTAGCTCACAATCGCTCATGGAAATTACTGAAGTGTGTACTAGGCCTTAGTGAATACTTTATTTTGTCCTGTAATCATTTTGAACTATGGGGGAAATTTATCAAAACTGATTTACAGGAAACTGGCTTAGATGCCCAAAGCAACCAATCAGATTACACCTTTAATTCTTCAGAGCGCTTTTGGAAAACGCTGGTTCCTAATTGGACTCTGTGACTTCTCCATATACCATAGATTGGTATGTGACCTAACAGCTAATTGTATCTGAGCTCCCACAATGCACTGCTCTCTGGTACCTGATTTTCGGTTCTGATTACAGGACCAACAAGTACACGTGAACTTTCTTGCTTTACCAATAAGACTGAACGATTGCCTGCCGATTGAAAATAACCTTCATTGGTGCAGGGCGACCTACTAAAAGGTGATGAGAGAGCAGTCCAGTCCTTTCTGTTCTGGTGTGCAAAGACTCCTATAGAAAGTATACAATACAAAGTAAAAATGCTCAATACATTAAACTTTTCAACAGTTTCTGATACAGTTCCCCATCCTTCACCACCCTAAATGATGTTTGTAGCTCACTGCCTATGGTTACCATCTTTAGTCGAGCATGCTCACTTTCAGCAGTAGACGTTATAGGAGGCTATAGTTGGGAAGTAATGTGAAAAGTTCAGTAGTAAGCGAGTACAATAGGAAACGCACAAGAGGTGCAGCTAGGGGAACACTGGGGAGGTAAACGGCCTGGAATAGATGTTTCCAATGCATGGTGTGAACTGCCATCTACCATCCACATGGGCTTCTATTGAGGTAGTATTAGTGATGTACTGCTGCACTGCGAGTAATCACCCTGAAGCCTTTTTCCAAGCTACTCATACATATTATTTTTCCCATATACAACCCAAGGATTGTTGCCAAATTGGGCAAAAATATACTTTATACCCACTGTTTATTTCATTTTGCTTTCTCAGTCTCACATTAAAACCGTTATTACTTGTACAGCTTTCTAAGAAATCTTCTACTTGTTTCCATACAGAAAATTATGGATAAGGTTTACTATTAACTGTTTCCCTCAAGTGACTACAACATCATATATACCACTTATTACCAAGGGGAAAGGAAAAATGAAACTATCACCCTTGTATTTGGACATATTTGACCTTGTAAGTGTCAGTAGAAAGTCTTGCATCTTCAGAATAAAACTGTTGAAGACATAATATTGAGGACCTTGAATTTAGTTGGACAAGGTCCAGGCAAAATGGATAGTGCTTGTTTTGCAAATACAAGGATGTGCGATCCATGTCTTTTTTTCTCTACCGTCTGGTATAATGTGGGGAAAATTGGCTTCTACCTCACAGGGGTCTTTTTGCCTTCCTCTGGATCAACTTGCAGGATAACAGGCCGAACTGGATGGACAGGTGTCTTTTTTACGGCCTTATAAACTATGTTACAATGTTTGGTTAGGACAGGGTTATTACAAAAGCTAACATTTTTGGGTGTACCTTTTGAACCATCACTGAGGGCTGGTAGGCTCTGAATAACAAAAGGAAATTATATAAAAAGATTTAGTTTGGAAAAGTTGTTATGTATCTGAATATCAGCTCTAGGTCCTGCTAGTTTTCCAACACAAGACAACCAAAATTTTAACCAAAAGTTAAAAAAAGGACTTTCCTTCTTTAAGTATCTGAAGAACTTTACAAAGGACCAGAGGACATTCTTTGTGTGGAGGAAAGACGATTAAGGGTACTTTCACACTAGCGTTTTTGTTTTCCGGTATTGAGTTTCGTCATCAGTTTTATTCTATTGCATTCTGAATGGAGAGAATTCTGTTCAGGATGCATCAGGATGTCTTCAGTTCAGTCCTTTTACGGTATTTGGACGAAGAAAATACTGCAGCATGCTGCAGTTTTATCTCCAAAAATACTGAACACTTGCCGGAATGCCGGATTCGGCATTAATTTACATTGAAGAGTATTAGTGCATTAAGTGTTTCGGCAAAAAAGAAATGGCTTGTGCAGATCAATTTTTCTGGATACACCAGAGAGACGGATCCAGTATTGCAATGCATTTATCAGTTTGCATCCGGATTGCCCCTGCGACGGAACTGCCTGCCAGAATCCTCTGCTGCAAGTGTCAAAGTACCCTTAGACATCTATAGAGAGGCTCTTTATAGTTAGAGTAGCCAAACTAAGAATTGCCCACCACAAGAGTTAGTAATGTAGATACTTTGCCAACTTCAAATAAAGGTTCTGACGATGCTGACCAAATACCGAATGGCACTGAAGGTTATAATAAATCTAAGGAGTAATGATTCATCAAGAAAGACTGAACTTAATAGATTTGCATCCTTTTTCAATGTAACGGTACAGCTATGTACCCCTTCTTCCAAACAGAAATCCACGTGGGCCCTAAAGCATACACTACATAAGTTATAGACCAAAGTCTGTTTCATTGATAACAACTATGAATACAAAGAAACGAACTGTATGTCTTCTTGAGTTGTTTGATTCCAACATTACTTGAAAGCCTAAGCGTTTCCCCGCCCTGCTGGGGTGAGGGCACATGTACATATGTCTCCTTCTTTCAATGTTCTTGGCCTGTACAAGTGAAACATACATCAGCGTGTGCTGTGATATCTGCCGAATATAAACAGTCGGAAATGTCATCATATTTAAATGACAAAGTTGTAAAATAATAAGTGAAAAATTATATCCATGGCTGATAACATTCCACCAGCCCTTTCTTCCACGTAAGTAGCTGCAGAATAAGAACCTTTCTATAACACCACCTTTTATGCATCCTTTATACTGGAAGTCATATCACTTAAAAAATTAACTGTTAATATATAATTGAAATCTGAAAGCTGTACATTCTTTCATCGGGGCACACACAAACACTCAAACATACAGTACCATACAGTCATACAGAAAAGACATAATAATTACTGCTTCCCTGTCCTTACCGGAGGTGTCTGGATAGCTAATCTGGCTGACAGCCGCTACACAAAGCAGAAAACAAGGCATTTCATCTGATATGGAAAGCGGTGTGTCATTTATAAGACCATATAATCAAAAAGAACATTTTAACCTTCTAAACTACACATTCCTGGCTCCCTTGACTTGTGATATGGGACCTGTAAGATATGATTTTTCTGCAGGGGCGTGCAAAATGTGCTCATTAATGCCTAAATAAATGACTAATAATTTCCATAATTCGGAGAGACGGCTTTGACAGATTCACTTGTTGTGCTATAGAAATCAATCTACAAACGAGTCCATCTATATTTTTACCCTAAGCATAGAGCAGCACATAACACAGGAGCCTGTTCTATGGCATGGCGCATTGTGCGTAAGCGCGGACTGATTAATAGCAGTAGGATAACGAGAAGCGAATCGTTTAGATTATGGGCAATGGGGATATGCTATAGATGATAAGTGAACCTGTTAAACCATTTGTGTTAAAACTATGGAATTTAAATTGTATTCAAATAGTACACAGTATAAGTTTTCTTTATTAATTGCCTGCCTTTTATTTGTGAAAGCGGCTCTCTGTATGCGGAAGGCTGGGTCCTGCTTAGCTGCAGGTTTTACAGTGAACCAGATCAATCCCAAACAGTAAATGGATATTATTAAACAGCAGGGGGTTGTGCAAACTGGGAAAGAGAACTCACAGAGGACTGTCTTTGAGCAGATCTAGGTAGCCTGCTGAGAGAGGGCAATTGCAGGCATGCTTTTTCCTGCCAATCTTCAGCGTTTTCCAATCTAGATACTATGGCAACGGAACCTAAGAACCATAAGCTTGCTAACAAGCTGTCTTGATGAAACTGTCTGCTTGCACAATTTCATGTGTTTAAACAGAATGAAGATGCGTATGGATCTTTGTCAAACTGATTATCATTTGGACAGTCGAATTAATAATTGTCTGCTGTGCATCATGTATTTTATTTCTCTTTAAAGACGTAAGCCTATCAGTGTCTCATTCAATTAAGCAAAACACAAATGTACGTGCGCCGTCAATTGGAGAGACGAAATATTTTTAAATGTTTTATGTGCGTATCATCACTCATTTCGAAAAAAAAAAAAAAGCTTCTTTATTGCGCGGACCTCAAATGCGTTATTCAAAAAGCACCAAGAATTTCATAAGCAGCAGTAGTGACCATGGTCTCTGCCATTTTCACATTCCAGTCCCAACTTGGCTGTGTTGTGTTTTCTGCATGAATGATGCTGAAAAAAATTCCGTAAATCCAATGTACTTATTTACTCTTTCCGCTAAGCATTGATATCCACACTGAACTTACACTTAAACCCTATCACAACGCAGACGGCAAGCTGTTCATGAGAAAGATTGACTGCTATCAGTACATTTCACCCTATTTTAAGTACCCTGTACTGCAAAGCTTTATATAGTTGGCCAGAGAAAAATAATAATAGATTGTAGTTTGTGTCATTGCTGTGAGAGTATTTTCTTTTGTATTACATATGTTTAATACTCAGCAAGCTTCTTTTATAAAAGGGCTGTTTTACTAAAAATATCGCTTTTATCCCTCTTGTTGCCAGAATGTGCTAAAACAATTAGGGATTTTAGCTTTTTAAATATATTTTTCAACCTAAATTGATGTAGTCAGCTAACACATACTCCTGTTTCCAACTAATAACCAGTGCAGGTAGATTACCAGTAGATTTTTCTTATATATTGTACTGGTGTTGTCATGCATGTTAACTAAATGTTTGATTTATTTAACTAATATAATTCAGTACTTGGAACGCACCAAAATCTTAGCAACTTTCAGAAAAACAGTTTAAAGAGTAGACAAAGAAATATATTTTTGTTGGGTAAATATGGGGTAGCATATTAAAATAAGTAATTACAAGCCACCTGTACCCCAACTCCACGCATTAACACAATAAATGCAGTTCATTTTTTTTATTCAATGGGTGCATCCATTTTAAATACAAGGTTAGCACCCAGACTCTGTAGAAGCAGCACTCATCTTGGTAGCTTATTTTCTAACGCACCCCTAGTCAATACAGATGGGGAAATAATGTAACTATATTAAACTCTCATTTAAGTTTGATGGTTTAGCTTATAAAAGACAGTTTCAAATAGCCCAAACAGACAATACCTTAAAGGGGTTATCCTACAAAAAATATTCTACAGTTTTCAAACCAGCACTTGGATCTAAATACTTTTGTAATTACATATAATAAAAATGTTTGCATAGCCGCTGAGTTATTCAATAAAATCTATCTGTATAGCGCCACCTGCTGTTTGTTCTTTACTTATTTCTTTGTCCTGCTCACTGAGAAGGCCGCACAGGCTCAGTTTTATCCATCAACTGCCTCCTGAGCTGTGATGGGAAGAGCTGAGACATGCCTCACTTAGGCTACTTTCACACGTGCGGCAGGACGGATCCGACAGGCTGTTGACCATGTCGGATCAGTCCTGCGGCTATTTCGCCATGCCGCCGGACCGCCACTCCATCCCCATTGACTATAATGGGGACGAGGGTGGAGCTCCGGTGCAGAACGGCGGTGCACGGCGAAAGCCGTCGGACTAAAAAGCCTGAAATGCAGTAATTTTAGTCCGGCGGCCTTTCGCCGTGCACCGCCATGCTGCGCCGGAGCTCCTCCCCGTCCCCATTATAGTCAATGGGGACAGAGCGGCGGTCCGGCGGCACGGCGGAATAGCCGCAGGACGGATCTGACAGGGTGAACAGCCTGTCGGATCCGTCTTGCCGCAAGTGTGAAAGTAGCCTTAGCTACAGCAGAAAAGACACCTCCTTGAGCTTTCAGATTGATATAAATCTAGCAGAGCAATGAACGGGGAGATCTCTGGATCTATGTGAGGTACAGGGCTGGTTCTACCTTTTTTACAAAGTGATTGCCTATATAATGGCTGATTTTCATTTTTACATTAATCATGAGATAACCC
Source organism: Bufo gargarizans (assembly GCF_014858855.1). Lineage (NCBI taxonomy): Eukaryota > Metazoa > Chordata > Amphibia > Anura > Bufonidae > Bufo > Bufo gargarizans. Next base: position 69,201,735 of record NC_058090.1, on the reverse strand, counting down.
CTTTAAAGTCTTGGGAAAAGGTATATGGAAGGGGCTGCTGGACACATTTTTAGGGTCTATAGGAACCACTCTTTTATATACAGTACAGACCAAAAGTTTGGACACACCTTCTCATTCAAAGAGTTTTCTTTATTTTCATGACTATGAAAATTGTAGATTCACACTGAAGGCATCAAAACTATGAATTAACACATGTGGAATTATATACATAACAAAAAAGTGTGAAACAACTGAAAATATGTCATATTCTAGGTTCTTCAAAGTAGCCACCTTTTGCTTTGATTACTGCTTTGCACACTCTTGGCATTCTCTTGATGAGCTTCAAGAGGTAGTCACCTGAAATGGTCTTCCAACAGTCTTGAAGGAGTTCCCAGAGATGCTTAGCACTTGTTGGCCCTTTTGCCTTCACTCTGCGGTCCAGCTCACCCCAAACCATCTCGATTGGATTCAGGTCCGGTGACTGTGGAGGCCAGCTCATCTGACGCAGCACCCCATCACTGTCCTTCATGGTCAAATAGCCCTTACACAGCCTGGAGGTGTGTTTGGGGTCATTGTCCTGTTGAAAAATAAATGATGGTCCAACTATACGCAAACAGGATGGAATAGCATGCTGCTGCAAGATGCTGTGGTAGCCATGCTAGTTCAGTATGATTTCAATTTTGAATAAATCCCCAACAGTGTCACCAGCAAAGCACCCCCACACCATCACACCTCCTCCTCCATGCTTCACGGTGGGAACCAGGCATGTAGAGTCTATCCATTCACCTTTTCTGTGTCGCACAAAAACATATGGTGGTTGGAACCAAAGATCTCAAATTTGGACTCATCAGACCAAAGCACAGATTTCCACTGGTCTAATGTCAATTCCTTGTGTTCTTTAGCCCAAACAAGTCTCTTCTGCTTGCCTGTGCTTAGCAGTGGTTTCCTAGCAGATATTCTACCATGAAGGCCTGATTCACACAGTCTCCTCTTAACAGTTGTTCTAGAGATGTGTCTGCTGCTAGAACTCTGTGTGGCATTGACCTGGTCTCTAATCTGAGCTGCTGTTAACCTGCGATTTCTGAGGCTCGTGATTCGGATGAACTTATCCTCCGCAGCAGAGGTGACTCTTGGTCTTCCTTTCCTGGGGCGGTCCGCATGTGAGCCAGTTTCTTTGTAGCGCTTGATGGTTTTTGTTACTGCACTTGGGGACACCTTCAAAGTTTTCCCAATTTTTCAGACTGACTGACCTTCATTTCTTAAAGTAATGATGGCCACTCGTTTTTCTTTACTTAGCTGCTTTTTTCTTGCCATAATACAAATTCTAACAGTCTATTCAGTTGGACTATCAGCTGTGTATCCACCTGACTTCTCCACAAGGCAACTGATGGTCCCAACCCCATTTATAAGGCAAGAAATCCCACTTATTAAACCTGACAGGGCACACCTGTGAAGTGAAGACCATTTCAGGTGACTACCTCGTGAAGCTCATCAAGAGAATGCCAAGAGTGTGCAAAGTAGTAATCAAAGCAAAAGGTGGCTACTTTGAAGAACCTAGAATATGACATATTTTCAGTTGTTTCACACTTTTTTGTTATGTATATAATTCCACATGTGTTAATTCACAGTTTTGATGCCTTCAGTGTGAATCTACAATTTTCATAGTCATGAAAATAAAGAAAACTCTTTGAATGAGAAGGTGTGTCCAAACTTTTGGTCTGTACTGTATCTATCTATCTATATATATATATATATATATATATATATATATATGTACAAAGGTGTATTCTTTTTAACTACTAGGAAATAGGAATTACTTAGGAAGTATTTTTAAACAGTACTTTTCAGAAAAGTCCTCTTTTAAGGTAAATATAATTCATAGCTAAATAGTTAATATGGTTGAAATAAGAATGCGTCTATCCACATAGATGAAAAAAATCGACATGTAAGTATAGCACAAATCAAATTCTTTACGAATTTTAGAATTTGTCAGGCACGCAACGCTCAAAATGTCTGCTGCCATTTTACAGATCGGAAGGTGGTGGTCTGAAAAGCTTCTCCATAATACCTTGAAGACAGCCCTCCATCTAGCACAGACAATCGTGATGAACTACTGGACTATAAAGGAGCCCAACCAGGAAGTGTTGCTGCCTTGTGTAGATACACAGGCGACAGATAATGTCAAAAGGAGAGATAGTACAAGAAAGAATGAACAAAGTGGAAAAGTTTCAGTCTATTTCATAATGAGAGGAGGAGAATTGATATAGTTTACTTAGTTAGATTTACAATAAAGTGATAGATTTTAAAGAGACAGAGGAGTCAGTCTCAGTAAGTCAGTGTGAGCACAGCAGGTGGTGTTATCACACTGAATTACATGTCAATGCAGGACAACCTTCATTGGGTCTCAGGCAGAACAATTACATTATTGAGACTTTGTGTTCCAGGATGCTGGTGATGCAATTACATCATCATGGCCATCTATCATGATGCTCTGAGATGCAGGTGGCCTGTGGCCTGCAACACGAGGAACAGTTCTGAGGTATTAAATATGTTTTTTATTGTTGGGGCACTATGGGACATTAGTGGGTGCACTATGTAGAAAAGGCCAGAAGAGGCTTGTGGTCTGCATCACAGAATGTAACATGAAACTGCCACGGATTGGTGGTAGTTTGCCGTGACACTTTCGCTGCGCATGCTGGTTGCTGGTGGCAACGTGTTGTTGTATTGCTTGCGTGTGTGCTTTCCCTTTAAGGCTGTTGCCCTTATTTTGTGGTGTGCATGGGATTAAGGTGTGAGCAAGGTGGAGCTGGGTGTGGTCTCAGCTCTCTTCATATACTGTTGCTGTGAGACTGAGTTCATGGTTATGTCTGCCTTTGTATGAGAACGAGCTTGCTCCTTGAGGGCCATCCTTGTTTGACATCGATGTCATCTGCGATGTGATCCCCTTGTATTCACTTTGTTTCTATTCCTTTACCTGTCCTCACTTGTTGTTTTGAGTATGGTGTGTGATTTACAGGGTGTTTGTTGTATGTAATTTGGTGTTCCATTTCTGGTCTTTTGGTGTTTACAGTCCAGCATGGTTGTTTGACATTTCCCCTGTTTGTCTGTACCTCGGAAGGGGGTCCCTGGAGTTCCCCGTAGGGGGAACTACAACTCAGTTAAGCAGCGCTGTCTTGGTCCGCCATGCATCTTGCCACATGGTGGTCCAGGCAGCTACTACTGCTCCTGTGTTTGGTATTGGTACTGTGTATAGATTTGTGTGTTTGGGCGTCAGTTCTTTTTCGCAGGATCCAGTGGTGGTGGTGCGGACGACTCATTCCTTTTAGTTGTTCTGGGCAGGGAAGTGACGTTGTGGTCCTGTGGTCTTTTGTCATTCTGCCACAGGACACTTACATGTCGAGTTTGTCCCCTGCTTACTGTCTGCTACTCTCCTTGCACCTAGGCATGCTGAAGACTCTGGTTCATCCGTGTTGTGGAAGAACTGGTTGTTTCCTTTTCCTGACCTTTATCCCAGGGATCATCAGGGCCAGTTAGGGTCTGTGGTTCCGGTGCATGAGCCCTCCTATCTTCTGGGTCCACTCATGCGGTTAGGCGGTCAGGGCGAGGATTAGAGACGCTATAGGAGGTGACTCACTCCTCTATTCCAGCATCCAGGCCTAGTTGATTTCCTTAATTCTCTTTATTGTATGGTGGGGGGTTTCCCCCACTCTCCATGACAGAAACAGTACTGAGGTATGAGATAAATTGTTGCTTTTATATTTGGCCACTTGAGAAGCAAGGGGCATTACTGGGGACGCTATGGGGGTCATTCAATGGGGACATTTGATTACTAGTGACACCAGAGGGGCATCACTCAGGGCACTATGAGCATATTTAATACTGAAGACACTATATGGGGCATTACTGGGCACACTATGAGAATGATTAACAATGGAGCACTGTGGGGCATTCTTACTGGAGGAAAAATAAGAGCCCTTGGTGAACTAAAAGGAATTTGTAATACTGGGACATTGAAGGGGCATTACTGTGGTATTTGGAACATTTTTAAAACTGGGGGCTTTATTATTATTCTTACTAGGGCACTATAGGGGCATTGCTTTTGCTAGAGGCACAATATAGGTCAATATTAATTCTGAGGACACAAGAGGAGCATTATTTGTTTATTGGAGGCATTCTTGCTGGAGGCACTATGTGCGGCATTACTAATACTTATTATTGTTATTAATCAGAGACAATTTTTTTCTGCAGTTTAGCATGTAGGGGCATTAGGGAGTACAGTGGGCACAGTGTTGGCAGTGGAACTGAGGCAATGAGTATCTTGTGAGGAACTGTGGCAAACTCTGCAGGCACATGGTGGTCAGAGCCAAGAGGAGAAGATGCAGAAAAAGAACATCTTCATAAAAGGAGACTTTCTAGATATAGGAAGTTGAATAGGTATGTAGTGCTGTATAACTGTATTGTCCTGTGTGTGTGGCAGCATTGAAAGATCAGGCAGCATGCTGAAAGTAGGGCTGGTTTAATATTGTGGTGCACATCTCACCTCCCAATTCTCCTCCTCCATATCTTAATTATGGACAACTAGATGAGGAGCTGTGATCCACCACAGAAGGACACATTTTGAAGTGGAATAAATCAATCAGTGTTTCCTGCATGGTAGAAGAAAAGTGCAGGTGGACAATTATAATTAAAGGGAAAGTCAGAGATGTAAAGCAGCATGCCTTAAACTAGCTGTGCCTGATCTATGTACAAACTAATATCACAAGTAATATGCAATCAGAGGTCCTTAGCAGATATATTTTTGATCATAAAACATCTGGGCCCATCCACTATCAGAAAGGTGACCTCAATACGAATGGGTACCTAACTATATGCTGTTCATGGGCATCTACTTTCAAGGAGAGCAGAACCAATAAAAACTGACTGCTACTATTATTACCTGTCAAATAGTGATCGAGCACCGTAGTGCTTGGGCGCTCGGGCCGAACACATCGGGATGTTCGGGTGCTCGCCCGAGTATAGTGGAAGTCAATGGGAGAACCCGAGCATTAAACCAGGTACCCCATGCTCTGAAGAGGGAAGGGTGCCTGGTTCATAGGAAAATGTCAGAAACACCACCAAAATGGTTCTGGAACAGCATAGGGAGGATGTCTGGATGCATCTTGTACTCGCAGGTCGCTGCTGGGAACGATGTTGTCCTAATAGTACACCACTTTTACAAATTGACAATAATACGCACAAAACCAAAGGAAAAAATAATATTTTAGAAGAAAAATTGATAGGAAGCATTCTTTCCTGTATATTTACTTGTATATAAAGTGCAAGTGCTGACAAAAATTACAAGGAAGAGGCACTCAGATACAACCTGTATATCACATAAAGGAGGGCCTCATTCACATTGTGGTACAGTTGTTCATGTAGTGGGACCTATTACACTCATAAAGCCTATGCACTAAGTGAAAGGGCTGCCTAAAATTACAAGGAAGCGGCACTACAATACACCCTTTGTTACACATAAAGGAGGGCATCATACACAGCCTTGGAAAATTATGATTGATGGCCTGCTGGTGACCCTTAAAAACATTTGGGGCAAGGGCCTGCTGATCTAACCATCTAAAACATTATGGGCGAGGGCCTGCTGCCACTTTGATGGCTCTAGATAACCTGGGCCTGATCGCACGTCCCTGTGATGGCGACGATCCATTCGGGTGTCTGCCCTATCAACTTTCGATGTTATTTTCAGCCCAAACCATGTAGACCATGGGTAACTGGGAAATCATGGTTCGATTCCGGAGAGGGAGCCTGAAAAAGAGCTACGGCTACCACATCCAAGCAAGGCAGCATGAGCGCAAAGGTATAATTAGGTGAGGTCCTGAAGTTGAGCTGAACCTGTAAAAAATTTTAGGTGTGGGACTCCAGGTGAGCTGACCCTGTAAAAGATTTTAGGTGCAGGCCTGCAGGTGAGCTGAACCTGTAAAAGATTTTAGGTGCAGGCCTGTAAGTGAGCTGAACCTGTAAAAGATTGTTGGTGAAATCCTGCTGGTGAGTTGACCCTGTAAAAGATTTTGTGCGGGCCTGCAGGGAAGCTGACCCTCTAAAAAATGTGAGGGCCTTCAGGTGAGCTGACCCTGTAAAAGATTTGAGGTGCGGGCCTGCTGGTGAGCTTACCCAGTAATATATTGTATATTGTAGGTGAAGGTCTGCTGGTGAGCTGACCATGTAAAAAATTATATGTGAGGGCCTACAGCTGAGCTGATTCTCTAAAAAATTATATGCGAGGGCCTGCATGTGAGATGACCCTGTAAAACATTATATGCAAAGGGCATACAGTACATGTGAGGGCATTATATGTGACGAATATGCATGTTGATATGATGGAAGAGGAGGAGGAGGATGAGAAAAGTAAGATTCAACCATATATCCTTGTTTGTGGTGGAAGGGGTGCATGGGAATACAGTGTATTCAGTACATTATAAACAACTCATTTAAACTGCCTTTATGTTCAGCTGCTTTCCTCTGGTGAGGTCGAGAAGTCATGGTCAATCCAGGCCTTATTAATTTTTAAAAGAGTCAACCTGTCAGCATTTTCAGTTGACAGGCGGATACGCTTATCTGTTATAATGCTACCAGCAGCACTAAATACTTGCTCAGACAAAACGCTGGCGGCAGGGCAGGCCAGCAACTCCAAGGCGTAGAGAGACAGTTTGTGCCACGTGTCCAGCTTGGACACCCAGTAGTTGTAAGGCACTGAGGGATCATTGAGGATGCTGCTATGTACTCCTTCACCACCTTCCAAAATGTTTCCCTCCTTGTGACATTAGGCTGCGATAAGGGTGCTGGCGGAGTGTCATGAAACTGTGCCAGGCTTTGGAGAGTGTTCCCCTACGGACATTCTCAGGTGAAAATTTTTGGAGCAATTTTTCAACAAGGATCTTCTGGTATTTCACCGTTTTGCTCATCCTCTCCACCAGAGGAATGAGAGATGAGAAGTTCTCTTTGTAACCAGGGTCGAGAAGGGCAAACAACCAGTAATCTGTGTTGTCTAAAATGTGTATAACGCGCAGGTCGCGGGAAAGGCAGCCTAACATGAAGTCAGCCATGTGTGCCAGAGTACCAATAGGCAAGACTTCGCTGTCATCATCAGGAGGATCACTCTCAATCTCCTCATCCTCTTCCTCCTCCTCTACCCACCCACGCTGAACAGATGGGATAAAAATTCCATGGGTACTAAACTCTGTAGCGGAGGCAACCCTCTCCTGCTCCTTCTCCTCCTCCTCCTCTTCATCGTTCATTTTGCGCTGAAAAGACAAACTGAGGGTTGTCTGGCTAGCACCCTGTGTAATGTCTTCCCCCATTTCCACCTCTTCCACATGCAAAGCGTCATCATTAATTGTGAGCAGCGAACATTTGAGTAGACACCGAATTGGGATGGGTACGCTGACAATAGCATTATCGCCACTCACCATCTGCGTTGATTCCTCAAAGTTTTTTAAAACCTCATAGAGGTCAGATATCCATGCCTAAACCTCACTTGTGAATAGCGGAAGCTGACTGGAAAGGCGATGACCATGTTGCAGCTGGTATTCCACTACTGCCCTTTGCTGTTCACAAAGCCTGGCCAACATGTGGAACGTCGAGTTCCAGCGCGTGCTCATGTCGCACAACAGCCGGTGAGCTGGCAATTTCAAGGGCTGATGCAGCATTGACAGACCGGCTAAAGCTGTCATGGCATAAATGTTCACCAGTAGCTCAGGCAAATTGGGGTATTTTTTGAGAAACAGTTGAACCACAAGGATGAACACGTGGGCTAGGCATGGGATGTGTCTGAGCTTGCCGAGCTCCAAAGCACCAAGTTACGGCCATTATCAGACACATCCAAGCCTGGTTCTAGGTTTAGTGGCGAGAGCCACAGCTCAGTCTGGTCTCTTATCCCCTGCCACAGATCTGAGGCGGTGTGCTGTTTATCCCCTAAGCATATCAGCTTCAGCATGGCCTGTTGCCACTTCCGCACTGCAGTGCTACACTGCTTCCAGCTAACAACTGATGACTGACTGGTGCTGCAAGCGGATAATTTGCAAGTAGAAGTAGAGGAGGAGGAGGAGGATGAGGAGAAGTGGGGGTTGGAGCCACTAACTTAGGTTCTGGCGGAAACCCTGATCGACGTAAGGCCCACATTCAGTGGCGTAGGGATAGCCATAGCAACCATAGCAGTGGCTATGGGGCCCTACGCCACTGGGGGCCCGTCCCGGACTGCATTCATTTTTTTTTTTTGTTTTTTTTTACACAGCCGGGCAGCCAGGTGGGCGGGGCTTGAGCGGGCCGCGGCTGTAGTGGGCGGGGCTTGGGCGGTCCGCGGCTCGGGCCTGGCTGGGGGGGAAGCCAAGGAAGCAGAGGAGTAGTCAGGTCAGGACTGGAGTAGGCAGGCCCGAGGCGCACTGCTGCATGAGCAGAAGATGAGGTAGGCCAGTGAAGGGGGGAACTGTGGAGGACACTGGGGGGGGATCTGTGGAGGACACTGAAAGGGGGGGGGGATCTGTGGAGGACACTGAAGGAGGGATCTGTGGAGGACACTGAAGGGGGGATCTGTAGAGGACACTGAAGGGGGGATCTGTGGAGGACACTGAAGGGGGGATCTGTGGAGGACACTGAAGGGGGGATCTGTGGAGGACACTGAAGGGGGGATCTGTGGAGGACACTGAAGGGGGGATCTGTGGAGGACACTAAAGGGGGGATCTGTGGAGGACACTAAAGGGGGGATCTGTGGAGGACACTAAAGGGGGATCTGTGGACGACACTAAAGGGGGATCTGTGGACGACACTAAAGGGGGATCTGTGGACGACACTAAAGGGGGGATCTGTGGACGACACTAAAGGGGGGATCTGTGGACGACACTAAAGGGGGGATCTGTGGACGACACTAAAGGGGGGATCTGTGGACGACACTAAAGGGGGGATCTGTGGACGACACTAAAGGGGGATCTGTGGACGATACTAAAGGGGGGATCTGTGGACGACACTAAAGGGGGGATCTGTGGACGACACTAAAGGGGGGATCTGTGGACGACACTAAAGGGGGGATCTGTGGACGACACTGAAGGGGGGGAATCTGTGGACGACACTTAAAGGGGGGATCTGTGGACGACACTTGGGGGGGATGTTGGGGTGGAAGGTCCTGGAGGGGTGTTTGGGTGGGAGCTCTGGAAGGGGTGGGAGGTCCAATAGGTATGTGGGGGTGGGAGATCCGGGAGGGGGGGCCCATAATTTTTTTAGCTATGGGGCCCAGTCATTTCTAGCTACGCCCCTGCCCACATTCCTTGGTGTCGGTAGCACCTGTGCCATCCCAGGGTACGACTCGCTCCCGGCTTCCACAACGTTCACCCGGTGTGTCCCGTCAGTGAAATGTAGCGTCCCAGGCCAAATGCACTTGTCCATGTGTCCGTGATTAAGTGGACCTTCCCACTAACTGCATTGGCCAGAGCACGTGTGATATTACGGGACACATGTTGATGTAAGGCTGGTACGGCACACCAGGAAAAATAGTAGTGGCTGGGGACTGCGCAACGAGGGATGGCCCCGACATCATGCTGTGGAAGGCCTCAGTGTCCACAAGTCTAAATGGCAACATTTTCAGGGCCAGTAATTTGGAAAGTTGCACATTTAGTGCTAAGGCCTGTGGGTGGGTGGCTGGGTATTTGCGCTTGCTTCTAAATGCCTGGGGTAAGGACATTTGAACGCTGCGCTGGGACACAGAAGTGGATGTGGTCACTGATGGTGCTTGCGAAGGTTCAGGTGCAGGGCGGGATGCATCCGGGCCTGCGCCTTCGACAAGAGAATTGGCCAGCAAATACCACAGGGGAAGAGGGGACAGTGGTGTGACAGGCACAGAATGAGGGCCCATGCGTTCGTACCACTTATTACGGTGCTTGGATGCCATGTGGCGGATCATGCTGATGGTGGTGAGGTTGCTAGCGTTCTTGCCCTGGCTCATTTTGGCGCATGTCCTTCCACCACTGAGGATTGCAGGGCGCTTCAGTTTGCCTCCTGTTGCTTCCTCCTCCTTCTCCTCTACCGGCTCTTCAGCCGGTCAGCGTAACCCCTTCACCACCAACTTCAGCACAGCCAGGGGTAAACGACAGCAGGCAGTTTTAAAACAAATCTGTTTGGGGGACAAACCCCACACCGCACACAGGAGCTGTGGATAGGCCTTGAACAACAGACCGATGAGTGGTTGGTGCCAGTGAGGCTCAAGCTCAGCCTGGTAGTGTGCGATAATGGGCGAAATCTTGTAGCAGCTCTGGGGACTAGCCGGTTTGACGCACATCCCTTGCCTGGCGCATGTGCTGAATTTGGTGGTGCAGAGATTCCTTAAAAATGACCCCGATATTTCAGAGCTGCTGCATATAGTGCGGGCCGTCTGTGCACGCTTTCGGCGTTCTCACCCTGCTCGCCTGTCAGCACTGCAGCGTAACTTCGGCCTTCCAGCTCACCGACTCATATGCAACGTGCCCACAAGGTGGAACTCCACCTTGCACATGCTGGCCAGACTGCGAGCAGCAGCAGGCGATAGTGGAGTTTCAGCTGCAGCACACACAGGTGAGACACTCTGCGGAACAGCACCACTTTACCACCAATGACTGGGCCTCAATGCGAGACCTGTGTTCCTTGTTGCGTTGTTTTGAGTACTCCACCAACATGGCCAGTGCTGATGACGCCGTTCTCAGCATTAATATCCTACTTCTATGCCTCCTTGAAAAAAAAAACGCTGCTGGCGATGATAAAAGAGGATGTGGCACAGTAGGAGGAGGAGGAAGAGGGATCATTTCGTAGGGTTTCCGGCCAGTCATTTACAAGTGGCTCCGAGGGTGGGTTCCTGCACCCACAAAAGCCAGGTACACAATTTTCCAGCCAGGGCACAGTTCTGGAGGATGATGAGGTGGAGGATGAGGAGGAGCAGATGGAGGAGGAGGAACCTTGTTTACAGCAGGGTGGCACCCAGACCAGCTCATGGCCATCACTGGTGCATGGCTGGGGGGATACAGAGGACACAGACGATACACCTCCCACTGAGGACAGCTTTTAGTTGCCTCTGGGCAGCCTAGCACACATGAGCGATTACATGCTGCAGTGTCTCCGCAACAACCGCTGAGTTGCCCACATTCTAACTTGTGCAGATTACTGGGTGGCCACGCTGCTGGATTCCTGTTACAAGGACAACGTACCGTCCTTAATTCCCTCACTAGAGCGTGATCGTAAGATGCGTGAGTACAAGCACACGCTGGTAGACGCGCTGCTGGTGGCATTCCCACCTGACAGCGGGGGAACAGTGGAAGCACAAGGCAGAGGAAGAGGTCGCCAACACAGCTGAAGCACCACCAGCACTTCAGAAGGCAGGGTTAGCATGGCTGAAATGTGGAAAAGCTTTGTCAGCACGCCACAACAACTAGCACCACCAGCTGATATAAAACGTCTTAGCAGGAGGCAGCATTTCACCAACATGGTGGAGCAGTATGTGTGCACACGCCTACAGCCTACATGTACTGAATGACGGGTCTGCCCCCTTCAACTTCTGGGTCTCCAAATTGGGCACATGACTTGAGCTTGCCTTTTATGCCTTGGAGGTGCTGGCCTGCCCTGCAGCCAGTGTATTATCTGAACGCGTGGTTAGCACGGCAGGGGACATCATCACAGACAATCGCAGCCGCCTGTCCACAGTCAATGTGGACAAGCTCACGTTCATTATAATAAACCAGGCATGGATCCACAGGACGTGTCTGTACATTGTGCAGAATAGACATGTATACTGGCCTTAAAGAGGACCTTTCACTAGTATACAAACTAAAAACTAACTCTATCTGTGGGCAGTGCGGCGCCCAGGGGTCCCCCTGCACTTACTAGTATGCCTGGGCGCCGCTCCGTTCGCCTGGGCGTTCGCTCCGTTGTAGGAGGCGTGTACCTTGCTGCAGCACTGGCCAATCGCAGTGCACAGCTCATAGCCAGGCTATGAGCAATTTTGTTCTGTCATAGACCCCTGCTCTACCAATTAGACAGGTTAATAAATTAGTTACATTCTTGGGTTGACATTTCACAATTTTGGACGTGAATAAACCCCTGCTCTGCATAGGTGACAGGGTATAAAATTTCAAAAATTCTTCTTTAATTGATGTGCGCTACCTCCTTTCATTCAATGCTTAAACTTTAACAAGTTGTCCCACATTTGCGCTTTAATCATTTGTCCCACATTTGAGCTTCAATAATTTGTCCCACATTTGCGCTTCAATAACTTTTCCCATATTTCCGCTCAATCAAAATAAAATGTCATCCATTTATCTCCCTTGGATGTGGTCTGTCTTTCTCATGCTCCCTCTCTGGCGTGGAACTCTGATTCACTGATAACCATGATCAACATGGTAGGCTCAGAAAAGAACACCGAAAGTTGATAAAAATACCACAGTGACATTCCCTATCATTTTTTATTAATCATTCCAATAACAGGGCATCTTAATAGTCCTGTATTGTTATTTATGGTGGGGGGGAATCAGGGTTCCACGCCGGAGAGGGAGCGTGAGAAGGAGAGATCACATCCAAGAGAGGATTCATTTTTTCAAATTTAAAATTATAGAGTTGAATTATGGGAGAAATTATTAAAGCATAAAATTGTGACAACTTTTTAAAGATTAAGCATTGAATGAAAGGATATGTCGCGCATAAATTAATGAAGAATGTCTAAAATTTTATTCCCTGTCAACTCTGCAGAGCAGGGGTTTCTATCCTGCAAAATTTGAAAAATTTCACCTGACAATGTAATTGACGATTTTTATTTATTATTGAGGCGCAAATGTGGGACAAATTACAGAAGCCCAAATGTGGGCCAAAAGAGTCAAGCGAAAATGTGGGAAAAGCTATTGAGGCGCAAATGTTGGCCAAAAAATTATAGCAGAAATGTGGGACAAATTATTGAAGTGCAAATGTGGTACAACTTGTTTAAGTTTAAGCATTGAATCAAAGGAGGTGGCGTGCATCAATTAAAGAAGCATTTCAGAAATTTTATTCCGTGTCACCTATGCAGAGCAGAGGTTTATTCACGTCTAAAATTGTATAATCAAAACAGAGTATCTGTGGATCACTACAGCTGGTTAATGGATTTAAGGTGCTCTTGGTTTATATGACCCACCCAGTCACATAAAACGTATAAAACATATCAGGATTAAACCAGGCACTCAAATATGGATTATTGATCAAAATTTTATGAATGATAAAATATATCGATATACCATAAAATACAATATAAAATGACATAAAAATTCACATAAGGATAACCATTAATCAATAGCAGCAATATATGGCCAATAATTACAGCAGTTTTGAAAGACCGCAATCCGAACAGAGGTCTATGTAGAGTTCCGGGCGGTTTAAATTAAAAGACCGCACCCTTAGTTCAATTAAGGAAAAAAGAGATGTAGCTTAAAACAGTCTGGGTGGTTTGAATTCAAACAGCCGCAGCCTTTATATCAGTCTTTAAGGAAAACTGCAATTCCAAATGTTATAAGGGGTCTTGTGAACATTCACCGATCCTATTCGGTTATGGCAGAATGTGACTGTGCACTAAGGTGGCGTCCCACCTATTCAAGCAACTTTATTGCTTTACCTGGCCGGTGTTATCTTGTCCTGTGTCCGGGCCTAAAAAAGATATGCTGTGGGTGCCGAGTCATCCGAATATCCGCTCACAGAACGATGTTTGTGGCTGTATCTTCCGGTGCTCATTCCTCTTGGTCACAGCTATTTAAACTTGGAGTCCAGGGGAGCTACTGTCCCAGTATGCCGGTACGAGGTATTAGACCATACGCGTTTCGGGGTTCTCTGAATAACCCCTTCTTCACTGAGCTATTGATTAATGGTTATCCTTATGTGAATTTTTATGTCATTTTATATTGTATTTTATGGTATATCGATAAATTTTATCATTCATTAAATTTTGATCAATAATCCATATTTGAGTGCCTGGTTTAATCCTAAAATTGTATAATGTCAACCCAAGAATGTAACAGAAAAATTACAGAAATGTATTAACCTGTCTACTTAATAGCGCAGGGGTCTATGACAGAAAAAAATTGTTTATTGTCACCCGAAAATGTAAAATAAAAATTATTGAAATTTATTAAGCTGTCAACTAGGTAGAGGAGGGGTATATTACGGGTATATTACACCCAAACATTTGTGAATTTGACCCTAAAATATAACTGACAAATGTTTTTTTGATTTTGATTGGCCAGCGCTAAAGCCTAGGAGAAGGAGACGCCCAGAAGAACAATGGCAGACTCCGCCTACTATAACTAAGTCCCCTAAGTCTCCGCCTACTATAACCAAGTCCCCGAACATACCGGAGGACATAACGGGAGAACGGAGTGGCGCCCAGGGATAATAGTAAGCGCAGTGAGATCCCTGGGCGCCGCTGTATATGTCATGATACTTAGTTCACAATGTTTGGACCGATGAAAGGTCCTCTTAAACTGCACACTGACTAATCCACATGTTGTATATTGCCAAAAAGTGTTTTTTTGGTAACAGAATATGAATGCTGTATATATTAAACTTGAATTTAACACTTGCAGATCTGGAAAATAGTGGTTTTCTTTTGCAAAAAAGGGTCTTTTTAAAAACCCAGAAAATAATGGCTGTATTTCTAGCTTAAATTGCATACTGACTAAGCCTGCAAATGCATCAGATGTTGTAAATTGCCAAAGAAATTGGGATTTTCAATGTCCCAAAAGCTCAGATGCAGTGCTAGTGCACTGAGCTTGCATAAAATGGCCGCCGCCACCCCCTTAACTGACTTATAAAAGTTATTTTTTTTCAGTCACTGGGTTCAGGGCAGGATAAAAAAAATTTGCCCTGCACACACAAAACACAATGTATGTAGATCGCTGAGTTAGATTTACGTTTTGAGCAAAGGTTCTCTCCTATTCTCTCCCAGAAATCACCAGCAGCATCCTCTCCCTACACTAAGCACAGCAGAGTGACGTGCAGCGCTACGTGACTCCAGCTTATATAGAGGCTGGGTCACATGCTACACTGGCCAATCACAGCCATGCCATTAGTAGGCATGGCTGTGATGGCTTCTAAGGTCAGACAGTTAACCGCTTGTTGATTGGCTGCTCTGCGGCCTTTCAGAAAGCGCCGAACACTGAACCCGAACTTTTACTGAAATGTTTGGGTTCGGGTCCGGGGTCCAAAAATCCTAAAGTTCGGTACGAACCCAAACTTTACAGTTCGGGTTCGCTCAACCCTACTTAGGAATATTCCTTATAGAATGAGAACATGTATCCATCATGCCTTGTTACCACTGTGCAGGCTGGTGGTGGTGGTGTAATGGTGTGGGGGATGTTTTCTGGGCACACTTTAGGCCCTTAGTGACAATTGGCCATCGTTTAAATGCCACGGGCTACTTGAGCATTGTTTCTGACCATGTCCATCCCTTCATGACCACCATGTACCCATCCTCTGATGGCTACTTCCAGCAGGATAATGCACCATGTCACAAAGCTTGAATCATTTCAAATTGGTTTCTTGAACATGACAATGAGTTCACTGTACTAAAATGGCCCCCACAGTCACCAGATCTCAACCCAATAGAGCATCTTTGGGATGTGGTGGAACGGGAGCTTTGTGCCCTGGATGTGCATCCCTCAAATCTCCATCAACTGCAAGATGCTATCCTATCAATATGGGCCAACATTTCTAAAGAATGCTATCAGCACCTTGTTGAATCAATGCCACGTAGAATTAAGGCAGTTCTGAAGGCAAAAGGGGGTCTAACACTGTATTAGTATGATGTTCCTAATAATTCTTTAGGTGAGTGTATATAACCAATGTTCTGTATATACTATATATGTTTATCTATTCACTTAGCCCCGCCCCTTCCTGGAAAGCCCCACCCCTCCCCAGCCCACAAAAAACTGGCTTTTAAACCTTGTGTTGCCTGTCTTATTGTAAATAGTCCTAACGAAGGGGGGTACTCCTGCCCCAGAAACGCATTGACTATACCGTACAATAAAAGATCTCTTAATACCAGACACTTCAATTGTGAAGTTCATTCAATCAAGGTCTGGGCAGCACCAAAGGGGTCCGCAACAACGTTTTTTTAAACGGTTATTCATGAGGGGAGAGAGGCACTTATTACTGGCACATTGGGGGAAGAACTGGCATATGGAGGGAGAGAGGCACTTTTTACTGGCATATGGGGTGTGAGAGAGGCACTTGTTACTGGCACTTGGGGGGGAGAGGCGCTTGTTACTGGCACATAGGGGGTGAGAGAGGTACTTGTTACTGGCACATGATGGGGGAGAGGCACTTGTTACTGGCACATGGGGGGAGAACTGGCACATAGGGGGTGAGAGAGGTACTTGTTACTGGCACATGATGGGGGAGAGGCACTTGTTATTGGCAAATAGGGGGGGAACTGGCATATGGGGGGGGGAGGCACTTGTTCCTGGCACATGGTGGGGAAGAGAGGCACTTGTTACTGGCACATGGGGGAAGGAGAGAGGTACATGTTACTGGCACATGGTTGGGGAGGCACTTGTTACTGGCACATGGGGGAGGCACTTGTTACTGGCACATGATGGGATAGAGGCACTTATTACTGGCACATGGGGGGAAGAACTGACATACGGAAGGAGAGAGGCACTTGTTACTGGCATATGAAGAGGGAAAGAGGCACTTGTTACTGGCACTTGGGGGGCGGGAGGGGCACTTGTTACTGGCACATCGGGAAAAGAGAGGCACTTATTACTGACACATGGGGGGTGAGAGAGGCACATGTAGGGGGAGAGGTACTTGTTACTGGCACATGGGTGGGGAAGAGAGGCACTTGTTGCTGGCATATGGGGACGGGGGAGAAAGGCACTTGTTACAGGGACATGGGGAGAGGCACTTGTTACTGGCACATGGGAGGGAAGAACTGGCATATGGGGGGGAAGAGGCACTTGTTACTGGCACATGGGGAGAGGCACTTGTTACTGGCATATCAGGGGGCAGAAAGGCACTTGTTACTGGCACATGGGAGGGAAAACTGGCATATGGGGGTGGCACTTGTTATTGGCACATGGGGGGTGCGAGAGGCACACGTGGGGGAGAGGCACTTCTTATTGGCACATGGGTGGGGAAGAGAGGCACTTGTTGCTGGCATATGGGGGCAGGGAAGAGATGCACTTGTTACTGGCACATGGGGGAGGCACTTGTTACTGGCACATGATGGTATAGAGGCACTTATTACTGGCACACGGGGGGAAGAACTGGCATATGGAAGGAGAGAGGCACTTGTTACTGGCATATGAAGAGGGAGAGAGGCACTTGTTACTGGCACTTGGGGGGAGGCACTTTTTACTGGCACATCGGGAAAAGAGAGGCACTTATTACTGGCACATGGGGGGTGAGAGAGGCACATGTGGGGGGAGAGGCACTTGTTACTGGCATATGGCATATGGGTGGGGAAGAGAGGCACTTGTTGCTGGCATATGGGGACGGGGGAGAAAGGCACTTGTTACAGGGACATGGGGGAGAGGCACTTGTTACTGGCACATGGGAGGGAAGAACTGGCATATGGGGGGAAAGAGGCACTTGTTACTGGCACATGGGATGGGGGAGAGGCACTTGTTACTGGCATATCAGGGGGCAGAAAGGCACTTGTTACTGGCACATGGGCGGGAAAACTGGCATATGGGGGGGAGGCACTTGTTATTGGGAAATGGGGGGGACTGGCATATGGGGGGAGAGAGGCACTTGTTCCTGGCACATGGTGGGGAAGAGAGGCACTTGTTGCTTGCACATGGTTTGGGAGGCACTTGCTACTGGCACATGGGGGGGAGGCACTTGTTACTGGCACATGATGGGAGAGAGGCACTTATTACTGGCACATTGGGGGAAGAACTGGCATATGGAGGGAGAGAGGCACTTTTTACTGGCATATGGGGTGTGAGAGAGGCACTTGTTACTGGCACTTGGGGGGTGAGAGAGGTACTTGTTACTGGCACATGATGGGGGAGAGGCACTTTATTGGCAAATAGGGGGGGGGGACTGGCATATGGGGGGGAGAGGCACTTGTTCCTGGCACATGGTGGGGAAGAGAGGCACTTGTTACTGGCACATGGGGGAAGGAGAGAGGCACTTGTTACTGGCACATGGTTGGGGAGGCACTTGCTACTGGTACATGGGGGGGAGGCACTTGTTACTGGCACATGATGGGAGAGAGGCACTTATTACTGGCACATGGGGGAAGAACTGGCATATGGAAGGAGAGAGGCACTTGTTACTGGCATATGAAGTGGGAGAGAGGCACTTGTTACTGGCACTTGGGGTGGAGAGGCACTTGTTACTGGCACATCAGGAAAAGAGAGGCACTTATTACTGACACATGGGGGGTGAGAGAGGCACACGTGGGGGGAGAGGCACTTGTTACTGGCACATGGGTGGGGAAGAGAGGCACTTGTTGCTAGCATATGGGGGCAGGGGAGAGAGGCACTTGTTACCGGGACATGGGGGAGAGGCACTTGTTACTGGCACATGGGAGGGAAGAACTGGCATATGGGGGAAAGAGGCACTTGTTACTGGCACATGGGGGGAGTGGCACTTGTTACTGGCACATGGGGGGAGAGGCACTTGTTACTGGCATATCATGGGACAGAAAGGCACTTGTTACTGGCACATGGGCGGGAAAACTGGCATATGGGGGGAAAGAGGCACTTGTTACTGGCACATGGTGGGAAAGAACTGGCATATGGGAGGGAGATAGGCACTTGTTCCTGGCATATGGGGGAGAGAGGCACTTGTTACTGGCATATGAGGGGAGAGGTACTTGTTACTGGCACATGGGGGGGGGGCATGGAGAGGCACTTGACACTGGCACATGGGGGGGTAAGAGCAGTGAGACTATGGAACTCTCTGCCTGAGGAGGTGGTGATGGTGAGTTCACTAAAAGATTTCAAGAGGGGCCTGGATGTAATTCTGGAGTGTAATACTATTTCAGGCTATAGCTACTAGAGAGGGGTCATTGATCCAGGGAGTTATGTTACCATGATTTTTTTCAAATTTATAATTTTTCTTTTTTTAAGTAGCAAAAGAAAATACACAAGTTTGGTATCATCTTATTCGTATTGACTTGCAGAATAAAGACAATAAGGACAAAAGGAAAGAGCCCGAAAACCTTGGTGGAATCTAACCCCACAAATAATTTTTATACCCGCAGAAATAAGCCCTTATCAGGCTTTATGAATAGAAAATTTAAAAAGATATGGCTTTGGAAACATTGGGAGGAAAAAACAAAAATCCAAAACTAAAAATAGCCCCCCGTACTATACTGTATGCTCTGAAAACAAAGCAAACAAAGAAGAACTTTCAAAAACGGACTGAGATTAAATAAAAACGTGTACACATTAAATATGTAAATAAATCTGATCTGTCAAATGGAAAACTACTGAAAGAATAGAAATTATTTTTTAACACGGTAGACATGAATCCCTTTAAAAAAAAAAGGAATGATTTGCATTTTCTAAGTGAAAAATCGAAAACTATACAAATATATACTATGAACCAAATTTATGTATTAGGGTTAAAATCAGATGGGCTGAACATGGTGGATGGATAACAGGATTATTGAATATGGGACAGGAGCCTGAAAACCAGTAGCTGCCATATAATAAGATAGCAAAACAGGGAATGTTGCTTATATGGGGTTTGGCTTGTTAGGTGCATGGCACAATATGCAAATTATTTCTGTTGTGGCCTGCAATCTCATCAAAATGTCACTTTTGTATGAGATACATAGAGGTTTGGCAGCACAACTGATCCCATATTAGGGAAAGCCATTGGGAATTACCTTTAGGGTAACGGTGGTGCACGCAGATGAGGATCCTGGCTGATGATCCCGACGTCAAACAAAAATGCAAAGATCTGCAGCACTCGCCAATATCGCAAATCCAATAGTGGTTTATTAAAAAAACAGCATGGTGAGGCAGGTCGAAACGTCGCATCACCATGCTGATTTTTTAATAGACCACTATTTGATTTACGATATTGGCGAGTGCTGCAGATCTTTGCATTTTTACTTTTGTATGAGAATTACATAAATGGGGCACATGGGTCCAGTAGTTTACATCTATATACATTTTACCTAATAAGTAAAGTTACTGCATACTTACCTTTAACCCTTGCATCCTGAAACTGCATATGGACAGTACCTCGTGATGCAGCAGGTGACCGGCAGTTGAATCCAAAAAACGTAGAAAAGAAGAGCGAAAGAGAGAAAAACGGTCATGGTGCATTCCCAAAGTGACAGAAAAAGAAAGCCGATGATATGTCATCTGGAAAATCCAGCTTCTCCTCTTTCAGGCTTTTCTGGGACATGGAAACCAGAAAGGATTATTTTGAAGTAGTAAAGTCAGCAAAAAATTAGGGTGGTCTTCATTGAGACCTAGGGTGCATAAAAAAATGATTTCCTTATTCTACTATATACAACTTCTATAGTCAACATGGAAAGGGAGGGACTGTAGTACTAGCAACTTGGCCAGGTTCGTGTTCAGCTTCTGCACGGTTGACTGTTGGCGAGGGGGTGACGACTGGTGGGAGATGCAGCGGTTGCTGCATTGTATTGTAATATTAAATTAATGGCTCAACAGTTTTCCCATGCCACCTTATGGTGACGCTCCATGTGTTGACGCAGGCTTCCACCCTGCTGTCTCATGGGCACGCTGCCACCCTCACTTCCTGATGATGGCAATGCCCACTCTTCACCTGGCTCCCATGTGCAATCGGCTACACCATCATCTACATCTGTTTGGTCGTGTCATTTGTGTCATCCTCACCTGTCTCTTGTGCACCTCCCTGACCTCTCACAAAAAGTGCTCCCACCTGACTGTCATCATCGGTAGTTGAATTCCTAGAGGAGTCTGCAGTGGACATCTCCTCCAAGTCTTAGCTGGCTTGTAACTGCTGACTGCCCTCACAAGGCTTATCCTCGCTGAAAAGTGGAGCAGACCCTGCGGCATACATTACTTGGCTTGCAGACAGAGCAGCAAAGGCAAGAGGCAGGTTCAGGACAGGTGAGGGCACAGAGGCAGTTCCTGGGCCATGCCAACTAAGTGTGGTACTGGCAGAGATAAACGTCCCATGGCGCAAAGACCAACCACAGGTTACCAGGATCAGGAATCAAAGTAATTTATTGCAGCAATACAACACGTTTCGAGGAATCACTCCCCTTCATCAGGTACACAAGGCTGTACACATGCAAAGGACATCATCTACAAACATTTGTACACAAAAGAACCGCCTGTTTGGGGTCAGGGGGTCAGGGGGAGTGACTTCTGAAACAATTGATGTCCCCCCAATACTTGTTTTAGAAGTATATGTGTATAGGGACACTATATTTGAGGGACTGACCATAATTGGATCATGCAAAAAAAAAAAATACAAAAGCTGTAAATAAAATATAGAGATGATGGTTGAAATCACGTGATAGAATGTCACATGGGAGAGGCCGGCACCTGCAATCGTCCATACCGGGCAATCGGGAGCGCACAGTGACATAACTAGGGGGCACGTGATCAAGGTTCCGATCATGTGGGAGCGCCCAGCACACGTGACGGACGTCATCACGTAACAGGGACACAACAGGGATGCTTCCGATCATGTGGGAGCGGCCGGCACACATGATGGCCATCACCACGAAACAGGGATGCTCCGATAGCATGGGAGCAGCCAGCCACACGTGACGGCCGTTGCCAGGAAACAAGGACGCTTGAAGCGGCTTTTAATAAGGGGAGCCAGCATATGTTGGGCTTCGGTGCTGCGTGAAGAGGCGCCCAAACCCATAGTAGACATGAAAACATGAGGGTGCATGTGGAAATGAGTGCATTACGAGCAAACCTCTTTATGGGGGCATTCGAGGACAGGTACATCCATAGGTCTATCTTTTCGTCAGAAAATATTATATTTTATCGACGTTACATAGATGATTTACTTTTCATATGGAATGGGGACAGATTCTATTGTATAACCTTGTCCGGAGTGCATAATCGCTCAAAAATTGAATTCTTGGATCTCGAAATGGATATTATTGAGAATAGAATTGAGACTCTCACTTTCTTTAAAAAGGTTGATTGTAACAGCTACCTTGAATATTCCAGCTCACACTATAAAAAGTGGAAAACCAATATCCCCTTTGGACAGCTCAAGAGACTAAGAAGGAATTGTTCCCTGGACAATGATTTCACCCTACAGAGTGAGATAATCCGTATGAGATTCCTGAAAAAAAGGCTATACCCATGGAATTATTGAAGCAGCTTTTAATAGAGCAAAGGCCCTCTCACAGGAAAATTGTTTATTATCGGATAGAAAGGAGAAGGAATACCAAATAGATGAAGATCAAGAAAGCAAATGGAGTACCAATTTCATCACTACGTACAGTAATAATCACAAAGATGTCAGAGGTATCCTTTCAAAATATTGGCATATCCTCAAAAAAGACCCGTTCATAGTGAAATCTCTACCTATCTGTCCGCCTCTAACCTTTAGAAGAGTGAAAACATTGAAGAACTTACTAGCCCCCAGTAAATTGTGGAATCATGTGAAAACAAGAGGGCCAGTCAAAATCATACCTTCCCTATCTAGACCAGTGGCGTATCTATCACGAGGCAAACAAGGCATTTGCCTAGGGCGGCACTTGCCAATGGGGTAGCAAAATGCCTTGTTTGTCCCTGTCCCATTCGTCTTATGTGCCGCTGGTATACTCAGAAGATCCGATGGTTTATTCTAACCCCCAGGCGTTCCCATGGTGACGGGGACGCTTGCCTGGGGGTTAGAATATACAGGGCCACGCCGCTCACAGGAGAAAATTTATAAAATAAACAGTAACTTTAACTTTAATCATTGCTAATCTCTTTACTGGACACCTTAGTCTGTCTTAGCTCCGGTAACAGCAGGCAGTGCGGGCGGGCGGCGCTCACTCACTGACGTCACGCGCCTGCTCCTCCCACTAGGCGCGTGACGTCTGTGATTGAGCGCCGCCCACCCGCACTGCCTGCTGTTACCGGAGCTAAGACAGACTAAGGTATCCAGTAAAGAGATTAGCAATGATTAACCCCTTAGGGACCAGGCTCATTTTCACCTTAAGTACCAGGCCATTTTTTTACAAATCTGACCAGTGTCAATTTATGTGGTAATAACTTTAAAACACTTTGACTTGACTTATCAAAACTTATCGTTTTAAGGCATGATGAAGCGCGTCTAGCGTGAAACAGCTGTACCTTCAGTGATCTATGTGCACAGACCTGCTTGTACCCTATTTTAACAAGTATATTAATTGTATGTCTTATGCGCTATTTTTAATTGTTCCCTCCACACTCCACACTCCCCCCTCCCCCCTTTTAGGTAGCTTTTGATTATCTAAGTTTTTAACCATTTTTCATTTATTTATTATTATTCATATATCAGTATTTATTAAGTTTTATTATAGTATTCCAGCCATAGTGTAGTTTTCAACAGTTCTATAAAGCAGAAAATCTCCTTATATTAGAATCACATATTCCAATATGGAATACAATCTGCTCGTAATGCGCTCATTTCCACATGCCCTCTTATGTTTTCATGTCCACTATGGGTTTGTGCGCCTCTTCGAAGCCCAATATATGCTCACTCCCCTTATTAAAAGCCGCTTCAAGAGTCCTTGTTACCTGGCAACGGCCGTCACGTGTAGCCGGGTGCTCCTGTGCTATTGGAGCGTCCCTGTTGCGTGGTGACAGCTGTCACGTGTGCCGGCCGCTCCCACATGATCGGAAGCTCCCCTGTTCTGTCCCTGTTGCATGGTGACGGCCGTCACGTGTCGGCCGCTCTCACATGATCGGAACATTGATCACGTGCCCCCTAGTTACGTCACTGTGCGCTACCGATTACCCGGTATGGACGATTGCAGGTGCCGGCCTCTCCCATGTGACATTCTACCACGTGATTTCAACCACCATCGCTATATTTTATATACAGCTTTTGCATTTTTTATTGCATGATCCAATTAATGGTCAGTCCCTCAAATATAGTGTCCCTATACACATATACTTCTGAAACAAGTATTGGGGGGACATCAATTGTTTCAGAGGTCACTTCCCCTGACCCCCAACAGTCGGTTCTTTTGTGTATAAATGTTTGTAGCTTATGTCCTTTGCATGTGTGCAGGCTTGTGTACCTGATGACGGGGAGTGATTCCCCAAAACGCGTTGTATTGCTGCAATAAATTACTTTGATTCCTGATCCTAGTGACCTGCGGTTGGTCTTTGCGCCGTGGGACGTTTATCTCTGCCAGAATGGTCAGACAGAGCGCACTAACCAAAACCTGTTGACCTATTTGAGGTGTTTTGTTGCCAAGAACCAGGATGACTGGTCCTCGTTCTTGTCTCTAGCCGAATTTGCCTTGAATAACCGTAGACAGGAGTTCACTGATAAGTTACCATTTTTTGGTGCATATGGTTTTCACCCACAGTTTGCTACTTTTTCTGGGACTGGATCTTCTGGGATGCCAGAAGAGGAGAGATTCTCTTCTGCCTTGTCATCTATCTGGCAGAAGATCCAAGTTAATTTAGAAAAGATGGGTGAAAGATATAAACGGATGGATGACAGGTTGCCCACTAAAATCATTAAGCTGAAGGTACCATCTTGTAAATTGGGTCCAAAATTTATTGGCCCTTACAAAATCTTTGCTTTTGTCAACCCGGTGGTGTTTCGTCTGGATCTTCCGCAGACCTGGAAGATCCATAATGTGTTTCACAGGTCTTTATTGAAGAAATATGTGGAACCATCTCCATTGCCACCTCCCCCTGTCCTGGTGGATGGCAATTTGGAGTTTGAGAGCTCTAGATTCTCGACACGTGTTCTTCAGGGTTCCCTCCAGTTTCTGGTGCACTGGAAGGGATACGGTTCAGAGGAAAGAAGGTGGGTGAGGGCCTTTCACAGGGCACACCCGGATAAAGTTGATCTGTGGTGTCCGCAGGTCACCTGTAGAAGGGGGTACTGTCACGCCTTGCCCTGTGAATGGCGTCTGTCAGACTGGCTGCACATGTCTAACTTCTCTGTTTGTTTTGGTTTGGGTTTGAGCTGGATCCACATTCCCTCAGGTGTACTGGGTTTGATTGTTAGTGAGGCTATTTATTCCTCCTTCCCTCAATGGCCTGTATGGGTTATAGTTCTTTCCTGTGAGCTCTGGATGTGTTGTGGATCGTCTGCTCCAGCTCTGCTCAAGATAAGTCCTCTACGTTATTTCCCATTGTGTCTTTTTTCAAGGCCTATAGGAAGACGTTTGCTTCCTCCGGTTTTGTAGAAGCAGGTTGCTTCTTCACTTTCCCCTACAGCTTAGGGTTTGCCCAAGGTGTATAGGTTTAGGCACGAGGGCATGTGCATATCCACTATTAGGGTATGCACATGGGCACAGCAGTTTAGGGAAAACTTTTAGGGATCGCTAGGAGGTGACCCATTTCTCCCTAGCTTTTGGGCCTAGTCATTTGTTCTGTTTGTTTTCCTGTGTTTGGTTATTTCCCCGCTTACCTACCTACAGTACAGACCAAAAGTTTGGACACACCTCATTCAGAGTTTTCTTTATTTTCATGACTATAAAAATTGTAGATTCACACTGAAGTCATCAAAACTATGAATAAACACATGTGGAATTATATACATAACAAAAAAGTGTGAAACAACTGAAAATATGTCATATTCTAGGTTTTTCAAAGTAGCTACCTTTTGCTTTGATTACTGCTTTGCACACTCTTGGCATTCTCTTGATGAGCTTCAAGAGGTAGTCACCTGAAATGGTCTTCCAACAGTCTTGAAGGAGTTCCCAGAGATGCTTAGCACTTGTTGGCCCTTTTGCCTTCACTCTGCGGTGCAGCTCACCCCAAACCATCTTGATTGGGTTCAGGTCCGGTCACTGTGGAGGCCAGGTCATCTGGCGCAGCACCCATCACTCTCCTTCATGGTCAAATAGCCCTTACACAGCCTGGAGGTGTGTTTTGGGTCATTGTCCTGTTGAAAAATAAATGATGGTCCAACTAAATGCAAACCGGATGGAATAGCATGCCGCTGCAAGATGCTGTGGTAGCCATGCTGGTTCAGTATGCCTTCAATTTTGAATAAATCCCCAACAGTGTCACTAGCAAAGCACCCCCACACCATCACACCTCCTCCTCCATGCTTCACGGTGGGAACCAGGCATGTAGAGTCCAGGGCCGGCGCTACCATAGAGGCAAGGGGGGCAATTGCCCCCGGGCCCCCAACTCCTTAGGGGCCCCCAGCGCCAGCCCGGCCGCAACTACTACTATATAATTCTATTGTGTGCCTGTGTGGCGCCGGGTGGCCCCCGCGGTCCTGTCTGGAGACGGCGCCGCAGTAATGTAAATAAAACTGGGCTTGAGTGGAAGGGCCCCCGCTGTGCATGCGCTGCGCTGCTTGTCTCTTTAAGAGATTCGAGACTGGAGCAGCGGCATGCACGGCACAGGCAAGGCAGGCACGTCTAGAAATGTGCATTGCAGTTACTGGTACTATCAGTAACTGCCCCCCCTTCCCCCTTAAATGCACATTTCTCCAGTCCAACTGTCCAAACAGAACCAGGGCGGGCGGGGCTAGTATACTGGCACTGGGACGGGTGAGATGGTGCCTGGGATTGATCCGACCCAGTTTAATCAACCAACCTGTCATGTGGGGGGGGCCCTTATTGTTTTCCGCCCCAGGGCCCCATTTCACCTAGAACCGGCCCTGGTAGAGTCCATCCGTTCACCTTTTCTGCGTCACACAAAGACACGGTGGTTGGAACTAAAGATCTCAAATTTGGACTCATCAGACCAAAGCACAGATTTCCACTGGTCTAATGTCAATTCCTTGTGTTCTTTAGCCCAAACA
This sequence comes from Bufo gargarizans, assembly GCF_014858855.1. NCBI lineage: Eukaryota > Metazoa > Chordata > Amphibia > Anura > Bufonidae > Bufo > Bufo gargarizans. The sequence goes on along the minus strand of NC_058090.1, from coordinate 69,174,831 downwards.
AGTCTCTTCTGCTTGTTGCCTGTCCTTAGCAGTGGTTTCCTAGCAGATATTCTACCATGAAGGCCTGATTCACACAGTCTCCTCTTAACAGTTGTTCTAGATATGTGTCTGCTGCTAAAACTCTGTGTGGCATTGACCTGGTCTCTAATCTGAGCTGCTGTTAACCTGCGATTTCTGAGGCTGGTGACTCGGATGAACTTATCCTCCGCAGCAGAGGTGACTCTTGGTCTTCCTTTCCTGGGGCGGTCCGCATTTGAGCCAGTTTCTTTGTAGCGCTTGATGGTTTTTGTGACTGCACTTGGGGACACTTTCAAAGTTTTCCCAATTTCTCGGACTGACTGACCTTCATTTCTTAAAGTAATGATGGCCACTAGTTTTTCTTTACTTAGCTGCTTTTTTCTTGCCATAATACAAATTCTAACAGTTTATTCAGTAGGACTATCAGCTGTGTATCCACCCGACTTCTCCACAACGCAACTGATGGCCCCAACCCCATTTATATGGCAAGAAATCCCACTTATTAAACCTGACAGGGCACACCTGTGAAGTGAAAACCATTTCAGGTGACTACCTCTTGAAGCTCATCAAGAGAATGCCAAGAGTGTGCAAAGCAGTAATTTATGCAAAAGGTGGCTACTTTGAAGAACCTAGAATATGAAATATTTTCAGTTGTTTCACACTTTTTTGTTATGTATATAATTCCATGTGTGTTAATTCATAGTTTTGATGCCTTCAGTGTGAATCTACAATTTTCATAGTCATGAAAATAAAGAAAACTCTTTGAATGAGAAGGTGTGTCCAATCTTTTGGTCTGTACTGTATTATGACACCTGATGAGGATTAACTGGCAGAGGAGGAGGAAGATGAGGACAAGGAGGAGGGCATAACCGCCCAGGAATTTTATACACAACTAGGTGGTTTATCTGCCCAAGAGTCAAGAGAGGAGCAGGGGGACCATGAGGAGCTAAAGGGCAACAACAAAAACAAAGCAGATGATCCCAACAGACCGTGGTAGTATGCAGTGGAGATGGAGGCAGGGAGTCCTCCGAGTCTCTTGCACAAATAACCAGATGCATGTTTTCTTGTTTGTGTAGTGACAGCCACATTGTCAGGATTCTGGGGAATGACTACTGGCTATCCACATTGTTAGACCCTTGCTAACAATCAAAAATGGGGGTATTTTTTAGACCTTCTGAGAGGGTTGCAAAAATGGACTACTATAGAGACGTGCTGTGTAGTCAGTTGGTCGCTGCCTACAAGCACCATTGCCTGTCCTCATGAAGATCTGAGCAGGGGAACCCTCTGTGTTCACTCTCCACTGTCATGAATGGTGGAGGGGGTACAGGAGTAGCACCAGCTCCAAAATCAGGAACTTAAGTCTGGCATCTCTGATGAGCAGTTTTTTTCACCCTCCTTCTGAAGAAACCACCCAGTAGCAGCAGGCATCTTGTCACCTATGATCCAAGATCTCCTGGATTACTGGGCATGCAAACTTGAAGTGTGGCTGCAACTGGACCAGTTTGCCATGGGCATGCTTTCCTGCCTGGCTAGTAATGTGGTATCAGAGTGGGTATTCAGTGCAGTGGGGGGCATAGTTACCCCTAAGAGAACTCTCCTTTCCTCCCTAAATGTTGAGAGACTAACTTTCATAAAGATGAATCAGGTGTGGATTAACCAGGATTTCCAGATACTGGTGCCTGATGCAACAGAATAAATCATTCTGCTACTAGTGATCACACTGTAGCGTGCTCGCACACCAGAATATTGTGCAAAATGGGCCGCACATGATTAGTCATATTACCTGTGACAAGATTGTAGGTGCTGGCCCTTTAAAAGCAGGAAGACCTGACAGAATGTTACCTGCAACAAAGGACCTCCATGGCATGCCCACAGTCAAACTTGTTGAAGGTGAGCAGAAGAGTGCAAAAGTGGCTGGACCCCCGGCACAGCAGAAGTGCGAATGAGTGGGGTAAGAGAAGTGGCACCTATGTCTACCCAGAGAAGCAAGGAAGCTGCAGGCACAGGCCACCATCATAACATAGGATCTCCACCTAAAGGCATATTTAGTGGTTATAGGAAATTATGTATTGTTAAAGTACATGGGGACTGATGTGCTTTGAACTTCAGAAATAGAAGAGAGATCTATTTGGTGCATGAGGATGTTGAGGTATCCAAGATGTTTGTATTCTTTGTCATTAGTTGTATTTTCTTCAGAAGCAACAAGTTCTTTACTTATTCACTTTTAATATCCAGTATATCAGCACGGCTCAGTGACGTTCCAGTTCTGAGGGTGAACGCAGTAATGAGGCTCTGAGGGACATTTCTTTTCATATTACTACTATGATGTGGTCTATTAACTGCGCAGTGTGACAGGAGCTGAAACAACAGGAATTAATAAGGTCCTTACCAAGGGAAGGTCAAACTGCACAATAAGGTAGAACAAAAGTTTGCATTCAGTCTTTCCAACTTGTAGATGCGTAATCTTTTTAGAGCTTACAAGTAGAAATATATGTTATCTCCAGAGAAATTGTATTATTCTAATTTGGTCTGCCTGGATTATAATACGTTATATGCCGGTGAATTAGAGAGGCTTAGCTGGAACATCTTGTTGTGTTTGGTGTGGTCTTCTAACCATCTCTAACAGATATGCACAACCTTTTTTTTGGTTTGAGGGCCACGGTGTCAGATTGATATAATTCCAAGGGCCACAAGAAAATGTAAATGGACAATACCATATTAGACAAGGCAGATTGAAAGTACAATATATGCCATGAATATCTGATAGATGCCAATTCCACTTCTAGTACTCCTTCTATTAGGAAAATGGGGGGTCCCTCTCTCCTGGATCAGCATTAGGGGGGTGGTAACTGGGCAATTGCCCAGAGCCCCCATGGTCTAAGGGGCCCCCTGCTTCAGTGTTCTTGTTCAGCTGAACGTCCGTGGGAGCAAACGGGCCATGGAAGCAAACGGGCAGACAGCTGAAAAGCGGCACTTTACAATGCAGTGTAAGGCCGCCTCCCTGTACACATAACACAAACCATTACCACAGTGCTGCTCTGCAAACTGACAGATCCGGACACCAGCAACACTCTTCTACTGGAGCTGTAGGACATGCCATGATGTCACCTGCAGGAGGCGGGACTCAGCAGAGAAGAGGGGGATGAAGGACCTGCGATGACCTCACCATCATGTGGCCAAAACAGGAGGCGGAGACATGCGGTAAAGTAGTAGAAGAAGAAGATCAGTGATGCATGGGAAGAAGTGAAGGATTCAATGTAACTGCCAGGGAAGTGCTGGGAGTTGTAGTCCTCTCCTCTTATACCTCCTGTTATGTAATATCAGAATACATTACAAGATGATGTATGAGGAGAGGAATAAAACTCCCAGCATGTTCAGCTTGTTATGTAATATCAGAGTACATTACAAGAGGAGGTATAACAAGAGAGGACTACAGCTCTCAGCTTGTCCAGGCCATTATTATGTAATATCAGGATACATTAACAGACCAAATTTTGTCCCTATAGGGCCCTCAGAATGCTGAACAAACATTTTACATATGGTCAATTGACCAAAAATTCCTTTTAGGGATCCTATTTTTTATATTAAAACTACTAACTTTATTAATAATTAAAATACTTCTCATAGAAAACAATACTATTGAGTGGTTTAAAACTATCAGGAGACAGTTAAGGGTTTGGATATGTTCACTGTCTATCTGAAGTGGCCTCTGTCACTAGGCTATACACTCTGTTTGAAGGGTAGGTCGCCTACCAAATACTTTATAGCTATTGCTAGCAGTGTATTGATTAACAGGTGCTAGATACTGTGGATCTATTAGAAAGATAAAGGCCCTACTCCTTAAATAGGTTGTGTAATAGCACCACAGCTTACTATGTGTCAGACTCTATGGTATGGCCCCTGATGGTGAATCAGTGATGTCCTGCTGGACACCTATAAATAGAAAAATCCTATTATTGATGGGTTGGATATGCTCCTAATTCCCTATATTTCAAGCATCCATCATTCATTCACACCATCTAACACACAGATGCAGCAGTGCTGCTATTCCACTAGACACACTATCTAGATCAGTGTTTCCCAACCAGTGTGCCTCCAGCTGTTGCAAAACTTCAACTCCCAAGCATGCCTGGACAGCCTTTGACTGTGAGTTGTAGTTTTGGAACAGCTGTAGGCACACTGGTTGGGAAACACTGATCTAGATAGCCGAACAGTGTTTGTGACCTTACAAGGTATAATTTGTAGCCCTATTGCTGTATCCTGCCTAAAACACAATAACTATCACTATCCCACCCGACATGTTTTGCTACGATGCGGCTTCGTCAGGGAAGTTGGGGTAATAGCGCGGCGCGCTGTTAATCGCCTTGCTAAATAAACCTTCTTTCCCATCCTCATCCGTCCTCTCCACCATTGACAAGTAACCACTGTGGATTGACAGGTGGAACGTTCTAACAGGAAGGGTAACGTCACTGGGGTACCAATGTAAAAACACAAAATGCAATCGCACACTGCAAACAGCACTCTGCCCTACCTTTATGCTGGATGTTGAATAAGGCATTGGTGTACATTTTGGCCAAAGCGTAATAAGCCACTCACCACGTCAAGGTCGCCTTCATGAGTGGTCCCTAACACTAGTTCCTACCTTTTATGGGCCATGACAGCCACATAAAGTCCAGGGAGCGCAGGTACAGCATGCACGCCAAGCACACTCTGCTTTTAACCCTGTCCGGTCACTGGGGTACCGCTTACATTTCACCTATCATGCGGTCTGCATCAAAGTTGACGGGTGGCCACACCTCCAAACACCGCTCGTACTGCTAGTGTTTCATAGCAGGGGCGGGGAATTGCAGTAGTGTCATGCTTCAGTAAATAACCCTTTCCTTACTGTTGGTATGATAATCAGTAAGTAACCCTTTCATTACTGTTGCTATAGTAGTCAGAAATTGTACACAATTGCAGAATCTCTGCAATACAGTAGGTTATGTAAAGGAGCGGAGGGGATGTTAATTTATATTAACCTAGCAGGCTGATGCACCCAATAAGTGATAGGTTCTCCAAAATGGTAATGTCAGATATTAAATTACTTTATAAAAATCACTGCTGGCAGTGTGTGGATACAAACTACTGGAATAGACCCAAGTCTCCTAAATGAAAGCTGTATACGAGAAGCCCTCATTGAGACCCCTCGGCTCAAAGATTGCAATCTAAAGATCTATCTTGCTTCCTCCTGCAACAAATTCAAATCCAAGTTTCCACTTCTCGCTGAATTTTAACACTTCAGGGTTTCATTGTGTGAATAGGCAATGTGCCTGTATAGGGGAGTGTCCTTTTTAGTATTGATTAATATGTAAATTTTTTGATCAAGGTAAATTACAATACCCTCGATATACTGGGAGTTGTAGTCCTCTTCTCTTATACCTCCTCTTATAATGTACTCTGATATTACATAATAACGGCTTGGATATGCTGGGAATTGTAGTCCCATCCTCAGACATTCCCATGTAATGTGCTTTGATATAAAATAATATTGACTTAGACATGCTGGGAGTTATAGTTCTCTCCTGTTATACCTTCTGCGGTAATGTGCTATGCAAAAGGCCTCTTGCACATGACCGTATCTATTTTTTGGTCCACAAAAAATGATGCGCATTTGGTATTTTGCAGAACGGAACAGCTGGTCCCTAATAGAACCGTACTATCGACATGTTCTATTTTTTTTTGCGGAATGGAAATTCGGAAACGGAATGCACACGGAGTACCTTCTGTTTTTTTGCAGACCCATTGAAATGAATGGTTCCGTATATGGTCTGCAAAAAAGAGGGAATGGAAACGTAAGGAAAATACATTATTGTGCAAGAGGCCTTAGGGCTGGGACAATGGATAGGTTTGGGAATCCATTTTGTTCCTCTGAACCAGAGTTCTATAAGAGTTTAGTGAAATGTTAGCTGAAGTGCAGGTGCGGGGAGCATTTGACCCCCCTCCTTCACTCTTATCAGAATTTCTAACTTCTGCCGTTCTAGTTCTACATCCTTTTCTGATAAGAAACTGTCTAGCTTCTCTGTCTTTGTGGTTTTCGCTCAAGTTATGTGACGCCCACGGCTGTTGGATGTCTGCCAGTAAAATTCTGATATAAGATTGTATTCTTCAAACAATAAACAGATTACTTGATCCATCCATTGTGTCTGTATCAGTTTTCTCTGTGTGCACATTAAACTCTGAAGTTTAATTTGGACCTCTGCAATCATAGAGAAGGGCCAATTGCCCTAACAATTCTTGGTGCCCAACGAGGGGCTCGACTAGTGGACTCTTCCCAGAGGCATCAAAACCACATGGAGGCTTGGACAAGGATGCACAGATAACAAACAGTGCTGTAAAAGGTAAGAAGCTTATTCTTAAAATCATCTGTGTCTCCTGATGTCTGAAAATTAGCCTTCGAGGCTGAGGTGAAGTTATAAAAGTCTACTCACAGTCGAGCCTGTAAATAAGAACCTCATAATTCCTATGATTGCTGGGTAAAGAGACATGGACATTGGAATTGACAGGGAAAGCTTTGGTCTTCTGCTGTGTATCTGCATTAATGTAGCTGCTGTTATTTGAAAAAAATTACTGAGAATGCAATGAAAAAGAACCAGGAAACTTGGAACCCTCTTAGACATTGTTGAGTAAGGGTAAAAACTTGTCCTGGGAGAATCTTGTTTTGTTCAGTATACACTAACAGGGTGTAGTGAGGAAATATAGTATAAACAAGGGAAATACAGACGTCTGAATTTATATAGTTTTTCTGATGAAGTAATTCTAGGCTAACAGCTATTGAAATGGGGAACTTAGGGAGTAGTACAAGTCAAATCACTGTCGTTTGGAACGCTACATTTCTGTTAAAACTGTTACTTTATTAATCAGAAAAACAAAAGTGGAAGGTACCTCCTACCAGAATAGCCAATACCCCATCTTCCAACCCTCTAATAAGGGACCTAGAGGAAGGGGAGGCAGAGGTAGGAACCCCAGATCACGGGGAGGTTTTTTAGGGAACCAAACTACGAGGTCCTACAGTCTCAGAAACAGCAAGAACCAATAGTACACCATCACAGAATGGGTGCAGCTGATTATGAGACTGGAAACCCTCTAGGAAAAAACAGGTCCAGGGACAAGTTACAAATCATTAACTTGTCTGATAGGTCACTTACGGAGGTAGAACTGGAACTACTTAGCAAGGGCCTATCATTTGTTCCCACCTGTTCCTTTAGCTCCTTCGAATGGGTCAAGGATTTGACCTTATTCGTGAGGAAACTCAAATGGAAAAAATTCTTTGCTACACATAATCAACAACAGTGCAATGAATTGGGTGTGGACATAAATGACCTGCCGGATATCCAACTACTGGCATCCCTTATGGAGGAAGGGAGTAGGGAGATTGGTGAGGGTCCATTTACGGACCTCAAATTGTCCTCTACTAAAAACCCGCCCCTTAGTGATGGCACACCACCTGACATTTTTCTTAAGGTCGTCACAGACCAACTGAGAAAGCTAGACACATTGAAGGGGACTGAGTCCAATCTCCGGAAAAGGGAGATTGAGGCCCTAATTTCACTGGAACGCGACAACTCCCTTGTCATTAAACCATCAAACAAGGGAGGGAATATTGTCGTTATGAACTGTGAGCAATATAAGATCATGTGTCTGAACATTCTCAGTGATAAATCATGTTATCGTGTGCTGGAATCAAATCCTACTGAGATGTTCAGGAGGCAATTGAAGGACCTCTTGGACACAGCACACGATCATGCCCTTATCAGTAGATCTGAATTTGAGTTTTTGTTTCCCAAACATCCCCAGATCCCTTGTTTCTATGGGTTACCCAAGGTGCACAAGGGACTTACCCCTTTAAAGGGACGTCCCATTGTGTCAGGGACTGGGAGTTTGACACATCCAATCAGTACATACGTGGATAGGATTTTACGACCATTTGCGGTGTCCCTATCCTCGTATGTACGTGATTCTATGGATGTAATCAAAAAATTGGAAGGAATACATCTCGGTGAGAACGTTATGCTGGCCAGCCTGGATGTTGAGGCCTTGTACAGCTCCATACCCCATGATAGGGGGTGTGGAGTTGTGGCCTCTTTCCTTAGTCAACGTGGCACCCATTGTTGGCAGCATAACGAATTTATCCTTGAACTAATGAAATTTATCCTTGAGCACAACTGTTTTACCTTTGATCATCGCATGTACCACCAGCTCAGGGGAGTGGCGATGGGGAGCCCCTGTGCCCCGACCTTCGCCAATCTCTACCTGGGCTGGTGGGAACGTGAAGTTGTGTTCGCGGATAATCAGAGATGGGCTGACCACATTAATTTGTGGTTACGCTTCATCGATGATGTATTGATTTTATGGTCTGGGAGTGTTGAGGACTTCAATCGGTTTGTTTCAGACCTGAACATAAACACTATGGGATTATTCTTCACATCAGAGATCCAGGAATCTCAAATCAACTTTCTGGATTTAACCATCTTCAGGGACAGGATGGGCAATATTGGCACACGGCTGTTCCGCAAGGAGACTGCAACAAACAGCCTCCTTAGTTGGGACAGCTGCCACCCCCTGCCCCTGAAGAGGGGAATTCCAAAAGGGCAGTACCTTCGGGTAAGGCGTAACTGCTCCAGTATGTCGGATTTCAGAACGGCATCCAGTGATCTCCGAACCAGATTTAGGAGTAGGGGGTACCCACAACATGTACTAACTAAGGCGTACCAGCATTCACTGGCACAAAACCGGGATGCCCTCCTTACCCCTAGGTCGGGATCGGCTGGAATGGACCAGTTGCGCATCATAGCCACATATGATGAAGCACACAACACAGTGCGTGACCTGCTGACGACCTATTGGGGTATTCTCAAATCAGACCCAGATATTGGGGATATGATAGGCGATGTACCTCTGATCACGTACAGACGTGGACGTAGTTTGAGAGATCGCCTGGTCCACAGCTTTTTTCAGGGCCCGACTACATCCACATGGCTGAGTACCAGCCTCAAAGGGACCTTTCGCTGTGGCAGCTGCGTGGCTTGCCCTGCAATCCAGACTGGCGCTACATTTATTTGTAGCGTCACCGAACAGAGATTTACTATCAGATCATTTGTTAATTGCAAAACAAGAGGCCTGGTATATTTGGCCACTTGTGTTTGCGGAAAGCAATATGTGGGTAAAACCACAAGAGAATTCTGTAGAAGAGTAGCAGAACATCTAAATCACATCCGCAAAGGGGCGGATACCCCGATTGCTAGACACATATCGACCATGCATAATGGTGATGTGGATGTCATCAAATTTCAGGCTGTGGAGGTGGTCAGAAGATCGCCAAGAGGAGGCGACTTTGATAGGCGGTTAATGCAAAAAGAGACACAGTGGATTTACCGCCTATGTGCGCTCCAGCCCCAGGGACTAAATGAGTATAATTCCTTTGTGTGTTTTCTCTAGATCCCTGGAGCTGAGGTGCAACGGGGGAACATTAGGGGTGATGACATACTGCCCACGATCCATGTGTCCCAGCGGCATTGATCACTAATGATCTTATGTCATTAGATCACCTAGGCAATTGAGGGGGCTAGGAGATAACAGGGGTATGAAAGTGTAATCATTGGTTGTGGATTATTTATACCACATCATACCATACACTGCCCCTTTAAATCAGCCTGATCACAGTATTGCCATCTAGTAAAAATGCTGCTGGGTCTTTCTTGACCCTCCTGTATTGTCTCCACCACCACCGATTGATGTCCTCAATTAATTAAACAACATAAATAAAATTAAATAAAATACAAGGTAGTTCATACCACTTCATGATCCCTGTCCCGATCGGAGCTATACAAACGTTGCCAGGGTAGTAAGTCGCCATATATATTTACTCTAATTTTAATGCAGAATGTTATTACATTCATCTGGGCCGGTCTCATCGAGGGGGCGGCACAATGGGGGCGGGATGGATGATGCGGCGATGCCGCGCCTCCTGCATCCTCATTGGCCGTTCTGCAGGCGGGGCTCAGTTGAGGGGAGGAGGACTCTCCTCATATTCTGTGCACCTGAGCGGCCGCGTTTGGCCACCTCGTACTTACAGCTGCAGCCTCTGTAATGGAGGCTTAGCAGCTTTGAATATTTATCCTGTTAACCACAGATACACGCTCCTGACGAGCCTTATGGCGAAACGCGTCGAGTGTGGTGTGGGGATGAATTAATGTTCATATGTATCTGCTTTGCGCTCACACTGCAGTTGAGGTCTGCGGCTCTCAGCCCTCTGTAGGTAGATGAGCAACAGCAATCCAGATCTGTCTGTTTCACCCAGCTTAGCTTAGATCCAGTGATTCGTGTCTGCAGGGCCGATTCTTAGACATCCGTTTCACATGAACGGATGGATTCAATTGAGATCGGCTTCTGCAGGCAGATGTTTATCACTGGATTAGTCTATCCATAACTTTAGTCGAGGGATCCATGAGCTGGCAGTGATTCAGAGCACTCTGACCGCGCCATAGTGCTTACTTCTGTGGAATCAATTAGCACGAGTGTGGTGTGGGGATGAATTAATGTTCATATGTATCTGCTTTGCGCTCACACTGCAGTTGAGGTCTGCGGCTCTCAGCCCTCTGCAGGTAGATGAGCAACAGCAATCCAGATCTGTCTGTTTCACCCAGCTTAGCTTAGATCCAGTGATTCGTGTCTGCAGGGCCGATTCTTAGACATCCGTTTCACATGAACGGATGGATTCAATTGAGATCGGCTTCTGCAGGCAGATGTTTATCACTGGATTAGTCTATCCATAACTTTAGTCGAGGGATCCATGAGCTGGCAGTGATTCAGAGCACTCTGACCGCGCCATAGTGCTTACTTCTGTGGAATCAATTAGCACGGCCCCATGGCCCTCTGCTTTCACTTGCAGTATAGCACTAGCCTGCGGCATTTCTAGTGACCCCACCCGCAGTTGCATTTACCGTGTATGCGGCTCATAGGTCCTCATATCGACCCTATACTGAATGGATGGTGTCCTAGAATTTTTAATATAGGTTAGTCCCCCTTCCCTTTTGTTTTTCTGATTAATAAAGTAACAGTTTTAACAGAAATGTAGCGTTCCAAACGACAGTGATTTGATTTTGACAGGTGGAACGTATACCATATATTAGTTATACCAGTGAAGTAGTACAAGTCAGCCAAACAATTGGTGGAGAATATAGGAGGTAAAGAAGGTTTGAAGAATGTTGATAAAGTATTGGAAAAAGCAGGCATGAAGTATGGGAATCTTAACACTAGGAGTACTAGTACGGTAGCACCCTGAGTTAGGGAGGAAGCTCCGGGGTAGCTAGTCTGGGAAATATTCAAAAGGACCCATGATGGATGGATAAAGGATCAAGAACGTGAAGAAGCAATTAATATATGGTGTAGAGTTGTTGAACAGGTGTGTAAAGAAGCATGGGAATCTGTAGTGTATAAAGGGCGACTGTACTATGACACAAAGACAAGACTTAGGCAGACTAAGTCTGGTGAACAAGGTAACTGTCCTTCAGACCCCCATCGTGGCAAACCCTCACACTTTGTTGTCACAAGTACAGCACAATTCTACATGTTTCACTGTTTTCGGTCTAGCTAATGCCTTTTCCAGTGTTTTCTTACACCCAGATTGCCAGTACTTGTTTGCATTTACAGGCAATCAATATACCTGGACAGTGCTACCACAGGGTGCACAGAATTCACCCACTCTGTGCACCCAAGCCCTGCAGTCTGTATTAGTTAACTGAGAACTTCCTCAGACTGTGGTGCTGTTACAATATGTTAAAGATTTGCTTCTTTGCGCAGAGTCTCGCCCAGTGTGTGAGCAGGCTACTTTGTCCCTGCTGACATTTCTGGCAGACAACAGGTGCAAATCTTCTCATGACAAACTACAGTATTGTATGTACTGATAATTTATTTGTCTTATCAAAAAAAAAAAAAAGGACACCCCGTGTTGAGGCTACTATAGACCTGGTGGGTCCCCAAGGTGGTCTGTGCGTAAGTCCTGACTAGGTGTACCAGAAGTATTATAATCTGAGGGAGGAGGACCTAGGGGAAGCCCAGCCGGCAGGTGTAAAGCCTGTAGTTTTGTAAAAAAAAAGGTTGTATTTATATTACGCTACCTCTCCCATGGAGCTTGCCGCCTAACCCCAGAAAGAAAGGAGGCTGTTGAAATGATGCAAGTCCCCAAAGCAGCACAAAGCCTACGGGTATATTTGGGGCTGGTGTGATACTGTCGACCCTGGATTAGACATGCCTCCATGTTAATGCAGCCTCTGTAATTTTCATACAGTGAATCTGTGCATAACCTCCGCCCAGCCCTGTGTATTCCAAAATATGACAAGGAATTTCAGTTGTTCTGTTCAAAAATGCAGTGTCTCAGTACCGGTGACCCAGTGGCGTACTTATCAGCCAGGTTAGACCCTGTTGCTCGTGGCGCCTCCTCCTGCGTTAGGGCAGTCACGGCAGTACAGGCGATGATTGAAAAAGCCTTAGAAAATAGTGTTGGGCTACCCGGTAGTTGTGCAAACACCTCATGACATACAGGGCATTCTCAAACAGAAGCAACCAAAACATATTGCTATGGCTAGACAACTCAGACTCCAATGTGCTATCCTCATGCCAGACAATATTCATTTCAAAAGATGTACTACTCTGAATCCTGCTACTTTGTTACCAATCACAGATTCATAAATGGGGGAGGATAGGACAGGTAGCCTTTTCTCTGATTTAGCTGAAAATTATCCTAATGATTGTATACTGTTGTTGCAAAAAGAAACGTCTGGATTTTCTCATGTGCATGAAAAACCGCTTGATAACCCTGATATTGAGTATTTTGTAGATGGAAACAGGTTTATGGGAGAGGTTCCCCCAGATTTTGTATATTTTGGCGGCCTGCCCAGTTTGGATAGAGGATCGTTTCTTCAGGCATCTTGAACGGCTGCTGAATGACCTAATCTGGGGAAGAAAAAGGGTGAGATTAAAACAAAAATATCTCTTTTTAGAGGAAGAGGATGGAGGGATATCAGTCCCTTTCTTTCAGGGATATTATTTAGTCTCTCAAATCCAGTGGTTAAAATCTGGGGAAAATAATATAAAATAATATTTAGAAAGGGGCTTTAATGGGCCAAAATATAATATATTTAGTATATTGGAGACGGGTTTTATTAAAAGTAAAGGGAAAATATGCCCAATATGCCGAATGATGGATTTGGCCTGGGGAAACATAAAAGGTAAACTGGGAATCGTCAATACTTCACACTATTCCCCTTTGTGGTGTAACAGTAATATTAGAGAGTTTCAATTAATCACAGGATATAAATATTGGGAAAAGCATGGTATTACTTATGTATCTCAGTTAGTTAAGAATGGGGAAATAAGAGCACTAGAAGAATTATGCTGTGGAATAAATTGGGATTTAATGAGTCGGTTTAGAACATGCATTCGAAGCTACACAAAATCGGGAATATTTTATCACAACAAAATAAGAATTTTATAGAGTTTTGTCACCATTAGACGACAACTAGGGTCTCTATCTCTCAAGTTTATAGGATAATAAGGAAGGGGTTAAGTAAGATTGTTACGTTTAATAGTGAGCAAAAATGGGCAAAGGATATTGGATCAAACACATTAGAATAGCGAAAGATATATAAAAACATAAAAAAGATAACGATTTCTAGTAATTTAAGGATAATCCACTTTAATATTATCCACAGAACATACATGACTCCATTACTGCTAAGTAAGATCTATAAAGAACGAGAATCAAACTGTTGGAAATGTAGAGAAGAGACTGCTGACTATATGATATGGGAATGTCCAAATGTCCAATCATATTGGAGAGAGATCTACCGTGTTTTAAGCGCAGAGTCCCTTGTGTCCCTTCAATATAAACCGGAACTGGCTGTTTTGGGCAGCATCCCATTATCAATCAGGGACAAAAAGAAAAAAAGGGTTTGGACAAGAGGATTTATGGCGGCAAGAGTCATCATTGCAAGAGAATGGGGCTCTAACAGAGCACCCAACATTACTGAGTGGAAAAATGTATTAGTAAAGATTGAGAGGTTTGAGAAGAACGCAATAAGTACCACAATCAGGCTTTGATTAGCAGTGTTGTTGTCATTTAATTGGGGGAGGGGGGGCAGGGGGAGGAGTGAGAGAGACAAAAATAACATAAAGCCCTTAGGGGGCTTGTTAACGGTGCTCACCAAGACAAACATCATGGGGTGGATGGGGGTTATTAATGGGAGGAAGTAAATGAATGGATGAACAGTGAGAGTTCTGAGTAAAATGCAATGTTTTGTTTTGCTTGTTCTTACATTGTTGTATAATTTATTATAACTAATGTTTTGGAAAGTGTGTATTTATGAACTCAGACTTTGTACTGTGTAATCTTATTTTATTTTGTACTATGAAAAGAATAAAAAATGAATTTGGAAAAAAATAAATAAAAATACACTGACTCGAGCACACACAGTGTTCAGCCGAGCATGCTCGCTCAAGGCTGCTGATGAACGCTTTACTGTTGCCAGAAGTTGCTATTGTACCACGATAGAGGAAAAAGGCAATCCCAGAGCTGACAAGGCAGCTAAGCAAGCTGCGCTCCAGTTACTGAGTGCTGATGCCACCCCAGTAAGAGCCTTAAAAACTGTGGAACTATCTAAACACGTTTTAATTAATTTGTTTGAACAGGCCCCACTTGAAGAGAAAGAACTGTGGACTAAGCAAGGGGGTAGGCCAGATGACCAAGGAGTATGGAAAAACAAATACAGAACTTGTCTACCACTCCCTCTGCACCCAGCTATGGCTCAGGAGGCCCACGGGCCCACTCACCTATGAAAAAGTGCCATGGTAAGTGGGTTAATGCAGGGTGGATTGCTCCAGGATTCTTTACGGTAGCAGCCTGATTCACACAAGGATGTATGGTCTGTGCATTAATTAACCCCGGTCAAGTGGTGAAGACTCCAAGTAAGCAGACCCCCAGGCCACTTTACCCATTCCAGAGACTGTGTGTGTTGATCTCTTTTCAGGTTGGCCAGAAACCTTCCCAATAGCCAAAGCCAGTGCCAAGAACACTGCAAAGAAACTGGTCAGTGAACTGTTATGCAGGTATGGTGTTCCTGAGGTCATTGAGTCAGATAGAGGTTCTCATTTTACAGGAGAAGTTATGAGGGAGGTCATGCAGGCATTAGGGATGACCCAAGCCTTTTACACGGCCTTCCATCCCCAGCAGTGGCCGAGTTGAGCGCCTGAATGGCACATTGATACTAAAAATACAAAAGACCATGCAGGAGATCCAGAGGCCCTAGAAAGAGTGCTTACTTCTGGTCTTGTATTCAGTAACGACCACCCCAAACAAGAAGACAGGATTATCCCCATTTGGAATCCTGTTTGGAAGTGCCCCTAGGTTAGGGTTGTAATGAAAGTCTGACAAGTTACATGCGGGCCCTCACAAAAAGGTTGGAACACACGCATAAACAAGTGTTTGCTTCACTTCCAGATCCTGACTCAGTAGAAGGAACTCACAGTCTGCAACCAGGTAAGATAAAGAGGCATGTGAGAAAAGGCCTGAATCCCAGATTTATTGGTCCTTTCCAAGTTCTGCTGACTACACACACACAGAGGTGAAAGTAGAGGGAAAACCCAACTGGAGCCACGCCTCACACTGCAAGAGGTACTGCCATGTAAACTGGTGGACGTGGAGGCCTTTAGAAAATTTTAGTCCATTGCACACCGCAACGGAATGTCCCCGGAAGGAAATATTTCTCCCAGAGGGGCATCCAAGAGCTTTGTGGCCATGTTCAGCGGCAAGTGAATGTACCTCTGGCACATATTGTCGATGCCAAGATACATCTGACCACAGAAGTGTGGTCTATCAAAAACAGGCAGGGAAGGTACATAACTTTTACTCTCCACTGGGGGAACCTTCTGACGGCTGTCAAGCATGCAACCCGTGGCACCTGTTTGAATTTGGTGTTACCGCCACGGATTGCATGCAGGCCTGCCTCTTCTTCTCCTCTTCCTACTCCATCCTCCGTCTCCTCCTTGGCTGACTCCTCCTTTTCCACTGCTACCACCTCTTCTGTTGCACCCCCCCCCCGGCTCCCCAGCACCTATTCGACGTGCCAGGTAAGACGTTGCAATGCTGTGCTGTGGCTGTTGTGCATGGAAGCAAAGAGCCACACCAGTCCTGCATTCCTTTCAGCTCTGTGGTCACAGGCCTATCAGTGGCTAACCCTAATCAATTTGACAGTTGGTAAAGTGGTGTGCAACAATGGTGCCAATCTGCTAAGTATGCTGAAACAGGGCAAAATGACACACGAGCCTTGCATGGGCACACGTCCTGAACTTATTCGCGCAGCAATTTGTTGCCAAATACCCCAGGGTTCAGGACGTATTGTGGCAGGCCAGGAATATCTCCGGCCATTTTAGAAGATCTTACACGACCATGGCTCGCCTTGCTGACGTTCAGTGGCGACACCACCTGCCCATCAGATGTCTATTTGTGACTGCCCGATGCGCTGGAACACCACCTTGTATATGCTTGATAGGCTGCTCCAGAAGAAACGCGCTGTTAACGACTACCTGTACGAACCTTGCGGCAGGACAGGTTCTGGGGAGTTTTTATTTTCCAACGCCAGTGGCTGCTCATGCGCGATGCATGCAGAATTCTGAGGCCATTTGATGAGATCACCAAACTGGTCAGTTGCAGCCAGGGCGCCATCAGTGACATCGTACCTTACACCTTCTATCTGGAGCGTGCATTGCGTTGTGTCATTGATCAAGCTGTTGAGGAGCAGTCGCAATGCTGAATGAATTCCCAGGGGGGGCTGCTCCATCTGTGACAAGTAAGCAGGAGTCTGAAGAGGAGTCAGAGAAGGATGGTGCCGGGGTGGAGGAGGAGGCTGAGCAAGGAAGAAACTTTTCTGGGATCCCTGGTGTTGTCCATGGATGGGGGAAGGAAACCGAGGATGACATTCTCCTGCCATCCATCAGTGGGGCAGAACACACACTTCAAAACAAGACCCACCACATCAGAAAAATCATAGACCCCCATAAACAATGAGACCAACATCAAAGGTTCTACCCCAATTTCCTATTCAGATACACCAAATTCAGAGTTTTTCACTCCATCACATAGCCCAAGAAAATCAGACTTATTCTTTTCCTTCAAAAACAAAACACCCATCCTCTCTCCATCCATTGTTTTTCCTGAAAATGTCAGAGCGGCATGTGGACCACTCAATCTACCACCCACCAATTTTTACACCCACTCCCACCCCTCAATGCCGACATCCCCCAGGCTTTCCACTCCCTCCAATTCCTCAGATGTGGAAGCTGATTCACTCCTTACTGTTCATATCTGTACACCTCCCACTAATACTTCCTATCCAGACTGTGTAATATCCACTCCAGACCCACCCAACTGTTCTTCCAATACCCACCCATGCCTCCCCCAACTAGCCCCATCAACCCCAATTTGACCACAGACCATTCTGTAGCAGGTCCCTCCACCTCTCTTTCGTTTATAGCTCTCCCTCCCCTTATTCACCCCACGGTAGCTTATCCCATTCTTAAGAGCCCCAAAACAACTACCATTACTAATTTTTTTCACCCACTAGGCCGAAAACCCACCAAACGAAAAAAAACTAGAAGAAAAACTCTTATGCAAATACAGCGGCATAAAAGGACTTTTCTCTATGGTAAATGCCTAATGTTTGGGGCCAAGTAGGAATTTAACACCTGTGATGACCACTTGTTATCGAATTTCAAATATTATCATTTGGGGTTTTTTCAAGAGGGGAGATTTTGTTAGCCGTATTTTTAATCCAATTTTATATTTTTAGTTCTTTTAAACATATGTATTTGACATGTATTTGCACTGGCCTGCAGTAAAATTTAATTGTTATACGGTGACCGCCTAATGTACCTCCAGCTACATAATCACTTGATGTTTTCTGTCCGGTGAATGAATAATTTTGGGGTCCTGTAGTCCACTGGCCTGCAGTAAAATTCAATAATCACTTGATGTTTTCATTAGGCATTAGGTAAATGCCTAATGTTTGGCGCCTGTATGTTTGGCCACGGACACTTAGGACCAGGTCTTTCTGGAGAGAGATGTGGAAAGAACGGATTCATTTTTGCCCCCGGACGATAGGTGATAAAATTAAACCTGGTAAAAAACAAAGACCACCTAGCTTGTCTGGGGGTAAGACATTTAGCAGACTCAAGGTATAACAGGTTTTTATGATCTGTAATCACCATGACTGGATGAGCTGCCCCCTCCAAAAAGTGATGCCATTGCTCAAATGCTAATTTAATAGCTAAAAGTACCCTGTTGCCTATATCATAATTTTTCTCATCTGCCTACAATTTCTTAGAAAAAAAGTACAAGGACGCCATTTACTTGGAGACGGATACTGAGACAGTACAGCCCCCACACCCACCTCTGATGCATCAACCTCCACAATTAAAGGTTGAGAAACATCCGGCTGGACCAATATGGATGCCAAGGTGAACCTCTCCTTCAGAGAAGAAAAGCCAGTTTAGCAGAGTCAGACCATTTAGAAAAATCAGTCCCCTTTTTAGTCATGTCAGTAAGGGGTTTGACAATCACTGAATAGTTCTGAATAATGTTTCTATAGAAATTGTCAAAACCCAAAAAACGCTGCAGCACTTTCATGTTCTCTGGAAGATCCCATTCTAGAATCGCACGGACCTTTTCTGGATCCATACGGAACCTGAAGCCGATAGCAGATACCCCAGAAATTGTACCTCCTGTACGGTGAATACACATTTCTCCAATTTAGCATATAACTCATTCATCTGTAAAATCTGCAACACCTGCCTGACATGTAGTTTGTGTGTCTCCAGGTCGGGTGAATAAATCAAAATATCGTCAAGATATATCACCACAAATCTGCCGATAAGATGACAAAAAATATTGTTGACAAAGTGTTGAAAGACAGCAGGAGCATTATTAATGCAAATCAGATTGTGGGCTCCCGTTAAATCCATCTTGGAAAACCATTTTGCACCAGCAATCTGATTAAACAGGTCGGGAATGAGTGGGAGATCATAGGGGTCTTGGATAGTTATCCGATTAAGGGCACGAAAATCTAGGCAAGGACACAGGCCCCCATCCTTCTTCTTCACAAAGAAGAACCCTGCATCCACGGGTGAAGAATAGGGTCTGATATGTCCTTTAGCCAGACTCTCGGAAATATAATCCTTCATGGCTTGTCTTTCGGGGCCAGAAAGATTATATAACCTGGTCTTAGGTAATTTTGCTCCAGGGAGCAGGTTAACTGGGCAATCATACGGACGATCGGGTGGTAACTCTTGACAACCCTTCTCAGCGAAAACATCTTGAAAATCGTTCACAAATGTTGGTAAGGTTGTAATAGAAGTGGCTGAGCAACTGCTACTTAAGTAACTGTCCCTACAATGCTCACTCCACTCCAATATCTCCCTGGGCTGCCAATCAACAACAAGATTGTGCGCCACCAACCAGGGAAGACCTAATACTATAGGAGTAGGAAGCCCTTCCAGGACATAGCAAGAAGTAACCTCATTATGGAGGGCCCCCACCTGAAGATATATGTCATGTACAATATGTGTCAGGTTCCCCTGAGAAAGAGGAGCAGAGTTGATAACAAATATGGGGATAGATCTAGTTAATGGACTAAAAGAAAAACCCAAAGTCCGAGCAAATTGGGTATCAACCAAATCTTAGTTTTATTTTATAAAACTACAGTAGCTGGCAAAACAAACTGAGATGTTTGTATGGAGGCAATGTATACACCCAGGTTGTCATCCTCCGAACAACCCGGGGTCAGTAGTTTTCCAACAGTTGTTTCCCTTTCTTAGGTACAAATGGACAAACACCAGTAAAATGACCCCCCCTGACGAGTTGCTCCCCTAGTTGCATAGGTTTGTCTGAGTCAGAATAAGCTGACTCCTGCTTGAGAACAGTCAGTGGGGGACAAGAACTCCTCAACCTATCCCTAAGGCGTCTGTCAATTCTTATAGATGGATCTTAGGGAAAATTATATATATATATATATATATATATATATATATTTATTTATTCAAAATAAGGGCCAGATATAATATTATATCTGGTAAGGCCGGTTACCAGATGTGTGGCACAGAGGGAAGGGAGAACGGGTGCCCTAACATAAGGGAGAGGGAGGAGTGGTGACCCCAAACTCACCTAGCACTGGCACCTGACGTCCATAGACGGGTTGTTCACCCGTACGTTGATCACGTGCCTCATCCCTGGCTTACCCTGAAAGAAGCCCTAGGTAGTGAGAAGAGCATTGAGAGCACTAGTCCTCACCACTGACACCTAGGGTAACAACAGGGGGTTGGACAAACAACACAATCACCACATATAATCCCCAAAGGGATATGACAAACAGTAGGAAACAGACTTGAGAGAATTGGAGAGCCAACCGCACTAGTTCCAACAACTCCAGCAGGCTCCACAGCACCACCACCTCAGGTCAGAATAGACAACCTGGTAGGAAGCTCTATATCTGGCAACAAGGGAAGTAGGAATAAAGAATATAGAGTGGCTGGGAGTGGCAGACAAAAAACTGCTGAAAGGAAAACTACCGATACCTAGATAGGACAAAAAGGATCGCAAACCAAAACAGGAAAACCTGGACCGGAATCAATTCCCACAACTAGGTCATGAAGTGATCCCTAGAAATCGGGCATGTAGCCACCCACTGCGACCTTCTTACCCTAGGATCAGCGATAGGTCGTGACACCCTCATGACATGCGAGCAGCCACCAAATACAGACAAGCATAGTTGTGATGACATGGTGTGATGGTGGAGACAATACAGAATGGTATGTGGCCCCCAGGCTGCAGGTTGTACAATTCTGGTTTATATTGAATTTAACTCACAACCTATAACATCCAAAATCATTAGGAATTTAGATCAACCATATATAATTATTCTAAATGATTTTTAAAAAGCATGGGGAGATTGGGGTGTCAGTTATTTACTGTAGTGTCCATAGACAGATGTATATATGTTAAAGTAATTAAAAGGAATATTTCACCATTTTAAGTTTCTGTAATGTACATAAAGAAATATTTTCTACTAATAGTTTATAACGATGCCCAAGTTACATAAAGAAGTTTGGTATACTGTAATGAATCATACAGTGAAGTGTCAATGTAAAGAGTTATTTTAATCCAGCCAATTACAGCATCTCCATACGTCTGGTAATTGCTCTGCCACTGTACCGATGCCAAACCCGCATTAGTCTTTTTTGCCTCACTGAAATATTTAAAGAGAAAGAGAGGGCAACATAAAGTGTTTCAGCAGTCTGTCAGTCATCAGCTAATGTAAGGCTACTTTCACACTGGCATTAATATTTTCCGGTATTGAGATCCGTCATTGGGTCAAATTTTTTTTTCATTTTGTTCCCATTCATTGTCAAAGGGGACAAAAAGTAAGTGAACAGAACGGAATGCTCCAAAATGCATTCCATTTCGTTCTCATACTGGAGAGAAAACTGCAGCATGCAGTTTGCTTTCCGTCCTGGGATGTGGAGCAAGACGGATTGCCAAGACGGATCTGTCATGAACTCCATTGAAAGTCAATGGGGACAGATCAGTTTTTTTTCCCACTAACAAAGTTAACAGCCAAACAATACTCAATATTTATTGCCCTGATTCTGTGGTCGTAAACTGCTGCACGGGCACGCGGCATTGCGCAGAAAGAAAGGAACGCCATATGGTTTTTGGAAAAAAGATTGCACTGGGATAATTTTAAGCTACCATGTCAAATTTGAAGACCCCCTGATGCATACCTAGAGTAGAAACTCCCAAAAAAAGACTCCATTTTGGAAACTACGGAATAAGGTGGCAGTTTTGTTAGTACTATTTTAGTATATATCTGATTTTTGGTTGCTCTATATTACATTTTTTGTGAGGTAAGGTAGCACAAAATAGCTGTATTGGCACCGTTTTAATTGTTTGTTATGTACAATGTTCATCTGACAGGTTAGATAATGCAGTATTTTTATAGAGCAGGTTTTTACGGATTGGACAATGCTAAGTGGGATGAGCGAGCATGCTCAGCCGAGTACCGGTTCGGCTCGCACATCGCTATGCTCGGCAGACCCGAGCGCTCGGGCCGAGTACCACATGTGCTCGAGCACCATGCTCGAGCCTCCTCCCGGCACGTTTGGCGCCTTCTAAGCAGCCACTAAACATGCTGGTAAGTATTGCCATCACTGTAATGCCATTAGCCATGTTTTCTACTGGAATTACAGTGATTGGCTGTCCGGAACACGTCATTGGGTGTTATATAGCACCCGGTCACGCAGGTTCGGCTCATTGCGAGTCAGGGAGAGCTGCTGTTAGGAAAGGACAGACAGAGTAGGGAGAATATGATCACAAATTACTAATTTTTAAGACGTTTCAAAGATCCAAAAGTCCTTTTAAGGACTACTGTGTGTGCTGGCAGCAATTTAAAATGCAGATTTACACTTTTTTTTTGTTTTAATTTACCAAAAAATTGCTTCATTGGCTATCTTAATAGGAGGTGTCTGCAGTGACTTCAGACATCTGTGCAATACCTTCTGTGTATCAGGGGCATAGATAGAATCAGTGAAAACAGCACCCAGTTTTTTTTTGTCTGCGGCAGAAACCGTTTATCGCAGAGCATTGCATTTCTATACCGTCTGAGAGCTTCAATCCCATATATTGGGAAAAAGTGAAAATCAACATATATACAAATTTCACTGATTATGCACACAGTTTTCTTGTCTGCGCTAGAAACCGTTTATCACAGCGCATTGCATTTCTATACCGTCTGAGTGCTTCAATCCCATATATTGGGACAAAGTGAAAATCAATATATATACACATTTCACTAAATCAGCACCCAGTTTTCTTGTCTGCGGTTTAAAACGTTAATCGCAGTGCATTGCATTTCTGTACCGTCTGTGCGCTTCAAGCCCATATATTGGGAATAATACAGGTCCTTCTAAAAAAATTAGCATATTGTGATAAAGTTCATTATTTTCTGTAATGTACTGATAAACATTAGACTTTCATATATTTTAGATTCATTACACACAACTGAAGTAGTTCAAGCCTTTTATTGTTTTAATATTGATTATTTTGGCATACAGCTCATGAAAACCCAAAATTCCTATAATTTTTTTTTAGCATATCATGAAAAGGTTCTCTAAACGAGCTATTAACCTAATCATCTATATCAACTAATTAACTCTAAACACCTGCAAAAGATTCCTGAGGCTTTTAAAAACTCCCAGCCTGGTTCATTACTCAAAACCGCAATCATGGGTAAGACTGCCGACCTGACTGCTGTCCAGAAGGCCATCATTGACACCCTCAAGCAAGAGGGTAAGACACAGAAAGAAATTTCTGAACGAATAGGCTGTTCCCAGACTGCTGTATCAAGGCACCTCAGTGGGAAGTCTGTGGGAAGGAAAAAGTGTGGCAGAAACCGCTGCACAACGAGAAGAGGTGACCGGAGCCTGAGGAAGATTGTGGAGAAGGACCGATTCCAGACCTTGGGGGACCTGCGGAAGCAGTGGACTGAGTCTGGAGTAGAAACATCCAGAGCCACCGTGTTACAGGCGTGTGCAGGAAATGGGCTACAGGTGCCGCATTCCCCAGGTCAAGCCACTTTTGAACCAGAAACAGCGGCAGAAGCGCCTGACCTGGGCTACAGAGAGGCAGCACTGGACTGTTGCTCAGTGGTCCAAAGTACTTTTTTCGGATGAAAGCAAATTTTGCATGTCATTCGGAAATCAAGGTGCCAGAGTCTGGAGGAAGACTGGGGAGAGGGAAATGCCAAAATGCCTGAAGTCCAGTGTCCCCACAGTCAATGATGGTCTGGGGTGCCATGTCAGCTGCTGGTGTTGGTCCACTGTGTTTTATCAAGGGCAGGGTCAATGCAGCTAGCTATCAGGAGATTTTGGAGCACTTCATGCTTCCATCTGCTGAAAAGCTTTATGGAGATGAAGATTTCATTTTTCAGCACGACCTGGCACCTGCTCACAGTGCCAAAACCACTGGTAAATGGTTTACTGACCATGGTATTACTGTGCTCAATTGGCCTGCCAACTCTCCTGACCTGAAGCCCATAGAGAATCTGTGGGATATTGGGAAGAGAAAGTTGAGAGACGCAAGACCCAACACTCTGGATGAGCTTAAGGCCGCTATCGAAGCATCCTGGGCCTCCATAACACCTCAGCAGTGCCACAGTCTGATTGCCTCCATGCCACGCCGCATTGAAGCAGTCATTTCTGCAAAAGGATTCCCGACCAAGTATTGAGTGCATAACTGAACATAATTATTTGAAGGTTGACTTTTTTTGTATTTCTTTTATTGGTCGGATGAAATATGCTAATTTTTTTAGATAGGAAATTTGGGTTTTCATGAGCTGTATGCCAAAATCATCAATATTAAAACAATAAAAGGCTTGAACTACTTCAGTTGGTGTGTAATGAATCTAAAATATATGAAAGTCTAATGTTTATCAGTACATTACAGAAAAGAATGAACTTTATCACAATATGCTAATTTTTTTTGAAGGACCTGTATAGTCATAAATATAGACAACATCTTAAAACAGTGTGTGTACTGCAGATTACAATAATCTGTGGCTAAAATACTGTCCAAAATCTGTGCTGTTCTGTGTCATATACTGCCCTGTATCTGAAAACTGTCTTTTGTGGACAGTAAAATAAACTGCGTCACAACCAGTAAAAAATCCATAAATATGAAGAAGGCCAGCACTAAAGGACAGGGTAGTGGGCGTTATGCTGATGGTTCAGGCAGAGGTCGTGGCACTGGGCTCAATGAAACTGTGCCTGCTGCCAGTGCACCCAAAAAAAAGCACCCAAAAAAAAAAGTTATAAAACCGTACCCAGCTTCATGTCCAACTTAGCTAGGCAGCGCACGACAACACTGTCCAAGTCAGACCAGTGTGAACAGTTGGTCGGTTGGCTTGCTGACGATAATGCTTCCAGTCGGCTAAGCACCACCCTCTCTTTCACCAAGTCCAGTGTCTGTAGCCAAGAGTCTGGTCAGCCAACTCCTCACTCAGATCATCCTTCCTCCCACCATGGAGAGGCCAGCCAAACGAGTGATCCCACACTCGGATATTCCCAGGAGCTATTTTCAGTTCCACTATTAGATTTGGCCTTCGCGGCCAGCATGCTTGAAGAGGGACCTGAGATATTGTGCCCTGATTCCCAACCTCTTGAGCCTTCACAGTCTCAAGAAGATGATGGTGGTGAACGTCAATCAGTAGTTCACGAGGTGGATGACGATGAGACACAGTTGTCAATCACTGAGGTTGTGGTTAGGTCAAGACAGGAGGATGATCAGGGTGAGGAAGTGGAAGAGGAGGTGTTGGACGATGAGGTCATTGACCGAACATGGGAAGGTGAAAAGCCAAGCGAGGACAGCAGTACAGAGGGGGAGGGATCCGCAGCACCGCAACAGACTGGAAGAGGCAGTAGGGTTGCAAAAGGGAGAAGTCGGCCAACACCAAACAGGCCCGCAACCGTTACACCAATCACCCCCATGTGTAAATCAACCTTAGCAAGGGGTAGGTGTTCAACAGTATGGGGATTTTTTAAGGATAGTGGAGAGGACAAAAGAGTGGTAGTTTGCAACCTGTGCGGTACAAAAATGAGCCGAGGCATGAACACTAGCAACCTCACCACCACCAGCATGATCCGCCACATGGCATCCAAGCACCCTAATAAGTGAGCCGAACGCCTGGGTCCACAATCTATGTCTGCGGGTCACACTGCTGCCTCCTCTTCCCCTGTGTTACGTGCTGTCCAATCCCCTGTCCAAGACGCAGGCCCAGATGCCTCTCATCCTGCACCTGGACCTTCGAATGAACCAGCAGCAACAACATCCACTTCCCTGTCCCAGTGCAGCGTCCAAATGTCCATACCACAATAATTTGAGCGTAAGTGCAAATACCCACCCACAGGCCATAGCACTTAATTGCCAACTTTCAAAATTACTGGCCCTTGAAATTTAGCCATATAGGCTTGTGGACACTGAGGCCTTCCGCAGCCTGATCTCAGCCGCGGTCCCTCGGTACGCAGTCCCCAGCCGCCACTATTTTTCACTGTGTGCCGTGCCCGCCTTACACCAGCATGTGTCCCCAGAACATCACCCGTGCCCTGACCAATGTAGTTACTGGGAAGGTACACTTAACCACGGACACATAGTCAAGTGCTGGTGGCCAGGGACGCTACATTTCCCTGAATGCACACTGGGTGAATGTGGTGGAGGCCGGGATTGAGTCGTACCCTGGGATGGCACAGGTGCTACCCACGCCCAGGATTGCGAGTTATATGTCCATCAGGGTCTCCGCCAGCACCCACGTTAGTGGCTCCAGCCCCCACTTCTCCTTCTCTTCTGCCTCATCCTCCTCCACTTCCACCTCCAACAGTAGTTAGCCATCAGTCGCTAGCTGGAAGCAGTGCAGCACTGCTGTGGGTAAGCGTCAACAGGCCATGCTGAAGCTGATCTGCTTAGGGGACAAATAGCACACTTCCGCAGAGCTTTGGCAGGGTATAACGGACTAGACCGAGCTGTGGCTTTCTCCACTCAACCTATAACTAGGCATTGTTGTGTCTGACAATAGCCGTAACTTGGTGGCAGCTTTGGAGCTCGCAACCTGACACACATGCCATGCTTAGCCCACGTCTTAAACTTAGTAGTTCAGCGGTTTATCAAAACATACCCCAATTTGCCAGAGCTACTAGTGAAGGCGTGCCGCGTGTGTGCCCATTTCCGCAAGTCGTCCACAGCTTCAGCCGGCCTGTCAATGCTGCAGCAGCGCTTGTGGCTTCCAGCACACCAACGGTTAGTGGCGATAACGCTATTATCAGCGTAACCATCCCACTTCTGTATCTACTCAAATGATCGCTGCTCACAATAAAGGACGACACTCTGAATGTGGCAGACAGGGAACTGGGGGAGGACATCTCACAGGGAGAAACCCAGACCACCCACAGTTCATGTTCTCAGCACGAATTGGACAGAGAAGAGGAGGAGATGGAGACTGTTGCCTCTGCTACTGAGGCTAGTACCCATGGAACTTTAATTCCATCTGTTCAGCGTGGATGGGCCGAAGAGGAGGAGGAGGAAGAGGAGATGGAGAGTCATCCTGATGTCGACATCTTGCCTGTTGGCACACATGGCTGAATTCATGTTAGGCTGCCTTACCCGCGACCCACGCTTTATACGCATTTTAGATAACACGGATTACTGGGTGTTCACCCTTCTCGACCCCCGGTACAAAGAAAACTTCTCATCTCTCATTTCTGAGGTGGAAAGGATGAGTAAAATGGTGCAATACCAGAAGGTACTTGTTGAGAGATTGCTCCGGAATTTTCCATCTGACAACGCTGGCAGCAGAGTCCGTACTTCCTTAGGCAACCGGGGAAGGGAGACAATAGGAACATACAGCAGTTCCAACAAAGGCAGGGCAACACTCTCCAAGGCATGGGACACTTTAATGACACCCCGCCAGCAACCTCACCCTGAACCGCGGCCTAGTGGTACAAGGAGGGAAAGGTGGGAAAAGTTTAGTAAAATGGTGAAGGAATACATAGCAGACCGTGTCAGTGTCCTAAATGATCCCTCAGTGCCTTAAAACTACTGGGTGTCCAAGCTGGACACATGGCACGAACTGACGCTCTACACCTTGGAGGTGTGTGCCTTCCCTGCCACCAGCGTTTTGTCTGAGCGTGTATTTAGTGCTGCTGGTGGCATCATACAGATAAGCGTATCTGCTTGTCCACTGGCAATGCTGACAGGTTAACTCAGATAAAAATCAACAAGGCCTGGATTGCCCCCAGGGGTGTCGCTAGGTAAAAAATTTGGGGCCTGGGCCGAGGATGTTTTATCCCATGCCCCGAATGTCCTGCCTGCCTGCTAGATACAACTGTATTGCTGTACACATCGAATCTAATACACTGGGAAGAGATGAAAGACCTGTGGTGACATCACAGGTCATGTGATCAGCACAAAACAGGCTGTTATAGGATGACCTGGATGATGTCTCCATCATGTGACCAGTGCAGGATTAGACCGGAGTGAAGAGGAGAAGGAGTCTAATGGTGATGTTTGTACATGAGGAGAGGTAAGTGAAGGGAGAGGCAGAGCAATGCTGGGAGTTGTAGTTATTTAACTGGGATGTATGTTAGGGCTGAAGGGAGGGATGTTATTGACATGGAACTGTGTGCTTGAGGTGGCTTGGGGAGGGAGTGATGTTATTTACATGGGACTGTATGTTGAAAGTGGATGGTGGGGGGAATGATGTTTCAAGGCTCTCACAAGCAGTTTAACCCCAATTCATTCTGAATGGATGCGGATCCATTCAGAATGCATTCGTTCGGCTCTGTACGGCCCCCCGTTCCGTTTTGGAGGCGGACCCCAAAATGCGGCAAACAGCGTTTTTGTGTCCACATGGCCTTGCGGAGCCAAACGGATCCGTTCTGACTAACAATGTAAGTCAATGGGGACGGATCCCTTTGCATTGACACAAAATGGTGCAATTGTAAACTAATCCATCCCCCATTGACTTTCAATGTAAGTCAGGACGGATCCGTTCCCCATTGACTTTCAATGTAAGTCAGGACGGATCCGTATTGGGACTTAGAAATTCAAATCTAATACAAACGAATCGGTCCTGAACGGATGCATTCGTTTGTATTATCTGTGCGGATCCGTCCTGTACAAGTACAGGACAGATCCGCACGAACGCAAGTGTGAAAGTAGCCTTAGGGGGTGATGTTTACATGGGATTCTGCGTTGGAGGTGGCTGGGGTGATGTTATTTACATGGGACTGTATGGTGGAGGGAGGATTATAACTGCAGGGGGCACTGCAGATGCAGGGGACATTATTGGCGGTCTTATTACTACTGGGGGCTCTATAGGAGGGTCTTATAGATCCGCCTTATTTCTACTAAGCGCACTATGGGGGCCTTATTACTACTGAGGGGTCTGTCTGGAGCTTTATTACCACCGGGGGAACAATAGGGGGCCTTATTTCTACTGGGGACTCTGTGAGGGTATTATTAATATGGGAGGGCTCTTCTAATAATGGGGGCATTGTTGAGGAGCGTTATCACGGTTGGGGCAGTGTTACTAATGAGGGCATTCTAGAAGGGAATTACTATTGGTGGGACTATGAGGATCACTATTACTATGGGGGGCAGTAATGTTTCTTCAGGATAGTATTTGGGGGTATTGGGGGGTGTAGGGGGGGCATAGCAAGCAGCAGGATAACAATGTGGGGACTCCAGTTGGGGGATAATGATAGAATGTGAGGAAGCTAAGATGTCTGTGTGTCACACTCTGCAGAGACGAGGCTGCTGAGATAAGTTGTCCAGACCGAGTGGAGAAGATGATGAGAGAGAAGATCTACAGAGAAGATGATGACAGAGAGGAGACGTCACCTGGAGGCCCTGGATGTGACAGGTAAGTGCTGCTGTATAGCAAGTACAGCAAAGTGCGAGGGTGGGCAACATATTTAGTGGGGCTTGTGCCCCGGATCTTTTGAGACCCTAGCAACGCCCCTGATTGCCCCTGACTTCTCCACTCCACCAGAGGAAGGCTGAGCTAATGAGGAACAAACACGCAATTGAAATGTATGCTTTATAATTAGAGTTGAGCGAACACCTGGATGTTCGGGTTCGAGAAGTTCGGCCGAACATCCCGGAAATGTTCGGGTTCGGGATCCGAACCCGATCCGAACTTCGTCCCGAACCCGAACCCCATTGAAGTCAATGGGGACCCGAACTTTTCGGCACTAAAAAGGCTGTAAAACAGCCCAGGAAAGAGCTAGAGGGCTGCAAAAGGCAGCAACATGTAGGTAAATCCCCTGCAAACAAATGTGGATAGGGAAATGAATTAAAATAAAAATTAAATAAATAAAAATTAACCAAAATCAATTGGAGAGAGGTTCCATAGCAGAGAATCTGGCTTCCCGTCACCCACCACTGGAACAGTCCATTCTCAGATATTTAGGCCCCGGCACCCAGGCAGAGGAGAGAGGTCCCGTAACAGAGAATCTGTCTTCATGTCAGCAGAGAATTAGTCTGCATGTCATAGCAGAGAATGAGGCTTCACGTCAGCCACCACTGCAACAGTCCATTGGCATATATTTAGGCCCAGCACCCAGGCAGAGGAGGGAGGTCCCGTAACAGAGAATCTGTCTTCATGTCAGCAGAGAATTAGTCTGCATGTCATAGCAGAGAATGAGGCTTCACGTCAGCCACCACTGCAACAGTCCATTGGCATATATTTAGGCCCAGCACACACACAGGCAGAGGAGAGAGGTCCCGTAACAGAGAATCTGGCTTCATGTCAGCAGAGAATCAGTCTGCATGTCATAGCAGAGAATGAGGCTTCACGTCAGCCACCACTGCAACAGTCCATTGGCATATATTTAGGCCCAGCACACACACAGGCAGAGGAGAGAGGTCCCGTAACAGAGAATCTGGCTTCATGTCAGCAGAGAATCAGTCTGCATGTCATAGCAGAGAATGAGGCTTCACGTCAGCCACCACTGCAACAGTCCATTGGCATATATTTAGGCCCAGCACCCAGGCAGAGGAGGGAGGTCCCGTAACAGAGAATCTGTCTTCATGTCAGCAGAGAATTAGTCTGCATGTCATAGCAGAGAATGAGGCTTCACGTCAGCCACCACTGCAACAGTCCATTGGCATATATTTAGGCCCAGCACACACACAGGCAGAGGAGAGAGGTCCCGTAACAGAGAATCTGGCTTCATGTCAGCAGAGAATCAGTCTGCATGTCATAGCAGAGAATGAGGCTTCACGTCACCCACCACTGCAACAGTCCATTGGCATATATTTAGGCCTAGCACACAGGCAGAGCAGAGAGGTCCCGTAACAGACAATCTGGCTTCATGTCAGCAGAGAATCAGTCTGCATGTCATAGCAGAGAATGAGGCTTCACGTCACCCACCACTGCAACAGTCCATTGGCATATATTTAGGCCTAGCACACAGGCAGAGCAGAGAGGTCCCGTAACAGACAATCTGGCTTCATGACAGCAGAGAATTAGTCTGCATGTCATAGCAGAGAATGAGGCTTCACGTCAGCCACCACTGCAACAGTCCATTGGCATATATTTAGGCCCAGCACCCAGGCAGAGGAGAGAGGTCCCGTAACAGACAATCTGGCTTCATGTCAGCAGAGAATTAGTCTGCATGTCATAGCAGAGAATGAGGCTTCACGTCAGCCACCACTGCAACAGTCCATTGGCATATATTTAGGCCTAGCACACAGGCAGAGCAGAGAGGTCCCGTAACAGACAATCTGGCTTCATGACAGCAGAGAATCAGTCTGCATGTCATAGCAGAGAATCAGGCTTCACGTCAGCCACCACTGCAACAGTCCATTGTCATAAATTTAGGCCCAGCACCCAGGCAGAGGAGAGAGGTCCCGTAACAGACAATCTGGCTTCATGTCAGCAGAGAATCAGTCTTCATATCATAGCAGAGAATCAGGCTTCACGTCACCCACCACTGTAAGAGTCAATTTTCATAAATTTAGGCCCAGAACCCAGGCAGAGGAGAAAGGTCCCGTAACAGACAATCTGGCTTCATGTCAGCAGAGAATCAGTCTTCATATCATAGCCTAGAATCAGGCTTCACGTCACCCACCACTGTAAGAGTCAATTTTCATAAATTTAGGCCCAGAACCCAGGCAGAGGAGAAAGGTCCCGTAACAGACAATCTGGCTTCATGTCAGCAGAGAATCAGTCTTCATATCATAGCAGAGAATCAGGCTTCACGTCACCCACCACTGCAACAGTCAATTGTCATAAATTTAGGCCCAGCACCCAGGCAGAGGAGAGAGCTCCCGTAACAGAGGATCTGGCTTCATGTCAGCAGAGAATCAGTCTGCATGTCATAGCAGAGAATGAGGCTTCACGTCACCCACCACTGCAACAGTCCATTGGCATATATTTAGGCCTAGCACACAGGCAGAGCAGAGAGGTCCCGTAACAGACAATCTGGCTTCATGTCAGCAGAGAATCAGTCTGCATGTCATAGCAGAGAATGAGGCTTCACGTCACCCACCACTGCAACAGTCCATTGGCATATATTTAGGCCTAGCACACAGGCAGAGCAGAGAGGTCCCGTAACAGACGATCTGGCTTCATGTCAGCAGAGAATCAGTCTGCATGTCATAGCAGAGAATCAGGCTTCACGTCAGCCACCACTGCAACAGTCCATGGTCATAAATTTAGGCCCAGCACCCAGGCAGAGGAGAGAGGTCCCGTAACAGACAATCTGGCTTCATGTCAGCAGAGAATTAGTCTGCATGTCATAGCAGAGAATCAGGCTTCATGTCAGCCACCACTGCAACAGTCCATTGGCATATATTTAGGCCTAGCACACAGGCAGAGGAGAGGTTCATTCAACTTTGGGTAGCATCGCAATATAATGGTAAAATGAAAATAAAAATAGGATTGAATGAGGAAGTGCCCTGGAGTCCAATAATATATGGTTATGGGGAGGTAGTTAATGTCTAATCTGGACAAGGGACGGACAGGTCCTGTGGGATCCATGCCTGGTTCATTTTTATGAACGTCAGCTTGTCAACATTGGCTGTAGACAGGCGGCTGCGTTTGTCTGTAATGACGCCCCCTGCCGTGCTGAATACACGTTCAGACAAAACGCTGGCTGCCGGGCAGGCCAGCACCTCCAAGGCATAAAAGGCTAGCTCTGGCCACGTGGACAATTTAGAGACCCAGAAGTTGAATGGGGCCGAACCATCAGTCAGTACGTGGAGGGGTGTGCACACGTACTGTTCCACCATGTTAGTGAAATGTTGCCTCCTGCTAACACGTTGCGTATCAGGTGGTGGTGCAGTTAGCTGTGGCGTGTTGACAAAAGTTTTCCACATCTCTGCCATGCTAACCCTGCCCTCAGAGGAGCTGGCCGTGACACAGCTGCCTTGGCGACCTCTTGCTCCTCCTCTGCCTTGGCCTTGGGCTTCCACTTGTTCCCCTGTGACATTTGGGAATGCTCTCAGTAGCGCGTCTACCAACGTGCGCTTGTACTCGCGCATCTTCCTATCACGCTCCAGTGCAGGAAGTAAGGTGGGCACATTGTCTTTGTAGCGTGGATCCAGCAGGGTGGCAACCCAGTAGTCCGCACAGGTTAAAATGTGGGCAACTCTGCTGTCGTTGCGCAGGCACTGCAGCATGTAGTCGCTCATGTGTGCCAGGCTGCCCAGGGGATAAGGACAAGCTGTCCTCTGTGGGAGGCGTATCGTCATCGTCCTGCCTTTCCCCCCAGCCACGCACCAGTGATGGACCCGAGCTGCGTTGGGTGCCACCCCGCTGTGACCATGCTTCATCCTCATCCTCCTCCACCTCCTCCTCATCCTCGTCCTCCTCGTCCTCCAGTAGTGGGCCCTGGCTGGCCACATTTGTACCTGGCCTCTGCTGTTGCAAAAAACCTCCCTCTGAGTCACTTCGAAGAGACTGGCCTGAAAGTGCTAAAAATGACCCCTCTTCCTCATCCTCCTCCTCCTCCTCCTGGGCCACCTCCTGTTCCATCATCGCCCTAAGTGTTTTCTCAAGGAGACATAGAAGTGGTATTGTAACGCTGATAACGGTGTCATCGCCACTGGCCATGTTGGTGGAGTACTCGAAACAGCGCAACAGGGCACACAGGTCTCGCATGGAGGCCCAGTCATTGGTGGTGAAGTGGTGCTGTTCTGTAGTGCGACTGACCCGTGCGTGCTGCAGCTGAAACTCCACTATGGCCTGCTGCTGCTCGCACAGTCTGTCCAGCATGTGCAAGGTGGAGTTCCACCTGGTGGGCACGTCGCATATGAGGCGGTGAGCGGGAAGGCCGAAGTTACGCTGTAGCGCAGACAGGCGAGCAGCGGCAGGATGTGAACGCCGGAAGCGCGAACAGACGGCCCGCACTTTATGCAGCAGCTCTGACATGTCGGGGTAGTTGTGAATGAACTTCTGCACCACCAAATTCAGCACATGCGCCAAGCAAGGGATGTGCGTCAAATTGGCTAGTCCCAGAGCTGCAACGAGATTTCGCCCATTATCACACACCACCAGGCCGGGCTTGAGGCTCACCGGCAGCAACCACTCGTCGGTCTGTTGTTCAATACCCCGCCACAACTCCTGTGCGGTGTGGGGCCTGTCCCCCAAACATATGAGTTTCAGAATGGCCTGCTGACGTTTACCCCGGGCTGTGCTGAAGTTGGTGGTGAAGGTGTGTGGCTGACTGGATGAGCAGGTGGAAGAAGAGGAGGAGGAAGCCGAGAAGGAGGAGGTGGCAACAGGAGGCAAAGAATGTTGCCCTGCGATCCTTGGCGGCGGCAGGACGTGCGCCAAACAGCTCTCCGCCTGGGGCCCAGCTGCCACTACATTTACCCAGTGTGCAGTTAGGGAGATATAGCGTCCCTGGCCGTGCTTACTGGTCCACGTATCTGTGGTTAGGTGGACCTTGCTACAGATGGCGTTGCGCAGTGCACACTTGATTTTATCGGATACTTGGTTGTGCAGGGAAGGCACGGCTCTCTTGGAGAAGTAGTGCCGGCTGGGAACAACATACTGTGGGACAGCAAGCGACATGAGCTGTTTGAAGCTGTCTGTGTCCACCAGCCTAAATGACAGCATTTCATAGGCCAGTAGTTTAGAAATGCTGGCATTCAGGGCCAGGGATCGAGGGTGGCTAGGTGGGAATTTACGCTTTCTATCAAATGTTTGTGAGATGGAGAGCTGAACGCTGGCGTGTGACATGGTTGAGACGCTTGGTGACGGAGGTGGTGGTGGTGGTGTTGGTGGTACATCCCCTGTTTGCTGGGCGGCAGGTGCCAACGTTCCTCCAGAGGCGGAGGAAGAGGCCGAGGCGGCAGCAGCAGAATAGGCCGAGGCGGCAGCAGCAGAAGAGGTAGCAGGGGGAGCCTGAGTGACTTCCTTGGTTTTAAGGTGTTTACTCCACTGCAGTTCATGCTTTGCATGCAGGTGCCTGGTCATGCAGGTTGTGCTCAGGTTCAGAACGTTAATGCCTCGCTTCAGGCTCTGATGGCACAGCGTGCAAACCACTCGGGTCTTGTCGTCAGCACATTGTTTGAAGAAGTGCCATGCCAGGGAACTCCTTGAAGCTGCCTTTGGGGTGCTCGGTCCCAGATGGCGGCGGTCAGTAGCAGGCGGAGTCTCTTGGCGGCGGGTGTTCTGCTTTTGCCCACTGCTCCCTCTTTTGCTACGCTGTTGGCTCGGTCTCACCACTGCCTCTTCCTCCGAACTGTGAAAGTCAGTGGCACGACCTTCATTCCATGTGGGGTCTAGGACCTCATCGTCCCCTGCATCGTCTTCCACCCAGTCTTGATCCCTGACCTCCTGTTCAGTCTGCACACTGCAGAAAGACGCAGCAGTTGGCACCTGTGTTTCGTCATCATCAGAGACATGCTGAGGTGGTATTCCCATGTCCTCATCATCAGGAAACATAAGTGGTTGTGCGTCAGTGCATTCTATGTCTTTCACCGCTGGGGAAGGGCTAGGTGGATGCCCTTGGGAAACCCTGCCAGCGGAGTCTTCAAACAGCATAAGAGACTGCTGCATAACTTGAGGCTGAGACAGTTTCCCTGGTATGCATGGGGGTGATGTGACAGACTGATGGGGTTGGTTTTCAGGCGCCATCTGTGCGCTTTCTGCAGAAGACTGGGTGGGAGATAATGTGAACGTGCTGGATCCACTGTCGGCCACCCAATTGACTAATGCCTGTACCTGCTCAGGCCTTACCATCCTTAGAACGGCATTGGGCCCCACCATATATCGCTGTAAATTCTGGCGGCTACTGGGACCTGAGGTAGTTGGTACACTAGGACGTGTGGATGTGGCAGAACGGCCACGTCCTCTCCCAGCACCAGAGGGTCCACTAACACCACCACGACCATGTCCACGTCCGCGTCCCTTACTAGATGTTTTTCTCATTGTTATGGTTCACCACAACAACAAATATATTATTTGGCCCAATGTATTGTATTCAAATTCAGCGGGATATAAATTTGAGGCCTAGTATTTAGGCGCTGGGTGACCGGTATGGATTTAGTGACAGAATTAGACTTGGAAATGCACAGAAGCGTGTGTGTGAAGTTATTCTGAATGACCCTATGTGCACCTTCAATATTATATACCCTTTTAGGGATAGATTTCAAATAGCTCTGATATAGCAGAAACCACTAAATTATGAAATTGCTAAATTGGGAATTGTACTTCAACCCAGAACAAAAAATGTGCTTTGACGGACACTAAATATCTTGCCCAGCAACAACAGTACAGCGGTGGGTAACGAGAGATTTAGAGGGATTTAAATTTGAGGCCTAGTATTTAGGCGCTGGGTGACAGGTATGGGTTTAGTGACAGAATTAGACTTGAAAATACACAGTAGCGGGTGTGTGTGAAGTTATTCTGAATGACCCAATGTGCACCTTCAATATTATATACCCTTTTTGGGATAGATTTCAAATAGCTCTGATATAGCAGGAACCACTAAATTATGAAATTGCTAAATTGGGAATTGTACTTCAACCCAGAACAAAAAATGTGCTTTGACGGACACTAAATATCTTGCCCAGCAACAACAGTACAGCGGTGGGTAACGAGAGATTTAGAGGGATTTAAATTTGAGGCCTAGTATTTAGGCGCTGGGTCACCGGTATGGATTTAGTGACAGAATTAGACTTGGAAATGCACAGAAGCGTGTGTGTGAAGTTATTCTGAATGACCCTATGTGCACCTTCAATATTATATACCCTTTTAGGGATAGATTTCAAATAGCTCTGATATAGCAGAAACCACTAAATTATGAAATTGCTAAATTGGGAATTGTACTTCAACCCAGAACAAAAAATGTGCTTTGACGGACACTAAATATCTTGCCCAGCAACAACAGTACAGCGGTGGGTAACGAGAGATTTAGAGGGATTTAAATTTGAGGCCTAGTATTTAGGCGCTGGGTCACCGGTATGGATTTAGTGACAGAATTAGACTTGGAAATGCACAGAAGCGTGTGTGTGAAGTTATTCTGAATGACCCTATGTGCACCTTCAATATTATATACCCTTTTAGGGATAGATTTCAAATAGCTCTGATATAGCAGAAACCACTAAATTATGAAATTGCTAAATTGGGAATTGTACTTCAACCCAGAACAAAAAATGTGCTTTGACGGACACTAAATATCTTGCCCAGCAACAACAGTACAGTGGTGGGTAACGAGAGATTTAGAGGGATTTAAATTTGAGGCCTAGTATTTAGGCGCTGGGTCACCGGTATGGATTTAGTGACAGAATTAGACTTGGAAATGCACAGAAGCGTGTGTGTGAAGTTATTCTGAATGACCCTATGTGCACCTTCAATATTATATACCCTTTTAGGGATAGATTTCAAATAGCTCTGATATAGCAGAAACCACTAAATTATGAAATTGCTAAATTGGGAATTGTACTTCAACCCAGAACAAAAAATGTGCTTTGACGGACACTAAATATCTTGCCCAGCAACAACAGTACAGCGGTGGGTAACGAGAGATTTAGAGGGAATTAAATTTGAGGCCTAGTATTTAGGCGCTGGGTCACCGGTATGGATTTAGTGACAGAATTAGACTTGGAAATGCACAGAAGCGTGTGTGTGAAGTTATTCTGAATGACCCTATGTGCACCTTCAATATTATATACCCTTTTAGGGATAGATTTCAAATAGCTCTGATATAGCAGAAACCACTAAATTATGAAATTGCTAAATTGGGAATTGTACTTCAACCCAGAACAAAAAATGTGCTTTGACGGACACTAAATATCTTGCCCAGCAACAACAGTACAGCGGTGGGTAACGAGAGATTTAGAGGGATTTAAATTTGAGGCCTAGTATTTAGGCGCTGGGTCACCGGTATGGATTTAGTGACAGAATTAGACTTGGAAATGCACAGAAGCGTGTGTGTGAAGTTATTCTGAATGACCCTATGTGCACCTTCAATATTATATACCCTTTTAGGGATAGATTTCAAATAGCTCTGATATAGCAGAAACCACTAAATTATGAAATTGCTAAATTGGGAATTGTACTTCAACCCAGAACAAAAAATGTGCTTTGACGGACACTAAATATCTTGCCCAGCAACAACAGTACAGTGGTGGGTAACGAGAGATTTAGAGGGATTTAAATTTGAGGCCTAGTATTTAGGCGCTGGGTGACAGGTATGGGTTTAGTGACAGAATTAGACTTGGAAATACACAGTAGCGGGTGTGTGTGAAGTTATTCTGAATGACCCTATGTGCACCTTCAATATTATATACCCTTTTAGGGATAGATTTCAAATAGCTCTGATATAGCAGAAACCACTAAATTATGAAATTGCTAAATTGGGAATTGTACTTCAACCCAGAACAAAAAATGTGCTTTGACGGACACTAAATATCTTGCCCAGCAACAACAGTACAGTGGTGGGTAACGAGAGATTTAGAGGGATTTAAATTTGAGGCCTAGTATTTAGGCGCTGGGTGACAGGTATGGGTTTAGTGACAGAATTAGACTTGGAAATACACAGTAGCGGGTGTGTGTGAAGTTATTCTGAATGACCCTATGTGCACCTTCAATATTATATACCCTTTTAGGGATAGATTTCAAATAGCTCTGATATAGCAGAAACCACTAAATTATGAAATTGCTAAATTGGGAATTGTACTTCAACCCAGAACAAAAAATGTGCTTTGACGGACACTAAATAACTTTCCCAGCTACAACAGGACAACGGTAACGAGAGATTTAGAGGGATTTAAATTTGAGGCCTAGTATTTAGGCGCTGGGTGACAGGTATGGGTTTAGTGACAGAATTAGACTTGGAAATACACAGTAGCGGGTGTGTGTGAAGTTATTCTGAATGACCCTATGTGCACCTTCAATATTATATACCCTTTTTGGGATAGATTTCAAATAGCTCTGATATAGCAGAAACCACTAAATTATGAAATTGCTAAATTGGGAATTGTACTTCAACCCAGAACAAAAAATGTGCTTTGACGGACACTAAATATCTTGCCCAGCAACAACAGTACAGCGGTGGGTAACGAGAGATTTAGAGGGAATTAAATTTGAGGCCTAGTATTTAGGCGCTGGGTCACCGGTATGGATTTAGTGACAGAATTAGACTTGGAAATACACAGTAGCGGGTGTGTGTGAAGTTACTCTGAATGACCCTATGTGCACCTTCAATATTATATACCCTTTTTGGGATAGATTTCAAAGAGCTCTGATATAGCAGGAACCACTAAATTATGAAATTGCTAAATTGAGAATTGTATTTCAACCCAGAACAAGAAATGTGCTTGAACGGACACTAAATAACTCGCCCAGCTACAGCACTAGGGACAGATTTAGCTGGATATAAATTTGAGGCCTAGTATTTAGGCGCTGGGTGACCGGTATGGATTTAGTGACAGAATTAGACTGGGATATGGCCAAAAAATGAACAGACTATTGCTGGTTAAATGCACTTGGTGTGACAGCTTCACCCTGATGTAGGCTTTAGCCAAAAAACAACCACACCATTGAGGGTTAAATGCACTTGGTGACAGGCGCAGCTTGCCCCTGATTTTGTATATGGCCAAAAAATGAACAGACTATTGCTGGTTAAATGCACTTGGTGTGACAGCTTCACCCTGATGTAGGCTTTAGCCAAAAAACAACCACACCATTGAGGGTTAAATGCACTTGGTGACAGGCGCAGCTTGCCCCTGATTTTGTATATGGCCAAAAAATGAACAGACTATTGCTGGTTAAATGCACTTGGTGTGACAGCTTCACCCTGATGTAGGCTTTAGCCAAAAAACAACCACACCATTGAGGGTTAAATGCACTTGGTGACAGGCGCAGCTTGCCCCTGATTTTGTATATGGCCAAAAAATGAACAGACTATTGCTGGTTAAATGCACTTGGTGTGACAGCTTCACCCTGATGTAGGCTTTAGCCAAAAAACAACCACACCATTGAGGGTTAAATGCACTTGGTCGCAGCTTGTGCTGGCGCACCACAAGACACAAAATGGCCGCCGATCACCCCAGAAAAATGAGACTGACAAACGGTCTGTGCAGCCTAAAAACAGTGAGCAATTGAGGATCAGCAGCTCAATGATCCACAGCTGCAGATCGATCAGTTAATCAAGTCCTTTGGAGGAGTTAATCTGCCTAATCTCGCCCTACTGTCGCAGCCGCAACCTCTCCCTACGCTAATCAGAGCAGAGTGACGGGCGGCGCTATGTGACTCCAGCTTAAATAGAGGCTGGGTCACATGGTGCTCTGGCCAATCACAGCCATGCCAATAGTAGGCATGGCTGTGATGGCCTCTTGGGGCAAGTAGTATGACGCTTGTTGATTGGCTGCTTTGCAGCCTTTCAAAAAGCGCCAAGAAAGCGTCACAAAAGCGCGAAGAAAGCGACGAACACCGAACCCGAACCCGGACTTTTACGAAAATGTCCGGGTTCGGGTCCGTGTCACGGACACCCCAAAATTCGGTACGAACCCGAACTATACAGTTCGAGTTCGCTCATCCCTATTTATAATGTATTCAATCCACAAGATTCAGAATCACCCTTTTCACCTCCAAAAAAGGGTATATGTTTGAATCTTGTTTACTCATTCTCCTCCTCCACCTGTATTATACAGTATATATGCCCTCAGTACAATGTTTCATACGGTCTGCTCAGCTGTAGGCCCTCACTTCATTGTTTCATACGGTCTGCTCACCTGTAGGCCCTCACCTCTAATGTTTCATACGTCTGCTCAGCTATAGGCCCTCACTACAATGTTTTATGGGGTTCGCTCACCTGTAGGCCCTCACCTCCAATGTTTCATACGGTCTGCTCAGCTGTAGGCCCTCACTCCAATGTTTCATATGGTCTACTCATCTGTAAACCCTTACCTCCAATGTTTCATATGTCTGCTCAGCTGTAGGCCCTCAATACAATGTTTTATGGGGTTTTCTCACCTGTAGGCCCTCACCTCCAATGTTTCATACGTCTGCTCAGCTTTAGGCCCTCAATACAATGTTTTATGTGGTTTGCTCACCTTCAGGCCCTAACCTCCAATGTTTTATAAGGTCTGCTCAGCTCTAGGCCCGCACTACAATGTTTTATGGGGTTTTCTCACCTGTAGGCTCTAACCTCCAATGTTTCATACGTCTGCTCAGCTGTAGGCCCTCACTAGAATGTTTTATGGGGTTCGCTCACCTGTAGGACCTCACTCCAATGTTTCATATGGTCTGCTCACCTGTAAGCCCTCACCTCCAATGTTTCATATGGTCTGCTCAGCTGTAGGCCCTCACTGCAATGTTTATGGGGTTCGCTCACCTTCAGGCCCTCACCTCCTATGTTTCATATGTCTTCACAGCTGTAGGCCCTCAATACAATGTTTTATGGGGTTTGCTCACCTTCAGGCCCTCACCTCCAATGTTTCATATGGTCTGCTCAGCAGTAGGCCCTCAATACAATGTTTTAAGGGGTTCGCTCACTTGTATGCACTCACTCCAATGTTTCATACGGTCTGCTCACCTGTAGGCCCTCACCTCCAATGTTTCATACGTCTGCTCAGCTGTAGGCTCTCAAAACAATGTTTTATGGGGTTTGCTAAATTGTAGGCCCTCACCAGCAGGCCATCAATGATAATTTTGCCCTCCTTTATGTGTAATAAAGGGTGCATTGTGGTGCCAGTTCCTTGTAATTTTTGGCAGCCCTTTCACTTAGTGCATAGGCTTTATGAGTGTAGGAGTCCCACTACCTGAACAATTACAGCACCATGTGAATAAGGCCCTCCTTTATGTAATATACAGGCTGTATCTCTTCTTCCTTGTAATTTTTGGCAGCACTTACACTGTATATACAATTAAATCTACAGGAAAAAATGTTTCCTAACAATTTTTCCTCTAAAAAGATTTTTTTTTTGTAGGGACGGGGTTGTTGTCAAAAGATATCAACAGTATCTCCCCATAATGTGACCTCTACAGCACTCTGCCTCCTTAACAGTGACCTCTATAGCACCATGCCCCCTTAACAGTCACCTCCACAGCACCCCATCCCTTAACACTGACCCCACCTACAGTGTCCCACCTCCTTAAAATGAGACCTCCACAGCAGCCCACCCCCTTAACTTTGATCTTCACAGCAGCCTGTCCCTTTAACAGTGAGTTCCACAGCACCCCAACCCCTTGACAGTGACCTCCATAGGGGACAGTCCCCTTAACTGTGACCTCCACCATTCTCTGCCCCCTTAACAAAGACACACAGGAAGTGGCTGTGCAAAATCTTGTAATTGTAAATGCAACTGTGAGGATTCCTTTAGCGGGCATGCACACATAAATACACTCAGTTT
Source organism: Bufo gargarizans (assembly GCF_014858855.1). NCBI lineage: Eukaryota > Metazoa > Chordata > Amphibia > Anura > Bufonidae > Bufo > Bufo gargarizans. The sequence goes on along the minus strand of NC_058090.1, from coordinate 69,132,314 downwards.
TATATATACTAGACATGAAGCACGTTACAATAACAGGTGCTAGAACTGTAGTGCATAAACATTAGTAGGAATAGTCTATGTTAAATGGCACTGCCACTGACTGGTAGCTGAGACTGTTGGCTGTGGCTGGTGGCCAAGACTATTGGCTGTGGCTGAGACTGGTGGCACTGACTGATGACTGATGCGGCTGGCACTGACTGGTGGCTGAGACTGCTGGCACTGTGACTGGTGGCCCTGACTGATGGCAGAGACATCTGGCACTGACTGCTGGCACTATGACTGGTGGCACTGACTGATGGCTGAGATGGCTGGCACTGAATGGTGTTGCTGAGACTGCTGGCAGCAACTGGTGGCTTAGACTGCTGGCATCGGCTGCTATCTGTGGCTGAGAGTGCTGGGACTATGCGGCTGTGTGATGCACGAACAGTAATGGCGGTGCTCGGACGTGGAGAGCACACCATAACCTGAGAGCGGCGGGGGTGATTGGCCAAGGCGCAGGTATGGGCGGTGCACTGGTGATTGGGAGGCGTGCTGGTGGGGGCAGTGCAGGCGGCATGTGGAGCGCCGTGAGTTCATTGGACAGCACGCCTTGCATGTGCAGTTCAATTATCAGCACACACGCACGGACACGCAGTCCTGAGCACTCACACAGGGCTTTTGTGTTACCTCCCTCATTCCCTATAGTATCTCCTATATAATAAAAGCCCTCTGTTCCTGCAATGTGTCTGTGCGTGTGTGCAGGTGTTAAATGCGAATGTGCAGCGACCTATCAGCACACACGCCGCCCGCAGCACTAGCGAGCTGTCACCCGAGAGGGGGAGGAGCACGCTGTCCGCGGGGACACGTCATTAGCCGGCAGGCTCTGTACGGGTGGCCAGGGCTGACCTGAGACCGGCTTCCAGCGTGCGGGGCACGGAGTCCAGGATGCTGAGGCTCCTCAGCGACTCATCTCCACCGTCCACCTGGTTACATGATGAAAGAGCCTGAGGCTAGGAGGAAGGAGGATTCATAGCCTGAAACCTCCTCTAGGGTGTGGCCACAGTTCCTGGGACACTCCCACAGCAGCGTCCAGCGAGCATCGGACAGGGTTTTGAGATCGGACACTGGGAGTCTCCCACTGTGGCTGACCAATCTCCACCCCTGCAGCGAGCAGAAGAGATCATTAGCTCCAGAGCCTGGTACTGGGGGAGCCCTAACAGTGCAGCACACACAGCCTGCTCCCCTCAAGTTATGCGGCCCTTTTTTTTTCAGACTGCTCTACACGCCGGACGCTCTCCCCCTGTACACACCGGGCACTCTCCTCCCTGTACATGCCGGGCAGGCAGTTCTGGGCAATACAGGCTGTGTCTATGCATGTGTGCCGATTAGCTGCCATAACCTCGGCACACACGCACAGACACAGTGCAGGCTCAGGGGGCTTTTGTTATATAGTAGAAGATAGATTATTATGAGGTGTAGATTATAATATGTGATCAGTGCAGGTTCCTCTATGTGATGTCAGCGGTCACAGTGCATATAGATTATTGTATAGAGCGGAGCCACAGCTGGTGGCACGGGGCTGAGGGCAGTGGAGTCATGTAGGGATACTGGGGGAGTGGGCTCCATGAGGAGGGAGGACAAAGAGGAGGGGTCTACGGGCTCCACACCCCTTTCCTCAGTGGCGATTTACATGCACACCTCTGCTGTCATGGCATGGTGTGGGAGGGGAACTCTACACCAAACACAAAAGGAAGGGATAAGGTACCAGGCCTGCAAACAAAGGAAAGGGGGAAATCCCAACCCGAGCCCTGTCTGCTAACAGAATGAACAGACCCCGATGGTAGGACTGTTCATCCACAGGAACCTAAGCCTGTCTCACCCTAGAAGAACCTGAAGATAGTGATTGGGCCACAGACGACCTGTTTCTTCCCAGCTGAAGGAACAAGAGTCTGCCTCAGGTCTGGTTTCAAGAGACAGGGAAATCAACACAATACAAAAAGGAAAGACACTTAACTCTGAGTAAATGGAAAGCAGGAACTCAGCCGAGATCCAGACACCAAACGATCCACAACCAGAATGAGCTATCAACCACAAGGAGTGATGGGTAAAGCCAGACTAAGAAGGGAGTAGTAATTATCACATGATCTACACCTGAAAAGGAGCTGTGGACATCCCAGCAACACATAAACAAAGTGAAACCAAAAGAATCTGTTGGATCACTGAAGTCAGCCAGTCTTTCAGATCTTCTACCACCTGTCGGGTGTGACATCTGCACCTTTCATTCCGCAGTCAGTCGTACGGTGATTACATGAGCTCAGCTCCCGCAGTGTCCTCCTCCTCCTTGGTCCTGCTCACCAAGTCCTCCATTCCTCTGTCTGTGGGCGGTGCGGCTGCATGCGTTGCGCTACGCTTTTATTGACCGGCACGCCGCGCATGCGCGTATATCATCGGCACACACGCATGGGACATGGAGGGATTTTATTATAGAGGAGATTATATATATATATATATACACAAAAAAGAAATTAAAGCGGCACAGCAGAAAAAAAAGGTAGATGGCGCCCCAACGGCTATGGAAACAATCCTATACCCAAAGATTAGGTATTAATAGAAATTCCATGGCACTCCCACAGATTGAAGTTTAAAAAAACATTTCAGTCCTCTCACTGGGACTTTTCTCAAGCAGTGATACATACAAATGGTGCTGGGTACATACAGTATATGTAGGTGAAATAAATAATTAATAATGATATGTGATTATCAAAAAAATCATCAAAAACATAATTTAAATATTAATATACACATATGTGATACTTCTCATCAATACAATATTGGGATACATGAACTCCATTAATATTCATATAACATCATTATATTCACCAACCACATAAAACCATAAAGTGTCCTAATTAGTTATATTAAAAATTCATGTGCACACCTTATTAAAAAAAAAGTTAAGGACATTGCAAATTATTGACCAGCATGGACTTTCCTACGATGTAATCGGCATCAGGAAAACCCGACTGCGCATGCTCCAAGATAAATTAAATGGCCGTGGAGCGCAGGAAGCCATGACGGGGTGGATGCACACAAATCTATCACCTGACGTGTGCGCATAACACCACATGACAGCCCCATCCGCACATCACGGCCCATAGCATTGTTCTCCAGTTCAAATGAATATACAATGGTGCGCACACTACAAAACCCAATGATAATTACATAGGGAAATGCCTCAATGAAGTATGCCATATTTAACTGATCAGGGGGAGAAAAAGAAGACATATGGATATATAGATGGATTCAGTAAAATCGGAGAACCCCATGTGCCATCACATTGTTATATGCAGACGGACAAGGGAAATAAGTACAAAGGCGGTTCAGTATCCAATTGCTGGACACTAAATCCCGCCACTGCAACTTCTCACTCTCCAATGTATAAAAATACAGGGAATATAGAGAGGGCACAATGGACACAGGTACTGTTCATGTATCTGTGTCCCCAATTGAGTACTCGGGGAGTAAAATTCACTTCCTAGATATTCTGATTACCTTGAAGAACAATGTGATTCATACTGATGTCTATGTGAAACCCACAGATAAAAATACTATTCTACACTATGATAGTGCACATACATTGGTGAAATCACTTCCTATTAGCCAATTCACACGGGCCAAACGTATAGTGAGTGACGATGACTGTTTGGACAAGTCATTGGGTACAATGGTGCAGACATTTTGGGATTGGGGTTTCCCAGATGCAATTTTGACTTCACATTTAAACAAGATAAAAACAATTGATAGATCTTCTTTTTCAAGAAAAGGGATAGGCCACAATTGAGGGCTAAGATCCCCTTAGTGATGATGAATTCCCAACACAGTCTAATATTAGTAAAATTATTCAAAAATGTTGGTCCAATGTTAAAAATGGCCTCCATCAGGTCAAGGAATTTGGTAATCAGCCATTAATGTTTTATCGGAGACCACCTAATTTGCGTGACAAACTTGTTCGCGCGGACATTGGTCCCCAAAAAACTATACGCCAGACATTTCTACCAGTACAGAAAAAGGGTTGTTTTCCTTGTTTTAACTGTGTTAATTGCAAATATATACAGGGAGGGAATGTCATCACCAATCCGGTATCTTTGAAACAACACAGGATAAATCATTTTTTGTACATGTGATTCCACACATGTCATTTATGTATTGTTGTGTCCTTGCCCACTGTTATACCATATGTGGGAAAAACAACTTTTGACTTTAAAACAAGATTGAATCAGCACAGGTACACCATCTGAAAAGGACGGATGGATCTACCTGTACCAAAACATTTTTCGGACTGTGGACACAGGGAGAGTGACTTAAAGTGTATGTTGGTTGATCACATTCCTGTTTCCCGCAAAGGAGGGAATAGGATAACCAGCCTGAAACGGCAAGAGATTCAATGGATTACTAAATGAAATACTTTGCGCCCGCATGGTCTGAATGTTGATTATAGACCATGGATGTTTGCTTAATTATCTCCCCATGCGTTGTAATCTGCCCTGACCGCTTTATGTGATGTGTATTTGTGTATCAATGGTACTAAACAGACATTTATAATGTTCTTTTTGCTAAATATACATTTGTAAAAAAAAATTTTGCTTTAAATATATTAATATACTAATACTATTTATTTTCTCTTTTACAGAATTTATGGACAGCAGAGGTATTACTTGTAAATCTAGCATTGACTTCATGGAAATTATCTACGTAACAAGATGTATTTATTTTGATATACAGCGTTGTTTTTAATCTCCTTGATATACTATGGGTGCCTACAAGAAGATGATGTTGTAATTGATAAACTAATAATTGTATATTGTATATTGGACAGTGGGAGAATTATTGGGAGTTGGATGTTATTACATTTGTACTTTACTGATGGGGAAGGACTGGGACACAAGTGGGGACACAGATACATGAACGGTACCTGTGTCCATTGTGCCCTCTCTATATTCCCTGTATTTTTATACATTGGAGAGTGAGAAGTTGCAGGGGTGGGATTTGGTATCCAGCAATTGGATACTGAACCTCCCTTGTACTTATTCCCCGTGTCCGTCTGCATATAACAATGTGATAATACGGTGTAAGAATTACAACAGTTTGCATATGTGCCTCCCACTTGGTAAGGGGCCAAAAGTAATGGGACAATTGGCTTCTCAGCTGTTCCATGGCCAGGTGTGTGTTATTCCCTCATTATCCCAATTACAATGAGCAGATAAAAGGTCCAGAGTTCATTTCAAGTGTGCTATTTGCATTTGGAATCTGTTGCTGTCAACTCTCAAGATAAGATCCAAAGAGCTGTCACTATCAGTGAAGCAAGCCATTAGGCTGAAAAAACAAAACAAACCCATCTGAGAGGTAGCAAAAACATTAGGCGTGGCTCAAACAACTGTTAGGAACATTCTTAAAAAGAAGGAACGCATCGGTGAGCTCAGCAACACCAAAAGACCCGGAAGACCACGGAAAACAACTGTGGTAGATGACCAAAGAATTCTTTCCCTGGTGAAGAAAACACCCTTCACAACAGTTGGCCAGATCAAGAACACTCTCTGGGAGGTAGGTTTATGTGTGTCAAAGTCAACAATCAAGAGACGACTTCACCAGAGACAATACAGGAAGGCCAGATTAGAGTTTGCCAAACAACATCTAAAAAAGCCTTCACAGTTCTGGAACACCATCCTATGGACAGATGAGACCAAGATCAGCTTGTACCAGAGTGATGGGAAGAGAAGAGTATGGAGAAGGAAAGGAACTGCTCATGAGCCTAAGCATACCACCTCATCAGTGAAGCATGGTGCTGGTAGTGTCATGGTGTTGGCATGTATGGCTGCCAATGGAACTGGTTCTCTTGATGATGTTACTGCTGACAAAAGCAGCAGGATGAATTCTGAAGTGTTTCGGGCAATATTATCTGCTCATATTCAGCCAAATGCTTCAGAACTCATTGGACGGCGATTCACAGTGCACATGGACAATGACCCAAAGCATACTGCAAAAGCAACCAAAGAGTTTTTTAAGGGAAAGAAGTGGAATGTTGTGCAATGGCCGAGTCAATCACCTGACCTGAATCCGATTGAGCATGCATTCTACTTGCTGAAGACAAAACTGAAGGGAAAATGCCCCAAGAACAAGCAGGAACTGAAGACAGTTGCAGTCGAGGCTGGGCAGAGCATCACCAGGGATGAAACCCAGCGTCTGGTGATGTCTATGCGTTCCAGACTTCAGGCTGTAATTGACTGCAAAGGATTTGCAACCAAGTATTAAAAAGTGAGTTTGATTTATGATTATTATTATGTCCTATTACTTTTGGTCCCTTAACAAGTGGGAGGCACATATGCAAACTGTTGTAATTCCTAACCCAGCTAGGCATGTCTTAGCTGACCTGACTAAATGGCTTGTTGTGTGCCCTAAGCCATGACCGTGAGTAGGCCTGTAAGTCGGCAAAAACCAAGCCAAGTAGGGTAGAAAAGGAACTCTAATGGCATGTGCAAACTAATCCCCAAGCCAACTGCAAGGTGTCAGGGATCTAGAGTGAAAAATTGTATGAGGCAAGGCCAGAAGGAGACCTACAACCCATCTTGTGGATGACAAGGCCAGAGACATGATGCTCAATATTGCAGATACTGCCCCAAAGCGGAATGAAGGACCGGGAATACATTGTGAAATGGATCATGAAAACTAACTGAACCTTGTAAAGTTTTGGTTTTAGTGCGAGTACTGGCAATGCCCCAGCCTCAGGAGATCGTGGGACCGAAACCTAACTGCCTAGACTATGCAGGGATGAGGGCCAAAAGAACTATGTAGATAGGAAGAGAATCCTTGAATAGTTCCCCAGACAACAGCTATCTGCTAGCTGTGGTCCGCGCGTTGTTCTACTGTGTGCCCCTGAGAATTGTTTTAACGCTTGAGACGTAAAGACCGACCTACTATCCGAATTTTCTACCGTAAGAAAATGCTGAACATTGCCCAAAACCCGATTTAACGTGGTTGTAGGAAGTCTGAGGTCAGTGCGACAAAAGCTATGAGGCCTTAATATACAAGATTCTGTCTATGCCCTCCCATGAGTGAGGGAATGCAATTGCAATTAAGCCACCGGCAAAAATTAATTCCTGGTCATGGTAAAAAGGCACAGACAACCATTGGTCGGACCCCTGAAGCCATGGGGTCGAAGCAACCACCAGGGGCCCATGGGGCTGGTCAGCCGCCGGGGTGCAAACCTTAGAATTGACGGCTGGGGAAAAGATTGGGGCTTAACCAGACGGGTTTAGTAATCAACCGGGACTCGATAACCTAGAAAGACAATGACATGGGGTAAAGCTTCTTAATGAAATGAGGCTGAAATGAACCGCAAGTACTAATCTGTAAAATATAAATGAACAAAAGAAAACTTCTGAAAGGTGTGCCATGGAAAATAGTATCAGATGGCTGTATGACCTACCAATGTCGATGACAATTGTGAAATCCTCTAATCCAAGAGCCACTCCAGTGAGCCCCTTATGGCGGGAGCCATGCGTGCGAGTCTCTTATGGCGGGAGCCATGCGTGCGAGTCCCTTATGGCGGGAGCCATGCGTGCGAGTCCCTTATGGCGGGAGCCATGCGTGCGAGTCCCTTATGGCGGGAGCCATGCGTGCGAGTCCCTTATGGCGGGAGCCATGCGTGCGAGTCCCTTATGGCGGGAGCCATGCGTGCGAGTCCCTTATGGCGGGAGCCATGCGTGCGAGTCCCTTATGGCGGGAGCCATGCGTGCGAGTCCCTTATGGCAGAAGCCATGCGTGCGAGACTCATATGGCGGAAGCCATGCGTGCGAGACTCATATGGCGGAAGCCATGCGTGCGAGACTCATATGGCGGAAGCCATGCGTGCGAGACTCATATGGCGGAAGCCATGCGTGCGAGACTCATATGGCGGAAGCCATGCGTGCGAGACTCATATGGCGGAAGCCATGCGTGCGAGACTCATATGGCGGAAGCCATGCGTGCGAGACTCATATGGCGGAAGCCATGCGTGCGAGACTCATATGGCGGAAGCCATGCGTGCGAGACTCATATGGCGGAAGCCATGCGTGCGAGACTCATATGGCGGAAGCCATGCGTGCGAGACTCATATGGCGGAAGCCATGCGTGCGAGACTCATATGGGGGAAGCCATGCGTGCGAGACTCATATGGGGGAAGCCATGCGTGCAAGACTCCTATGGCGGAAAAAAGTATCAGGTGGCAGTGCGAACTACAAGTGTCGGTGCCAATCGTGAGGTCCTATAAGCGAACAGCCACTCGGGTGAGCCTCTTATGTTTTGTTTTTTTTAAACCACTTATGCAGCACCAGAATGCCTTGGGGACTCGCATAACCATGACCCCCTCCAACAGCATACCTGGGACACTAACCAGCCTACAACCATGTCGTACCCCTAACAAACAAAACAAAACAAAACATGAAAAACAGTCAAGGGGCCCCTGGAGCCATGAGGCCGGATCAATCATAGGGCCCCCGACCAGAGGCCCCCGAAGCCAGAGGGATGACGTTGCGGTGACGATAAGTAATTAAAACGTAAGCCGGACCTGATGGGATATGCAGCGACTTGAATGATTGGATTGGCTAGAAGGTGGCCTAAAGAACATAACTGCCAACAGGTGTTAAAAATATAGACATTAGAAATCCGAAGCACGTGCATACATAAACACTAACCACCGCGAACCATAAACGTAAACATGAAATTGAAACAGAGATGGGAGAAAAACAAGAGCCTGAGGCATTGCAAGTTCGCTAAGTGAGCAGAGTATTGACGTGATGCGAAAGCAGACATGTGAACGCAGCTCTAGTAGTGAGTGGAGTATAGGACAAGATGTAAAAGCAGACATGCGGATGCAGCTTTGGATGTGAACGGAATATTAACTTGATGTGACAGCAGACATGGAAAGTGGCTTTGATGAGTGGGGTATACGACCTGGTGTACCAGTATAAGTGTGAACACAACTCTGAGTATAAGCAGAGCATTAAATTTGGTATAACAGCAGCTCTGGTTGTGAACAGAGCATAACATAGATGTAACAGCTACATGAATGCAGTTCTTGAAATGGGCCTGGAAAGAACCTGTAGTAGTATAGGACGTGTGAACGCAGCTCTGGGTGCGAGTAGAGTAAACCCGATATAACGATAGAGTGGGGTATGGCAGAGACTTATTCTAACAACAAACATGACATATAGCGTAGGGTCAGCAGCGGCTGAACCTGACGGTCCAATTGTCACCCAACATTTAGCTGGTCCTGGGCGATCCAGGTAACAAGACAAATGACATAGCATGGTATCTGCAGTAGCTGAACCTGGGCGATCCAGGTGACAAACAACATTTAACGTGGCCTGGGCGATCCAGGTGACAACATTTAACGCGGCCTGGGCGATCCAGGTAACACATAACATGTAACTCGGCCTGGACGATCCAGGTAACAAGACAAATGACATAGCCGGTATCTGCAGTGGCTGAACCTGGACGATCCAGGTAACACACAACATGTAACGCGGCCTGGGCGATCCAGGTAACACACAACATGTAACTTGGCCTGGGCGATCCAGGTAACACACAACATGTAACTTGGCCTGGGCGATCCAGGTAACACATAACATGTAACTCGGCCTGGGCGATCCAGGTAACACATAACATGTAACTCGGCCTGGGCGATCCAGGTAACACATAACATGTAACTCGGCCTGGGCGATCCAGGTAACACATAACATGTAACTCGGCCTGGGCGATCCAGGTAACACATAACATGTAACTCGGCCTGGGCGATCCAGGTAACACATAACATGTAACTCGGCCTGGGCGATCCAGGTAACACATAACATGTAACTCGGCCTGGGCGATCCAGGTAACAAGACAAATGACATAGCCGTGATCTGCAGTGGCTGAACCTGGACGATCCAGGTAACACATAACATGTAACGCGGCCTGGGCGATCCAGGTAACACACAACATGTAACTTGGCCTGGGCGATCCAGGTAACACATAACATGTAACTTGGCCTGGGCGATCCAGGTAACACATAACATGTAACTCGGCCTGGGCGATCCAGGTAACACATAACATGTAACTCGGCCTGGGCGATCCAGGTAACACATAACATGTAACTCGGCCTGGGCGATCCAGGTAACACATAACATGTAACTCGGCCTGGGCGATCCAGGTAACACATAACATGTAACTCGGCCTGGGCGATCCAGGTAACAAGACAAATGACATAGCCGTGATCTGCAGTGGCTGAACCTGGACGATCCAGGTAACACATAATATGTAACGCGGCCTGGGCGATCCAGGTAACACATAACATGTAACTTGGCCTGGGCGATCCAGGTAACACATAACATGTAACTCGGCCTGGGCGATCCAGGTAACACATAACATGTAACTCGGCCTGGGCGATCCAGGTAACACATAACATGTAACTCGGCCTGGGCGATCCAGGTAACACATAACATGTAACTCGGCCTGGGCGATCCAGGTAACAAGACAATGACTAGCCGTATCTCGGGCTGACCCTGGACGATCCAGGTAAACAAACATGAAAGCGGCCTGGGATCCATGTAACACACAACATGTAACTTGACCTGGGCGATCCAGGTAACACACAACAGTAACTTGGCCTGGGCGATCCAGGTAACACAACATGTAACTTGGCCTGGCGATCCAGGTACACATAACATTGTAACTTGGCCTGGGCGATCCAGGTAACACATACATGTAACTTGGCCTGGGCGATCCAGGTAACACATAACATGTAACTCGGCCTGGGCGATCCAGGTAACACATAACATGTAACTCGGCTGGGCGATCCAGGTAACACATAACATGTAACTCGGCCTGGGCGATCCAGGTAACACATAACATGTAACTCGGCCTGGGCGATCCAGGTAACAAGACAAATGACATAGCCGTGATCTGCAGTGGCTGAACCTGGACGATCCAGGTAACACATAACATGTAACACGGCCTGGGCGATCCAGGTAACACATAACATGTAACTTGGCCTGGGCGATCCAGGTAACACATAACATGTAACTCGGCCTGGGCGATCCAGGTAACACATAACATGTAACTCGGCCTGGGCGATCCAGGTAACACATAACATGTAACTCGGCCTGGGCGATCCAGGTAACACATAACATGTAACTCGGCCTGGGCGATCCAGGTAACACATAACATGTAACTCGGCCTGGGCGATCCAGGTAACAAGACAAATGACATAGCCGTGATCTGCAGTGGCTGAACCTGGACGATCCAGGTAACACATAACATGTAACGCGGCCTGGGCGATCCAGGTAACACATAACATGTAACTTGGCCTGGGTGATCCAGGTAACACATAACATGTAAAGCGGCCTGGGCGATCCAGGTAACACATAACATGTAACTTGGCCTGGGTGATCCAGGTAACACATAACATGTAACTCGGCCTGGGCGATCCAGGTAACACATAACATGTAACTCGGCCTGGGCGATCCAGGTAACACATAACATGTAACTCGGCCTGGGCGATCCAGGTAACACATAACATGTAACTCGGCCTGGGCGATCCAGGTAACAAGACAAATGACATAGCCGTGATCTGCAGTGGCTGAACCTGGACGATCCAGGTAACACATAACATGTAACGCGGCCTGGGCGATCCAGGTAACACATAACATGTAACTTGGCCTGGGTGATCCAGGTAACACATAACATGTAAAGCGGCCTGGGCGATCCAGGTAACACATAACATGTAACTTGGCCTGGGTGATCCAGGTAACACATAACATGTAACTCGGCCTGGGTGATCCAGGTAACAAGACAAATGACATAGCCGGTATCTGCAGTGGCTGAACCTGGACGGACAAGGTAACATGCGGCCTGTGCACCTGAGAACACACGCCTGTGAGTGAGGCTGTGGCTGGTATATGAAGAGCCTCCGCCCCTCCCACAAATGCAGGGTAACTAATCAGCCTTACTAACATATATATATATATATATATACATATACAGATAGAGAGAGAGAGAGATAAACCTATTGCAGATATAATATTGAATGAAAATTTGAGGCACTTTTACACATTTTGAGAACATACTTTGCATGAAAACTCTAAATTTGTAATTGTGCTTGCAATCTGGTACACAGGAGTTAATATTGTGTAGGCACTAGCAGGGTCACTAGATATTGGCAAATATGTTTGTGTTTGTGTCTGCACTCATTTACTGATTTGTACAGCAGTAATGCAGTATTTATAAGATATTTGATGATATAACACAAACGAACTCTCAAATACAGACTCAAGATTGCAATCATGTAGAGTGTAATTATTCCCTTGTTGTACACTACCCAATGATGAGTGATAGCTATTACCAACCAACTTCTTTTGGTTTACATATAAAAAGCATCACAAATAAACAGGTTCTGCAGGCAAATAAGTCCAATATTTTATGCATTTATCAGATTTGGATCCTATATAAAAATATTCAAAACTAAATAACAATAAAAGGGATTAAAGCTGGATATTATTATGAACAGAGCTGTGTATACAGGTGGCAGTGGATGATGTGGTTAGGTAAAGGTATTTAGAATGGATATAAGGCTGGGTTCAGACCTGAGTGTTCGGGATGGAGCGCTCTTTATGCGCAATTGTATGCGCGTTTACAATCGCGGCTCCGGAACAAGCGAACGCCCATTGTCGCGCGTTCCCGCTAAAGTCTATGTACGGGAACGTGCGACAAGACACCCCAAAGAAGCTCCTGTACTTCTTGGGGCGTCGGGCGTTTTACAGCGCGATCGTACGCGCTGTAAAACGCTCAGGTGAGAACCATTCCCATAGGGAATCATTGGTTCTTGCATGTTGAGCGTTTTACAGCGCGTAGGAACGCGCTGTAAAACGCCCAGGTCTGAACCTAGCCTAATAGTGAGCTCAGTTGGTATGTATGTCATATGGGTAACATACAAATAACATGGTGCAATGCTCACCTCTAAATATTAAAAATTGAACAGTTTAAAGGCTGTGAGGTTCTTGGGATTTTATGTTTTATCAGTTTTTTATTTTTATTTTAGCTAAGGACAGCAGAACAGTACAGTAATACACACAAAGAAGACAAGGTCATGAGGAAGGACCCATATATCTTAGAGGTCTGAAACGCGTAGATTGTTTCATGTACACCTGTACGGATTTTACCTCGCTGGAATAAAGTTATTATACTTCATCTGAAGAGAGCCGGATTTTTCTCTTTCTTATTTTGGATTTTACCGCACCCAGGGGCGGCATCCGTGCACCTCAGGTGATTCTACCATTGCAGATGAGAGCTGCCTTACAATTTTCCAAAGAAGGCATACAACCAATCTGAAAAAACAAACAAAAAAAACATGGAGCAGTGGGGTAAGTATTACAGTTTATTTATAGAGATCACCGAACCTGTGGAAGTTCGGGTTTGCCAGGATCGGGCAAACTTTATGTCAAAATTTTAGGATCAGATGCCTTTAAAAGGCAAAATCTGTGCAAAGATGTGGATTCATTCTCATTTTCTGTCTCCCTTTTTGAACGTGGTCGGGTTGTTGAACTGCATAAGCAGGGTCTCTCACAGCGCACCATCGCTGCTGAGGTGGGACGCAGTAAGACAGTCATTTGGAATTTCTTAAATGATCCTGAGGGTTATGGAACAAAAAAGTAAAGTGGAAGACCCAAATAAATGTCATCAGCACTGAGCCGGAGGATCCAATTAAGGCCCTTACTGGTGCTGACTGCAGCCCCATAACCATCAGACGGCATCTGAGACTGAAGGGCTTAAAAAACAAAAACGTCTTCAAAGATTTCGTCTCCTTGAATGCCACAGAACTGCTCGTTTGGACTTTGCAAGAGAGCACCAAACATGGGACATTCAATGGTGGAAGAAAGTTTTATTCTCTGATGAGAAAAAATGCAACCTTGATGGTCCTGATGGTTTCCAACGTTACTGGCATGACAAGCAGATCCCACCTGAGATGTTTTCTATGCGCCACAGTGGAGGGGGCGCCATAATGGTCTGGGGTGCTTTTTCCTTCAGTGGAACAATGGAGCTTCAGGAAGTGCAGGGGCGTCAAACCGCCACTGACTATGTCCAGATGTTGCAGAGAGGATTCCTCATGACTGAGGGCCCTCATCTGTGTGGTAACAACTGGGTTTTTCAGCAGGACAACGCTACAGTACACAATGCCCGGAGGACAAGGGACTTCTTCCAGGAGAATAACATCACTCTTTTGGCCCATCCTGCGTGTTCCCCTGATCTAAATCCAATTGAGAACCTTTGGGGATGGATGGCAAGGGAAGTTTACAAAAATGGACAACAGTTCCAGACAGTAGATGGCCTTTGTGTGGCCGTCTTTACCACTTGGAAAAAATGTTCCCACTCACCTCATGGAAACGCTTGCATCAAGCATGCAGAAACAAATTTTTGAAGTGATAAACAATAACGGCAGAGCTACTCATTACTGAGTTCATGTTTGGATTTCTGTTTTGGGGGGGTTTAGTTTTTTTTGGGAGGTGTGGTCCTAAACTTTTGATCAGCTGAAAAACAGCCTGTTTCAGTTTATTCGTTGTTTTCATAAAATTGAATGCTCAAAAAATGTTTTGTCTCACTCCCATTTCTTCTTGTTGCATGTTAAAGCTCTACTTGGAACCTTGTTAAGATCCAGCCATGCTAAATATGATTTTTTTGCCATTTTTCAAGTGGTCTTAAACTTTTGATCAGGACTGTATAAACTGGCTAACAAATAAGTGCTATGTGGACATATTGAAGGACGGAACAGACAGCTAAGAGGGACAACAGACAACAATACTAGAAAAGAGAAAAAGGAGAGTAGAGAAGAAAGAGGCATGAAGAGAAAGAGAGAAGAAAAAAGAGTGGAGAGAAGGAAGGTTTGTTTATAAGTAGCTCCTTGAATTCAGTTGAGGTTTGAAAAGTAATAGAAGGTTGCCATAGGTTTAAACATTTAAACAAGGATGAGCGGAGACTTCCACTGCTAGTTTCTCCAGCCTTATGATGAAATTTACCCCCTGTCTCCTCTCTACTGTAACGGATTGCAGGTTCCTCCTATTTTTAGGAACAATTGCACATGAGGCTGCAAATAAAAGCCACAGTAAACCTTTTCTAAAGGCTGATAAGGAGCCTGAAATAAAGGAAAACAGTGCAATTAGAGGAGTTACAGCAACTGCTTACCATTCCATAGGTCAGAAAGCTTGGATTCCAAACACTTTCAGATTCTTGGGGTTTTAGTCAAATACAGTAAAAAGAGTGTAATTAGCGATATAATCTAAAATATAATTGATTGTACAAATGTCAAAGTGGCTCTCCCGTTCACTGATATGGAATTGGTGCGCTAATCGTTATTATTCAAATCATCTTGCTTTAAAATTTGTCTACTTCAAAAGATAGGAACTCAACATCTCGGGTCACTCTAAACAGACATTTTATTTGTAAAACCACATCATTAATATAAATGAATAAAATATGAAATATAATAAAAACCGTAAAATAAAAAATGCGACTTAGTAGTGAAAAAAAACGCTGATTAGTGAGATGTCACGTCTATGGAGTGTGTCATTACATCACATACCACGAAAATCCTTTGTAACAGGTTTTTGCTACAGTGGATTTCTGTGGTATGTGATGTAATGACACACTCCATAGACGTGACATCTCACTAATTGACGATTTTTTCACTATTGAGTGCTATTCAAAAGTACATTTTTTGACTCTGTTAGTGACTGTTTATGTAGTTTTTTTTAAAGGACAGATTAGCGTAGTATACATGCACCATGCTTTTCTGTCCTGCAAAAAAAAAAAAACATGGAAAAATATACTTTTTTTTTACATTGCAGTGAATGAAAGACAGATGGAAACATAAGAATCCAGTGTGTATTAGGTGAGAAGAAAAGACAAACCACACTGTAAAGATATGCAAAGATTTCATTGTCTCTGTGCATGTCTAAACATGTCTAAACACAGCCTTAAAGGTTATATTTCAAGTTACTCGCAAAATTGTGAAGCTATTGGCAAGAAAATGTGGCCTGGATTTTAGCTGCACATGTACATGGCAATGTCTACCTGCACCCTCAAGATTTCTTCTAGAGTCATCTAAGGCATTATATCTGTCAGCTGTAGGAAATTAAAATGGCAGGCCTACTTTTCAAATTTGACAGCAAGCTACCATATATTTAGTGTACACTGGTAAATTGTTGCACGTCAGCCATTCTAGTAATTTCCTAATGGTTTAATTGAAAAAAAGCTGATCAGAAACTAAATTTTGAGTAGTGAGACGATGTGATTTTCCAAAACAGTGTTTAGGTCTGCCAAAGATATTTATCGTTAGCAACTTGTTATAGAAGAAAGAGAGGCAAAAAATTTGTGCTGAAATTTTCAATTTACTTGGAAGGTTGTGCTTGACTGTGGTAATGTTCTTCAGAGAATGGCAATTATTCACATCTTTCTGGCAAGTATCTATAACGAACAGAAACACAGAAAATAAAACCCAACATCACTGTTCAAAAACTCTAAATGCTGCCTTGCTGTGGGACTATAAGTTTACTCTTACTAGGGTGTCACTGAATGGTGTGGCCACATTTTCTCTATTCCCATCTAGGCACTCAGTAACTGAGGAACTTCAGTAAGCCTTCATGTAAATAAATATATTTCCTGATCATAAGTACAGTGCTCTTAATCTGGTTTCAAACTCCTTTCAATGTTCATGTTTTTAAACTTGAATGTTAGAATATGTTGCTTTTCTGCATTATTACATTTCAAGCCACCCTCTTTTTTCATTGAGCAAAGATAAGCTGTTTAAACTTGTAGAAAATCATGGTTTATGTCAGTGAGATATCTGCCTAAACTTGCACCCACTGTGCCAACAGTGTACATGGTTCAATAGATGCTTGACTCTTATGTTTCCTATGTAAAAACAAAAAGATCACAAGGTTTTCAGTTAGAGCTTAAAACTGCTCTGGGGCAGTTGTGTCAGATATTCACATTTTGGTATCGACTTATCTGGGGGAATTAAATTATTTATTTTTATTTTCATTTTTTGAGGTAAGCTGAAAATGTAATTAATCAAACCATGTTTATTCTCTATCACAGAGTTTATTGAAAATATTCATCTTTCATCAGCACTCTTGAAATTATATCAATAAAACTCCCAATTTATCATTACAACAGCCAGTTTTTATTTGTCACACAAACATAAATACAGTAGAGATGAATGATTTGTTGCAATTCATTTTGGATCCAATGATAACTAATCAGTTACAAGATAAGATTCAGGTACAAATACATTGAAAGTGCCTTAATTTGCCTGAAAATTTGTCTATGACACTCTGAGGGTCTCCTAGGCAGGGCAGCATTTGCCTTTGAGGCGGGAGGCAGTTCAGGAGAATGGCACAAGAGGTCACAATGACATAATTGCGACCTATTGCGCTGGGTCTCAGGTGGCATGATCACGTGGTCACAAATGCCTGCGTCCTCATGCAGGTATTCGTGATAACGTTATTGTGCTTCCTGAGACCTGGTTCAGGAGGTTGCTGTGATGTCATTGCAACCGCTGATGCTGGGACGTGGCTCATCTAGCCACAGACCGGAAGATACTTGTGGCCTGCTTGGTAGATTGCAGCAGGCAAAACGAGTTAGGTGAGCATTTATTTATGCATGTAACATAGATTGTGAGCTCCTTTGGAGACAGAAAATGATAAAAAAAATCCACTACAGGTGTGTGTTATTCCCTCATTATCCCAATTATAATGAGCAGATAAAAGGTCCAGAGTTCATTTCAAGTGTGCTATTTGCATTTGGATCCTGTTGCTGTCAACTCTCAAGATGAGATCCAAAGAGCTGTCACTATCAGTAAGGCAAGCCATCATTAGGCTGAAAAAACTAAACAAACCCAGCAGAGAGATAGCAAAAACATTAGGCATGGCTAAAACAACTGTTTTGAACATTCTTAAAAAGAAGGAAAGCATCGGTGAGCTCAGCAACACCAAAAGACTCGGAAGACCACAGAAAACAACTGTGGTGGATGACCGAAGAATTGTTTCCCTGGTGAAGAAAACACCCTTCACAACAGTTGACCAGATCAAGAACACTCTCCAGGAAGTAGGTGTATGTGTGTCAAAGTCAACAATCAAGAGAAGACTTCACCAGAGAGAATACAGAGGGTTCACCACAAGATGTAAACAATTGGTGAGCCTCAAAAACAGGAAGGCCAGATTAGAGTTTGCCAAACGACATCTAAAAAAGCCTTCACAGTTCTGGAACACAATCCTATGGACAGATGAGACCAAGATCAACTTGTACCAGAGTGATGGGAAGAGAAGAGTATGGAGAAGGAAAGGAACTGCTCATGATCCTAAGCAGCAGGATGAATTCTGAAATGTTTCAGGCAATATTATCTGCTCATATTCAGCCAAATGCTTCAGAACTCATTGGATGGTGCTTCACAGTGCAGATGGACAATGACCCAAAGCATACTGCAAAAGCAACCAAAGAGTTTTTTAAGAGTTTTTTAAGGGAAAGAAGTGGAATGTTATGCAATGGCCAAGTCAATCACCTGACTTGAATCCGATTGAGCATGCATTTTACTTGCTGAAGACAAAACTGAAGGGAAAATGCCCCAAGAACAAGCAGGAACTGAAGACAGTTGCAGTAGAGGCCTGGCAGAGCATCACCAGGGATGAAACCCAGCGTCTGGTGATGTCTATGCATTCCAGACTTCAGGCTGTACTTGACTGCAAAGGATTTGCCACCAAGTATTAAAAAGTGAAAGTTTGATTTATGATTATTATTCGTTCCCATTACTTTTGGTCACGTAACAAGTGGGAGGCACATATGCAAACTGTTGTAATTCCTACACCATTCACCTGATTTAGATGTAAATACCCTCAAATTAAATCTGACAGTCTGCAGTTAAATCACACTTGTTTGTTTCATTTCAAATCCATTGTGGTCGTAGAGCCAAACATTTTAGAATTGTGTTGATGTCCCAATATTTATGGACCTGACTGTAAGTGAGTAAAATAAAAATAAATACATGTCAGCTTTATTAAGAGTACTACAAGGGGGGTACTACAGTACTAAAAGGTCAATATAAAGACAAAATACAGGAGGCACAACAAGGTGCAATATAATACAGGGGGTACTACAGCACTACAGGTGCAATGTAATACAGGGGGTACTACAGCACTACAAGTGCAATGTAATACAGGGGCATTATAATACAGGCGACACTACAGGGGGTAATAGAATACAGGTAGCACTACTGCATTACAGGAGGCAATATAACAGTTTACAGTTTTATTGACAGTTCCTTTAATTTCTCAATCCGTTAGCCCCCTTTTCCCTTGTATCTTCCAGACCCATTTGCACCTATCAATGCCCAGTCTATTTACTTTTGTCTTATAACTCCAAATCACCTATTTCCAATCTACTGTCCGCTCTTCATACTTTTTTGCAAACTCAAGCCGACGCTTCTTATGACAATATTGAAGTTGAGACTTCTTCAACTTTTTTCAGGCCACCATTCCAGACTTGTGTAATGCCTGTCACATGGTGCTTGCATGGACATATGTGTTCTCACTATTATAATGCCTACATGCCACCTCCTGCGCCAGAACTGATAGATCTTGTAATGAGTCGACTTGTTAATATTTTGGACGGACTTCACATGAGTATGGTTGGAGTACCACAGGAGACATTATAATTCAACAGGTACTACAGGGACCATTATAATAAAGGGGGCAATATAGGAGTCATTACAATGCAAGCTGGAGCACTACAAGGGTCATTATAATACAAGTTACTACAGCGGTCCAAATATTATTCCTATGTTTGTATACACACATGGTGGTATTAGAAAAAGCATTGTCTTGTTACTGGGGACATTATAATACAAGCTAGAGCACTACAGGGGGTATTATTATATAGGGGCCAGTATAGAAAGGGCATTATAATACAATCTAGAGCACTACATGGGGATTATAATACAGAGCACTACAGGGGGACATTAGTATACAAGCAGAAGCACTACATGGGGCATTATAATACACAGGGCACTACGGGGGGCATTGTAATACTGGTGGCATTACAGGGGGCATTAGTATACTATGGAGGGACATTATATGTACTGTCGCTACAGGTGAGTACACTGCAGGTCATTATAACTACAAGGAGCACTGTTGGGAGGATTTATGAATACTGGAGCTACTACAGGAGGCCTTATACCTATTTGGAACTACTACGAGGGGAATTGTAAATTCTGGGGCCACTATAGGGGACATAACTAATGGGGACACTACAGAGGGCCTTTTTACTACTGTGGGATCTACAAGGGTGCGCTATAGGGGTACTTTATTACTGGGGGCACTAATTAAAGAACCTCTAAAAGCGCCAAATATGTTGTATTTTATTTATTTTTTTAGTATTGTATTGTGGTGATTAATATCTCCTTGGTGGCCCTATTTCAACTTTTCACTGTGTATTCAATTACCCCTTAATTCCACAGTTTTGTTCCCTGTACTGCCTACTTTTACCTCTGCTTAAAATCAGGTTGCTATGCAGGGTCCGTCTATGTGTTGAAGGACAGAGGATGCAGAAGCACGCAGAGTGCAGAGTCAGATTACAGACAGCCAGGGACTGTAAGTAAATGATTAAAGCCAGGTCCTCCCCAGCAGCTGATAACAGTGCCTGGGCTGTGTGCACTTCTCCCTGTCCCTGCGCTTGGCAGACGCTCCCTCACTCAGCAGACTGGGACAATGCAGAGTTGGTGCAGCGCAGACCAGGGAAGGGAGATCTGCCGTCTGCTCAGTGTATAAATGAAAGCAACATGTGGTAAGAGGACC
Source organism: Bufo gargarizans (assembly GCF_014858855.1). Classification (NCBI taxonomy): domain Eukaryota; kingdom Metazoa; phylum Chordata; class Amphibia; order Anura; family Bufonidae; genus Bufo; species Bufo gargarizans. Next base: position 69,111,423 of record NC_058090.1, on the reverse strand, counting down.
CCTTTATGCTGCAGGTGATTAACCCTTTAGGGGGAGGGCTGTGGTTACTGACACTTTTGGGGGGCTATTGTTACTGGCTAGTGAGGGCAGGCGGGATTAGCCTCAGGGTGAGGGCAGTGGCGGCCATCTTAACTGAATAGTGAAATTGCAGTTTTATGCAGACTGGTTGCTAAGGGCTGAATCTTATTAAATATGGGGTAAGTCAGTCTAATAGTAACTGATTCTGGAATATCATGTTATTAGTAACTACATATATGAAAATTTAAATTAGGGTCTAACTGTGACAGTTATCCTTTAAACTAGGCAACTAAAGGATTTGAAATTGGCAATGAAACGATTTCAGAGTAAATAGCATCAAAAGTGAACTGCGTATATATTTCTTGTATTGGACTAAAATAGGCCACTAAATGATTTCTGAGTAAAGAACAGAAAAAGTCAACTGTGAATATTTTTCTCTTTTTCTCTAGAAATATGACAATAAATGCTTTTAGCGCAAAGAACACCAAATATCAACTGCATCTATATTTCTCTGATTGTAGTGAAATATGACAAGAAATGCTTTCAGTGCAAATAACACCAAGTGTGAACTGCGTCTATTTTTCTTGTATTGTAGTGAAATATCACAATAAACGCTTTTAGGGCAAATAACACCAAATGTGAACTGCGTCTATTTTTCTCGTATTGTAGTGAAATACGTCAAGAAACGCTTTGAGCGCAAATTATAGCAAATATGAACTTAGTCTATTTTTCTCTTTTTCTCTAGAAATATGGCAATAAACGCTTTTAGTGCAAATAACAAAAGTGACCTGCAGAAATATTTCTCGTATTGTATTGAAATAGGCCACTAAATGATATCAGCGCAGTTAACAGCAGAAGTGACCAGCATATATATTTATCTTTTTCCACAGATAAAAGCCACTAAAGGCTTTTCAACATAGCACTCGCACCCCAATAATTAATTGCTGGAATGACAGAGCTGTATTATGAGACTATCTGGATCCCCAAGTAATGTTTCCCTGCACTTGTAAATAGCTGTTTTTCACAATGAGGATTTTCCTATGACTCTCCCTAGCATCTGCACATTTCTCTACCTGCCTGTGAAATAATTCTTCTAACTATCCTTTCCCTGCACTAGCAAATCGCTTCTTTCCTTTTTATTTTTTTACAATTAGTTTTTCTTTCACTCTCCCTAGTGCCTGCGTACAGGACTGTCCCTGAACAAAGTACGATAGTGAATAGCAGACTCTAAGATGGCCACCGTATTTATATGGCTGTGACATCACCGGGCTGGCTGGCTGCTGATCGGATGCATGCATGGCATTATGGGTCATCCTGCCGTCACTGAGTTCCTTGTCTCCTGTCCTCACACATGTAGCCACCATTTTAGCCTCCATTGTAGCTGGCTAGTCGCCATGTTAGGAAAAATTGTGATTCGTTACCATGAAGTGCGAGGAAATTTGCATTCGTTCAGCATCAATTTTTTTCCTGAAATTCGGAACGAATTTAACTTCGTCAGCTTCGATTCGCTCATCTCTAGAAGCAATGTCATGTTCTGAAAAGTAGTCCAAATATTATACCTTAATGGGAGCAGATGCCTGCATGTGTTTGTGCATGCTTTATGGTATCAGAAGAAATTCTGGCTTGTTCTGAACAAGCAGTCCAAATATTATGCCTTAATGGAGGCAGATGCTTATGTTTGTAGAACTATTTATCTCGCCCTCTCTACTATCCCCTCACCTGGCCACTTCTGTTCAACTCCTCCTACACATTCAGATTTTCTCATATAAACATGGTCAGCCACCTCTTGCTCTATCTACACTCACTTGCTAACCCTTATTCTGCTTCTCCTCATTGCTGGAAACATATCTCCTAATCCAGCCCCCCCTCACTTTGTCCCCACCATTTTATCTCCCCTCCATTGCAAAGCCCCTGCCACTAACTGCACTCATTCCTCTAACCACATACCCATTACCCATTCACCTGACCCCTGCTCCCACACAACCTCTTTATCTCCAATACATTTTTTATTCCTGGGTCTCACAGAAACATTGCTGACACCTACAGATGCAGCCTCCCCTGCTGCACTATCCTATTGGAATCTTCAGTTTACTCACATCTCCCACCCAGATCGACATGGTGGTGGTGTTGGCCTTCTCTTATCAGGGAACTACTCCTTCAACCCATCTCCACCCTTTCACAATCTCCCCTCTTTGAAGTCCACTCAATCTGCATCTTCTCTCCCTGCGACCTTTAAAAAGCCGTCATCTACCGTCCACCAGGCCCTGCTTCTAACTTTCCCAATCATTTCAATACCTGGCTCCTTCACTTCCTCTCTGCTGACATCCCCTCCATCTTCAAGGGGGATTTCAACATCCCTGTTGACACACAAAACTCAAACGCCTTCAAACTCCTATCTCTTAGTGCCTCCTTTGGACTCACACAATGGTCCTCCACAGCCACCCACAGAGATGGACACACTCTAGACCTTGTCTTTACCCGCCTCTGCTCCCTATTTAATCTTTCAAACTCTCCTCTCCCCCTCTCAGATCAAAATCTTTCTACATTCTCATCTTCTCTCTCCTCAACTGCTCCTCTATTCCATAAACTAACACACCCTCTTAGAAATCTCAAACACCTCTCCATTCACATACTCTCTCAGACTCTCTCTCATCATTATCCACCATATCTTCCTTTCATGGCACTGACACAGCCGCTGATTTCTACAGCACCACAATTACTTCAGCCCTTGACTCATTCACCCCTCTCACACACACCAGAACCCAGCAAATCAGTCGAGAGCCCTGGAACACCTATAAGACAAAAAAACTGAGACAAGCTCCAGAGTCGCAGAACGGTACTGGAAGAAAACATAGGAGGACTTTATTTCATACAAAGAAGCTGTTCTCACATTCAAGTTTGCACTCACCTCTTCTAAACAGGACTACTTCACTACTCTCATATCATCTTTCTCCCGTAGCCACAAACAACTGTTTAATACATTTAACTCTCTACTCAATTCCCCTTGCGTCCCCTCCCACACCCCTCATCTCAGCTGAAGACTTTGCCTTATATTTCAGAGATAAAATTGATAAAATCTGTGAAAGCTTTAAACACCCCCCACTTCACCCCTACACAGCCACCCAAAGCTCTTCCCACATAACCCAGTTAACCACTATCACAGAAGAAAAGCTTTTGAACTTAGTTGTTAAGTCAGACCTCACCACCTGTGCCCTTGACCCAATGCCATCCCACCTCATCCTTAACCTCACCACTAAACAGGTAGTAATCCCTGCCCTAACCCACCTCTTCAACCTATCGCTAACCACTGGCATCTTCCCTTCTTTTAAACATATGACTGCCATACCCACACCCATACCCAAGAAGCCTTTATCCAGCTATCGTCCCATTTCACTACTCCCATTTGCATCCAAACTCCTAGAACAAAATGTCCATCTCAAATTGTCCTCTCACCTCTCATCCCACTCACTTTTTGATCAGATGCAATCCAGCTTCAGACCAAATCACTTCACTAAAACTGCCCTAATCAAAGTTGCCAACGATCTGCTAGTTGCCAAAGCTAAACATCACTATTCTGTGCTCCTCCTTCTTTTTTTTTCTTTTCAAAAGCTTTATTGAAAAATAAATATCTGTTACATTTGTATCAATTCAATGAGAAGGAGGAGTAAACTCCCGTTATGCAAAGAGTTGTTTTGGTAACAAATAGTAAACACAAAACGACATAACAACAATAAGGATGTATGTTAAGAAAGCTTTTGTTCTGTAGACTTCTTATCCGGGCTCTGGAAGAGGACCATAGGTATAAACATATCTGTATAGAAATGGATGACTAAGTTAGTGGTAGCCTCTAAAGGATCTCCAATTTTCCCAGAGAGTCCTAAATTTGTGGTGGGATCTGTTTTCCCAAGCCGCTATCTCTTCAAATCTATAGATAGAGTCAACCTTGTTGAACCAGTGATCTAAGGAACGGAGGTCTGTTGACAACCAATGGGTAGGTATTAGGAGTCGGGCGGTTACAATTAGGATCTTGAAGAGGGGGGGAGATTTTGTCTTGTGGTCTTGTGACAGACCCAATAGAGCCAACAATGGTAAAGGGGTGATGTTAGAATTGCAAATTTCATTGCATTTTTTATAGATATTATCCCACCAGCTAAGGATAGTAGGACAAGCCTACCAAATATGAAACATTGTTCCACGGCCTTTACCGCATCTCCAGCAGATGTCAGAACCACTACTATCATAACGGCAGGTAACATCAGGTGTTTTGTACCATCTAGTTAGTACTTTATATCACTTTTCCTGGATTCTGATACATCTTCAGGATATATGTGGTGTTTTAAAAAGGAGTTGATCCTCAGGTGAGAAATGGGTATTTAAATCTTTTTCCCATTGGCTTATAAAGGAAGGTTTGGGAGGTGAAATAGACGTACTGAGATATCTGTATAGTGAGGATATAGGTTTCCTCGGAGGAGAATGGTTATGAATAAGGCTTTCAAACCAGGTGAGAGGTCTGAGAAGAGAGCTCAGAGGAATGTTTTTGATGATGTAAGTAAACAGGAAAGAGAGCATGTGAGGCTGGCATTTGAACTCAGGGAGGGAGGAGATGAGGGAGTCACGGTCCAACCTTCCTTTCTCGCTCTTCAATAATATAGTGAGAATAGGTACTTCAGAGGAACGTAGACTATTGGGAACACTTTGTCTGAGTTCTAGAGGGGCTAAGCTTATCACATCTCTGACCTGGACCAGGGGGGAGGGAGATGGGAACCCCCAATTTGAGCTTTGGAACCATCTCCAGGCCTCAAGAGTAGCTGTTGCCAGGGAATTGTGTTTAAGGGCTAAGAAGATATTGTGGTGAGAGTCCACTAGTAGGGCTCTTAGGGTCGGGAGATATTCAGGGGTTTCCATACCAACCCAAGACTTTTGTTCAGGGCATCTAAACCAGTCTAGGGCTCTGGAGAGAAGTATGGCTTTATTATATAATAGGGGGTTAGGGAGACCTATACCCCCCTGAGTTCTAGGTCTCTGTAAGGTATTGATGTTAATTCTTACTTTTTTGCCTTTCCATATGAAGGAGCAAATGGATTTTTCCAGGGATTGAAAAAATGTGTTGGGTATAGAGATAGGAAGGACCTGGAGGAGGTAATTTAGTCTTGGTAGGACAAGTGACATGACCATGTTTTTACGTCCAAACCAGGAAAGCAAATGAGGGTTTAAAGCTTCTAGTTGACTTTTGATAGAGCTTAGTAGAGGGAGATAGTTTAATTTGTATAATGATGAGAAATCAGAGTGGATTTTAACTCCTAGGTATGTTATATAGGGTGAATCCCAATTGAAAGGTGAGGAGAAGGTTAGTTTGGTTCTGAGTCTGAGACTGTCCTATACTGAGAATGTGGGATTTTTTTCATGTTAATTTTAAAGTTGGAGAGAAAGCTAAATTTATCCAAGATAGAGTAGATAAGCTGGAGAGAGGTTTCAGGGTTGGAGGACATTATCAGAAGGTCGTCAGCAAATGCTGCAATTTTATGTTCTTGATCTCCTAGTTTAAGACCTTTAATGTTGTTCTCTGATCGTATGAGAGCGAGGAGGGGTTTGATTATCAAGACGAAGATGAAGGGGGAGAGGGGGCATCCCTGTCTAGTCCCATTCCTTATGGGAAAGGTTTGTGAGGTAGTGTCATTAATCAGCACCCACCCCGAGGCATTGGTGTACATAACTTTGATAGAGCGTATAAAGGCAAAAGGTATTCCAAACTTCTTCATGGTGCTGTACATAAAATTCCAATGTACTCGGTCGAATGCTTTTTCGGCATCGGTGCTGATCAGGACTAAGGGAAGGTGGTGTTTCGAGGCGTGGAGTAGAACGTTTAGTACTCTTGCTGTGTTATCCTTTCCCTCTCTTCCTTTGATAAAGCCTGTTTGGTCTCTATGGATAAGTTGGGGTAGGAGAGGGGCTAGTCGATTTGCTAGTAGCTTAGCTAATAGCTTTAGGTCTATATTTAATAGAGATATAGGGCGGTAATTGCCACATTCAGTAGGGTCCTTCCCTTCTTTGGGGATAATGGTAATATTAGTTTTTGTCATCTCATGGGAGAGAGGGTCACTCTGTAAGGTTTGATTGCAAACATTAAGCAAGTGAGGCAGGAGGACGGAATTAAACAAGCGGAAATAGAGAGCCGGGAACCCATCTGGGCCGGGGGCTTTTCCTTTAGGGAGTTATTTAATTGCTAGGAGAATTTCATCGCTAGTGAATGGAGAGTTTAGGGCCTTTATATGAGTTTCGTTGATTTGGGGTATTTTAATAGTTCGGAGGAGAGTTCTATCAAGTCTTAAAGTGTAGAACTCAATGTATCACTTTTCTGGGGAGGTAGGTTATATAGGGAGCGATAAAATGTCGAGAACCTCTGAGATATGTCTTGTGTATTAGTGAGCATAGTGCCTTCATTACAGCGAATTTTGATGATAGAGCCAATTTGGGCCTTAGAACATAACTGAATGTGTTCGGAGGAAACCAATAGATAGTCCAAGCGCTGGTATGAACCATGCGGATTGGAGTAAAATGTATAGTCCTTAACGTTGGGATGTAAGGTTCTCCAGACGTCAACCAAGCACCGGTCATGAAGAGTTTTCTTAATTTCCTTAGAGCTTTATTTGAGATAGCAGACTTTTGGGAGGAGGAGTCCACTGAGGGACCAGAGTAAGATTAAGGTCACCTCCCATAACAGTTACTCTTTCTCTAAAGTGGTCAAACATCTGAAGAGTTTCATAGAGCCATGTAGCCTGGTTGACATTTGGAGCGTATACATTAATAAACGTGTATATCTGGTTCCCTATATTACCTTTTAAAATGATAAATCTGCCCTCAGGGTCTTGAATATGATCCAAGTAGGTGAATGGGGTGTTTTACTGAAGCCAACACTGACCCCCCTAAAAGCAGATGAGTTAGAACCACAATGATACCAAGTGGAGAAATAGGAGTGGGAGAGGTTTGGATAGTGATTAAATCTAAAATGTGTCTCCTGAAGGAATACGACGGAGCAGCCCTTTTTTTTTAATTCGGAGAAGATTTGGGAGCGTTTGGAAGGGGCATTGAAACCTTTTACATTGTAAGAGGTAATTTGTAAATCCGCCATACAGTGTTATAGAGTGAGTGGTACTGCCCCGTCGCTTCTCACCGCAAGGGGCACTGATTTACAACCCTCTGCACAGCACGGATAGACATATAGTATTTTTTCCCTCTGTGGGGAAAGTGTTTAGAGTGTTTAGAGAGCGGGGCGCGAGTCGGGGTCGGCGCCATCTTAGGGTCTCCGGATACATGTAGTGCCGCTGCTTTCTTGATGAATTTATCCATCTCTCCGGTGGTGGAAGCTTTCCTATCTTGTGTGATTTGGTCTCCGGTTCTGGGACCTCCGATTTTCACCATTATAGGTGAAAAAGATAAAAGGCTTCGGTGGTGATATCAGTCACGGAGCTGCAGCCTCAAGCGTCCATGCTGTTCAGGCGCTAGCTCCGCCCCCTGTGCTCCTCCTTCTTGACCTTTCCTCTGCCTTTGACACTGTTGACCACTCTCTCCTCCTACGAATCCTCTTTTCCCTTGGCATCAAAGACCTAACCCTCTCCTGGATCTCATACCTCAACAATAGTACCTTCAGCATTTCCCATTCATATACTACCCCTCATCATGACCCTGGGCTCTGTCTTGGGTCCCCTACTTTTATCCATTTATACATTCGGCCTGGGACATTTCATAGAGTCCCATGGCTTCCAATACCACCTCTATGCTGACAACACTGAAATCTGCCTCTCCCTCCCAGATGTAGCTTTCCTCCTAGCCAAAAACCTATCATGTCTGTCAGCAATATCTTAATTTTTCTCCTCCCATTTCCTAAAACTCAACATGGAAAAAACTGAATTCATTGTCTTTCTCCCACTTCACTCAGCCCCCCTCCCTGACCTGTACATTACAGTTAATAGCACAGTGCTTTATCCAGTCTTGCAGGCCCACTGCCTGGGAGTAACAATGGATTCTGCCCTGTCCTTTAAGCCACACATCCAAACCCTCACCTCCACCTGCTGTTTTCAACTTAAGAACAACTCATATTCATGTCTTCCTCACCCCTGAGTCAACTAAAATACTAGTGCATCTCTTGTCATCTCCCTCCTGGACTACTGCAACATCATCCTGTGTGGCCTCCTATTCGGCACTCTCACTCCCCTCCAATCTTTTCTAAACTCCGCTGCCCAGTTAATCCACCTCTTCTCTCTTTTCTCCTCTGCCTTCTCCCTCTACCAATCCCTTCACTGGCTCCCCATTGCCCAGAGAATTCAGTTTTAAATACTTACAACTACATATAAGGCTGTCCACAACCTGTCCCCTCCTCATAGCTCTGACCTGCTTTCTTGATACATACCCACATGTAATCTCAGATCCTCACAGGACCTCCTCCTCAGTTTTCCTCTCGACTGTTCTTCACACAATCGACTACAATATTTCAGACATCAGGCTCTCCCCAATGTCCAAACCTTCAAGAGTAACCGTTAAACCCACTTATTCAGGAAAGCCTATGATCTGCAATGAGCATGCTGCCACCAAACAGTAATGGCACTTTAAAGTAAATAATAATAATATTAGAAAAAGCTTTGGCTTGTTCAGAGTAAGCAGTTTAAAATTTAGATGTGTGGCTGTGTAGAGGTAGTAGTAGCTGTGGTAGCAGCAGCACAGTATGGAAAATGACAGACAAGGCAGGAAATGTGAAGCTCTGTAGGGGTAATAGTAAAGTAGGAGAGAAGCAGCTGCAGCAACAGCAGCGATATAGTAAGAAACATGATAGACATACAGACAGTGGCAGTGGCATTACACTTTCGGCAATACATAGCAATGGCAAATCTACAGTAAAAATCAGAATCAGCCGGAGATGTGTGGAAATCTTTATGGATCAATACCTGATTCAGTTTCTCTACGTCTCTACTTCTGCAGAATTTTTTTCTGCTGACAGTACTCTGAAGAATTGACAAGATGGTACACCCATAGCAAACAGGGCCAGTTACAGTCACTATCCCAATTCGCCTCCCCAGAAGTCCATAGGGTCAGGGAACAGAGTATGAGCACAGCCTTGGTTGGACTTCACCTAGTTTCCAGGTGGTGTATATCTGTTTGCTGATGTGTGTCAGGTTGGTGTGGTACTTGAAAAAATGATTTCATACTGTTCAGCAATGAATGTGCCACTGCTGTGGCTTCTGCTACTTCTTGTAGTGGTAGTGCTGTCCAAGAAGTCAATGACTCAGTGGACCTCCGGGTTAGAGATGTGGGTGGCAGGTTTTTGCTTGGTAAAAACTTCAGCAAGTTGAGTAAACAGCATATCTTTGCAATCCAACAATGCTGCCTGCCTTTTGTTATCAGTAAAACATTCCCCCATTTTGCAAGGGTTTAAAAGCATGGCTAGAAAGTGATCACTTTGCTTTATTAGCATGTAAGTAACTAAGCATGAAACTTGCCATGCTCCCAGTGTGCCTAGGGCCCAGTTCTTTTCAAGCCAGTGTCATAGTCATCATCATTAGAGAGGAGCAAAGTTTTCAAAAATTCGATTTGGACGCTGCATCAAATAAAATAAAAAACATTTTGATTGGATCCGAATTAATTTGTGATGAAGTGTGTTAAAAATCAACTATTTCCTGGCTGCCGCTGCTATTTCCTGTACATAACTGTGCATTGCAGAAACATGCATAGCTAGTCCACTGTAGTATTGAAACTGTTACTGTGCATCAGTATGAAAGGCAGGTGACAGTTGTCACTCTTAGAATCAGTTCACACTTCACTTATTTGGTCAGTTGCAGGGCCAAAACTGAGAAAAAATCTGAAGTGTGAAATCAAGACAGGTCAATGTTAGTGCCAGGTATAAAGGACTTAACCGTGCAGTGGCCCAACATTCTACTATAGAGTGAAAGAATCCTCTCCTTTTACACCATCAGGTCATTCCACATAGATTGCTACAGTACCTGTTTACCCCAAAATCAGTAGTATCAGCCTGCTATTTCACCCCAATTTCAGAATCAAGGGTGAATGGATTTACTTATGTAAAAAGAACTTGAACACCCCAAAGTCAGTAGTATCATGACACAATTTCACCCTAAATACACAATGAAGGATTAACAGGTTTACTTATGTATAAAAGAACATGAAAACCCCAAAATTTGTAGTATAAGGCGCAATTTCACCCCAATTACAGAATCAAGGATTAGCAGATTGAATTATGTATAAAAGAACATGAACACCCCAAAATCAGTAGCATCAAGCCACAATTTCATCCCAATTACAGAATCAAGGATTAACAGATTTAATTATGTACAAAAGAACATAAACACCGCAAAATCAATAGTATCAGACCACTATTTCACCCCAATCACAGACTCAAGGATTAACAGAATTACTTATGTGTAAAAGAATGTAAAATCAGTTGCTTATGAACACTTTTTAACCCCAATAATGCAGCACGGTGTAATAGAGTGGGTGTTCTTTTGGCCCCTGCATTCTCACTGTTATGTGGATAAAGTCTCTCTATTATATCCCTACACTCTCTCGAAGCTGTCCCTGAACTGTTGAAAGCTAATATTTTTCAGATAAAGCCTTTCCTAATCACTTTCCCTAGCACTTGTCAAATCTGACCCTATGCTCAGTTCACTGGAAAATCGCTGAGACCAGGCAGGGTGAGACTTCACAGAGGCTGGCTATCTGTTGATTGGTTGACTGTATGGCATTATGGGTGATCCCTCATTCCGGAGCTTCTTACTTTCACTTTGTAACCTGTGCAGCAGCCATTGTTACACAAATCGCTAGGAAATTCAGATTTGTGACAAATCAAATTTTTCCTGAAATTCAGATTGAATTACACCTCATCAACTTTGATTCACTCAACACTAATCATCATCAGCCATAATGAGTTTCAGCTTGGTCCCCTAGCTGTGCCTTGAAAACGCCATCTCCCTTTGCACCACAAACAACCCCTACTCCTTAATTCATAGCTTCTCATTCTTGTTCTCCTCCACTTCCTCCTCCATGAGACTTTTCTCATGTGGGTCCCTAACAGCCACTGGGTCAGAGAGAAAGCTGTTCTTCTTGCGCCATCCCTTGTTGAACCAGTGTGAGAATTTGCTCAGACATGCCAATATTTTCCCTACTCATAAATCCGATGGCCTGTTTAAAGGACCTGAGTACGCAATATACATCCCTGGTGAGGTGCCACTGCATGAGCTCAAAATAACACATGCTCAATAGATGTAATATCGATGCTCTGTGCCTGCTGCCATCCTTCTATTTGGGGTGGGCACAGACATCGCTTCACTTGGATAGCGTCTGTCTGGGGCTGGCTGTCAGACTTCTGTGTCCTATGCTGGCTGCTGGGTCTCTTTCTGTCTGTGTATTAGTGTCTATTTATTGAACCTAACCCTGCAGTACTGCAAGGGTTAATTATTCTTTTTCTCTGTGTTCAACAGTTTTTAATAAAGGGCTTATCTGCTCTCCTATACATGCTGTTAGTTCTACCCCTTGCCTGAGCAATCTATTTAGTTCTTTTTGTTGTTACATGCTTTCTAGGCCCTGAAAAAGAGCTATAATCCTTTGTCTATGTACCAACTTCTGCCTTTTTCCTGGATCTTGAATCTCTTTGGCCTGATCTGACCCTTGCCTGTTCACCTTATTGACCCTGAGTCACCTGTCCTGTCCCCTGGACTGTTTCATGGATTCACATGGTCTCCTAGCCCTGACCTTTGCCTGATCCCACAGTGCTTGTCATATGTATCTCTGACCCCAGTGGGTCAGCAGCCAACCACACTGGAACTATTTGAAGAGGTTATAATCAGGCGACTCCACTATAGAAAAGGGGGAAAACCAATGAACTGCCAAGATAACGCCCTCAAGACTAGCCCAAAGTCAAACTGGTTGGTTGGCATAGTGGGTCCACACTTAATAGACAACAGACAAGTCAATTTTGTCCCTCTTGATTGTCTGTCAGGCTAAGTGCAAGGTATTTTGGGCAAGGCTGCCAGTCAGGGACCTGCCTAGGGTTATTTGATCATCTGCATCCTGCTTGCCCTGTTTCCCACACTAGAGTACTAAATTTGATATGTAAAATATCATGTAAAATATAGGAAACTTTTAGAGATTTGTTTTAACTTTGACATCAGAAAGAATTCTATGGTCAATGTAAAAACGTCTAAATACTTCTAGCATAATTACCATAATTAATCATTAATCTTGTTATACTCATTCCATCATGATACAGTGTGTTTTGATCTGCTCAACTGATAAGTTGAAAGTATTATGATCATTTTTTACCCACATTGACTTATGGTGAGACTATCAAGTTTATATATATTTTTTTTTACTAGATAGAATGGTTGTTTTGACTTATTAAAAAAAGCTATGAAACGGAATGCAAAATAAAGTTCTGTTCACAATTGCATTTAGGGGATCCATCAGGGTATAAATCAAACCTTCCTGAATTTTTGAAAGCAAGAATTCATGCCCTAAAATAATCTGGCAGACCCTATTAATATTGATTATTATAAACATGAGACTAGTGTAAAGGAAGCCTACATAGACAAAAAAAATAACCTTATAATGATGGGTATGAAAATATATATAAACACAACTTAAAGATGCAAAATGAAAGCATATCTGTTATAGTTTGATATAGCCTGATCTATCCAGAACAAATGATTAAAGTATTTGATAAGACTATTAAATTGCCCTCATGACCCATAATCAAGAAGAGATGAAGTGACTAAAGTTATACTTAATGCAAAGTAAAGGGAAAAAAAGCAGTTAGGTGATCTATGTAAGCAGCCAATACACTCGCACATACTGATATTTATCCATATCATTATAGTCAAACGATATGGATTTTTCTTTCTTCTTTCCTTTTATTAGGGGGTATTCAATTTTTTTCCATCTGATATATTACTTTGCTTAGTTGGTAACTGTAAATGCAAATTTATAGCATTACTTCCTAAAAGAGATTTATACAGAACATCTCTGGAAAATGGTAAATGTGTTGTGTTCTCTAGTCCAAGTGTTTAAAAGGATTTTTTCCACCTTCTTGCATAGGAATTGTCACTGAGAGAATAAAACTGAGTAGACTATACATTAAAATCACTTTAATCTCTGAGCTGTCATCTGGTGCTTCAAGAAATGCCAAGCCGCTATTGTTTAATGTCTGTCATTTAAAAAAAAAACTAAGTAGTTATCTATCCTGTAAAATTATTAACTGATGCTAAAATTGCCTTGTAAGTATTAGGACAATAGCAATTTCGTAACAGCTGGGACACTGCCAATGCAAGATAAGTACATTTCGCTCCATAGACTCATAAAGTGCTTTGAAATGGTTTATGAGTGATGGGAGGATGCATTTTCTAAGTGAGGAAAGCAATGTTTTATAGTACGGAAAGGCTTGAAAAGCTGACACATAGCCATGCAAATGCCATTCTTTTCAGTAAGTAATTTGCTTTTTCTTTCAAAGGCATAAATGGCATAGTTAGACACATTATTTTGTATATTGCATATAACAATACGAAATGCGCCAACCCAGTGAGCACATAACATTTCATATTGATAGATGAATCTTGGATGGCGTGTGTGATTAACATAAATGTATACACACTCCACTAATGCCTTCCACAGTGCAAAGTAAAGTGGAAGAAAGTTGGGATGACTTACAGTGTACCTAAGAAGACATGTTAGTACTATCCTACAACTAACTGCAGCTAAAATGTTGGGATGTGTGAAATAAAAATTGGGAATACCTAAAGCACTAGCAAGAGTAGTAAAAAATAAATAAATATATAAATATATTGTGGCAATGTGAACATTGAGGTGTTGTTTCCCCAGGTTCCAGTCCGGGACTTAGGGCATGCTCATGTCCAGGGATCCTATTTAATCCTGCTACTGGATCTTGGGTGTGTCTCACTCTGGAGAGTCTGTGTGCAGCAGAGGCCTGGGAAGGCTCTGTACAAGTGGGCTCAGCTGAGCTGGCTGAGGGGCCACGGGGCTAGGTGTTAGCCTGAACTTTGGTGGACTTCGCAAGGTCTTGGAATCAACGGTCGCTAGGCCAGAGTCAGGAGGACTTCTGGGCCACAATCCCCCAAAAGGTACTGGACTTTGTTACAGCCTGGAAGTGCTGGATTGTTAGGCTGGGGAAAGCTGCATGTTCTTCCCGTGTGTGAACGGGGCTTTGGGTGAAAAGGGAGTCCTCATGTTTAGTTAGAGCCCAGCCGGGCAGGTGTTTTATTTGTATTGTTTGTTTTGGTTTTGCTGAGGTGCTAAATAAAAGCAATGTTTGGCCACTAACCCTGTGGTCGATGAAGATGACCCCCGAATAAGAGACGATCCCTTACAATATATATATATATATATATATATAAATTATATAAAGCTGAGTGTAAGTGTGCGTGTGTGTATGTCCGCTAAAGGAATCCACATTGTCGCATTTACAATCACAAAATTTGGCACACAGGTACATCAGGCATCAAGGAAGGTTTTAGACCAGGTCTCAGCTCTCTAGGACATACCGTTCCCAAGATATTCCCAAAAAATGGAAAAATTAGCCAATAGAAGCTTGGTCACATGACCCTTATCAGCCAATAGAAGCTCGCAGGTCCTCCAGTCTCCACATACACAGTTTTACACCAGGTTTCCATAACAACCTAGCCATTTATCTTCACTGCTGTAGGAGAACTTTAAAGGAAATCTGTCACCAGGAAATTGCTATTGAAGTAAAGCCATGGCCTAATAGCACTTAGTACCTTATTTCAAGATGTGCCTTTGTTCCAGCATAAGATGTTTTTATCCTCTGAAAATCCAGTTTATTTGTATGCAAATGAGCCAATAAGGTGCCCAGAGAGGTGTCACTTTTGCAGGAAGAAACCCAGACACGCCCCCTTCCACAATGTGTGCACCCTCAAAAGACTTAAAACCCCGCCCCCAGGTCCCACTAAGCCACGCCTCGGATCTGGTTAGGCCACACCCTCTCTTACTCCTTCGTCGGCCGGGAGGAAAAAAATGAAGGTAAAAATCAACTTCTTTCAGCTGCAGGGGTAGGAGGGTGACTTTTTCCCTGCAGCTCACACTCAGACAGCACAGCTGTTCAAAAGGACATGCCCCTGATTCGGTTAGGCTACGCCCCCTCCCACTCCTCAGCCGACAGATTAAAAAAATTAAGTTAAAAATCAACTTCTAGGTCCCACTAAGCCATGCCCCAATCTGGTTAGGCCACGCCCCCTCCCACTCCTGAGCTGACGGGGATTGAAAAAATGAATGTAAAAATCAACTTCTGTCAGCTGCAGAGGTAGGAGGGAGGGGGACTTTCTCCCTGCAGCTCACACTCAGACAGAACCTTGCTGCTGTCTTAGAATAAGTTGCTCAAAAGGACATGCCCCCAATATGGTTAGGGCACGGCCCCTCCCACTCCTCAGCCAACAGATTGAAAAAATGAAGTTAAAAATCAACTTCTGTTCCTACTAAGCCACGCCCCGATCAAATTAGGCCACGCCCCTCCACTCCTCAGCCAACAGGGATTGAAAAAAATTAAGGTAAACATCAACTTCTGTCAGCTGCAGAGGTGGGAGGGAGGGTGACTTTCTCCCTGCAGCTCACACTTAGACAGAACAGTGCTGCTGTCTTAGAGTGAGCTGTTCAAAAGTACACCCCCCGATCCAATAAAGGCCACTGTTAAGGGACGGGTCCCTGTGGAGGTCACTGTCAAGGGGAAGGCTGCTGTAAAGGTCAAAGTTAAGGGGGTGGGCTGCTGTTAAGGTCCAATTTTAAGGGTTGGGGCACTGTGGGGGGGTCAGTGTTAAGGGGTGGGGGGCCGTGGAGGTCACTGTTTTTGGGGCAGGGTGCTGTAGATATTACTGATATAGTGGATAGTGTTGATATCTTTTAATGACACACACAAACATTAAATGAAATACAGTCATGTGAAAAAATTAGGACACCCTTTGAAAGCATGTGGTTTTTTGTAACATTTTTAATAAAAGGTTATTTCATCTCCGTTTCAACAATACAGAGAGATTAAAGTAATCCAACTAAACAAAGAAAACTGAAGAAAAGTCTTTTCAAGATCTTCTGTAAATGTCATTCTACAAAAATGCCTATTCTAACTGAGGAAAAAGATAGGACACCCTTGCCCCTAATAGCGAGTGTTACCTCCTTTGGCTGAAATAACTGCAGTGAGACGGTTCTTGTAGCCATCTACCAGTCTTCGACATCGGTCTGAGGAAATTTTACCCCACTCCTCAATGCAGAACTTTTTCAGCTGTGAGATGTTTGAGGGGTTTCTTGCACGTACAGCCCTTTTCAAGTCACCCCACAGCATCTCAATGGGATTCAAATCTGGACTTTGACTTGGCCATTCCAGGACTCTCCATTTCTTCTTTTTCAGCCAATCTTTGGTTGATTTACTAGTATGTTTTGGGTCATTGTCATGTTGCATGGTCCAGTTCCGCTTCAGCTTTAATTTTCTAACTGATGGTCTCACATGTTCTTCAAGCACCTTCTGATACACAGTAGAATTCATAGTGGATTCTATGATGGTGAGCTGACCAGGTCCTGCTGCAGCAAAGCAGCCCCAAACCATGACACTTCCACCTCCATGCTTCACAGTTGGTATGAGGTTCTTTTCTTGGAATGCTGTGTTTGGTTTACGCCAAACATGTCCTCTGCTGTTGTGTCCAAATAATTCAATTTTGGACTCATCTGTCCAAAGAACATTATTCCAGAAGTCCTGGTCTTTGTCAACTTTATCTCTGGCAAATGTCAGTCTGGCCTCGATGTTTCTCTTGGAAAGCAAAGGTTTCCTCCTTCCTCTTTCTGATTGTAGAGGCATGTACTTCTACATCAACAGTAGCCAGAGCCTGCTGTAGTTCTCGAGATGACACTTTAGGGTTTTTGGAGACCTCTTTTAGCATCTTGCGGTCTGCTCTTGGGGTGAACTTGCTGGGGCGACCAGTCCTGGGCATGTTGGCAGTTGTTTTGAAAGCCCTCCACTTGTAGACTATCTTCCGGACAGTGGAATGGCTGATTTCAAAATCTTTTGAGATCTTTTTAAATCCCTTCCCAGACTCATAGGCTGCTACAATCTTTTTTCTGAAGTCCTCTGACAGCTCTTTTGCTCTCACCATGGTGCTCACTCTCACTTCAACAGTCAGGAGCACACCAAACTAAATGTCTGAGGTTTAAATAGGGCAAGCCTCATTCAACATGCAGAGTAACGATCTACTAATTATGTGCACCTGGTGTGATATACCTGTGTGAGATCTGAGCCAATTTAAGAGGGAATACATGTGAGGGTGTCCTATCTTTTTCCTCAGTTAGAATAGGCATTTTTGTAGAATGACATTTACAGAAGATCTTGAAAAGACTTTTCTTCAGTTTTCTTTGTTTAGTTGGATTACTTTAATCTCTCTGTATTGTTGAAACGGAGATGAAATAACCTTTTATTAAAAATGTTACAAAAAAACACATGCTTTCAAAGGGTGTCCTAATTTTTTCACATGACTGTAGATTAAATATACCCGAGTGAAGCCGGGTCCTTTAGCTAGTATATAGCTTGAGAAAGGTTCTGATTCGGAGCCGAAACGTCGCGCATTTCCCACTGGGGTAAATAAAGTTTTTCTTACATTTTACTTTTTGGAGTGCTACCCATTTTTCCATTTTTGTATTTTTGGAGTGATCCACATTGGGCCTGCTGCACCCACCAGCTTGCATTGAGGACACTGCTGCCATTGCTTTTTTATTTCTTTATATATATATATATATATATATATATATATATATATATATATATTAGGGTGTTTCATTTTGTAATGGAAATTTTTTTTAAATTTTTTGCAGACTTTGCTTACGCCCCGAGTCTCAGTGATGTAAAAGATATATATGCCAAATTTATAAAAGATTGGATAATATTTAGAGGTTGCTGTGATGCTTGACAACCTTTAACAAGCATTGTTTTTGTTTTTTGTCCCTGACCGATTCATTAAACGTTTTCATCAGAGAAATACTTCTTTCTGCATACCGCAGAAAGAAGAATTG
Source organism: Bufo gargarizans (assembly GCF_014858855.1). Lineage (NCBI taxonomy): Eukaryota > Metazoa > Chordata > Amphibia > Anura > Bufonidae > Bufo > Bufo gargarizans. The sequence goes on along the minus strand of NC_058090.1, from coordinate 69,093,327 downwards.
CTCTGATTAAAAAGTTTAATGAATCGGCCACCTTTAGAGCATTCACATGGCTTCTTCGATAATCACTGCAGTATTCTGTCGCGTTGTGGATCCCAAACAATACAAAGAACGTCTTTATTTTATTAGTAACAAAATGGCTCAGGTCTTTTCCTTTAAAAACTAGGTTTTTACCCTCTAATCATTTTATTTCCTTTTTCTTTGCAAGTTTGGCTCCTAAATTTTTAGTCATATTTTCCTTAACAGCCTGAGCAATACGTTTATCCCCAAAAAAAAAAAAAGGTCTCTTAGCAACTGTGAGAGCACTTTTTTTGACGTCTGCATCTGGGTAAGTGCTCAGAAGCTGTAGCATATCCAAATCATTCTTTGGAGCCCATCGACTTACAATTGCCTTGTGCAAAAAGCAAACAAGCTATTTTCAACCCTAAAATCCCTTCTTTCACTTGGAATGAAATACCTGTTGGCCACTACTTTGATGTCATTGGTAGCCATAGTGACAGATGTCACTGTGACTTTCAGACTGCAGCTTCCCTACTTTCGTAATCTGGGAGGGGGCTGCATTCTTATACTCTTCTTTTACTTATAAATAGAGATGAGCGAATCGAAGTTGGCGAAGTGGGATTCGATTCGAATTTCAGGAAAAATTTGATTTGCAATGAATCCGAATTTCTTCACGCTTCGTGGTGATTAGGGATGATCGAATCGACTTTGGATGAAACATCTGAAGTCGATTCGCATCCGTTCAGTATTAGAATGTATTGGCTCCGATGAGCCGAAGTTATTACTTTGCGAAGTCTTGCGAGACGTCAAATTATAACTTCAGAAATTGATTTATACAGCAAAAATCTATTTCCCGAACTCGGGTTTGGTTCCAAGTGGTACCATCCCTAGTGGTAACGAATCACATTTTTTCCTAAAATGGCTGTTGCAGGTGTGAGGACATGGAGCAAGGAACTCTGGGAACGCAGGATCACCAATAATTCCATGCATGCAGCCAATCAGCAGCCAGATAGCCCTGTCATGTCACAGCCCTATATATAGCTGGATTCTGCCATCTTCCAGTGTACTAGGTGCAGGAAGAGACATCAACAGGACCTAGGGACAGTGCTAGTAAAAACTTAATTGTGGCAAAAAAATGATTTACAAGTTTAGGGAAAGATTATTCGAGGTGTAGGGAAAGGATAGGAAGGAATCATTCCACAGCATTTATGCAGAAAATGGTTCAGTAGAGGAGTTTACAGCCTGGGTAATAGGAACAATCCTATTACACCTTGATGCACTGCCTGGGGATCCAAATTGCCATTATACAGCTCTGTAATTCCAGCAAACCGTTCTTGTTATTGGGGTGCAAGTGATGTTTGATACAGCCATTAACAGAGTTTATTACAAGGAAATATTTATACGTCTTATTTGCCCTTGTTTGGTGCAGTTATATGTTCTAAAAAATTTTTGGGCTTGTATTAGTGGGGGAAAAGGGGGCTTATTAGCCGTTGTGTTGTGAAGTGTGAAAATTGCAGCCCTATTTGGCATGTATAAGTGGCACAAAAAAATAATTATTTGCCATTCAGGAGTGCAGTTATACAGGTCCTTCTAAAAAAATATTGTGATAAAGTTCATTATTTTCTGTAATGTACTGATAAACATTAGACTTTCATATATTTTAGATTCATTACACACCAACTGAAGTAGTTCAAGCCTTTTATTGTTTTAATATTGATGACTTTGGCATACAGCTCATGAAAACCCAAATTTCCTATCTAAAAAAATTAGCATATTTCATCCGACTAATAAAAGAAAAGTGTTTTTAATACAAAAAAAAGTCAACCTTCAAATAATTATGTTCAGTTATGCACTCAATACTTGGTCGGGAATCCTTTTGCAGAAATCACTGCTTCAATGCGGTGTGGCAATGAGGCAATCAGCCTGTGGCACTGCTGAGGTGTTATGGAGGCCCAGGATGCTTTGATAGCGGCCTTAAGCTCATCCAGAGTGTTGGGTCTTGCGTCTCTCAACTTTCTCTTCCCAATATCCCACAGATTCTCTATGGGGTTCAGGTCAGGAGAGTTGGCAGGCCAATTGAGCACAGTAATACCATGGTCAGTAAACCATTTACCAGTGGTTTTGGCACTGTGAGCAGGTGCCAGGTCGTGCTGAAAAATGAAATCTTCATCTCCATAAAGCTTTTCAGCAGATGGAAGCATGAAGTGCTCCAAAATCTCCTGATAGCTAGCTGCATTGACCCTGCCCTTGATAAAACACAGTGGACCAACACAAGCAACTGACATGGCACCCCAGACCATCACTGACTGTGGGTACTTGACACTGGACTTCAGGCATTTTGGCATTTCTCTCTCCCCAGTCTTCCTCCAGACTCTGGCACCTTGATTTCCGAATGACATGCAACAGTCCAGTGCTGCTTCTCTGTAGCCCAGGTCAGGCGCTTCTGCCGCTGTTTCTGGCTCAAAAGTGGCTTGACCTGGGGAATGCAGCACCTGTAGCCCATTTCCTGCACACGCCTGTACACGGTGGCTCTGGATGTTTCTACTCCAGACTCAGACCACTGCTTCCGCAGGTCCCCCAAGGTCTGGAATCGGTCCTTCTCCACAATCTTCCTCAGGGTCCGGTCACCTCTTCTCGTTGTGCAGCGTTTTCTGCCACACTTTTTCCTTCCCACAGACTTCCCACTGAGGTGCCTTGATACAGCACTCTGGGAACAGCCTATTCATTCAGAAATTTATTTCTGTGTCTTACTCTCTTGCTTGAGGGTGTCAATGATGGCCTTCTGGACAGCAGTCAGGTCGGCAGTCTTACCCATGATTGCGGTTTTGAGTAATGAACCAGGCTGGGAGTTTTTAAAAGCCTCAGGAATCTTTTGCAGGTGTTTAGAGTTAATTAGTTGATTCAGATGATTAGGTTAATAGCTCGTTTAGAGAACCTTTTCATGATATGCTAATTTTTTTAGATAGGAATTTGGGGTTTTCATGAGCTGTATGCCAAAATCATCAATATTAAAACAATAAAAGGCTTGAACTACTTCAGTTGGTGTGTAATGAATCTAAAATATATGAAAGTCTAATGTTTATCAGTACATTACAGAAAATAATGAACTTTATCACAATATGCTAATTTTTTTAGAAGGACCTGTATGTTCTAAAGCCCTTTTTGTCGTGTATTAGTGGCAAAAGAAAAATATATTTGCCGTTCAGCGGTGCAGTTATATGTTCTAAAGCCTTTTGTGGAGTGTATAAGTGAAAAAAATAAAAAATATATTTGCATTCAGCTGTGCAGTTTTATATTCTCAAGCCTTTTGTGAAGTGTATAACTGGAAAAAAAGATAAATATATTTGCTGTTCAGTGGTCCAGTTATATGTTCTAAAGCATTTTGTGTCGTGTATAAGTGGAAAAAAATAAGGGCCTATATGCCGTTCAGCGGTACAGTTATATGTTCTAAAGCCTTTTGTGGAGTGCATAAGTGGAAAATTTGCCGTTAGTGATAGACAAACATCGGCTGGGACGATTTGCGAATACGATTGCGAGAACGCAATGAAATGTTCGCGAACCGCAAGTTTGCGGCAGGCCCAATTCACTTTAATGGCAGGAGAACCTGAAAAACCTTCAGATCATATTTGCAGCCACCAAATACTTAGTCGAAATGCACAAATACTAGAGGGAGATCAATGACAAAAATTCGCACAAAAAATATATATTTTAATAATGGGCCATTTTTATGTGTCTTAAAGGGGAATTCTCAAAAATGTGCCCTGCTGGAGCCTAGAAATGTTTTATTTTAGGCTATGGGAGTACGGGCCCTAAAAATTAGGCATTCACCTGACATAAAATAAATTGTGATTATGTGCCTCGAGGTGCATTATGCGGTCGCTGAATAGCAATTTTACTGTAGCCCACTGGAGTACAGGCCCCAAATATTAGGCATTCACCATACAGAAAAGATCAAGTGATTATGAGGCTGGAGGTATATGAGACAGTCATTGGATATAAATTTTACTGCAGGCCAGTGGAGTATAGGCCACAAACATTAGGCATTCACCGTACAGTAAAGATCAAGTAAATATGTGGCTGGAGGTATATTAGACGGTCATTGGATATCAATTTTACTGCAGCCCAGTGGAGTGCAGGCCCCAAACATTAGGCATTCACCGGACAGAAAACATCAAGTGATTTTGTGGCTGCAGGTATATTAGACGGTCATTGGATAACAATTTTACTGCAATCCAGTGGAGTACAGGCCTAAAATATTATGCATTCACTGTACATAAAAGAACAAGTGATTATGTGGCAAGAGGTATAATAGACGGTAAATGGATATCAATTTTAATTCAGGCCAGTGGAGTACAGACCCCAAACATTAGGCATTCACCGTACAGAAAAGAACAAGTGATTATGTGGCTGGAGGTACATTAGACAGTCACCATATAACAATTTTAATGTTGGTCAGTTAGATTACAGGCCCCAAAAATTATGCATTCACTGTACAGTAAAGATCAAGTGATTATGTGGCTGGAGGTATATTAGAAGGTCAATGGATATCAATTTTACTGCAGGCCAGTGGACTACAGGCCCCAAAAATTATTCATTCACCGGACAGAAAACATCAAGTAATTATGTGGCTGGAGGTATATTACACGGTCATTGGATATCAATTTTACTGCATGCAGTACAAATTCATATCAAATACATATGTTCAAAAGAACTAAAAATATAAAATTGGATTAAAAACATGGCTAACAAAATCCCCCCTCTTGAATAAACCCCAAATGATAATAGGTGAAATTTGATAACAAGTGGTCGTCAAAGGTGTTGAATTCCTCCGAGGATCCAACAATTAGGCATTCACCATACAGAAAAGATCAAGTGATTATGTGGCTGGAGGTACATTAGGCTGTCACCGTATAACAATTTTACTGTTGGCCAGTTACATTATAGGCCCCGAAAATATTCATTCACCGGACAGAAAACATCAAGTGAGTATGTGGCTGGAGGTATATTAGATGATCATTGGATATCAATTTTACTGCAGGCCAGTACAAATTCATGTCAAATAGATATGTTTAAAAGAACTAAAAATATAAAATTGGATTAAAAACATGGCTAACGAAATACCCCCCTTGAATAAACCCCAAATGATAATAGGTGAAATTCCGATAACATGTGGTCATCACAGGTGTCGAATTCCTCCGAGGCCCCAAAAATTAAGCATTCACTGTACAGAAAAGATTATGAGGCTGGAGGTATATTAGACGGTCATAGGATACCAATTTTACTGTAGGCCAGTGGAGTACAGGCCCCAAATATTAGGCATTCAACAGACAGAAAAGGCCTTTTATGCCACTGTATTTACATAAGACAGGGACCATTCTTTGTTCTGGATCGAGGCAGATATGTGTGGGCTGGCATGAGGAAATTCAATTAAACGTGGTCATCACAGGTGTTAAATTCCTCTGAGATCCATGCCTCATTCATTTTTAGAAATGTGAGTTAGTCTACACTGTCGTGAGATAGGCGAGTGCGCTTATGGGTCATGATCCCTCCTGCTGCACTAAATGTCCTTTCGGACAGGACACTCGACGAGTGGCAAGCCAAGAGTGCCATGGCAAATTTTACCAGCTCTAGCCACAGGTCAAGCCTGGTGTTTCCCGCTTTTCAGAGCGTCCACATCCCGGTAACCCGATGTTGTCGGACAGTTGTCGGTCTAGGCGTTCCCTGAGGCTGGATCTGAAGGGCGGCTGTTGATGGGTTGGTTGCAAGAATTATCTCATATCCGAAGTGACCAACAAATCTTCAAACCGCCCTCTTGCATGCGTGGTAGGATTGGTATCTGAAACTGTTTCTCTGTGGGTGGAAATTCCTCTGCCAGCGCCCGAAACAGCAGAATGCAGAATCTATCACAGCAAGGCATTTATCTGTGATGCTGGTAACATGTCCGCCATTTTGTGTTTGTACCGGGGGTCTAAGTACATTGCCACCCAGTACTGGTCCTTTCCCTTTATGCTTTTTATACGGGGGTCCCACTAAAAACACTGGAGCATGAAGGTTCCCATTTGCACTAAATTGGAAGCAGTGGAGTGTCCTGGTTCCTGCTCATCGTCCAGAAGAATGTCGTCCTCAGTCTCCTCCCCCCATCCATGACCAACACTAGGGATCCCAGAAAAGTTTAAAGCCTGTTCTTCTTGCTCCCCCCCCCCCCCCCAGGCACCATCCTCCTCTGACTCCTCTTCAGACACCTGCTGACTTGCCTCAGATGGAGCAGCCCCCCTGGGAATTCATTCAGCATTGCGACTTTCTCATCTTCCAGCTCCTGCTCCTCAATGGCTTAATCAACCGCGCCGTTAAAGGTGAACCCCATAACGCTCTACCTCCGGAGAACTGCGCATGCACCCCATCAGCCTATGGCGATGCATGCTTCACCCTCTTTCGAGGGATACGCCACGGGAGGAGCCATGGTGGTCATACTGTCACGGCTGCGGATGGGGAAAACCCTCAGCGTGGCGGGATCAGCAGATGGAGTCGCTGCAAAGCCAGGACAGAGGATTAGGGAGCTGGTCACCTCCTACACATCGCTAACTCTGACCCTGTCTCCTATCCGTATGAGCCAACCCTGAAGGTAGGAGGGCTCATACTCCGGAACCTGATATTCCTGCTCGCCCTCAGGGTGGCCCTGGACTAGGAGAAGGGTAAGACGACCCGTTCCTCCTAGACATGGAGGAAAAGGAGTCTCACTGGCCAAGCTACATAGAAAGGGGGAACATAAATAGACATATGGTATTGACAGGTAAGTGAGACTAGTACCACACTTACCTGCCAAAGACACACAACCTGGAACCCACGTGCAAGTGCTGTTATCCACAACCAACACCAAGGACACAGCACACAACAGACATCACACAGGAACCCAGTAAACCATATGCTGCAATAACACATAAACCATAAACTAACACCAGACATAAAGTTTATGACCACCAGGGTGGCCCTCACTGGCAGATGGTAAATAACCAGGAGGATGTCTCCAGCAAGCATGGCTGAAGCACCCTCTCTGACTACTGCCTTTCACTGAGGCTTTATAGGGCCAAGTAGCCACACCCAACAGTCAGACACACCCAGTGCACACACACACTAGGAAGGAAGTTAACCCTTCCAACACCAGGGAAGGGAAGACATCAACTTAAAGGGGAAGTGCACACAACACATATAACACCCCGTGCACACTGATAAAAGGCACACCTATAGGAGAGGTTGCCAGGTGCAACCGCATGCCTACTGCAGCAAGCTGCCTAGCACAGCTCAGGCTGCTCTACTGCCACATACCCAATGTTGCCAGCGGCAACCACAGGTGAGGCAACATACTATAGCCCTCACCTGTGATTGACAACAACACCAAGACCACAGGCAACTGCATGCGGCCACAAGAGTCACGACCATGACCAAGGGTCGTGACACATGGCGAGCCATGGCCGTGTAAGATATTCTAAAATGGCCAGAGATTTTCCTGGCCTGTTGCAGGATGTCCTGGACCCCGGGGTACTTGGCTGCACGACTAAGTTCAGGACGTGCCATCCATGGCACATGGGTTATTTTTCACTGTTTCAGGGACTTCAGCTGGCACCATTGTTGCACACCACTATACCAACTGTCAAATTGAGCAGGGTTAGCCACTGATTAGTCTCTGACAGCAGAGCTGAAGGCAGTGAAATACCAGTGTGGCTCTTGGCTTCCAGGCACAACAGCTACAGCACAGCATGGCAACCTCTCACCTGGCACGTCAAATAGGTTCTCGGGAGCTTGGGGTGTGCAGGGGAAGAGACAGTAGCAGTGGAAAAGGAGGATTCAGCTGAGGAAGATGGAGTAGCAGGAGAAGAAGAAGTGGCAGACCTAAATGCAATCTGTGGTGGTAACACCAAATTTACACAGGTGCCACGGGTTGCATGCTTGACAGCCGTCAGATGGTTCACCCAGTAGGCATTAAAAGTTATGTACCTTCACTGCCAGTGTTTGCTAGACCACGTGTCTGTGTCAGATGTATCTTGGCACTGACACTGTGTGCCAGAGATACATTCACTTGCCGCTGAACATGGCCATATAGCTATGGAATGCCCTTCTGGGAGAAATATTTTTTTCCGGGGACCTTCCTGTCACAATCAGTGTGGGGGGGGGGGGGGAACTCCACACTAAACACAGGAGGGAGGGGGAACAGCAACTGGGCCTGGAAACTAAGAAAGAAACAGGTCACCTCCTAATCAGCCCTAATCCGGGCCCTAACTATCTATCAATATGAATAGACCCTGAAGGTAGGAATATTCATATGCAGGATACCTAGGCCTTTATATCCCTATAAGGCCCTTGGAAGAAGGTTAGGACCAGAGACATCCCATTCCTCCCCAGATAGATGAATGGAAGTCTCTGTCTCAGGCCCAGATACAAACAACAGGGAATATAACAAACACAAACAAAAGCCACACTTAACTTCTGTAGAGACGGACGAGCGGGAACACCTGAGACAAACTCACACCAGCTCAGCCAAACCCAAACGAAGATATCTACCGCATAGTCAGAAGGGGTCAGACTTTAAAGGGTAGAAGTGATGACTAGGGATGAGCGAACTCGAACTGTATAGTTCGGGTTCGTACCGAATTTTGGGGTGTCCGTGACACGGACCCGAACCCGGACATTTTCGTAAAAGTCCGGGTTCGGGTTCGGTGTTCGTCGCTTTCTTCGCGCTTTTGTGACGCTTTCTTGGCGCTTTTTGAAAGGCTGCAAAGCAGCCAATCAACAAGCGTCATACTACTTGCCCCAAGAGGCCATCACAGCCATGCCTACTATTGGCATGGCTGTGATTGGCCAGAGCACCATGTGACCCAGCCTCTATTTAAGCTGGAGTCACATAGCGCCGCCCGTCACTCTGCTCTGATTAGCGTAGGGAGAGGTTGCGGCTGCGACAGTAGGGCGAGATTAGGCAGATTAACTCCTCCAAAGGACTTGATTAACTGATCGATCTGCAGCTGTGGATCATTGAGCTGCTGATCCTCAATTGCTCACTGTTTTTAGGCTGCCCAGACCGTTTGTCAGTCACATTTTTCTGGGGTGATCGGCGGCCATTTTGTGTCTTGTGGTGCGCCAGCACAAGCTGCGACCAAGTGCATTTAACCCTCAATGGTGTGGTTGTTTTTTGGCTAAAGCCTACATCAGGGTGAAGCTGTCACACCAAGTGCATTTAACCAGCAATAGTCTGTTCATTTTTTGGCCATATACAAAATCAGGGGCAAGCTGCGCCTGTCACCAAGTGCATTTAACCCTCAATGGTGTGGTTGTTTTTTGGCTAAAGCCTACATCAGGGTGAAGCTGTCACACCAAGTGCATTTAACCAGCAATAGTCTGTTCATTTTTTGGCCATATACTAAATCAGGGGCAAGCTGCGCCTGTCACCAAGTGCATTTAACCCTCAATGGTGTGGTTGTTTTTTGGCTAAAGCCTACATCAGGGTGAAGCTGTCACACCAAGTGCATTTAACCAGCAATAGTCTGTTTATTTTTTGGCCATATCCCAGTCTAATTCTGTCACTAAATCCATACCGGTCACCCAGCGCCTAAATACTAGGCCTCAAATTTATATCCCGCTAAATCTGTCCTTAGTGCTGTAGCTGGGCGAGTTATTTAGTGTCCGTTCAAGCACATTTCTTGTTCTGGGTTGAAATACAATTCCCAATTTAGCAATTTCATAATTTAGTGGTTTCTGCTATATCAGAGCTATTTGAAATCTATCCCTAAAAGGGTATATAATATTCAAGGTGCACATTGGGTCATTCAGAATAACTTCACACACACCCGCTACTGTGTATTTCCAAGTCTAATTCTGGCACTAAACCCATACCTGTCACCCAGCGCCTAAATACTAGGCCTCAAATTTATATCCAGCTAAATCTGTCCCTAGTGCTGTAGCTGGGCGAGTTATTTAGTGTCCGTTCAAGCACATTTCTTGTTCTGGGTTGAAATACAATTCCCAATTTAGCAATTTCATAATTTAGTGGTTTCTGCTATATCAGAGCTATTTGAAATCTATCCCTAAAAGGGTATATAATATTCAAGGTGCACATTGGGTCATTCAGAATAACTTCACACACACCCGCTACTGTGTATTTCCAAGTCTAATTCTGGCACTAAACCCATACCTGTCACCCAGCGCCTAAATACTAGGCCTCAAATTTATATCCCGCTAAATCTGTCCTTAGTGCTGTAGCTGGGCGAGTTATTTAGTGTCCGTTCAAGCACATTTCTTGTTCTGGGTTGAAATACAATTCCCAATTTAGCAATTTCATAATTTAGTGGTTTCTGCTATATCAGAGCTATTTGAAATCTATCCCTAAAAGGGTATATAATATTCAAGGTGCACATTGGGTCATTCAGAATAACTTCACACACACCCGCTACTGTGTATTTCCAAGTCTAATTCTGGCACTAAACCCATACCTGTCACCCAGCGCCTAAATACTAGGCCTCAAATTTATATCCCGCTAAATCTGTCCTTAGTGCTGTAGCTGGGCGAGTTATTTAGTGTCCGTTCAAGCACATTTCTTGTTCTGGGTTGAAATACAATTCCCAATTTAGCAATTTCATAATTTAGTGGTTTCTGCTATATCAGAGCTATTTGAAATCTATCCCTAAAAGGGTATATAATATTCAAGGTGCACATTGGGTCATTCAGAATAACTTCACACACACCCGCTACTGTGTATTTCCAAGTCTAATTCTGGCACTAAACCCATACCTGTCACCCAGCGCCTAAATACTAGGCCTCAAATTTATATCCCGCTAAATCTGTCCTTAGTGCTGTAGCTGGGCGAGTTATTTAGTGTCCGTTCAAGCACATTTCTTGTTCTGGGTTGAAATACAATTCCCAATTTAGCAATTTCATAATTTAGTGGTTTCTGCTATATCAGAGCTATTTGAAATCTATCCCTAAAAGGGTATATAATATTCAAGGTGCACATTGGGTCATTCAGAATAACTTCACACACACCCGCTACTGTGTATTTCCAAGTCTAATTCTGGCACTAAACCCATACCTGTCACCCAGCGCCTAAATACTAGGCCTCAAATTTATATCCAGCTAAATCTGTCCCTAGTGCTGTAGCTGGGCGAGTTATTTAGTGTCCGTTCAAGCACATTTCTTGTTCTGGGTTGAAATACAATTCCCAATTTAGCAATTTCATAATTTAGTGGTTTCTGCTATATCAGAGCTATTTGAAATCTATCCCTAAAAGGGTATATAATATTCAAGGTGCACATTGGGTCATTCAGAATAACTTCACACACACCCGCTACTGTGTATTTCCAAGTCTAATTCTGGCACTAAACCCATACCTGTCACCCAGCGCCTAAATACTAGGCCTCAAATTTATATCCCGCTAAATCTGTCCTTAGTGCTGTAGCTGGGCGAGTTATTTAGTGTCCGTTCAAGCACATTTCTTGTTCTGGGTTGAAATACAATTCCCAATTTAGCAATTTCATAATTTAGTGGTTTCTGCTATATCAGAGCTATTTGAAATCTATCCCTAAAAGGGTATATAATATTCAAGGTGCACATTGGGTCATTCAGAATAACTTCACACACACCCGCTACTGTGTATTTCCAAGTCTAATTCTGGCACTAAACCCATACCTGTCACCCAGCGCCTAAATACTAGGCCTCAAATTTATATCCAGCTAAATCTGTCCCTAGTGCTGTAGCTGGGCGAGTTATTTAGTGTCCGTTCAAGCACATTTCTTGTTCTGGGTTGAAATACAATTCCCAATTTAGCAATTTCATAATTTAGTGGTTTCTGCTATATCAGAGCTATTTGAAATCTATCCCTAAAAGGGTATATAATATTCAAGGTGCACATTGGGTCATTCAGAATAACTTCACACACACCCGCTACTGTGTATTTCCAAGTCTAATTCTGGCACTAAACCCATACCTGTCACCCAGCGCCTAAATACTAGGCCTCAAATTTATATCCCGCTAAATCTGTCCTTAGTGCTGTAGCTGGGCGAGTTATTTAGTGTCCGTTCAAGCACATTTCTTGTTCTGGGTTGAAATACAATTCCCAATTTAGCAATTTCATAATTTAGTGGTTTCTGCTATATCAGAGCTATTTGAAATCTATCCCTAAAAGGGTATATAATATTCAAGGTGCACATTGGGTCATTCAGAATAACTTCACACACACCCGCTACTGTGTATTTCCAAGTCTAATTCTGGCACTAAACCCATACCTGTCACCCAGCGCCTAAATACTAGGCCTCAAATTTATATCCAGCTAAATCTGTCCCTAGTGCTGTAGCTGGGCGAGTTATTTAGTGTCCGTTCAAGCACATTTCTTGTTCTGGGTTGAAATACAATTCCCAATTTAGCAATTTCATAATTTAGTGGTTTCTGCTATATCAGAGCTATTTGAAATCTATCCCTAAAAGGGTATATAATATTCAAGGTGCACATTGGGTCATTCAGAATAACTTCACACACACCCGCTACTGTGTATTTCCAAGTCTAATTCTGGCACTAAACCCATACCTGTCACCCAGCGCCTAAATACTAGGCCTCAAATTTATATCCCGCTAAATCTGTCCTTAGTGCTGTAGCTGGGCGAGTTATTTAGTGTCCGTTCAAGCACATTTCTTGTTCTGGGTTGAAATACAATTCCCAATTTAGCAATTTCATAATTTAGTGGTTTCTGCTATATCAGAGCTATTTGAAATCTATCCCTAAAAGGGTATATAATATTCAAGGTGCACATTGGGTCATTCAGAATAACTTCACACACACCCGCTACTGTGTATTTCCAAGTCTAATTCTGGCACTAAACCCATACCTGTCACCCAGCGCCTAAATACTAGGCCTCAAATTTATATCCCGCTAAATCTGTCCTTAGTGCTGTAGCTGGGCGAGTTATTTAGTGTCCGTTCAAGCACATTTCTTGTTCTGGGTTGAAATACAATTCCCAATTTAGCAATTTCATAATTTAGTGGTTTCTGCTATATCAGAGCTATTTGAAATCTATCCCTAAAAGGGTATATAATATTCAAGGTGCACATTGGGTCATTCAGAATAACTTCACACACACCCGCTACTGTGTATTTCCAAGTCTAATTCTGGCACTAAACCCATACCTGTCACCCAGCGCCTAAATACTAGGCCTCAAATTTATATCCCGCTAAATCTGTCCCTAGTGCTGTAGCTGGGCGAGTTATTTAGTGTCCGTTCAAGCACATTTCTTGTTCTGGGTTGAAATACAATTCCCAATTTAGCAATTTCATAATTTAGTGGTTTCTGCTATATCAGAGCTATTTGAAATCTATCCCTAAAAGGGTATATAATATTCAAGGTGCACATTGGGTCATTCAGAATAACTTCACACACCCGCTACTGTGCATTTCCAAATCTAATTCTGTCACTAAACCCATACCTGTCACCCAGCGCCTAAATACTAGGCCTCAAATTTATATCCCGCTAAATCTCTCGTTACCGCTGTCCTGTTGTGGCTGGGAAAGTTATTTAGTGTCCGTCAAAGCACATTTTTTGTTCTGGGTTGAAATACAATTCCCAATTTAGCAATTTCATAATTTAGTCGTTTCTGCTATATCAGAGCTATTTGAAATCTATCCCTAAAAGGGTAGATCATATTGAAGGTGCACATAGGGTCATTCAGAATAACTTCACACACACGCTTCTGTGCATTTCCAAGTCTAATTCTGTCACTAAATCCATACCGGTCACCCAGCGCCTAAATACTAGGCCTCAAATTTATATCCCGCTGAATTTGAATACAATACATTGGGCCAAATAATATATTTGTTGTTGTGGTGAACCATAACAATGAGAAAAACATCTAGTAAGGGACGCGGACGTGGACATGGTCGTGGTGGTGTTAGTGGACCCTCTGGTGCTGGGAGAGGACGTGGCCGTTCTGCCACATCCACACGTCCTAGTGTACCAACTACCTCAGGTCCCAGTAGCCGCCAGAATTTACAGCGATATATGGTGGGGCCCAATGCCGTTCTAAGGATGGTAAGGCCTGAGCAGGTACAGGCATTAGTCAATTGGGTGGCCGACAGTGGATCCAGCACGTTCACATTATCTCCCACCCAGTCTTCTGCAGAAAGCGCACAGATGGCGCCTGAAAACCAACCCCATCAGTCTGTCACATCACCCCCATGCATACCAGGGAAACTGTCTCAGCCTCAAGTTATGCAGCAGTCTCTTATGCTGTTTGAAGACTCCGCTGGCAGGGTTTCCCAAGGGCATCCACCTAGCCCTTCCCCAGCGGTGAAAGACATAGAATGCACTGACGCACAACCACTTATGTTTCCTGATGATGAGGACATGGGAATACCACCTCAGCATGTCTCTGATGATGACGAAACACAGGTGCCAACTGCTGCGTCTTTCTGCAGTGTGCAGACTGAACAGGAGGTCAGGGATCAAGACTGGGTGGAAGACGATGCAGGGGACGATGAGGTCCTAGACCCCACATGGAATGAAGGTCGTGCCACTGACTTTCACAGTTCGGAGGAAGAGGCAGTGGTGAGACCGAGCCAACAGCGTAGCAAAAGAGGGAGCAGTGGGCAAAAGCAGAACACCCGCCGCCAAGAGACTCCGCCTGCTACTGACCGCCGCCATCTGGGACCGAGCACCCCAAAGGCAGCTTCAAGGAGTTCCCTGGCATGGCACTTCTTCAAACAATGTGCTGACGACAAGACCCGAGTGGTTTGCACGCTGTGCCATCAGAGCCTGAAGCGAGGCATTAACGTTCTGAACCTGAGCACAACCTGCATGACCAGGCACCTGCATGCAAAGCATGAACTGCAGTGGAGTAAACACCTTAAAACCAAGGAAGTCACTCAGGCTCCCCCTGCTACCTCTTCTGCTGCTGCCGCCTCGGCCTATTCTGCTGCTGCCGCCTCGGCCTCTTCCTCCGCCTCTGGAGGAACGTTGGCACCTGCCGCCCAGCAAACAGGGGATGTACCACCAACACCACCACCACCACCTCCGTCACCAAGCGTCTCAACCATGTCACACGCCAGCGTTCAGCTCTCCATCTCACAAACATTTGATAGAAAGCGTAAATTCCCACCTAGCCACCCTCGATCCCTGGCCCTGAATGCCAGCATTTCTAAACTACTGGCCTATGAAATGCTGTCATTTAGGCTGGTGGACACAGACAGCTTCAAACAGCTCATGTCGCTTGCTGTCCCACAGTATGTTGTTCCCAGCCGGCACTACTTCTCCAAGAGAGCCGTGCCTTCCCTGCACAACCAAGTATCCGATAAAATCAAGTGTGCACTGCGCAACGCCATCTGTGGCAAGGTCCACCTAACCACAGATACGTGGACCAGTAAGCACGGCCAGGGACGCTATATCTCCCTAACTGCACACTGGGTAAATGTAGTGGCAGCTGGGCCCCAGGCGGAGAGCTGTTTGGCGCACGTCCTTCCGCCGCCAAGGATCGCAGGGCAACATTCTTTGCCTCCTGTTGCCACCTCCTCCTTCTCGGCTTCCTCCTCCTCTTCTTCCACCTGCTCATCCAGTCAGCCACACACCTTCACCAGCAACTTCAGCACAGCCCGGGGTAAACGTCAGCAGGCCATTCTGAAACTCATATGTTTGGGGGACAGGCCCCACACCGCACAGGAGTTGTGGCGGGGTATAGAACAACAGACCGACGAGTGGTTGCTGCCGGTGAGCCTCAAGCCCGGCCTGGTGGTGTGTGATAATGGGCGAAATCTCGTTGCAGCTCTGGGACTAGCCAATTTGACGCACATCCCTTGCTTGGCGCATGTGCTGAATTTGGTGGTGCAGAAGTTCATTCACAACTACCCCGACATGTCAGAGCTGCTGCATAAAGTGCGGGCCGTCTGTTCGCGCTTCCGGCGTTCACATCCTGCTGCTGCTCGCCTGTCTGCGCTACAGCGTAACTTCGGCCTTCCCGCTCACCGCCTCATATGCGACGTGCCCACCAGGTGGAACTCCACCTTGCACATGCTGGACAGACTGTGCGAGCAGCAGCAGGCCATAGTGGAGTTTCAGCTGCAGCACGCACGGGTCAGTCGCACTACAGAACAGCACCACTTCACCACCAATGACTGGGCCTCCATGCGAGACCTGTGTGCCCTGTTGCGCTGTTTCGAGTACTCCACCAACATGGCCAGTGGCGATGACACCGTTATCAGCGTTACAATACCACTTCTATGTCTCCTTGAGAAAACACTTAGGGCGATGATGGAAGAGGAGGTGGCCCAGGAGGAGGAGGAGGAGGAGGAGGAAGAGGGGTCATTTTTAGCACTTTCAGGCCAGTCTCTTCGAAGTGACTCAGAGGGAGGTTTTTGGCAACAGCAGAGGCCAGGTACAAATGTGGCCAGCCAGGGCCCACTACTGGAGGACGAGGAGGACGAGGATGAGGAGGAGGTGGAGGAGGATGAGGATGAAGCATGGTCACAGCGGGGTGGCACCCAACGCAGCTCGGGTCCATCACTGGTGCGTGGCTGGGGGGAAAGGCAGGACGATGACGATACGCCTCCCACAGAGGACAGCTTGTCCTTACCCCTGGGCAGCCTGGCACACATGAGCGACTACATGCTGCAGTGCCTGCGCAACGACAGCAGAGTTGCCCACATTTTAACCTGTGCGGACTACTGGGTTGCCACCCTGCTGGATCCACGCTACAAAGACAATGTGCCCACCTTACTTCCTGCACTGGAGCGTGATAGGAAGATGCGCGAGTACAAGCGCACGTTGGTAGACGCGCTACTGAGAGCATTCCCAAATGTCACAGGGGAACAAGTGGAAGCCCAAGGCCAAGGCAGAGGAGGAGCAAGAGGTCGCCAAGGCAGCTGTGTCACGGCCAGCTCCTCTGAGGGCAGGGTTAGCATGGCAGAGATGTGGAAAACTTTTGTCAACACGCCACAGCTAACTGCACCACCACCTGATACGCAACGTGTTAGCAGGAGGCAACATTTCACTAACATGGTGGAACAGTACGTGTGCACACCCCTCCACGTACTGACTGATGGTTCGGCCCCATTCAACTTCTGGGTCTCTAAATTGTCCACGTGGCCAGAGCTAGCCTTTTATGCCTTGGAGGTGCTGGCCTGCCCGGCAGCCAGCGTTTTGTCTGAACGTGTATTCAGCACGGCAGGGGGCGTCATTACAGACAAACGCAGCCGCCTGTCTACAGCCAATGTGGACAAGCTGACGTTCATAAAAATGAACCAGGCATGGATCCCACAGGACCTGTCCGTCCCTTGTCCAGATTAGACATTAACTACCTCCCCATAACCATATATTATTGGACTCCAGGGCACTTCCTCATTCAATCCTATTTTTATTTTCATTTTACCATTATATTGCGAGGCTACCCAAAGTTGAATGAACCTCTCCTCTGCCTGTGTGCTAGGCCTAAATATATGCCAATGGACTGTTGCAGTGGTGGCTGACGTGAAGCCTCATTCTCTGCTATGACATGCAGACTGATTCTCTGCTGACATGAAGACAGATTCTCTGTTACGGGACCTCTCTGCTCTGCCTGTGTGCTAGGCCTAAATATATGCCAATGGACTGTTGCAGTGGTGGCTGACGTGAAGCCTCATTCTCTGCTATGACATGCAGACTGATTCTCTGCTGACATGAAGCCAGATTGTCTGTTACGGGACCTCTCTGCTCTGCCTGTGTGCTAGGCCTAAATATATGCCAATGGACTGTTGCAGTGGTGGCTGACGTGAAGCCTGATTCTCTGCTATGACATGCAGACTGATTCTCTGCTGACATGAAGCCAGATTGTCTGTTACGGGACCTCTCTGCTCTGCCTGTGTGCTAGGCCTAAATATATGCCAATGGACTGTTGCAGTGGTGGGTGACGTGAAGCCTCATTCTCTGCTATGACATGCAGACTGATTCTCTGCTGACATGAAGACAGATTCTCTGTTACGGGACCTCCCTCCTCTGCCTGGGTGCTGGGCCTAAATATATGCCAATGGACTGTTGCAGTGGTGGCTGACATGAAGCCTGATTCTCTGCTATGACATGCAGACTAATTCTCTGCTGACATGAAGCCAGATTGTCTGTTACGGGACCTCTCTCCTCTGCCTGGGTGCTGGGCCTAAATTTATGACAATGGACTGTTGCAGTGGTGGCTGACGTGAAGCCTGATTCTCTGCTATGACATGCAGACTGATTCTCTGCTGACATGAAGCCAGATTGTCTGTTACGGGACCTCTCTGCTCTGCCTGTGTGCTAGGCCTAAATATATGCCAATGGACTGTTGCAGTGGTGGCTGACGTGAAGCCTCATTCTCTGCTATGACATGCAGACTGATTCTCTGCTGACATGAAGCCAGATTGTCTGTTACGGGACCTCTCTGCTCTGCCTGTGTGCTAGGCCTAAATATATGCCAATGGACTGTTGCAGTGGTGGGTGACGTGAAGCCTCATTCTCTGCTATGACATGCAGACTGATTCTCTGCTGACATGAAGCCAGATTCTCTGTTACGGGACCTCTCTCCTCTGCCTGTGTGTGTGCTGGGCCTAAATATATGCCAATGGACTGTTGCAGTGGTGGCTGACGTGAAGCCTGATTCTCTGCTATGACATGCAGACTGATTCTCTGCTGACATGAAGCCAGATTGTCTGTTACGGGACCTCTCTCCTCTGCCTGTGTGTGTGCTGGGCCTAAATATATGCCAATGGACTGTTGCAGTGGTGGCTGACGTGAAGCCTCATTCTCTGCTATGACATGCAGACTAATTCTCTGCTGACATGAAGACAGATTCTCTGTTACGGGACCTCTCTCCTCTGCCTGGGTGCCGGGGCCTAAATATCTGAGAATGGACTGTTCCAGTGGTGGGTGACGGGAAGCCAGATTCTCTGCTATGGAACCTCTCTCCAATTGATTTTGGTTAATTTTTATTTATTTAATTTTTATTTTAATTCATTTCCCTATCCACATTTGTTTGCAGGGGATTTACCTACATGTTGCTGCCTTTTGCAGCCCTCTAGCTCTTTCCTGGGCTGTTTTACAGCCTTTTTAGTGCCGAAAAGTTCGGGTCCCCATTGACTTCAATGGGGTTCGGGATCGGGACGAAGTTCGGATCGGGTTCGGATCCCGAACCCGAACATTTCCGGGATGTTCGGCCGAACTTCTCGAACCCGAACATCCAGGTGTTCGCTCAACTCTAGTGATGACCACTGAGCAACAGCTGAGAAAAGGTAGATAGTCATTAACCCTATCAACACGATAGGGCTTTGCGGTGTTCTAATGGCCATACATTTTCTAAAGGCCTCCGAGTCCACTAGTTTATATGTCAGTAGTTGGCGGGCTAGCAGTTCTGACAAGCCAGCAGTCAGCCATTGGGCAAGAGGGTTATCCGGCGTCATCAACTTTTTACGTTCGAACATTTGGGCCACGGAAACCTGCCTTTTTCCAGATGAATGCAACGACGGCACGGTGGAAGGTGGAGTGGAGGACAAATGGGAGGAGAGATGAGAAGGAGAAGAGGCAGTACGTTGAGCACCGGGAGTGTGGCTTTGTGGGTTTTGACGGTGTTCCTACCACTGGGCTCGGTGATGGGAGGCCAAGTGCCTTCTTAAGGCGGTCGTCCCTAGGTGAGTATTAAACTTACTGTGACTTATGCGTTGACAGCACAGGCTACAGATGGCAACACTATTGTCAGCAGCTGACACATTAAAAAAATCCCACACTTCAGAGCCATGGTGGATGGCTCGCTGCAGATACATTTGCAGTCTGCTTTTTGCCTCCTGTGCACTGCAAGTTCTGCCTTATTCTCCTCCTTCTACATTATATCTGCTGCTCTGTCTCTCCCTCTGAACTCTCCTCCTCTTCCTCTCTTGTGGGCACCCACATGACATCCATCAACACGTCATCATCCTCAACTTCACCACCACTGACATTAGAGATCTCGGAGTAGGCAGCAACATCGGGGACCTTCATCCTTGGGCTGATCTGGGTAACTGTCGTCAGACCGTTGCTACCTCCTCTTCTTGATCCGATGCCAAGAATGCACATCGGTAAGGTCTGGGAATGGATGGGAAAATAATTCCTCTGACTCGAATGGAGGAGCTATGGTGGTGGTGGTTTCTTTGGGGTGCACACAGTACAGCGTGAGGAGGGTGCTCATACAGAGGATGAGGAGGGTGCAGAAGCGGAAGGCTGAGTGAGCCACTCAACCAACTCTAGTGCGTCCTTTGGCGTAATTGCACGCACCTTCTTCAACTTCCCACTTAGGCTCCAGTCTGGCGCACCTGCCAGACCCCTACCAACCCTGCGAAATCCCTTCCTTTGCCTGTCATTTTCAAAATGACCCTGTGACAAAGTCCTTATAGAGGAGCAGTATTTGTGGAAGCAGGTATATTGCAGGCCTCAATCAATATTTGGTGGAAGCCGGTATATCAATCCCCTCTATCAGTATTTTGTGGAAACAGGTATATAGAACCCCTTAATGAGTAGTGATGAGCGGCAGGGGCAATATTCGAATTCGCGATATTTCGCGAATATTTGGGCGAATATTTGCCATATATTCGAGAATTCGTGAATTCATGATCTCCAGTCATTATTTTCTTGATTGCGAAAATTCGCATAAAATTAGCATTTACATTTTCGCATAAAAATTCGCATGAACTGGTATTTTCCCAAAAATCGAATATTCGCAATTACAAATATATTTTGCGATATTCGAAATATTCGCGAATTCTTGAAGTGCCGATATTCGCAATTAAAATTCGCAATTCGAATATTCGTGATCAACACTATTAATGAGTATTTGCTGGAAGGCGGTAAATAGGGTTGAGCGAACCCAAACTGTAAAGTTTGGGTTCATACCGAACTTTACGATTTTTTTACATTTCAGTAAAAGTTTGGGTTCGAGTTCAGTGTTCGGCAATTTAATGGCGCGTGTTAAAAATCTGCAGGGCAGCCAATCAACAAGTGTTTAACTCGTGTGCCCTTAGAAGCCATCACAGCCATACCTACTAATGGAATGGTTGTGATTGGCCAGTGCAGCATGTGTCCCAGCCTCTATATAATCTGGAGTCACGTAGCGGGGCGCACGTCACATCAGCTTTTACTAGAGTAAGGGGAGGATGCTGCAGCTGTGAGGGAGAGATTAGGAAACAATTCCGATCCTCTTGGTGTTAAATCTGCAAACTATAGCGATTATTTTTGTGGGTGCCATGCTACATTTCTGTACCCCTGAGAAATAAGCTTTAATTGGTCTGTTTGTTAGGTTCAGTGGTGCAGTTATATGTTCTAAAGTCCTTTTGTCGTAAATTAGTAGCAAGAGAAAAATATATTTGCCATTCAGCGGTGAAGTTATATGTTCTAAAGCCCCTTTTTTGCGTGTATTAGTGGCACAAAAAAATATTTGCCATTGTGTGTGAAGTAAGAAAATTAAAGCCCTTTTTTGGCATGTATTACCATTTTGTCCCAAGTGACATCAGACACCTCTAACCAAGAGTCGGTGGGTTTGTCAGACACAACCCATAGTTGGCATGGCCCAGGAGCAAGCCCTGTGCCCTCACCTTTCCTCAATTGCCTCTGTCCTTTTCTATTCCCTCAGCTAGAGAAGTATTATATGCTGTGGGCTCAATCCCACTATACAGCGAGGACGAGCTACTAGAGGACAGTCAGCATCTACTGGCCAGCCAACATGTGCAAGAGACATCCGCCGCTTACTCCGCGAGGTGGGCAAGTAGTGATGAGGAGAGTTTTGTGGGAGCTGGTGTTGTGAGCGGTGAGGCTCATGACCCAGACGGTTGAGGAGGATATCAGTGACGTGCAGATAGTACTCGATGAAGATGATGTATTTGATCACACTTGAGAGCAAGGTAAATTAGAGGCTTCATTATTATCGGGAGAAAAGGGTGGCAGCTTGCCCCAGAGGCAGCGGCGGGGCCAGCAAGTCGCTGGGAGTAAGCAGGGTGGCAGCAGTGGGAGGTCTGGAGCCAAATGTGCCTGGGGTAGACCACCCACTTCCAGGAGCCTACCTGCCCAGAAAGTAGTAATGCACTGGTTCAGGAAAGCAGCGGCGGTAGCAGTCAGTCAGTCTGTAGTGTTTGGGGTAAAATCACTTACTCGGCGGTGTGGCAGTTCTTTGTTAAGCCACAGGAGGAGGTGAACATGGCCATATTTAGATTCTGTGGGCAGAAGGTGAAGCATGGCCAAGGTGCCAATGTTGACACCACGACCCTGCGTCAACATTAGTGTTGAGTGCGAATATTCAAATAACAAATTGTAATTGCGAATATTGGCACTTTGAGAATTTGCGAATATTTAGAATATAGCGCTATATATTCGTAATGACGAATATTGGTCATTTTTTCTCCATCTGAACACATGATTCCTCCCTGCTTCTTGCTTCTGGGCCAATGACGTCATTGGCTCAACAGCAAGAAGCAGGGTGGAATCATGTGTTCACTTCAGAGGAAAAAAAATGACGAATATTCTAAAAAACGAATATATAGCACTATATTGAATGTAGTGCTATATTTCGTTTTTTTAAATATTCATCATTTTCTTTCCATCTGAAGTCATGATTCCTCCCTGCTTAAGTTGCTTGTGGGCCAATGACTCATTGGCCCACAAACAAGAAGGTGCTGGCATACTTGGACAGTACCCTGCCACCCCACATGGAAGATTAGCTGGACTACTGGGCAGCCAAACTGGATTTGTGGCCACAACTAGCAGAGTTTGCCCTGGAAATGCTGTCTTGCCCAGCCAGTAGTGTGACATCAGAGCGGGTGTTTAGTGTGGCGAGAGATCTCGCCAAGGAGATCTCGCCTGTCCACCCAAAATGTGGAGAGACTGACCTTTGTCAAGATCAATCAGGCATGGATCAGCCAGGATTTCCAACCACCAATTCCTGATGCATCAGACAAGATCATGCATAGTGCCACTAGTGATGAGCAGCAGGGGCTATATTCCAATTTGCGATATTTCATGAATATTTGGGCAAATTGCCAATTATTTTCTTGATTGCGAAAAATCGGCACTAATGGTGCAAATACTGAATACATGAAACTTCACATTTTTGCAGGTCTGCATGTACTGTATGTATGGACAGCAGAACCTATCACACTACCTAACACACTGCACTGCAACATCTACACAATATCAGAATATAACCTACACTGATTATCTCTCACTAACTATCTGTATTATATATATAAGCTATCTAACTATCTATCTAATGTAGTGTGGAAAGCACAGAGCACAGCAATGACACTGCTGTCTCTCTCAGAACTTTAAAAAACTCTAGAAAATGGCTGCTGGGTAGGTTATTATATAGTAAGAGGTAAGCAACTTTCCTATTGGTTGCTAGGGATGCTGCTAAGCTCAGACAAAGACATTGCAGCCTTCTCATTTTCCCACAAGCAAGAAGAAAGGTTACTGATAAAAAAAAAAAATATTGGAAATTACGACTATATATCACTGTATTCTAAATATTTGCAAATTTTTAAAGTGCCGATATATTCGAATATTCATGCCCAACATTAGGTGCCACACCAACACTTTGACAAAAGAGACCGGTTTCTTCTGGCTACCTGCCTCAGCTACTCTTCTGATGCTGCAATCCGCCTGATGCCACACATCTGATGCCAAGTGCTCCTTCTTTCACCCACCATCTTTAGCTGGTACCCGTATTGCCATCCACCTCCCCACTCTGTCACCGGGACACTCTGTGGTCTCCTTATGCTGCTGCCACCTCCTCACTATGTCACCTTGCCACACTGTGGTCTCCTGATGCTGCTGCAACCTCCCCACTCTACCACCGGGTCACTGTGTAGATTCCTAATGCTGCCTCCATACTATGTCATCTTGCCACTCTGTGGTCTCCTGATGCTGCTACCCCTTCCACACTATGTCACCTTGCCACTTTGTGGTCTCCTGATGCTGCTGCTGCCACCTCCACACTCTGTCATTGTGCCATCCTGTGGCCTCTTCCTGATGCTGCCGCCACCTCCAGACTCTGTCATTGGGTCAATCTGTGGTCTCCTCATACTGCTTCTACCTTACGACTCTGTTATAGGGCCACTCTGTGGACTTCTCATGCTGTTCTCACCCTCCCAACTACATGACTGTGCCACTATTGATGCCAAGTGCTCCTTCTTTCACCCACCATCTTTAGCTGGTACACGTATTGCCATCCACCGACCCACTCTGTCACTGGGACACTTTGTGGTCTCTTGATGCTTCTGCCACCTCCTCACTATGTCACCTTGCCAGACTGTGGTCTCCTGATGCTGCTGCTACCACCTCCTCCACAAAAGTGGCTTGACCTGGGGAATTTATGCTTCCATCTGCTGAAAAGCTTTATGGAGATGAAGATGTCATTTTTCAGCACTACCTGGCACCTGCTCACAGTGCCAAAACCACTGGTAAATGGTTTACTGACCATGGCATTACTGTGCTCAATTGGCCTGCCAACTCTCCTGACCTGAACCCCATAGAGAATCTGTGGGATATTGGGAAGAGAAAGTTGAGAGACGCAAGACCCAACACTCTGGATGAGCTTAAGGCCGCCATCGAAGCATCCTGGGCCTCCATAACACCTCAGCAGTGCCACAGGCTGATTGCCTCAGAAAATATTGAACTTTATCACAATATGCTATTTTTTTTAGAAGGACCTGTACACTGCTGCAAAAAACCTTATCTTGACTTTTTCAATGAAGTTTTTTGTTTTAAGTATCAATTTAAAGTTACTGCAAC
The DNA here is from genome assembly GCF_014858855.1 of Bufo gargarizans. Classification (NCBI taxonomy): domain Eukaryota; kingdom Metazoa; phylum Chordata; class Amphibia; order Anura; family Bufonidae; genus Bufo; species Bufo gargarizans. The sequence continues at coordinate 69,068,565 of NC_058090.1, read as the reverse complement.
AGTGTATTTTCCATGTTAAATGTCAAGTTAATGTTTGCTTCATACACACCCTAAAGAATGGTGTTTAAAATTTCTTTCACTAAGGCCTCATGCACACGACCGTGGTGTGTTTTGCGGTCCGCAAATCGCAGATCCGCAAAACACAGACGGCGTCCGTGCGCATTCCGCTATTTGAGGAATGGCACGAACAGCCTTTAATATAAATGCCTATTCTCATCTGCAAAGCGCTGACAAGAATAGGCCATGTTATATTTTTTAAGTGGGGCCACGGAATGGAGCAACGGATGCGGACAGCACACGGAGTGCTTTCCGCATCTTTTGTGGCCCTGTTGAAGTGAATGTGTCCGCATCCGAGCCTCCAAAACGACCGTTCAGATGCGGACCAAAACAACAGCCGTGTGCATGAGGCCTAACTTAAATTATATTTAACATTTGAACAAACTTTGTTTTAATCAATAGCACAGTGTATTGTACAAGAGGAATAACACTATTTCTGGTCACTATATGACTTGTACATACATTTTTAGCAATTTTCACCTGTGCATGCTGAATGTATAGTTCCCAGATCTGGTGGGTAGAGACTAGTTATCATCCACTGCACACAGAAAGTAAAGGAGAATCTGCTTCATAACTTTCTCTTACTCAGTTTTGGTTTGTCATTTCCTGTGTGACATAAATAATGTTGTAGCTGTATTCTTGGGGTCAGTATAGTAAGACCAATACTATATTTTGTACATTTTATATTCATGTTTTGACAAGCAAACCAATTCATAACGTGGTTCTTTGCTATGATCTTTGGAAAATTATGGCCAGCAGATGAATCCGCTCGTAGCGCCATTTTACTGCATGTCAGTGGTAAAAATCACTAGGGAGGGTGAAGAAGGGTGCTCATGTGACCCTGAGAGGAAGTAGGGGGGGAGCATGTCCTGATTGGTTCATCCAGGCTGTCTGTCAGCGTGGGAGCCAATCAGTGCTGCAGCAGACAGGGAGTTGGCCTAGCAAACAAGCAGAACATCTGTAAGGGACTCTGCGGTTTTGGTTCACTTGCGGGCAGATACGGTGGGGCGTCCGTATGGGCGCCGGAGGGGAGGGCCGCGGGGATCTCTGAGGCAGAATTGCCGGGCTGATGGCAATACGTCGCGTCCGGTCCTGCCTCCAGTGTCTCCTGCGGGTTCCGTTCCGGCGTCCATGCTGGCACAATCCCGTGCCGAGTCTGTTGGGCGTCCACGTGCACGCCCAAGGGGTTATTCGCAAATGAATGCGCAGCCGAGTGTGCGTGCATCTTATGCGCTACATTGGCCACTGGCAGGTAAAGCATCTGTGCACAAATTCAAAGTTGATTAGGGATTTGCTGCACAGTAATGAGAAAAGGGTGGCATCATCGCATGACCTACAAGGTTCTGACAAGCAGCACTCTGTGATTGGCCAGCAGGTGTTTAAAAGGTGATCTCCCTGGCTGACCAGTGCTCACTGTTGTCTCTACAACCTGGGAGTATGCTGGTTCAGAGTCACTAAGTTTGTTCCATGCATGAACTCTGTGTGTCTCCATTTAGTGAATGCCTCTGGAAACCTCGTCTCTGCTCTACAGTTGCACCGTGTGTGGCCTCGGATCGGACCTTGGATACTTCACAGTCTCATCCTTAGGTATTCGGTTTCACAGACTATTCTGTATGAACTTTAGCCTGGTCTGGCTTTTCTCTGACGTTTTCCCACAGAGGTTATTATTTGGACTACGTTATTTCTGTATGATTTCTGGCTTGGACTTTACTGCTGTGTTTTACCATTCGAGGGGGGATGAAAAAAAAAGAAATTCATAAACAATCAATGAAAAGAGATATTAGTCCTAGGAGACTAGAGGGTGCTATACACCAATCTTCAGGCCAATTGTAGCCACTTTGGTTCTACCTGTATCGATTTGGGACTGATCTAAAGTTTTTGAAAATTTCGGTGAACCTGAAGTGGACCAAATCTTGACAGGTTCACTCATTTCTTCATTTTACTACTTTTGGACAAGGAAACAGTTTTTTTGAAAAAAAATAAAATAAAATAATAATAATAATATATATATATGTGTATATATATTATAGCCAAATAACGGAACAGCACCTCAAGAGACAATCGCAGGTGCAAGCTACCAGGCAACAATGTAGCAACCAAATAAAGTAGCAACACACTGCTAAATGCACTAAGAATTGGTGAATGTGTGAACAGGGCATATTATTGATCAAAAATATGTATATTTGTTTGCTACATTGTTGCCTGGTAGCTTGCACCTGCGTTTGTCTCTGGAGGTGCTGTTCCTGTTATTTGGCTATATGTATATTATAGAGGACCAGGCATCCTCTTGGGAACTTAGCACTTCCTGCCCATCCCCCACACCTGGGTGCTTTTAATCAGAGTAACAATGGAACTGGACACAACATGTTACAGTAGGTCCCATCTAAAAAGAAGCTAACTTGACGTCTGGTAGATGGGCCCGACATATTTTTGATCAATAATCTGCGCTAAGAGCTTCTTCACTGCTTAATAGTAAGTATTGGCGTCATGTATTTGACCGTGTTCACACATTCACCTGTTCACCCATTCTTAGTGCATATATATATATATATATATATATATATATATATAAATATATAGATACGCAGTATCTCACAAAACTGAGTACACCCCTCAAATTTTTTGCAAATATTTTATTATATCTTTTCATTGGGCAACCCTGAAGATATGACACTTTGATACAATATAAATTAGTCTGTGTACAGCTTGTGTAGTACAGTGTAAATTTGGTGTTTCCTCAAAGTAACTCAGCACACAACCATTAATGTCTAAACCACTGGCAACAAAAGTGAGTACACCCCTAAGTTAAAATGGCCAAATTATACCGAATGTGTCAATATTTTGTGTGGCCACCATTAGGTTGCCACTGGAATCCTCTTCCACTCCTCAATGACAACATCACTGAGCTGGAGGATGTTAGAGACCTTGCGCTCCTCTACCTCCCGTTTGAGGATGCAACACAGGTTTTAGGTCTGGAGACACGCTTGGCCAGTCCAGCACCTTTACCCTCAGTTTCTTTAGCAAGGCAGTGGTCATTTTAGAGTTGTATCTGGGGTTGTTATCATGTTGGTTATACTGCCCTGCAGCCCAGTTTCTGAAGGGAGGGGATCATGCACTGCTTCAGTATGTCGCAGTACATATTGGCATTCATGGTTCCTTCAATGAACTGTAGCTCCCCACAGCCAGCAGCACTCATGCAGCCCTAGACCATGACAATACCACCACCATACTTGCCTGTAGGCAAGACACACTTGTCTTTGTACTTCTCATCTGATTGCTGTCACACACGCTTGACACCATCAGAACCAAAGAGGTTTATCTTGGTCTTATCAGACCACAGTACATGGTTCCAGTAATATCCTTGTCCTTAGTGCATGTCTTCAGCAAACTGTTTGTGGGCTTTCTTGTGCACCATCTTTAGAAGAGTCTTCCTTCTGGGATGACAGCCATGCAGACCAATTTGATGTAGTGTGCGGCCTATGGTTTGAGCACTAACAAGCTGAACCCCCACCCCTTTAGCCTCTGCAGCAATGCTGGACAATCTCTGGATAGGACGCTGAGCACGTGCATTAAACTTCTTTGGTCGACCAGGAGTGAAACCTGTCTTGTTAAGCTGCTGTATGGTTTGGCCACTGTGCTGCAGCTCAGTTTCAGGGTGTTGGAAATCTTCTTATAGCCTATGCCATCTGTTAGTGGCGCAACAATTCTATTTTTTCAGATCCTTAGAGAGTTCTTTGCCATGAGGTACAATGTTGAACTTCTAGTGACCAGTATGAGAGAGCATGAGAGCGATAACACCAAATTTAACACACCTGCTCCCCAATCACACCTGAGACCTTGTAACACTAACGAGTCATATGACATATTGAGCACAATTTGGCCATTTTCATTTAGGGGTGTACTCACTTTTGTTGCCAGCTTTTTAGACATTAATGGTTGTGTGTTGAGTTATTTTGAGAGCACACCAAATTTAAACTGTTGTACAAGCTGTACACTGACTACTTTACATTGCATCAAAGCGTCACATCTCCAGTTTTGTCCCATGAAAAAATATTATATAATATTTACAAAAATGTGAGGGATGTACTCACTTTTTTGAAATACTGTATACAGGTGAAACCCGAAAAATTTCAAGCCTTTATTTGTTATAATTTGGATGATTATGGCTTACAGCTTATGAAACCCCAAAGTCTCAATTTCAAGGTACCCTTTGCTCAGGGGGTATGGATTCATTAGCTGAATAGAGTGTGACACTTTGAGCCTAGAATATTGAACCTTTTCACAAAATTCCAATTTTAAGCTGCATTAATACAACTTTAATTTGCATTACTGAAATAAATGGACTTTTGCACGATATTCTAATTTTTCGTGTTTCACCTATATACACAATTTGTTTTTGTGTTGCCATATTTTGAGAGCCATAACTAATGGAGGTGTTTAACAGCTGTGTGTGTGTGTGTGTGCATGTGTGTGTGCTTATGTGGAGTGAGCTGTATTTTTGTATTAGTAACACATTGACCTTTGAAAACTTTTTATAATGTATTTATTTATTTTTTGGAGGCAAGGAGACAAAAAATAATAATTCTGGCAATGTGGGGTTTTGACAGCATTAGGCCTCATGCACACAACCGTTTTTTTTAAGGTCCGCAAAAACGGGGTCCGTAGGTCCGTGATCCGTGACCGTTTTTTCATCCGTGGGTCTTCCTTGTTTTTTGGAGGATCCACGGACATGAAAAATGAAAAAAAAATCTAAGTCAAGTTTGCCATTGAAATGATAGGAAAAAACGGACACGGATCACGGACACGGATCATGGACACGGATGACAATCTTGTATGCATCCGTGATTTTTCACGGACCCATTGACTTGAATGGGTCCGTGAACCGTTGGCCGTGAAAAAATAGGACAGGTCATATTTTTTTCACGGCCAGGAAACACGGATCACGGATGCGGCTGTCAAACGGTGCATTTTCCGATTTTTCCACGGACCCATTGAAAGTCAATTTCAATGGGTCCAATTTCAGTTTTTAGATATTTTATTATATTTTTTACATTTTCTTTGGCCCACCAGGGGCTAGACTATGAAATGGTCTGATATCTTATAATATTGCATTATTGCAGTGTTTTGTGCCAGCCAGCATCACGCTGACAGGCAACCTGTTAGACTCTGCCTCTATAGTAAGCGTACAAAGATGGCAGACCTTGGGGTTCATTAGGTGACGAGGACACCAACAGCAGCGACATCCCTCTGTGAAAGCTTTTGAAAACACAGCTCTAATGTTTGCCCGCTGTGGCATACATTTACATTGCATCTTGGCAAAGGGTTAAGATCTTTAAGATGGTAATTTTGAGTTTTCAAGCATTATGAAAATAATCTGAAAAGACAAAAGCATGGTTCTATGCCTTTTTTTTTCAAACTATGAAGTCTCAAAATTAAAGCTAAGAATGAAAACTAATGAGGTTTAGACTAAATCTTATGTATCACTTATGAAATCCTGGAACTAAAGCTTCAGATAAGATCTTGGAAGGAAATAGCATACTACATGTCTGAAGGTAAAACAGGAATTTAATTAAAATGAAGAACAAATCTTGATGCTGGTTGTGATAGATATACTTCAAGATTGTCATACTCTATTAATAAAAACCTTTGGTAATGCCCAAGTAATCTAGATTATAAACAATGTTTTGCGTGCAGTCTCATTTTGCCCAGCCCTGGCTACTAAGAGGAAATACACTTTTCTATTCCATACCCCAGCTGGACATCAATAACCTTAAGGCTGGTTTCACACATAGGGGAGATTTAATAATCAAAATGAGATAGAATTCTAAAAACTGGTTTACATGCATTGAACCACATTTATTCTTTGTTTTAAAAACCTATTTTGCCTCATCTGTTTTGACTTGCATACAAAAAAACTGGTGTACCTGCTTTGGAACACATTCATTGTTTCAGACACTTTCAGGTACTTTTTATAACATGTTCAAAAAGGGAGTGTGGCTTAGCAAAACAGGAGTGAGTGGTTCAAATGTGGTACCGTGTGACAGAAAAGATGCCAACGTTTTCAATATGGCAATATTGTGAAACTAATCTGATCAATTTCTATGAGGAGGTAAGTTCTAGACTGGAGCTGGGTGAGTTAATCCATGTCATATGCAGATGTTCCATTCTGAATCAATCTCAGCGAGTCGGTGTAGTGCATTATTTCTTTATGAAAGACAACAAAAGCCATTGAAAGAGTGTATTTAACACACAATTGTTATGCAGAAAGTGCATCAAGAGATCAAATAAGAATGGATACATTAGTATCTTGACTTCTCCAAAGCATTTGATACTGTCCCACATAGAAGGTTAGTACATACAATGTGAATGCTTGGACTGGGGGAAAATGTGTGTATGTGGGTAAAGGTGGCTTTAGATGAGCCAGCCAATGGAACAGCCAATTTTCGGGAAGGAAGCATTCCTTTCCAACAGTTGGCTGCTCGCTCAGTGAAGGCGACTGCCGCATTTACATGCAGTGATCTCCTCTAAAGTATGAGGATGAGGGATCGCTATAGTGATCCCCGATCCCCATACAGATTCATTGTTTGTGGGCAGCAGGTCACTGTTTAGACAGCATGATCTGCTGTCCCGGAATGATGATTGGAGTGCCTGCACAAACGACAGGACCAGCCGATGCTTGTTCATCGGGTGATCAGATGCACATTTAGATGGTCAGATTATCAGGAACAGTTGTTCACAATAATCTGGCCTATCATTGGTACATGTAAATCCACCTTTAGTAACTGATTCTGTGATAGAAAACAGAGGGTGGTTATTAATAGTACACATTCAAATTTTTGTCAGTCACCAGTGGGGTACCACAGGGGTCAGTATTGGGCCCTATTCTCTTCAATATATTTGTGAATGATCTTGTGGTGAAGAAGAATCCTAGAGTGTAAGGCTGCACAGTAAAATATAAATTTTTGCAGAACACACTAAACTGTCTTGCCACTTTGCAAATCACTTTGGTGGATCCAGCATCGGTTTACATGTAAGCCAGCTTTCTAGCTGGCTACATTTAGATCATTTTCTATGCCTAAAACAGGCACAGAAAATGATGAATAAGACGTCCACATGATGTCCCCTTTTTATATATGGCTTGAGTGGGGAAAAGTCGCAGATTGCGGTGCAACTAACTGAAATCTGCGCCAGAAATACGCCTAATATAGGCAAATTTCTAAATAATAAATTACCCCCTTAGATCTTATATACATAAACATTGATAAAGTTTACACTTTATCTTAAAATATGTAGGATGTTTCTCTAACAGTACTCTTTAAACTCTGCAGTAATAGTGATTAATAGTGAACAATTAGAACATATATTTCTGACAGATAAAAAAGATTTTTTTTCTGCCAGAAAATACTTTTTTGATTAGATAAATTACTTTTTTGCATTAGTTTTACTAAACAAACCAGTTTAGCAAGCTAGTATTGCAAACTGGGCTCCTGCATAAGGGTGCACATTTTAGAGGGCAGCACTGAAATAGGTGCAGTATTTTTCCTGGCTTTGTAGATCTGTATTTTTAATCTTGGTCCTGGTACCACACGCTATAAGCCTGAATTTATTCTATGTGCATAGTTCTGGTGCTGTATTTATGTTATGACTTCGGTTCTATTGCTGTATTTATATACTCAGCTTGTTCTACGACTGTGTTTATATACTATTGTACTCTCTCAGGGGGTCGCAATCACATACGTCTCATCAGACAGCAGATTTAATATCCAAAATGGTAATTTATTTTGGCACCAGCATACACAAAACAGCAAAACAAACACATGCCCGTCTGGGCTCTAACTAATACAAAATACTTTTCCCTAACTCACCTCCAGTCACAGCTTATAGGCAGGTTCTCAGGCTCCAAGTCTTAGCAGGTCTGCTCATCAGACACAAGTCCAGACAGGGAAGAGATCAGGCTTCCTCAGCCATCTACGGTCCAGCAGCCTCCAGGCTGTGACCACACCAGCACCTTTGGGTGGAGATGGTCCAGAAATCCTCCCGACCGTGCGACCCTCTTTCTGTAGGCGTCGCTGGGACCCCCAAAGTTCAGGATTTACAAAGCCTCATGGCCCCTCAGCCCTCCTAGCTGAAACCACACAGAGCCTCTGTAGGCCTTTGTTTCCAAGTTTTCTCTCTTCTCTGTCTGACACACAGAGGGTTGGTTTTATGCCACCTTGATTACAGCAGGCCTCACCTGTGACGACCTCAGGTTATGGGACAGACATGCCCTGAAATAGGGGTGGACTGGGAAGGTCCCACTAGCATACCTACCTTCCCAGTCCAAACAAAATCCAGCCCTAGTACTTAACAAGCAAAATAGCTTTAGCAACTATGTTTACTGAAGTCAACGCTATCTTTCTGGGTTTTTACTTATCTCACCCAGTTGAGGAACCTGGGTGAGATATACACCCCTTCCAGGACTTTTGCTGCGTTTTAGACAAAAAAAAAAAGAGAAGGCGCTCATAGGGTGAGTATGTAAAGTGCTGTTTTCCCTTGATTAGGGGAGGTAATATGCTCACCTGTCAGAGTTGCACCAAATTGGGTGCAACTACAATGAAGAATGAATAATAGTGGGGATTGGTTGGTGCCGCCGGTCTTGTCCAAACACCCTTCGGTCAGGGCCAAACCGCCGATCGGGTAAGTGTGAGAGCTGTAGGTTTGCTGGACCAAGGAAGTCCAAGAATAACGGACAGAGTAAAGGGCGCAGAACCACAACCAATGGTCAGAAAGATTTTGATTTAATCAGACAACGCGTTTCGGGGGGCATGATCCCTTTATCAAGTCTACAGAAAAAAAAATATAAATAATATCAAAATTACAAAGTGACGTCTATAAAAATAAAAAATGGAAATAGAGAGTATATCCAGAGTTGAACCTGATTGCGTAGGAGTATATATACACACATACACATAAATAAAATAATAAATACATAAATATACACATACATATAATATATTATATTATAGGAAGACTTAATACTCATAATAGATAAAAAATGAAAAAGCAATTGATAAAATGCAATGGTAGCTAAAAATTCATTATATGTATCTTTAACATTAACATTAATTTATGCCTGTCACTAGCTTTATATTAGGATCGTTATAGTTGAGTGTAACGGAAATATAGCAATCGGTAAATAGTTTGACCATGTATTTAAGTAATTAATTGATAGAAATAAAAGTAAAAATGAGGAATTAAAAATAATAGTGAAAATTACTTGTGACAGTCCATAGAATAAATACATGATAAAATGAACACACTAAAATGTACACATAATGAATATATGTATATAAATAAATAAATCAGTAGAAGGCCCATCAGTATAAGATATAGAGAGGTGTGTCGCTTCCCACTTCTACAGACCAATTCGGTGTGCATAGGTACCAGACTAATGTGAGGACTTTTGCTGTACACTAGAGTTGAGCGAACACCTGGATGTTCGGGTTCGAGAAGTTCGGCCGAACATCCCGGAAATGTTCGGGTTCGGGATCCGAACCCGATCCGAACTTCGTCCCGAACCCGAACCCCATTGAAGTCAATGGGGACCCGAACTTTTCGGCACTAAAAAGGCTGTAAAACAGCCCAGGAAAGAGCTAGAGGGCTGCAAAAGGCAGCAACATGTAGGTAAATCCCCTGCAAACAAATGTGGATAGGGAAATGAATTAAAATAAAAATTAAATAAATAAAAATTAACCAAAATCAATTGGAGAGAGGTTCCATAGCAGAGAATCTGGCTTCCCGTCACCCACCACTGGAACAGTCCATTCTCAGATATTTAGGCCCCGGCACCCAGGCAGAGGAGAGAGGTCCCGTAACAGAGAATCTGTCTTCATGTCAGCAGAGAATTAGTCTGCATGTCATAGCAGAGAATGAGGCTTCACGTCAGCCACCACTGCAACAGTCCATTGGCATATATTTAGGCCCAGCACCCAGGCAGAGGAGGGAGGTCCCGTAACAGAGAATCTGTCTTCATGTCAGCAGAGAATTAGTCTGCATGTCATAGCAGAGAATGAGGCTTCACGTCAGCCACCACTGCAACAGTCCATTGGCATATATTTAGGCCCAGCACACACACAGGCAGAGGAGAGAGGTCCCGTAACAGAGAATCTGGCTTCATGTCAGCAGAGAATCAGTCTGCATGTCATAGCAGAGAATGAGGCTTCACGTCAGCCACCACTGCAACAGTCCATTGGCATATATTTAGGCCCAGCACACACACAGGCAGAGGAGAGAGGTCCCGTAACAGAGAATCTGGCTTCATGTCAGCAGAGAATCAGTCTGCATGTCATAGCAGAGAATGAGGCTTCACGTCAGCCACCACTGCAACAGTCCATTGGCATATATTTAGGCCCAGCACACACACAGGCAGAGGAGAGAGGTCCCGTAACAGAGGATCTGGCTTCATGTCAGCAGAGAATCAGTCTGCATGTCATAGCAGAGAATGAGGCTTCACGTCACCCACCACTGCAACAGTCCATTGGCATATATTTAGGCCTAGCACACAGGCAGAGCAGAGAGGTCCCGTAACAGACAATCTGGCTTCATGACAGCAGAGAATCAGTCTGCATGTCATAGCAGAGAATGAGGCTTCACGTCACCCACCACTGCAACAGTCCATTGGCATATATTTAGGCCTAGCACACAGGCAGAGCAGAGAGGTCCCGTAACAGACAATCTGGCTTCATGTCAGCAGAGAATCAGTCTGCATGTCATAGCAGAGAATCAGGCTTCACGTCAGCCACCACTGCAACAGTCCATTGTCATAAATTTAGGCCCAGCACCCAGGCAGAGGAGAGAGGTCCCGTAACAGACAATCTGGCTTCATGTCAGCAGAGAATTAGTCTGCATGTCATAGCAGAGAATCAGGCTTCATGTCAGCCACCACTGCAACAGTCCATTGGCATATATTTAGGCCTAGCACACAGGCAGAGGAGAGGTTCATTCAACTTTGGGTAGCCTCGCAATATAATGGTAAAATGAAAATAAAAATAGGATTGAATGAGGAAGTGCCCTGGAGTCCAATAATATATGGTTATGGGGAGGTAGTTAATGTCTAATCTGGACAAGGGACGGACAGGTCCTGTGGGATCCATGCCTGGTTCATTTTTATGAACGTCAGCTTGTCCACATTGGCTGTAGACAGGCGGCTGCGTTTGTCTGTAATGACGCCCCCTGCCGTGCTGAATACACGTTCAGACAAAACGCTGGCTGCCGGGCAGGCCAGCACCTCCAAGGCATAAAAGGCTAGCTCTGGCCACGTGGACAATTTAGAGACCCAGAAGTTGAATGGGGCCGAACCATCAGTCAGTACGTGGAGGGGTGTGCACACGTACTGTTCCACCATGTTAGTGAAATGTTGCCTCCTGCTAACACGTTGCGTATCAGGTGGTGGTGCAGTTAGCTGTGGCGTGTTGACAAAAGTTTTCCACATCTCTGCCATGCTAACCCTGCCCTCAGAGGAGCTGGCCGTGACACAGCTGCCTTGGCGACCTCTTGCTCCTCCTCTGCCTTGGCCTTGGGCTTCCACTTGTTCCCCTGTGACATTTGGGAATGCTCTCAGTAGCGCGTCTACCAACGTGCGCTTGTACTCGCGCATCTTCCTATCACGCTCCAGTGCAGGAAGTAAGGTGGGCACATTGTCTTTGTAGCGTGGATCCAGCAGGGTGGCAACCCAGTAGTCCGCACAGGTTAAAATGTGGGCAACTCTGCTGTCGTTGCGCAGGCACTGCAGCATGTAGTCGCTCATGTGTGCCAGGCTGCCCAGGGGTAAGGACAAGCTGTCCTCTGTGGGAGGCGTATCGTCATCGTCCTGCCTTTCCCCCCAGCCACGCACCAGTGATGGACCCGAGCTGCGTTGGGTGCCACCCCGCTGTGACCATGCTTCATCCTCATCCTCCTCCACCTCCTCCTCATCCTCGTCCTCCTCGTCCTCCAGTAGTGGGCCCTGGCTAGCCACATTTGTACCTGGCCTCTGCTGTTGCCAAAAACCTCCCTCTGAGTCACTTCGAAGAGACTGGCCTGAAAGTGCTAAAAATGACCCCTCTTCCTCCTCCTCCTCCTCCTCCTCCTGGGCCACCTCCTCTTCCATCATCGCCCTAAGTGTTTTCTCAAGGAGACATAGAAGTGGTATTGTAACGCTGATAACGGTGTCATCGCCACTGGCCATGTTGGTGGAGTACTCGAAACAGCGCAACAGGGCACACAGGTCTCGCATGGAGGCCCAGTCATTGGTGGTGAAGTGGTGCTGTTCTGTAGTGCGACTGACCCGTGCGTGCTGCAGCTGAAACTCCACTATGGCCTGCTGCTGCTCGCACAGTCTGTCCAGCATGTGCAAGGTGGAGTTCCACCTGGTGGGCACGTCGCATATGAGGCGGTGAGCGGGAAGGCCGAAGTTACGCTGTAGCGCAGACAGGCGAGCAGCAGCAGGATGTGAACGCCGGAAGCGCGAACAGACGGCCCGCACTTTATGCAGCAGCTCTGACATGTCGGGGTAGTTGTGAATGAACTTCTGCACCACCAAATTCAGCACATGCGCCAAGCAAGGGATGTGCGTCAAATTGGCTAGTCCCAGAGCTGCAACGAGATTTCGCCCATTATCACACACCACCAGGCCGGGCTTGAGGCTCACCGGCAGCAACCACTCGTCGGTCTGTTGTTCAATACCCCGCCACAACTCCTGTGCGGTGTGGGGCCTGTCCCCCAAACATATGAGTTTCAGAATGGCCTGCTGACGTTTACCCCGGGCTGTGCTGAAGTTGGTGGTGAAGGTGTGTGGCTGACTGGATGAGCAGGTGGAAGAAGAGGAGGAGGAAGCCGAGAAGGAGGAGGTGGCAACAGGAGGCAAAGAATGTTGCCCTGCGATCCTTGGCGGCGGAAGGACGTGCGCCAAACAGCTCTCCGCCTGGGGCCCAGCTGCCACTACATTTACCCAGTGTGCAGTTAGGGAGATATAGCGTCCCTGGCCGTGCTTACTGGTCCACGTATCTGTGGTTAGGTGGACCTTGCTACAGATGGCGTTGCGCAGTGCACACTTGATTTTATCGGATACTTGGTTGTGCAGGGAAGGCACGGCTCTCTTGGAGAAGTAGTGCCGGCTGGGAACAACATACTGTGGGACAGCAAGCGACATGAGCTGTTTGAAGCTGTCTGTGTCCACCAGCCTAAATGACAGCATTTCATAGGCCAGTAGTTTAGAAATGCTGGCATTCAGGGCCAGGGATCGAGGGTGGCTAGGTGGGAATTTACGCTTTCTATCAAATGTTTGTGAGATGGAGAGCTGAACGCTGGCGTGTGACATGGTTGAGACGCTTGGTGACGGAGGTGGTGGTGGTGGTGTTGGTGGTACATCCCCTGTTTGCTGGGCGGCAGGTGCCAACGTTCCTCCAGAGGCGGAGGAAGAGGCCGAGGCGGCAGCAGCAGAATAGGCCGAGGCGGCAGCAGCAGAAGAGGTAGCAGGGGGAGCCTGAGTGACTTCCTTGGTTTTAAGGTGTTTACTCCACTGCAGTTCATGCTTTGCATGCAGGTGCCTGGTCATGCAGGTTGTGCTCAGGTTCAGAACGTTAATGCCTCGCTTCAGGCTCTGATGGCACAGCGTGCAAACCACTCGGGTCTTGTCGTCAGCACATTGTTTGAAGAAGTGCCATGCCAGGGAACTCCTTGAAGCTGCCTTTGGGGTGCTCGGTCCCAGATGGCGGCGGTCAGTAGCAGGCGGAGTCTCTTGGCGGCGGGTGTTCTGCTTTTGCCCACTGCTCCCTCTTTTGCTACGCTGTTGGCTCGGTCTCACCACTGCCTCTTCCTCCGAACTGTGAAAGTCAGTGGCACGACCTTCATTCCATGTGGGGTCTAGGACCTCATCGTCCCCTGCATCGTCTTCCACCCAGTCTTGATCCCTGACCTCCTGTTCAGTCTGCACACTGCAGAAAGACGCAGCAGTTGGCACCTGTGTTTCGTCATCATCAGAGACATGCTGAGGTGGTATTCCCATGTCCTCATCATCAGGAAACATAAGTGGTTGTGCGTCAGTGCATTCTATGTATTTCACCGCTGGGGAAGGGCTAGGTGGATGCCCTTGGGAAACCCTGCCAGCGGAGTCTTCAAACAGCATAAGAGACTGCTGCATAACTTGAGGCTGAGACAGTTTCCCTGGTATGCATGGGGGTGATGTGACAGACTGATGGGGTTGGTTTTCAGGCGCCATCTGTGCGCTTTCTGCAGAAGACTGGGTGGGAGATAATGTGAACGTGCTGGATCCACTGTCGGCCACCCAATTGACTAATGCCTGTACCTGCTCAGGCCTTACCATCCTTAGAACGGCATTGGGCCCCACCATATATCGCTGTAAATTCTGGCGGCTACTGGGACCTGAGGTAGTTGGTACACTAGGACGTGTGGATGTGGCAGAACGGCCACGTCCTCTCCCAGCACCAGAGGGTCCACTAACACCACCACGACCATGTCCACGTCCGCGTCCCTTACTAGATGTTTTTCTCATTGTTATGGTTCACCACAACAACAAATATATTATTTGGCCCAATGTATTGTATTCAAATTCAGCGGGATATAAATTTGAGGCCTAGTATTTAGGCGCTGGGTGACCGGTATGGATTTAGTGACAGAATTAGACTTGGAAATGCACAGAAGCGTGTGTGTGTGAAGTTATTCTGAATGACCCAATGTGCACCTTGAATATTATATACCCTTTTAGGGATAGATTTCAAATAGCTCTGATATAGCAGAAACCACTAAATTATGAAATTGCTAAATTGGGAATTGTATTTCAACCCAGAACAAAAAATGTGCTTTGACGGACACTAAATAACTTTCCCAGCCACAACAGGACAGCGTTAACGAGAGATTTAGCAGGATATAAATTTGAGGCCTAGTATTTAGGCGCTGGGTGACAGGTATGGGTTTAGTGACAGAATTAGACTTAGAAATACACAGTAGCGGGTGTGTGTGAAGTTATTCTGAATGACCCAATGTGCACCTTGAATATTATATACCCTTTTAGGGATAGATTTCAAATAGCTCTGATATAGCAGAAACCACTAAATTATGAAATTGCTAAATTGGGAATTGTATTTCAACCCAGAACAAAAAATGTGCTTTGACGGACACTAAATAACTTTCCCAGCCACAACAGGACAGCGTTAACGAGAGATTTAGCAGGATATAAATTTGAGGCCTAGTATTTAGGCGCTGGGTGACAGGTATGGGTTTAGTGACAGAATTAGACTTAGAAATACACAGTAGCGGGTGTGTGTGAAGTTATTCTGAATGACCCAATGTGCACCTTGAATATTATATACCCTTTTAGGGATAGATTTCAAATAGCTCTGATATAGCAGAAACCACTAAATTATGAAATTGCTAAATTGGGAATTGTATTTCAACCCAGAACAAAAAATGTGCTTTGACGGACACTAAATAACTTTCCCAGCCACAACAGGACAGCGTTAACGAGAGATTTAGCAGGATATAAATTTGAGGCCTAGTATTTAGGCGCTGGGTGACAGGTATGGGTTTAGTGACAGAATTAGACTTAGAAATACACAGTAGCGGGTGTGTGTGAAGTTATTCTGAATGACCCAATGTGCACCTTGAATATTATATACCCTTTTAGGGATAGATTTCAAATAGCTCTGATATAGCAGAAACCACTAAATTATGAAATTGCTAAATTGGGAATTGTATTTCAACCCAGAACAAAAAATGTGCTTTGACGGACACTAAATAACTTTCCCAGCCACAACAGGACAGCGTTAACGAGAGATTTAGCAGGATATAAATTTGAGGCCTAGTATTTAGGCGCTGGGTGACAGGTATGGGTTTAGTGACAGAATTAGACTTAGAAATACACAGTAGCGGGTGTGTGTGAAGTTATTCTGAATGACCCAATGTGCACCTTGAATATTATATACCCTTTTAGGGATAGATTTCAAATAGCTCTGATATAGCAGAAACCACTAAATTATGAAATTGCTAAATTGGGAATTGTATTTCAACCCAGAACAAAAAATGTGCTTTGACGGACACTAAATAACTTTCCCAGCCACAACAGGACAGCGTTAACGAGAGATTTAGCAGGATATAAATTTGAGGCCTAGTATTTAGGCGCTGGGTGACAGGTATGGGTTTAGTGACAGAATTAGACTTAGAAATACACAGTAGCGGGTGTGTGTGAAGTTATTCTGAATGACCCAATGTGCACCTTGAATATTATATACCCTTTTAGGGATAGATTTCAAATAGCTCTGATATAGCAGAAACCACTAAATTATGAAATTGCTAAATTGGGAATTGTATTTCAACCCAGAACAAAAAATGTGCTTTGACGGACACTAAATAACTTTCCCAGCCACAACAGGACAGCGTTAACGAGAGATTTAGCAGGATATAAATTTGAGGCCTAGTATTTAGGCGCTGGGTGACAGGTATGGGTTTAGTGACAGAATTAGACTTAGAAATACACAGTAGCGGGTGTGTGTGAAGTTATTCTGAATGTCCCAATGTGCACCTTGAATATTATATACCCTTTTAGGGATAGATTTCAAATAGCTCTGATATAGCAGAAACCACTAAATTATGAAATTGCTAAATTGGGAATTGTATTTCAACCCAGAACAAGAAATGTGCTTGAACGGACACTAAATAACTCGCCCAGCTACAGCACTAAGGACAGATTTAGCTGGATATAAATTTGAGGCCTAGTATTTAGGCGCTGGGTGACAGGTATGGGTTTAGTGACAGAATTAGACTTGGAAATGCACAGTAGCGGGTGTGTGAAGTTATTCTGAATGTCCCTATGTGCACCTTCAATATGATCTACCCTTTTAGGGATAGATTTCAAATAGCTCTGATATAGCAGAAACCACTAAATTATGAAATTGCTAAATTGGGAATTGTATTTCAACCCAGAACAAGAAATGTGCTTGAACGGACACTAAATAACTCGCCCAGCTACAGCACTAAGGACAGATTTAGCTGGATATAAATTTGAGGCCTAGTATTTAGGCGCTGGGTGACAGGTATGGGTTTAGTGACAGAATTAGACTTGGAAATGCACAGTAGCGGGTGTGTGAAGTTATTCTGAATGTCCCTATGTGCACCTTCAATATGATCTACCCTTTTAGGGATAGATTTCAAATAGCTCTGATATAGCAGAAACCACTAAATTATGAAATTGCTAAATTGGGAATTGTATTTCAACCCAGAACAAGAAATGTGCTTGAACGGACACTAAATAACTCGCCCAGCTACAGCACTAACGACAGATTTAGCTGGATATGAATTTGAGGCCTAGTATTTAGGCGCTGGGTGACAGGTATGGGTTTAGTGACAGAATTAGACTTGGAAATGCACAGTAGCGGGTGTGTGAAGTTATTCTGAATGTCCCTATGTGCACCTTGAATATTATATACCCTTTTAGGGATAGATTTCAAATAGCTCTGATACAGCAGAAACCACTAAATTTTTAAATTGCTAAATTGGGAATTGTATTTCAACCCAGAACAAAAAATGTGCTTTGACGGACACTAAATAACTTTCCCAGCCACAACAGGACAGCGGTAACGAGAGATTTAGCGGGATATAAATTTGAGGCCTAGTATTTAGGCGCTGGGTGACCGGTATGGATTTAGTGACAGAATTAGACTGGGATATGGCCAAAAAATAACCACACTATTGCTGGTTAAATGCACTTGGTGATGGGCGCAGCTTGCCCCTGATGTAGTATATGGCCAAAAAATGAACAGACTATTGCTGGTTAAATGCACTTGGTGTCACAGCTTGACCAACCACACTACTGAGGGTTAAATGCACTTGGTGACGGGCGCAGCTTGCCCCTGATGTAGTATATGGCCAAAAAATGAACAGACTATTGCTGGTTAAATGCACTTGGTGACGGGCGCAGCTTGCCCCTGATTTAGTATATGGCCAAAAAATGAACAGACTATTGCTGGTTAAATGCACTTGGTGTGATAGCTTGACCAACCACACTACTGAGGGTTAAATGCACTTGGTGACGGGCGCAGCTTGCCCCTGATGTAGTATATGGCCAAAAAATAAACAGACTATTGCTGGTTAAATGCACTTGGTGTGACAGCTTCACCCTGATGTAGGCTTTAGCCAAAAAACAAACGCACCATTGAGGGTTAAATGCACTTGGTGACAGGCGCAGCTTGCCCCTGATGTAGTATATGGCCAAAAAATAAATAGACTATTGCTGGTTAAATGCACTTGGTGTGACAGCTTCACCCTGATGTAGGCTTTAGCCAAAAAACAACCACACCATTGAGGGTTAAATGCACTTGGTCGCAGCTTGTGCTGGCGCACCACAAGACACAAAATGGCCGCCGATCACCCCAGAAAAATGTGACTGACAAACGGTCTGGGCAGCCTAAAAACAGTGAGCAATTGAGGATCAGCAGCTCAATGATCCACAGCTGCAGATCGATCAGTTAATCAAGTCCTTTGGAGGAGTTAATCTGCCTAATCTCGCCCTACTGTCGCAGCCGCAACCTCTCCCTACGCTAATCAGAGCAGAGTGACGGGCGGCGCTATGTGACTCCAGCTTAAATAGAGGCTGGGTCACATGGTGCTCTGGCCAATCACAGCCATGCCAATAGTAGGCATGGCTGTGATGGCCTCTTGGGGCAAGTAGTATGACGCTTGTTGATTGGCTGCTTTGCAGCCTTTCAAAAAGCGCCAAGAAAGCGTCACAAAAGCGCGAAGAAAGCGACGAACACCGAACCCGAACCCAGACTTTTACGAAAATGTCCGGGTTCGGGTCCGTGTCACGGACACCCCAAAATTCGGTACGAACCCGAACTATACAGTTCGAGTTCGCTCATCCCTACTGTACACATCACCACAAGATATTATACTTATGTAGTGATCTTGGTTCCGGCCTTGCATTAATGTGTTGAACTTGGATCTGATACCATACAGTGTATCTATATGCTTAACAGTAAACTTGTATTTATGTGGTAAAAAAGGCCATGAGCTTTTATTTGCACATGGTACATCTCCACCCCCCCCCCCCCCTTCTCGCAGTATGTAATGTAACTGAATGCACTGTCTGTGCCTATGATCATGTACATATGGGTCTATAAGTAAAAAATAAATGAGTGTTATATAGTGGATGTTGGTGGGGAGTACCTTGGCATGCTGTATTACGCGGGCTTGTGAATAAGTGGAGTTTAAAGAACCAAAGTGTAAGACAAGGAACAAGTAACTAAGGTTTGATAGATTTTCCTTGTGTGTTGTTGGCTTGATTCTAGCTAGTCCTCCAACTACAGCAGACAGGATCTAATTCTAACTCATATTTACTGTTTTCCTTCTTTACTGTTCATCTCCATTTAAATGTGTGCTCCATGGACAATGCAACTAAGTGTGCGTCCTGTGCAATGTATGCGTGCCTTGAAGAGCCATTCGAGGGTGAATACAATTGCACTAGATGCAAGCATGTTGCATATTTAGAAGCCCAGATCTTGGATCTAAATAAGCAGCTTGAAATACTTAGGGGCATTGCAAAACTGGAGAGAGGCTTAGACCTCACTGTGCAGGCACTGACTGGGGTCAGTAAAATGGAGGTGGGAGGAAGAGGGCAAGGTCAGGACTATCAGGTCAGAAGTTGGATTAATGTAGGAAGAAGGGGTAGAGGGAAAATTACCAGGGAGGCTAGTCCTGAGCTGGAACTCCCTAGTAGATATTCCTGTTTGGCTGATGTTATGGATAAAAACCCAGAACCAGCAACACTGCAGTAGGGTGTTTCTTCTAGCAACCAGGAGAATGCCCCCTGCAGGAAGGATGGGAAAAGGAGTGTAACGAAGGCTACACAGATGCTAGTGGTATGGGACTCTATTATTAGGAGGACAGACAGGGTCATCTGTCTTCCTGGTGCTCGGGTTTGGCATATTGTGTATCGGATTGATAGATTACTGGGTGGGGCTGGGGAAGACCCGGCGGTCATGGTACACATTGGTACCAATGACAAAGTCAGGGGGAGATGGAAGGTCCTTAAAAATAATTTTAAGGAACTAGGAGAGAAGTTCAAGTCCAGGACATCCAAGGTAGTGTTTTCAGAAATACTACCAGTGCCAGAGAGACAACAGAAGCTTAGGGAGTTAAATGGCTCAGAAGCTGGTGCTGGAAGGAGGGGTTTGGGTTCATGGAGAAATGAGTTGACTTCTCTGTTGGTTACAGGCTCTGCAGTAGGGATTGGCTGCACCTTAATGGTGAGGGTGCAACTGCCCTGGGGGGAAAAAAGGTTAGATGGCTGGAGGAGCTTTTAGACTAGGATCTGGGGGGAGGGTGGGGAGTTCATACTAATAAGGGGGTAGATAGTGTAGATAGAAAGTGGGATATAGGAGGGGACAGTGGGGATTTAGTGGGGGCTGGGGTTAGTGAGGAAGAAAGGGAGAAGACTGGGCAGAACTATACACTAAATAAAAATAGAACTGCTGGTAACAATAACCTGTTACATACAAACATCAACCAAGGTAACCCAAAAATCCCAGATATTCACTTTACAGGTAATAGCAATTTAAAATGTATTTTCACAAATGCCAGAAGTTTAGCTAGAAAAATGGGGGAGTTGGAGGCTATGGTACTAGAAGAGCACATATATGTAGTTGCTGTGGCTGAGACATGGTTGGATTATTCGTATAACTGGGCTGTAAATATTGAGGGTTTTACACTATAAAGGAAAGAGAGGGTCAATGGAAAAGGTGGTGGAGTGTGCCTGTATGTCAAGAGTGATCTGAAAACAAGTGTGAAAGAGGCAATTGTGGGTGAGGATGGTGAGGATGTGGACACCTTATGAGTGAAAGTTCAAAGGGATATAAACACTATAAAAATAATACTTGGTGTAATCTATAGACCCCCCCAACATCACAGAGGAGATAAAAGCGCAACTGTATAACCAAATACAGCAGGCTACACAGGCTGGGACAGTGGTCATAATGGGAGATTTTAACTTCCCAGACATTGACTGGGGTCATGATTCTGCCTCAATCGCAAAGTGGAGAAAATTCCTCATCTTGCTGCAGGACCACTTTATGGGCCAGTTTGTAGAAGCTCCCACTAGGGGCAATCTCTGTTGGATCTGGTAGTTTCTAATGATGCAGTGCTTGTTGGGAATGTTACTGTTCGAGAAACACTAGGTAATAATGACCACAATATAATTATATTACCCTTAAACTATAAGAATCAAACTCTGTCAGGTAGAGCAAAGAGAAAAAGGCTAATTTCCCTTGGTTGAGGGCAGCATTTCAGAGCATAGACTGGGAGCAGCTACTGTCACATAATAATACTGTGGATAAATTGCACTAAAAAATGTATTCCTTTAGGTAACAAGTATAAATGGCTTAAATTCCCCCCTCCCCCCCCCCCACTGCTTACAGCTACTGTAAAAATGGCAATAAAAGACAAAAAAAGCTGTAGCATTTGAAGATTACAAAGGGCTTAATAAAATCTGTAAAAAGGAAATAAAATTTGCAAAAATACAAAATGATCAGCAGATGGCAAAAGAGAGCAAAACAAATCCCCCCAAAAAATGTTAATATAGAAATGCTAAAAAACCAAGGTCTGAGCAGGTAGGTTCCTTAAATAATGGTAAATGGGGGTAGTCACTGAAGATAAGGAAAAGGAAGAGTTACTAAATGAGTTTTTTTTAGCTCTGTATATACAAAAGAAGAGAAAGGAGCTGATATGTATGGTGCTGGGGCTGTTAGTAGATCCAGTAATATACTCAATTGGCTAACTGTAGTTATGCTCCAAGATAAGTTAAATAAGGTAAATGTGAACAAGGCTCTGGGTCCAGATGGATTACACCCAAGAGTGCTTAAAGAGCTCAGTTCAGTCATTGCTGTGCCCCTGTTTTTAATTTTTAAAGATTCTCTAGGTACTAGTACAGTGCCAAGTGATTGGTGCAAGGCAAATGTGGTGCCCATAGTCAACAAAGGATCTAGATCCTTCACAGGTAATTATAGACCAGTTAATCTTGAGAAGCGACGTCTAAGGGGGGACATGATTAACCTATACAAATATATCAAGAAAAACTGTGAAAACTGTTCCATGTAAAATGCCCTCAAAAGACAAGGGGCACTGCCTACGACTGGAGAAGAAAAGGTCTCCAGAAGCCTCAAAGCTTCTTTACTGTAAGAACTGTGAATCTGTGGAATAGACTTCCTCAGGATGTGGTCACAGCAGGGACAGTTTTAAAAAGGGTTTAGATGAATTCTTAAAAGTAAACAACATTAATGCTTATGAAAACGTGTAGAAATCTGAGTCTCACTTCCTTCTGGGATTTGTGTCCCAACCTATCCCTTGGTTGAACTTGATGGACTTATGTCTTTTTTCAACCGTATCAACTATGTAATTATGTTATGTACATAGATTGTATTATGTCTATAATATGGTGCATGCTGCACTGAAAATTCTTCTTGGTATACTCTGAGGAAGCGTATGAGGTTACTCTGTCCTTCAGTATCTGGTGGAGGAGGGCCTCACATCAGTTAGGATCCCAAATAAATGCACTGCTCCATACTCTTCACAACCTTAATATGTCCAGGGATAAATTTAAGGTTATGCAAATGAGAAGGAAAAAAAATGTCATCAGTACATATTCAATGGTAAAACAATGGATAACACTGTCTTGGAAAAGGACTTATTGAACGGTAACCTGAACTGTAGCAGCCAGTGCAAGGCAAATAAGATCACGGGATGCATCAAACGGGGCCTTAATGCACTTAGTTATACTACATAACAAATTACTAATCATTGGTACACAAAAAAGACAAAATAGAGCTTGAGTGGGTTCACAGACTAAATTAATAACTGGATTGGGTGGACTACAGTAACCAGAAAGATTATCAAAATTAAGATTATTTAGTTTAGGGGTGATTAAATAACTATGAATAAAGATATCAAAGGTCAATGATAGAGATCTCTTCCATCATCCCGTGATCTATTTACAGGTAGTACTGTAACGGTAACAAGGAGGAAAGTTTCCAAACCAACATAGAAGACGATTCTTTACTGTAAGAGCAGTGAGACTAATGTGATGTGCAGAAGAGGTTGTGAAGTGAATTTATGAAAAGAGTTCAAGAGGGACCTGGATGCTTTTCTTGCGCTTAATAATATTACAAGTTATAGTTTCTAGATTTCTGGAGAAAAGACATTCTTCAGGGACTTATTTTAATTGAAAGATTTTTTAAGGGTGGGTTCACACTAGCGTTAGGGATTCCGTTATGACTTTCCGGTATAACATAGTTGTGGTCAGGGCGACGGTCCCTGGATGAAGGAGCTAGCGCCGACCTCTGGCTGGTGAATGCCGGAAGCCTGTAACGAGGATAGGCCTAAAAGGGGGCCTATCCTAAAGGAAGAGCTAATAAAGGGGAAGGGAGGGAGAGGTACCTGGCTGCACGTCCCGTCCCTTGCACTCCTAGGAATATATAGCAAGGGGGCGGGGCCTATGCCCCTCCCACAAATACAGGCTGCACGGCAGCCTTATCTACTTATAATGGAAAATAATGGAATCCATAAGACGGAAGGACGGATCCGTTCTTCTGCCCATAGACTTGTATTATGATGGAATGAAAAACGGAAGCCTTTAAAAAGCATTCTGTTTGATCTCCGTCCTAATAGAAGTCTATGGGAATCAAAACGGATCCGTCTGGGTCCTGTTATGCAAGACAGGAAAACAAAGTCCTGTCTACAGGACTTTGTTTTCAGTATTGCATAACAGGACCGAGACGGATTTGTTATGCTTTCCCATAGACTTCTATTAGGATGGAAAGCAAACGGAATGCCTTTTAAAGGCTTCCGTTTTGCATTCTGTCTGGGCATTCCTTTACTTTCTGTTATAACCATGTTATAACGGAAAGCCATAACGGAATCCCTAACGCTAGTGTGAACCCACCCAAATTAAAAGGAACCTGTCATGTGGATATTTGATTATAATCTAATTAATTATATACAATCATTAACTACTAAAAAGTACCTTAGATGTATTCACTTACTGGTGTGACAGATGGTTACCTCATAATTTACACACAAAGATGCCACATGATGCATGCTAATGAGCTGATTTGAGTCCAGCGTGATGTCATTCAGTCTAGCGTTTTTTTTTAATTCAGAGATATTGCCACTCCCCTGCCCACCTGCTGCTGATTCATATGGAAAATAACTGTCAATCAGCAGCAGGTAGGCGGGGAGAGTCAGGAACTTATGAATATTCATGACTCATCATTATCAGCTGGAGCTTTTCAATACAAGATGTTGGCAGATTGACTGGGTCGATTAAAGAAAGTGACCCAGTATTTTGCTAAGAGAATCAGTCACTTTTTTATGTTGCCCTTAGTTAGGATACCATAAAACTGATGACAGGTTCCCTTTAAGATGTTTTGTTTTAGCCTTACAAACTATGATACTGTGTATTGCTTTACTCTGGCCCCTTAAATTCAAGCTTCAAAGGTGTCCTATATACTATATGGCCTTGAAACACAGGAAACAACAAAATGGTGATATTGTATTGTGAAAGTAAAGCATTTAATTAGAAGCAATTTATTGAAGCTAAAGCCAACAACAGTGGTGGGTATAACCCCCACAAAAATTTCAATGTCTCAATAACTTGTTATGTGACCTTGAGCATCAATCACAGCTTGACAACGACATATCATGCTGTTCACAAGTTGACTTAATGTCTGCGGAGGCATGACATCCCATTCTTCTGGAAAGGCAGCCCTCAGGTCACTGAGGTTCTGAAGTACAGAGTTATAAGCCTCTACACAGCGACTCAGCTGATCTCATAGGTTTTTAACAAAGTACATTTTTATTGATTTTCAATTTAAGGATATACATTTATTTTATAAACGTTGACAATTGTAATATTATTTTATATGTTGATAATAGTTTTGAGAGCCTGATATTTTATTTGTTGAGTCAAGTCAGTTATACTAATAAAAATTGATACCCAAACAGTAGAACTAAAGCTCCATCTCATAGTAAGAAAAAATCTTTATTAAATACATATAATCACATATAAGTATAAAAACAGCAGTGAACAGGCATATTTCACATGGGTATAGTACCATCTAGACATGATCTTGAATAGTTGTTCTCTATGATTAGTACATATTGTAGCTTTTTTTAACAGGATCATTGCTTTATTCCATTTGTTCAACTGAATATTTTTGTTTAGTTCGATTTCTTATTTTTTGTGGTAATGTAAAGATTCCTGCGTCAAATCGTTATTTATTAATTTGTAAATTGGTTTGAAGTTGGTTGTCATCTGGCGGCTATTGGATTGGTTTAGTAGAACCGATAGGTGCTGGGGGAGGCAAACCTCGACATTAGGGTACTTTCCCCAAATATCTTTCAGAGATTTGTAGGTGAACCATTTACTTAGTAGAAAGGTTAAAGCTGTTCAAAAGTCCAATAATCTATTTTCTTTGACCATTTTACTCAATGTTGTCATATCCTTTGATTTCCATTCATCTATATTTTTGAGAGTTGCGAAGTGTTTAAGTGGTTCTACTTCAAAAGCTTGTTTAACCATATTTGGTAAACTGTTAGTATTTGAGATTTGTGTACTTCATGCTTCTAAGGATGCTTTCACTGTGGGTACACATGATTTACATAAATTCGAAAATTTGAGTTCAAAATGAGCTGCGGCCAGTTTGTGAGTAGTAGGATATTGGATTCTATTTGCACCTACGTTTTTTGTACGTTTTTGGCTTTCAACCAATCTAAAGATTGTTGTATAAGGTTTGTTTTGTAATATGCCTCAATATTTGGAAATTAGATGCCCCAGTTTTGTGACATTTTAGTAAGGATTTGAGACAAAGTTTGAAAAAGTTTCCAAACCAACTCCATTCTTGAGTTAATAATATATCTATTTATTTTTGTAGATCATTTAATAGTTTGGGGAAATTTTCTTTTATTAGTGTTTGTTTGTTTGATGTCAACTCTACTCCCAAAAAGGTGATAGTTTTGAGGTTCCAAATGAAATTATACTCATTTTGTATTGTAGTCAAAATGCTCTTATCAAATTTGATGCCTAATATGAGTGATTTATTTAGATTTACTTTATGATATGATATTTGGCCAAATTGTTTTAATTCTTTTTGGACTTCCCTAATGGATTTCAATGGGTTAGTTAACGTTAGTATCATGTCATCTGCAAATAGGTTAATTTTGTGGGATTTCTCGGAAAAATGTATGTCTTTAATTTTTCCATTATTTCTAATATGTGCAGCTAGTGGTTCAATGGCATGTATGAACAATGAAGGGGACAAAGGGCATCCTTGTCTTGTTCCATTACTGATGAGAAACTCTTTAGAAAATATACCATTGCATTGTACTCTGGCAGAAGGTTTTGAGTATAATGCGAAGATGGCTTTAATCATTGACCCTGGGATATTATAGTTTAGAAGGGCTGCTTTTGCAAAGTCCCAGTGAATCCTGTCAAATGCCTTCTCTGCGTCCAGGGAAAGTAGCAGAGAAGGCATTTTTATTTTTATTTTGGCCCAGCACGCCAGGTTTATGACCTTCCTGGAACCATCATATAGTTGTCTTTTTTTGTAAATCCCACTTGGTCTAAATGTACCAACATCGGAAACACATCTTGTAGTCTATAGGCAAGTATTTTTGCGTATAGTTTGACGTCCAAATTTAATAATGAAATTGGTCGAAAATTACTTGGGCATGTTGGGTCTTTTCCTGGTTTGGGAAGTGTAATTATGTTAGCAGCTAACATTTCTGGGGGAAACTCGCCTTCATCTTTTTCTTTGTTAAAGGTTTTCATTAGATGGGGGACTAAAATGTCACTAAAGAGTTTATTTAAGAAGGGGGTCTCTAGGGATGCTTTTATTTCAGTTATTTAGGGAGCTGACTTTCAATTATATATTGGGAAAATTGTTCTTGGGCAGGTTGGATCGCCGTGTCGTCTTTTTTTTAAGTTATATCATTTCTCATAGTAACCTGCAATGGTTTTGGCAATATCTATTGGATTTGTT
The DNA here is from genome assembly GCF_014858855.1 of Bufo gargarizans. Taxonomy (NCBI): domain Eukaryota; kingdom Metazoa; phylum Chordata; class Amphibia; order Anura; family Bufonidae; genus Bufo; species Bufo gargarizans. The sequence continues at coordinate 69,041,449 of NC_058090.1, read as the reverse complement.
ATTTTCTCTTTTGTTATTTTGTTTATCAAATGATTTATTCTATGCTGAGTTCTGATACTTTTGGTCTGTCTAGCCATGAGTTTGGTGGGTTTGTTTTTATGTGATTTTTTAACATTATTTCATGTAGTTTTAGTCTAGTGACTGTAAGAGACTCTAATGTTGCATAATTGCAGTTTTTGGAGGGTGTCTGTGATTTCTTTTTTATGTTTTCTATCAAACCTGGAAGTCTTTTGGACTATAATACCCCTAGAGAAAGATTTATGAGCTCTCCATAGCATAATATAATCTTCAATTGAGTTAGTATTAAACTTAAAGAACTTAAAGAAGTTTTTCCGAATTGTATTTTGTGTGTCTGAGTTAGATAGTATGAAAATGTTGTTTTTGCATGTTGAGACATTGCAAGGGTAGGCTTAAGATTTGATCTCCATCATTATAGGAGCATGATCTGACCATGTGATATTGTTTATTTTACATGAGATGATGTCACTTATAGAGCTAGCTTTCGTTAGGAACATATCAATTCTAGCGTATGAATTATGTCTTTGTGACAAATGCGTGTAGTCTCTTTCCGAGGCATTTTTGCATCTCCATATATCATAAAGGGTGTTGTCTTGGAGCCATTTGGTTATGATGGTTCTGTTTTTGTTTTTTCCACCACTTGAGTCCAATTGGGAGTCATGGATGGAGTTTAGGTCTCTGCCTATCAGGAGGGTATCTTTTTGTATTGTGTTTATTTTCCTAATTAGTTTGTTTAAGAATCTCTGTTGTCTGGTGTTGGGAGCATAAACATTTACTAACGTATAAAGAATGCTGATTATTTTGCAGGTCATTATTAGAAATCTGCCTACTGGGCTTTGTATTTTGTCTATGAGCTGGAAGGTGAAGGAGTCTTTAATGGCTATAGCCACTCCTGCTTTTTTAGCGTTTGTGTTGGCATAAAAGACTTTTGAGTAACCTATTATTTTTATCTGGGGGTTGTTATTTTCTTTAAAGTGTGTCTCTTGATAAAAAGAAGCTACATCTGGTTTGAATCTTTGAATATCATGTTTTAGAAAGGATCTTTTTGGGGGACTGTTTATTCCTCGTACATTGTAACTTAACAATGATAGAGACATTCCGCCTTCCCGTCCCCCTATTCAAGAGGCAGGAGAGCGGGATATCTCAAGTGTGTGTGTAAGGATCTTACCCAGTCAGAATTAGCCTGTTGGACACTTACAGTTCCTGGGAGTGGTTGTTTACTTCTGCCCCACCTTGCTATAGATGCACTGTTGCTCAGGATGGAGTTTAGATTTTTGAATGTCAGTTACTGTTGTGCCTGTATAAGAAAATCTATGACTGGATACACAATAAGATACAGCAGGTTGGTAATCACTGTCAAGGACTGGCCAAATACACAATGACAAGTAGAATAACTAAACAACGGAAAAAGAATAAGGAAATTTGTTACTAAGATAATTTAAACGTGTTTAAACCTCTAGCCTTTACAATACTAATCTGTAATAAAGGACAGAAAAAAAAACTAGGGTAGCAATTGCTACACAATTAGGGGTAAATAACAACAAAGAGAAAAATATATAACAGTGAAAGCTCTTTGGCTAATACTGCTATCTTGAGAAATATTGTTATCTATTTGTCTTAACATGAGAAAGTTTCTTGTCAGCGTTGATTCTCCCGGCGTGGTTGTTCCCTTTTTAAGCCTCTTTCAATCGGGTGGTCCACTTCTTCTGGCATAATGTCCCACTTACATAGTAATTCTAAGCCCTGTTCAATTGCAGTGATTACTTTAGTAGATCTTACATCTGGAATTAGCAGTTTGACTGGAAAGCCCAATCTATAGGGGATGTTATGTCTGCAGAGCCTGTTAGTTACAGTCTGAAATTTCTCTCTATTTTGTATGGTGTATTGAGAGAGGTCTGTGTGTATTCTATTTCCTTATATTCTGCAGGCAATGATTTGATCTTTCTAAACTCTTGGATGAATTGTTCTTTGACACTGAAAAAATGGATTCTTGCTATAGTATCCCGTGGTATTGTGGGATCTAATCCTCTTGGTCTTGGTAGGCGATGTGCTCTATGAATTTCTAGATCATGGGAAGGACAGTCTATGAGAACGGTCGCTATGAGTTTTTGTTGTTATGCTGTGAGCTCTGCTTGAGTGACGCTTTCTGGTATCCCTCTGAATTTTAGATTATTCCTTCTGTTCCAATCCTCCAAATCTGCTAGTTTCAATTGATGCCTTTCTATTTCATCTGAGTTGGCATTTGTAGCATCAGCGATTTTGTTATGTGATTTGCATATTTCTTCCATCTTGTTTTCTATATGAGTTACCCTGTGTTCAACTTTTTCTAATTCAGTATTAGTTGCTGTTAGGGCATGGCTAATGGTGTTGAGCAAATATTCGAATAGCGAATATTTATCACGAATATCATAACTTCGAGAATTTGCGAAGATGTAGAATATGTGACACTATATTCGTTAAAACGAATATTTGTTTCCTTTGAAGCTAAATAAAATCATAGAAAGATAATCACTTAGGCCAAATGCATTTTGAAGAACGCACATATTATAAATTTTGTCTTTCAGAAAATTTAAATGAATAAAAACCTCCCAATTTCTATTTTTCCCGTCAGTGTTTGTGCGAATAATTACAATTTAATAAGCCCATTAATCGCATCGCACCTGACAACTGTTGTTGGGATGGTAATCGAATTTGTCGAAGATAGCGCTATATTCGACAATTACGAATATGGCACTATAGTCTCCATATCTGTAAATTCTAACTATCGAAGTTCCTTCAACATCTTCTTCTTGAATATTGTACTGCATTACTCAAATGCCTTTTCCAACTAGAATCAAGCGCATAATTAAAATTTTTCGCATATTTTAAAATTGAAGCATCCTAATTTGTTTTCCATATGTAAGAATTTTAAAGTATGAGATATTAAAAATGTTATCCTTAAGTATGCACTTAAATATAATTGCATAATGGCAATCCCAATCCGTATTTTTAGAATATAGTGCTATATTCGTAATTTATGAATATAGCACTATATTCTAAATATTCGTCATTTCAGCAAAGTCAAGCATTGCTATGCTTATTGCTTAAAGCTTGTGTGCGATCCGATCTACTCGCATATTGTAAAGATGGTTTTTCGCAAAGTCTAAGTTATGCTCCATGACAAGCAACCGTGCCGAGAATTCACTTGACATGTCAAAAACCATTCAGTATCCGTACTAATTTAATTTTAACACTTTCAATATATTGTATTGTATGTGAAAATTTGCTGCTATTACATTTGCAAAAAATATTTTCGTGAAATGGTTTTCCTGCCTAAACTACTGTTAGCGAGCGGCGAGTATTTCACATATAGAATATATTAAGAGAATAATCGGCACTTAAATATTACCAGACATCCTATCGTGTACTGACTGAAATACCATTCCATGTAGCCTATTTTACAACGGTTCCTATTATGCAAAACAATCCATCATTAAACATTCGCAGAATTCTATTCGTGTAAGGGCGTTAGGCTATTGAGTCTGCTTGGGCGAATAGTGGAATAGAGATGTCGCGAACATAAAATTTTCCGTTCACGAACGGCGAACGTGAATTTTTGCAAATGTTCGCGAACCGCCATTGACCCTTCAATAGCCAGGCGAATTTTAAAACCCACAGGGACTCTTTCTAGCCACAGTAGTGATGGAAAAGTTGTTTCAAGGGGACTAACACTTGGACTGTGGCATGCCGGAGGGGGATCCATGGCAAAACTCCCATGGAAAATTACATAGTTGACGTAGAGTTGGGTTTTAATCCATAAGGGCATAAATCACCTAACAATCCTAAATTTTTTTGAACAACGTGGTTTAAAACATCCAGTGTGTGTATGCGATCAGTTATGATGTTGTATCGATCAGGTAGTGTAAGGGTTACGCCCGCTTCACAGACTTTGACAGACCAAACTCCCCTTTTAATGCACCGCAAACAACTGCAAACAGTCCATTTGCCCAACCGCAAAATCCCCATTTGCACAAGGTTGGATACCAAGCTAGCCATGTCCCGTTGATGTCATTGAAGGTTTCTTCCTCCACCCAGCCACGTACAACACCAAGGGTCCCCGAAAGGTGAATTGAATTGATTTTTCGAATGGGGAGATGGTTAAAAAAACGCTGGCTCCCTCCCCTTTGTTTGCGCCGTGCAATTTACTGTCACACCCGATATGAGTGGTATTTTCTGTAGTACTATTCTCATCAGTTTAATCCCTGTTACGTCCCAAATCTGGGGTCCATTTATTGAATTGATTTTTCGAACGGGGAGATGGTTAAAAAAATGCTGGCTCCCTCCCCTTTGTTTTAATCCACGGTCACTGTGTCTGCGCCGTGCAATTTACTCTCACACCCGATATGAGTGGTATTTTCTGTAGTACTATTCTCATCAGTTTCATCCCTGTTACGTCCCAAATCTGGGGTCCATTTATTGAATTGATTTTTTGAACGGGGAGATGGTTAAAAAAATGCTGGCTCCCTGCCCTTTGTTTTAATCCACGGTCACTGCGTCTGCGCCGTGCAATTTACTCTCACACCCGATATGAGTGGTATTTTCTGTAGTACTATTCTCATCAGTTTAATCCCTGTTACGTCCCAAATCTGGGGTCCATTTATTGAAATGATTTTTCGAACGGGGAGATGGTTAAAAAAATGCTGGCTCCCTCCCCTTTGTTTTAATCCACGGTCACTGCGTCTGCGCCGTGCAATTTACTGTCACACCCGATATGAGTGGTATTTTCCGTAGTTCTCTTCTCATCAGTTTAATCCCTGTTATGTCCCATATCAGGGATTGCCTTTTGTGAAAAAAAAAATTTGCCGGGTACCTTTGACTGCCTTTACAGTGACAGACCAAACTCTGATACACCAAACTGAATTGATTTTAGGAACCGGGAGATGGAAAAAGCAGCTTGGTCGGTCCTCTTACTCCCAAGTTGGGGCACTGCGCGTACATGCAGCAATGTGCTGTGACACCCTGACCCTATATGAGTGGTGTCTTAACTAGTACTATTCCTATCAGTTTAATCCCTGTTACATCCCCTATCCGGGGACGTGTGTCAAATTGATTAACCATTGTCGAATTAACGAACCATTATGACATCCTGAAATAATTTAGTTCTGAGCTTTGTACTTGCTTTGTATTGGAATTGATGGGGATTTTTTTAATTGTCTGCATTATTTCTAATAAACTATTAAGAGACTTTATTATGATTTATTTTATTTTATGTATTTAAAACCCATACAACTTCAAAAAACAAATTATGTTTTTTCTATGAAAAATTATCTAGCCGATCGCTTTTGGTCTGCTCATAATGAAGCAACGGCCTTATCATCTGTGGTGTGGCAACATTGCCAACACACTTATAGAGGTGATGATCGCTTCATTATGATACGCAAGCCCCTTGACCACAACAAGGTAACAGTTTTTGCAGCCACAGTGCAGCACCAGAGGCCAGAAAAATTGGGCATGTACACATGCCTGAAAAATAATGGTACTGTTGCAGCCGCTGTTGTAGCAGCGGCCGGAAAAATTGATGTTTTCCAGGCAGAAAGGTGACTAAAACATTACGCCTTGAACCCTAGTTGGTGGCGGAGAATTCACGAAAGTCATCCGGTATGCAGACATTAAATACAGCAGCGTGGGGACCATTTTGAGGCCAAGGCATGTCATAAGGCCTTTTGTTAGTCAAACGTATCCCCCACTGTCAGTCCCTTCGGGATCCATGCCTCATTCATCTTAATGAAGGTGAGGTAATCAACACTTTTTTGACCGAGGCGACTTCTTTTGTCAGTGACAATGCCTCCTGCTGCACTGAAGGTTCTTTCTGACAGGACACTTGAAGCGGGGCAGGCCAGAAGTTCTATCGCAAACTGGAATAGCTCAGGCCACAGGTCAAGCCTGCACACCCAGTAGTCAAGGGGTTCATTGCTCCTCAGAGTGTCGATATCTGCAGTTAAGGCAAGGTAGTCTGCCACCTGTCGGTCGAGTCGTTCTCTAAGGCTGGATCCCGAAGGTCTGTGGCGATGTGTAGGACTGAAAAAGCTGTGGTGATGTGTAGGACTGAATTCCAACGTGTCGGGCTGTCGCAAATCAAGCGCCTCACTGGCATGTTGTTTCAGCGCTGAATGTCTGAAAAGTGCGCCATGGCCGTGTAGGAACGCCAGAAATGACCTTCCTGGCCTGCTTGAGGATGTTCTGTAAGCCTGGGTACTTAGACACAAAGCATGGTACGATGAGATTCAACACATGTGCCATGCACGGCACATGTGACAACGTGCCCAAATTCAATGCCGCCAACAAATTGCTTCCATTGTCACACACCACTTTGCCGATCTCCAGTTGGTGCGGGGTCAGCCACTGATCCACCTGTTCAGGGTGGACAGGAGTGCTGGTCCGGTGTGGCTCTCTGCTTTCAGGCAAGTCAATCCCAATACAGCGTGACACTGTCGTATCCGGGATGTGGAATAGCCCCTGGGGAGCTGGGGCAATTCAGTTAATGTGCTGCCAGACGCCGCAGCAGAATAGGACTCAGCCGAGGAGGTTATCGAAGAGGATAGAGTAGAGGAGGTGGCAGTAGGCCTGCCTGCAAGTCGTGGCGGTGTCACAAACTCTGCTGCTGAGCCACGCATTCCATGCTTGGTAGCCGTCAGCAGGTTGACCCAATGCGCAGTGTACGTGATATACCTGCCCTGACCGTGCTTTGCAGACCAGGTATCAGTGGTCAGATGGACCCTTGCCCCAACACTGTATGCCAGAGATGCCATGACTTCCTTTTCAATCACTGAGTAAAGGTTTGGGATTACCTTTTTTGAAAAAAAAAAATTGTCCTGGTACCTTCCACTGTGGTGTCCCAATAGCGACAAATTTTTTGAAGGATTCAGACTCCACCAGCTGGTATGGTAAAAGCTGGCGGGCTAAGAGTTCCGTCAAGCGAGCTGTCAGACGCCGGGCAAGGGGGTGACTCTGTGACATTGGCTTCTTACGCTCAAACATTTCCTTTACAGACACCTGACTGTGGGCAGATGAGATGTAACTGCTGAAGGTGAGAGGCGGAGTGGCGGGTGGTTGAGATGGGGCAAGGAGGACAGCAGTGGTTGACGTAGCTGAAGATGCTGGACCAGGAAGAGGATGGTGGCTTTGAGCTTGTGTGCTGCTTCTACTCGTCATTATATGTTGTTCCCATAGGCGTTTGTGATGTGAGATCATGTGCCCTTGCAAAGCAGTTGCTACCTAGGTGGGTGTTGGATTTCCCACGACTCAGTTTCTTTTGGCACAGGTTGCAAATGGCATTGCTGTTATCAGAGGCAGACACACAAAAAAAATGCCACACTGCTGAGCTTTGCAATGACGGCATTCTGGTGGTGGCAACAGCATGCATTGATTGGCGTGCTGTCTGGCTGACCCCGGGTGCCGATACATGCTGTCTGACTGTGCCACTAGCTCCGTGCGACGACACCTCAGCAAAGGAAGCAGCAGCGGGTACAACATTATCATAATCACACTGTACGTCCATGTGTGTAATGCTGCCTGACTGAGACATATCCCTGTTATCTACATCCTCTGTCAATAATGGTTGCGCATCACAAATTTCATCCAACTGATGTGTAAATAACTCCTCTGAGGGATCAAGTGAAGCGGCTGTGGTGGCTGTGGTGGTGGCGGCGGGCGGGAGAGTGGTAACTTGAGAGCAGGTGACCAAAGCTGAGCTGGAGGAGGATGGTGCGTCAAGGTTCTTAGCGGAAGCTGTTTAAGATTGGGCGTCCTGTGTAAGCCAGTCAACTATTTTCTCTGCATTTTTTGGGTTCAGGGTACGTGGCCTCTGAACACTGGGCATTATTCCAGGGCCAGTGGAAACCACAGCACCATGACCATGACGGCCCCTGCGAGGTGGCCTGCCTCTGCCTGTCATTTTTTTTTAGATAAGTGGTACTATGCGTGCAAGGTACTGTGCCACCCTATAAAAGTGGTGGGTAGTGGGCACAGAACAGTCTGTGTGGGCCTGACACACACTGGCTTGCAACTGTGATTATATCACAGAGAATTAATATAAATTAAATTATTTTTATCTGCAAGGTATTGTCTGTGACACCCTGTATGGATGGTGTGCACACAGTACTGTCTGTGACTGAGCCTGCAGCCTCTCACACACAGGCAGGCAACTGCAATGTGTGTATATATATATATATACATATATATATATATATATATTTTTTTTTATATATATATATATATATATATTATTTTTTTTTTTTTTAAAGCAGGGCTTTTTGGGGTGATGTCAGGATGTTGTCCTTACAGCAGATGAGTCTGTGGACACAGAACACTGCCCTAGCTAACGCTTTCCCTATTGAATCAGCAGCAGCTACACTCTCCCTCCTCTGACTAAGAAAGCAGCTTCAGAATGAATCTAAAATGGATGCTGTCCAGGAGGTGGGAGGGTCTGGGAGGGAGGGTCTGCCGCGGCAAACGCGAACAAGCTTTGTTCGCCGTGAACTGTTCGCCGGCGAATAGTTCGGGACATCACTATAGTAGAATATTGTGAATTATTCGTAAAAAGAATATTCAATATTTTTTTTCTTGTATTCCATGTGAAGTGATTGCTAACCCCTCCCTAGTCTTGCTTATAGCCAATGAAAAGGCATTGTCGCAGCTTAGCAACATCCCTAACAACCAATCAGAAAGTAGTCTACCTCTCACTATATAAATCGAGGCACTCCCCGGCATCCATTTTGTGGGGTTGGTTTTTGGAGAGATAGGAGATGGTGGTTGTGTGCTGTGCGTTTTCATTGTTCAAGAAATTCGAATTTAAACTCTCATTTATCTATTTATTGTTAGGTAGTGATTAGGGAATTGCTTTTAGGGTCTGAAATTCTGAATTATTAGATAGGTTAGATTAGTTAGGTAAAAGATACAGTTAGCTGATCTGTGTAGGGCATTAGGGATAGGGAGTTAGGGACTTGAAAATACATATAGATATAGAATAAAAGTTTAGGTTAGTGTTTAGGGCTAGTAATATAAGATTTTAGGCTAGGTAGGGATTTTGAGCAATTTTGTGTCTGTCTGTCCGTCCTTGTTAAAAAGTTCTGTTTTAATATTTTTTTTGAAAAAGGGTTGTTTTTGTGTTTAGCTTAGTTACAGCTGTCTTGTCTTTGCGTCTGATTGTCTGCGTTTTTCATTGTTAGAGGTTTTTATTTAAAAAAACAAACAAAAAAAGGGTTCAGTTGTACTGTATAGGTTAGGTTTATCTGTCTTGTCTTTGCGTCTGATTGTCTGTGTGTTTCTGTGTTTGTCTTAGTTTATTGTTATAAAAAATTTTTTTACATTACAAGTTAATTATTTTTTTTGGACACACATGTCCCTACCCAAATAAAGTTTTCCCCAAATCACCTTTACATTATATTTTTATTTATTTATTAAACTATGAGTGCACCGGGCTGTGCAGGCAGTTGCGGTCGTGCCAATAGAGGAGTCAGTTCCGGTGCTGGACCGCTGCCAGCACGGGGCCGCTCCTCCAGTCATGGACAGGCAGGTGTAGGTGGCAGGGGTGTCCGCCTGATCCGTGACTTTTTTAGTTTAAGCAGTCGTCCAAGGGCCATACGTTCGAAGGATGCAGAGACAGTGATGGCTCTGGTGGCTGACTCGAGTGCCACAGAGTCCTCAGCCCCAGTTTGCAGCAGCAGCAGTAGCAGCAGATCTATGCCTCCTGTAGAAGCAACCCCCACTCCCACAGAATTGTCCCCGCTCATGTTCGAAGACGAGGACACTGAGCTGGACATACACGGGGAGGCTATTCAGGAGGCGGAATTACAGTTCAGCCTTCAAGATGGGCAGGACTTGTTGGAAGGGATGGGGGATAACAAGGAGGAGGAAGGGCTAACGACATTACATATCCCTTTGAGATCCCTTCCAACAGGTGCAGGTGGTTTGAACCACACAACTCCCTCACCTAGTCAGACCCAGGCGTCAGCGAGGGGACAGCGGAGCCCGGTCAGGGGCTCCATGTTAGTTGTTCCCCTCAATCCACCACAGTCTGACATTGCAGATAAGGAGGAGGGTGATGCCGAATGGGCGCCACTTACTTTGTCAAGTGACAGCAGCACTGGAGAAGGTAGGCACACGGTGCGGCAGGTCTCCAGGGAGCCCATTGGCAGCGGCTCTACTGTTGAGAGGAGCAGGCAGCAGCAGCATGCTCCACCCGTGTGCACCGAGCCCCAACAGGCGCAAGCCAGCACCAATCCATCGGACAGGAGGTTGGTCCGGAAGTCGCCTGTTTGGGCTTTCTTCACCCTGGCAACAAATGATTTTACTGTTGCCATTTGTAACCTCTGCCATGCCAGGGTGAGGAGAGGGAGGTCAGTTGCTCGGTTGGGTACCACAGCCCTCAACCAACACATGCGACTGAGCCACTGGCGGGAGTGGGAACAGAGTAAGAGTGGTAGTAGCAGCAGCGCCGCCGGCAGTGTCTAGGGGACAGCAGCTCCTGCCCCTGTACAGTATATTCCCCTCTATATTGCAACTACTGATTCCCACCCCCCAGCTCCCTCTAGTAGAGGTACTGGTACCAGCAGCCATCCCTCTGCAACCAGTGCACCCTTCTCTATCTCCTAATCCTCGGCCGTCCGGCACCAGCCATCAGTTGCTGATGCTTTTGAACGCACCATACCCTACGCCCCAGGGGACCAACGCATGCGTTCACTCAATGGGCTCCTGGCAAGGGTTATTGCCCAACATTTGTTTCCTTACAATCTGGTGGACAGCAACTCATTTAGGCAGATGTTGGAGCAGGCCCAACCCAGATGGCATGTCCCCAGCCGCTATTACTTTGCCAGGACTGGCGTCCCTGCCCTACACCAGCACCTTGTGCAAAATGTATGCCTGTTGCTGGATCATACTGTCAGCGACAGGGTGCATCTCACAATGGATGCTTGGACCAGCAGGCATGGGCAGGGTTGATACCTAAGTTTCACAGCCCATTGGGTTTCCCTCCGAGGCACCGAGGAGGGAACGGCGGCATCTGAGTTTGTGGTGCCGCCCCGGGGTGTCCATGGGAGAAATGCTTCTCTTGCGCAAGCCACTGTCTCCACGGCTGCTGAGTCCCTAAGCAAGCGTCCCCATAGCTATGCAAGTGTGGGGCACGTCCGCTGCCAGGCTGTGCTCCAGCATGTGAGCTTGGGGAAACAGAGACACACTAGACCTGATGTTCTCGCCGCACTACAGGCTCAGGTCCAGAAGTGGCTGACACCCCGAAGGCTCCAGGCAAGTATGGTTGTCTGTGCCAACGGCAGCAACCTACTCGCCGCCCTTCAGGCTAGCAGTCTGACACACGTGCCCTGCATGGCACATGTCCTCAACCCTTTGGTACAGAAATTCCTCCGCACTTACCCAGGGTTGAGTGACATTGTGAAAAGGGTACATTGGATTGCCAGCTACTTCCATCGATCCCCAACCTCCGCCGCATCCCTGTTCAAACTTCAGCGGGACAACAGCCTGCCCCCCCACAGGCTGATTGTGGACAGTGTGACACAGTGGAACTCCACCCTCAACATGCTGGAGAGGTTGTGGGAGCAGCGACGGGCGGTGAAGAAATACCTGCTGGAGCTAGGCACTCCAGGGCCATCACACCCACTCCCATACGTCACTAATGAGGAGTGGGGGCGGATTCAGCAAGTCTGCCACGTGTTGGCCCCATTTGAGCAGGCGACAAAGATTGTCAGCGGGGAGCATGTCGGCCTGATGCATCTAGGGGCCTAATAACACTCGATCTGCTGCTGCTGCTGCCTGTCCTGCTGAGTTGGCCCTAGCTATATGTGGGCCTCATACTAGACCATTTTCTAAAATCCTCTGGAGGATGCTGCTGCCTGTCCTGACTCCTGATCTATCTGAGTCATCTAGGGGCCTAATAACACTCGATCTGCTGCTGCTGCCTGTCCTGCTGAGTTAGCCCTAGCTATATGTGGGCCTCATACTAGACCCTTTTCAAAAATCCTCTGGTGGATGCTGTTGCCTGTCCTGACTCCTGATCTATCTGAATAATCTAGGGGCCTAATAACACTCGATCTGCTGCTGCTGCTGCCTGCCCTGCTGAGTTGGCCCTAGCTATATGTGGGCCTCGAACTAGACCATTTTAAAAAATCCTCTGGTGGATGCTGCTCCCTGTCTTGACTCCTGATCTATCTGAGTCATCTAGGGGCCTAATAACACTCGATCTGCTGCTGCCTGTCCTGCTGAGTTGGCCCTAGCTATATGTGGACCTCATACTAGACCATTTTCAAAAATCCTCTGGTGGATGCTGCTAACTGTCCCGATCTATGAGTCATGTAGGGGCCTAATAAGACTACAATTTGTGCTTTGATGAGTCAATAAATTTTGCAGTCATTTAACTGCATAGTTGACATTTCAATGCTGCTGTCTTATATGTTTACAGTTTGTTTTGGCCTTAAATTGTAGCTTTATTACAATTTCTTTAGTACACTTACAAAATTAAATATGTTATTTTTATTAGATAATATTTGGCTGCATCCGTATTCTTTTTCTTTTAATTTCATAAACAACAATGCAGAAAGATATATCTTCTGCTTGGGTAGAAATTATGTTTGTAATTTACAGAAAGGTCAATTTCAAGTATCAAGCATAGTGCGAAATATTCAAGAGATTGACCTGAGTCCTAAAATGTGTGTAATAAGGCTAGGTCTACACGACGTCATTTGTCGCGCGACATTTTGTTGCACCAATGTCGCGCGACAATTTTTATAATGGCAGTCTATGGTGTCGCACTGCAACATGCGACATGCTGCGACTGCAACGCGACAGTCGCAGAAAATCCATTCAAGATGGATTTTTCTGCGACTGTCGCGTCGCAGTCGCAACATGTCGCATGTTGCAGTGCGACACCATAGACTGCCATTATAAAAATTGTCGTGCGACATTAGTGCAACAAAATGTCGCGCGACAACTGTTGCGCCCTATCTGTCGCGCGACTTTTTGTTGCGCAACAAATGTCATCGTGTAGACCTAGCCTAAATGTTCTAAACACTGTAAAAAAATTGAAGTCTAGAACTGACAAGCAAAAAGATGGATATTTAGGATAGCTGGAAATATAAACTTTATTATCCTGCTTGGCAATAACTAAAACATTTTGTGAAATAAAATCTTGCCAAAACCACAATCGAAATCCATGAAATGTTTAATAGTGAAAGTAGGTGTTTTTTTTAAAAAACCACAGTGAAAAGGGAACTCAAGACATTGGTACTGAACATTTGTTTACCCGTATGAAAAAAATAATAATATTTATTGAATTTTGAGACAAAAAAAAATCAATATTCTAGGGAGCATAAAGATTGGACTCTGGAGCAATGTCAGAATTTAATGTAGTGTTATGATTCAAAATTTAACATGTTCCAGAGTGATAGGCTCAACAAAAAGAGAGGCAGATGAAGTGATTCACCCATCATGCCTAGTACCTACTGTACAAGCCTATGGGTCCAGTGCTATATTCTGGGGTTGCTGCAGTTGTTCAAGTCTATGTTCAGCATTCAGCAACAGTATGTTTTGCAAGAATGAGGTCACAGGACTAATTCAACAGATCGAGTGACCAGGTTATTAATACATAAAGGAATTTTTTTCTTCCATGATGCCATGAGCAGTCTTGAAGAAGACAATGCCATCATGCATCTTGTATCAAATGTGAAATAGTGGTTCAGGGAGGATTAGACCTAATTTAAATCCAGGTACAAACCACATATTCAAGACCTTTACCACAGTAAAACTTTTTATATAACAGTGTACTTACCGGTTAGTTTCTGCACTTATTCTGCATAGTTATGACTCATAATTTGTGAATCATAACGTTTGAGTCAGCATTTTACTACAGTGTTAACTGTAAAACATGAAGGTTCTTAATCATGCGTAGACAACCAGCATGGATCACTTTTTCTACTTTGCACTATAACAAGTCTAGAGTGTATAATTCTCAAAACATGGTTTGGATGTGCTGTGTTAATTATGTATTGTCAATATTTAGACAATGAAATATGTATATAAATAATAAATATAAAAATATAATCCTGTGTTGTTTGGCTTCCTTTACAAAATTAAAATATTTTACTTTATTTTATTAAGTTCTATAAAAAAAAAATTGGGTTTGGGGAGCCAGTGTTGTGGTTTACACTGTAGCAAGTTGTGGACTGCATGTGGCCTTCCCTTGTCAAAAGGTCTTGTGCACTAAAAATTGTACTGGCCTTATTAATGAACCTAATGAAAAAATGTTATTTTTTTTTAATTTTGCTACAGATTAAGGTTCGAACATGGTGTTGTCTGTTGTCCTGGGAGGGATGGCTGCCTTCCGTGTTGACCTATCTACATGGTTGGGTCTGACTGGCGTTATACTCATCCGTGTGGCAATCCGGTTTTGCTAATTAAGCCTGAATGATACATGTATATAGGGATAGTTACTTTTATATATTTTTTAAAATATTGACAATTATGTAATGATAATTTGCACATGCAAAGTATATATAGACACAGCTTTAAAAAACATTTATAAAAAAATATGTACTAAAGTCATGTAATCAAATTTTTCGGTCTGTTTGGCATAAGCAATGCCAGGACATTTACATTTTAAAAAAAGTGTGCTATCAAGGATCCGTGCTGTTTAGTTTTTACCACATGCCTTTGCCTTTTTGCTTATTACTGACATTTTTTTTTTTTTTGTGTGGGGTAACCAGAATTAATTCTAAATAAATTATTTAGAATTGAGCTCTTTTAATAATAAAAAAGTTTTCCTTCCTAATTATTTAATTCGCTGGATACAAATATTAATCATTTGCATTCTTATTCTAAAAATTATTATTTATTTATTTTAAAATGTATTAATCATTCAAATGTATGTCAATTTTAAAAATAATGTATTTAAGTTCAAAGTAGCTAATTCTTGTATTTATAGATGTAACTTGCTGTCTTCGATTGTTTTTATTTTCCTAAAAAAAATTGGATTACCTATTAATAAAGAAAACATTTCAATTTATATATGCTATTTGATTTGTATCATACATTTTGACTTATTGGTATGAATGATAGGGCTCTTGTTATTTTATTTTATTTTATAATCGTTTAATTTTTAAATAATATTGCCTCTACCAGATTGAAAAGTGTGAAAACTATAAAAAATGTATTTATCTACATCATAGCCGTTATGTGATCTACTAAATAACACTAGACTGTAATGAAGTATAATAAAAAATAAAAAAATCTGAAATGTAAACTGTGGTCAAAGTGGATTCACCTCCAGAAGTCCGGTCATCACATGATCCATCACCATGGTAAAATATCATGTGATGGACCATGTGATGACCAGAGTGACATCACCACAGGTCCTTTTCCTGCACACAGCATAGAAGAAGACAGAAGAGATGCCGTTCTGCACGAACAAGTGGATTAAGGTGAGTTAAATTATTTTTTATTTTTTGTAACCCCTCCAGCCATATTGTACTATGCATTCTGTATTCAGAATGCTATTATTTTCCCTTATAACCATGTTATAAGGGAAAATAATGCAATCTACACAACCCCCTATCTACACAATATAGCAATATAGCGAATATTCATAAATTAAACAAAGAATTCGCAAACATAGTGTCACAACCATTTTAGGGACGCTTTAGGAGGTGACCTGCTCCCTAATCCTGTCGTCCTGGCCGAGCAGCGGTTAACATCTTTGGGCATCGCACGGCTGAGGGTTTTCCCCATCCTCAGCCGTGACACATAGGAAAGTTGTACTCTATACACTTTAGAGATTACAGACATATAGAAAATCGCAACACACAAATAAAGAAACGCATGTTAATTGCGTTAAATAGAAATTAACGAATATTCGATTTCGACTAATATAATACGAATAACCAATCAAATATTCGCGAAATATCGCAAAAACGAATATGGCACCTCACGCTCATCACTAATGGCTAATTTCTTGGCAAAAGAATTGTGAAGCAGGAGCATTGTCTCCTTGATAAATTATTCTGATGCAGTCTTATCTGTGGCCGTGATGGAGTTTAAGTCTATTTCAGATTTTAAGTCCGCTGTGTTTTTGTCTGACTGTAGGGCTGATGTTTGACCTTCGCTGTTAGGAGGATCATTTGAGGTGTCTTTTCTTGATCTCTGTTTGATAGGGCTAGAAGTTTCAGAAGAATTGTCTGATTGTGATTCATCTTCTATATTATCCTCTAAGTCCTCCATATTTGAGAGTCTGTTATTTGTGGCTTTGAACCCTTTTGTTTTACTCCATTTTGTTTTGTTTCTTTGCAAATTGTGCATTTTAGTGGGGGTTGCAAGGCCTTCACAGTTGTATTCCGGGTTTTGTTTGTAGTTTTTTATTGGAGTTTGAAGGTACTCTGTGCTGCTTAAGCCTCTTGTTTGGTAGGGGTGATTATGTTTTTGCTGGTGCATTACAGCTGCACTATGGATATTGGGTTAACTTTGGTAAATAGTGCCCTTCTGGTAGAGTTTTGGGCTAATCCTCTGTAGTTAGGCAAAGTATGTCTTTACCTAAAAAGGTTTATATAGCTTATCGTGTATCTGCGGTTGCTGCTATTGCTACTTGGCTGGTTTTAATGTTATGGATGATCGTCAGCAGCGTCTGGAGGTTATTATTATTATTTTTTTAGGCAGTTCTTTTCCCTCTATAATACTATGGGGATAATGGAGGTTTTACTAGTGGGGGAAAACAATTATTCCCTTTTTTCCACTTGTATTCTGTTCTTAGCTCAGGTGAATTCTCTGTTCAAAACCACTTGGTGATATTAGTAGTATGGTTGGACGACACCCAGGGTATGTGGTGCTCACCTTAGGTTGATGCAGTAGGGCTGTACGAGGAGTGAGTTTTCTCTTTCTCCGCTTATTCCATTCCCTCCTTTACTATGGATGGCCATCTTGTTCCATACTCCCAAATACTGAGTGAGTGTGTGTGTATATACACAGTGTATATATATATATATATATATATATATATATACTAGAAACATGTTAGTATCAGCTTTAGTAGTTGTCAACATATTCACTGCAATCATTTGCATATCTAGAGTGTCATATTCATTCCCAGATGGGTTGAACCCTCCATTTTATTCACCATGTCGTTTTATAACTATTCCATAAAACAGAATAACTATAAATCATTCCAAGACACTATATGCAAGTAACGCAAGGCTTCAATAAGGTATTAGATAGCATCATTTGCTGTCTAATTATCATAATTACAGTCCAGTGCATTGATTTTTTTTTCTTGACAAGTGTTAGCTAAAGATTTTAACAATTGCGAAAAACATGCAAATTGGTTTTAACAGCTGTTAAACTTTGAGAGATTCTATTTCTTTTTTAGAAAATAATTATGACTTCAGGATGGGAAAATGGATTGTACGCTTTCCGAATAGGGAATCACTGTCAGGGTTATTAATGGAAATATCAGTAAACCTATCTTTCATCTGTCAGATGAACTCTATTTTTTCTGATCTATGGTCATGCATTCAGTATGAAGCTTTCCATTTCAAAATATTAAGAATTACAATCCATTTTCAATGTGTGGCTAGATATTGACAGATAAAAATTGCCTAAGGTCAGACATATGATTGGAAAGTGAGCATTATTAAGGGGCCCATTACACAGGCCAGTGATGAGAAATGAACAATGCTCATTCCCGGTCATTGCTCCATGCCGCCGATCACATGATGAACAAGCAAACACTTGTTTGTCTTGCAATGGCATGTTTTATGAAGCACCAAAATAATCTTTTTTTGTAAACACCCTGTTCCGTGTAAACAAGATGTGCTGCCGACAATATAAAACTGTAAGGAGATTAATGACTGATTGCCCCATACAGGGGTGCACCTAGCCTTTCTGCTGCCTGAGGCAAAAACTGAAATGGCGCCCCTCCTTCCCCAATGCCAGTTTCTCAACCTAACCCCTCCTCTTAAGCCCATGGCCTGTTGGCTGTTCCTCTCTTGCCCACACCTGGTGCTGCCTGAGGCAATCGCATCACCTGGCCTCATTGGTGGTGCACCCCTGACCTCATAATGATATTTGCTGGATGTCAATCTGCGCTTATTACCAAGCAGAATATCTGTAATGGAGCCAATCCATGCGCTCCGTCGACCCAGTATCTGGGGTGGACATGGGTACTGCATCACTTACCTAGCCTGACTGATCTTCACTGTGTTCTAGCAGCAGGAACGTCCGCCAAAGTTCTTTGCACCATGCTGGAGGTCACAGCCTGAGGCAGGCTACTAGGCCTATTCCTGTCTCGCATATGGCATGCAGACATCCAAGCTCTTAGGCCTTTTTCACACGGGCATCGCGTGTGAGGGCCGTATAGGATGTGGGTGCGTGGCGGGAAAATGCACGATTTTTCCACGCAAGTGCAAATCATTTTAATGTGTTTTGCACCCGCGTGAGAGAAATCGCCATGTTTGGTACCCAGACCCGAACCCGGGTTATAAGGAAAAGTATTAGCCTTCTTAATACAGAATGCTTAATAAAATGTCCAATGAGGAGTTAAAAATAATAAACAAATTTAACTCACCCCATCCACTTGGTCGCGTAGAGGATCTCTTCTTCTTTATTATTTCTTCAGGACCTGAGTAAAGGACCTTTGATGATGTCACTGCACTCACCACATGGTCTATCACATGATCTGTCACATGGTCCATCATAAAGGTCCTTTACCCAGGTCCTAAAGAAAGAAGAGGAGATCCACTACGCGACCAAGTAGATGGAGTGAGTGAAATTTATTTATTATTTTTAACCCCTCAATGGACATTTTACTAAGCATTCTGAATTAAGAATGCTATTATTTTCCCTTATAACCATGTTATAAGGGAAAATAATAAAGATCGGGTCTTCATCCCGATCGTCTCCTTAGCAACCATGCGTGAAAATCACACCGCATCCGCCCTTGCTTGCAGATGCTTGTGATTTTCACACAGACCATTCACTTTTATGGGGCCTGCGTTGCATGAAAAACGCACAATATAGAGCATATAGAGCATGCTGCAATTTTCACTCAACGCACAAGTGATGTGTGAAAATCACCGCTCATGTGCACAGCCCCATAGAAATGAATGGGTCTGGATTCAGCGAGGGGGAAATGCGTTCACCTCACGCATTGCACCCGCGTGGAAAACTTGCCCATGTGAAAGAGGCCTTAAAGGGCTAGTGTGATTTTTGCTTCAATCTTTTCCAGCCAATGGTTGGACACCTGTTAAAGCATCTTTTCCAATGAAGAGGTACCTGAGCTTTAGGTTTCTAGTTTACTAGTTAACCAGAGACGGTTTGCTAGTCTGACCGTCTGCCCATGTAACAAACTTCTGCCCGTTAACCAACTCTTATGCTCCGTTGCCTGACCTGACCTTTGCCTGTCTACAAAATTTACCTATTGGTGCCTGCCCCTACCCTAGACTAGTTTCTTGTATATGCACAAATTCTGTCTGTTTCCTGACTACGAGTATTTCCTGATTCCTTCATGCTTTGCACCAGAGTCTCCGACCCCAGTGGGTCACCTATCAACTATTCCAGGAGTTAGCAGCCTTGTGGTTCCCTGCAGCAAAAGCCAGATCCCTTTATAGGGGTTGAAAACCAGGGGACCATCCAGACAATGGCCTTAGGTCTAGCCTTAAGTGAAACCAATTAGTTGGCACAAAGGGTCCACCCCCACTGCCCATAACAATATCCATCTGTGTAAAAGGACTCTTTGGGACAATCATTCAAAGTATCATTCTTCAAAAAAAGGGAGAAATGAAAACATTATGGATCAATAAAAAATGATACAGACAGCCTTTTTTGCTGAAGAATAAATGTCCCATCTGTCCTGAATAATATGTAACTCATCTTACCTGTGTAGGGAACTGCTAATACTGCTGAGATGTAGTGTATCTAGCTAGACATGGCCTTGCGGTTCGCCCAGCGGTCGTTTCGTGGTGAACTTTACTCATTCGCGGTTTGCCAAACAGGTGAAAATATGTCGATGTCCACCGACGCCATATTCTTTTACATTGTGACGAACTTTGACCCATGACACATTCATCAGGTGGTACAGGACAGCCAATTGAGACGTTTCAGCACATGGACACACTCCCTACCTTAGAAAAAAACCCGATCTGGCTGACATTTTACATTCAGTCTTTTGCCAGTGTAGGGAAAGGTTGCTGTGTGGAGCAGGGACAGACTGTTAGAGACACCAAACGCTAGCTAAAAGGGCCAAAAAAGTCATTGGTATAGGTATTCTATCGATAGACGTGACTTACTGAGGGGTGGGATATACTTATACTTTCTAACATAGCAAGGATATTATAGTGCATTTGTATTGTGCAGCAATTGTGTGTGTTTTTGCTGTGGTACTACAGTCGTGGCCAAAAGTTTTGAGAATGACACAAATATTAGTTTTCACAAAGTTTACGGCTAAACTGCTTTTAGATCTTTGTTTCAGTTGTTTCTGTGATGTAGTGAAATATAATTACACACACTTCATACGTTTCAAAGGCTTTTATCGACAATAACATGACATTTATGCAAAGAGTCAGCATTTGCAGTGTTGGCCCTTCTTTTTCAGGACCTCTGCAATTCGACTGGGCATGCTCCCAATCAACTTCTGGGCCAATTCCTGACTGACAGCAACACATTCTTTTGTAATCACTTCTTGGAGTTTGTCAGAATTATTGGGTTTTTGTTTGTCCACCCGCCTCTTGAGGATTGACCACAAGTTCTCAATGGGATTAAGATCTGGAGAGTTTCCAGGACATGGACCCAAAATGTAAACGTTTTGGTCCCCGAGCCACATAGTTATCACTTTTGCCTTATGGCACGGTGCTCCATCGTGGTGGAAAATGCATTGTTCTTCACCAAACTGTTGTTTGATTGTTGGAAGAAGTTGCTGTTGGAGGGTGTTTTGGTACCATTCTTTATTCATGGCTGTGTTTTTGGGCAAAATTGTGAGTGAGCCCACTCCCTTGGATGAGAAGCAACCCCACACATGAATGGTCTCAGGATGCTTTACTGTTGGCATGACACAGGACTGATGGTAGCGCACACCCTTTCTTCCCCGAACAAGCCTTTTTCCTGATGCCCCAAACAATCGGAAAGAGGCTTAATCGGAGAATATGAGTTTGCCCCAGTCCTCTGCAGTCCATTCACCATATTATCTGCAGAAGATCAATCTGTCCCTGATGTTTTTTTGGGAGAAAAGTGGCTTCTTTGCTGCCCTTCTTGACACCAGGCCATCTTCCAAAAGTCTTCACCTCACTGTGCGTGCAGATGCGCTCACACCTGCCTGCTGCCATTCCTGAGCAAGCTCTGCACTGGTGGCACTCCGATCCCGTAGGTGAATCCTCTTTAGGAGACGATCCTGGCGCTTGCTGGACTTTCTTGGACGCCCTGAAGCCTTCTTAACAAGAATTGAACCTCTTTCGTGGAAAGTTCTTGATGATCCTATAAATTGTTGATTGAGGTGCAATCTTAGTATTTGCCTGCGAAGCCATTTTTATGCAATGCAATGATGGCTGCACGCGTTTCTTTGCAGCTCACCATGGTTAACAATGGAAGAACAATGATTTTAAGCATCACCCTCCTTTTAACAGGCCAAGTCTGCAATTTTAACCCAATCAGCCTGACATAATAATCTCCAGCCTTGTGCTCGTCAACATTCTCACCCGAGTTAACAAGACGATTACTGAAATGATTTCAGCAGGTCCTTTAATGACAGCAATGAAATGCAGTGGAAAGTTTATTTGGGATTAAGTTAATTTTCATGGCAAAGAAGGACTATGCAATTCATCTGATCACTCTTCATAACATTCTGGAGTATATGCAAATTGCTATTATAAAAACTTAAGCAGTAACTTTTCCAATTTCCAATATTTATGTAATTCTCAAAACTTTTGGCCACGACTGTATATAACTAACAGCCCTGGCACCACTGACATAAGCTCTTTTCTCTTCTTTTCTATATACAGAGATAAACAAAATAAAAAAAAATTGTAGCTCTGCCTTTTCCTTAGTGTCCATCTCCCCTTTAATATAATTTAGAGGACCTACTGGCTCTGACCTTGCTTTTTTAACAGATATATTTTTAAAAGAATTTTTGGCGATTTGTTTTGCACTCTTTGGGCACCTGTCGTGCATTTTTTCCCCCTATTTATAGTAGCTGAGAGCCATGTGGGGTTTAATTTTAGCCATTTGTAATTGTTGTCTACAGGAATGAATTTTGTACTATAATTACCCAAAATAGATTTAAAGTGCTCCCATGTATTCTGTGTATTATTATGTGAGAATATATACTCCCAGTCTATGCCCTGAAATGCTGCTCTCAACCTAGAAAAATTTGACTTTTTAAATTTAAGAGGGAGATTTATCAAACTGGTGTAAAGTTGAACTGGCTTAGTTGCTCATAGCAACCAATCCGATTCCACCTTTACGCTTTTCACAGTTCATTTGGAAAATGAAAGGTGGAATCTGATTGGTTACTTGGGGCAACTAAGCCAGTTCTACTTTACACCAGTTTGATAAATCTCCCCCTAAGTGTTTTTTCCCTCCCAACAAGAGTTAGTGCTTTACAGTTTAGTGGGAATATAATTATTTTGTGGTCACTGTTACCAAGTGTTTCACAAACAGTGAATTTGTGGATTTGTTAATTTTTTACATTCAGTTCCGAGTATGTGAATTCTTGAGGTTTTGTGGCCATCTTGTTTATTATTACTGGTTTTAAACATTGTGATGTTACCAACAGCTCTTCGTTTCTTTAGTTTAATCTTATTTCCAACCACCTCCCAACTTTCCTCACTAACCCTAGGACCTCCACCCCCGCTCTATATCCCACTCTCTATTTACACAATCTACCTGCATATTGGTATGGCCACTCTTCACCCAGGTCCAAGTTTAAAAGCTCCTCCAGCTGTCTAACCACTGTTTTTCCAGCAAAACTGCAGGATACAGAAGGAGGCTTGGCATGATAGCCAATCAGTAAGATGTGGGTTCTACTTTAATCTTGTTGTGAGGTACTGAGGCACAGCAATTTTATATATAAACTAACAGATTAACTAGGATTGTGGCAGCAGGTTAACAATATAAACACAGTGAATACACCCAACCTGCACTGTCCCTGCAGTCTCTCTATGCTCTTACTACAGCATCTAAAAGTTCTCCCTATTATCTCCTTACATTGTCCCTGTGCTGTCCCTGCACTCTCCCTATCCAATATTCTACAATTAAAAGCTTTCTACAACACTGTCCCTAGCACATACGCGCTTGTCACATCTCCCCCTAAGCTTAGCTCACTGTGAAATGGTGGATAAGGCTTTTTATAGGTGACATCACAGGGCATGGCTATCTGCTAGTTGGCTAAGTGCATACCATTATGGGTCATATTTGGTCCCTGGGCTTCTTACTTTAACTTTGTAACATGTGTAGCAGCTATTTTTGAAAAAAATCTGATTTATTACCAAGAAGCGTGAGGAAATTCGACTTTGTGGCTAATCACATTTTTCCTAAACTTCGGATTGAATTCTGCTTCAGATGCTTCGCTCAACACTAATGATTAGTAATACAGCTAGTATAACTGTTTGACCTGTATGCCTAATCTACTGGCAGCTAACTGGGGATCACAATATGGGGATTGCATACCACCTGCAGGGTTAACTAACCCTTTCTACCCCAGAGGTTTTTTCATTTTTGCATTTTCGTTTTACACTCCCTGCCTTCCCAGAGCCATAACTTTTTTATTTTTCCATTCACATAGCAGTATGAAGGCTTGTTTTTTTGCGGGACAAGCTGTACTTTCCAACACCGCCATTTAATATTGCATGTGATATAGTGGAAAGCAAGAAAATATTCAAAATGTGGTGGAATTGGGGAAAAAAGTAATTCAACAGTTTTACAGGTTTTTTATTTACGATATTCAATATGCGATAAAACTGACCAGTTACTTTCATTCTACAGGTCAGTACAAATCTGGCAATATGTATAGTTTTTATATGTATAGTTTTTCTTGCGTTTTGATCCTGATTAAATAATAAAGACCTTGGAAATAATCTGTTTTATTTTTTCATTGCCACATTCTTTTTGATGACTTTTTATTTAATTTTATGTGAAAAATGAAGTGACAAAAATCAGCTTTTCTCTGTTTCGCCATTTGCCGTATGGGAAAATATTTTTATATTTTTATAGAATGTGCGTTTTCACACAAGGTGGATTAGCATTGGAGTCTATGAAAAATGTACTAGTTTCCTACGGAGCTCTGCTATAGTCAGAGCTCCATAGGAAACACTATGCAGCATCCCCTGTCGTTTTCTATGACAGGGATAGCTGTATTCAAGATCCGACTCCTCAGGTTTGTCCATGGCATCTGAAGTGTTAATATTGCTGGTCTCTGACATTAGCCACGGGTGTCTGCTGTATGAAATGGAGCAGGCGCCATCTTTTAAGACCTGTCCAGCTACGTACTAGTAAGACGCTGGTCTGGAAGGATTTCTTAGTGGAATTGCCCTTATCAAGGTGGCTATTCCTCTGT
This sequence comes from Bufo gargarizans, assembly GCF_014858855.1. Classification (NCBI taxonomy): domain Eukaryota; kingdom Metazoa; phylum Chordata; class Amphibia; order Anura; family Bufonidae; genus Bufo; species Bufo gargarizans. Next base: position 69,016,863 of record NC_058090.1, on the reverse strand, counting down.
ATGTATCGCCCCTGAAGTTGTAGGGTTGCTTGCAGGGCAAATTTGCTAGTTCTAGCTCTTGCTGAACCTACAGTAGTAGCTAGCGCCATGCCGGGTAGCGGATGCACAGTTTGCTGGACAGTTTAGGGGCTGTTCACATCATCTTTTTGTTGAACGTCAAGCAGATACATTTGTAAACAGAATAAAAACATAGAAACGTATGGCATGACGTACTTATTGAATATAACTGGGAAAACATAGTTCAAAAGTGCATGCGTAACCTACCATGATTTTCTGTCCTGCAAAAAAAAGAAACATAGAAATTTATACTTTTTTTTTTTACATTGCAGTAAACGGGAGATGGAAACGTAAGACAATACATTTCCATCCGTTAAACATATCTATTTTTTCAGATAATGCCTTCAAATCTTTAAATCTCTATCTTAAAAAAAGATAAGTTTCACAAAAACGTATGTTTGTTGTAAAAAAAAAAATGGACACAATGTATGGAAATGTATGCATGTCTATCATTAAACATATACATTAAAAAAATTGTATTGATAACCACAAATTAGCATGTTTTTGTATGTTTTTTTTACTGTATGTCTAAATGTATCTGCCTGACATACAGCTAAAATGACATGTGAACAGCCCCTAACCTTTATGCCATCAGTTTATCACAAATATTGCATTATGCACCTGATCAATCCTTGTCATACTGATCTTGCTTGGCATGTTTGTGGGTAGTGTGTTGTATCAGTGTTTTGTGCCCAGTGTAAAACTGGTTTTGTTGATGGCAGACTCTCTTTAATATAAAAACCCTTGAGAGGTTTCCCAATTAGTATCTGTTGTGTAAAACCATTCAGCTTTTCATGTAATTTCAACATGTATGATGTATATTTTTTTTTTTTCATTTTATTATATATGCATCAGACATAAATGTTATAGTGGAGAAATTAGCTGAAAAAAAAAAAAGAAAACAGCTAGCCACTGTCCATTGATGCTTACTGTGTATTTTATTCCCGAGGTGCTACCAACTACAGCCATTACCAGCTGAATGAGATAATTTCCCCTTTCTTCCTTTTAAACAACTTTCAGTAGGCCAACCCTGTAAAGTAGGGGGCTTAATGATTTCCAGTGATTGTATCTGATTACATCTTCCTTTTCCTGCTCTGAAAACCAAGCTAATCATGTCAAGAAAATTTTGTCCTAATCAAGCCAAATTTGAAAAGCCCCCTCCCTTCTTTATCTTCATGAGTTCCTTGCCTAACGAAATAGCTTTCTGCCTTTCCTACAATGTTGAATGTACATTGTTACTTCCAGGTGGTTTCAAAATGTGAGTATTTTTCCCACCCACCTCAATCTTCACAGCTACTTTGTTAGGAATATATATAGGAATAACACTGCATCCAGCAAAAATTCTATATTTTACTAGAAATGAAGCTAACACAGCCAATTTCCTGTTAGAGCCACTCATGATTTACTGAGTGGTTGCACAAACCTGTAGCCATTGCAATTTGTCGTTCTCTTTGATTAATCCCACTTGGGCAGAGATCTGTGCCCAAGATGAGTGGCAAATATAATTAAACAGTTTCTGATACTTTGATGCCAATGAGACATAAATTAATTTTACTTTCTTTGAAGTTGAAATTTAAAATAATTGTTCAATAAGCAAATGCGGTAATAAAAAAAAATGACAGCAATTAGACTCCATTTAGTATTTATACCCAGAGCTACAAATGAGAGGGTTTGGGATTGAAAACAAGCTGTGCCCATTATATTCGGCATGATTATAATATCAGGTAAAAAATAAAACACTTAAATTATTATATAGAACAAGAGCAATGTGAATTGACAGTCCACTATTTCACTGATGATATTGCTGATACCCATACATGGTAACATAGTAACATATGGGGTCATTTATCAAACTGCTATAAAGTAGAACTGGCTTAGTTGCCCATAGTATCTAATCAGACTCCACCTTTCAATTTTGACAGCTCTTTTGGAAAATGAAAGGTGTGATCTGATTGGATGCTATGGGCAACTAAACCAGTTCTACTTTACACCAGTTTGATAAATGACCCCAATAGTTTGCAAGGATGAAAAAAGACATACTGTATGGCTATCCAGTTCAGCCTGTTATCTTGCAAGGTTGATCCATAGGAAGGCAAAAACCCTCATGAGGTAGAAGCCAATTTGTCTGCTCTTCTTCCTGGGTTGGATAGGCCCATTTAATAAGGAGTTTACTTGAACACTTAGCATTTCATCTGGCATTTCATTTTCCTTAGCGAATACAGTGGAGAAAAAAATCTTTCATAATTTCGCTTTCCCCTCACCACCCCCTATAATACCCCTCTTGTCAATCTTAAAGAAGTCAACACTTTCAGACAAACTTTTCAAATGTATTTAACTGAAAAAAAAAATGTAGTTAGTTTTACTCTCTTTTACAATAAGTCTGTATCTCCAGCTTGGCTTCCCTTATCTGTCTTATATATATTCTATTTTTTTCTTTACATCTTCTTAGTGATTCTTCATTACCTTCTTGTTTCAGTAATTGAATTGCTTTTTTATTTGTATTTGTTATTTATTGATGCCTTTACATTCTATTCATCCATATTGTTTTTTTTTCTATTTTGCTATCATATTTTGTATCTGTATTTTTATTTTTGAGGATATTGTCCAAGACTAATAGTCTATCTTAGTTGGTCAAATTTAGTAATTTGGAAGTTCAGCATTTTTGTGCCTCTCTGAACAAACACTCTTTTGAATAACAATTGAAAGTTTATTATATTATGGCCACTATTCCCCTGGTGTCCGCCAACTTGCACATCTGTTGTTCTGTCAGTTCTATTGTTTAATACTAAGTCCAGTATGGGCGTTAGAGATGAGAAAAGTTTTAAAAAAATCGATTCAGACGCTTCGCCGAATTTTCGCCAAAAATTAGATTCGATCTGAATTCATTTATGACAAAGAATGTTAAAAATATGCATAGCTAGTCCACTGAGGTAATGAAACCATTGCTGTGCAGGCAGTTGACAGGCGTCACTCTGAGATTCAGTGCACACTTCACTTATTTGGTCAGTTACAGGGCCAAAACTGACCAAATAACTGAAGCGTAAACTCAGCTCTACAGGTCAATGTTAGTGTCAGGTATAAAGGACTTAACCGTGCAGTGGCCCAGGATTTTACTGTAGAGTAAAAGAGTAGGGATGAGCGAACTCGAACTGTATAGTTCGGGTTCGTACCGAATTTTGGGGTGTCCGTGACACGGACCCGAACCCGGACATTTTCGTAAAAGTCCGGGTTCGGGTTCGGTGTTCGTCGCTTTCTTCGCGCTTTTGTGACGCTTTCTTGGCGCTTTTTGAAAGGCTGCTAAGCAGCCAATCAACAAGCGTCATACTACTTGCCCCAAGAGGCCATCACAGCCATGCCTACTATTGGCATGGCTGTGATTGGCCAGAGCACCATGTGACCCAGCCTCTATTTAAGCTGGAGTCACATAGCGCCGCCCGTCACTCTGCTCTGATTAGCGTAGGGAGAGGTTGCGGCTGCGACAGTAGGGCGAGATTAGGCAGATTAACTCCTCCAAAGGACTTGATTAACTGATCGATCTGCAGCTGTGGATCATTGAGCTGCTGATCCTCAATTGCTCACTGTTTTTAGGCTGCCCAGACCGTTTGTCAGTCACATTTTTCTGGGGTGATCGGCGGCCATTTTGTGTCTTGTGGTGCGCCAGCACAAGCTGCGACCAAGTGCATTTAACCCTCAATGGTGTGGTTGTTTTTTGGCTAAAGCCTACATCAGGGTGAAGCTGTCACACCAAGTGCATTTAACCCTCAGTAGTGTGGTTGGTCAAGCTATCACACCAAGTGCATTTAACCAGCAATAGTCTGTTCATTTTTTGGCCATATACTAAATCAGGGGCAAGCTGCGCCCGTCACCAAGTGCATTTAACCCTCAGTAGTGTGGTTGGTCAAGCTGTGACACCAAGTGCATTTAACCAGCAATAGTCTGTTCATTTTTTGGCCATATACTACATCAGGGGCAAGCTGCGCCCATCACCAAGTGCATTTAACCAGCAATAGTGTGGTTATTTTTTGGCCATATCCCAGTCTAATTCTGTCACTAAATCCATACCGGTCACCCAGCGCCTAAATACTAGGCCTCAAATTTATATCCCGCTAAATCTCTCGTTACCGCTGTCCTGTTGTGGCTGGGAAAGTTATTTAGTGTCCGTCAAAGCACATTTTTTGTTCTGGGTTGAAATACAATTCCCAATTTAGCAATTTAAAAATTTAGTGGTTTCTGCTGTATCAGAGCTATTTGAAATCTATCCCTAAAAGGGTATATAATATTCAAGGTGCACATAGGGTCATTCAGAATAACTTCACACACCCGCTACTGTGCATTTCCAAGTCTAATTCTGTCACTAAACCCATACCTGTCACCCAGCGCCTAAATACTAGGCCTCAAATTTATATCCAGCTAAATCTGTCCTTAGTGCTGTAGCTGGGCGAGTTATTTAGTGTCCGTTCAAGCACATTTCTTGTTCTGGGTTGAAATACAATTCCCAATTTAGCAATTTCATAATTTAGTGGTTTCTGCTATATCAGAGCTATTTGAAATCTATCCCTAAAAGGGTAGATCATATTGAAGGTGCACATAGGGACATTCAGAATAACTTCACACACCCGCTACTGTGCATTTCCAAGTCTAATTCTGTCACTAAACCCATACCTGTCACCCAGCGCCTAAATACTAGGCCTCAAATTTATATCCTGCTAAATCTCTCGTTAGTGCTGTAGCTGGGCGAGTTATTTAGTGTCCGTTCAAGCACATTTCTTGTTCTGGGTTGAAATACAATTCCCAATTTAGCAATTTCATAATTTAGTGGTTTCTGCTATATCAGAGCTATTTGAAATCTATCCCTAAAAGGGTATATAATATTCAAGGTGCACATTGGGTCATTCAGAATAACTTCACACACACCCGCTACTGTGTATTTCCAAGTCTAATTCTGTCACTAAACCCATACCTGTCACCCAGCGCCTAAATACTAGGCCTCAAATTTATATCCTGCTAAATCTCTCGTTAGTGCTGTAGCTGGGCGAGTTATTTAGTGTCCGTTCAAGCACATTTCTTGTTCTGGGTTGAAATACAATTCCCAATTTAGCAATTTCATAATTTAGTGGTTTCTGCTATATCAGAGCTATTTGAAATCTATCCCTAAAAGGGTATATAATATTCAAGGTGCACATTGGGTCATTCAGAATAACTTCACACACACCCGCTACTGTGTATTTCCAAGTCTAATTCTGTCACTAAACCCATACCTGTCACCCAGCGCCTAAATACTAGGCCTCAAATTTATATCCTGCTAAATCTCTCGTTAGTGCTGTAGCTGGGCGAGTTATTTAGTGTCCGTTCAAGCACATTTCTTGTTCTGGGTTGAAATACAATTCCCAATTTAGCAATTTCATAATTTAGTGGTTTCTGCTATATCAGAGCTATTTGAAATCTATCCCTAAAAGGGTATATAATATTCAAGGTGCAAATTGGGTCATTCAGAATAACTTCACACACACCCGCTACTGTGTATTTCCAAGTCTAATTCTGTCACTAAACCCATACCTGTCACCCAGCGCCTAAATACTAGGCCTCAAATTTATATCCTGCTAAATCTCTCGTTAGTGCTGTAGCTGGGCGAGTTATTTAGTGTCCGTTCAAGCACATTTCTTGTTCTGGGTTGAAATACAATTCCCAATTTAGCAATTTCATAATTTAGTGGTTTCTGCTATATCAGAGCTATTTGAAATCTATCCCTAAAAGGGTATATAATATTCAAGGTGCACATTGGGTCATTCAGAATAACTTCACACACACCCGCTACTGTGTATTTCCAAGTCTAATTCTGTCACTAAACCCATACCTGTCACCCAGCGCCTAAATACTAGGCCTCAAATTTATATCCTGCTAAATCTCTCGTTAGTGCTGTAGCTGGGCGAGTTATTTAGTGTCCGTTCAAGCACATTTCTTGTTCTGGGTTGAAATACAATTCCCAATTTAGCAATTTCATAATTTAGTGGTTTCTGCTATATCAGAGCTATTTGAAATCTATCCCTAAAAGGGTATATAATATTCAAGGTGCACATTGGGTCATTCAGAATAACTTCACACACACACGCTTCTGTGCATTTCCAAGTCTAATTCTGTCACTAAATCCATACCGGTCACCCAGCGCCTAAATACTAGGCCTCAAATTTATATCCCGCTGAATTTGAATACAATACATTGGGCCAAATAATATATTTGTTGTTGTGGTGAACCATAACAATGAGAAAAACATCTAGTAAGGGACGCGGACGTGGACATGGTCGTGGTGGTGTTAGTGGACCCTCTGGTGCTGGGAGAGGACGTGGCCGTTCTGCCACATCCACACGTCCTAGTGTACCAACTACCTCAGGTCCCAGTAGCCGCCAGAATTTACAGCGATATATGGTGGGGCCCAATGCCGTTCTAAGGATGGTAAGGCCTGAGCAGGTACAGGCATTAGTCAATTGGGTGGCCGACAGTGGATCCAGCACGTTCACATTATCTCCCACCCAGTCTTCTGCAGAAAGCGCACAGATGGCGCCTGAAAACCAACCCCATCAGTCTGTCACATCACCCCCATGCATACCAGGGAAACTGTCTCAGCCTCAAGTTATGCAGCAGTCTCTTATGCTGTTTGAAGACTCCGCTGGCAGGGTTTCCCAAGGGCATCCACCTAGCCCTTCCCCAGCGGTGAAAGACATAGAATGCACTGACGCACAACCACTTATGTTTCCTGATGATGAGGACATGGGAATACCACCTCAGCATGTCTCTGATGATGACGAAACACAGGTGCCAACTGCTGCGTCTTTCTGCAGTGTGCAGACTGAACAGGAGGTCAGGGATCAAGACTGGGTGGAAGACGATGCAGGGGACGATGAGGTCCTAGACCCCACATGGAATGAAGGTCGTGCCACTGACTTTCACAGTTCGGAGGAAGAGGCAGTGGTGAGACCGAGCCAACAGCGTAGCAAAAGAGGGAGCAGTGGGCAAAAGCAGAACACCCGCCGCCAAGAGACTCCGCCTGCTACTGACCGCCGCCATCTGGGACCGAGCACCCCAAAGGCAGCTTCAAGGAGTTCCCTGGCATGGCACTTCTTCAAACAATGTGCTGACGACAAGACCCGAGTGGTTTGCACGCTGTGCCATCAGAGCCTGAAGCGAGGCATTAACGTTCTGAACCTGAGCACAACCTGCATGACCAGGCACCTGCATGCAAAGCATGAACTGCAGTGGAGTAAACACCTTAAAACCAAGGAAGTCACTCAGGCTCCCCCTGCTACCTCTTCTGCTGCTGCCGCCTCGGCCTATTCTGCTGCTGCCGCCTCGGCCTCTTCCTCCGCCTCTGGAGGAACGTTGGCACCTGCCGCCCAGCAAACAGGGGATGTACCACCAACACCACCACCACCACCTCCGTCACCAAGCGTCTCAACCATGTCACACGCCAGCGTTCAGCTCTCCATCTCACAAACATTTGATAGAAAGCGTAAATTCCCACCTAGCCACCCTCGATCCCTGGCCCTGAATGCCAGCATTTCTAAACTACTGGCCTATGAAATGCTGTCATTTAGGCTGGTGGACACAGACAGCTTCAAACAGCTCATGTCGCTTGCTGTCCCACAGTATGTTGTTCCCAGCCGGCACTACTTCTCCAAGAGAGCCGTGCCTTCCCTGCACAACCAAGTATCCGATAAAATCAAGTGTGCACTGCGCAACGCCATCTGTAGCAAGGTCCACCTAACCACAGATACGTGGACCAGTAAGCACGGCCAGGGACGCTATATCTCCCTAACTGCACACTGGGTAAATGTAGTGGCAGCTGGGCCCCAGGCGGAGAGCTGTTTGGCGCACGTCCTTCCGCCGCCAAGGATCGCAGGGCAACATTCTTTGCCTCCTGTTGCCACCTCCTCCTTCTCGGCTTCCTCCTCCTCTTCTTCCACCTGCTCATCCAGTCAGCCACACACCTTCACCACCAACTTCAGCACAGCCCGGGGTAAACGTCAGCAGGCCATTCTGAAACTCATATGTTTGGGGGACAGGCCCCACACCGCACAGGAGTTGTGGCGGGGTATTGAACAACAGACCGACGAGTGGTTGCTGCCGGTGAGCCTCAAGCCCGGCCTGGTGGTGTGTGATAATGGGCGAAATCTCGTTGCAGCTCTGGGACTAGCCAATTTGACGCACATCCCTTGCTTGGCGCATGTGCTGAATTTGGTGGTGCAGAAGTTCATTCACAACTACCCCGACATGTCAGAGCTGCTGCATAAAGTGCGGGCCGTCTGTTCGCGCTTCCGGCGTTCACATCCTGCTGCTGCTCGCCTGTCTGCGCTACAGCGTAACTTCGGCCTTCCCGCTCACCGCCTCATATGCGACGTGCCCACCAGGTGGAACTCCACCTTGCACATGCTGGACAGACTGTGCGAGCAGCAGCAGGCCATAGTGGAGTTTCAGCTGCAGCACGCACGGGTCAGTCGCACTACAGAACAGCACCACTTCACCACCAATGACTGGGCCTCCATGCGAGACCTGTGTGCCCTGTTGCGCTGTTTCGAGTACTCCACCAACATGGCCAGTGGCGATGACACCGTTATCAGCGTTACAATACCACTTCTATGTCTCCTTGAGAAAACACTTAGGGCGATGATGGAAGAGGAGGTGGCCCAGGAGGAGGAGGAGGAGGAGGAGGAAGAGGGGTCATTTTTAGCACTTTCAGGCCAGTCTCTTCGAAGTGACTCAGAGGGAGGTTTTTGGCAACAGCAGAGGCCAGGTACAAATGTGGCCAGCCAGGGCCCACTACTGGAGGACGAGGAGGACGAGGATGAGGAGGAGGTGGAGGAGGATGAGGATGAAGCATGGTCACAGCGGGGTGGCACCCAACGCAGCTCGGGTCCATCACTGGTGCGTGGCTGGGGGGAAAGGCAGGACGATGACGATACGCCTCCCACAGAGGACAGCTTGTCCTTACCCCTGGGCAGCCTGGCACACATGAGCGACTACATGCTGCAGTGCCTGCGCAACGACAGCAGAGTTGCCCACATTTTAACCTGTGCGGACTACTGGGTTGCCACCCTGCTGGATCCACGCTACAAAGACAATGTGCCCACCTTACTTCCTGCACTGGAGCGTGATAGGAAGATGCGCGAGTACAAGCGCACGTTGGTAGACGCGCTACTGAGAGCATTCCCAAATGTCACAGGGGAACAAGTGGAAGCCCAAGGCCAAGGCAGAGGAGGAGCAAGAGGTCGCCAAGGCAGCTGTGTCACGGCCAGCTCCTCTGAGGGCAGGGTTAGCATGGCAGAGATGTGGAAAACTTTTGTCAACACGCCACAGCTAACTGCACCACCACCTGATACGCAACGTGTTAGCAGGAGGCAACATTTCACTAACATGGTGGAACAGTACGTGTGCACACCCCTCCACGTACTGACTGATGGTTCGGCCCCATTCAACTTCTGGGTCTCTAAATTGTCCACGTGGCCAGAGCTAGCCTTTTATGCCTTGGAGGTGCTGGCCTGCCCGGCAGCCAGCGTTTTGTCTGAACGTGTATTCAGCACGGCAGGGGGCGTCATTACAGACAAACGCAGCCGCCTGTCTACAGCCAATGTGGACAAGCTGACGTTCATAAAAATGAACCAGGCATGGATCCCACAGGACCTGTCCGTCCCTTGTCCAGATTAGACATTAACTACCTCCCCATAACCATATATTATTGGACTCCAGGGCACTTCCTCATTCAATCCTATTTTTATTTTCATTTTACCATTATATTGCGAGGCTACCCAAAGTTGAATGAACCTCTCCTCTGCCTGTGTGCTAGGCCTAAATATATGCCAATGGACTGTTGCAGTGGTGGCTGACATGAAGCCTGATTCTCTGCTATGACATGCAGACTAATTCTCTGCTGACATGAAGCCAGATTGTCTGTTACGGGACCTCTCTCCTCTGCCTGGGTGCTGGGCCTAAATTTATGACAATGGACTGTTGCAGTGGTGGCTGACGTGAAGCCTGATTCTCTGCTATGACATGCAGACTGATTCTCTGCTGACATGAAGCCAGATTGTCTGTTACGGGACCTCTCTGCTCTGCCTGTGTGCTAGGCCTAAATATATGCCAATGGACTGTTGCAGTGGTGGCTGACGTGAAGCCTCATTCTCTGCTATGACATGCAGACTGATTCTCTGCTGACATGAAGCCAGATTCTCTGTTACGGGACCTCTCTCCTCTGCCTGTGTGTGTGCTGGGCCTAAATATATGCCAATGGACTGTTGCAGTGGTGGCTGACGTGAAGCCTCATTCTCTGCTATGACATGCAGACTGATTCTCTGCTGACATGAAGCCAGATTGTCTGTTACGGGACCTCTCTCCTCTGCCTGTGTGCTAGGCCTAAATATATGCCAATGGACTGTTGCAGTGGTGGCTGACGTGAAGCCTCATTCTCTGCTATGACATGCAGACTGATTCTCTGCTGACATGAAGCCAGATTCTCTGTTACGGGACCTCCCTCCTCTGCCTGGGTGCTGGGCCTAAATATATGCCAATGGACTGTTGCAGTGGTGGCTGACGTGAAGCCTCATTCTCTGCTATGACATGCAGACTAATTCTCTGCTGACATGAAGCCAGATTGTCTGTTACGGGACCTCTCTCCTCTGCCTGGGTGCTGGGCCTAAATTTATGACAATGGACTGTTGCAGTGGTGGCTGACGTGAAGCCTGATTCTCTGCTATGACATGCAGACTAATTCTCTGCTGACATGAAGCCAGATTCTCTGTTACGGGACCTCTCTCCTCTGCCTGTGTGTGTGCTGGGCCTAAATATATGCCAATGGACTGTTGCAGTGGTGGCTGACGTGAAGCCTCATTCTCTGCTATGACATGCAGACTAATTCTCTGCTGACATGAAGACAGATTCTCTGTTACGGGACCTCCCTCCTCTGCCTGGGTGCTGGGCCTAAATATATGCCAATGGACTGTTGCAGTGGTGGCTGACGTGAAGCCTCATTCTCTGCTATGACATGCAGACTAATTCTCTGCTGACATGAAGACAGATTCTCTGTTACGGGACCTCTCTCCTCTGCCTGGGTGCCGGGGCCTAAATATCTGAGAATGGACTGTTCCAGTGGTGGTTTCAAAGGAAAGGACCGGCACTTCGCTGATGTAGATCACAATGTAGATTTATTCAGTCACATATTCAAAATGGCATAGTGACGCGTTTCAGCACAGATGTGCTTTCATCAGACTGCATAAAACATCTTACACTCCAGCTATTTATACATAAATGAAACACAAAGGAACTGACATCATCAAAGAAGCTCCGCCTCCCTCATTAAATAAAATTTGCATATCAAATAATCGCAATGAAAAATTTGCATTGAAAAATTCGCAATTGAAAATTCGCAACTGAAAATTCGCAATTGAAAATTGAAAATTCGCAATTGAAAATTCGCAACTGAAAATTCGCAACTGAAAATTCGCAATTGAAAATTCGCAAAAAACATATCCACTCTATACTGGCGAAGATTTTCAGTCACATAGTCCATTCTTGCAGTGATTAATCACGCTGAAGAAAAAAAGAAATATATTTATCAGATTGCATAAGGCCGAATGCCTTATAGGAAGCAGGACACATTGTACTCACGATTGAGGCCCCTGGGCTCCATTGTCTGAAGACGATGGATCCAGTAAGCCTCCCTTTTCAATAACAATTTATTTCTGTCACCCCCTCGACGGGGTAATGATACACCTTCAATAATCTGATACCTCAACTGCGAGATGTTGTGTTTTTTATCATAAAAATGAAGGGGTATTGGGAGTAATAAATTCTGTTTACGGATAGTAGATTTGTGTTTACTTAGTCTGTCCTTCATTCTCATTGAGGTTTCCCCCACATATAGTAATCCACATGGACATTTAAGAATGTAAACCACAAATCTACTATCACAAGTGAACGTGCCCCTTATTGGAATATTTTCACCTGAGTGAGGGTGGGAGAAACATGAACCCTTTATAACGCTGGAACAATTGACACAGTTTAAACAAGGAAAAGTGCCCCGTCTAGGTGTAGATAAAGTACTCTGTCCTCTTTCTATTTTATTACTTCCCACATCCGCCCGGACTATTTTATCCCTAATATTTTCTGCCCGTTTATAGCATATCATGGGTGGCCTCTGGAACTCTCCTATCCGTGGATAGGACTTAGATAATATGTGCCAATGTTGATTAACAATAGTCCTAAGGCGCTGGGACCAGGGATGGTATTTAATCACTAAGGGGATCCTTGTTTCTTTCTTAGTTCTATCTGGTGGTGTAATCTCAGCTTTATTACGCTGTATTTTCAATAGATCAGGGGGGTAGCCTCGCTCTCTAAATTTATTGGTCATATCGTCTAATCTTGTTTGACACATATCCCTATCACTAACGATCCGTCTAACCCTCTGGTATTGCCGCCCTGCTTCTTACTAGAATTGTTCCAGTGGTGGGTGACGGGAAGCCAGATTCTCTGCTATGGAACCTCTCTCCAATTGATTTTGGTTAATTTTTATTTATTTAATTTTTATTTTAATTCATTTCCCTATCCACATTTGTTTGCAGGGGATTTACCTACATGTTGCTGCCTTTTGCAGCCCTCTAGCTCTTTCCTGGGCTGTTTTACAGCCTTTTTAGTGCCGAAAAGTTCGGGTCCCCATTGACTTCAATGGGGTTCGGGTTCGGGACGAAGTTCGGATCGGGTTCGGATCCCGAACCCGAACATTTCCGGGATGTTCGGCCGAACTTCTCGAACCCGAACATCCAGGTGTTCGCTCAACTCTATAAAAGAGACCTCTCGTTTAACACCGTCTGCTGATTCCACATAGATTTCTACAGAAGCTGTTCTGTTACACTCTGATACAAGTAGAGAGCCCATAACAGACGTTCTCACAGATCAGTTTAAAATAAATGGTGATGTCAACAAGGCCAAACAGGGACACTAGTGGCCCCATCACATAGTGGTGAGGGTGGCAACAGCAAGAAAAGTCAACATAGTGGACCCGTCACAAAGTGGGGAGGGTGACAACAGCATTAGGAGTCAACACAGTGGCCCAGTCACAGGGTGATGAGGGTGGCAACAACATGAGGAGTCAACACAGTCGCCTAGTTACAGAGATGGCAGCAGAGGCTGCAGGTGTGTGGCATCAGACAGGTGGAAGCATCAGAATAGTGGGTGAAACACGTGGCCAGAAGTAATGGGACATTTTTCACAATGTTTTGGTGTGGCACCCAGAATGATCTAGTCTGATGCATCTGGCACTTGCATGTGGAAATTGTGGCTGATCACTGCCTGATTCATTTTTACAAAGGTTAGTCTCTCAACATTTTGTGTCGAAAGGTGAGTTCTATTTGGAGTAACTATTAGTGTTGATCGGGCACATCACGTTGTTCTGCCAAATACTGCGTGTGCTTGAGTCTCCTCCCCAAACGTTTGTTGGCTGCTACGCAGCCAATAAACGTGCAGGTAAGTACTGCCACTCACTGTAATGCCTTAGCCATGTTGGTTACTGGCATTACAGTGATTGGCTGGCCGGAATGCGTCATCGGTGCTATAAAGCACCCAATGACACGTGGTTTGGCCAGTCTTAGTCAGGGAGAGCTGTGCTGTAGAAGGGACAGTTAGTGTAGGGAATTGAATAAAAAAAAATTGTTAGGCAGGTTGGTGTTAGAGACCCAAAAGTCCTTTTAAGGACTATTGTTGTGTCTGGCAGCAATATATATATATATATATTTTTTTTAATTATAAAGTTTTTTATTATTTTTGTCAGTAGACATGAACAATGACTATATATATTTTTAGCACAATCTGCGCTAAATTGCGTGTGATAAGAGACCCAAAAATGCTTTTAACGACTATAGTTGTATCTGGCATCAATATATATTATTAGCGCAACCTGCGCTAAATTGCATGCAATTGTTAGAGACCCAAAAGTCCATTTAAGGACTATTGTATTTGGCAGCAATATATATTTTTAATTCAACCTGCGCTTAATAGCTTGCAATTGTTTGGCCGCTGCAGACAGCGACATTATCTGTGCTACATCTCGTGTGTAATGTGTGCGCAGCCCAAAAATATCTGACATCCAGTGTACTTTTTTCATAGACGTGTCCGTTGTGATTACCTGCGCTACATTTCCTGTATAACGTTTGCGCATCCTAAAAATATCTGACATCCAGTGTACTTTTTCTGTAGAAGCTGTGGACAGTAACATTACCTGGTGCTACATCTCCTGTATAATGTTTGCACATCCTAAAAATATCTGTGACATCCAGTGTACTTTTTCCTTAGACGCTGCGGACAGCGACATTATCTGCGCTACATCTCCTGTTTAAAGTGTGCGCAAAATAAAAATATCAGTGACATCAAGTGTACTTTTTCCGTAGACGCTGCGGACAGCGACATTATCTGCGATACGTCTCCTGTTCGATGTGTGCACATACTAAAAATATCTGTGACATCCAGTGTACTTTTTCCATAGACGGTGTCCGCTGCGGACAGTAACATTACCTGCACTACATCTCCTGTATAATGTTTGCGCAGTATCAGTGATATTCCCTGTACTTTTAGCCGCTGGTGACAGCAGCGACTTTACATGCTCTATATCTACTGTATAACACTTGCACATCATTAATATCAGTGATATTCCTTGTAATTTTTTAATAGCCGCTGGTGACAGCAGCAAAATTACCCGTACTACATCATCTGTATAAAGTTTATGCATCATAAATATTAGTGACATATTTGCGCATACACTTACAAAACCTGCACTAGTGTACGTGTGACATACTTACAAGCATATATACCATTTAATATGCAGAAGGCGAGCAGCAAAAGACGAGGACGTGGCCGTGCTGTGGATGGCCATGCGCAGTGTGAAACTGTGCCTGCTGCCAGAGCACAAGAAACACACTCATCCACAATATCTAGCTTCATGTCCCAGTTTGCAGGGTGGCGCAGGATACCACTCTCGAAGTCAGACCAGTTCGACCAGGTGGTCGGTTGGATTGCAGCAGATAATGCTTTCAGTCAGTAAAGCACCACCCTGTCTTCCACAAAGTCCAGTCTCAGTAGCCAGGAGTCTGGTCAACAGAATCCTCAACCTGATCCTCCTTCCTCCCACCATGGAGAGTCTTGCCAAACAAGTGATCCCACAATTGGATATTTCCGAGGAGCTCTTTTCATCGCCATTCCATGATTTGGGCCTCTCGCCAAGCCCGCTTGAAGAGGGACATGAGGAGATCTTGTGCACCGATGCCCAAACTCTTGAGCATCAACAGTCACAAGTTGATGACGGTGGTGAACAGCATTTCGTGTTTTACGAGGTGGATGATGATGATGAGACACAGTTGCCAATAAGTTAACGGCAATTAGTGTCTCAAGAGGTTCATGATGAGGATGAGACACAGTTGTCAATGACTGAGGTTGTTGTTAGGTCAACAAGTCAGGAGGATGACCAGAGTGAGGAAGTAGACGATGAGGTGGAGGACGATGAAATCACTGACCCAACCTGGGAAGGTGACAAGCCGAGCGAGAACAGCAGTACAGCAGGGGAGGGATCTGTAGCACCACAACAGGCTGGAAGAGGCAGTGGAAAGGCAAAAGGGAGAAGGCGGGCCACACCAAACAGGCCCGCAACTGTTCTCCCTTGCCAAGGGGTAGGTGTTCCGCAGTCCGGCGCTTTTTTGAGGAAAGTGCGGACGATAAAAGAATTGTAATTTGCAACCTATGCGGAACCAAAATGAGCAGGGGCGTGAACGCTAGCAACCTTAACACCACCAACATGATCCGCCACATTGCATCAAAGCACCCTATTAGGTCGGCTGAATGCCTGGGTCCACAATTATTGTCTGCGGGTGACACCACTGCCTCCTCTTCCACTGTGTTACGTGCTGGCCAATCCCCTGTCCAAGACATTCGCACAAATTCCTCCCTCCCTGCATCTGGACCTTCGTAAGCACGATCATCTAGCACATCCACTTCTGTGTCCCAGCGCAGCGTACAGATGTCCATACCCCAGGTCTTAGAAGGAAAGTGCAAATACCCAACCACCCACCCCCAGGCCATAGCACTAAATGTGCACCTTTTCAAATTGCTGGCCCTAGAAATGTTGCCATTTAGGCTTGTGGACACTGAGGCTTTCCGCAGCCTGATGGCAGTGGCGCTCCCTCGTTACTCTGTCCCCAGCCACCACTATTTTTCCTGGTGTGCCGTCCCCACCTTAACCCTGCATGTGTCCTGTAACATCACCCGTGCCCTGACCAATGCAGTTATTGGGAAGGTCCACTTAATAACTGACACATGGACAAGTTCTTGTGGCCAAGGGCGCTACATTTCCTTCACGGCACACTGGGTGAATGTTGTGGAGGCCGGGAGCGAGTCGTACCCTGGGATGGCACAGGTGCTACTGATGCCAAGGATTGTGGGCACTACTTCCATCAGGAATTCTGCCACTATCTACATTAGTGGTTAAAACCAGCCTTCTCCTCCACCTCCTCCTCAACTTCCATCTCTGAATTCTCATCTTGCAGCACCAGTCAGCCATCAGTCAGTAGCTGTATGCAGTGTAGCACTTCAATGGGGAAGTGGCAACAGGCCGTTCTGAGACTAATATGTTTACGTGACAAACAGCACACCGCCACAGAGCTGTGGTAGGGTATACAGGACCATACTGAGCTCACGCCACTTCACCTAGAACCAGGCAAGGTTGTGTCTGATAATGGCCGTAACTTGGTGGTGGCTCTGGAGCTCGGCAAGCTCACACACACACACATGAAAGTCATCTACTGCCGATCTGTAAACGCTGCAGAATATTGGGGGACACCGCAGAGCTGAGTGATGGATATTAGGGTAATATCTCGCACTCAGCTCTGCTATGTGGTGACCTCGATATTCTGAACTCAGCTCTGCAATAAGGATGAACTGCTCCTTATGATTTGTGCACGCATGCGTACTCAGCGGTAAAGAGATCTGATGGAATATTTTGCGCTGGAAAATCTACCTACCCCTGAGTGCACACACGCGGTGTACGGTTTCTTTCATGTGCATGAAGTCCTTCTCCCGCGGCGCTGCAATGATTTTTTGATAAACCAGTGGATGGGCGCTTGCTCAGTGCCGCACACACACTCCTTTTGCTGATTCCTGTGCGTCTGCGTCACTTCCGGTGCGTCCGCATCACTTCCGGTATAGCGTTCTGGCAAGGTATAGAAATCTGGAAGAACACCGGTTCCTTGTTATTTTTGGCAGCTCTTTTACTTAGTGCATAGGCTTTATGAGTGTAGGAGTCCCACTACATGAACTTTTATACCACAATGTGAATGAGGCCCTCCTTTATGTGATATACAGTTTGTATCGGACTGCCTGTTCATTGTAATTTTTTGAAGCACTTGCACTTTATATACAAGTAAATATACAGGAAAGAATGTTTCCTACCAATCTTCTTTTAAAATCGATTTTATCTTTGGTTTTGTGCGTATTATTGTCAGTCTGTAAAAGTGGTGTACTACTTGGATAACATTGTTCCCATTAGCGACCTGGGTGTCCAAGATGAATCCAAACATCCTCCCCATGCTGTTCCCGAACCATTTCAGTGGTGTTTCCATCAATTTCTGACCTTTTCATTTGAACCAGACACCCTCCGCTCTTCAGAGCAGTGGGTGCCTGTTTTAATGCTCGGGTTCTCCCATTGACTTCCATTGTGCTCGGGTGCTCAATAGAGCACCCGAGCATCCCAAGTTGCTCTACTTGATCACCCGAGCACTTTCTTGCTCAATCAACACTAGTAACTATGCCCCACTAAACACCCATTCTGATGTTACACTACTGGCTGGGCAGGAAAGTTTGTCCAGGGCAAAGTCATCCAGTCATGGCCACAAATCAAGTTTTGCTGCCCAGTAGTCCAGGGGATCTTGGATCTGGGGTAGCAGGGTGCAGTCCAAGTATGCCACCAGCTGCTGGTTCAGGTTCTGCTCCATGTCATACTGCTGCTGGTGCTAGGTGGTTTCTTCAGTAGGTGGGTTAAGAAAAGTGCTCATAAGAGACTCGAGACTTAAGTTTCTCCTCCCTTTCAGCAGGTGGAGTGGTAGCAAGGCTCTAAACATGGTGCAGAACTAAGCAGTCTTCCCACTGTCGAATGGTGATAATACGGCTGTCACAATGCAACTAACTCAGCATGCATCTGGCCATTTGCAGCTCAAGGAGGGCGTGTTTTGCACTGTAAGAGTAACTCAAGTGCATGCACCGTTTCCTGGCCATTTTCAAGATATCTTGCAGTTGAGTGGAAGACTGTAGGGCGCATGGGTAAGCCGTTCTTGACGCAGCACTGACATAATGTTCTTCCCGTTATTGGTGACTATGGTTCCGGTCTTCAGTTAGAGATGAGATAGCCAGGTTTCGATTTCCTCTTGAAGAACACGGAGCAGTTCCTCCCTAGAGTGTGACTCCATTCATCCAGGTAAATCAGGTGCAGAACAGCATGACACCACCGTGCTCTGCATAGGTGGTATGCTGGAGGAGCACTCCAAATTATGCCTACAGTGGATGCTGAGGACAAGGTTGAGGATGAGGGGACAGAGGAGGACATTGGCGCAGGACTCACAGCTTTAGAACGCAAAGGCTGTATTGCCATCACCTGGCCAAGTTGCTAGGGATGCTGGGCGATAAAGGACATATATTGTCCTTGACCATTGCCACAGCCACCAAACACCAAAACGCTCAAAGACTGGCCCACCTTATGCTCAACATATGTGCGCGTGGCTGGTACAGATATTTTGGAACAGTAATGACTGCTTCATACTCTCCACCTTGGCTCGGCACAAGCCATCAGTTTTGTGAAGTGTGCAAGGTAAACCACATGAAAAGAGAGGGACTGTAGTACCAACAACTTGGCCAGGAGCACGTTCAGCTTCTGCACCATTGGATGAGTGCATACTGTGGTCTTTTTGCAATTGTCTCCCTGATCGTTTGCCAGCAAAATGAGTGACGAGGAGTAAGAGGGAGCATCAGGACCAGTAGATGATGGGAAGGAAATACAGCTCCCTTCTGCTGAGGTGATTGAGCCTTGACTGCTGTAAAAGGGTTGTGGGCCACTAGGAGATGCCTCATGATGAATTACAACATTAGTACCACAGTTTTCCCAGGCCACTTAATGGAGAGGCTGCATGTGTTGATGCAAGGCCGTAGTGCCAACATTGGGACCACGCTTCACCTTCTGCCCACATATTCTACAAACGGCCATGTTTACATCCTCCAGTTACTTTATGAAAAACTCCCACACTAGTGAGTAAGTAATATTACCCTCACCACTTCATGCTGACTGTCTGTGGCTGCTTCAATGAACCCGTGCACTGCTAGTTATTTCCAGACAGATAGGCTCCTGCGTAGTAGACGGTCTACCCCGAGCATGTCTGGTTCCAAACCTCACACGGCTTTCACTCTGCTGAATCATAGTCATGCTTGTATCCTGTTGGCTCAGACACTGTCTGACATGCAAGCTGCCACCTTCATCCTGTGATGATGATGATGAAGCCCCCTCTTCACCCTGTCCGTACGTCACTGATATCACCCTCGCAACCCCTGCTCCCACGCGACTCTTATTGTCACTACTTGCCCAACTACAGGAGGAAGCAGTATATCTCTCCTCCAAATATTGACTGGGTAGTAGCTGCTGACTATCCTCAATAGGCTCGTCCTCACTGAAAAGTGAAACAGAGCCAATAGCATACAATACTTCCTTAGCAGAAGGAACATAAACAGGACAGGTGGGGTCACAGGGCTTGTTACTGGGCCATGCAAAATAAGCATGATGTCAGAGGTACCCTCCGACTCCTGGATGGGGGTGTCTGAAGTCAGTTGGGATGATGTTAAAGACCGAGTCAACCATTCAAGGACAGCTGGGTTGCTGGTAAAAACAACCGCTGGATGACACTGGCAGCTCTGACCTGTCACTGCGACTGCTGCTATCACCCCCCTTCTTCTGATACTTATGCCAGCTCCAGAAACATTTGGAAAGCCCTGGCATCTGTCTGTTGGACATATTGTACTGTACAGTAACTGTAAGTGTAAAATATCAGTAGTATTCAAATTCAATTTCACCCCATGTACTGTGTGACAGCATCATGCCCGCTGATGAGAACACCTGACCACTTGTGGGGTGGATTGTTCTTAATTTGTGCCGGGTGTACTGTTTATTTGTCCATCTTTTTGGGAAGCCAGTTAGGCAAATGAGCTATTGTTTAATGTGCGTCTTTTCTGTAGCTGTCTGACTTCCATACCAACTTGAATCAACTATGCAGTGCCTTTTGGTCTGACTAACAAGCCAGTAGATGTATGGAAAAGGACCTACTAATTACATCACCTTTGGATTGCATTAGCCCCCCTGCTGTGTATTAGGAGCCATCCAGCCTGTCTGTCTGGCTGTGTCATCATAATGTCTTTTTGCAGTTGGATTGAACTAACAACCAATGATGTAGCAGCCATGATTATCTTCCACCAATTCTATGGGGGCCAATGCACTGAAATGGCAGCTGAGGGAAATAAAAGCGTGGCTGCCCCTGTCATTAGTGGCTATTCTACAGGACATCAGCGTAGGGACTGTGGTTCCAGCTGGGGGACTTCAGAACTGCTCTTCTGCCCAACATCAGGCCTACGTATTTGGTTGGAGAGTCCAGGTTGGACCAATTGGATCACTTGGCCACATGCCTCACTGTGCACGGCCGACTCCCTAAGCTTGCCGCTTACCTCCTCTCGATGGGTGCCCACCCAAAGAGTGCTACTGGCTGGGGTAGTTGGTCCTGAGTCCCCAAATGTGAATGCTTATTCCCTGGTAAATCGCTGTCACGTGTGCCATTCTGTGTCCTTGCTGGGGCTGTACTATATGCTGCTGACTGTTGGTTTAAAAAAAAAAAGTCTTCCTTGAGCATTGTAGCCTCACCCTGTGTTGTCTGAATAGTGTTCCACCCGCAGGAAAGAAGCACGGGTGTTCAATGGTATGAGCCCTCGCCCTGCGTGGTCTTGATAAAGATAGCCAGGCCAGTGGACGAGAGCACCCACTGAACCTTGTATCTTCACATACAGAATCAGGGATTAATAGATTTACTTATGTATAAAAGAATGTGAGCATCTCAAAATCAGTCCGCAATTTCACCCCAATTACAGAATCAAGCATTCATATAATTAATTATGTAAATTAACAATGTAAGCACCCCAAAATCAGTAGTATCAGACCACAGTTTCACCCCAATTACAGAATCAAGGATTAATAGAATTACTCATGAAAGAAAACAATGTGAACACCCCAAAATCAGCTTTATCAAACCATAATTTCCCCCCAATAGCAGAATCAAGTATTAATAGAATTTCTTATGTATAAAAGAGTGTGTACAACCTAAAATCAGTAGTATTAGAACACTTTTAACCCTAATTAGTGCAGCAAGATATAATGGAATTACATCTCTATTAGCCAAGGGTTACACTGTTCAATTGGCCCCTGCACTCTACCTATAGTGTGGATAAAGTCTTCCTATTATATCTCACTATCTCTCAACTGTCCCTGAACTGTTCAAAAGTTCCTAATCACTGTCCCTAGTGCCTGTCTCTCCCTGCACTAAGTTCACTGGAAAATGGGGGAGACCGGGCAGGAGGAGGATTTTTATAGGGCAGTGATATCACAGGAGCTATCTGCTGATTGGCTAGCTGCATGGCATTATGGGTCATATTGTGTTCCCGGGATTCTTACTTTCACTTTGTAATATGCGCAGCAGCAATTTTAGAACAAATCGTATTCATTACCACGAAGCGTGAGGAAATTAGGATTGACAAATCAATTTTTTTCTGAAATATGGATCAAATTCCACTTCGTCAACTTCGATTGGCTCAACACTAACGGCCTTCCCTCTTGTTGTATCCTGAACCAGTTGGGAAAGGTAATTGTCTTTATTTTTGACAAAAACCTGTTTCCTTTATGAGATCTCAGGTTTCAGTTTAATAGTCTATATCTGGGAAGTTGAAGTCCCCCATAATAATGACCTTATTATGATTTACCACCTCATCTATTTAGTTTAGTAGTAGATTTTCTGTGCATTCTGGTATATTAGATGGCTTACGGTAAAAATATACCCCAAAAAATTATGTAATTTACCTGTTAGCAAGCAAATACGCTACAGTATATAAGCTGTAATACCCTGCTTTGACTTGGCATTAAGTACAATAAAAAGTCAGGCATACATGCACTTAGCAATGCACACAGATATTTTTAACAAGCCTCACAGACACTCATGTAATCTCAATTCACACACATAAGAGAAAACAAACTTGGGATCAAAGGATCAAAACACACTTACATGCTCGCAAACTCATATTTTTACTCTGCTATAGCTGCTACTCCCCATCCGCAATCTGAAACTTTTTTTTTCCTTATGAATTTAACAACTTAGCTCGCAAATAATTTGAACTGCACTATTTTATTATTTTAATTTTAGGGTTATACAGTATTTTCATGTATGGCTTTACTCAGATGTCATTTCAGGATACTAAGGGTGACTTCACAATAGTATATAAGGGAATCAAAGCATCCAAAGTGGAATTTGATCCGAAGTTTAGGAAAAATTCAATTCACTGCATACTTTGACTGTGGCTGAAGTATTAGAGTCCAGCAAGAAAGACGCTAAGCGATTGGTTGATGTAAAGACCAATCGCTGTGTTAAAAATGTTTTTATTGATGAAACATTTCTTGTATTTTGCACATGTGTATATACTTCCCAGTTTACTTACACTTACACTAAATCCATGGGCAATGACTATAGGAAAACTATCTGAGTATTTAAAGGGAACATGTCAACTTTTGAAAATGTAGTGTAATCAGCAACCAGCATGTTATAGAGCAGGGATAGCAGAGTAGATTCATATATAATTTTGTGTGAAAAGATTCAATAAAACATGTAAGTTACATGTTTAAACTGTACATTTTGGTCTTTGAAGTCAAGGAGGCGGTTCTATCAGCCTTTTTCTGCTTGGCCCCATCTAATTAGCCTTCTGAGTGGTAAGATGCTGTGTAGGATTCTTCTCTTCACAAGAAATCAAGTGTTGGAGAGCCAAAAAATAATGACTTGATTCAAAGGTCACGGAAAGTGTCTAGATAGGGAAAGCAAAACCCAACACTATAATAGAGGACCCACTTCGATACTTTCTATCACACTTCACCACTTCAATATATGTCACTGGTTACAAAAGACAAAAATTAAGACTATGTTCACCAAGCATTAAAGGACCTAATGCTCTAGTACTTTCTCTGAAGAAACACATGTATTGGTAAACTAGGCAATAATGTTTTCTTTTACCATTATTTTCTGTGGAGGATGGTAGGTACCAAGTGCATTCATTCTGCCATTTACTGAAGGTAAACCATTGAATAGTATTGAATATTAATGTAAACAAATAAGAAAGAGAGATTTACTAACTTACATAAAAAAATTTAAAACTTTTTTGTGTGAAAAGATTTAATAAAACAATCGAGTTATCAGTTTAAACTGTTCATTCTGGTCTTTGAAGTCAAGGAGGCAATTATATCAGTGAATGAAAGCTCTTTCTGTATACAAAGTCATAGAGGAGAGGCTGTCAATCATTGATAGGACCGCCTCCTGGACTTCAAAGTTGACAATGAACAAGAATATAAATTAATTAAATACAAGTTATACAGAATATTTTCCCACAAAACTATATATCAAGTTGCTCAGTTTCTCCTGCTCTATAAAATATTGCCTGCAGCTCAGACTCCCTTTATACCATGTATAACATACATGATACATGTCCTTTTTTGTGTCAGCAGTGAACTATATAGGGCAAACATATTTTGTATATATTTATCTATTTTTATATTTGACACAACTTTCTGTGACACTTACATGGGAAGTATCTGAAAATTTTGGTATATAGCTGTAACCTTCTGAATTTATTTGAGGCCTGTTGGTACAAGGAGAGGAGTCATTATAGAGTTCCATTTAAAAGTTACCATGCCGTGGTAGATAGCACAAATTGATTTGATCAAAATATATTTAATATAAGTGCCACATATAGTGAATATAGCATTAGTGAAAATTATAATCACATATTGTTTGCTGAGTTTGCAGAATATTAAAAACTAAATAATATTACACTAATTAATTGCAAATCTAATGTAATGACAGCAATGTCAGCAATTACAAAATTAGGGAATATAAAAATTACTAGTTCTTTTTTCTAGCAGTAACAGTATTTTCTAGTACAGACAGCATAACTCGACTTTGAGCTGAATGCTAAATCTGCAGCAATGTTCATTTGTAGTTCTGATCTTCTCGTTTGAGCCCAGGCTTTAGAGCCAAAGTTCCAGGGTCCAGGTAACACTTCAACCACGCTACCATTTCTAGATAGGCCCTAGCAGAGCAATGAACATGAATGGGTGATAGCAATATAAAAGTTATTACTTAGCCTAATCACTGCACAAAGGGCTAACATTCACCTAGAATTGTAGGATCAATGCTCCGGTATGCCCGAATGAGCTAGTTCAGCATCCTGGCAAATGCTATGATTTGCAACAATGCAAGAAGTTATTTCTGTAGGTTCTGTTGAGTTGTTATCAAAGTAAGGCTAATGCACATTGTATTTAAGCGCTATATTTAACATATAGGTGATTGCACACCATTTACAACAGTATAGGAAACCACAAAAAAGTATAGCATCTATCACAAGCTATTAGTGGATGTACACAGCAAAACAGTATACAGAGTCTTAAAAAATAGGTATACTGCACAAATCAAGTTGCAACACTACTTTTAATATGAGTAGTTTCATTTTAACTGCACATTACATTCTGCTACAATATGTGCAAAACACTTGGTAACCAGACCACAGCTGCCCATATGAACTGAAAAAAAAACTTTAGCTTGGAAACAAACCAAATACTAGCCCAGGAGGACACTCAAAAAGTCACTGCTCAAACCAAATGTACTTTCCTACTTTCTTAGTAGTGACTCATAAATAAATAAAAATAACAAATATACTTAACACAAGTAACATATTTCCAGTGTTTCCTGTCAGTGCATTTTCATTGGCAGATCATAGTGTCCATTATCTGTCCTTCATGTGTAGTATAGTCATCAAATCTCACTCAGTAAGTTTATGTCTGGACTGGATGCATTTTATTCTACAGCTTTAAAGTTTGATTATGCTAACTAGCAAAGTGTTATAAATGCCTATGAACGGTCTGCTCAGTTTGTGTATTTATACTCATTTTTCTTTCTCTCATAGTCACGGCTCAGTCTCTGACAGTGCCAACAAGTGTGAATAGCTGTACAGGAAGTAAGCAGGAATACAACTGCCAACAACTCAAAGTGTTCACGATCTCTATACTATGAAACCACTCGGTAAAAACTGTTTCCTAAAATAAAAATGTCAATTTTTCTATATCTGTTCAATTTTATGTGAACATTCATATTCAAAATCGTTACAAAACAGGTCTATAATAAATGTATTATGGAAACAAAATGCAAAGAAATATTAGTTATAGATATAAGCAATGCCCAATGAACCACATATATGGATGTATAGAGGCTAATTATAAGGTATGGAGATTAAACATTTTTGTATCATCTTTATTTCCTATCTATCTATTTTTTCATTTATCTATTTATCTATCTATATCACCAACTCAAGATAAGACACCACTACCCTAAACAAGAGTAAGTGTATCGTAAGTTACAGTAGGTAATACAAAAGGGCACATCATATCATAGAAGCAGATGTGGTGCCTGTTGTGAAGACCTTGGCAAAGTGAATCCTTTTTCTGGTTGGCCCCATCTAATTGGCCTACTGAGTGGTAAGATGCTGTGTAGGATTCTTCTCTTCACAAGAAATCAAGTGTTGGAGAGCCAAAAAATGATGACTTGATTCAAAGGTCACGGAAAGTGTCTAGATAGGGAAAGGAAAACCCAACACCATAATAGAGAACCCACTTCGATACTTTCTATCACACTTCACCACTTCAATATATGTCACTGGTTACAAAAGACAAAAATTAAGACCATGTTCACCAAGCATTAAAGTGCCTAATGCTGTAGTACTTTCTCTGAAGAAACACATGCATTGGTAAACTAGGCAAAAATGTTTTTTTTTTTACCATTTTCTTCTATGAAGGATGGTAAAGAATTGAATAGTATTGAATATTAATGTAAACAAAGCAGAAAGAGAGATTCACCAACTTATATAAAAATTCTTAAAACTTTTTTGTGTATATTTTTATAAATGTTTCAAGACTTCGACTGTTGGATCTATTATGTATATTGACTTGATTGGCTATATACCCAAAATAAAAGCTTGTTGACTCGACATTTTGTAAAAATAAATACAAAAAAGTCTTACTCAAGAATGTAGAGCTATTGTCTTTTGCTGAAATATACATTTTCTTGGGGGAATTCCACTTGTCATGGCGTTTACCAGTCCCACTGACTCCTATTCAGGTCATTAGCCAGCAATATATACTGATCACAAAACAACAGCTCTCATCATTAGTACTAAATGCACAATTTATTTTGATGTTCCAAGTAAAGTGAAAAGACGCCTGTGTTTTTAAGGGACTAATTGACAGAGGTGTAGAAATACGGAGAAGCTAAACTCAGCGTAGAGGCAAAATGAGGGGGAAACTGGGATCCAGTGATGCTCATTGTAAAACCGTGTTTTCGTGCTACACGTGCATGCGTTAAGTAAGCAGCCAACGGGTCCTTTCCTACATCAGAAATTCTAATTCACCACAGCTGCCTCATGAATTATTATTTTCTCAATGACATTTTGCAGGCGCCAAGCAAAAAACAAACAAACAAATGTAAATGATCAAGCTGGTTTTCGCGCTCATTTTGACACAAAGATGATGTTCAGTTGGAATCCCTGGCTGAGAGTTCTCTCAGTTTCCAGTATCAAGCAGAGGCCTAAAAGTACAATTTAACCTTTATTAAAATATGTTAAATAAGAGTTTCTAAAACTTTCATTGGTAGAGATGAATGGAATTTCAATAAAGTCCATTTAAATTCTTAACAGGAAGTGACATTTGCCAAACACTTCCTGTTTTGTCTCCTCCTACAGCCTTTGGGCTTCCTCAGGCGGCTGTGCCTCACACAACAGCCTAACATAATCTTAATAGATGTGCAAATTGTTAGATATTTCATCCGTTTATCAAATGTGGGTGAGGAGCAAATTTATTCTTGACGGCTCCCTAACCTCCATCCATTCATTAATGTTCACTCCAAGCAGCCATTACTGATATAAATGGCATCTCTTTTTTGGAGACAGCGAGATGTATTTTCAGCTGACATAAATCTATTTCTCCTCCTTCCACTGTGCTGTAGAAACCTGTGAGCTCATGTGGAAATAAGACGATTAGGCATTGTAACAATGCCTTGTAACATCACTGGTGTATGAGATGACAACGTAAGATTTCTGTGATGATAATGAACCATTCATAGATGTCTCTTCATTCATATACAATACATTAAATATAAGTAGCAACAGTCTGCACGAAACTCTAAAACAGAAGAGAGAATACCTATTTTATAGTCTAATATGAGACAAATTGAGGTTTTACATATGTACTACTTTTTTTTTACCATATTTTTTTTTTGGTATGGTCTTTATCCTAGAAATGTTGAAGGAATGGGATTACACATTCACTTGATATTTTATTGCACACCTTCTATATAATATGTATGCTTCAGATGCATAATAAAAGGCATTGTATTTAGTTGGAGGAGGTGTCCAATATTGCTACATGAAATCTTTTACATGCAGTCATTGGACTTTCCACATCATCTCTAAAATTATGCATTACAATAGATATTTTAAAAAAAATAGGTCTTCTTATAAATTTGAAATGAATTTAGGAACAGTAACAATATAGAACCAATTAGTTAAACATAATTAAGAACTATGAACTATTATCATTCTCATCATGTGAAATGACTAAACACTAAACTCGGTTACTACATTCCATATAATGATTGCGAATAGGAAGGAATGGAGAGCTGTAAAATAGATAACTTATCTTGTGTAGTTCAAGAAAAGTGATTCTCGCTTTGTTCAAGTTAAATCCGCTAAAATATAGTATAAGCTTAGCTCACTTTAAGAAATACATTTGTTACTTTTTGAGTGCAATCAATTAGATTTATAGTCAGAAAGGATTCTGAAAGTAATTGTTTTACAGAACTTGAGCAGGTAGATGAAAGTAGTATGATCATAAAGCGGCCTCTGTTACATTCGTATCATAACATGCTTGCAGTCCATAACATACATGCTACATAGCATACTAACTGCAGTGGTTACATGTATACAACATACATTTTGCAAACAAATTGCAATTTCTATTATCTTCTGCTTTCATGGCATTAATTGGTTAAATAGACACATTGATTTGTCTTTTAAAAAAACTCCAGTTTCTTCATATGCTGCACCTATCTGACAGATCATCTTTGTCGCCTTTTGTCTTGCGTCTTCACACCACCTTCTAACATCTCTTGGCCCAGTGGACAACTTTGTGTCCCTTTTGTTTTCACTAGACACCTCACTACTCCTCACAGTCCACTGCCATCTGTCTATGCATCGCTGTGCCGCTGAGTAGTGTAGGATTTCTAAGACAAACAAATCTGTGTGCGATTTAACTGTTCACCAATGAAATGATGAACTGCCATCTGCTGTTTTTAGATTGGAAATCTTCAAAACAACAATGGTAATATATACATTCGATATATTGTATCTTGAATCAGAATGTTATTTCACCCTGATACATTTGTGAGATGATGCCTCTGCGGCAAGCAGCAATTTTCTATTCTATTGTAAGCACATGTTGCCAAAGTCACCGAAACATTCAGAACGAGAGAACAGGGGCATAACAATGGAAAAGGTTTTCTTTTTTTTTTCTTGGATTTGTCATAGAAATATGTTTATGGTGCAAAGTAAACTTTATGATATAGCGGTGTGCACTCCAGGAGGAACAAACCCACTCTGATGTGTTTTAATTCTCTAACAGACAAGCAATGTACAATCTATTGTTATCTATGCAAAATAGTAGTTATGAATAATGGAGCATCGTATTATCTCCACTTGAGAGAATACAAAAATAAACTCACCTTCACGTTGGCGTATCTCTTTGTAATTCTTTGGATGGTGGGATGTTCCTTCTTTTCCAGCTGTATTCTGTTTTTTGTATCTTATTTGATATATACATGTGTCAATTTTACCACTGATTACCTAGAAATAATAGTAATATCGCACATTAATCTAAGGGCCTGGCAAATGAGGATGCTCCCAGGCCTCTCTTTAGCCTTACCTAGATGAGAGAACACAGTGCACTACTCCTAAGACCATCAAATGGGATGCTTTCTGTTACACTGACCGCATTAGTCAAACCTGCTTATCACAATGAACAATAGGCTGGGACAAGTCCATTTTTCAAGGCCTGGTTTAAAAGTCAAAATTGAGGATGAGTACCTTACATCAGGGGACATTAGAGGCAGAGCTTGCTAACAACCTATTTGCAAGACAGAGGGGGGATAACGAACATAGGTAGGACTACTAGTGGAGGGGCCTAACCTCACAAAATGGAGGCTTACCTCTTCATATTGTGTTAGGAGCACAACATCCAAATCAGCATCTAAAACACCATTACCTGCTGCGTAGGAAGATCTGTGAGCAGGCTGATTGTCAAAGACCGGGCTAAGGAGAAGAAACCCAAGGCGCAATCGTCATCACAGTGGGTGAAAGTCAGATACAGGTTGCTAGATATTAACTTCTTTATTGTATATTATGCATTTCAGGGCCAAACAGGCCCCTTCGCCAGATTTACAGTTTCACACCAATGTTTGGCCCTGAAACGCCTAATATTCAATTGAAGTTAATATGACATCCTTCCACGATGATAAGCACCACACCTTGGGTTTCTTCTCCGTATCCAGTTTTTTTGCATCCCTTTTCCCAGAATTCCAGAGGAGCATTGCCCGGTCTATAAGACTCCTCAATTAGGCAATCTCCATATGAAATTATAGTTTTCCTCCTGGCTTGCTCAAACATACTGGCTGAGAAACTATTCTTTTTATTTGCATGCATTTACAAGATATTAGAAACCATATTGTGTGTCAGGTGAGTTATGTTTGGAAAGGGGTTCTCAGAAGTTGAAGAAGTCTAAGCATGCACACACAGGTAGCTTTCTATTCCATTCACTTTCAGTGGTGGCTGTTATTAGCTAGCATCCTCAGGAAGACTCTTCTTTTGCATTTCCCAGTATGGGTTAACACCAGTTAATAGGCATAATAATACCTTTCTTTTGTATAAAAACCTATTCTTGTACCTAGCTGCCCATTTTGAAAATGTTGAAGCCAATGTAGGAATACAAAAGAGACACATCAAACACATATCTGCAAGCACAATGAAGGCTACACATTGTCTGCTGTAATAAATATTTGTGCGTGATGTATGAGGCCGCCTTGTCATATATTAATGCAAGAACTGAGTTTTTCAAGAGTCCATGGGCTGATGAGGGATTTCTTTGACAATACCAGTTTCTTTTTTTGAAGACAGTAGACTGCGGGACTGGTGGTCACAGATTAATGTGTAACTGAAATGCAGACAGACAACATAAATGTTGTTTTATTCTATAACAGGATGTCACTCATCTGCTTCCAAGTTCCCTCCTTTTAATTGCTGAACACTAGCAGTGCCTCCTACTCCGCTGCTTATGGAGAAGTGGCCAAGTAGGAGGCAATGATGCCTGAAATCTTGTGTGCCGCTCTGCTCTAGCTGTGTGTGTTTTCTGTTTTCAGCGGCATACCCTGCACACAATCCCTTCTAAGTGCCTGTTTGTGTGCAGGGGGAGAGGCTCTGATTTCTGGCTGTGACAAGCTTGGCTCGGCTACCTTATACAAGCGTTTTGCAGGCTTTCAGACCCTTCTGGTGACAGCCTGCTGGGCTGATCCACAGCACTTCACATGATGGGCTGCTTGTTGTCTGATAACCTTTGTGTTGCGTTAACAGGATGCCTGTGTGTGAATGAGATGTTCCATAGATAAATGATTATCCTGTATACAAATAAATAAAATGCAAATGTGGTTTGTAACGATGGCTGGGGGCAAGATGAGCCTTCTGTTGTGTTTCTCCATGCCCCCCTACAAGAGCGTAGGCGTTCCTA
Source organism: Bufo gargarizans (assembly GCF_014858855.1). Taxonomy (NCBI): domain Eukaryota; kingdom Metazoa; phylum Chordata; class Amphibia; order Anura; family Bufonidae; genus Bufo; species Bufo gargarizans. The sequence continues at coordinate 68,985,569 of NC_058090.1, read as the reverse complement.
TGCCACCCTGTGTGTATGGAAGTGCTCTTTTCTTTTGCCTCTGTTCCAGGAATTAGATGGCTCTGCCAACGTGGCAGTGCTGTCACCAAGCAAGGAGCTTCCTGAGGAACAGATGGTACAAGCAGGGAGAAAGAAGGTGCCAACTGCCATCCCACGGGCAGTTGGCACCTGCCTTCCAATAAATGTGATCCAATCGATTTATGCGCCAGGCTCTGTTCCATCTGAACAATAGCGCCGCCCGTCCATTGGCAGTGAAAAGGGCCACAGAACCGAAGGGAGGGAAATGGATGAGGAAACATAATCAGTTAGTCATTCTTGGACTATAGCAAAATATGGATTTTTTTCTCTCTGTACCTTAGTCATTATATAGAAGCTGCGCTCATCCACTAGATATAGAAAGATCCCTGACACTAATTACCTTATCAAATGAAGATGGCACAACATAGTTTACTCACTTGTAGCCTGCAGTTTATTTTGCATCACTTAATAAAATAAAAAATACTGAAGAATTTACATGGGAATATGAACAGAATATTTAGAAAGAATCATCACAGTTAATTGTCAGCTTGGCCTTCAGCCATTACATCTTATTTCCTTGAGCTGCCAATGTGATTTTACAGAAAAGGCACAAAGGATATCCAGACAACCAGAATGTTTTTAGCCCTGCAGCAGTCTGCAAGTAAATAAACAGATAAATGTGGGACTTGCAGTTACTAGTTGTTATATAGAAATGCTGCATTATTTCACAGGGCCTGCTATGGTATTTTACACTGACCACCACTACTATGGGAAAGCATAATGGTGTAAATGTGTGTGCGTGTGGGAGGGGGGGGGAGGGGGGTATGGTGTTGATCTGAAGCTAACATTTTAGTTTATTTGGGTTTATTTTTTTTTATTTTTTTAGGGGGATATTAAACCATTATGGACTGATTCCCCACTGTAGCAATTCTGATGATGCCACAGTCCCCACTGCTCTCCACTTCTTGTTCTAATCTCATTAGAAATTTTTTGGACAACCACTCAGACAATCAATGATGTGATCATCTGGGTCACCACTGAGGTCCATTGAGGCTGAGCAGGAAGTCCAAGCCATTTCCTGTGTGTCAAGCCCAGGAACAGGAAGTGGAGAGAGTTGGGGACTGGAGCAACACTGGAACAGCAGTGACAGGACATTTTTGCACTAAACTTATATAAATATGGATATATAAATGAGAGGACACAGTTTTTAAATGGAAACACCAATGAAAACCGGGTTCTCCTATGAAATCTTATCTGAAATCATGATGTCCAAAGTCAGCGTTGTTTGAATCTGTCATGATTTTTGCATAGCAGCAGTCTGTGTATGTATCAGACTTCCATACTCATGTGTGATCATTGTTACTGAGCCTTCTTGCAGATGATGGATCAGTATTGCCTTTAAAGAGTAATTAAACTGTTTAACAAGTTTCTCTTAAACTATTCTATATAGCCCTAAAATCATTTTTGTACTATACTTGATGCTGTTTCCTATCTTTAAAAAAAGGACCCAAAGTCCTGGGTTGTACCGCTTCTTAAAATCATCCTAAACTGGTGTACGGATTACTGGCTGCTTTGGACAATGTTGCACAGGGGGAGCACAGATCGCTTCTCCTGCCTGTGCTCCCCACAAGCTAATTCTGGCACAGCACATCGGTACCCTGTGCCCTGTGTCGATATGCTCTGCCAAGATTTTGCTGGCAGTTAGTTAGTTATAGGTAGAGGACACAACAGATGCTTTCTTCTAAGATGTAACCTGGTCTGCAAGCAAAATACCAGAATCGTCAGAATATGAAAATAAAAAGATTCCCCTTAAAGGGAATCTGTCATCAGGAACAACAGTATGAATCCAGGGACAATGCCCGGTAGAGCTGTCTGTGATCATCTAAACATCTGTTACATCTTAATCTGTAGTGGTGTTCTGGAGATACAGCACCTTTTGTTAACCCCTTCAGGACCCTGAAATTTTTCACCTTAAGGACCAGGCCATTTTTTGCAAATCTGACCAGTGTCACTTTAAGTGCTGATAACTTTAAAACGCTTTGACTTATCCAGGCTATTCTGAGATTGTGTTTTCATCACATATTGTACTTCATGACACTGGTAAAATTAAGTAAAAAAAAATATTTTTTTTGCATAAAAAAATACCAAATTTACCAAAAATTTGGAAAAATTAGAAAATTTCTAAGTTTCAGTTTCTCTACTTCTGTAATACATTGTAATACCCCAAAAAATTGTGATGACTTTACATTCCCCATATGTTTAATTCATGTTTAAAATATTTTGGGAATTATATTTTATTTTTTGGGGATGTTACAAGGCTTAGAATTTTAGAAGCAAATCTTGAAATTTTTCAGAAATTTACAAAAACCCAATTTTTAGGGACCACTACAGGTCTGAAGTAACTTTGCAAGGCTTACATAATAGAAACCATCCAAAAATGACCCCTTTCTATAAACTACACCCCTCAAGGTATTCAAAACTGATTTTACAAACTTCGTTAACCCTTTAGGTGTTGCACAAGAGTTATTGGCAAATGGGGATGAAATTTGAGAATTTCATTTTTTTGTCCTAATTTTCCATTTTAACCAATTTTTTCCACTAACAAAGCAAGGGTTAACAGCCAAACAAGACTGTATCTTTATTGCCCTGACTCTGCCGTTTACAGAAACACCCCATATGTGGCCGTAAACTACTTTACGGCCACACAGCGGGGCGTAGAGTGAAAGGTGCGCCGTTTGGTTTTTGGAAGGCAGATTTTGCTGGACTGGTTTATTTACACCATGTCCCATTTGAAGCCCCCCTGATGCACCCCTAGAGTAGAAACTCCACCTCATCTAAGAAACTACACCCCTCAAGGTATTCAAAACTGATTTTACAAACTTTGTTAACCCTTTAGGTGTTGCACAAGATTTAATGAAAAATAGAGATACAATTTCAAAATTTCACTTTTTTGGCAGATTTTCCATTTTAATATTTTTTTTCCAGTTACAAAGCAAGGGTTAACAGCCAAACAAAACTCATTATTTATGGCCCTGATTCTTTAGTTTACAGAAACACCCCATATGTGGTTGTAAACTGCTGTACGGGAACACGGCAGGGCGCAGAAGGAAAGGAATGCCATACGGTTTTCGGAAGGCAGATTTTGCTGGACTGTTTTTTTGATGCCATGTCCCATTTGAAGCCCCCCTGATGCACCCCTAGAGTAGAAACTCCAAAAAAGTGACCCCATTTTAGAAACTATGGGATAGGGTGGCAGTTTTGTTGGTACTAGTTTAGGGTACATATGAGTTTTGGTTGCTCTATATTACACTTTTTGTGCGGAAAGGTAACAAGAAATAGCTTTTTTGGCACAGTTTTTTTGTTGTTATTTACAACATTCATCTGACAGATCATGTGGTAATTTTATAGAGCAGGTTGTCACAGACACGGCAATACCTAATATGTATACAATTTTTTTATTTATGTAAGTTTTACACAATGATTTCATTTTTGAAACAAAAAAATCATGTTTTACTGTCTCCATAGTCTAAGAGCCATAGTTTTTTTCAGTTTTTGGGTGATTATCTTAAGTAGGGTCTCATTTTTTGCGGGATGAGATGACAGTTTGATTGGACCTATTTTGGGATGCATATGACTTTTTGATCGCTTGCTATTACACTTTTTGTGACGTAAGATTACAAAAAATGGCTTTTTTACACAGTTTTATTTTTATTCTTTTACGGTGGTCATCTGAGGGGTTATGTCATGTGATATTTTTATAGAGCCGGTCGATACTGACGTGGCAATACCTAATATGTATACTTTTTATTTATTTTTGTCATGTTTTAGTGTTTCCATAGTCTAAGAGCAATAGTTTTTTCAGTTTTGGGGCGATTATCTTGGGTAGGGTATGATTTTTGTGGGATGAGATGACGGTTTGATTGTTACAATTTTGGTGTACATGCCACTTTTTTATCACTTTTATTACCTTTTTTGGTAAGTAAGGTGGGCAAAATTTCAATTTCATCATAGTTTTTTATTTTTATGGCGTTCACCGTTCGGGCAAAGTAACATGATCGTTTTATAGATCAGGTTGTTACGGACGCGGCGATACCAAACATGTGTAGGGAATTACATTTTTTTCATTAATCAGTGATAAATGTTTTTTTGTTTTTTTTTACCTTTTTTTTCTTTTTTTTGGACCCAGACCCACTTGGTTCTTGAAGATCCAGTGGGTCTGATGTCTGTATAATACAGTACAGTACACTATAGTGTTTATAGTGTTTTGTACTGAATTTTACTACACTTTGTCTGAACAGATCTATGCCTTTAGCACAGATTTGTTCAGCACCAGCAGTCCTGTTGCCATGGGAACCTTCCCGGTCTGCTCAGTTGTGGCCACAACTGCGCAGACGGGGAAAGGTAAGGGTAAGGAGGAGGCCTCCCTCTGTCACCCCATCCTGTCCGGGGGCTGCAAAGGCACAGCAGCCCCCCGATGGGAGAGGGAGGGAGCTCCCGACTGTTAACCTCTTCTCTTCCATACCGCGGTCCATACGGACCGCGGTATGGAAAGGGTTAAACGGCTGACATCGCATCACAGATGTCAGCAGTTTATACTGGCCACCAACGATTATTCAAGGGGAGGCGGGCGGGGGATCGCGATCCCGCCTGCCGCACCGCCCGCCTCCCGCAACGCCCGCACCGCCCGCAACCCGCCCCCCCTGCACCCCGCCGACATAAAATCAATCAGGGGTGCAGGGGAGGGGTGAAACATATATATTTTAGGCATATTAAAGTATCTGATCCCAACGGTCAGGGTCCGCGGGGATCAGAAACTGCAGAAAGCGCAGCAAACCGCAGGTCTGAATTGACCTGCAGTTTGTTGCGATCGCCAACATGGCGGGGTCATGGGACCCCCCGCGCATTTAGCCGAGGTGTCCTGCTCGATGATTTGAGCAGGCACCTTGTTCCGATCACCGCCGGTCGGGTGGCAGTGATCGGAACAACACATGACGTACCGGTACGTCATGTGTCCTTAAGTACCAGGACAACATGACGTACTGGTACGTCATGTGTCCTGACGGGGTTAATATGCAGCTAAGGTCTTAAGTGCTGTCGGAATATTTATGCTGTCTCCGATTGACAGTCTATATGATTTATGTGAATAAATTAAAATCGGTAATAAAGGAGATTCTAACTTATTATCATAAATATCAAGCTAAAACAAGCTCGTGATCTGCGTTGAATTGAAGACAAAACCCAGTTACAGACAAAATATATATGTAATTTATTAATACAATTTATAGTGCAAAATAATATATATAACAAAAATTGGCGGTAATAAAATTCACTCAATGATATGCAAAATAGTGGTAAAGACAAAAATAATTGAGAACATATATATATATATATACACAATTATGTCTTCTTATAATAATACCCCTCACTTATTTTAAAAGTCAATTTAATACTTGATTTCTCTCAGCCGACAAATGTCCGATTAAACCCAAATCTGGTTTATCTTTTATCTATATAAATATATATATATTATCAACCATACTGGTCTAGAACTGAATTCAGTTCCTTGGAGATAATACCGTGTTTTCACTAGTATATTTTTAATCTCCCTGTATTGGATTAATTTTCAGGATGATGCTGCAGGTACATCCCAATCTTATTCCAAAACAGATACTATACACAAAGTATGGTTAATTGAATATATCTATAGATATGTATTATATTAATTAATTATCCTATAAAATATAGGTAAGGTTATACTATACCAAAATGTCAGCTAGCAGAAATCAGTTTCAATGGTTCTAAGATGGCTGCCTCCAATGACTGGCAAGATGGTCAAGATGATGTTCAGAGAGAGAGAGAGCCAGATAGCTCTAGAGCTCGATCCCTTCTGTCAGCCCATACCATCTTTTTATCCTCTCTTAGAAAGGGCTTGGCCAAGTTTTATCATTAACTAGTGACCTCACTTTATAATTAATAGAACCTCCCTCTAGGGAAAAATATACCCTAGATCTTTGTTACCCTAACACTAGATGGCACTAGTATTCCATACAAAAATCGAAGCATTCATTTATTTCTCTTATTCATATACTAGCAATAAAATGTAATCTAAGGTTTCAGACGAAACCTTGAGAAGATCTTGAAGAGACAATGAGTTTTATACTTGGTCAACTAACTTGTGTATCCTTAAGTCTTTTGACCAAACTTGATTAAATCAAGATAAATAGGGCTATCTCAATTCATTGTTCGTGGAGGAGACAGGGTTTGTTCATGATCACCTGTGTCCACATTTTTCCATTCCAGGAAAGAAATAATTAATTTGTGTGTTCCACTGAGACAGATTCTAAACATGACAGAGGAGTTTATACCTCGTTTCTAATCTTAAAACTGAATATATCTATGAGGACTATACTCTTATATATATACTATATATTCAGCACACCTATTAAAATTGATAATATAAAATCAATCTACTCCTATATTTGTTAATATAAAAACCACAAAGAAAGATTAGAGTCTTTCTATTCACTAAAATCATCAAAACTCAAATACATTGTCTTATCTAGGCCTTTCGACATCTTCTTCTCACAAAACAGACCTAGGTAAACACTTTGGTATATATTGTAAACCTTAGGTTAGCAATTTCAGAGTAAAAAAAAAATCCTGAATTCATTCTGCCTTAAAATAAGACAAAATGGTTGTCCCTTAGGCTCATGTCCATACACTTATATAGGCCTTATAATTATGGACTTTATTCATACTCAATAGTTCTGACAGTGCACCGATGGTGGGCCCAAGCCACTCTGGGGAAATCTAGCTCCTCAGCTTTACTTTTCCAGCCACTTCTCTTCGACTTGTTTGACAGGGTCACGTTCAGATCCACTGTAGGGGGAGTGGCGATCTAAGAGTTAGGGTGCCCTGAGTGCCTGCTCTTGGTGCCCTTTTCAATAGATTGGGATAAAACAGGTATCAATTTAATGAGCTAAGGCAGCCCTACAAAGCGTTGTGCCTGGTTTCATACTGTTGTTTCTAGTGGCAGATTCCCATCAGGTGAAAGAAGGAGCACACTACATATGTAGTATGCCAATTACTAAAAAAAACCACTTTAGGATTCCCCTTATATCCGTGGCCCCTATTTTGCAATTCAGGTCTTGTACAGTCTTTTTTTTTATACATCATCACGATAACCTGTTACCCATATTAATGATAAAGTACGTAAGAGAGCCAAGTATGTAAGAGAGCCAGCCAATCATGGTCCACCTTAGTGACGCATTGATTGCAGTAATATTACCAGTGTGTCCTATGATTGGTCATCCAAGTATGTAAGCAACGATACTGTTGGGGACCTGAATCGTCATGGCAAGAGAACGGTTAGAAATCTAAAAGTAAAACATTAAACATTTTACTGTAACTGCTCAAATATATTAGCAGACACACACAAGTGAGTTGAATGCGATAAACTCACAGCTTGTGTTAGTGAGACTTCTCATTCTGGCCTCTGCTCCTCTGACAGAATCGCACAGCATTATACTGATATATAATGCTGTGTAATCCTGAGAATCCTCTAAAATGTTGTATGACACTGACATAATGCGGTGCAATCGTGTCAGTGGAACCAAGGCCAGAATAGGAACTCTCACTGACACGCTTTGAATTTATGGCCTTAAAAACATACTTGGAAAACATTACACACAGTGCTACTAAACATACAGGAGAATACAGCACCACATATCTCTTATATTCAGTGACATCTCCTAGTGTAGTGATGATCGAGCACTGGTTCGGCCGAGTACCACATGTGCTCGAGCGCCATGCTCGAGTCTCCTCCCCGCACATTTCTTGGCTGCTACTTAGCCAATAACGCGTCATTGGGTGCTATATGGCACACGATGAAGCATGTTTGGCTCATTTGTAGTGAGGAAGAGCTGAGCATAGGAAAGGACAGAGAGTGTAGGGAGTGTAATTGAATATTTTTTTGGTACAAAAACATTTCAGAGACCCAAAAGTCCTGGTAAGGACTATTGTGTGTGACAGCAGCAATATATGTTTGCAGTGCAACCTGCGCTAAATTTCTCAGTGTGAGGGAGAGCTGTGCATAGGAAGGGACAGACAGTGTAAGGAGTGTAATAGGAAGATTTTTATACAAAAAACTTTTCAGAGACCTAAAAGTCCTTATAAGGACTATTATGTATGACAGCAGCAATATATATTTTTAGCGCCTCCTGTGCTAAATACTGTGTAATAGGCCGCTGCGGACAGTTAAATTATTTGACCCACATCTCCTGTGTAAAGTGTACTCATCCCTAAAATATCAGTGACATCCAGTGCACTTTTTCCGTAGACGGTGTCCGCTGAGGACAGATAAATTATCCGAGCTACATCTCCTGTTTAAAGTCTGCGCATCCCTAAAATATCAATAACATCCAGTGCACTTTTTCCGCAGATGGTGTCCGCTGTGGACAGTAAAATTATCCGCTCCACATCTCCTGTTTAAAGTGTGTGCATCCCTAAAATATCAGTGACATCCAGTGTACCCTTTTCCGTAGATGGTGTCCATTGCTGACAGTTAAATTATCTGCGCCACATCTCCTGTTTCAAGTGTGTACATCCCTAAAATATCAGTGACATCCAGTGAAGTTTTTCCGTAGACAGTGTCCGGTGCAGACAGTTAAATTATCCGCGCCACATCTCCTGTTTAAAGTATGCGCATCCCTAAAAATACCAGTGACATCCAGTGTACCTTTTTCCGTAGACGGTGTCCGCTGCAGACAGTTAAATTATCAGTGCCACATCTCCTGTTTAAAGTATGCGCATCCCTAAAATATCAGTGACATCCCGTGCACTATTTCCGTAGACAGTGTCCGCTGCGGACAGTTAAATTATCCACGGCACATCTCCTGTTTAAAGTGTGCGCATCTCTAAAATATCAGTGACCTCCAGTGCACTTTTTCCATAGACGGTGTCCGCTGCGGACAGTTAAATCATCCACGCCACATCTCCTGTTTAAAGTGTGCGCATCCTTAAAATATCAGTGACATCCAGTGTACCTTTTTCACTAGACAGTGTCGGCTGCGGACAATTAAATTATCCGCGCCACATCTCCTCTTTAAAGCGTGTGCATCCCTAAAATATCAGTGACATTCAGTGTACTTTTTTCCGTAGACACTGCGAACAGTGACATAACCTATGGTACCTATCCTGTATAGCGTTTCCTAATCACAAATACCTTTGTAAATTTTTTTGCGCATACACTTCCAAATATAGCGCTACTGTACGTGTGACATGCTTTCTAGCATATATCACATTTAAAATGAAGAAGGCGAGCAGCAAGCGACGGGGAAGTGGCAGTGATGCTGATGGTGCACGCTGAGGCTGTGGCCCTGGGCGTGGGGAAACTGTGCCTGCTGCCAGAGCACAAGAAAATCAATCAATAACGATACCTAACTTCATGTCCCAGCTTACAGGGCGACGCAGGACACCACTCTTGAAGTCAGACCAGTGCGACCAGGTGGTTGGTTGGATTGCAGTAGATAATGCTTCCAGTCGGTTAAGCACCACCCTGTCTTCCACCAAGTCCAGTCCCAGTAGCTAGGAATCTGGTCAACACAATCCTCACCCAATCCTCCTTCCTCTCACCATGTAAAGCCTGGCCAAACAAGTGATCCCACACTCGGATATTCCGAGGACCTCTTTTCATCGCCATTACTTGATTTGGCCCTCTCGCTAAGCACGCTTGAAGAGGGACATGAGATCTTGTGCCCTGATTCCCAACCTCTTGAGCATGCACAGTCACTAAAACATGACGCTAGTGAACGGCAATTAGTGTTTAATGAGGTGGATGATGATGAGACACAGTTGCCAATGAGTCATCTGCAATTACTGTTTCAAGAGGTTGATGAAGAGGATGATAAACAGTTGTCAATCACTGAGGTTGTGGTTAGGTCAACAAATCAGGAGGATGATCAGAGTGAGGAAGTGGAAGAGGAGGTGATGGACGATGAGGTCACTGACCCAACCTGGGAAGGTGGAAAGCCGAGCTGGAAAAGCAGTCCAGAGGGGAGGGATCTTCAGCACCGCAACAGGCTGGAAGAGGCAGTGGGGTGGCAAAACGGAGAAGGCGGGACACACCAAACAGGCCCGCAACTGTTCCATGGAGCTCCCCCTTGCCAAGGTGTAGATGTTTCACATTATGACGCTTTTTTGAGGAAAGTGTGGATGACAAAAGAATAGTAGTTTGCAACCTGTGCCTTACAAAAATGAGCCGGGGCGTGAACACTAGCAACCTCCCCACCACCAGCATGATCCACCACATGGCATCCAAGCACCAAAATAAGTGAGACCAATGCCGGGTCCACAATCAGTGTCTGTGGGTCACACCACTGCCTTCCTCTTCCCCTATATTATGTGCTGGCCAATCCCCTGTCAAAGGCGCAGGCTTTGACAGGGGATTGCTTCCAGCTACCGACTGATAACTGACTGGTGCTGCACTCAGATAAATCAGAGGTGGAAGTGGAGGAGGAGGCAGAGGAGGAGAAGTGGGGTTTGGAGCCACTAACATAGGTGCTGGCAGAAACCCTGATCGACGTAGGACCCACAATGCTTGGTGAGGGTAGCACCTGTGCCATCCCAGGGTACGACTCGCTCCCAGTCTCCACATCATTCACCCAGTGTGCCATCAGGGAAATGTAGCATCCTGGGCAGAATGCACTTGTCCATGTGTCCGTGGGTAAGTGGACCTTCCCATTAACTGCGTTGGTCAGGGACGGGACACATGTTGGTGTAAGGCAAGCATGGCACACCAGGAAAAATAGTGGCATCTGGGGACTGCGTAATGTGGGACGGCTGCCAACATCAGGCTGCAGAAGGCCTCAGTGTCCACAAGCCTAAATGGCAACATTTCCAGGACCAGTAATTTGGAAAGCTGCACATTTTATACTATGGCCTGTGAGTGAGTGGCTGGGTATTTTCGCTTGCGTTCAAATGCCTGGGGTAAGGACATTTGGATGCTGCTCTAGGACATGGAAGTGGATATGGTCGTTGATGGTGCTTGCGAAGGTCCAGGTGCAGGGCGTGAAGCTCCAGGTTATCTAGAGTCACCAAAGCAGCAGTAGGCCTTCACCCATAATGTTTTAGATGGTCACATCAGCAGGCCCTTGCTCCAAATGTTTTTGAGGGTCACCAGCAGGCTATCAATCATAATTTTCCAAAGCTGTGTATGATGCCCTCCTTTATGTGTAACAAAGGGTGTATTGGAGTGCCAGTTCCTTGTAATTGTTGGTAGCCCTTTCACTTTGTGCGTAGGTTTTATGGGTGTAGGAGTCCCACTACATGAACAATTGTACCACGATGTGAATGAGGTCTTTCTTTATGTGATAAACAGGTGCCTCCTCCTTGTAATTTTTTTCAGCACTTGCACTTTATATACAAGTAAATATACAGGAAAGAATGTTTCCTAACAATATTTCCACTAAAATCGAATTTATCTGCGGTTTGGTGCGTATTATTGTCAGTCTGTAAAAGTGGCGTACTACTCAGACAACATCTTTCCCAGAAGCAAGCTGGGAGTCCAAGATGCATCCAGACATCCTCCCCATGCTGTTCATGAACCATTTCAGTGGTGTTTCCTTCAATTTCTGACCTTTTCCTATGAACCAGGCACCCTCCTCTCTTCAGAGCAGTGGGTGCCTGGTTTAATGCCCATGTTCTCCCATTGACTTCCATCTACTGAGCACCCGAGCATCCCGATGCGTTCGTGCACCCTACTCAAGTGCAGGCATAAAAAATCTAATGCTACATCAAAGCCACTAATGAGGAACAATAACAAAAATAAGATAATTGCTTGGGCCAAGAAACACAAGGGATGGACGTAAGATCAGTGGAAATCTGCACTATGGTCAATATTTGAGATTGTTTTGTTAGAACTTGCCAAAGAGAATAAAACTAATTCTAAAATGTTCTTCAATTATAGAAATGGTAAAAAGTTTAAGCCTCAAAGTGTTGGCCCTTTATAGAGTGATAAGGGAGTAGAAAGCAAATCCACTAAATATTTTTTTTCTCTACTGTATTCACCGACCCAGGAAAGAACTGCAGCGACATTTTAAAACATTAAAATAAGCAAATCGCCGGAACCAGATGGTATATATCCCCCGTATCCTAAGAGAATGAAGTAATGTTATAGACAGACCATTATTTCAGATATCTAAGGACTCTATATTGATAGGGAGTATTCCACAGGATTGGCACTTAGCAAATGTGGTGCCAATATTCAAAACAGAGCCCAGAAACAATAGACTAGTAATATCTGTCATAGGTAAACAGTTTGAAGGTTTTCTAAGAGATGCTATCCTGGAGTACCTCAATGAAAATAAGCGTATAACACCGTATCAACATGGCTCCATGAGGAATCAGTAATAATCACAATTATGTCAAACTAATTTAATCAGTTTCTATGCGTAGGTAAGTTCTAGACTGAACATGGGTGAGTCAATGAATGTGATATATCTTGACTTTTCCAAAGCATTTGATACTGTGCTGCATAAAAGATTAGTACATAAAATGAGAATGCTTGGACTGGGGGAAAATGGGTGTATGTTAGTAAGTAACTGGCTCAGTGATAGAAAACAGAGGGTGGCTATTAATGTTACACACTCAGATTGGGTCACTGTCACTGATAAATGATATGTCACTGATATACACTCACCTAAAGAATTATTAGGAACACCTGTTCTATTTCTCATTAATGCGATTATCTAGTCAACCAATCACATGGCAGTTGCTTCAATGCATTTAGGGTTGTGGTCCTGGTCAAGACAATCTTCTGAACTCCAAACTGAATGTCAGAATGGGAAAGAAAGGTGATTTAAGAAATTTTGAGCATGGCATGGTTGTTGGTGCCAGACGGGCCGGTCTGAGTATTTCACAATCTGCTCAGTTACTGGGATTTTCACGCACAACCATTTCTAGGGTTTACAAAGAATGGTGTGAAAAGGGAAAAACATCCAGTATGCGGCAGTCCTGTGGACAAAAATGCCTTGTTGATGCTAGAGGTCAGAGGAGAATGGGCCGACTGATTCAAGCTGATAGAAGAGCAACATTGACTGAAATAACCACTCGTTACAACCGAGGTATGCAGCAAAGCATTTGTGAAGCCACAACACACACAACCTTGAGGCGGATGGGCTACAACAGCAGAAGACCCCACCGGGTACCACTCATCTCCACTACAAATAGGAAAAAGAGGCTACAATTTGCATGAGCTCACCAAAATTGGACTGTTGAAGACTGGAAAAATATTGCCTGGTCTGATGAGTCTCGATTTCTGTTGAGACATTCAAATGGTAGAGTCCGAATTTGTCGTAAACAGAATGAGAACATGTATCCATCATGCCTTGTTACCACTGTGCAGGCTGGTGGTGGTGGTGTAATGGTGTGGGGGATGTTTTCTGGGCACACTTTAGGCCCCTTAGTGCCAATTGGCCATCGTTTAAATGCCACGGGCTACCTGAGCATTGTTTCTGACCATGTCCATCCCTTCATGACCACCATGTACCCATCCTCTGATGGCTACTTCCAGCAGGATAATGCACCATGTCACAAAGCTCAAATCATTTCAAATTGGTTTCTTGAACATGACAATGAGTTCACTGTACTAAAATGGCCCCCACAGTCACCAGATCTAAACCCAATAGAGCATCTTTGGAATGTGGTGGAACGGGAGCTTCGTGCCCTGGATGTGCATCCCTCAAATCTCCATCAACTGCAAGATGCTATCCTATCAATATGGGCCAACATTTCTAAAGAATGCTATCAGCACCTTGTTGAATCAATGCCACGTAGAATTAAGGCAGTTCTGAAGGCAAAAGGGGGTCCAACACCATATTAGTATGGTGTTCCTAATAATTCTTTAGGTGAGTATATTTATTAATGCTCTTGTAGAAGCCTTGCACAATATAAATGTTGGCAGATTACACTAAACTGTGTTAAGTAATTAACACGGAAGGGGACAGTACTGCTTCTGCTGATGGATCTGGATAGATTGGATTCTTGGGCAGAGAAGTGGCAGATGAAGTTTAACACTGAGACTTGTAAGGTTATGGAAAGAAATAATGCAAGTCTCCAGTATATACTAAATGGAAAATACTTGGTAACACTGACATGGAAAAAGACAATTCAGACCATACATGGAGTATTGTGTACAATAGGGTTGAGTGAATCGAAGTGTCCAAAGTGAGGTTTGATCCAAATTTCATAAAAAAGTCAATTCGTCATGAAGCCGAATTTCCTCGTGCTTCACATTTTTCCTCATCCATATGAGCATGAAGAGGCCGCTGTGGCTATCTTGATTGAAGATTACGCACAAAATCTTGTGCCTCGTGGTGATGTATGACATCATCACGATGGCCAGCATGATTACATCATCACGCAACGCACACACAGGATCTCACAAGGTGTCTTTAATCAAGACGGCCATGTAGCCTTTTCGTGCTCAAATGGGTAAGCTGAGTATTATAATTTTTTTGTTTTTACCAAGTTAACCCCTGAAAGCCCTCACTATTATTTTCAGATGCCGCGATCAGCGATGAACGTGGTATCTGAGGGGTTCAATGACGGAGGGCGTGCAATAACCCTTCCCCATGATTGCACCCACTACTTACAAAGAAATGAGCTTCATGCTAAAGTAATTTGTCACGAAGCGAATTTCTTTGTGAAATTCGGCGAAGTAGCCAAATCAAATTTTTCAACAATTTTGGGCTCCTGTAATCAAGACAGACATATCCGAGCTTGAGAGAGTTAAGAAAGGGGCAAATAAAGTAAAATTTGGGCTATTCAGTTTAGAAAAAAGACGAGTGAGGGGAGATCATCAATTAGCCATGTATAAATATAGTAGTGGTCAGTACAGAGATCTCTATTTATACCCAGGACTATGACAAGGAGACATGCTAGAGGAAAGAAGGATTCTACACAAACATAGAAGAGGATTAATTACGGTAAGAGCAGTGAGACTATTTAACTGAATTTACTAAAATAATTCAAGAGGGGCCTGGATGTCTTTCTGGAGTGTAATAATATTATAGGTTACAGTTACTAGATTTCTGGAGAAGGGTCGTTGATTCAGGAAGTTATTCTGACTAATTGGAGTTGAAATTTAATTTTTCTAAACTGAGGAAACTGGCTTCTACCTCACAGGTTTCTTATTGCCTTCCTCAAGATCAATTTGCAGATTAACAGGCTGAACTGGGTGTATGGATATCTTTTTTTCAAACTTACTTTTTTGTTTTTTTTACTTGCAAACTATTGGGCACATTTATTAGGCCTTAATAAGGACTTGCACTGGCGATGGATCCGCCACGGTTATGTAGATACAGTAGTATATTACTTCGGCGGATCCAATGCCGCTTCTAAATGTAAGACAGCTTCCTAGCTGTCTTAAATTTAGACCATTATCTACGCCTAAAACAGGTATAGAAAGTGATAAATGAGATGGGCCTGCCGGCCAGTCCCATTCTCCGCCCATGCTACGCTCACTCTTTTAGACCTGACAGGAACAGGGAAAAGTCACAGATTGTGGCACAAATAACCTTTGCGCCTGCACCAGAGCTATGCCTTATTTAGGCATATTTATATTTAATAAATGACCCCTTATGTTACTATGCAACTGCCATGTCTTTGTGAGATGGAGAAAATTCGGGCAGATGGTTCCTACATCTGTGGTTCCCATGATAAAGCATGGAGTGGGAGATGCGATGACACTGTTAGTAATTTAGTTAAAATTCATGGCACACTTAACCAACATGGCTACCACAGAATTCTGCAGCGACATGCCAACCTATCGGATCTGGTTTTTAGTGTGTTTAGTGGGACCATCAATTACATTTTAACAGTACAATGAGCCCAAATACACCTCAAGAGCTATTTGACTAAGAAGGAAATTGATAGAGTGCTGTGTCACATGATATGTCCTCCACAATGTTCCGACCTTAACCCATTCCAGATGGTGTGGATGAGTTGGACAACAGAGTGAAGAAAAAAGAAGCCAACAAGTGTTGTTGCAAAACCATTCCAGATGACTATCTCATAAAGCTGGCTCAGAAATGCCAAGAGTGTGCAAAGCTGTTACCAAAGCAAAAGAGGCTACTTTGAAGAATACAAAGTATAAAACATATTGTAGTTTAACACTGGTCTGTTTACTACCTAATTACATAAATAGGTAAAACTCGGAAAATTTGAATATCGTGAAACGTTCATTTATTTCAGTAATTCAACTTAAAAGGTGAAACTATTATATGAGATAGACTCATTACATGCAAAGCGAGATTTCAAGCCTTTATTTGTTATAATTTGGATGATTATGGGTTACAGCTTATGAAACCCCAAAGTCACAATTTGAAGTACCCTTTGCTCAGGGGGTATGGATTAATTAGCTGACTAGATTGTGACACTTGAAGACGAACTTTGTCGCTTCCCGTCTAGTGTGCTGTGTATAGGGTTCCCACCCCTTTCTTTCACTAGTAAATATAGATCACAGCAGAATTCTGTTTCTTTGAGTTTGTCTTTTATTACTCAGTTTGCCTGGTACATATAGTTGAACGGCAGTGTGTGAAAGTTTTGGGCTCGCAGGCCTTCATCAGACACTGAAGTATAAATGCAGAAAAAGGGCAATAAGTAAAATAAAATAAAATGAAAAGAAAAAGTCAGAATACTGCAAAGTAAAACTGGCTATAAGATACAAAGTACAATGGCAGGTGCCTACGCTGGAAGCACATAGTACAACTTGTGGTGTCTCATTCCTATCATGGCTGTCTCTCATAGGCATACTGGAGAATCTTGACTTCGGACTCATTTCTTGTATTCTGATCCCAGTTGAGTCTTAGAGGAGACACTATATCTCCTTTGATATGGATCTGTATATTCTTATTAAGGCATGTACCTACAAAAGCATTATGGTTCTCCACAGACATCGAATTTATTCACAGTATTGTATGCTGAACTCTTCTGTAATACTTCAAAGCCTATGATGGAGGTATACTGATCTCATACATCACATACAGTCCTGATCAAAAGTTTAAGACCACTTGAAAAATGGCACAAAATCATATTTAGCATGTTTGGATCTTAACAAGGTTCTAAGTAGAGCTTCAACATGCAACAAGAAGAAATGGGAGTGAGACAAAACATTTTTTGAGCATTCAATTTAATGAAAACAACGAATAAACTGAAGAAAGTTTCCATGGTCCTGATGGTTTCCAACGTTACTGGCATGACAAGCAGATCCCACCTGAGATGTTTTCTACGCGCCACAGTGTTTTTTTGGTCCTAAACTTTTGATCAGGACTGTATATAGTTTGCTTGGTAAAGTAGGTGGTACAATATGATATGTACCCACAGAGGACAAAGGTTATTGTGCAATAACTGGGAAAAATTAATCACTATAAGCACAAATGTCATACATATAACCTCACATAAGGTGCCCAGCTCTCAGACAATTAATATCTTTATAACGGTCAAACTGGATCCACCAGGACTTACCTGTGCCGCAGTTGGGATGTGGGAGTCACAACTACCTATGTAAGGATGTAACACCTAAATGTCAAGGCACTATCCAGTGCTAGAGAGGAGAGATGTTGCGGAAAGTGTACATTTAGTCCCTTTAAATAGTGCCGTGAGGACATGTGGATGCTAGGCATGGCGGAATGAGTGACGGCCGGCATGCGTTCCAAAGACCGGATGTAAAGCGGCATCCATAGCGCACGTGACCGGAAGTGCATTCCAAAGACCGGAAGTGAGTTTCAAAGACAGGAAGCTAGTGTTTCTAAAGATCGCTGGTCTCGGTGATGAATTGGAGCGCACAGAAAAGGGAAGTGCATTCCTTATACCGGAACTGGGTATACTCTAATCCATGATTTGGAATCATGAAGGCCTGCGAGCCGAAAATGTTCACACACTGCCGTTCAACTATATGTATAAAGCAAACTGAGTAATAAAAGACAAACTCAAAGAAACAGAATTATGCTGTGATCTATATTTACTAGTGAAAGAAAGGGGTGTGAACCCTATACACAGCACACTAGACGGGAAGCAAAAAAGTTTGTCTTCAAGTATCTTTCCCTAATTTGGAAACGCACCCGTCAGTACAAGTCAGTACAATGGCGGAGAATACCTTATCCTTCGCTGAAGAAGAAATCTCCGGAGAATTTCTCCAGACCCCTGCTATGGAACTACAGGCAAGACACCTGGAATGAGAAGCACAACGCCTACAGAATAACGAATTACACAGCATTACATTAGCTGAATATGTGAAAACCAGACAGATCCCATGGGGCCTTCAAGCATAACCCGAAATACTGCACAAAGTTCGAACATATCCTCAACAAATGTTCATTTGACAAAATGACCTTAACCCTGACCTCATGTACCTACAAACAGCAATCACAGAAACTAAAGACAAGATACGTTCAATTGAAGTCCACTTACAGGAAACCATGCCTAACGATGACTACATACAACTGCAAGACGAGATTTCGACCATACTCACCGAACGGTGTAAAGGAATGGAAGACACAAACAGAAAAAAATTCCTCTGAGACACGGAGGACTAATAATCGGGTTTATATTTGGCCGGACACAATGTTCCAAAATCGACGACCGAGTACAAGACCACCATCCTCCGAGTCCCAGAGATCAGCATCAAGCGAGGATATCCCACGCCACAACATACCCATGGACCCACACAGAACTCAGGGATCCCGCAGAGGATCAAGAACCGTCGCGGGTTTGCCCCAGCACCCTTCATCTGTGACCATCCATTCACAGGTACAACCTCAATCCTCTACAGCTCAATCTCTTGTTGTTAACATTTCCTGTCTCCTTAAGCGCAGCAGAACTGAACCTCTTACAAAAGGGCCTATCCTCCTGTCCTTCCTACTTTCCTAATACTTTGCAACTAGTCCTTGATTTGCAGGGTTTTTACCGTGATGTCCACCTCAAGGCACATTTTTCCAATATTACAACACCAAACACAATATTACCAAACAAACCACTAATCAGTTGCAAAGATCTAGGCTTCCGCACTAAGAGTACTTACAAGCCACCCAGGAACCAGCCAGCAGTAGAAACATTTATAAACTTACTACAAAGGGATGTGGCCGAGTTTATGAAACAAACCAGACTAGGTAAATACAAATACCAAAACAATATTACCAACACTGAAAAACAAGCACTTAATTCCCTTCAGCAGTTAGAACAGCTGGTAATCAAACCCGTCGACAAAGGTGGGGCCTTGGTTAATATGGACAAATCTAAATACATTTCAGAGGCCCTTCACCAACTGAATGATAACAACATTTATCAAAAATTAAATCAGAATCCCTCCTCCACAATTTCCACTCACATCACCAATACCCTTCATCACTACCAAACTACCAAAGTCATTGACGATGGTACAGTTAACTTTCTAAGACAATCTAATTCTGTTACACTAGTCTTCTACATCCTACAAAAGATTCACAAAAACCTACAGAATCCACTGGGACGTCCAATAGTTGCCTCCACTGATTCCATCCTATCTCCGCTCTCCATTTTCTTAGAAAAAATCCTGACCCCGGTGGTGAAAAAAACTAAATCATTCCTCCTTAACACTACCTCATTTCTGGAGATGATCAAACAGATAGACACATTAAAAGCTGACACCATATTAGTTACATGGGACGTAACTAGCTTATACACCTCCATAGAACAAAAGGGTCAAACCATCTCCCATCCACATACTGGAAGACCAGTAGATATTCGAGGGTTCTTCACCTGTGAATCAGAATATGTAGTATATCTGATCAAATGTCCATGTGGCCTTGCATATGTGGGTGAAACCACACAGAAAGTAAGAGAAAGAATTTGCCAACATAAGTCGAGCATAAGAAGAGAGAATCTACTTCCACACTTCCACGAAGCAAAACACACCATAGTGCAGCTCAGATATCAGGTAATAGAGCAGGTTCCACCACCACGCAGGGAAGGCAGCATGTCCAGAATCCTGAAATTGAGAGAAGCCATTTGGATCCATACCCTACAAACCCTGAGCTTCAGAGGCATGAACAGGGAATATAATATAGTAAATCTCCTCTAATCGGATCGTGCCCAAAGTGCGACTAAAACATGCTCAGATCGCAATTTATACCTTACCTCGATGCCAACCTTAATCATTGATGTGATGAAATTCAAACTCTGATCTCTACGACAACCTCAGGAATTAAGGTGGAATATTTTAAACGGGATACATATGTTTGATGCACAACCCCACAGGAATACGACTACATGGTGAATTGACTTTCTAATATGAATATGACTAGTTCTAGATCACAAAGGATAACACTTTAATCACCACCGGGACCCAGTGCCACAAAATGGGTATCCTTTAAGAGTTTCACATAGATGCAACCTCCTGTTTATGTGCATATGTAGATATATGAGATGAGTGCAGAGTAGATACATGAGTGTGTGTATGTATACTTTTGGTATATATATATATATATATATATATATATATATATGTATTTAGATCCATGTTCCTTCCAGGGTCCATAGCATTCCACCTAATTGCCCCACAATATTCTAAAAAACCCTAACTTCCCTTTTGATTCCACATCATGGATTAGAGTATACCCAGTTCAGGTATGTGGAATGCACTTCCCTTTTTTGTGTGCTCCAATCCATCACCAAGACCAGCGATCTTTAGAAACACTAGCTTCCTGTCTTTGAAACGCACGACCGGTCTTTCGAATGCACTTTCGGTCACGTGCACTACGGATGCCGCTTTACATCCAGTCTTTGGAACGCACGCCGGCCGTTGCTCATTCCGCCATGCCTAGCATCCACATGTCCTCACGGCACTATTTAAAGGGACTAGCTGTACACTTCCCTCAACATCTCTCATCTCTAGCACTAGATAGTGCCCTGACATTTACAGTTTTGTTCAAAATTATTCAACCCCCACTGAAATTGAGTGTTTTGGCCAGTTTGACATTGATTTTGATCATTTCAGTCATCTTGTTTACAATTAAATCAAAGAGGCACTTGTAAGTCAGACAAATATAACATAACATTTATAATGAAATAACCACAAATGTCTTTTCTGTGCTCACATCATTATCAGTTTTATTCAACCCCCAAGTGACATTCGATCTTAGTACTTACTAGAACATCCTTTTCCAGTTATAACAGCTTTAAATGTGAAGCATCGCTTGACACAAGTGTCTTGCAGCGATCTACGGGTATCTTCGCCCATTCTTCATGGGCAAAAGCCTCCAGTTCAGTCACATTCTTAGGCTTGCGCACTGCAACAGCTTTCTTTAAGTCCCACCAGAGGTTCTCAATCGGATTTAAGTCTGGTGACTGCGATGGCCACTTCAAAATGTTCCAGCCTTTAATCTGCAACCATGCTCTAGTGGACTTGGAGGTATGCTTGGGATCATTGTCCTGTTGAAAGGTCCAACGTCTCCCAAGCCTCAGGTTTGTGACGGACTGCATCACATTTTCATCCAATATCTCCTGGTACTGAAGAGAATTCATGGTACTTTGCACACGCTGAGCCTAGAATATTGAACCTTTTCATAATATTAAAATTTTGAGATGCAATAATGCAACTCCTTTTACGTTGCATTACTGAAATAAATGAACTTTTGCATGATATTCTAATTTTTTGAGTTTCACCTGTATTTTTCTTCATCATTTTTGTCTTCAATACAAATCTACAAAGGAGAAAAAAAGAGAAAAAATATGGAATGAAAAGGTGTGTCCAGACTTTTGACTTGTACTGTGTATACAGTATCAATCTGATCAGCTCCTCTTGCCCTGTAACCTGCAGATTGCAGTTTGTACTGCATTTTCAATGTGACAGGTTCCTTTTAAATGTGGTTCGGTTTTTTGGATGCAATCGATAACAGTGCAATTTTCCTTATTTATAGTAAACCATTGCTGACATTCAAAAGTAGAGAAGGTAAAAAAAGTCTTAATATTCCTGCATTCTCGGTCTGTACATCGTGATCAGAGTGGTCTGTGTGTATAATAAACAATTGGCCTTGACAATCACATGGTTGCCTTGAAAATCTGTTAGAGCTACTGGTTCTAATTAGACATGCAGAGCCTTTCTCCCCGGCAGCCCCCCTGATATATTGCAGGGCAAAGGCCGTTCTTGGAGATCTGGTGACGTACTGGGCTCTCCATGGGTAAGCTAGGTGGAGACTTCCGCCTAGCAGTGAGCCCAGTGATGTCACTCGCACTGATAAGTGGGCTTTAGTGCTGCCCTAGCCTGTCAAATGGCTAGGGCAGCAGTAAAGCCCGCCCATCAGTGAAGGTGATGTCACTGGCAGCATTGCTAGGTGGAAACCTCTGCCAGCAGTGTGAAAATGAAAACAAACTAGCCCTTGCCGTGTGCGATCCAACATCTCATGTCAGAGGGGCCAGAGGGGTGAAAATGAGGATATGTCCAGGTTCAGCTCTGAGCCTGGAAAAATCCTTTAAAGGGGCTGTTTCACACATCAGCAAATGGCATTTATCATGTAGATGAAGTTAATACAAGGCACTTACTAATATATTGATATTGTCCATATTGCCTCCTTTGCTGGCTTGATTAATTTTTCCATTGCAATTTACACCGCTTGTTTCCAGAGGTTTTGGCCACCACTGCAGCACAGATATGAGGTGACCAGGACAGTAGCTGCTCTGCATGCGTGTCTATGCATGCTCTTATGGTCTCAGCCACCAGAGAGGCCTGCAGTCAGGGGCGGACTAGGAACTTAAAGTGGCCTTGGGAAAAATACTAAAAGTGGCCCCGTTTTGTAGTCAAGTCCAAACTGATAAAAGGTAGGGCCAGCACAAGTAGGCAGGGCCAGCAATACCATATTGCAGTACATTATACCACCCCGACAAAGCAAAATACCACAGTCCATCACAAAATACTGCTACCAGCAGCACAAAATACATCCCCAAAAACTTCCACTGCTGAGGAGGGCTCAGGTGGCCCCCTAGTCATTGGCACACTGAAATTTTCCTGTAATGTCTATGGCCAATCCGCCCACTTTTTGCCTGCACTTTTTCCTATAGTGTGCAAGCACGGCCACCGCTGCTGGATGGAAAGGGTGATTGTCACCCCTGGAACCGAGATGGGTAAAATGAATCAAGGTAGAAAATGAGGAAATGTATCACAATACATTAGTAAGTGCCTTGTATTAACTTTCTCTACATGATAAATGCCATTTGTTGAAGTGAGACAACCATATTAACCACCTCCCATCCGCCTGTTGACTATAAACGTCCGGGAGGTGGATCTCTATCTCTGAATGGATGTTTTTGAACGTCCATACAGAGATGGCAGCTGCACGCTAATCGTGCAGCTGCAGAGCAGGTTGCCCGTTGTCAGTGACAGCAGGGCAACCCAGAGAGAAGGCACAGCCAATTCCCAGGTGTCCCTGCCTTCTAAATAGCTTTATACACAGTGCTCACCAAGCGCTGTATATATAGATCAGGAAGCGCTATGCCAGGAGAGTGCAGGAGCTGTCAGGTCTTCTATAGACATCGATCAGCCCTGCACTGAGGCTGTACAGCGTTGTATAGTGCTGTACAGCCTCTCTGGGCAGTGTATTTCCCCTGTAACTGGAGCTACTTTGTCAGCGCAAAGTGTAAAATAAAAACAAAAAAACAAAGTGTTAAAATAAAAAATTAAAAATTTAAAAAAGTTTCATATAAAAATAATCCCCAAGTAAGGAATTAAATATATATTTTTTTTAATAGATTTTTTAAATAAAATATACATATTTGGCATTTGCCGTGTCCGTTACGGTCGGCTCTATAAATATATCCCATGTTCCACCCAGTCTGATAAACACCATAAAAAAAAAAATTATAAACTGTCAAAAAAAGCAATTTTTGTCACTTTACATCTCAAAAAGTGCAACACCAAGTGATCAAAAAGGCTTATGTCCCAAAAAATAGTACCAATGAAACCGTCATCTCATCCTGCAAAAAATGAGTTCCTACATAAGAAAATCGCTCAAAAAATATAAAAAAAACTATAGATCTCAGAACATGGACACCTTTAAACATCATTTTTTTTGTTATTGTGTTACATATACATATTAGGTATCGCCACATCCATAACAACCAGCTCTATAAAAATATCACATGAACTAACCCCTCGGGAGAACACCGTACAAAAATTAAAAAAAATTGTCACCTAACATCACATAAAGTGCAACACCAAGCGATCAAAAAGGCCTATGCCTCCCAAATAGTACCAATAAAACTGTCACCTCATCCCGGAAAAAATGAGATCCTATCTAAGACAATCGGTCAAAAAATATAAAAAACTATGGCTCTCAGACTATGGAGACACTAAAACATTAAAAAAAAATGCTATTATTGTGTAAAACTGTCATGGAACCATGAACCAGACGTACAACAAGAGATAAGTGGAAAATAAGAAGGTTTTATTGAAGAGCAAGCCGTAGCAAAGTCCGAACGGATGGCTAAACCGAAGCAGGGTCTTGCGGAGACAGAGGTCAGGAACCAGAAGGGTAGTCAGACGAAGCCAGGAACAGGAACCAACGGGGTAGTCAGACGAAGCCGGAATCAGGAACCAACGGGGTAGTCAGACGAAGCCGGAATCAGGAACCAACGGGGTAGTCAGACGAAGCCGGAATCAGGAACCAACGGGGTAGTCAGACGAGGCCAGGATCAGGAACCAGAAGCAGCAGCAGTCTTGGAAGCATGTGAACACAGGAGGACCAAGCAAGGAACTGAAGCCACAGACCTCCTATATATATGAGCTAGGCATCCAGCTCCTCCCTAGTGGGAAGGAGGAGCCGCAGGGTGGGAGGCTACAAGAAAACCCAGAAACCAAGATGGCCGCCAGCACATGTCAAACGAAGGGAACAGCAAGGAGGTAAGACCATGACAGTACCTCCCCCTCAAGGGCCCCTCCTCCGCGGAGTAAGGAACGGTTTCTGAGGGAAGCGTGCGTGGAAGGCTCGGAGCAAGACAGGAGCATGGACATCTGCGGAGGGAACCCAGGAACGCTCCTCTGGACCATAACCACGCCAATGGACCAAAAACTGCACCCGGCCGCGGACCAGGCGTGAGTCCAGGATATTGCTCACCTCATACTCCTCACGATTGCCCACTTGGACCGGACGAGGCCGAGGAATCGAGGAAGTGAAACGATTACACACCAGTGGCTTCAACAGGGAGACATGAAACACGTTGGAGATCCGCATGCCAGGAGGAAGCGCAAGGGCATAGGCTACCGGGTTTACCCTGCGAAGCACTCGGAAGGGACCAACAAAGCGAGGCGCCAGCTTGGGAGTGGGCACTCGAAGGTTGAGGTTGCGGGTGGACAACCATACGCGGTCTCCGACCTGGTAGGAAGGAGCGGGCGCTCGTCTGCGATCAGCCTGGAGTTTCTGGCGCTGCGCAGAGACCTCAAGGGACCTCTGGATCTGTACCCAAGAAGCACGTAGGACGGAAAGGTGATCCTCCACAGCCGGAATATCCTGGGGAGAGAATACCTCCGGTAACACGGCAGGTTGGAACCCATAATTGGCCATGAAGGGAGACGTCCCAGAGGAAGAGTTCACCGCCGTGTTCCTGGCAAACTCAGCCCAAGGCAGGAGGTCAACCCAATTGTCTTGGTGATCGGAGACATAGCAACGAAGGAATTGCTCCAAGGCCTGATTGGATCGTTCTGCGGCCCCATTGGACTGAGGGTGGTAGGCCGAGGAGAAAGAGAGATGAATCCCCAACTGGGAGCAAAAGGCGTGCCAGAACCTGGACACAAACTGACTCCCCCGATCCGACACAATCTCCTTGGGCAAACCGTGCAACCGGAAGACCTCCCTGGCAAAAATAGAGGCCAACTCTTGTGCAGAGGGTAACTTCTTGAGAGGAACACAGTGGCACATTTTGGAAAACCGATCCACAATCATGAGAATGACCGTATGGCCTCGGGATGCAGGGAGGTCCACAATGAAATCCATCCCCAGGTGTGACCATGGACGCTCCCCGGTGGCTATGGGTTGCAAAAGGCCCAACGGAAGGTGCCGAGGGGACTTACTCTGGGCACAAACGGAGCATGCCGCTACATATGCGGCGATGTCGGAACGTAGAGAAGGCCACCAGAACAGACGTGAAACCGCCCAGGACAGCTGATTCTTTCCAGGGTGCCCCGCGGCCTTGGAGTTATGGTAGGTTCGCAACAACCGAGTGCGCAACTCCTCAGGCACAAAACATCTGCCGTTGGGTCTCCCAGAGGGAGCACCAGATTGAGCCGCCAAAATCTGCTCACCCAGAGGAGAAGTCAGGCTGGTGCGAATAGCGGCCAGGATCTGATTCGGGGGTATGACCGTAGTCGGAATCGACTCCTCCCCGGACAGCTTGGAGTACTGCCGTGATAAGGCATCCGCTCTGATGTTCTTGGAGCCGGGTAGGTAGGAGACCACGTAATTAAAACGTGACAAGAACAGAGCCCATCTGGCCTGACGTGGTGTCAATCTCTTGGCCTCAGAAAGGTAGGTCAGATTCTTGTGGTCCGTCAGGATGAGAACCGGAACCACCGAGCCCTCGAGCAAGTGCCTCCATTCTTTAAGGGCCTGCACGATGGCCAATAACTCCCTGTCACCAATCTGATAGTTGCACTCCGCGGAAGACAGTTTCCGGGAGTAAAACCCACAAGGAAGCAGAGGACCCTCTGGTGTTCTACGCTGAGACAGGAGGGCGCCTACTCCCGTCTCAGACGCGTCCAGGGTTGGGATGCGACAGAATCGGAGCCGACACAAAGGCGGACTTTAGAGCCTCAAAAGCTTGGATGGCCTCGAGCGGCCAGACCTGCGGATTACTGCCCTTCCTGGTCAGATCCGTGAGAGGCTTGGCTAGCATGGAAAAGTCCCTGATGAACTTCCGATAATAATTGGCGAAGCCCAAAAAGCGCTGCAGGGCACGAAGCCCACTGGGCTGGGGCCACTGTAAGACAGCCGAAACCTTCTCAGGATCCATGGAGAACCCCTCAGCGGAAATGATGTAACCTAAGAAGGTTACCTGGGATCGGTGAAATTCGCATTTCTCAAGCTTACCGAACAGCTTGTTCTCTCGTAAGCGTTGCAACACTCGTCTGACATCCAGAATGTGGGCCTCCATGGATGCAGAATATACCAAGATGTCATCCAAATAGACCACCACACACTGCTGCAACAGGTCACGGAAAACATCGTTGATGAATTCCTGGAAGACTGCGGGCGCATTGCACAACCCAAAGGGCATAACCAAGGATTCATAATGACCGGTCCTGGTGTTAAACGCGGTCTTCCACTCATCGCCCGCCTTGATCCTTACCAGGTTATATGCCGCCCTCAGGTCGAGTTTGGTAAAGACCGTGGCCCCTTTGAGGCGATCGAACAGCTCGGAAATCAAGGGTATCGGGTAAGCGTTCTTGATCGTGATGCGATTGAGACCCCTGTAATCGATGCAAGGCCTCAACTCGCCGCCCTTCTTTTTCACAAAGAAAAATCCAGCCCCTGCCGGGGACGAGGATTTGCGAATGTGTCCGCGTGAAAGCGCCTCCCTCACGTTCTCCTCCATGGCCTCATTCTCCGCTACCGACAGTGGATAGACTTTGCCACGAGGAGGAACGGCACCGGATTGTAACTCTATGGCACAATCGTATGGGCGGTGCGGAGGTAGGGCAACCGCGCGCACCTTATCGAATACATCCCGGTACTCTTCGTATTCAGGAGGCAACAGAGAGTCCGAGGAAGTACACAGCAACTTGACAGGCCCATGGATGCAACTAGCCCCACACTGCGGTGACCACGAGAGGATCTCGACCGATCTCCAATCGAAAGTCGGATTATGCTTCTGGAGCCAGGGGTACCCCAAGACCACCGAGTAGTGTGGAGACGAAATAACCTGGAGACAGACCGACTCTCTGTGAACGGCACCAATGGCCATCCCCACTGGAAGGGTCTCATGAGTCACGTGTGGCGGCAGAAGGGGTCTGCCGTCTATCGCCTCAAGAGCCAGTGGGGAACCTCGAGGCTGCAGAGGAATGGAATTGGCGGCAACGAACACTTTATCAATGAACAAACCACCAGCACCAGAGTCCACCAACGCCTGGGTCGTCACCGAGCCCCCGACCCAGGAGAGGACAACCGTGATCAGTGGTTTGTCAACACGGGAAACCGGGGACGAGGAGACTCCACCCAAGATCTGCCCCCGACAGGACCTCAGGTGCGAGCGTTCTCCCGGACGGTTCGGACATGCCAACCGAAAATGCCCACCGAGACCACAGTACATGCATCGGCCCTCGCGTCTCCGGAGTACCCTCTCCCCCTCAGACAGGCGAGCAAACCCCCGCTGCATGGGTTCACCCCCAGACAAGTCATCCCCAGGAGGCGTGGGAGGAGAGGGAGGCACGGGTGGGACAGCAAACGTAGGCGCCAATCTGTTAGGAGACCTCCGCAGGCTCTCCTTAAAGGAAGGTCTCTCCCTGAGTCTGGTGTCAATCAAAATCAGGAAAGAAATAAGAGACTCGAGCTCCACTGGTAGGTCCTTAGCTGCAACCTCATCCTTCAAGGCATCCGAGAGACCATGAGAGAAAGCAGCGACCAGAGCCTCATTATTCCAGCCCACCTCTGCTGCCAGGGTACGAAACTCAATGGCGTATTCAGCTACGGATCGTGACCCCTGTCTGATGGACATAAGGAGCTTCGCAGAAGAGGCAGC
Organism: Bufo gargarizans; assembly: GCF_014858855.1. Lineage (NCBI taxonomy): Eukaryota > Metazoa > Chordata > Amphibia > Anura > Bufonidae > Bufo > Bufo gargarizans. Next base: position 68,956,793 of record NC_058090.1, on the reverse strand, counting down.
ACGAGCCGGCACATCGAATACCTTCCGAAGAGAAGCAACAAAACCGGAAAACTCGGCAACCACCGGATTGTTGTTCTCCCATAAAGGGCTGGCCCAGGCCAAGGCCTTGTCCGAGAGCAGCGAGATCAAGAAGCCCACCCTTGATCTCTCAGTAGGAAAGGCATGTGGCAGCAACTCGAAGTAAATGCCCACCTGGTTAAGGAAACCTCGGCACTGAGTTGGCTCTCCCCCAAAGCGCTGTGGAAGGGGGGCAGAACCGGTCATACCCTGAAACCCCACAGGCGCAGCAACAGGTGTCAGGGTAGACTCTGGCGCAACAACCGGAGCGGCAGTAGGAGCGGGCCCAGGAGCGACAACCGACCCATCGGCAACGGAAGCGAAATGAGCCGTGCGTTCAAGCAGGGTTTGCAACGCCACAGCGAACCGACCCAACAGGTGATCCTGCTGATCAAGTCTGGCAACCAGCGTAGGTAGCGAGGGTGGCCCTGTACCGTCAGAATTCATGGCTTGGTCCTAATGTCATGGAACCATGAACCAGACGTACAACAAGAGATAAGTGGAAAATAAGAAGGTTTTATTGAAGAGCAAGCCGTAGCAAAGTCCGAACGGATGGCTAAACCGAAGCAGGGTCTTGCGGAGACAGAGGTCAGGAACCAGAAGGGTAGTCAGACGAAGCCAGGAACAGGAACCAACGGGGTAGTCAGACGAAGCCGGAATCAGGAACCAACGGCGTAGTCAGACGAAGCCGGAATCAGGAACCAACGGGGTAGTCAGACGAAGCCGGAATCAGGAACCAACGGGGTAGTCAGACGAGGCCAGGATCAGGAACCAGAAGCAGCAGCAGTCTTGGAAGCATGTGAACACAGGAGGACCAAGCAAGGAACTGAAGCCACAGACCTCCTATATATATGAGCTAGGCATCCAGCTCCTCCCAGTGGGAAGGAGGAGCCGCAGGGTGGGAGGCTACAAGAAAACCCAGAAACCAAGATGGCCGCCAGCACATGTCAAACGAAGGGAACAGCAAGGAGGTAAGACCATGACAAAAACTTAAAGAAATTAGAAAAAGTATACATATTAGGTATCGCCACATCCGTAATGATCTGCTCTAAAAAACTGTCACACGACCTAACCCCTCAGGTGAATGCTGTAAAAATAAATAAATAAATAAAAACTGTGCTAAAACAATAAATTTTTTGGTCACCTGTGCGTGTTCTGAATTCTGGGGCTCACACCCATCTACTACATTATCTGTACTCAGAGAGTTATCACTGTGTTATCTGTTGTGTTAAGTATGACTGCAAGTGATATCTACTACATTATCTGTAAAAAGGGGCATGGCCACATGTTGGGGGGGCTCAATACTTGGCTTGCCCTGGGTGCTGGCATCCCACGCTACACCACTGGGGCCTGGATGTATTTCAGGAGTGTAATAATATTACAGGGTATGGTTACTAAAAGGATTGTTGATTCAGGGAGTTATTCTGATTTCTTGATTGAAATTGGGAAGGAATTTTTTTCCCCTCTTTCTACCTCACAGGTTTTTGTTTTTTTTTTACTTCCTCTACGTATGTCCCTTTTTAGCCTTACAAACTACAGATGTAGCCAAGCTAAAGTTGACTCTGATAACACATGTCACAGTGTTATCTCATGCCATCTTGTGACAAAAGCCATTGAAATACATTGAAAGAACCTTTTAGTGCCATGTTTTACCTGACGCATTAACTATCAAGTTTAGCTCGGAGCATTTGTATGTTACTATGCTACAATGTAATTAGTGTTGAAGCGAAGCATTTGAACCAATGTTTAGGAAAACTTTGATTCACAACAAATCCAAACTTAACACATTAACCATCAAGTTTAGCTTGGCTGCATCTGTATGTTACTATGTATATAATAGTTAGTATTGAGTAAAGTGAAGCATTCGAAGTGGAATTCGGTCCAAAGTTTAGGAAAATCTAAATTTCCTCCTGCTTCGAGGTAACAAATAAATTTTTCCTAAAATGGCACTGAACGTGTTACAAAAGTTGAAGTAAAATGCTGAGGAACATGAGATCACCCATAATGTTGTACAGACAGCCAATCCACAGAAAGCCATTGCCTGTGATGTCACAGCCCTATAATACTCTCATCCCGTGCGGTCTCCAACATTGCCCTGTGAGCAGAGCATAGGGAGAGACATGGCAAGTGCTCGTGCGCTAGCGTCAGTGTTGCTGAAAATGAGTAATAGAAGAACATTGGAGAAGGAAAGTGCATGGAGACTGTAGGGAGAGTGTCGGGAGACTGATGCTGAGTCAATTTTATATATCTGTTTCTACATTTACTTATTCCTATATCAGCCATAAACTAAGATATGTAATTTAACACCAATAAGATGGAAGCTTATATTATTCCAGTGCCAATACCATCCAGCCTGCATCCCTTGGGGGGGGGGGGGGGGGCAGGTCTTAATAATGACCATCCTTATCTTTTGCTGGCTTTATTTTCTCCAAATCATCCTTTTTGGTCTCCATGTACTAGAAAAGTCAGCAAGATACAGAGAGAGGAGGAGCTGGATGTTCTTGATTACATACTTTCATCGATATTAGATGATGTGGAAAAGGAGGAAAAGCAGAAGGCAGGAGAAGGGCTCCCACCTGTAGGCCAGCAGTGCTAGGGTTGGAGAAGTGGGTATGCCAGAGTTGAATAATATTCTGTGTTTACTGTCAAAAACCAAGCAGGAAATTGCAGGCCACAACAGCAATAATATGCATATTGTCCCCCCACCTAACCAGCTAAACCCCATACCAGCAAAAGCCTATGTTTAAAGTTTCCGCGCAGCGCAGTCTTCATTGTTAAATGGAAGGCAGCAGAGTGTGGCCATACCATAAGACAGAATGGCCTAGGTATACCTGATTTATAGCAATTTGTGGCAAATAAATTAGTAATTAATCAAATTTCTTGGCTAACTTCGGCAAAGTTGCCGAATTGAATTTTTCAAAACTTCTCTCATCTTTAATTACAATGTTGCCAATAGGTCTATACAAAAGTTTAAAAAAACTTGCCTAAATAACCTGTTAAACTGTGCCTGAAGGTCTAGCCATGAAAAAGATTCTACTAACTAGGCCATGCTATGTATCAATAAACAGTGGACAATATTGAACACACATATAAAGTACAAAATACTTTACTATTTTTTACCAGAAAAACATAACTCAAATACCATGTATGTAAAAATAATAAAAAAATCTTTTTGGTAGCACAATAAAGTTACCATAATTTTGGGCTGTAAGACGAACTTTTTCCCAACAGAAAATGAGAGGAAAATGGCATTGCGTCTTATAGTCTGAATGCTAATGACCACTTCCATTATGGAAGCGGTCATTAGCATGAGGGAGGAACAAGGAGGTGAGGGCAGTACTGTGCTGGATGTACTCACCTACCGTGGTCTTTTTGGGTCCCGCTATGGTGTCCTGACTGCATACAGTGGCAGGACGTAGTGCATGTAAGTGAGCACTATGACCGGACACTTTGCGTCATCAGGTCACAGTACACAGTGGGACCCAGAAGCTCTGGATATGCAGCGCTGTCCAAATCAAGCAAGGTAAGTTTATTTATTTATTTGAAATGTCTGATCTGTGGTCTTAAGGGGGTGGGGAGGTGCGATCTAAGGCTGAGTGGAGCTGGGGGATGCAATCTGAGGATGATTAGAGTTCTGATCTGAGTCTGATGGGGGCTGGGGGGCTGATCTGAGGCTGATGAGGCTGAGCGGTCTGATCTGAGGCTGAGTGGGGCTGGGGGATCTGATCTGAGGCTAATAGAGTCTGATTAGGGATCTGATCTAAGTTTTATGGGGTCTGGGGAATCTAATCGGAGGCTTATGGGGCTGAGGGGTCTGATCTGAGGCTCATAGAGTCTGATTGGGGTTCTGATATGAATTTGGTCAGGGCTGGGGGTTCCATCTGAAGTTCGTTAAGGGTCTAATCTGAGTCTAATGGGCCTGGGGGTCTGATGCAGCGCTGATCTGAAGCTAATGGAGCTTGAGGGTCTGATTTTGGGGGCTGATCTGAAGTCTGATTTAAAAAAATTAGATTTGGTTTGGTAGTCTAACGAGGATGGGAGAGTCTAATGAAGAATGGGAGTCTGATTTGGGAGTCTGCTCTGAGTTGATGGAAATTTTTTTTTTCTTTTTTATCTCTTCCAAATTCTAGGTTTTATAGCCCTAAAAATATGGTATATCTAAAGTGTCTGGTCTTTAGGGGAACCATCTGTAAAACTGATGTACACTGCTTAAGGCCATGCATGACTCATATTTGAGATCCCTAAATATATTCTTTTTGTCATGCACTGCCCCTTTCATCTCTGCACCAGGGACAGTGTATACGTTTTTACAGGAGGGTTTTTATGTCTAAAAATATACTTTATTAATATGGGACAATTTTAGGAAGTAGAACACATCCTGTGGTAATATAACACATCTTCCAATCTTTTTTCTGTAAGCCCCAGTAGCCCAAAGTTCTCTAAATATATTGATTTTAAAAGCAGACACTCTGCAAGACATTTTCTAATCGAGAGTAATATAAGATGGAATATGGATGTGATATAGAATGTGGAATGTGTCCACTGGTCTCTTTATGTGACACAAAGGGCACTTCAGCAGTAGTACTAAGGCCATCAATTCTTGGCAGGGACACCGTATCCCTGAGAAACAGAAGCGCATAATTGAAGGCAAACCACTTTCATCATCTGCACTTCTATTTGAAAGATCATATGAAGCCATGTTATTGCATGATAAATGTCACAGCTATGTTCCTCAATGCAAAGATAAAGTCATTTCACAGATACATTTTCTGTCATTTTTAGCTGTTTACATGCAATCATTGGTGACATTTATTTGCAATACATAAGTGCTTTTATATATATATATATATATATATATATATCTATATAAAAAAAAGACGTATATATGTGTGTGTGCATGTATGTATGTATGTGTGTATATTCCGCGATAACTCAAAAACGCAACCATCCATTTCAACAAAACTTGGTATACACATCCCTCACTACCAGGAAAGAAATATTGTGGGGGTCTCAGCTCTCTAGGACGTACCGGTCCGGAGATATTCCCCCCCCCCCAAAACGGAATTAGCCAATACAAGCCTGCAAGTCTTTCTATTCTTATGCCAACTGCCATACACACGGTCTCATGTCCTTTACTCTCCACACACACAGCTTTACTCCAGGTTTTCATAACAACCCAGCCAACCCAAGTCACACGACACATAGGGCACAACTACACTGCTACATGCATCTTGAATGGATTTTTTTGCGACTGTCGTGTCACAGTTGCAATATGTCGCATGTCGCAGTGCGACACCATAACCTGTCATTAAAAAATTGTTGAGACAGAATGTCGCACAACACATGTCATTGTTTAGCCCTAGCATTAAAGGGGCAGGGCCCTGTGGAGGTCACTTAAAGGGGCGGGCAATGTGGAGGTTACTGTTAAAGGGGTGGGCACTGTGGTGGTCACTATTAAATGGGCGGGCACTGTGGAGCTCAATGTTAAAGGGGCGGGCACTGTGGAGGTCACTGTTAAAGGGATGGGCACTGTGAAGGTCACTGTTAAGTGGGCAGGCACTGTGGAGGTCACTTAAAGGGGTGGGCACTGTGGAGGTCACTGTTAACCTTTTGGGGACACATGACATATCGGTACTTCATGATGTCCTGGTACTTAAAGACACATGACGTACCGGTACGTCATGTGTATTTCCAATCACCGCCATGCGTCAGGCGGTGATCGAAACTGAATGCCTGCTGAAATAAATCAGCAGGCACCTTGGGACAATGCCGAGGGGGGTCCTGTGACCCCCGTGTTTCAGCGATCGCTGCAAACCACAGGTCAATTCACACCTGCGGTTTGCAGCGCATTCGGAAGTTTCTGATCCCCGCAGTCCGTGGTCAAAATGACCAAAATTTATATTTTTAACCCCCCCGGCGGGGGGTGCGGGAGGTGCTGTGGGGGCGGGCGGGCACGCAATCATCCCGCCCGCCCCTTCTCATTTCCAGGATGGCCGAGCGGTTAGCAAGCTGACATCTGTGCTGTGATGGCAGCAATTTAACCCCTTCCATGCCGCGGTCCATAGGGACCGCTGTATGGAAGGGGTTAGCAGGGAGGGAGCTCCCTCTCCGATCGGGGGCTGCTGTGCCATTTCAGCCCCCGATTTTTGACAGGATCACAGAGGGAGGGGGCCCCCCTACCTCCCCATCACCCGCTACTCTGTTGTGGCAGCGGGTGATGGTTACCATGGCAACCGGATGCCTTCACAAACTTTCAGCTGTCCATGGTGTAAAGTGAAAATACAGTACAGTACACTATATAGTGTACTGTACTGTATTATACAGACATCAGACCCACTGGATCTTCAAGAACCAAGTGGGTCTGGGTAAAAAAATAAAGTGAAAAAAAAAGTTAAAATAAAAAAACACATTTATTACTGATTAAAAATAAAAAAATGCACTAGACATATTAGGTATCACCGCGTCCGTGATACCCTGCTCTATAAAAATATCATATGACCTAACCCCTCAGGTGAATACTGTAAAAAATGTGTAAAAAATTATATTTTTGGTCACCTTACATCACAAAAAGTGTAATAGCAAGCGATCAAAAAGTCATACGCACCCCAAAATAGTGCCAATCAAACAGTCATCTCATCCCGCAAAAATCATACCCTACCCAAGATAATCGCAAAAAACTGGAAAAACTATAGCTCTCGGACTATGGCGACACTAAAACATGATTTTTTTGGTTTCAAAAAAGAAATAATTGTGTAAAACTTACATAAATAAAAAAAAGTAGACATATGAGGGGCAGTGGAGTTGACTGTTAAGGGGGCAGGGTGCTGTAGAGGTCACAGTTATGGGGGAAACTGTGGATATCTTTTAACGACACACAGAAACATTAAATGAAATAGATGAAATGTACCCGTGCGAAGCCGGGTCCTTCTGCTAGTATCTAATATATAAAGCTGTGTGTATGTGTGTATGTATGTCCACTAAATAAATCTGCACCGTCGCATTTGCAATCATGAATTTTGGCACACAGGTACAGTACAGACCAAAAGTTTGGACACACCTTCTCATTCAAAGAGTTTTCTTTATTTTCATGACTATGAAAATTGTAGATTCACACTGAAAGCATCAAAACTATGAATTAACACTTGTGGAATTATATACATAACAAAAAAGTGTGAAACAACAGAAAATATGTCATATTCTAGCTTCTTCAAAGTAGCCACCTTTTGCTTTGAGTACTGCTTTGCACACTCTTGGCATTCTCTTAATGAGCTTCAAGAGGTAGTCGTCTGAAATGGTTTTCACTTCACAGGTGTGCCCTGTCAGATTTAATAAGTGGGATTTCTTGCCTTATAAATGGGGTTGGGACCATCAGTTGCGTTGTGGAGAAGTCGGGTGGATACACAGCTGATAGTCCTACTGAATAGACTGTTAGAATTTGTATTATGGCAAGAAAACAGCAGCTAAGTAAAGAAAAACGAGTGGCCATCTTTACTTTAAGAAATGAAGGTCAGTCAGTCTGAAAAATTGGGAAAGCTTTGAAAGTGTCCCCAAGTGCAGTCACAAAAACCATCAAGCGCTACAAAGAAACTGGCTCACATGCAGACCGCCCCAGGAAAGGAAGACCAAGAGTCACCTCTGCTGCGGAGGATTAGTTCATCCGAATCACCAGCCTCAGAAATCGCAGGTTAACAGCAGCTCAGATTAGAGACCAGGTCAATGCCACACAGAGTTCTAGCAGCAGACATATCTCTAGAACAACTGTTGAGAAGAGACTGTGTGAATCAGGCCTTCATGGTAGAATATCTGCTAGGAAACCACTGCTAAGGACAGGCAACAAGCAGAAGAGACTTGTTTGGGCTAAAGAACACAAGGAATGGACATTAGACCAGTGGAAATCTGTGCTTTGGTCTGATGAGTCCAAATTTGAGATCTTTGGTTCCAACCACAGTGTCTTTGTGCGACGCAGAAAAGGTGAACGGATGGATTCTACATGCCTGGTTCCCACCGTGAAGCATGGAGGAGGAGGTGTGATGGTGTGGGGGTGCTTTGCTGGTGACACTGTTGAGGATTTATTCAAAATTGAAGGCATACTGAACCAGCATGGCTACCACAGCATCTTGCAGCGGCATGCTAATCCATTCGGTTTGCGTGTAGTTGGACCATCATTTATTTTTCAACAGGACAATGACCCCAAACACACCTCCAGGCTGTATAAGGGCTATTTGACCATGAAGGAGTGTGATGGGATGCTGCGCCAGATGACCTGGCCTCCATAGTCACCGGACCTGAACCCAATCAAGATGGTTTGGGGTGAGCTGGACTGCAGAGTGAAGGCAAAAGGGTCAACAAGTGCTAAGCATCTCTGGGAACTCCTTCAAGACTGTTGGAAGACCATTTCAGGTGACTACCTCTTGAAGCTCATCAAGAGAATGCCAATAGTGTGCAAAGCAGTAATCAAAGCAAAAGGTGGCTACTTTGAAGAACCTAAAATATGACATATTTTCAGTTGTTTAACACTTTTTTTATGTATATAACTCCACATTTGTTCATTCATAGTTTTGATGCCTTCAGTATGAATCTACAATTTTCATAGTCATGAAAATAAAGAAAACTCTTTGAATGAGAAGGTGTGTCCAAACTTTTGGTCTGTACTGTACATCAGGTGTCCGGGAAGGTTTTATACCGGGTCTCAGCTCTCTAGGGTGTACCGTTCTTGAGATATTGCAAAGAAATGCAAATATGACATGACCTACAATAGCCAATAGAAGCTTGCAGTTCTTTGTCTTCATATCCCAACTGCCATACACATGGTCACATGACCCTTATTAGCCAATAGCAGCTCACGGGCCCTTAGTCTCCACATACACACAGTTTTACACCAGGTTTTCAAAACAACCCAGCCATTTTTCTTCACTTCTGTAGGTCAGCTTTAAAGGGGCAGGGTGCTTAGGATGATTCTGTTAAGGGAGTGGAGTGCTGTGGAGACCTCAGTTAAGGGGGCTGGACTAAGGGGGTAGGACTTAAGGGGGTAGGACTTAAGGGGGCAGGACTTAAGGGGCCAGACTAAAGACAGACAGGCTGGTTAGGCCATGACCTATCCCACTCCGCAGCCAACCGGGATTGAAAAAATGAAGGTAAAAATCAACTTCTGTCAGATGCAGAGGTGGGAGGAAGAGTGACTTTCTCCTTGCAGCTCACTCTCAGACAGCACAGTGCTGCTGTCTGACAGTGAGCTGTACAAAAGGACATCCCTGTGTCAGTCCAGGCCCTGCACCAGACAGGGGACAGGAAGTCTGATAGCCGGACTGTCCGGCATAAAACCAGACGTCTGGCCACCCTAGGCGCAGGTTGCTGTGGAGGTCACAGTTAATGGGACGATCCGCTATGGAGGTCAGTGTTACGGGGCAGATTGCTGTAGAGGCCACTGTTAAGTAGTGATGAGCGGTGGGTGTCATATTTGAATTTGTGATATTTTGCAAATTTTTATAGAATATTTGATGAATATTCGCGAATTTGAATATTCGTTATATTCTACATTCTTTTTTTTACTCGAAAATTGGCAAGGTAATGATCGTGTAATATGCGAATATTACGCAATCAATACAGGTGTGAGTCAAAAACGAATATATAGCACTATTGAATATAGTGCTATTTATTCCTTTTTAAAATATTCATCATTTTTTCCATGTGAACACATGATTCCTCCCTGATTCTTTTAAGTTAAGCAGGGAGGAATCATGACTTTAGATAGGAAAAAATGCAGAATATTCTAAAAAAGGAATATATAGCCCTATATTGAATATAGTGCTATATATTAGTTTTTAAAAATATTCGTCATTTTTTTCCATCTGAAGTCATGATTCCTCCCTGCTTAAGTTGCTTGTGGGCCAATGACTCTATATTCTAAATATTCGCAAATTCTCGAAGTGGCGATATTCGAGATAAAAATTTGCTCTTTGAATATTCGTGCTCACCACTACTGTTAAGGGGGTGGGGTGTTGTGGAAATCACTGGTAAGGAGATGAAGTACTGAGGAGGTCACTAATCAAAGGGCTGTGTCACCACCAGACATCTGAGAAGCTCTGACAGATGCCTTTCAGAACCTCCTCCTTGAGCTTCCTTTCTTTTGCTTTCAGTTCCTCATCTCGTTAGCCTCTCTCAGCTGTCATGTAGTTGTACTGATTGCATCCCTTTAAATTCCTCCCCATAGTGCATTAATGTGCGGTTTATACAACTTCCTGGAGTGTGTGTGCATGCTGATCCTATTTCCCAGTCTTCTACAAGATAAGTGTTGCGCATTCATTTGTGATTTTCTGTTTGCTGGATCCCAGGTGACCCCGACTCCCTCCGTGTCTAGTGTAGGGAGCCAGTGGTCGTGTCCCCTCACTATTATAGGGTGTTCAGGTGTTATACAGTCGAGGTACGAGGATATGTGATCATCTACCATTGGGATTTTCGCATAGGCTGAGCAGTCAGGGAGAGTGCCAAGTCTGATGCAGGGGTCTCCCTTTTTGTTCCTTAGTTTTGGATCCAGTGAGTCATATATTCATTTTGTTTTGTCTTGTTTCCTGTACACCTTCCGTGACAGGCTGCCGCTGTGGAAGTTACTGTTAAAGAGGCGGGCCGCTGTGAAGGTCATTGTTAAAGGGGCAGAATGCTGTGGAGATCACTGTTAACGGGTCGGGAGCTGTGGAGGTCTCCGCTAAGGGGGCAGGGAACAGTGGAGGTCACATTTTAGGGAAACTGAGCTCTTTGGAGGTCACTATTAAGGGGGCAGGTTATTGTGGAAATCACCGTTAATGAGACAGGGTACTGTAGAGGTCACTATTAAAGGGGTGACCACTGTGGAGGTCACTGTTAAAGTGGCGGGCACTGCAGAGGTCACTGTTAAGGGAGGAGGGAACTGTGGAGGCCACGATTAAAGGTGCAGCAGGGTACTGTGAGGTCACTGTTAAGGGAGCAGGGTATTGTGGCAGTCACTTTTAAAGGGTCAGTCGCTGTGGAGTTCTCTGTTAAGGGGGCCAGGAATAGTGGAGGTCAGTTAAGGGGATTGTAACCTATGGTCAGTGTTAAGGGGCAGGCTGTTGTAAAGGTCAAAGTTAAGGGGGTGGGCTGCTGTGGAGGTCCAATTTTAAGGAGATGGAGCACTGTGGGGGGGGGGGCAGTTTTAAGTGGTGGGGGCTGTGGAGGTCACTTTTAAGGGGGCGGTGTACTGTAGATGTCGCTTTTATAGTGCATACTGTCGATATCTTTTAACGACACACACAAACATTAAATAAAATAGATGAAATGTACACATGCAAAGCCGGGTCCCTTTCCTAGTATATATATATATATATATATATATATATATATATATATACACACACATGTGGAAATGCCTGGTGTATTTTTTTTATTGATTAGTTCTGAAATCATCGTGTTGATATCCTTTTGGAGGAATATCACAAGAAATATCAAGACATTTCATAGATTATAAACCATAGAATTCAGAATAAAGTATAGTACACATTCACATGCAAAAAGCTATTAGCAGATACATCACAATAATGAAAATGTCCATTGATATTTTCTAAGGGTGCAAAGTCAGCTTTCTCCCTCCATACTGTATGACTAAAGATGAAAAATGTCCACATACAAAAATACAGTTTTTGGACTGAGCCTTATAAAACAATGAGGCAGATAAAGTTAATCTCACGGTGAATGTATTTATTACTTCTAGATCTTGATGAATGGTTTACATAACAAGAGGGTATCTAAGGGTGGCTTCACATGCGGCCAGTTTTGTTGCAGAAAAATGCAGTTCCATAGGTTTGGAGCTTGCAGAAATCCATGTGTTTGCCCTTCAGACGAATGAAACAGAATGAAAGTTCTGCAACTACAGTTGCAAGAAAAAGTATGTGGACCCTTTGTAATGATATGGGTTTCTGCACAAATTGGTCATAAAATGTGATCTGATCTTCCTCTAAGTCACAACAATATAAAATCACAGTCTGCTTAAACTAATAACACACAAAGAATTTAATGTTACCATGTTTTTATTGAACAATCCATGTAAGCATTCACAGTGCAGGTGGAAAAAGTGTGCGAACCCAACCCCTAGACTAATGACATCTCCAAGAGCTAATTGGAGTGAGGTGTCAGCCAACTGGAGTCCAATCAATGAGATGAGATGGGAGGTGTTGGTTACAGCTGCCCTGCCCTATAAAAAACACACACCAGTTCTGGGTTTGCTTTTAACAAGAAGCATTGCCTGATGTGAATGATGCCTCGCACAAAAGAGCCCTCAGAAGACCTACGATTAAGAATTGTTGATTTGCATAAAGCTGCAAAAGGTTATAAAAGTATCTCCAAAAGCCTTGCTGTTCATCAGTCCACGGTAAGACAAATTGCCTATAAAAGGAGAAAGTTCAGCACTGCTGCTACTCTCCATAGGAGTGGCTGTCCTGTAAAGATGACTGCAAGAGCACAGCGCAGACTGCTCAATGAGGTTAATAAGAATCTTAGAGTGTCAGCTAAAGATTTACAAAAGTCTCTGGCATATGCTAACATCCCTGTTAGCGAATCTACGATATGTAAAACACTAAACAAGAATGGATTTAATGGGAGAATACCACAGAGGAAGCCACTGCTGGCCAAAAAATTATTGCTGCACGTTTACAGCTTGCGCAAGAGCAGCTCAATGTTTCACAGCAGTACTGGCAAAATATTCTGTGGACAGATGAAACCAAGGTTGAGTTGTTTGGAAGAAACACACAACACTATGTGTGGAGAAAAAAAGGCACAGCACACCAACATCAAAACCTCATCCCAACTGTGAAGTATGGTGGTGGGGGCATCATGGTTTGGGGCTGCTTTGCTGCATCAGGGCCTGGACTGATTGCTATCATCGAAGGAAAAATGAATTCCCAAGTTTATCAATAAATTTAGCAAGAGAACTTAAAGGGAACTTGTCACCAGTTTTATGGTGTCCTAACTAAGGGCAACATAAATAAGTGACTGGGTCACTTTCTTTAATTGACCCAGTCAATCTGCCAACATCTTGTATTGAAAAGCTCCAGCTGATAATGATGAGTCCTGAATATTTATGAGCTCCTGACTCTCCCAGCCCACCTGCTGCTGAATGACAGTTTTTTTTCCATATGAATCAGCAGCAGGTGGGCAGGGGAGTGGCTATAGCTCTGAATTAAACATACGCTGGACTCAATGACATCATGCTGGACTCAAATCATTAGCATGCAGCATGTGGCATATTTGTGTGTATATTATGAGGTAACCATCTGTCACACCAGTAAGTGAATACATCTAAGGCACTTTTTAGTAGTTAATGATTGCTGAACTAAAACCATTCTGTAAAGAGGAATGGTCAAGAATTACTCCTGACCATTGTGCACGCCTGATCTGCAACTACAGGAAACGTTTGGTTGAAGTTATTGCTGCCAAACGAGGTTCAACCAGGGTTCACATACTTTTTCCCCCTGCACTGTTAATGTTTACATGGTGTGTTCAATAAAAACATGGTAACATTAAATTTTGTGTGTGTTATTAGTTTAAGCAGACTGTGATTGTCTATTGTTGTGACTTAGATGAAGATCAGATCACATTTTATGACCAATTTGTGCAGAAATCATTCCAAAGGGTTCACATACTTTTTCTTGCAACTGTATATCCGCCATGTGTGAAGGAAACTTAAAGGTTAAACACTGATTATGAAGTTGCATATGGTGACTTTAACATCACCATACTCATTAGTGTATTGTTGGCCAGACACACCATTTTTAGCAAATCTAATGTGTATGGGGAGCTTTCTTTCTTTCTCTCCTTTGATAGATGATGACTGGGAGAGAAGGACTGGGTAGATGTTATAATAAATTAGAATGATATTATTGCCCGATCCTCTTCTTATTTCAGAAGATAAGCTGCGACCAGAGCTGTGTGACCATGGCCTCCTCCTTTCTCCTGATTTAGAAGATATGCAGTACACACTTGACTGAATCAAATGTGTATTTGTATGGGAGAGTTGGGAGAGATAGCTGTTGGCCAGCAGCTATTAAAGGCGTATGGCAACTTTTATAGTTGCAACCAAATACAGATGTAGAAGGGTTAGCACTCAAGCTCTTAACTTTGCGTTATCTTGAGACAAAAGCCATTAAAAAGCAATTGAAGGTGTTTGCTTAACGCATTTAGTTTACATAACACATCTCACAAATCATGAGTGTTAACTCTACTACATCCGTATAGTTTTCAAACTAAACAATGAGGCATGGAACATATACTGAGGTAAAGCTTTTTGTTACCTTAATAATTAGATTCTTCGTAATAGTAGTAGGAAATGTGAGAGACCTACGTTTTTTTCTGGCAGATCCAAATGGAATCTCAATGTGAATAAATCTAGCCTATGGAACTATATATGTATACTTCTAGAATTAGATTATATTCTTCCCTAAGCTTTTTTTGTATCCATGTATTTATAATGTGATCAAATTATAGAAGCGCACCTTGCGAAACGTACGTCGGGCTTTCGGCTCTCCCCAAACTGGATGGTATTCATTATTACAGGTATTTTGCCTCTTGTATTTATGCTCAGGGTGTGGTTGGTTGTCGGCTGTGTTGGGTGTCGGCCATGCCACCATATACACCCTGCTATACCCAGTTTTTCACACAGTGAATTTTGCTGTTCACATTAAGTTGCAAAGGGAAATTTTTCCTGGGATAAGGGATGATCCATTTATGTGATAGATTATTTATGTTTATTGTCACCCCACTATCAATACCTGGTATTAGAGATGGCATTGCGGTTCGCCCGGCCATCGCTTTGTGGTGAACTTTGCTAGTTCGCGATTTGCCGAACGGGCGAACATACTGAAAATGCAAACCGGTTTACTCTTATAAAAATCAACAAGGCCTGGATTTCTTCTGACTTCTCTACTCCACCAGAAGAAAGCGGCTGAACATAAAGGCACTCTAAACGTGGCTTTTATGGTGTATTGAATACACTGTAATCCCATGCACGGCTTCCACCACTAAAAAGGATATATGGATCAATCTCCATTCACTCGTCCTCCTCCTCCTCCATCATATCAACATGCATATTAGGCTGCCCTCGCTCCTAATGTTTTAGAGGGTCAGCTCAGCAGAGGGCCCTCACTCATAATGTTTTAGAGGGTCACCAGCAGACCCTCACCAATAATGTTTTTGAGGGTCACAAGCAGGCCCTCAACCATAAATATGTCGCCCACATTTTTTTTAGATGGTTAGCTCAGCAGCAGGCTCTCACCCCTAATGTTTTAGATGGTCAGCTCAGCAGCAGACCCTCACTCCTAATGTTTTAGATGGTCAGTGTTATGGATATCTTACACTCCAGCTGAGTAAATCCGTACAGCGTCTCCCGAAAACCAAGTAAATCCAAAGGTGTTGTGAATATATAGCTCCCAATCCCCCACAAACAGGATCCAGGACTTTAGGAAGGGGGTAAAAAACAATCAACTTTATTGATGGCCACAGCTCAGCCTTTTATCAAGTCCTCCAGCAGGGGTTACTCCCCCGGGGCCCTTGTGGGTAGCAGGCACGCAAAATACAGTGACCAATCAATATACAGTAAGATATAACACACTCCCACATGAACAGTAAAACCTCTCATCTCTATCCTGGAGATAATTGGATAAAGGGGTCGGACATAGCTCCATGCGGTCGATGACCAAGACCATTGTGTTTGCTAAATGTATCACAAGCAATATCCATTGTGTTTGTGGATTGCGTTACGGGCAATATCCATTGTGTTCACTAATGTCCATTGTGTTCGCTAACTGCGTCACAGGCAGATGAGGTGGTTTGTGTACATTTGTGTCACCAGCAGGCCATTAATCATAATTTTTCAAGGGTGTGTATGATGCCCTCCTTAATCTGTAATAAAGGGTGTGTTGTAGTGTCGGTTCCTAGTAATTTTTGGCAGCACTTGCACTTTATACAGTATACAAGTAAATATACAGGAAATAATGTTTTTATAACAATTTTTCCTCTAAAATCGATTTTATCTTCGGTTTGGTGCGTATTATTGTCAGTCTTTAATAGTGGAGTACTACTTGGACAACATCGTTCCCAGCAGCGACCTGGGAGTCCAAGATGCATCCAGGCATCCTCCCCATACTGTTCCCGAACCATTTCAGTGGGGTTTCCATTAATTTCTGACCTTTTGCTATGAACCAGACACCCTCCCCTCTTCAGAGCAGGGGGTGCCTGGTTTAATGCCCGGTTTCTCCTATTGACTTCCATTGTGTTTAGGTGCTTGGTAGAGCACCCGAGCATCCCGAAATGTTCTTCTCAAGCACCCAAGCACATTGGTGCTCGACCAACACTAGTTAGAACATATTTGCATACATGTCAAAGGAAAAAGTGATATCTATCATGAATGGTTTTTATACCTACATATGTGGATGATAGCTTTGCGTTTCAGAGATCCTACAATGAAATATCTTTAACAATATTTCTGCTTTATAAATATAACTCAATTAAGGCCGATTCTAAAAGCAGATAGTAGTTGTCCATCTGCAAGAAACTTTGCCTTTAATTCAATTTTCGTTCTGAGATGCAAATGCTGGAGATCTGTGCAGTCAATAAACTTGCAATCTTGCAATTTTTTGTAAATAGTAACAGGATTTTAACTTCCATCTACTGTAAAGGTTAAAAATAAGGATCCGAAAGAGAAACTGTGTTAAAATGAAGCAGCAAAGAACGCTCTTCTTCCCCTCTGCCGCCTAGTTTGAGACCACAACCTCAGGATACACTCCTGGGACACTTTAACTGAAAACCAATGCATTTCTTTGTCTCTTCCTGTGGTTTGCAGTATGACAGTCATTCTCTTATTGTGCCAGGGCTGTCGCCATGCTGAAAATAAAGAAGCAATATTAATTGACATATATTGCAACACTCGCTTGGTGTGAAGACGGAGCCCGTGAGGATTGATTTGTCAGGCCTGTCACTTCAGTCAGGAGATGTGCGATCCCAACTCAGATTTACAGGTAGAGGGAGACTGAAGTGATGACACCAGCATTTCACACCACGCCAGGCTCCAATTACTGCCGTACCTGGATTAGCAATTTACAATTCTGAGTACACAAAGGTGCAGTTCCCAGGGCTCTCCAATGCTAATTGATAAATGTGCAAAATGTGTATTATTTACGCACAGGGAACAGTCTGGACTCCGAATCAGAATTGTGTTGTTTTCCTGGTACTTTGTTAGTGGGCCTGATACAGATTCATCAGCCACTATAAACTGCTGTGGTTGTCAAAATTTCTATAAAACACATCTAATCATGTATCCTATTAAAATATGATATTAAAGGGGTATTCCCATCTTAGACATTTATGACAAATATTCATGATATGCCATCAGTGTCTCATAGATGTGGTCCCATCACTGGGATCCACACTAGGGTTGAGCAAATCTATCTTCGGTGCATAGATCTGAAGTTGATTTGTTAAAAAAAACTTTGCTTCCTACAGAAATAAAATGTATGGGCCTCCGTGTAGCAAAACTTCATTTTGAAAGATATGAATACAGTATCAATTCACTGAAGTCTCTCGCAACTTTGGCCAAAACAAAGTTTTGCTACATGGAGCCCATACATTGTAATGATGTAGGAAACAACATTGCAAACAAAATTTTTTAACAAATCGATTTTGGATCTATGATTCGAAGCTCGATTTGCTCAAGCCTAATCCACACCTTTCTCCAGAATGGGGATCTAGGTCTCAGGTGGTTACTGCATCCGGGAGGAGGATGAATCTCCACTTTAGAACTCTGACAATGTCTCTGCAGAATTAACGGGTTGTGCAAACAGCAAGATTTGTCTGGAATTGTTACAGTCTGTTGGCTCAGTCTAAAAATCTAAAAGTCTGATTCGCCATTTTCTGTTGCTTTTCCTCCCCAAAACAATTGTATAAAGAGTGATCAAAGAGTCATACACACTCCAATCAGGTATCAATGAAAAGTAAAGATTGCCCCGCAAAAGATGAGCTTTCGACACAGCTCAGTAGACATAAAAAAAAAAAAAAGTTAAGAGGGCCAAAATATGGCAATGAAAAAATAAATAAAATTTTCCCAGTTATTTTTTTAAGTACTAAAACTAGAGATAAGCAAAGATTTCAAAAATTTGACTTGGACAAATTCATCACAAAGCATGTTAAATCAGCTATATCCCATCCTGCAGGGAGATTGTATCTGGGTGTACATCACTGTACATTACAGGAACATGCATAGCTAGTCTTTTCTGGTAGTAAAGCAGTTACTGTGGCAGGTGGACACCCCAATAACAGTACAACACCCCAATTTGAGAATTAAGGCCTAATCAAATTACTTATGTAATAAATAAGGTGTAATAGAATTGTCTATCTATTTATCAAAGTGGACACTCTAATAACAGTAAAATTAGAAAGAAAATTTTTCCCGAATTTGAGAATCAAGGCCAAATAGAATTGATTATGTAATAAACAAGGTGGACACCCCAATAACTAGACAGGTTATTAACCCCAATATCAGAACCAAGGCCTAATAGAATTGTTTATCTAGTGAACAATGTGGATCCAAAGTCGGCTTTAGTAATGAGATACCAGTTGGTACCTTAGCCAACTTCAGATTGCTGTTTTAAAATGGTTTTCGAGTTGTACAATCAAAGTCCGAAGTTCTCATGAGACTTCGGACTTAACGAATTTCACCTCTTCGCAGCCCATACATTTGAATGCCGTACAGGGACGGGTTTCCGTACAGCATTCAAAGGATGTTTTGAACAAAACTACTTCCGATTTATGATCTGAAGCGTGCTTTGTTTAACCGTAATGAAAGAATACAAGGCGTGGGGCACAGAACATGGGGGAGATTTAGTCATGAGTCATATCTTGAAATTTGATTTGGATTTGATTCAGCTAAATTAGGAGGAGGATTTGATTCGTGTCCGAATAAATTCCACCAGAATCTAAGGTGCTTCAATTGCTCTGAAAAGTTGTGAATGACATTTGGGGTCTCCTAGGACTATAGAACAGCTGTATAGACACATATTTCTGCACATTGTATATTGCATGAGTTTCTCATGTGTCATCTATAACTAGGAGATGGCAGCAATATGGAGAAAATGGTCTTGCCATCTTCGGGGTACATGCACACAGGACAGAAAAAAAAATTGTTGCAGATTTCCTCTAAATTCCAAGGTGAATCCAAGGTGAATCTATGGCATGAGTTGTATGTTGGCGTGTGAATTTTGTTGTACATTTTCTCTGAGATTTACTTTAGATTTTACATTGAAGAGCTTTTCCCATCTTGCATTTTCATTGCTATGTGGTTTGCATAACTCCCATTCATTGCTATGAGAGTTTTGGAAACAGTGGAGCACTGACGGCTCGGCCATCTCCATATATTTGCATACCGCTGCCAAGACTGGAATAACTCATTAATACCAAGTGCAGGCTTGTAGACTGCAGACTTAAAATTTGCACCAATTCACATGCAGGTTTTTTCCACCACACGTGGATGACATTTGTTACAATCTCATCTTCTTTGCTACTATTGCAATACACTGTGAATTTTCCACTCCCAAATCCTGAGGGAAAATGTGCAGTATCAGTGTTACTTGAGGCCATATGAGGATATTTCTAAATGTTAACACTGAGGGATCTGTGGTTACATTTTTCTGGAGCTACTTACTGTCTATGACAGCACCAAAAAGTTAACATTGGGAAACCATTTTTTGAGCCATTAAAGGACAAAATGGGTGACACTATTATAGGCAGTGATGGGCAATATTCAAATTCATGATATTTCACAAATATTTGGGAAAATATTCCTTATATATTCGCAAATTCAAGAATTCGTGATCTCCAGTCATTATTTTCTTGATTGAGAAAATCAGCAATCGGAAAATTTGCGATAAAAATTTGCGTTACGAAAAGTCGCGATCAACATTACTTCTAAAGTCATAGACATTGCAGCCTTCTCATTGGCCTACAAGCAAGAAGCAGTAGAATATTCGCAATTACGAAGATATAGCACTATATTCTAAATATTCGTGAATTCTCTAAGTGCCAATAATAGAGATAAAAATTTGCAATTAGAATATTTGCGATCAACACTAATTATAGGTACTGTAATAAACACCTCACTTGCTGAGTTCTGTGACTTGTATGAAAGCAATGATCTGCATCTACTATCCTTGCAATACAATGTGGCACAACGGAACATTAAAACGGTGTTCTGAGATATTTTAACTGATGACTAGGGATGAGCAAAGCACGCTTCGGATCTTAGATCTAAAGATGCTTCACTTAAAACTTCTGATTAGGGTCCATTCACACATCTGTAGAATGGGTCCGGATCCGTTCAGCAACGTTGCGGAACAAATCCGGACCCATTCATTCTTAATGGGACCGGAAGAGATGCGGACAGCACACAGTGTGCTGTCCACATCCGTATTTCTGGAGCGCGGCCCCGAACTTCAAGTCCGCGGCTCCCGAAAAAAATAGAACATGTACTATTCTTGTCCACAATTATATCACCTATAAATTCTTAAAAAAGCTACCACACAAGAGATTATCATAATCAATAATTCCTTTATTAGATATCCATCAGCAGTATATCAAAAAAACATGTACATGAAAGCAGTTATCATAGAAAGACGATAGTGTTAACAAACATTTATATAAAAACTGAGAAAAGACTCCAGACCAAATAAGGGACTAGTACCCCCCACCCACAGTTATAGCAGTTTCAGTGAAGTGGGGTTATTGGCAAAGATACACAGAGGGCAATTATAAGCAAGACACAATACCCGGTAAGGCTATGTGAACCTGAGTGTCACCCCACACCACATAAACTGCAGGGGGAAAGAAAACAAGTAAACATGCATAAATCCAGCAAAATACATTCCTTACTGACCCTGCTCTGGAGTAGCCGCCCGACGATCGTTTCGCTCACGCTTCCTCTTGCGGACAAGAATAGGCAGTTCTATGGGGGTGCCGGCCGGGTGTATTGTCGATCCACAATACACTACGGACGTGTGAATGGACCCTTAATGCTGTACGGAGATCCGTCTCCGTATAGCATTAAAATATATGGCCTCTGCTGAGGCAAAGTCAGTTATTCCCGAAGTTTCAGGAGACTTTAGTGAATAACTTTAGTATTTGAGATTTAAGCTGGAAAAACATTTGAAAACGTGGATCCGAATTTGGCTTCAGTTCTGACTGGTTTAAAAATCGAAGACTTCGGGAATAACTGACTTCGCCTCATCGGAGACCAGATATTTTAATTCTGTACGGAGACAGATCACCGTACAGCATTAATCCGTAGTTTTGAGCAAAGCTTCACTCATCCCTACTAATGACCTATTCCCTGGGTTGTCACCATTATCTGATCAGGTGAGGTCTGACACTCGTGACCCCCGCTGAATAGTTGTGTGAGAAGGCACAGGCCCTCTCAGTAGTGTCATGACCTTCTCTCAGCTCATCAAGCACAGCACCATACATTTTACAGCGGCTATGCTTGGTATCGGAGCTCAGTCTCATTCACTTCAATGGGGCCGAGCGGCTCCTATGCCATGCGACCGATGAATGTGACCTCACATGGCCTAGGCAAAGCTACTGTGAGCACTGGTGCCTCCCCCCATCATATACTGGTACCACTCCCCATTAGTGATGGCCTTGCGGTTCGCCCTGCGGTCGGTTCATGGCAAACTTTGCTCATTTGCGAGTCGCCGAACATGCAAACATATGGCAATTTTCGCACCCACCATATTCTTTTACATTGTGAACTACTTTGACCCAAGACACATCCATCAGGTGGTACAGGACAGCCAATTGAGACATTTCAGCACACGGAATTGTGGACCCGCACTTCCAGGTCCGCAATTCCGTTCCCGAAGTTCCCGAAAAAAATAGAACATGTCCTATTCTTGTCCGCAATTGCGGACAAGAACAGGCATATTCTATTAGTACCGGCAATGTGCGTTGCCGCTTTCCATGTTTTGCAGATACGCGGCTCCTTGGATCCGCAAAACACATTGCAGACGTGTGAATGGAGCCTTATAGTGGATTTGTATTGCGCAGCAGTGGTGAGCGGTTCTGCAGCGATACTGCAGCTACACATAGTGGCAAATGCAATTAGAAAAAATAATAATAACTGGTGTGATATACCAGTCACCCCCCAAAAAAACTGATAGAAGTGGGGTGTTATATACCAATAATATACTTTCTTTATAGTGTATTTGGGTAGTGCAGCATTTGTTTGCGGTTTTGCTGCGTTACCTCAGCTACACAGAGTGACAAACGGTATTGGAAAAAATAATTACAACTGGTGTGCTCGTATGCGAAAATGATATTGCTGATATTTTGCATTAAAATTTTTTTTTATAGAGATCGTAAATTCGAATAATACATCTGGTATGTCACTGTCCATTGTTGTGGGACTATTTGTGCACTTCTAGTAATAGTATTTCTTCGCTGCAAATATGAGCTGAAGGTTTTTCAGGTTCGCCTGCCATTAAAATTAATGGGACCCGCCGCGAACTTGCGGATTGCGAACATTTGATCGCTTTCTCGAACCGTCCCGGCAGATGTTCGTCCATCACTACCCCCCATCATATACTAATGAACTATCCAGATGATAGGTCATTATTTAAAATATCTCAGAAAACCCCTTTAAATGAAAGGTCTTCATTTGAGATACAGTATTATCATTGACATACTACTACAGCTACTGTTACTAACATAATAATAATAAAACTTAGTCTGTGAAAGAGTTTCCAGGACCACCATTGTTCATGTCCAAAGTATGATGTATGTTATTTTTTATCTTCTCTTTCTGTAGTTATTAAATATATAGTTTAGAATTTATTCAAATGACTCTAACAAATCTGCCTAGTAGAGAAAAGAACCTAAATTTGTAAGGGTGATCTCTAAATTGTAGATGCCCATAGTCCTGCCAATAATGCAAATTTAATGTGTGCTATTTTCTTCTTTCCAAATGAAGCACATACAACATCACTGCTGTTAAATTGTGGTAAATTTACACTGAGTGGTACCTAAAAGAACTGTGATAGAAACAGGTGTGAAGTACTTTACATCGCACGTTATCTAAACATTATCTCCAGCCTTAATTACATGATGTGGACTTAGCTTGCACTTTCAAGTGAAAAAAAAAAACCCTATTGAAACAAGCAATGAGCAAGTAAAAACCAATATTTTGATTTTTTGTGATGGCTCACCTGATTATTGCGAAAATGGAATGGGTGCCCCAACCAATATAGACACACCCAGTGTACAGAAAGAGGATCAATATAATATATAGAGTGCAGACCTCATTTGGAGGAATTCATGTATTGTTTATTTAAAACAAATTGCTGGTATATAGTAACAGTTTTATTTACTGAAAATAAAAGTGGGAATCTCAGAGATATTCAACTGTGTAGACCTAGGTCAGGTGGACCATAAATGTTAGGGTCTTCTTAATGATTATCCCGGATTGTCCTCAAGTAGCTATATGGCTCTCTGGCAATTCATGCAAAGTAGAAATCATATGTCAACATTCATCAGATAGATACAGGCATTAGCCAGATTCATCAGTATAGTATTGACGCTGATATCAATAGAAATCAATATTTCATCCATCATGGGACTGAGGAGGACGATAGTAAAAAGGACAATAGTAAAGTGTATCCACAATACAAATACTTATATTAAAGTGAATGCATAAAAATAACTCCACCTATTAAAAAATATGAAAAAAATTATTATGAAAAAAATATGTCCATCTATTAAAAGATATAGTGGTTATGTTGGAAAGGAGCCTTATGCTTAGGTGTGAGATAATTCCACCTATGTAGACAATGTTTCCACCTAAAAAAGAGAGCGTACGTCCACCTAAAATAAATAGAGTTCCACCTGTACAGGGGAAAAAGAGGATTCCACCTGAAGGGAAGTTGCTCCAATAGCTATATGGTCCGCAGTGCAGCTGTAAGGGTTAAAAATATAACAAGTAATTCATCCACTGTAGGAAGACGTGTTGCCTGTTGTGACAAATGGATATATGTTTCCAATTGTTTGCCACTATATCATTTCAGTATTAAGAGTGAGGTAACATATACTGAAGATTCGTTACCAGCAGCTTTCAAAAGTTCCCCCAATACACATAAAAAGTAGGGCTTGGTGGTAATGCCCTTACTTACGATTTGATGTCCCGTTTGGGAAACAGCCTGGCGGTGGTGAACGGAGGATCAGGTCATGTGTTCCACTGTGTGCCACAGATATTATTCACAGTGCTTGGAGCGATGTGCTAATATTGATGCCTGCGGCCGCGGCGTCCCCCGTGCCTACAGCGCTAGCAATACTGTGGTCTTTCGGTATCTCCTTCTGGTCTGGAGGGATGGCGAAGTTTCAGGGTCCAAGTGCTGGTCTAATTAGAACTGATTGCGGTTGGTGTCAAATCCTGCATGAATAAAAAAAGGTTAGAGCGCTCTAACAAATCCTCAGATGGCGTGTGGTTGGGAGTCCGAACCATACGCGTTTTAGAGATCTCAGTATCCTTCCTCAGTGGCTCCCCCACTGGACAATCCGGGATAATCATTATGGAGACCCTAACATTTATGGTCCACCTGACCTATGTTTACGCAGTTGAATATCTCTGAGATTCCCACTTTTATTTTCAGTAAATAAAACTGTTACTATATACCAGCAATTTGTTTTAAATAAACGATACATGAATTCCTCCAAATGAGGTGTGCACAACCACTCTATATACAGTTGCAAGAAAAAGTATGTGAACCCTTTGGAATTATATGGATTTCTGCACAAATTGGTCATAAAATGTGATCTGATCTTCATCTAAGTCACAACAATAGACAATCAGAGTCTGCTTAAACTAATAACACACAAATAATTAAATGTTACCATGTTTTTATTGAGCACACCATGTAAACATTCACATCACAGTGCAGGTGGAAAAAGTATGTGAACCCTTGGATTTAATAACTGGTTGAACCTCCTTTGGAAGCAATAACTTCAACCAAACGTTTCCTGTAGTTGCAGATCAGACGTGCACAACGGTCAGGAGTAATTCTTGACCATTCCTCTTTACAGACCTGTTTCAGTTCAGCAATACTCTTGGGATGTCTGGTGTGAATCGCTTTCTTGAGGTCATGCCACAGCATCTCAATCGGGTTGAGGTCAGGACTCTGACTGGGCCACTCCAGAAGGCGTATTTTCTTCAGTTTAAACCATTCTGTTGTTGATTTACTTCTATGCTTTGGGTCGTTGTTCTGTTGCAACATCCATCTTCTGTTGAGCTTCAGCTGGTAGACAGATGGCCTTAAGTTCTCCTGAAAAATGTCTTGATAAACTTGGGAATTAATTTTTCCTTCGATGATAGCAATCCGTACAGGCCCTGATGCAGCAAAGGAGCCCCAAACCATGATGCCCCCACCACCATACTTCACAGTTGGGATGAGGTTTTTATGTTGGTGTGCTATGCTATTTTGCATTCATACATTTGCAGCCCAGGCACGAGAACAAATTTTGCAGAAGCCTTGAGATGGAGTCAATTAATTCGTTGGTTGTTCGTATGCAGGAATTAAATTGGGAGGTAGCTGACCTCCGCAATGCTGTTGCACTTTGTCAGAATTGTCTGCTCCATGGCTCCGCTGGTGGGAGTCAGTCCAACCTTGAACCTAAGGTTGCTCTTCCTGATCGGTTTTTAGGGGGGTGTGGATGACTTTATCCGCTTTAAAGAGTCATGCAAGTTATATTTTCTGCTGCGTCCATCTTTGTCAGGTGATGAAAGTCAGAGGGTTGGTATAATCATTTCTCTGCTTAAAGGGGACGCACAATCCTGGGCCTTTTCTCTGCCGCCCGGTTCTCTGGCCCTCCGCTCGGCAGAGGAATTTTTTAAAGCCTTGGGATTAATTTATGATGACCCAGATCCGGTCTCGATGGCGGAATCTAAATTGCATAATTTATCACAAGGTGAACATACTACAGAGACTTACTGCGTTGAATTTAGGAGATGGGCTACCGAGTCAGGGTGGAATGACCTCGCGTTACGTAGTCAGTTTTGTCAGGGGTTATCTGAGAGATTGAAAGATGCCCTTGCTTTTCATGAGTACCCAGATACTTTGGAAAATGCAATGACTTTGGCAGTACGGTTAGATAGACGTATTAGAGAGAGGTGTAAGGCTCCCTCCGTGCAAGGAATCCCTTCTGTGAGTTGTTTCATCTCACCTGCTCCCCAGGGTGATATGACATGTAACTCTGGGGTAGGGGAGGAACCCCAGCTGGGTCAGGTATCTTTCCGTTTTGGTAGGAGAGACTTTAGGAGATTGCATAAACTATGTTACTACTGTGGGAAAAGTGGTCATTTTATTTTTGCTTGTCCTTTTGTTAAACCAAAGGTTGATGATAAAGAGAAATAAAAAACCTTCCTGACTCTTGGTAGCATGAATGGAGTGGTGGAGCAAGCAGGTATGCAAGCTCCCTGTAATACTCGTTTTCTCCTTCCAGCTATGGTGACGCTAGACTCAAGAATTTTTTTTGTTGAAGTATTCATTGACTGTGGTGCTGGGGTAAACCTTATTGATTCTCTTTTTCTTCAAAGTCTGGGGCTAAATACTTGCACGTTAGAAAGAGAGATTCTGTTTTTTGCAATTGATTCTTCCCCTCTTTCTCAAAGGAGTCTCATTCATATTGCCCATGGTATTCAGTTAAGGGTGGGTGATTCACATGTTCAGATTATGTCTTGTTTTGTCATGAAGGACTTGCCCGCTCCTATAGTCTTAGGGTTACCGTGGTTGACAAAACATAACCCAATTATAGATTGGCAAGCAAGACAGATCATTGGTTGGAGTGAATTTTGTTCGGATAATTGTCTTGGCACATCTATCTCTGGTGTGTCTATTACAGCTCTACCTCAGTATCTCTCAGATTTTGCGGATGTCTTTTCGGAGGGTGGGGCTCAGGAATTGCCCCCTCATAGTGACTATGATTGTCCAGTGAATCTCATCCCAGGGGCTAAGTTGCCAAAGTTTCGGCTTTACAATCTTTCTCAACCCGAAAGAGAGGTCATGCGGAAGTATATTGCCGAGAGTTTGGCAAAAGGTCATATTAGGCCATCTAAGTCTCCGGTGGCAGTAGGTTTTTTCTTTGTAAATAAAAAGGATGGATCGCTGGGACCTTGTCTGGATTTCCAGGAATTGAAGCGTATCACGGTCCGTGATCCGTATCCGCTTCCTTTGATCTCCGACCTTTTTGATCGGATTGTTGGAGCCAAGGTATTCTCCAAGTTGGATTTGAGAGGGACCTACAATCTGATCAGAATCAAGGAAGGGGATGAGTGGAAAACGGCCTTCAACATGCACGAGGGTCATTTCGAGAATCTGGTTATGCCTTATGGATTGACGAACGCGCCAGCGGTATTTCAGCGATTCGTCAATGACATTTTCCATCATTTTGTGGGGAGGTTCATGGTAGTTTACTTGAATGACATTTTAATTTACTCTCCTGATCTGAAGATCCATCAGGATCACGTGAGACAGGTTTTGACGATCCTTCGGGAGAATAAATTATATGCCAAATTAGAGAAATATGTGGTTTCTGTGCAGGAGCTTCTGTTTCTGGGATACCTGCTTTCTGACTCTGGTTTTTGTATGGACCCCGAAAAAGTCTGGGCGGTTCTGGAATGGGACCGACCAGAGAATCAGAAAGCTTTGATGCGGTTTTTGGGGTTTACTAATTATTATCGAAAATGTATTTTGAACTATTCTACCATTGTAAGACCTCTGACCGATATGACTAAGAAGGGCGCCGACGTCTCTGTCTGGTCGGATGAGGCATTGCAGGCCTTTTTGACTATTAAGGAATGTTTTGCGTCTGCTCCCATTATGGTGCAGCCCGACGTGTCTCAGCCATTCGTGGTGGAGGTTGATGCATCAGAAGTGGGTGTTGGAGCAGTGCTGTCACAGGGTTCATCTCCTGGCAAATGGGTTCTGTGTGCTTTTTTTTCCAAGAAGCTCTCTTTCGCCGAGAGGAACTATGATATAGGAGATAGAGAATTGCTGGCCATTAAATTGGCCTTTGAGGAATGGCGTCACTGGTTGGAGGGGCCTTTCCCCCCAGTTACAGTATATACGGATCATAAGAATTTGGCTTACCTGCAATCTGCCAAGCGTCTGAACCCTAGACAGGTCAGATGGTCACTGTTTTTTACCAGGTTAAATTTTGTGGTTACTTTTCGCCTGGTGGTTAAAAACGTCAAGGCAGTTTTTCTGGGGGATGTAATTCAGAGTGAATGTGAATGGCTGAAAAGAGACGTGTCGGTGATCTGGTGTGGTTGTCCACTAAAAATATTAAACTGGGAGTGCCATATTGGAAACTGGGTCCAAGATTTATTGGACCGTATAAAATATCTGCAGTCATCAATCCAGTAGCGTTTCGGCTGGATCTTCCGCAGACTTGGAGGATCCATGATGTGTTCCACAGGTCTTTACTGAAAAAATATGTGAAACCGGTGGAACCATCGCCATTGGCTCCTCCTCCTGTTCTGTTTGATGGAAATTTAGAGTTCGAGATCTCCAGGGTTCTTGACTCTAGAGTTCTTCGGGGTTCCCTTCAGTACCTGGTACACTGGAGGGGATACGGCCCTGAGGAAAGGATGTGGGTTCCGGCGCTGGATATCAGTGCCAGCCGACTGGTGAGGGCTTTTCACAGATCCCACCCAGATAAGGTTGGTCTGGGGTATCCAGAGGTCACCTGTAGAGGGGGGAGGGTACTGTCATGCCCTGCTCGGGCTACGTGCGGAGGTCTGCCAGATTAGCAGCACGTGTCTAGTCTTTTGTTTTGTTTTGGAGTCGAGCTTGATCCGCCTCCCTTCAGGTGCACTGGGTGGGGTTGTTGGTTTAAATTACACCCACTCTCAGTGTTCCGTGCGTCTGGCACTGTGGAAGTAAGGAAGGAAGGTTTGGCTTTTCCTGCTCAGAAAAGATAAGTTGGTTATTTTTTTCCTGTTGTTTGCTGTCTAGGCTGTTAGAGAGATGCCTGTCCCCTCCAGGTTCTGAGGGAGCAGGCTGGCTCTATTCCCCGTCACCATCTTTGGGATTTTAGGGTATTTGCAGCCCAGGCACGAGGACACATTATTCCCACCTTAATGGTCTGAATGTGGGTATAGGGAGAGCTGGTAGGGAAGTGTCAGGAGGTGACCCTGATTCCCAGCTTCTTGCCTAGATACTTGTTTGTTTATTTTTCTGTGTATCTGATATCCTGTCCGCCGTGACAGGCGCATGCCATAGTTGCCCCATAAACTTCTCTCCACTTTTCTAAAGTGGAGAGTATAAAAAAGGTATGTGGAGGAGCGCCAATACCGACAGAGTCACAAGTTAGTAGAATACCACAAATGTAGGGACAAGAGGAACATTTAAGAAACCTTTCCCAAAGTAGGTTATAATAAAATAAACATATTGAAAGCAATCAAAAGTAAGAGAAAATAGATGCTTATTCACACTAAAGGTCAAGACTAAAATTAAAATAGATGCAGAGAAGGTGACTTACTTCACCAGGGAGGGGGTGCAAGATAAACTCAATACAATACCAATACCCTCCGGCCTCTCCTCTCTTTCAGGTAGCAGCTTCTATTGATTTCTATGGTCATCGTTTTAAGATAAAGTTCTCTCCACTCTCTTCAATAGCATTGGTGCTTCCATCCTACCCCCCAACCCCCCGATCTTTTCCTGTTTTGATGCTCAATTTCTTGCTTTTCTAAAGTAGTGAGAAAAGGTGGTGGAGCTTAGGAGGGTGCTGGACATCACATGGCCCACTGGACTTACTGTAACTAATGCCAGAAACTGGCATACGTTTTAGCTAAAGGATATAACATCCCCTAGCTTGTGTAGTCTTCAGTTACTGGCACATGGACTGCCAGAGGCATTAAGAGGCATTTGCTTCTTAGGCCCATATCACTCCCCATATAACTCCTTTGCACAAAGATCAATACTGGAATATGGGAACCCCAGTCTATGGAGAGAGGAGATAGCAAGAGCTGTGTAAGACAGTACTCCGCTAGAGACACCAAAGAGACTGCTGCAGCTAAATAATACGTTTCTATGTCAGCACAAGTGCTTTATCCATATCAGTACTTCTCTGTAATTGAGGAAGCAGATTCTCCCCTACTCTCTATGTGTATTGGATGGGAGCTAATCTCCACCCAACAATTCTAGGAGAACTGCAAACTAGAGATCTAGCATACACATGAGAAACCTGCTAAAAATGGCAGATAGAAGTCATATAATAATAGAAATCATGTTTTTCTCATGTACACTTACCCTAATATTGATTAATGCAGTTTTAAAAAAAAGTTAGGTACACTTAAACAGATTTGTGGAAAACAAACAAAACTGATGGGAAATGCCAGTTTTTCATTGACCGAACTTGTAATATTGGTCATGTGCATGAATTATTAAGTGGCTGGTCATAATAAATTGACCACTTTGTGTCCATAAGAAGGTATTCAGGACTATATTAATGTAAACTATAGTTCTTGAATATATGCTAGGGAGAAGTCACCATTGTCCTTAGAGAATCAGAATTTTTGAATAGAGTGCACATCAGAAGCCAGGACAGAACAGGAACAAATGGTTTTCACACTGGCACTGACATACTGATGTGGACATGTGCGCATTAGAGATGAGTGAATCGAAGTTGACAAATTCGATCAGAATTTCAGGAAAAATTTGATTGGCACCGAATTTGAATTTCCTGACGCTTCGTGGTAGCAAATACCATTTATTCCTAAAATGACTGCTGCATATGTTAGGACATGGAGCAAACAACTCTGGGAACGATGGGTCACCCACAATGCCATGCATGCAGCCAATCAGCAGCCAGCCAGCCCTGTGATGTCACATCCCTATAAATAGCCTCAGCCATCTTGGATTCAGCCATTTTCCAGTGTAGTTAGGGCATGGAGAGATGTCAGCAGGCGCTAGGGACAGTGGTAGAAAATACTTTAATACTTTCATGTTGCTGAATAGAACTTCAGGGAAATAGCATTAGAAGTGTATGGAAAGGATAGGGAGGAACAGGGTTCAATAGGGGAGTGTACAGCCTGGGTAATAGGAACAATCCTATTACACTTTGCTGTACTTACTGGGGATCCAAATTGCCATTAGACTGCTGCTTTCAGGTTTGCAATAGATGATACCTCTGTAATTCCAGCAAACCATTCTTTTTATTGGGGTGCAAGTGCTGTGTGATACATTCATTAATAGTGTTGAGCACGAATATTCGAATAGCAAATTTTTATCGCGAATATCTGAACACATGATTCCTCTCTGCTTCTTGCTTGTGGGCCAATGAGAAGGAAACAATGTCAAGTTCACAACAACACTTAGTGCACTAATCAGTAATCTGTAGTCAGACCTGTAGTCAGACCTGCTAAACTGTGAAGTTGCACTTGTGCGGTTCAGTTATATGTTCTAAAGCCATTTTTGGCATGTATAAATAGGTAAAAAAAGGGCTTATTAGCCGTTGTGTGGTGAAAAGGGAAAATTAAAGCCCTTTTTAGGGTGTATTAGTGGCAAAAAAAATATATTTGCCGTTCAGCAGTTCAGTTATATGTTCTAAAGCCTTTTTTGTTATGTATTAGTGGCAACAAAAAAGTATTATTTGAAATTCAGTGGTGTAGTTATATGTTCTAAAGCTTTTTTGAAGTGTATATGTGGCAAAAAAATGTATCATTTGCTGTTTAGCGGTGCATTTATATGTTCTAAAGCCTTTTTTGGCTGTATTAGTTGGGGAGAAAAGGGCTTATTAGCCATTGTGTGGTGAAGTGAGAAAATTACAGCCCTTTTTAATGTGTATTAGTGGCACAGGTCGCAGCAGAGTAAGGGGCGTGGCAGCAGGGGTCACTTCCAGAGGACTGAGAACCCAGTGTCAGCTAGCAGTTGTGTCTTGACCAGCAATCCAGCAGTTCTTGAATGGTTGAATCGGTCATCCACTTTGTCCCAAGTGACATCAGACACCGCCAACCAAGAGTTGGTGAGTTCGTCAGACACAACCCTTAGTTGGCATGGCCTGGGAGCAGACCCTGTGACCTCACCTGTCTTCAACCTGTCTCTGTCCTTTTCTGTTCCCACAGCCAGAGAAGTATTATACGCTATGGGCTTAGCTCCACTATACAGCAGTCGATCACCGAAGCGATTTCCAAGAGACAATAGTATGCGTGACAGACAACGGGAAGAACATGGTGTCGGCGCTGCATCAAGGAGGACTGAACCATATGCTCAAGCAGTTCCTGAAGTCTTCCACCCATCTGCAAGACTAAAAATTAGCCAGGAAACTTTGCATGCACTTCAGCTACTCGTACACCACCAAGCCCATCCTCCTTAAGCTGCAGCGGCAGAAAGGGGTCCCCCAACATAGGCTGATATGCAACGTTTCCACCTATTGGAATTCCACCCTCCATATGTTGGAATGACTATACGAACAGAAGAAAGGCCATAAACAAATTCTTGATGATCCAAGCGGACAGGAGTACTCCCCTGTGTAACTTTGATGTCAGCCACTTGCAGCTCATGCGTGACACCTGCTGTTTTCTCAGGCCCTTTGAGGATGCCACGTTATTTGTCAGTTGCCAGGACTACGGGATGAACAACATCATTCCACTGCTTCATATCCTGGAACAGATGCTAGTAAATCTGGCTGGTCAAGGGACTGGAAACATGGTGCCACACCTCAAGGCCACATGAGCCCTATGGAGGCTGAACTGGAAGAAAAGGAGGAGGGGGACATTGTAGAACATTTAATGTGTAGCGAAATTGGTGGTTTTACTACACAGGTGACAGGAGAGGAAGAGCAGGAGCAGCCTCAGGAGCAGGAGGCAGATGAGAAAGACGAGGCAGATGACCCAGGCACACCATGGCAGTATGCAGTGGAGATGGAGGCAGTGAGTCCCTCTGAGTCACTTGCGCAAATGGCCCGCTGCATGCTTAGTTGCTTGGGTAGTGACAGCCGAATTGTCTTCTGGCTCTCCACCTTGTTGGACCCTCGCTACCGGTCCAAAATGGGGCCCTTTTTTTACACCCGCTGAGATGGAGGATAAACTGAACTACTATAGAGACATCCTATGTAGTCAGTAGGCCACTGCCTATCTGCACAATCGTCCATCCACTCGCAGGTCTGACCGGGGGGCTCTCTGCGCTCTCGCTCCACTGCCATGGCTGCTGGGGAGGGGTTGGTGGGTAGGAGCAATACCAGCTCTATCAGCAGCAGCTTGAGTCTAGAGTCGATGAGGAGCAGCTTTCTTAACCCGCCTAGTGAAGAAACTACTCACCATCAGCAGCAGCTTAGACGTGGAGCAGAACCTGAACTAGCAGGTGGTGGTATACTTGGACAGCACCCTGCCACCCTACATTGAAGATCCACTGGACTACTGGGTAGCCAAACTGGATTTGTGGCCGCAACTGGCCAAGTTTGCCCTGGAAATGCTGTCCTGCCCAGCCAGTAGTGTGGCATCAGAGCAGGTGTTTAGTGCGGCGGGGGCCATAGATACCGCAAGGAAAACTCGCCTGTAAACCCAAAATGTGGAGAGACTGACCTTTGTCAAGATGAATCAGGCGTGGATCAGCCAGGATTTTCACTCACCAATGCTTGATCCATCAGATTAGATCATCCATTCTGCCTCACCCAAACCTTGACAAAAGAGACCGGTTTATTCTGGCTACCTGCCTCAGCTACTATTCTGATGCTGCCACTTGTCTGATGCCACACATCTTACTTCTTACACCCACCATTGCCAGCGGGTACTGTTATTGCCACCCACCTCCCCACTTTGTCACAGGGTCAGTCTGTGGTCTCCTGATGCTTCTGTCACCTCACCACTCTGTGGCCTCCTCATGCTGCTGCTGCTGCCACCTCCACACTATGTCACCTTGCCACTCTGTGGTCTCCTCATGCTGCTGCTAAATTAACACTGTTACATTGACACTCTGTGGTCTCCTCATGCTGCTTATAAATCCATACCATGTCACTGGGCCACTCTGTGGCCTTCTCATGCTGCTGCTAAATTAATACTATGTCACTGGATCACTCTGCGGCTCTCCTCATGCTACTGCTGCTATCACCTCCACACTATGTCACCTTTCCACTCTGTGGACTCCTCATGCTGCTGCTTACCCAACACTATGTCACTTGGCCACTCTGTGGCCTCCTCATTCTGCTGCTGAATCCACCTCCACACTATATCACCTTGCTATTCTGTGGCCTCATTTTGCTGCCAACTGACAACTCTGTCTCTGGGCCACCATCTGGTCTCATGCTGTGGCCATCTCCACACTGTGTCATTGTGTCACCATGTGGCCTCCTCATATTGCTGCTGCTGCTACCTTTACACTATGTCACCTTGCCACTCTCTGGCCTCCTCATACTGCTGCTATGTCAGCGCTTTGTCACTGGGCCACTCTGTAGCTTCCTCATGCTGCTGCTATCTCCACACTATGTCACTGGGCCACTCTGTGGCTTCCTCATGCTGCTGCCACCTCAACACTATGTAAATGTGCCACTCTGTAGTCTCCTTATGCTGCTGCTGCCACCTCCCGACTATGTCACTGGATCACCCTGTGGTCTCCTCATGCTGTTGCTTCCTCAACAGTATGTCATTGGGCCACTCTGTGGACTTCTCAAGCTGTCCTCCCACCCTCCCCCTCCATGACTGGGCCACTATTTTGCCTTTTTGCCTATTTGACCCTTCTTCTGATCTGTGAGAAGGAAGGGAAAATGAGACGCACAACGGTTCTTGTCCGTGTAGCAGCTGCAAGGCCTGTATGGTCCTACCAGGATTGGCTTATGATTTAGTAGCCAAAAGCAGGAGTGTATGCAAAACACAGAAGACATGCAAATATTCCATTCACATGCCATCTCTGTTTTGGATCCACTACAGTTTTTTTTGGCTTTAGCAATACTGATGGATTACTGACCAAATGCTAACCGAGTGAAGGCGGACGCTCAACAGATAGGATCAGTTTTTTGGGGGGTTATTGTTCTGACGGATGAGAGGAAGGACAAAATAATCAGTCACATCAACACAAACTTACTTCTGATACCCTCTACACTCTGTCAGGGGGCTCTACTTGTATAATCGTTTAATAGAACAGATTCTGTAGACATCTATGTGGAATCAGCTGATGACGGTGCAAAATGAGTGCCCTCTTTCACGCTACAGTCGTCGCACCCCTGACAGAGTACTTTATAACTGGCGCTAACATCGACCTGTAAGGCTGAGTTCACACTTGAGTTATTTGGTCAGTTTTGTCCCCGTAACTGCCCAAAAAAGTGAAGTGTGCAGTGATTCTAAGAGCAACGCCTGTCATGTGCATGTCATACTGACTCACAGTATTGTTTCACTACCAAAGCAGAATCCCTATGCGTGTTTCTGCAATGCACAGTGTTCTACACCACTATACAGGCTCTCTGCAGCCAGGAAATAGCAGTTTAACTCGATTCGATCGTTTTTTTTTAGAAATTTGCTCATCTCTAGTGCAAATCATAGGTCTGTCGTAGTAATAGTTGTACAAGATTAGAAAAACATTGAAGCTTTCTTTAGAAAACAGTGCCACAAGTGTTCCTCAGGGAAAGGTTGTGTAAAAAGGGGGCAGCCATATATTACTGATCCAGATAAACCCATTTAGTGAAGGCCCCTATATATATTCGGTCATGTGCCACTTAGGGGATACATCACAGCTGTGATAAATATTTGGCTGCAGTGGCACATGTGAACCCAATCCATACCAGAAGTTTACAAGTGGGGTTGGCTCCCGGCAAATACAGCAGTCGACCAATGGACCCAGGAGCAGATAAGTATGCTTTCCTCCACAGGTCCAGCAGGGAGAAGTGAGAGAAAATGTGTTAAGAAACTGGACAACTCCTTTAACTACTTCCCAACCACCCATTGGCTATAAACATCCTGTGCGGTCAGGTTTATCTCTGAATGGAGATTCTTGAATGTCCTTTCAGAGAGGGCAGATGCGCGCTAATCGATCAGCTTCCGAGCGGGGGGGGGGGGGCACTGCCAGAGAGAAGGCAGGGACCGTTCCTGGGTGTCTCTGCCTTCTAAATCGCTGTATACACAGAGCTCAACGATGTGCCGCTTCCTGTCCCAGCCTAGTGATCATGTGTACGCCGGGTCCGGGTGAGTGCAGGAGCTGTGGGGTCTTCCGTAGACCTTGATCAGCCTTGCACTGAGGCTGTACAGTGCTGTATTATGCTGTACAGAAGGGGTGGCCAACCCGCGTCGCGCAAACCGCATTCGGCTCCTTGCGCCTTCATTTGTGGTTCACAGGGGAGCGGTGCGGCCAGCGATTACTCTCCTCTCTGCAGAGCAGTGGAAGGCTGGAACGAGGCGGAAGAGTTGAGGATTCAGAGCGCCGGGAGCGGGCACGTGACTCAGTCATTCACTGCAGCTCCACCTCCTCCTCCAGAAGAGAAGGTGAAGCTGCAGTGCTTATCCCCACCACCAGCCGCCGATGTGCCCACCCACAGCCCCACACCCCCATCTGTGAGTGTGTTTGTGTGTGACCTAATGCCCGCTCCCAGTCTTCTCAGTGCCAGCCCAGCAGCCAGATTCATTAGACCGCAGGCTGGGTCTATGGGGGTGGCAAGAAGTGGCGCAGCAAGCAAGGAGGACCTGCTTCCAGATCCATAGTAAAATTTTATTAATATTAATGGTGGACAGCAGAGCAGGGCAGTGGGCACTCAATCAGAGCAGCAGTTGCAGAGAGACTCACTGAGGCCAGCAGCAGCCATTTCAGTCTGGTTACAGCCACTCTGCAGTTTTGGCTCTAATCTGACTGAAATGGCTGCTGCTGGCCTCAGTCTCTCTGCCACTGCTGCTCTGCCTTCTGAGCATGGGGCGGTCATCTGAGCATGGGGCGGTCATCTGATCATGGGGCGGTCATCTGATCATGGGGCGGTCATCTGTGCATGGGGCGGTCATCTGAGAAATCTTGAAACACATTGTAAAAAAACTAAGATTGTCAGAAGTCTCACTAAAGCTGTCTACACTACAGGTAGGAAAGGTGGTTTAAATGCACTTTTAAATGTTTGATAACTCAATTGCAGTAATACTGTCCTGTGCACACATATTTGTGTAAACAGATAGCTTGTGGCTCCTGGCAGTCATTCGATTTTTTTTTCTGGCTCTTTGTGTTTGTAAGGTTGGCCACACCTGCTCTACAGCCTCTCTGGGGGGGGGGGGGGGGGAAGCTTTGAAAGTGTCCCCAAGTGCAGTCACAAAAACCATCAAGCGCTACAAAGAAACTGTCTCACATACGGACCGCCCCAGGAAAGGAAGGCCAAGAGTCACCTCTGCTGCGGAGGATAAGTTCATACGAGTCACCAGCCTCAGAAATCGCAGGTTAACAGCAGCTCAGATTAGAGACCAGGTCAATGCCACACAGAGTTCTAGCAGCAGACACATCTCTAGAACAACTGTTAAGAGGAGACTGTGTGAATCAGGCCTTCATGGTAGAATATCTGCTAGGAAACCACTGCTAAGGACAGGCAACAATCAGAAGAGACTTGTTTGGGCTAAAGAACACAAGGAATGGACATTAGACCAGTGGAAATCTGTGCTTTGGTCTGATGAGTCCAAATTTGAGATCTTTGGTTCCAACCACTGTGTCTTTGTGCGATACAGAAAAGGTGAACGGATGGACTCTACATGCCTGGTTCCCACCGTGAAGCATGGAGGAGGAGGTGTGATGGTGTGGGGGTGCTTTGCTGGTGACACTGTTGGGGATTTTTTCAAAATTGAAGGCATACTGAACCAGCATAGCTACCACAGCATGCTATTCCATCCGGTTTGCGTTTAGTTGGACCATCATTTATTTTTAAACAAGACAATGACCCCAAACACACCTCCAGGCTGTCTAAGGGCTATTTGACCATGAAGGAGAGTGATGGGCTGCTGTGCCAGATGACCTGGCCTCCACAGTCACTGGACCTGAACCCAATCGAGATGGTTTGGGGTGAGCTGGACTGCAGAGTGAAGGCAAATGGGCCAACAAGTGCTAAGCATCTCTGGGAACTCCTTCAAGATTGTTGGAAGACCATTTCAGGTGACTACCTCTTGAAGCTCATCAAGAGAATGCCAAGAGTGTGCAAAGCAGTAATCAAAGCAAAAGGTGGCTACTTTGAAAAACCTAAAATATGACATATTTTCAGTTGTTTCACACTTTTTTGTTATGTATATATTTTCACATGTGTTAATTCATAGTTTTGATACCTTCAGTGTGAATCTACAATTTTCATAGCCATGAAAATAAAGAAAACTCTTAGAATGAGAAGGTGTGTCCAAACTTTTGGTCTGTACTGTATATGGCTGTATAGACATATTTGGTATCACAGCATCAGTATCAATTGGCTCTACAAAAATAGCACATGATCTACAAACAAATAAAAATTATGCCAAAACTTCACCTCACAAAGAAACATAATATCAACCAATCCAAAAAGTCGTTAGTAACACAAAAAATAACCCACAAAATAAGCCCTCACGCAGCTCATTCAACAAAAAAAAAACAAACAGCTATTTGCTCTTAAAAAACATGACAGAAAATTCCATGTCAGAAAAAATGCAGATGCCACTCCTTCCCTTCTGAGCACTGGCGTATCCCCAAATAACAGTTCGCGACCACAATTGGGGTGTTACTGTATTCAGGAGAAAGTGGGTAGCAAATTGGGGGGGATATTCTCTTGTTATCTTTTGTGTTAAAGAAAGTTTGGGCCTAAAGCACAATTTTCTTGTAAAACTAAATGTCATTTTTCATTTTCACTCAAGTATTAAAAATTCTATGAAACTGTTGTTGAGTGAAGTGCTCGCTACAGCTCCTAAAAATTCCTTGAGTGGTGTAGTTTACAAAATGTGGTCACTTTTTTGGGATATTCACTGTGGGGTTACCTCAGTGCCTCCTCAAATGCAACATAGTGCCCAAAAACCATTCCAGCAAAACCTGCTTTCCAAAAACCATATGGCGCTCTTTGCTTTCTGTGCCCTGTCGTGTGCTCACCTCTATTTTGCTTTAATTCCTTTGGAATATCTAAAGTGTTAACAACATTTCTAAAACCAGTTTTGAATAGTTTGAGGGGTGTCATTTCTAAAACGGGGTCATGTATGGGTTGGTTCTATTATTTAAGCCCCACAAAATGACTTCTAACGTCCTAAAAAAATTAATATAATTACATTACTAAAATGATGCCAACATAAAGTAGATATATGGGGAATCTTAATGAATAAATATTTTATGAAGCATCACTATCTGTCTTAAAAGCAGAGAGATTCAAATTTAGAAATCAGTGAATTTCTTTACATTTTCGTTAACATTTGGATTTTTTTTATAAATAAAGAAAAACATATTGACTCAAATTCACCATTAACATGAAGTACAATGTGTCACGAGAAAACAATCTCGGAATGGCTTGGATAAGCAAAGTATTCCAAAGTTATTACTACATAAAGTGACACATGTCAAATTTGCTAATTTAGGCCTGGTTAGGAAGTCTGTAAAAGGCCCAGTCTAGAAGTGGTTAAGAAAGAAAATATATGCCCTATGACCAGACTAGATTGATTTCAATTCGACAACCTATTGATAACATTAGCTTAGATGCAAAGTAAATTTAATATTGTATGCATTCTCACTCACATGGCAACTAATTTAACTAAGTAACTAAACGTCCAGGATGTCTTTGACTCCGTTCATTCGGGATATCTGCACTAAGTTTTGTTTTGATTTGTCCTTGGGGGACTTTTTATAGAGCAGTAAAATCCTTGCTAACTTTTTAAAGTTCAAAATAAAAATTTTAGGACCATTTCCCCTTCTACTAGATATAAAAAGGGAGCACTTTGCCGAAATATATTATTGCATTTAGTGTTTCAAATGTTAAACTGCTGAAAGAGCTGGTGAACTTGAATTCAATCTTGTTTTGCTTGCCATTGCCACTTGCATTTTGAGTATTTCTTTAGTAGTGATTCCCATTCTCATTTTCCTTTAGTTCTTTGTCTCTCTCTCACCGCTTCCCCTTACATTTTCAGAGTCTATATTGGCTCTGCGAAGCCATATTGCATCCAGAATTGTGGAAATCTTTACTTTCTGTTTCTGTTACAACAATAAATGAGATTACAAAAAAAGAACAAAAGTTTATAGAATGAACAAACCTAGTAAATAGTATCCTTGCCTATAACAATGGCACTAATACGGAGCACACTAGTCTAATGTATACATCTACACTACTTAAAGGTACCATTCTGGCTGTATTGTTTGTTTGTTTATTGTAATTAAAAAGGTGCCATCAACAGAAATCAAAGCAAACTAACAGCCGATATAGACGCTTCTCTTCCAGTTCTGTGATTTAACGCTCACTTTACTATCTTCTTTTTCTCACACTTTCCTAATGCAGGTTTACATCACTGTCCTAATGTGATCTGTGAGGTTTCATTAAAAGATTGACAAAGCTAGGAGAACCCAAATGTATCCTGTATTGTAACAGAGCTTTTGGTTAGAATCATCAGACATGAAAGAAATGTTTAATATGACCCTAATGTCCTACTGTCATCTAGCACTCACAGGTGAAAGGCTCCAGTGCAAGTTAAACAAGAATTCAATAATCATTTATATTATAAATGTCATTATGAAATTATGAAAATCCACAATTTAGAGTCTAGGACAGTGATGGCTAACCTTGGCACTCCAGCTGTGGTAAAACTACAACTCCCAAGATACCCAGCTTGCTTGGCTGCTCTCAGAACTCTATAGAAATAAATGGAGCATGCTGGGAGTCGTAGTTTCATCACAGCTGGAGTGCCAAGGTTAGCCATCACTGGTCTAGGATATATTTTCTCAGGCCAAATGTAATAGCTCCACTCTTTCTTCCAAGCAGTGTCCACAATGATTCTTTCATCTCTTTCAGTAGGTCATGAAAAGTTGACATGGCTCCAGCAAAGTAAATTTTTCAAGTTCGATTTGGACCCAAAATGACTCTACCTGAACCAAAGTTGCACCAATTGCCCTGGAAATGGTATATAACTAGGGATAAGTGAGGTATAAGTGTCGGATCACATGTGATGCTGCAATTCTGCTATAACTAGTGTAGGGACAGAATGCAGCTCGAGAGAGGAACAGTGTTAGGCCGTTAATCTGTCTGTCAATACTGTGGGTGATCTATAGCCATTTTTTGGGTGCAATACACCTGCTTTGCACCCATGACACAGAAATACAATAGTTAACCTGTCTTTTAAGTCTGTGGGTGATCTATAGCCATTTTTTGGTGTGAGATACACCTGCTTTGCATCCGTGACACAGAAATACAATAGATAATTTGTCTGTTAATTTTGTGGGTGACCTTAAAGAATGATGAAAGCATCAAATAAAGGAAGTGGCCATGGTCGTGGTGCTGCTGGTGCAGAGAGAAGACATTGTTGATCTGTGCCAGCTACGCGCCCAAATGAAACACCTTTCTCTGGTACATGCAGGTGACAGGACGTTCTGTGTCATTTTGTATGCCCAAATCCCGCTGTACGAATGGTGAGGCCAGAACAAGTAGAGGCGGTATTACATTGGACGGCTGCCAATGCCTCCCTTTCCTTCACATTTTCTTCTACCTGGTCCCCTGCTGAAAGTGCAGAGTTGGCACTGGCAGCCTATGGACATCTCTCTTCCACCCCAACCCCTTGCAAATCAGCAAAGCAATCTGAGCCCCAAATCATGCAGCAGTCACTTATGCTTTTTGATGATGGGGGTTTAGAGGGCTATACACCTAGCTCTGTCGCAGGAGTGGAAGAGATTATGTGCACTGATGCCCAAACACTTATGTTTGAGGATGAGGATGTGGGAAGACAACCGCAGCGCGTCTCTGATGATGGTGACAAAACATAGGTGTCAACTGCCGTGGATTTCTGCAGTGTGCAGACTGGCAAGGAGGTCGGGGGTGCGGAGTGGGTGAAAGATGATGTGGAGGATAATCAGGTTCTAGACCCCACATGAAATCAGGGTCATCCGAGTGATGTGTTCAGTTCGGAGGAAGAGGTGGAGGTTACGTAGCACCATCTGCACAGCAAAAGAGGAAGCAGGGTGCAAAACCACAGCAGCTGGCCCCTACCCAGTATGCCTGCTACTGCCCACTGCACCGAGGGACTGAGCACACCAAAGCCATCTCAAAGGAGTTCCCTGGCGTGGCAGTTCTTCAGGTATTGTGTTGACAACAAGATACAGGTAGTTCGCACGCTGTGCCATCAGAGCCTTAAGCAAGGAATAAATGTTCTAAACTTGAGCACCACCTGCATGACCAGGCATCTAAAGCTGCAGTGGAGTAGACACCTGAAAAGCCACATAAAGATCTGAGGCTCCTCCTGATCCCTCTTCTGCTGCAGTCTCAGCCTCTTGCTCCCCCTCTGGAGCAACAGGGCCACCTGGCTACCCGCAAAGAGGATGTGACAGCACCACCACCACCAGCAGTGTCACTGAGCATTTCCACATTGTCCCATTGAAGTGTTCAGGTGTCAATCTCCCAAACACTGGAGAGAAAGAGGAAATACCCCCTACCCACCTGCGAGCCCTGGCCCTGAATGTAGTGGTGGCTGGGTCTGAGGCGGAAAGTGTTTTAGCTCATGTCCTACCGCCACCAAGGATTGCTGGACATTTTGTGTTACCTCTCGTTGCCTCCTACTCCGCTTTCTCCTCTACGGCCTCCTTGTCCTCCTCTACCGCCTCCTCATCTGGTCAGTGTAACACATGCGCCACGAACTTCAACAAATCAAGGGGGAAACAACAACAGGCTGTTCTGAAACTCATCTGTTTGGGGGGAAAACCTCACACCACGCAGGAGCTGTGGACAGGGATGGAAGAACAGACCAACCAACCTGGCCAGCGCTGATGATGCTGTCATCACTGTTACTATCCTTCTTCTATGCCTCCTTGAAAAAACACTTCAGGTGATGACGGAGGAGGTGGTGACACAGGAGGAAGAAAAGGAGGAACAGGGATCATTCACACAGTTATCAGGCCAGTCATCCACATGTAGCTCAGAGGATGGGTTGCTGCGCCAACAATTGCCAGGTACACAACTGTTCAGCCAGGGAACAGTTTTGGAGGATGATGATGATAATGAGGAGGAGGAGGAGGAGGAACCATGTTCACAGCAGGGTTGCACCCAAACAGCTCACGGGCATCACTGGAGTGTAACTAGGGGGATACAGAGGACAATACATCTCCCACGAGGACAGCTTGTCGTTGCCTGTGGGCAGCCTGACACCCATGAGCGAGTATATGCTTCAGTGCCTGCGCAATGACCACTTAGTTGTCCTCATTCTTACCAGTGCTGATTACTGGTAGGCCACCTTGCTGGATCACAGCTACAAGGACAATGTGCTGTCCTTATTGCCATCATTAGAGTGTGATTGGAAGATGTGTGAATACAAGTGCATGCTGATAGACGCACTATTGGCGATGTCCCCACCTGTGGGGGCTCAGTGCAAGCACTATGCTGAGGAGGAGGAAGGCGCCAACGCAGCT
Organism: Bufo gargarizans; assembly: GCF_014858855.1. NCBI lineage: Eukaryota > Metazoa > Chordata > Amphibia > Anura > Bufonidae > Bufo > Bufo gargarizans. The sequence goes on along the minus strand of NC_058090.1, from coordinate 68,913,159 downwards.
GGGGCACTGTCACCACCTCAGAAGGGAGGGTTAGCATGGCCTAAATGGTAAAAGGTTTGTCAGTATGCCACAACATCCAGCACCACCATTTGATACAGACCGTCTTAGCAGGCGGGCAGCATTTCAGCAACATGGTGGAATAGTACATGTGCACACGTCTGCATGTACTGACTGATAGGTCTGCCCCATTTCACTTCTGGATCTCCAAATTGGACACATGGCCTGAGCTTGCCCTTTACGCCTTTGAGGTGATGGCCTGCCCTGCGGCAAGTGTATTGTCCAAATGTGTGTTTAGCACAGCAGCGGATGTGATCACAGACAGGCGCATCTGCCTGTTCACAGGCAACGTGGGCCAGCTCACGTTCATTAAAACAAAAGAGGCGTGGATCCCACAGGACTTGTCCATACCTTGGGCAGAGTAGACATGTATACTGGACGCACCCAGCTATTGTTAGTCTCCAGCACAGTTTGTGTTTTTGCCATTTTCCAATGTTTTGGGGCCTCCCCAAATACATATTTTTTTTTTTATATAAAAAAATTATAATAATAAAAAAATGTTTTAAAAAAACATGAAAACAGTGTTGGCTACCTCCTTTTCCCCCTCTGCCTCTTCCACCTACACTGCCACGTTCACCACCTCCTCAACCTCCTAATCCACTTAGACCTCTGCGTCCTGGTTCAAGATTATAATTTAACTTTCTTTTTCTATTCTGTTATTTTAAATCATTTCTCTATCCATATTTGTTTGCAGGGCAGTTGTCCTGCTCTTACCCCCATTTTGCTTCCTTTTGCAGCCCTCTATCCCTTACTATGACTATTTTACAGCCATTTTACAGCACCAAAGTTCGAGTCCCCATTGACTTCTATGGGGTTCAGGGTCAAGTTTGAGCCAAACGTTGAACTAAAGTTCGGACCAACCTGTCAAACCTGAACATCCATGGATCTGCTCATCCCTATATATAGTCACAGGTGCATATCCATCAAGCAAACATGGTTGATAAAAAAATAGCTGCACAACTTTTCACATACAAACAATAGAGCTGAGAAATGGGGATCATTCCAAATTAAAGTGGTATTATTCCTACTATAAATGGAAAAATAGAAGCTCTTTGTGCACACTTTTTGATCAAACTTGTGTCGGGCCCGTCTACCAGGCATCAAGGTGACTTTGGCAGATGGGTACCTATCACTAATATACCGCCTCTCTTGGACTTGCCTAAGCCTACAATTTTTAGGGCAGTGTAGGAACCAGCTACATACGTACTCTGCTCAGAAGTCCCAGGTAGATGGGCGTGGCTGAGTCTAAAAGAGGCGCTACCCTCAATATATACTACAAGAGAATTTAGACTAGCACATTCTGTTGTTCTCCCGTGTTTACATGGGTTTCCTCCGGGTACTCCGGTTTCCTCCCACGCTCCAAAGACATACTGATAGGGAACTTAGATTGTGAGCCCCATTGGGGACAGTTAGATGCTAATGTCTGTAAAGCGTTGTGGAATATAGTATCGCTATATTAGTGCATTAAATAAATAAATATTTATAGTCACAGGTGCATATCCATCAAACAAACATGGTTGATTAAAAAATGGCTTCACAGCATTTCACATACAAACAATAGAGCTGAGAAATGGGGATCATTCTAAATTAAAGTGATATTATACCTACTATAAATGGAAAAATAGAAGCTCTTTGTGCACATTTCTTATCAAGCGTGTGTCGGGCCCATCTACTAGGCGTCAAGGTGGCTTCCGCAGATGGGTATCCCTATATATAACCCTATAATACCCTTTAAGTGGTATTATACCTACTTTAAATGGAAAAATAGAAGCTCTTTGCGCACATTTTAGGTCAAACGTGTGTCGGGCCCATCTACCAGGCGTCAAGGTGGCCTCCGCAGATGGATATCCCTATATATAACTCCTTTTAGTCTCTTTTGTTTAAGCTCTTGAGCGCAACAACAGCAATAGCTAAAAACATCCCTGGCGTATATAGTGACACTGACATACATAGCTATTAGTAAATGCATGTTTGATGGCTTTAACCCCTTCCTGACCAGCCTGTTTGGGGCCCTTCTGACCATTATTTTTCTTCCTCTTTTCATCATCACCTTCTAAGAGCTATAACTTTTTTAGTTTTCCATCTATGTAGCTGTCTAAGGGCTTATTTTTTGCCGGACAAGTTGTAGTTTTTAATGGTGCCATTTTGGGATACACAACTTTTTTATTAACTTTTATTAACTCTTTCTGGGACTCGGGAGGGAGATGGGAAAAAACTGCAATATTGTCACAGTTTTTACTGTGACAAGGCACTTACTAATGTACTGTGAATGTCCATATTGCCTCCTTTGCTGGCTTGATTCCTTTTTCCATTATACACTGCCATTTGTATACCAGTTAAATTAAATGCAGAGAGACATCTTTTTTTTTTTCAAAACCACCAGACGAAGGTATGCAGAAACATGCGTCCAGGTGGGCCCAATCCTGGCTTCATCCCTCACTGAAGGCTTCGCTGGGCTTCCTGCTTTCCATTAAACCCTTACATGTTTGCAGACTACTTCTGTATTCCACACAAAGACCTCTCATGGCTCTGAGCCACACACTGACTCACTTACCGCTTACAGATTTTATTTATCATCTGTGGTGCTACAGAATCATCTGGTCGCATCTATTAACATACATTCAGTGCATTAAATTACATGTGGAACCAATAAGGGATGTTATTGACAAGAGGGCATGTGTGCCACATGAGCGCATCATCCTGTAACAGACCCAGCACCAATTAACTTCTTGGTTGACAAGCTTTCTACAAGATATTCAGGATTACAGTGTAAAGCTATTGGCAGAAACCCAGTAAATATTCATCATTGGATTGGCCAAGTTTGCAGGTTTATTTTTGTAGGGAGAAGGGGGATAAGTAGTTGACACACACATCTGACAACAACTTATCTCTCGGGGGAACAACGGCTCACATATGTTGAAATCTTTCTTTTGCCTGTCAGATGCCCTCATACATATTGGGCTATCTGCCAGTGCAACTGAAAATGGTAGGTTCAGCTGCTATGAATCTAATATGGAGAAGATCTGTGTTTCAATTTATCATAATTTTCAAGAAAGCTTCCTGCTGTCAGTGAATGGAAAAATTGTTTATATTTAGAGGTCCAAAACTGTCCTAACCCAGTATTACTATAACATAGCTATGATGTGTTAGACTTTGTCATTCTAGTGTAAAAAACAAAATGTCATACTGGAGTCAGGACTGAAGAAAGATTTGTGTTGCTGTTGTGTTTAACTCAGAGATAGCTGCTTAGGCTTCGTTCACAGTTGCGTTGGTAATCCAGTTTTTGTCCTTCCGACAGCTGGCATTTATGTTGGAACAGGCTAATAGAATAGCCTGCCGGAATGCAACTGCAGCTATAAACAGGGTTAGACTGATACACTGAGACATATCCATCCGCTGTGACCACCATCCGGTACTTAATGGAGCTAAGTGCATGGACAAGTACTTTCATGAGATTTTTCAACAGATGTAGGTCATCTGATGGAAGACAATTCATTCTACAATTATATAATCCATTTCTTCTTAGTTTTATGTTCTACAGCAACAGAATGTCTTCATACCCTCACTTCTTATTTTTCATTTTCACGGATTTACTGAATATAGGCTGCTAAAGATGGTGCTTTTATTCCTGCCACTGCATTTCTGACATTATATTAGAAAATAGATTCCTGCAATTCATTTTCTAATATAAGAAATATGTCAAGTGGTTTCTAATTGTAATTTCATTAAAAATATAACTATCATAATTAACGTTTCTGGGGAAAAAAGGAATTCATGGATATATTACTCAAAATATACCTTCTACATTTTTCAGTTCTGTGAAAAAAATGATAAGCTTAGTCTTGATTACAGAATACTCAATAGGAATATCAGAGAGCTTGTGTTTTCATTTACCAAGATGGTTTTCTGTTTTATCCGCAAGACAATATTATCATTCCAATCTCTTGTTTATTCTGTTAAGTGGTAATCTAAATAACAGATTTTGTTGAACTTCTTTCTGCTGACTGTTTTTACACTTTTTTTTACCTCTACCCTCCAACATATTTGAGACTATCTCGTAAAACAAAAAGTCACTGCTCAAGTCGGAATTTTAAATACAGCACAGATTTCTAGAAATGTATTATGCACAGTAATAACGGATTTTTAGAGAAGGAACATTCTGCCATAAACTAAGTAAGATTTTGTCACATACATGACCCGTTGTAAATAATACAATTTTTCTCTAAACCAAATTTGAAAGTATAAAAAAATGAAGAAACTCTTAAAAAATGAACAGACAGATAAAATCAGTATACTTGAGGTAAATGGACTTTCTATATTAGTAAGAATGAATGGACTCTTAATGGATGGGTTAGCTGTAGGGGTTCTGCATGATAAGAACATTTCTAAAGGCTTCAACATGGTAAAAAGATAGGGCATTACTAGCCTAGTTCTAATCAACATCTGACAAACCTGATTAAATAAGACTAACCGAGTGTTTTGGGTATATGGCAATCTACAGAAAAATGCTGTCTCCCTTCTTTTTTTTTTTTTCTGACAATCTTTATTTGGTTTTCCAATCATTTCAGGGATCAGAAACAATAATACACTGCCCGTCCAAAAAAAAATATCGCCACCAAAAATATTTAGTTTTGATTACAGCACACATTCGCTGTGGCATTTTTTAGATAAGCTTCTCCAATGTCACAAGATTTATTTCCATCCATTGTTGCATAATTTTTCAGCAAGATCTTGCATTGATGATGATGATAGAGTCTGACTGCTGTGCAAAGCCTTCTCCAGCACATCCCTAAGATTCTCAATGGGGTTAAGGTCTGGACACTGTGGTGGCCAATCCATGTGTGAAAATGATGTCTCATGCTCCCTGAACCACTCTTTCACAATTTGAGCCCAATAAATCCTTGAATTGTCATCTTGGAATATACCCGTGCCATCAGGGAAGAAAAAAATCCATTGATGGAATAACATGGTCATTCAGTATGTTCAGGTAGTCAGCTGACTTCATTCTTGGAGCACATACTGTTGCTGAACCTAGACCTGACCAACTTCAGCAACCCTAGATCATAGCACTGCCCCCACATGCTTGTACAGTAGGCACTAGGCATGATGGGTGCATCACTTCATCTGCCCCTCTTCTTACCCTAATGCGCCCATCACTATGGAACAGGGTAAATCTAGACTCATCAGACCACATGACCTTCTTCCATTTCTCCAGAGTCCAATCTTTATTCTCTCTAGCAAATTGAAGCCTTTTTTTCTGGTTAGCCTCACTGATTAGTGGTTTTCTTAGGACTACACAGCTGTTCAGTCCCAATCCCTTAAGGTCCCTTCGCATTGTGTGTGGAAAAGCTCTTACTTTCACTATTAAACATAGCCCTGAGTTCTACTGTTGTTTTTCTGCGATTTGATTTCACCAAACGTTTAACCGATCACGATCATTCAGGATTTTTTTTCCCGCCACATTTCTTCCTTGAAAACGATGGGTCCCCACTATCCTTCCAGTTTTTAATAATGCGTTGGACAGTTCTTAACCCAATTTCAGTAGTTTCTGCAATCTCCTTAGATATTTTCTCTGCTTGATGCATGCCAATGATTTGACCCTTCTCAAACAGACTAACATCTTTTCCATGACCACGAGATGTGTCTTTCGACATGCTTGGTTAAGAAAGGAGAAGCAACTCATTGCACCAGTTGGGGTTAAATAACTTGTTTCCAGCTGAAAGATAATCGCCCATGCAGTTATTATCCAATAGGAGGCTCATAACTATTTGCTTAGTTAAATCCAGACGGCTACTTTTTTTTGGGACAGGCAATGTAAAATGCAATGAAAAGAAATGGCAACAATGCAAACAGGGTCACACTTGAATTACAATGACATAACATCAAATGATAGCAGTTACAGATCATTATAGGAATGACAAATTGCAGGGTACAAGTCAGCAATACAAGACATATCACACAAAGCGACAAACTGCTGTAGCAAATGTGCAAGAGAGTATAGCAAATAACAATGAACAATGACCAGCAGAATTATACATGAGTTCCGTTATTCTTATTGTTTGAAGAGTAAGCCAAGCAAGCTGGCTAAGGTAAGTGTGCATTAGTGGAATCCTTTTTCCTGTCAATCCATAAAGACCAAGGGGACCACCTCTAGCCTGTAAATCTCCTGTACCTTCCTTATCCATTCTCCCAGAGTGGGTAATTAGTGCTTAGCCAGTGTAGCAGTATGAGTAGTTTAGCTGCCACAATGATTAGAGAGGCTAGATCGTGTTTAGTGACCGGGCAAGCGTTGTCAGGGAGGTTAAGGAGGACCAATGTAGGGGAAAGTATAATATCAGAGTTACATATCTGGTTAATGGCCTCACCTATCTCCACCCAGTAGGAAGTTACAGTGCTGCCCAGAATTATTCATACCCCTGGCAAATTTTGACTTAAAGTTACTTTTATTCAACCAGCAACTAATTTTTTGACGGGAAATGACATAGGTGTTTCCCAAAAGATAATAAGCTGACGTACAAGAGGCATTATTGTGGAAAAAAAAAAATCATTTATCAGCTTTTATTTACATTTGAGCAAAAAGTGTCCAGTCCAAAACTATTTATACCCTTCTCAATAATTAATAGAAAAGCCTTTATTGGCTATTACAGCAATCAAACGCTTCCTATAATTGCAGACCAGCTTTTTGCATGTCTCCACAGGTATTTTTGCCCATTCATCTTTAGCAATGAGCTCCAAACCTTTCAGGTTGGAGGGTCTTCTTGCCATCACCCTGATCTTTAGCTCCCTCCACAGATTCTCAAATGGACTCAAGTCTGGACTCTGGCTGGGCCACTCCAAAACGTTAATGTTGTTGTCTGCTAACCATTTCTTCACCACTTTTGCTGTGTGTTTGCCATGCTGAAATGTCCACTGGTGCCCAAGGCCAAGTTTCTCTGCAGACTGCCTGATGTTGTCGTTGAGAATCATCATGTATTGCTCTTTTTTCATGGTGCCGTTTACTGTGATTAGGTTCCCTGGTCCATTGGCTGAAAACACCCCCAAAGCATTAGGTTCCCACCACCATGTTTTACAGTGGGGATGGTGTTCTTTGGGTTGAAGGCTTCTCCTTTTTTACGCCAAATAAAGGAAACATCATTGTGACTAAACAATTTCAATTTTTGTTTCATCTGACCATAACACAGAAGACCAGAAGTCTTCTTCTATATCCAGATGAGCTTTTGCAAAGGGCAAGCAAGCTTTTGTGTGCCTTATCTGAAGAAGTGGCGTCCTCTTTGGTCTGCATCCATGTAACCCAGCAGTGTGCAGTGTCCATTGAATTGTCTGCCTTGAGACATTGCCACCAGCAGAGCCCAGATCCTCTGAGATTTTCCACAGTGCGGAACATCTTGTATTTTTTTGCTCAAATGTAAATAAAAGCAGAGAAATGTTTTTTTCCCCCACAATAATGCCTCTTGTACATCGTCTTATTATCTTTTAGGAGACACCTATGTCATTTCCGATCCAAAAACTACCTGCCAAAATTTGCCAGGGGTATGAATAATTATGGGCAGCACTATATTAGTGGACATTGCCACCATATATGCAGTATCGAACCCAATTCAGAATTGCATCTCCAGCAATCTGCAGGGCTGGTGGGATTCAATCTGTGTAAGAAAATAGTAGTAAGACAACATTACTCACTGAGATTTTTACCCAGGATAACTATTTAGTGGTGGCGCCAGCAGTGTCAAATACCAGCCTCCCAGATGTATAGCAAATGTAAAAAGGGACCGCTGCACTCCAAAGTCTTCAAACAACATTCCGTGCTTATTCCCACCAGGCAAACCACGAGGTTACTTTCTACATTTGCTATTCAATCTGTGCCATACATCAGGTGTTCTGTTCTATTTTCTTGTATGCAAATACACCTGTAAGGGCCATGAGAGCGGTTTAATATCTGGAATGTCTCAGACTCTGAAAAGCACCTATCAAGGTATTTTTCCTATTTCAAGATGTATACTGGCTTTAGTGGGGATTTTTTCCCCAACACTTTCTTATATATGTGAGCTATTTTACCTTTCCATGGGAGGTCTGTCATGGCCATGGTTTCAAACCATGTAGGGACTTGTTCTCCCTGTATCTTCGGCAAGAACAGTCCACTCAGTCCAATGAAGAGAGAGTAGTGTAATGTAGTGTCCAGCGTTTAGCTAAATGAGCCGTGTGTAGTTCAGAGAGAGTAGGAATATTTCTACCCTTCAAGAGATCTCCCACTGGTATATCTCCCAACCGTTCTTAAGCCAAGGTAAACATGAGACCTAATGTGACTCTGTGACTCAAATACCCAAATACACCAAGAAATATGGTTGCTTAGGTGGCAAAGATAGAATTTTTTTCAGTTTGGTTATTGATTGCCTAAAGGAATAGGTGTTAGCTAAATATGAGCGAATCGAATCAGACAAAGTGGAATTTGAGCCGAATTTCAGGAAAAAAATTGATTTGCAATGAATGCGAATTTCCTCGCACTTCATGGTGACGAATCACAATTTTTACTAAAATGGCGGCTACAAAGGTGGCTACACTTGTGAGGACATGGAAAAAGGAACTCTGGGAAGGCGGGCTGATCCATAATGCCATGCATGCAGCCAGCCAGTCCTGTGATGTCACAGCCCTATAAATATGGAGGCCATCTTAGAGTCAGACATTTTCAAGCATTCTGAAGTGCAGGGACAGACGTGAGAAGACACTAGGGACAGCAATTGGAAAAACCTCATTGAAACCTCAAACTGAAAAAACGATTTATAAGTGCAGGGAAAGGGTAGGGTGGAATAAATGCACAGCATCTTAGTGCAGGGAGAGACGTCAGAAGGCGCTAGGGACAGTGCTGGAAAAGCGTTTTACAAGTGCAGGGAAAGATTATTTGGGGATCCAAATAGCCATTATACAGCTCTGTCATTCCAGCAATTTGTTCTTGGGGTGGAACTGCTATGTTGAAAAGTCTTTAGTGGCTTATATCTTTTCAAACAAGAAAAATATATACGCAGTTCATTTTGAAGTTATATGTGTTGAAAGCGTACAGATAGAAAAAATATACGAACTTCACTGGTACACTTATTTGTGGCAAAAAGCGTTTAGTGGCCTATTTCAGTACAGAAAAAAATATATATACGCACTTCAGTGGTGCACATATTTGTGGCAAAAGCGTTCAGTGGCCTTTTTTATTATAGAAAGAAAAAAATATATACACACTTCACTGGTGCATTTATTTCTGCTAAAAGTGTTTACTGGCCTATTTCAATACAAAAAGGAAAATATATTCTCAGTTCACTTCTGCAGTTATATGTAGAGATGAGCGAATCAAAGCTGACGAAGTGGAATTCGATCCGAATTTCAGGAAAACTTCGATTCACAACGAATGGGAATTTCCTTGCACTCACAATTTTCCTAAAATGGCACTACACATGTGAGGACTGAGGACTTGGGGCAAGGAACTCTGAGAAGGCGGGATCATCCAGATTGACATGCCTGCATGCAGCCAATAGGCAGCCAGCCAGCCCTGTAATGTCACAGCCCTATAAATACGGCAGCCATTTTATATTCTGCCATTTTCCAGCATTCAGAGTGCAGGGACAGATGTGTGAAGGCGCTAGGGACAGCTATTGGAAAAACCTCTATGTTTAAAAAAAAATAATGAAAAAAGGAAAAGGTAGGGAAGAATCACTTCACAGCATCTTAGTGCAGGGAGAGACGTCAGAAGGCACTAGGGACATTGATATGAAAGTGATCTACAAGTGCAGGGAACTATTATTTGGGGATCCAAATAGTCATTAGACAGCTCTGTCACTCCAGATTTTTGTTATTAGGCTGCAAGTGTTATGTTGTAAAGCCTTTAGTGGCTTATATCTTAGTATCTTATTCAGAACAACAAGAAAAATATATACGCATTTCACTTCTGCAGTTATTTCTGTTGAAAGCGTATAGGGGCATATTACAGTACAAGAAAAATATATACGCACTGCACTGTTGCAATTATTTCTTGTGAAAGCGTATAGGGGCGTATTTAATAAAAAAAAATAAAAAAAAATAAATATATATATATATACAGACGTGGACAAAATTGTTGGTACCCTTTGGTCAATGAAAGAAAAAGTCACAATGGTCACAGAAATAACTTTAATCTGACAAAAGTAATAATAAATTAAAATTCTATAAATGTTAACCAATGAAAGTCAGACATTGTTTTTCAACCATGCTTCAACAGAATTATGTAAAAAAATAAACTCATGAAACAGGCATGGACAAAAATGATGGTACCCCTAACTTAATATTTTGTTGCGCAACCTTTTGAGGCAATCACTGCAATCAAACGCTTCCTGTAACTGTCAATGAGACATCTGCACCTCTCAGCAGGTATTTTGGCCCACTCCTCATGAGCAAACTGCTCCAGTTGTGTCCGGTTTGAAGGGTGCCTTTTCCAGACTGCATGTTTCAGCTCCTTCCAAAGATGCTCAATAGGATTGAGGTCAGGGCTCATAGAAGGCCACTTTAGAATAGTCCAATTTTTTCCTCTTAGCCATTCTTGGGTGTTTTTAGCGGTGTGTTTTGGGTCATTGTCCTGTTGCAAGACCCATGACCTGCGACTGAGACCAAGCTTTCTGACACTGGCTAGTACATTTCTCTCTAGAATTCCTTGATAGTCTTGAGATTTCATTGTACCCTGCACAGATTCAAGACACCCTGTGCCAGACGCAGCAAAGCAGCCCCAGAACATAACAGAGCCTCCTCCATGTTTCACAGTAGGGACAGTGTTCTTTTCTTGATATGCTTCATTTTTTCGTCTGTGAACATACAGCTGATGTGCCTTGGCAAAAACTTCGATTTTTGTCTCATCTGTCCACAGGACATTCTCCCAGAAGCTTTGTGGCTTGTCAACATGTAGTTTGGCATATTCCAGTCTTGCTTTTTTATGATTCGTTTTCAACAATGGTGTCCTCCTTGGTCGTCTCCCATGTAGTCCACTTTGGCTCAAACAACGACGGATGGTGCGATCTGACACTGATGTTCCTTGAGCATGAAGTTCACCTTGAATCTCTTTAGAAGTCTTTCTAGGCTCTTTTGTTACCATTCGGATTATCCGTCTCTTAGATTTGTCATCAATTTTCCTCCTGCGGCCACGTCCAGGGAGGTTGGCTACAGTCCCATGGATCTTAAACTTATGAATAATATGTGCAACTGTACTCACAGGAACATCTAGTTGCTTGGAGATGGTCTTATAGCCTTTACCTTTAACATGCTTGTCTATAATTTTCTTTCTGATCTCTTGAGACAGCTCTTTCCTTTGCTTCCTCTGGTCCATGTCGAGTGTGGTACACACCATATCACCAAACAACACAGTGATTACCTGGAGCCATATATATAGGCCCAATGGCTGATTACAAGGTTGTAGACACCTGTGATGCTAATTAGTGGACACACCTTGAATTAACATGTCCCTTTGGTCACATTATGTTCTGTGTTTTCTAGGGGTACCATCATTTTTGTCCATGTCTGTTTCATGAGTTTATTTTTTTACATAATTCTGTTGAAGCATGGTTGAAAAACAATGTCTGACTTTCATTGGTTAACATTTATAGAATTTTAATTTATTATTACTTTTGTCAGATTAAAGTTATTTCTGTGACCATTGTGACTTTTTCTTTCATTGACCAAAGGGTACCAACAATTTTGTCCACGTCTGTATATATATATATACGCACTACACTGTTGCAGTTAATTATGTTAAAAGTGTATAGGGGTGTATTACAGTAAAAAAATAAAAATATATACATACTGTACTGTTGCAGAGATTTCTGGTGAAAGCGTGTAGGGGTGTATTTCAGTAAAATAAGAAAAATAAATACGTACTGCACTATTTAATTGCTTTCCAGTTAAAGTGTATAGTATCCCATTTCATTACAACAAGAAATATGTATTCTCAGGTCACTTCTGCAGTTATTTCTGGTGAAAGCGTATAGGGGCATATTTCATTAAAAAAAGATAAATATATATGCACTGCATTATTTCAGTTATTTCTGGTGAAAGTGTATATGGTCGTATTACAGTAAAAAAGAAAAATATATTCTCTTTTCTGCAGTTAATTCTGGTGAAAGCGTATAGTGGCCTATTTCAGTCCAACAAGAAAAATATATGCTCAATTCACTTCTGCAGTTATTTCTGTTGAAAGCATATAGGGGCATATTATAGTAAACATAGAAAAATATATACGCATTTCACTGGTGCACAATTTGTGGCGTTCAGTGGGCTATTTCAGTACAAAAAGAAATATATATTCTCAGTTCACATGGCGGTTATATGGGTTATATGTAAGCATGGCTGGGAGTCAGCGGGGTGGCAGCAGTGGGAGGTCGTGAGCCAAATGTGCCCGGTGTAGAGCAGCTGATTCGCAGCAGCCTACCTGCCTGGGAAGTAGTGATGCAGAGGTTCACGGGAGTAGCGGCTGTAGCAGTTATTTTGTATTTCAGTACAAAAAGAAAAATACATTCTCAGTTCACATCGGCGGCAGTTAGATGTGTTGAAAGCGTTTAGTGGCCTATTTTTGTCATGGTCCCTCAGGTGACTGATGCCAGGAAATCAAGGAGATGGCTGAGCATGGAGGAATCTAACAGCCTCCTTGATTTCTCTTGATTCAGTGTTGATAGGGTTAATGACCACTTCCCTTTTCTCAGCTGTTACTCAGTGATCATCAATTCTACCCTTCTGACTATGCGGTTGATAGCTTCATTTGGGTTTGGCTGAGCTGGTGTGGGATCCTCTCTGGTGTTCCCGTTCTTCCATCGCTACAGAAGTTAAGTGTCGCGCTTGTTTGTATTTTCTATATTCCCTGTTGTTGTATCTGGGCCTGAGACAAAGACTTCCATTCGTCCATCTGGGAAGGAATGGGTTGTCTCTGGTCCTATACTTATTCCAGGGCGCTATAGGGAAATCAGGGCCTAGGTTTACTGCATATGAATATTCCTAACATCAAGGTCTATTCATATTGATAGGAAGTCAGGGCACGGATTAGGGTTTTCTAGGAGGTGTCCTGTTTCTTCCCTAGTTTCCAGGCCCAGTTACTGTTCCACTTCCCTCCTGTGTTCAGTGTGGAGTCTTCCCCCCCCCCCCCCACTGATGGTGGTGACAATTTCAGTACAAACAGAAAAATGCATTCTCAGTTCACGTCGGTGGCGGTGGCAGTGGCGGTTAGATGTGTTGAAAGTGTTTAGTGCCCAATTTCAGTACAAACAGAAAAATGCATTCTCAGTTCACGTCGGTGGCGGTGGCAGTGGCGGTTAGATGTGTTGAAAGTGTTTAGTGCCCAATTTCAGTACAAACAGAAAAATACATTCTCAGTTCACGTTGGCGGTGGTTAGATGCGTTTAAAACTTTTAGTGGCCTATTTCAGTACAAACAGAAAAATGCATTCTCAGTTCACGTCAGCGGTGGTTAGATGTGCTGAAAGCTTTTAGTGGCCTATTTCAGTACAAACAGAAAAATGCATTCTCAGTTCACGTCGGTGGCGGTGGCGGTTAGATGTGTTGAAAGTGTTTAATGCCCAATTTCAGTACAAACAGAAAAATACATTTTCAGTTCACGTTGGCGGCGGTTAGATGCGTTTAAAGCTTTTAGTGGCCTATTTCAGTACAAACAGAAAAATGCATTCTCAGTTCACGTTGGTGGTGGTTAGATGTGTTGAAAGCGTTTAGTGGCCTATTTTAGTACAAACAGAAAAATGCATTCTCAGTTCACATCAGCGGTGGTTAGATGTGTTGAAAGCGTTTAGTGGCCTATTTCAGTACAAACAAAAAAATGCATTTTCTGTTCATGTCGGGGGTTACATGTGTTAAAAGCATGGCTGAGAGTCAGTAGGGTGGCAGCAGTGGAAGGTTGGGAACCAAACGTTCCCGGGGTAGACCACCTGCTTCGCAGCAGCCTACATACCTGGGAAGTAGTGGTGCAGGGGTTAACTAAAGTATCTGCTGTAGCATTCAGTCAGTGCGGCGGTTATATGTGTTATTTTATATTTCAGTACAAAAAGAAAAATATATTCTTAGTTCACTTTGTCAGTTATTTGTGTTGAAAGCCTTTAGTGTCCTATTTTAGTACAAAAAGAAAAATACATTCTCAGTTCACATCAGTGGCGGTTATAGGTCTTGAAAGCATTTAGTGGTCTATTTCAGTGCAAAAAGAAAAATATTTTCTCAGTTCACTTTGGTGGTTATATGTGTTGAAAGCATGGCTGGGAGTCAGCAGGGAGGCAGCAGTGGGAGTTAAGGAGCCAAACATGCCCGGGGTAGACCACCTGCTTCACAGCAGCCTACCTACCCGGGAAGTAGTGGTGCAGGGGTTTACGGAAGCACCGGTGGTATCACTCAGTCAGTGTGGACTGTTGGGGGGAAAATCACCTACTCAGCGGTGTGGCAGTTTTTTGTTAAGCTGCTAGAGGAGGTTAACATGGCCATATGTAGAATATGTGGGCAGAAGTTGAAGCGTGGTTATGTGTCACCACCAGATCTCTGAGAAGCTCTGACAGACGTTCTTCAGTACCTCTTGCTTGAGGTTCTTTTGTTTTGGTTTCGTTTTGTCATCTTGTTTCCCTCTCTCAGCTGTCACCTAGTTGCACTGATTGCATCCCTTTATATCCCCTCCCATACTGCATCACTTTGCGGTTTATACAACTTCCACTGCTAGATGCTGCAACTGCTGGTTCCTCAGTAAGTCTGTTCCTTTATTTGTGTTTTCCTGTTGGCTTGATCCTAGGTGACCCTGACTCCCTCCGTATTAAGTGTAGGGAGCCGGTGGTCATGTCCCCTCACTATTATAGGGCTTTCAGGTGTCACACAGTCTAGGTACGAGGGTATTTAATTATCTATCATAAAGATCTTTGCATGGGCTGAGCAGTCAGGGAGAGCTCTAGGGCTTTTATAGGGCTCACCCTTATGTTCCTTAGTTTGGGATCAAGTCAGTCGGCTCTTTATTTGTGTCTTCTAGTTTTCTGCAACACCATCCATGACACTATGGTGCCTATGTTAGCACCAGAGCCCTGCATCAACATATGCAGCGTCACCATATGTGGTATCCTGATGCTGATGCCATCTCCACACCATATCACCTTGCCACTCTGTGGTATCTTGATGCTGCGGCTGCTGCTGCAACGGCCATCGCCACACTATGTCACCTTGCCACTCTGTGGTATACTCCTGATGCTGCTGCTGATACTGCCATTTCCACACTATGTCACCTTGCCACTCTGTGGTATCTTGATGCTGCTTCTGTGACTGCCATCTCCGCACTATGTCACCTTGCCACTCTGTGGTATCCTCCTGATGCTGCTCCTACTGCCATCTCCATACTATGCCACCTTGCCACTCTGTGATATCCTCCTGATGCTGCTGCTGCCGCCACCTCCAGACACTGTCATTGGGCCACTCTGTGGTCTCCTCATTCTGCTGCCAACTCTAGACTCTGTCAGTGTACCACTCTGTGGCCTCCTGATGCTGCTGCCACCTCCACAATCTCTCGTCGTCATGCTACTCTGTGGCCTCCTGATGCTGCCGCCACCTCCACAATCTTTCGTCGTCATACCACTCTGTGGCCTCCTGATGCTGCCACTGGCTCTCCTCATGAAGCTTGGAGCGAAACCAGGGTCGGGCACGAGCACAAGGCTGTTGTATTTTATAATTTTGCCTATATTACCACTGGCGTTTGTGAGTACAAAAAAAAAATCTTTATACATCGGTGACAGCACTTCACTATTAGAGCGAATTTCTTGTAGAACTGCCTATGGGAGAGAGAGGACAGGAGGAGTATGAGGCAGTTATATTTATCTGATGTGCCCGCATTTCCATGTGTGCTTGTGAGTATCAGTATTGCCTGTGAGTAATGATGGCAGTGCTTCACTATCGGTGAGATTTTAGATATTCCACAAGACCCAGTGGGGGATAGGGATATCTGTTGAATCTGATATTTTACCTATATGTATGCAGGTGGATGGTTCTGATCTAGAGTGGTTATCTCATGAACTGACAAAAATCGTGCGGTCCTACAAAACGCATTTGATTGACTGTGAATTGAGCCCACTTCACTCTTGGGACCTGCGGCAGCAAACAATTTAGGCAACGCATTGGTGATTTATATTTTATATTTGCCAAACCCAGATGTGTCCATCAAACAGCTAGTCACATGATTCATCATTCTGTAGAACACTGCACCAGAGTCCAACAGTGGTGTGGTATAACGAATGCTGGTCTTAGGCTTGTGTGTAGCGATTTGACCATGGAAACACATTTCATAAGGCTCCTAATGCAAAACTCTCATGCTGATGACACTTTCAGGGGCAAGTTGGACCTCTGTATTGAGTGATCCAGCAGAGGATAGAGGATTTTTTACTGCCAAGTGCTTAAGCACCAGCTTTGCTTAGCAGCAGTAAAAGCAACAGATCAATGTAAAAAATTAATGTGCTGTCTGGGGAATTTTTTTATTTAGCAAATTAATTAATTTTTACATATTCTGTCCCCCTCGTATTTGTTGAGCCTTGGAACCCCCACTTCACCCATTTGGCCATAGGGTTTTAATTAGCAGACGTTTGCATAAGGCCCCTTTTACGCGGGCGAGTATTCCGCGCGGGTGCAATGCGTGAAGTGAACCCATTGCACCCCCACTGAATCCTGACCCATTCATTTCTATGGGGCTGTTCACATGAGCGGTTATTTTCACGCATCACTTGTGCGTTGTGTGAAAATCGCAGCATGCTCCTCGGCCCCATAGAAGTGAGGTCACAGTCATCACATGATCCATCACATGATCTTTTACCATGGTGATGGATCATGTGATGACCGGAGTGACGTCACCACAGGTCCTGTTGCTACACAAAGTTAAGATGAAGACAGAAGGAGATGCCGGGCTACGCAAGCAAGTGGACTAAAGTGAGTTAAATTTTTTAAAAAACATTTTTATCCCCTCCAGCGCTATTTTACTACTCATTCTGTATTCAGAATGCAATTATTTTCCCTTATAACCATGTTATAAGGGGAAATAATACAATCTACAGAACACTGATCCCAAGCCCGAACTTCTGAAGAAGTTCGGGTTTGGGTACCAAACACGCGCGATTTTTCTCACGCGAGCGAAAAACGCATTACAATGTTTTGCACTCGCGCGGAAAAATCGCGGGTGTTCCCGCAACGAACCCGCACATTTTTCCGCAACGCCCGTCTGAAAGAGGCCTAAGAGTTTCCACCTATTTCTCAGTCTATTGGGGCCACATGGAAAGCTAAGCTTTTTTGACCTGTTCACTTGATATTGGTACTGTGTAGTGTCCTCTTCTGGTATGCCTGTGAGGGATATGGGCTCATGGCAATGTGGCCTTAGTTTATAACAAGGGTGCTTCTCACTACTTTTTTTTTTATACAGTAGAGACCAACCAAGATGTGGCAAGTGGGCATTGAGCAAAATGTGTGCTGGGAACCTCTGTTCATTCCACGGTAAAAAATAGATGTTCAGTTCATGTCTCATTTTTCCCTGCAGTTTAGAGCTATCCACATTGCTTGATTATGTGCAAGGAATACCTGAACTCAATAATTAGGAGAGGTGTCCATATACTTTTTGGCCATTTAGTACATATCTGATGTAGGACAGTAGTGCCTTTTCTATAGCCTAGAGTCAAAATCACGATGTCTACATTTTACTAGGATGTCATGATTTCACGCAGAGGAACATGCAAATAAACTGTATATGATGCAGTGAAATATAAAAAATAAGATAAATATGTTGAGCAAATTGAAGTTCACGAAAAGCACATCGATCTGAATTTCAGGAAAAAGCCAAATGTCCTTGTGCTTCGTGATAACGAATAGTGATGAACGAACATCTGCTGGGACGGTTCGCGAACGTGATCGCGTGAGCACGATCAAATGTTTGCGAACCACAAGTTTGCGTTGGGTCCCATTCATTTTAATGGCAGGCGAACCTGAAAAACCTTCAGCTCATATTTCCAGCCAAGAAATAATTACTAGAAGTGCACAAATAATCCCACGACATGGGCAGTGACGTACCAGATGTATTATTCGAATTTGCAATCTTCATTCATAATTTTTTCAATGCAAAATATCGGCAATATAATTTTCGCTTACGCGCATGCGCAAATGCACTGTACAGTACCCAAATGCTATAAACACTATAAAGAAAGTATATTGGTATATAACACCCCGCTTCAATCAGTTTTGTTTGGGGGGACGACTGGTATATCACACCAGTAGAAATGATTTGTTCCAATAACGCTTGTCCCTCTATATACCTGCAGTATCGCAGCAGAACCGCACACAACTGCTGCACAATACAAATGCACTCTAATATACTTTCTAACATAGAAAGTTCTTGACAATGTAATAGAATACGGCGGGCACGAATATCTCCATCTGTTCGCATGTTCAGCGAATCGCGAACACGCAAAGTTTGCCGCAAAACGACCGCCGGGCGAACAGCAAGGCCATCTCTAATAACGAATTAATTTTCCCTGAAATTGTGGTAAAAATACTAAAACATCATACTTACCTCAACCACTTGAGCCCAAAGAGGCCGGTGCAGCCATCTTGCTTGAAGATCCCGCTCGAAATCTCGTGTGTGGTGACGTATGGTGTCACCACGCCACCCATTGTGATGACGCGCTGGATTGTCAAGCAAGGTAGCTGGGGTGGCCTCTTTGTGATCAAATGGATGGGGTAAGTATGATTTGTTATATATTTTTTTCTGCAAAAAGTTAAATGCTTTAATATGGATCTCAGATGCCGGGATCAACGATGAACGCGGCATTTGGGGGATTCAATGACAGGAGGTGTCGCAATCACCTTTCCCTGTCATTGCACCCACTATTTACAAAGAAATGTAAAGTAATTCACAATGGAAAATTTTTTTTGTGTGAAGCACACGAATTGAATTTTAGAGAACTTTGCTGCCCATCTCTAATGTTTATTGTGGTACAGTCTTTAGCAAGATACAATCTTTGGAGGCATGGAGGGTGCTGTGTTCACTCACTCCAATATATACTGGATGTAAAATGTGCCCTCTTTCTTTGTACTCAGCTTCTTTCCTATCTGTAGGAACATGTTAAAGTGTAGAATGCAGTAATGTGTCATTTTCACATTATGCATAGGAAGAGGTTAAGTGTTGGATATTAAACAAGACACACTCACACATAAAAGCCACCTGAAGATGCCGAAGCCCATTCTGAAAAGCACAAGGCGCAGGCTTTCGTGGGGCTTGTTTTTGCATATTGTCACATAAAATGTGTTATCTTGCTAGCTTCAAAACCTTTTTTTTCCTCTTTACATTACCATCTGTTGCAAAAATCTAAACTTTGAAAACAAATTTAATTGATAGAGCAAGGCATTATGGGTAAGACTTGGCTTCATGCCGGCAACTAGAATGGCATCAGTAAAGATATGGCTGAAGTTGAAAAAAAATCTAAATATTTTCAGACAGCCATTTTGAATTGCTATTAATTTTTACAAATTCAATGTAGAGCCCATGTAGACTAGAGAGAGAAAAGTAAAAATTACCTATTTACACCATTCTTAAAAGTATTTTAAGATATGTTTATTTTTCATCAAATACTGCAAGACTTTCTATTCATTCTTCTGCCTTCCTCTTGCAGTGATATAAAACTGCCAGCATTACCTTATAGCAGCCCCCAGTCTGTAACCGATCATGTGTGGGAGACAGAAATTCGTTAATCCATACTTCAGAAAAACGCTTTTTTAATTTCCCTGAGCACTTTGTTTGCAATGTGCTTCAAGTCTAGGGGACAGCGGCCTCCTTGCTTCAAGTCAAGCAATGCCAGCCTTTTACCTGCCCCCTCCTGACTATGATTTACATATTTACCATTCCTTGCGATCGTGCCAGTCTGGCGCCTGCCTGTGACTGCACAATCCCATCTCGGGCTCACGCAGTCAGCCGGGAATACTTTGGGAACTGCACATGCGGCGAGTGCACACGCTGATTAATGCCGGTACGCGCACAAGCCGAATCGAGCCGGCCGGTGCATGCGCAGTTCCAAAAGTATGCCCGGCTGACTGCGGTTTCCCAAGATGGGATTGTGCAATCACAAGCAGGCGCCAGACTGGCCCGATCTCAAGGAATGGTAAATATGTAAATCATAGTCGGGGGGGCAGGAAAAGGTGGGCATTGCTTGACTTGAAGCAAGGAGGCCGCTGTCCCCTTGACTTCAAGCACACTGCAAACAAAGTGCTCAGGGAAATTAAAAAGGCGTTTTTCTGAAGTATGGATTAACGAATTTCTGGCTCACACAATTGATCAATTACAGACTGGGGGCTGCTATAAGGTAATGCTGGCAGTTTTATATCACTTTTGGAGGTGACAGGTTCCCTTTAAAGGGGCAGACTGGAAACTTAAAGTGGCCCTGGAAAAAAAAAAAAGTGGCCCCCATGTTGTAGGCAGGTCCAAACTGACAGAAGGTGAGGCAACACACGTAGGCAGGATCAGCTAAAGTAGGCATGGTCAGCAATCCTTAGTGTAGCACAAAATACTGCCCAAGCAGAGCCAGGTACCACAGTGCAGTACAAATATTGCCGCCCTGGCAGTATTAAACTGCATCATCATCCTAAGGATGGCGATACAGTTGAGTTCAAATGGGAACTGGGGCCGCTGACCAGGTAAATATGTACTTGATGCTCTTATCAGTAATTAATGCTGAGAGCATCAGATTGTGATGTGCCCAGTCAGTGGCAGTGAGGAGGGCTTCGGTTGCCCCCCTGGGCATTGGCCCACAAGGAAATTTCCCTGTAGTTTCTATGGCTATGCCACCCCTGGTATGGAGGACAGTGGGATACATTCTTAAAATCATTCTTATGGCTCCTCCTTTTGGGCCATATAAAGCTTAAGTGTGTACAGTCATTGGGGGCCATTTACTATCAGTGCTACACCTATTTGTGGCATAAAAAGTCACAATTTTAAGCATTAAAATCCTCTGTTTTATAATTTTTTGAATGCTTTTGTCACTTAGTAGTGGTGAAGGAGTGTAGTGATCCCCGGCAAATTTACTAACATTTACATCTGGAAGCAGGCATACAAAAGGAGTGAATTCTACACCACTCAGGGGCTGCAGTAGTTTTGAATCGACCCCTTGCAAAGCTGGAGTCCTAGGTTCGAATCCGACCAAGGACAACATCAGCATGGAGTTTGTATGTTCTCCCCGTGTTTGCTTCGGTTTCCTCCGGGTACTCCGGTTTCCTGCCACACTCCAAAGACAAACTGAGAGAGACCTTAGACTGTGAGCCCCATTGGGGACAGCTTGATGCTAATGTCTGTAAAGCGCAGCGGAATATAGTAGCGCTATATAAGTGCATAAATAAATAAATAAAATGCATGAACACAGATTCAAGCAAAACTGAATTCCCTCATGATAAATTCCCCCCACAGAGATAATGACCACATTATATTCTGTTGCTCCTTAGTGACTGTCCAATTCCACCCGTATGCATGACCTTCACAAGAAGAACAGAAGCCAAGTAAGATATTTCATTTGCAAAGTGATTAGTTATACTCAGGAGGAGTTAAGACTCTCAAATGAATCCATCTCACACACTTGTATCAGTAGCCCCAAGCATAGGATGAAATGGAGAGACTGACAGAGGGGGAAGCTGAATGAACAGCATCTAATCTCCAAATGTAATCTTCCTCAAGGTGTTGATTCTCAAGTGCTTTTCCTATCAAATACTTAATCTTAGTGGCTTCTTCACACCTGTGAAGGAAAGGAATCATTTTACCTACAGAAGGTTTGTTTGTACTAGAAGATAAGGCGTTAACCCTTTGACAGTAGATGACTTATTTTGAGATAGGAAACTATTTAAATGGTCCTAAGAATTGGAGGGAGCATTCCTCAAACTCAGTAGGATTATTGCAAATTTTCAAGATGCCTCTGCTCCATGCTTAACACAGTGTACACCTATGCTGAGCTGAATGGCTTTACCACAAGCAAATAATATACTAGTGGATAATACTACATTTTATACCATGCCTGCTCAGTAACATCCACCAAAACTATTGTTCATTTTTCAAAAATGTATTTTCCTCCTGATAAAAGATATTTTAGCTTTTAGAAAAAATGAAAAAATATGTAATTACTAGTGTTGATCGAGAACACCCGAGCACAATGGAAGTCAATGGGAGAACCCGAGCATTGAACCAGGCAGCCCCTGCTCTGATGAGGGGAGGGTGTCTGGTTCACAGGAAAAGGTCAGAAATTGATGGAAGCACCACCAAAATGGTTCGGGAACATTATGGGGAGGATGTCTGGATGTATCCTGGACTCCCAGGTCGCTGCTGGGAATGATGTTGTCCGAGTAGTACGCCACTTTTACAGACTGAAGTTAAAATCCCGGCAGAAACTTTTCTGAAATAGAGTCTAAATTAGATTTGATTTAGATTTCGGCCGAGCATCTCGATGTTCAAGTCAAAATGGTGTTCGGCCGAGCATGCTTGATCAACACTAATTGTTAGGAAACATTCTTTCCTGAATATTTACTTGTATATAAAGTGCAAGTGCTGCCAGAAATTACAAGGAAGAGGCACTCCGATACAACCTTTATACCACATAAAGGAGGGCCTAATTTACATTGTGGTACAATTGTTCAGGTAGTGGGACTCCTACACTCATAAAGCCTAAGTGAAGGGCCAAAAATTACAAGGAAACCGGCACTCCAATACACCCTTTATTACACATAAAGGAGGGCATCATACATACCCTTAAAAAATTATGGTTGATGGCCTGCTGGGACCCTCAAAAACATTAGAAGCAAGGGCCTGCTGATGACCCTCTAAAATATTAGGGGTGAGGGCCTGCTGCTGATCTGACCATTTAAAACATTAGGGGTGAGGGTCTGCTATTGTGCTGACCCTCTAAAACATTAGGAGCGAGGGCAGCCTAATAAGCATGTTGATATGATGGAGGAGGAGGAGGACGAGAAAAGGAAGATTGAACCATATACCCTTTTTTGTGGTGGAAGGGATACATGAGAATACAGTGTATTCAGTACACCATAAAAGTCACATTTAAAGTGGCTTTATGTTCAGCCGCTTTACTCTGGTGGAGTAGAGAAGTCAGGGACAATCCAGGCCCTGTTCATTTTGATAAGAGTCAACTTGTCAGCATTTTCAGTTGACAGGCAGATGCGCTTATCAGTGATTATGCCCACAGCAGCACTCAATACCCGCTCTGACAAAACGCTGGCAGCAGGGCAGCACCTTGAAGGCGTAGAGCGCCATCTCGTGCCACGTGTCCAGCTTGGACACCCAATAGTTGTAATGCACAGAAGGATCACTGAAGACACTGACACGGTCTGCTACGTACATCTTCATCATGTTCCAAAACTTTTCCCTCCTTGTGACACTAGGCTGTATATCAGGGTAGGGGGGCTGGTGGGGTGTCATGAAACCTTGGAGAGTGTTGCCCTGCCTCTGTTGGAACTGCTGTGTGTTCCATCAGGTAATGTCACTATCACCAGCGGTGAAAAAAATTATACTGATTGTCACAGATATTTAGGATGCGCAAATGTAACACAACAGATGTAGCAGAGGTTGTGTCAATGTCAGCAACGACCAAACAATTGCATGCAATTTAGTGCAGGTTGCGCTAACAATATATATTGCAGCCAGATAAAACAATAGTCCTTAAAATGACTTTTGGGTCTCTAACACCTTTCAAGACTAAACCCTTCCTAAAAAAAAAAAAAAAAAAACACTATTCCTGTCCCTACACTATCTGTCCATTCTGCTGCAGCTCGCCCTTACTAAGAATGAACCGGATCACGTTTCATCGGGTGCTAATCACTGTAATGCCAGTAACCAACATGGCTACGGCATTACAGTGAGTGCTAGTACTTACCCGCATGTTTATATCAGCCAACAATCGTGCGGGGAGGAGACTCGGGCATCGTGCTCGAGCATTCGCAGTGTTTGGCTGAACATCATGATGTGCCAAGCATCACGATGCTCGAGTCAAAATGGTGTTCGGCCGAGCATGCTCACCCAACACTAGTAATTACATATAATGGATGTAGGCAAATTAATGACACACAGATTGAATCAATACCATATGTAATAATATGTAATACTTCACTGCCCATTTTGCTCTGTTCCTTTGGCTGTGGCCACACGTTCAGGTTTGTTGTTTGTTTGTTGTTGCAGTTTTGGAAGCCAAAATCAGGAAATGGATCATAAAAGGAAAGAAAGTATAAGGGAAATATAGGACTTGTCCTATTTTTCAGATTCAAATCTGCATTAAAAAAAAACTGAACGTGTGGCCGTACTCTTAGCTCTCACTTGTACTTCTGGATGATGGAAATCATGAGTGTCACAAATGTTATCACAGTTGCTGTTTTGTGGCAAGATTTTTCAACTTTTTCCCCCTTCTCCGCCACTTTTGCACACGGGGTTGTGCTGTAGGCCATGGGTGACCTGCTGCCAAATATGTTTACCAATTTGTATGCCTGGAAAACTTGTACACATTACACATGAAATATACTTCATCTTCCTGCTGGCATAGATTTCAATCTGGCACACACAACTGCTAAAGATGCACCAGATTTTACTACCTCTTAAAGGAAATCTGTCACATGGCTTACCAATATGAAAGTGCCCAGAGGGGCATTATTATCTTTCTAAGGTGCTCAGGAATGTCCCCCTCCAGTGCCCAGCCCGCCATCCATCAGAGCCCAAGCACGCCTCTCCAGGGCCGAAACTACACACCCACACCAGCATTGTTTGGCGCTGCCCCCCCCCCCCCGCTAGGTCAGTTGGGCAATGTAACTCCTCCCACAAATACCTGCTACAATGCCCCACATATGCTGCCTACAACGCCGCATAATCTCTGGAAGATCATCATCGCGCAGGCTGTCTGCATTTTTTTAGTGTCTCCATATTCTGAAAGCCATAATTTATTTTATTTTTTGGGTAACTGTCTTATGTAGGGGCTCATTTTTATCATTATGTGATGACGGTTTGATTGGTACAATTTTGGGGTGCATATGACTTTTTGATCGCTTGCTATTACACTCTTTGTGATGTGATGTGACAAAATGGCTTTTTGACACAGTTTTTTTTTTTTGGGCGGTGTTCACCTGAGGGGTTAAATCATGTGATATTTTTATAGAGCAGGTTGTTAAGGACGTGGCAATACCTAATATGTATACTTTTTATTTACGTTTTATACACTAATATCATGTTTTAGTGTCTCCATAGTCTAAGAGCCTTAGTTTTGTTTATTTATTGGATGATTCTCTTAATTAGGGATGAGATGATGTTTTGATTGGTAAAATTTTGTGGTGCATATGACTATTTGATTGTTTGCTATTACACTTTTTGTGATGTAAGGTGAATAAATGGCTTTTTGAAACAGTGTTTTTTTACAGTGTTCACCTGAGGGGTTAAATCATGTGATATTTTTATAGAGCAGTTCATTAAGTACGTGGCGATACCTAATATGTATACTTTTATTTATTTAAGTTTTATACACCAATATCATTTTTGAAACGAAAAAAAAAATCATATTTTAGTGTCTCCATAGTCTGAGAGCCATATTTTTTTTTGTTTTTTTGGGCGATTCTCTTAGGTAAGGTATCATTTTTGCGGGATGAGATGATAGTTTGATTGGTACAATTTTCGGGTACATATGACTTTTTGATTGCTTGCTATTACACTTTTTGTGATGTAAGTTGAAAAAATGGCTTTTTGACACCGTTTATTTTTATTTTTTATGGTGGTTATCTGAGGGGTTAAATCATGTGATATTTTTATAGAGAAGGTCGTTACGGATGTGGCGATACCTAATATATATACTTTATTTTATTTATTTAGGTTTTATACACTAATATCGTTTTTGAAACAAAAACAATTAAATGTTTTAGTGTCTTCATAGTCTGAAAGCCATAGTTTTTTAAAAAATTTGGGGCAATTCTCTTAGGTGTTCACCTGAGGGGTTAAATCATGTGATATTTTTATAGAGCAGGTCGTTATGGATGTGGCGATACCTAATATGTATACTTTTTTTTTTAAGTTTTATACACTAATATTTTTTAAACCAAAATATATCATGTTTTAGTATCTCAATAGTCTGAGAGCCATAGATTTTATTTTTTTGGCGATTCTCTTAATTAGGGTATCAGTTTTGTGAGATGAGATGATGTTTTTATAGGTACAATTTTGGGGTGCAGATGACTTTTTGATCGCCTGCTATTACACTTTTTGTGACAAAAGCATGGCTTTTTTTTTTACACCATTTTTTTTTTTAAGTGTTCACCTGAGGGTTTAGGTCATGTGGTATTTTTTATTGAGCAGGTTGATACAGACGCGGCGATACCTAATATGTATACTTTTTTTTAATTACATTTAAAACAATAAAAGCATTTAGAAAATGTTTTTTTTCATTTTTTTTGTGATTTTCCTATGTAGGGGCTCATTTTTTGTGGGTTGAGGTGACAGTTAGATTGGTACTATTTTGGGGGGGCATTTGCCTTTTTTATCGTTTGGTGTTGCACTTTTTGTGATGTAAGAAGACAAAAATCTAGGTTTTTTTTAGATTTTTTTATTGTGTCTCTCAGACAGGATGGATCATGTGATATATTTATAGAGCCAGTCGTTATGGACGCAGTGATACCTAATATGTGTTTTTTTTCTATTTTTATCATAAAATCAGGGGAAAGGGGCGTTTTTTCTTTTTTGTTTACTTGAAACTTTATTTTTTTTTATTGAAAACACAATTTAAAGAAAATATACTTTATTTCTGTCCCACTCTGAGACTTCAATTTTTGGGGGTCTTATCCCCTCTGCAATGCATTACAATATATCTGTATTGTAATGCATTGCTTGTTCGTGTACTACAGTGAGTTGCCTAGGAGGTTGCCTAGGAGACCCAGCCTGATATTTAATGCTCTAGATCAACAAGGAGCATTCCACAGGATTGCTGCATAGCAAGTATGGTACCAATAAGAGATGAGCGAATTATTGAAAAGTTTGATTCAGATGATTCACAGAATTTTACCCCCAAATTTGCTTTGTGACGAATTACTTCACGAAGTGCATTTTTTTGTAATTAGCATGTGCAATGACAGGGAGCTGCAATAGCGCCGCCCCCATCATTGTACCCCTCAGATGCCGCGTTCATACATGATCTCAGCATCTGAGTGTAAAAACTGTGTAAAAGTAACGCCTCCATTTCCTAGCGATCTTGCTTGAAGATCTGGCGCGAAATCGCACGCACAGGATATCGGCCAAGATATTCAATCAAGATATTGGCTGGCGACCCGTTGCGAGCAATTGGAGGAGGTAAGTATGATATTTATTTTTTTTTACACTATTTCAGGTAAAATTGATTTGCTAACACGAAGCACGAGGAAATTTATTTAAAAAGGGGTCAAAAACAAAGCCTGAAAACAATAAGCCGGTAAGTTCAACATCCATTGTGGGTAAATTGTTTTATGGTTTTCTAGGACATACTATCTTGTAGTACCTCAACAAAAATAGGCGTATAACACCATATCAGCATGGCTTCATGAGCGATTGATTGTGTCAAACTAATTTAATCAGTTTCTATGAGGAGTTTTGTTCTACACTTGACTGGGGTGAGTCAATGGATGTCATATACTGTATCTTGACTTTTCCAAAGCATTTGATGCTGTGCCACATAAAAGGTTAGTATATAAAATCTGAATGCTTAGACTGATAGGAAATATATATATGTGGGTAACTAACTGGCTCAGTGATAGAAAATAGGAGGGGAGGTTATTAACGGTAGATACTCAGATTGAATCACCAACACTAAGGATGAGTGAACTGGCTTAGGATTTGGTCCTAACTAGTGTTGAGCACGAATATTCGAATAGCGAATTTTTATTGCGAATATCGCCACTTTGAGAATTTGCGAATATTTAGAATATAGTGCTATATATTCATTATATTGAATATTCTAGATTTTTTTTCCATTTGAGCACATTATTCCTCTCTGCTTTTTGCTTGTGGGTCAATGAGAAGGAAGCAATGTCAAGTTCGCAATAATACTTAGTGCACCAATCAGTAATCTGTAGTCATACCTGCCAAAATGTGAAGTTGCACGAAAAAATATTCTAATCACTGCTGATTAGTGCTATCGCAAATATATTGGAGCACTTGACCCTATCTGCATATAAAGCTTTTGTAATGTTCTGCTGTGCCAACCATTTTCTCAAGTCTCAGGAGAAACTCATTCAACTTCTATCAGCTTGAAAAAGTAAATGTTACGAATTAGCATTACGTGATTTTTACATTGCTGATTCTTCGCATTCAATAAAATAATCTTGACTTCTCGAAATTATTGAATATATGATGAATATTCTTCAATATATTTGTGAAATATCACAAATTCGAATATAGCCCCTGCCGCTCATCACCAGTCCCAACCTCTCAAAAAGGGAAGGGAAGGGGATACAATTGCTTGTTTCTCAACAATATATATGCATTGTCTAAGGGGTATGTTAATGGCATGTACACAGTATTGAAGGCCAGCCAATGACCCTCTTGGTTTCTGGGAAAGATATTCAAATTAGCTTTCCTAAACCTATATAACACCGGCAGATATTAAACATGATAATTTGTATATATTCAGAGGAGCGTTATTTAGTCTACAGTAGTAATCACATAAATTTACTGGTCTCTATAATGGAAATAGTACTCACCTATAAGTTCACCCTAAGTGACTGCAACTAGAAATATTGTTCTTATCTACATGTTTTAATATATATATTTTTTTGTTGCATTAGGGATGTTTGTACTTAAAGAATTAGATGCAGATTAGAAGCTGGCTTAGCTCTATCCCTACTATTGCCACATATGCATGTTTAAGAGAGCATCTCTGTGTGAAAGTAATGTAGCGCTCATATTGCTGTTGTGTGTGCTGTACAGTTTCCCTATTTGCTGTGAAGCATCAAGTAGGTATAATTATAGCTCTGCCCTATTCATCTGAGAATATATCATGAGTATAGCAAAGATAGGCAGCACCTTCAGCAAGCTAATTATTATTATTTTTTTGATCAACTTCAGACAAAGACACTTCCAAAGTAATCTTCAACTAAAGTAAGACAAGATAATTTCAACATCTCATTTCAACTCTTAATGAAACATACAAGCTAGTTCACTTGCTAGATGGACACGAGAACCAGACTGTCTCAAGAAAAATGTGTCTTATTTGGTTACCTTGCCTTGTGGGGTACTCTTTGGGGTGATCTTTATCATTAGGGAGACTAAAAACTAAACAAGCATGAGTATTGTATGCCAGACAACACTACTCCTGGTTTCTAGGAAGAGTACATGCAAATCACATATCTTAATTCAGCTGGCATGAGAAAAGAATAGCATTCTTTTCTATTTTTCACAGAAAGCCAAAGGTATCCAAATTAGCTTGCCTGACAAGAAAAGGAAAGAGGGGATATCCTATCTAATGTCAGAAGAATCAAGATATGGAAGTTGCGATGTACTCCTCCTAAAAACCAACAGTAAACAAACAGTAATTTCACCTGGCATATAAGAATCATGCATAGTTTCCCTAATGATGAAGAGGATCCCAAAGAGACCCCCACAAGGAAAGTCAACCAAGTAAAACAAGTTATTTTATCCTTCTAGAAAAATAACTAGGCTGTATGTTTCATTGAAACTGTATACATTTTGTGGGATGTTGTTATTCTGTTGTCTCACTTTTAGTTGAATGTTATTTTAGAGATCTCTCTAGTTCATCTGATGTTGATCCAAAATGGTGAAATAAAATTCCTGAAGATGTCTGTTTTTGTTATACAGATAAGGAAAGAAGTTTTGTGCACAAACATAGAAGCGGATTCTTTACAGTAAGAGCAATGAGACTATGGAACTCTCTGCCTAAAGAAGTGGTGATGGTGAGTTCACTAAAAGAGTCCAAGAGGGGTCTGGATGTTTTTCTGGAATATAATAATATTTTAGGTTATAGCTACTAGGAATGGGTAATTGTTCCAGTGAGTTATTCTGATTGCCTGATTGGAGTCAGGAAGGATTTTTTTCCCCGTAAATTTAGGAAAATTGGCTTAAACTTCACATTTTTCTGCTTTCCTCTGCATCAAAATGTAGGATAACAGTCTAAACTAGATGGACAGATGTCTTTTCTCAGCCTTATAAACTATGTTAATATGTATAACATATATTCAGGTGAATAGGAAGAAGCTAGACTTATGCCTACTTGATGCTGCACATCTACTAGATAAACAAGGGAAACATAGCAGTAATATGAGCGCTGAATTATTTTCACACAGCAGATCAGCAGAGATTCTTTCCTGCCTTTGAAACATGTTTACATAGTAAATGTAGAAAAATAACTAAACCAGACTTACATCTGCAGTTTGTACTTTCAAGACAAAAACCTTTAAATAAAAGCAGATGATAACAATATTTTTAGTTGCAAGGCCTTAGGGAGAACCTCTGGGTGGGTACTATTTATATTATGGAGGCCAGTTGATATGTGTGACAACTATTGTAGGCTCCTCTAGATTTCTGGGTAAAATATATGCAAATTGTAATGTCTAGTACCTCTCTCTCTATTGATTTGTGCCTGGACTGAATTTTTAAAAACATTTGGTGAACTTCAAATGAAACAAATCCTACCTGGTTTGCTCATCTATAATCTGGATAGATTGGAGTCTTAGGCATTGAGGTTTAACAGTGACAAATGTAATGGTATGCACATGGGAAAGAATAATGCAAGTCACCCGTACATACTAAATGGTAAAACACTGGGTAACACTGACATGGAAAAGGACTTAGGAATTTTAGTGGATAGCAAACTTAACTGTAGAAACCTAGTGTCAGGAAGCTGCTGCCAAGGCCGATAAGATTATGAAGTGTATCAAAAGGAGCGTAGATGCACATGATGAGAACATAGTCCAGCCACTTTACAAATTACTAGTCAGACCGACACATTGAGATTGTGTACAGTTCTGTGCTCCTCTAAGCATGATAGAAATAGCAGAACTGGATAGGGTTCAGAAGAGGGCAACTAAAGTAATAACTGTAATGGGTGGACTACAATACCCAGAAATATTGTCAAAATTAAGTTAATTTAGTTTACAAAAATTACAACTGAGGGGAGATCTCATTACTATGTATACATATATCAAGTACAGAGAACTTTCCCATCATCTATTTATACCCAGGACTGTGACGGGGGATATCTTCTACATCTAGAGGAAAGGAGGTTTGTACACAAACATAGAAGAGGATTCTTTATGGTAAGAGCAGTGAGACTATGGAACTCTCTGCCTGAGGAGGTAGTGATGGTGAGTACAATAAAGGAATTCAAGAGGGGCCTGGATGTATTTCTGGAGCGTAATAATATTACAGGCTATAGCTACTTGAGATGGGTTGTTGATCCAGGTAGTTATTTGATTGGAGTCAGGAAGGAAATTTTCCCCCTAAATTGAGGAAAACTGGCCTCTACTTCACAGTTTTTTATTTTTTTTGCTTTCCTCTGGATCAACTTGCAGGATACCAGGCTGAACTGGACGGACAGAGGTCTTTTTTCAGCCTTACAAACAATCTTACTATGTTACCCCATTGTAACCTATTTTCTCTTATAGCCATAGCCTTCACACATTTATTTTAAGCAATGTCATAAATTTAGCATATCCTCAGATAAAAAGGGGGATTTCAATACCAGCATAGAAAGCGACACTCTTGATAAACGGCCCCTAAAGTCTAGAGAAGATATAAAACTGTACATTTCCACCTTTTCCATTTCCTCTACTGCATTCTTCAACTATGAAGTAATTGTGTGGTTGCCACGTCTGTTTGAGT
This sequence comes from Bufo gargarizans, assembly GCF_014858855.1. Classification (NCBI taxonomy): domain Eukaryota; kingdom Metazoa; phylum Chordata; class Amphibia; order Anura; family Bufonidae; genus Bufo; species Bufo gargarizans. The sequence goes on along the minus strand of NC_058090.1, from coordinate 68,881,233 downwards.
GGAAAGTGCTCATTGTTTGTTATTTTTCACACTTCATCATAAGAGTTTTAGAGATTGTAGCTCAAGGAACACACACACTGTGTATTTACTGTGTAAGACTTCCCGGCTACTACCCTCCTTGGCTAATCTTTATGTCAAAGATCATTTAGCTTCTTAAATTACGTCTTTCAAGCACTTAGAAGGGCTTTAAGTGACCACTTCACCATCATAAACATTTTAAATGCTGTCACTCACAGACCACAGCTTGCACTTTTCTCTTGTTTATTTTTCTTTTTAATTATGTACAGAAACAGACAAATAACCACTTCACCAAAATGTCTATGGAGGATCCAAGGGTATCATGTGCATTATCAGTAAACAATGAGCAAGCCAAACCAAACTTACCTGACTGCGATCCCAAGCTATCTAATCTATTGCACAAGCCCAAAAGAAGTCATAAATACATATGGGGTACATTTACTAAGCCTGCGATGGTGTATATTTAAGCAGGCTGTCTAGATATGCACCAGATTTATCAAATTGGTTCAGGCTGAATGATTAATTGGGAGCATGACTAAAAATATTGTCTAGCTCTGGACCTACTATTGGTTGGCTTAGTTTGGAGCAAAATTTTACACCAAAACTGTGGTGCAATTTTGGCATAAAACATCCCGATTTAAGCCATGTCACCTTTCCCATGGAGCCCTGCCTCTTTCTTCTCATCCCCTCCCCCTGCTTCTCATCCCCTCCCCTGCTATATATATATATATAGTGGATATAAAAAGTACACACCCCTGTTAAAATGTCATGTTTCTGTGCTGTAAAAAAAAATTCAAAGGTAAATAATTTCAGAACTTTTTCCACCTTTAATGTGACCTATAAACTGTACCACTCAATTGAAAAACAAACTGAAATCTTTTAGGTGGAGGGAAAAAATAAATAAATAATAATGTGGTTGCATAAGTGTGCACACCCTCTTAGAACGTAGGATGTAGCTGTGTTCAAAATTAAGCAATCACATTCAAAATCATGTTAATAGGAGTCAGCATACACCTGCCATCATTTAAAGTGCCTCTGATTGTGTAGAATTGTTATATTATATACAGTACAGACCAAAAGTTTGGACACACCTTCTCATTCAAAGAGTTTTCTTTATTTTCATGACTATGAAAATTGTAGATTCACACTGAAGGCATCAAAACTATGAATTAACACATGTGGAATTATATACATAACAAAAAAGTGTAAAACAACTGAAAATATGTCATAATCTAGGTTCTTCAAAGTAGCCACCTTTTGCTTTGATTACTGCTTTGCACACTCTTGGCATTCTCTTGATTAGCTTCAAGAGATAGTCACCTGAAATGGTCTTCCAACAGTCTTGAAGGAGTTCCCAGAGATGCTTAGCACTTGTTGGCCCTTTTGCCTTCACTCTGCGGTCCAGCTCACCCCAAACAATCTCGATTGGGTTCAGGTCCGGTGACTGTGGAGGCCAGGTCATCTGGCACAGCACCCCATCACTCTCCTTCATGGTCAAATAACCCTTACACAGCCTGGAGGTGTGTTTGGGGTCATTGTCTTGTTGAAAGATAAATGATGGTCCAACTAAACGCAAACGGACGGAATAGCATGCCGCTGCAAGATGCTGTGGTAGCCATGCTGGTTCATTATGCCTTCAATTTTGAACAAATCCCCAACAGTGTCACCAGGAAAGCACCCCCACACCATCACACCTCCTCCTCCATGCTTCACGGTGGAAACCAGGCATGTAAAGTCCATCCGTTCACCTTTTCTGCGTCACACAAAGACATGGTGGTTGGAACCAAAAATCTCAATTTGGACTCATCAGACCAAAGCACAGATTTCCACTGGTCTAATGGCCATTTCTTGTGTTCTTTAGCCAAACAAGTCTCTTGGTCTTCCTTTCCTGGGGCGGTCTGCATGTGAGCCAGTTTCTTTATAGCGCTTGATGGTTTTTGTGACTGCACTTGGGGACACTTTCAAAGTTTTCCCAATTTTTCGGACTGACTGACCTTAATTTCTTAAAGTAATGATGGCCACTCGTTTTTCTTTACTTAGCTGCTTTTTTCTTGCCATAATACAAATTCTAACAGTCTATTCAGTAGGACTATCAGCTGTGTATCCACCTGACTGCTCCACAACGCAACTGATGGTCCCAACCCCATTTATAAGGCAAGAAATCCCACTTATTAATCCTGACAGGGCACACCTGTGAAGTGAATACCATTTCAGGTGACTACCTCTTGAAGCTCATCAAGAGAATGCCAAGAGTGTGCAAAGCAGTAATTAAAGCAAAAGGTGGCTACTTTGAAGAACCTAGAATATGACATATTTTGAGTTGTTTCACACTTTTGTGTTATGTATATAATTCCACATGAGTTAATTCATAGTTTTGATGCCTTCAGTGTGAATCTACAATTTGCATAGTCATGAAAATAAAGAAAACTCTTTGAATGAGAAGAAGGTGTGTCCAAACTTTTGGTCTGTACTGTATATACGATTGGTTTAGTTTAGACAGAAAATAAAATATTTGCTCTGTATTTCTTACGTGGGATCGTGTATTTGCATTCCTTCACAGGAGCCGGTCAGCAGCAGAGAGTCTTTGAGAGAGGTGCACCAAGGGGCCGAAGCACAGGCTCTGACATGCACACAGCGCTGGACCACTCCCTCTGGCTGGGATAACCTTGTGCATGAAGCGAGAACCTGGTGGATAATGTCGCAGATCACTTGACCTGAAGTGCTGCAGGAGAAACGGTACCACAACCAACAATACAGTACTTTCAAAAATGATTGTCTCTGATGGGCTAAGGCACTTTTCATCCCAAAAATATATAACTTGGAATACTCCTTTAATATGATAAGGCAATAGCCTTTTATTATGCGTTAAATGAGGGAGAGAAAAAAAGATTGAAGAAAAAAAAACTATCCATTTTTTCTGGGATTTGAACCTGGGGCATCTACAGTTAATGCAAGGCTCACCGTTTAGCACCAGGCTACAGCTGTATCATATTTATAAAAAAGTGGTTTCTCATACTTAAAAAGCAAATACATATTACTGGTGTCTTTATAATCATATATTGTGCCTGTGAATAAACCAGCAATATGTATGATAGTAAATGAGATGGACTTAGTAAAGTCTATGGGCCCATCTTGCTCCCGTCTCATGCAGCGCAGTTAGTGAGGAATTTTCTCCCCTCATTCTACAGATCGATGGGGACTAAGGGTTCAGACTCCACTGATATGAAGTTTTGATATGTCCCTATGAAATTTTAAAAGTTTACTGAAAGTACAGTGCCACTTTAAAGATAAACATTACAGGTGCTGATATGCTTTTCTACATTCTACATGCCTATGAGTGAGAAATTAATAGACAAACTATATGTACTAAGAAATATTTTAAGATTTATGCACCTTATTTATTTAGTCTAGACAACCTCTTTCCACATGCCCTAATACAGCATACAGTATGTGACTCAAAGAATGGGGTCTTCGTCATCATTTCAGTTTGGATACAAGTTCATAGCTCTTGATACATAGGACAGAATTCAGAATTTACATTTATTTAACATGTTAATTTCTCTAGAAGTTGTGGATAAAGATTTTAGGTTATCAATAGTGAATGGGAATATACTAAACATAGAACAGGTGAAGGTGTTTTACAACCTCTATGTCTGCCTGTAGTATAGAAGAGAAATAGAAAGTATCAACAGCAAATTCTTCAGCTTGCCTGGAGACTTTAGGTCATTAACAGGCCACTAGAGCAGGTTGGAGTTACAGTCAATTGAGATGCGGAAATATCCTAAATGGCTCTAATGCAGCAACTAAGTGCTTCTTAAATTCCAGAACTTTTACTAGAGCAAACTGAATCTGCAATGCTATCTGTATGTGCTATGTGCTGTAAGGAGGGGGATGACATGGGTAGGGGGAGATGGGGGGGGGTTATACTGACAACAAACACTCGCTGCAGTCGCTTGTGTTATGATTAGCAGCATGAAACAAATTTGTTCGTTTATGAAAGGAAAATTGAGTCTGACCTGTTGAGTTAAAGCAATAGTCACTGAAATAACTGGTCATGTTTCTGCACAATTTGTTACCAGAAGATTTTACATACAATAATCTGTAGGGATGATCCGTCTGTAGCCATATACTATCCAATACTGTACAGGCTCTACATTAAAAACACCTTCTATACTGCTCAAGTAGCATGAGTGCACTGCTTCCTATTACATTAAAGGATCAATTAAAGGGAATTTGTCACCAACATTTGGCCTACATAAGTAATGCTACATGGTCTTGTTTAGATTTAGTTTAAAACATACCTTTGTTATTCCTTTGTGATTTTCTGTCTCCAGAAAACAATTTTTATTCTATATGCAAATCAGGGTGCAAAGTGCTCCGCGGGGGTGTTTCCAAACTTTCCAATCTCTGAAGCCTACCTATTTAGTGAGCCCAGTACCTCCCCATGCATCCCTAAATGTCTGCGACATCACGGTTGCCCTTCCCCTCTGATGGTGACATCACCTCTTTGCTGTTTACCTTGGCCGGCTCCTCACAGTATATAGTGCATCTGCCTCACTATACTTGCTGCTTATGCACAGCACCACAGTCTTGCAGTGATGGAACATTGGCGCCCTGTTCCAATCATTATATCAACCGTATATACTATACACACAGCATTTTTTCTTTAGTCGAAATATATGCAGGGGCCGTATCCTTGACGGACCTGATTATAGGAATTGGGGATAGGAAAGTGCACAGTGGCATTTCTCTATGCCGGTTACAGTGAACTCCGGTAGATTGTTCATCTGCCGAAACACACTTCCGAAGTTTCTAGCACAGATGTGAGTACGGCCTAAAAGACACAACAAACTATTTAAGAAACGGATGGTGAATTATACTGTCAGTAGTCATATTTCTGTTTTATAAATGACCCCCTATATTTTAGTAGTGTTGAGCGCGAATATTCCAATCACAAATATAGCCACTTCGAGAATTTGCGAATATTTAGAATATAGTGCTTTATATTCGTATTAAAAAATAGTGTTGATCGCGAATATTCTAATCACAAATTTATGGCGAATTTATTGTGAATATCAGAACTTAGCAACAACCCTAGCAACCAATAGGAAAGTTGCCTAACCCTTAGTGTTGATCACAAATATTTTACATTGCAGATTTTCGCAATCAAGAAAATAATGACAAATTATTCATGAATTCTCGAATTTGCCAATTTCTGGCGAATATTCGGCCAAAAATGTGTGAAATATTGCAAATTCAAATATTGCCTATGCCGCTCATCACTATGTTTTAGTACTGTGTACTCTGCGATATCAGGTCACAGGTAACTGTATCATCTAAGCTCGTACAATGTAGGATTCTTTGCATCTTATGTATATGTAAAATAGGCTACTTATAATTAAAAATATAAATGGGGCAATGTGTTTTAATAGCAAACCCCACTGGCGTACTATGCACAAGAATAAGAGGTAATAATTCTAGTGCTTTGGGAGTCCTGGCAGCTAGAAAGCTGGTAGAAATTTCTGGTCTAATGTGCACAGGTTTTCTGCCGTGCATGTTAAAAGAATCAAGCCATAAAGGCCCAACCCACGGCCCACTTATCCCCTGACGTGTTTTTTAAAAGTGTTGAGGGTGGTAGAGAAGTGCAATAAGTCACAATTTTAGCACAGAACAGCACATGTGCCAAAAATTGCGGCTATATATACTGTGGGGATTTGCTCTGTGAGACAGGTTAGCAGATGCAGAATAGAGGCAAGGAACCAGGATTTATTCACACTCAACAAAAACATAACAGTCTTGGTGCTTGTTCACACACAGCAAAATAACACAGTGTTCACCTGAAATCCTAGGTGTCAGTTCACCCCCGGCTGAATGCTCAGCCACAGAAAAGTTCACTGGCTTCTTTCAGGCGGCCTGCTCGCCTGTTTGCAGTCTTCAGCCTTCAGCACAGAGGCTCCACAGCTTCACTGTCAAATGGAGGTAAAAAATCCACACAGCTGAGACTGCTGGCTGGGTTTTTATATCCCAGCCAAAACCCGGCCTGGAGCGTGGGGAGAAGCCACCCACCCTGCACTTTGGCTGCTCCCAGTAAGAGCCGGCCCAGATCGGCTTTACAGCCATACTAAATAACAAATAGTGTTAGTCAGCACTAACTGCTGCTGACACTTAAAATTACCGGCTATTACCTCACCAAGGCCAGGAATCTCAGTGACACGTACCTTTCGTCAATGACGGACCCTTGCGCCTTCCTACAATACTTATTGTTAGTTTTTAAAAGTGGTTGTATGTTTAGGCTTTCATCCAGTGTCGGACTGAGGTGCCTAGGGCCCACCAGTAAAATTTATTTTGAGGGCCCATCGTACGGATACATTCAAGTATGTCCTGCTCACACAGCAGCAAGATACTACCAGATGAGTAAATATGAGGGTCCCTGCAGAAACTTAAATCTCCTGTGGAAAAGAGGATACTAGCTAGCTTTTATCTATACCTATAAGTCATCTCAGCTCTGATTGTGTCTATAGTAATAAACTGGGGAGTTTCTTAACCCCTTACTGACCACCCATACGTGTTTTTATGGAAGTCACTAAGGGGACTTAGGCTGGGCCGCCGATTTTTTAGGAGAACACTTTACATGCCCTCTGCCTCCCATTGGCACCCCACAAATCTAATCACGCTGCCTGCTAGTCAATGTCAGAATAACATTGCCATTAAAATGCAATGCACTATAGGGATAGTGCATTGCATTTTAAAAGCAATAAAAATACTGTCTGTCTTAGTCCCTTCGTGAAACTAAGTGGAAAAAAACAAAAAAACAAACACATTCATATACAAAATTACGCATTTTTCAATTGAAAATACGCTTCCATTGGACAAAAAAGTCATACGCACCCCAAAATCATACCAATCAAACTGTCATCTCATCCTGGAAAAAATTTGACCTTACCTAGGACAATCACCCCAAAAATTTAAAAAACTATGGCTTTCAGGAAGACTTTTTTTTTAAAATGCTTTATTATGAAAAACTGAAACAAACAACCAAAAAAGTAGTCATATTTGTTATTTTTGCATCTGTAACAACCTGCTCTATAAAAATACCACATGATCTAACCTGTTAGATGAACACTGTAAATAAAACATAAAAACAGTGCTATTTTTTGTTACCTTGCCTCACAAAAAGTTTAAAATAGTGCAACCAAAAATCATATTTACCCTAAAATAGTAGAAACAAGACTGCCACGTTATCCCATAGTTTCCAAAATGGGGTCATTTTTTGGGAAGTGTCTACTCTAGGGGTGCATGAGGGGGTCTTAAAATGGGACATAGCAGCTTAAAATTATTCCAGCAAAATCTGCCTTCCAAAAACCATATGGCGTTCCTTTCCTTCTACAGCAATTTACAACCACATATGGGGTGTTTCTGTAAACTACATAATCAGGGTAATTAATATTGAGTTGTGTTTGGCTATTTACCCTTGCTTTGTTACTGTAAAAAAAAAGATTAAAATGGAAAATCTGCCAAAAAAGTGAAATTCTGAAATTTCATCTCCATTTTCCATTAATTCTTGTGGAACACCTAAAGGATTAACAAAGTTTGTAAAAATCAGTTTTGAATACCTTCAGGGGTGTAGTTTCTAAAATGTGTTCATTTTATTGGAGTTTCTGGTCTAGGGGTGCCTCAGGGGCTCTTCAAATGTGACATGGCAACTTAAAATTATCCCAGTAAAATCTGCCTTCCAAAAACCATATGGTGTTCCTTTCCTTCTGCGCCCTGCATGTGCCCGTACAGCAGTTTGCGACCACATATAGGGAGTTTCTATAAACTACAGAATCAGGGCAATAAATATTGAGTTTTGTTTGGCTGTTAACCATTACTTTGTTACTAGAAAAAATGGATTAAAATGGAAAATCTGCCAAAAAAGTGAAATTCTGAAATTTCATCTACATTTTCCATTAATTCTTGAGGAACACTTAAATGTTTAAGAAAGTTTGTAAAATCAATTTTTAATACCTTAAGGGATGTAGTTTCTAAAATGGGGCAATTTTTGGGTGGTTTCTATTATGTAAGCCTCACAAATTGATTTCAGATCTGAATTGGTCCTTAAAAAGTGGGTTTTGGAAATTTTCTGAAAAATTTCAAGATTTGATTCTAAACTTCTAAGCCTTCTAATGTTCCAAAAAAAGAAAATGTCATTTACAAAATGATCAAAACATGAAAATCATGATCCAAAATCATAAAAAACTAAAAGATAGCATTTAGTCATTATAGACAAAAAAAATAAAAAAATGAGGATGACAGGCAAATTTATAAGATTAGGCAGAGAGAGGCCAAACAAGTTGTAAGAGCTTCTAAAGCACAGACAGAAAAGAAATTAGCTCAGTCAGTGAAAAAAGGCGATGAGACATTCTTCAGATACATAAATGGAAAAGGAAAACTAAAACAAGGAATTACCAAATTAAAAACAAAAGAATGAAGGTATATGGAAGAAGATAAAGAACTAGCTGACTGCCTCAATGAATACTCCTGTTCAGTTTTTACAAAGGAAAATTAAGGAGAAGGACCTCAGTTAGGAAGGAAGACTAATGAATCTTTTGATGCATGTGTCTTTACAGAGGAAGAGGTTCTAAGTCAGCTGTCTAAAATAAATACAAATAAGTCAAAGGGGCCTGATGGGATAAACCCAAAGCTATTAAAAGAGCTTATCCGTGAACTAGCTAAACCATTAGGAGATTTATTTAACCAATCACTGGTAACATGAGTCATCCCAGAAGATTGGAAATTAGCAAATGTTGTGCCCATTTACAAGAAAGATAGTAGGGAGGAATCGGGCAACTATAGGCCAGTAAGCCTGACATCAATAGTGGGGAAATTAATGGAAACCATACTTAAGGAGAGGATTGTGGAACATCTAAAATCCCATGGATTGAAAGATAAAAAACAGCATGGGTTTACTTCAGGGAGACCATGTCAAACTAATCTCATAGATTTTTTTGATTGGGTGACTAAAATTATAGATTGCAGAGATGCAGTAGACATCCCTTATCTAGACTGTAGTAAGGCTTTTGATACTGTCCCACATAGAAGGCTAATCAATAAATTAGAGTCTTTGGGCTTGGACTCCCATATTGTTGAATGTATTAGGCAGTGGCTGAGGGACAGACAACAGAGGGTTGTAGTCAATAGAGTATATTCAGACCATGGTCTTGTTACCAGTGGGGTACCTCAGGGATATTTTCTGGGACCCATATTGTTTAATATCTTTATCAGCGAAATTGCAGAAGGCCTCGATGGTAAGGTGTGTCTTTTTGCTAATGACACAAAGATTTGTAACAGGGTTGATGTTCCTGGAGGGATACACCAAATGGAAAAGGATTTAGGAAAACTAGAGGAATGGTCAAAAATCTGGCAACTAAAATTTAATGCTGAGAAGTGACAGATAATGCACGTGGTGCGTAAAACCCAAGAGCAGAATATAAAATTTGTGATACAGTCCTAACCTCAGTATCTGAGGAAAGGGATTTAGGAGTCATTATTTCAGAAGACTTAAAGGTAGGCAGACAATGTCATAGAGCAGCAGGAAATGCTAGCAGAATGCTTGGGTGTATAGGGAGAGGCATTAACAGTAGAAAGAGGGAGGTGCTCATGCCGCTCTACAGAGCACTAGTGAGACCTCATTTGGAGTATTGTGTGCAGTACTGGAAACCATATCTCCAGAAGGATATTGATACTTTGGAGAGAGTTTAGAGAAGAGCTACTAAACTAGTACATGGATTGCAGGATAAAACTTACCAGGAAAGATTATTGGACCTTAACATGTATAGCTTGGAAGAAAGACGAGACAGAGGGGATATGATAGAAACTTTTAAATACATAAAGGGAATCATCAAGGTAAAAGAGGAGCGAATATTTAAAAGAAGAAAAACTGCTACAAGAGGACACAGTTTTTAATTAGAGGGGCAAAGGTTTAAAAGTAATATCAGGAAGTATTATTTTACTGAGAGAGTAGTGGATGCATGGAATAGCCTTCCTGCAGAAGTGGTAGCTGCAAATACAGTGAAGGAGTTTAAGCATGTATGGGATAGGCATAAGGCCATCCTTCATATAAGATAGGGCCAAAGGCTAGTCATAGTATTCAGTACATTGGGCAGACTAGATGGGCCAAATGGTTCTTATCTGCCGACACATTCTATGTTTATATGTTTCCATGGAAGGAAGAACATAGAAAAAGGTGCACAAACAACAGGGATAACTTCAGCCTTGAAAGGATTATCAAGAAAAAGCCATTCAAGTATTTGGGGAAGATTCACAAGGAGTAGATTGGGGTTGGAGTCAGTGCTTCCAGAGCCACCACACACAGACATATGCAGGACAAGGGCTACAATGGTAGCTTTCCTTGTGTGAAGCCATTCATGACCCAGGTATAAATACCTACCTACCTATGTATTGTATTTATTGTATTATTATGAAACCTGATGAAGGGGAGGTTTTAATCCCTGAAATGCGTTGTTTCCATTAAATAAGAAGAATTTCCTCCACTAAGACCATCTCCACCGGTGATTTTGCACCGAAGCAGAACCTCTCTTCTTCTACTGCAATTTTCCTTTTGGGGGACTTGACATCCTATCCAAAAGAATACACAGTCTGTGGCTGCCGTCCCGGTACAAAGGTCTTATTTATACAAGTTTACAATAGGGTTGTGCCTATACTAGCAAAACCCCACAAGGTGAGCCTCCACATTTCTCACTACATCCTTTTATTTGTATAAACATACTACCCTATTGTGCGCCCCTTTTTCTCCCTTTCTCTATTCCCCTTACCCCTTGAAGGTAATCTAGATGTGTCCATTATCTAAAGAGATTCATGAACCAGAGACAATGTCAGAAGCACACCAGTGCTAAGGAGAAAAAAGGACTAAACGTGCTCAGTGGTTCAAAGTCCTGTTTTCAGATGAAAGTAAAATTTGCCCTTCATTTGGAAATCAAGGTCCCAGAGTCTGGGGTAAGAGTGGAGTGACACGCAGTTGCTTGAGGTCACGTGTGAGGTTTACAAGGTCAGTGATGGTTTGGGGAGCCATGTCATCTGCTGGTTTTGATGTTATATTGTTATATCAAGTCACTATGTTATATCAAGTCCAAAGTCAGTGCAGCCATGTACCAGGACATATTAGATCACTTCATGCTTCCCTCTGCTGACAAACTATGTGGAAATGTTTATTTCATTTTCCAGCAGTACTTGGCACCTGCACACACTGCCAAAAGTACCAATACCTGGTTTAATAACCACAATATCACAATTAGAGATGATCGAATTTCTTAAAAGTTCCATTTGGCTGATTCGCTAAATTTCATTTAATTTAGTCACGAAGCGCATTTTTTGTAAGTAGCGGGTGCAATGACAGAGAGCTGCGATAGTGCTGCCCCCGTCATTGTAGCCCTCAGATGCCGCATTCATACATGATCGCAGCATCTAAATGTAAAATTAACAATAAAACATTTTTCTATCAAACTTACCGCCTCCATTTGCTTGCGACGGGCCGGCCACCGCCATCTTGCTTCATGATCTCGGCCGAAATCCTGTGTGGCATGAAATGACGTCATCACGCCGGCTGGCGTATGATGTTGTCACGCCAGCCAGCGTGATGATGTAATCTTGCACTGCACAGGATCTCAGCTGAGATCTTCAAGCAAGATGGAGGCTGGCGGCCCATCGCGAGAAAATGGAGGAGGTGAATTAGAATTTTTTAGTTTTTTATACTAATTCAGGTTAAATTGATTCGCTGAAATCGAATTTATCTTGAAATTCGGATTCAATTCCACTTTGTGGAATTCGATTTGTTCATCTCTAATACCAATGCTTGATTAGCCAGCAAACTCACCTGATCTAAACCCTATAGAGAATCTATGGAGTATTGTCAAGAGAAAGATGAGAGACATAAGACCTAGCAACGCAGACTAGCTGCCATCAAAGCAATCTGGGCTTCCATTAGACCTCAGTAACCCCACAGGCTGATTATCTCGATCGCCTCCACTCTCCGAGTGCATATACTGTACATACTTTTCAGTAGGCCAACATTTCTATATTAAAAATATTTTTTTTATTGGTTTCATATAATAGTATAATTTTCTGATATATTATCCTTTGGGTTTCATTAGCTGTAAGCTACTGTATAATCATCAACAGTAAAATAAATAAATGCTTGAAATAGATCACTCTATGTGTAATGAATCTACAGTGTGAGTCAAAACTGTCAAGACACCCTTTTCTTTCATAAACAAAAGGAAAAATTAAATATCTGAAGACACCAGCAAGTAATGGGTGAGGGGGTCTATCTTTTAGGCTATGTCCACAACATGGCTGACATCTTGAAAGCCACCATATTAGAGCAATTTTTATTCCAATGAGAAGGGGGTCATATAGCATTTCAAAAAAGAACAGAATTTTCTCCAAAATCGATTGCCATACTAAGATTTACTATATCTTTTGTGGTTCAAAAGTTATCAACACAGAAAGTAACACCAGGGACGACACATTAAACGCATCAAATAGCTGTGCATCAAAGGGAATGTACCTGGGTGTTGTAATTTTCTGTGCTGATAACTTATGAACCGAGATATTGAAAATCTGATTGCTGCAATCAATTTAGGAGAAAAGTCTGGTCTTCTTTGATATGCTACCGCTTTCCCATTGCAAAATGTTTGCCTTGATCCAATATGGCGTCTTTCAAGATGTCAGCCATGTTCCAGACATAGCCTAAAAGATAGGCCCCTCACCCATTACTTGCTGGGATATTCAGATATTTTATTATCCCTTTTATTTCTGAAATAAAAAGGTGTCCTGAGACTTTTGACTAACCCTGTCTTTAATATATGAGTTTCGCTTTTTGAATTGAATTACTGAAATAAATTAACTTTTCGATTATATATTCTATTTTATTGAGATGCACCTGTAAATTTCTTTATGCACAAGTCACTACTTTGGTGTATGTATTTTTAACCTTCCAAATTTAAGAAATTAGCAAACGTTTAAGGAGACAAGCTCAACAGGCGTTCCTGCAATGTATAATGAAAGCTGGGCTTTACTATTTTCATTCACATTTTCTTTTAACATCCTAAAGGTTATCAACCCAAAAAAGTTTCCCATTATCCTAAGTGTGCTAAACCCTAAAGTGTAAGATGACATAGTTCAATAGGGCTTACATAGTTCATAGTTCAATAGGGATGATGAAAGCCTTCTTCCAACTGCAGTTTCCTAACCTGGCAGATAATAATCCTTTTGACTTCATGTTTTCTTTCAGCTGGTTAGATGCATGAATCATGTATGTAATAATCTTGTCAAAAGTGAGGTTAATCTTTCAAAGGATCTGTGGATGGATGTGCCTCAACGAGTAATATAATATATCTATGATAACAGACATTGATTTAAAAGTTACTTATAGAGAACTTATCACCTTGGAAAAGCAGTGCAACCAGCAGGCAGCATGTTATAGCGCAGAAGGAAATGAGCAGATTATTACATATTTTTGTGGGGGAAAAAATCATTAAAACCTTTGCTTTTTTTGGTTTCAGTGAGCAGTATTATGAGTGAATGGCTTCCCTCTATAAGTGTGTATACATAGATAACTGCCAGTTACTGATAAGACAGCCTACTTAGGCTACTGAGCTCAGAAAGAGCAGAGATTGTTATTCATAACTAGTGTTGAGCGAACTTTTGTTTTAAGTTCGGCGTCTAAAGTTCGGGTTTGGGTTATCGAAGAATCGCGTTATGGATTCCGCTACCACGGACATGGTCCATGGTAGCAGAATCCTTAATGCGATTTTTCGATAACCCGAACTTTAGACGCCGAACTTAAAACAAAAGTTCGCTCAACACTATTCACAATGCTTTAGTAAATCTTTCACCATAAAAAATATATTAATCTTCTCAGCTTCTATTATTCTATAATATGCTGCCTGCAGATTGCACTGCATTTCATGGTAACAGGCTCTCTTTAAGGCCTCATGCACCCGACCATTGTGTGCACCCGTGGCCGTTGTTCCGTTTTCCGTGATTTTCTGCGGATCCATTGACTTTCAATGGGTCCGTTTAAAACTCGGAAAATGCACCGTTTGTCATCCGCCTCCGTGATCTGTGTATCCTGTCCGTCAAAAAACATAAGACCTGTCCTATTTTTTTTACGGACAACGGTTCACGGACCCATTCAAGTCAATGGTTCCGTGAAAAAACACGGATGCACACAAGATTGGCATCCGTGTCCGTGATCCGTGTCCGTAGGTTACTTTCATACAGACGGATCCGAAGATCCGTCTGCATAAAATCTTTTTCAGAGCTGAGTTTTAACTTCGTGAAAACTCAGATCCGACAGTATATTCTAACACAGAGGCGTTCCCATAGTGATGGGGACGCTTCAAGTTAGAATATACTACGAACTGTGTACATGACTGCGCCCTGCTGCCTAGCAGCACCCGATCTCTTACAGGGGGCTGTGATCCGTACAATTAACCCCTCAGGTGCAGCACCTGAAGGGGTTAATTGTGCGTATCATAGCCCCCTGTAAGAGATCCGGGGCTGCCTGGCAGCAGGGGGCAGACCCCCCTCCCTCCCCAGTTTCAATTTCATTGGTGGCCAGTGTGCGCCCCCCCCGCCCTCTATTGTATTTATAACATTGGTGGCCAGTGTGCGGCCCCCCTGGCCCCCCTCCCTCCCTCTATTGTATTTATAACATTGGTGGCCAGTGTGCGGCCCCCCCGGCCCCCCCTCCCTCTATTGTATTTATAACGCCCCCCCCCGATCATTGGTGGCAGCGGAGTTCCGATCGGAGTCCCAGTTTAATCGCTGGGGCTCCGATCGGTAACCATGGCAACCAGGATGCTACTGCAGTCCTGGTTGCCATGGTTACTTAGCAATATTAGAAGCATCACACTTACCTGCTGGCTGCTGCGCTGTCTGTGACCGGCCGGGAGCTCCTCCTACTGGTAAGTGACAGGTCTGTGCAGCGAATTGCTTCATGTTCGTGGATCCTCCAAAAATCAAGGAAGACCCACGGACGATAAAACGGTCACGGATCACGGACCAACGGAACCCCGTTTTGCAGACCGTTGATCAATTTCTATCAGTTTTCATTTGTTCCATCATGACTATGTTTCCCCAGGATCTGACATGATTGGTATCTTCTTTATCATTTAGGTCATTGGGTTACAGATAGGGATGAGCGGACCTGTGGATGTTCGTGTTCGCCGGGTTCGGCTGAACTTCGGGTCAAAGTTTGGGTTCGGGACCCGAATTTGACCTGAACCCTTTCCCCAATTGAAGTCAATAGGGACCTGAACTTTGGTGCACTAAAATGACTGTAAAATAGTCGTAGTAAGAGCTAGAGGGCTGCAAAAGAAAGCAAAATGGGAGTAAGAGCAGGACAGAAAAATGACTTAAAATAACAGAATATAAAAATATAAAAAATAATAATCTTTTACTAGGAGGCAGAGGTCAAAGTGAAGGAGGTTGAGCAGGCGGTGGACGTGGCGGTGGAAGAAGTAGCCAACACTGTTTTTGTTGTCTTTTTATTTATTTTTTCTTTCTTTATTTCTTTCTTTATAAATTTAGGAAGACCCCAAAACATTGGAAAAAAAAAAAAAAAGAGAATGCATAGAGAAAGTGCGCTGGAGTATAACAATGGCTGGGTGGAGCCAGTATACTTGTCTACTCAGCACAAGGTACGTACAAGTCCTGTGGGATCCATGCCTGGTTCATTTTAATGAACATGAGCTTGTCCACGTTGGCTGTGGACAGATGGCTGCGCTTGTCTGTGATTGCCCCCCCCTCCGTGCTAAACACACGTGTCTGTGATTACCCCCCCCTGCCGTGCTAAACACACGTTCGGACAATACACTGACTGCAGGGCAGGCCAGAACCTCCAAGGCGTAAAAGGCATGTTCAGGCCATGTGCCCAGTTTGGAGACCTAGAAGTTGAATGGAGCAGACCTGTCATTCAGTATGTGTAGGAATGTGCACACACACTGTTTTACCATGTTGCTGAAATGCTGCCTCCTACTAAGACGTTTCGTATCAATGGTGGTGGCTGGTTGTTGTGGCATGCTGACAACGCTTTTCCACTTTCGGCTATGCTAACCCTCCCTTCTGAGGTGCTGGCGGTGCCCCAGCTGCTTTGGCAACTTCTTCCTCCTCCTCCTTCTCTGCCTTCTCCTTGTGCTTCCACTGAGCTCCCACTGTCAGGTGTGAATGCCATCAGCAGTGCGTCTACCGGTGTGCGCTTGTACTCTTGCATATTCGGATCTCGCTCCAGTGATGGAATTAAGGACAGCGGGGATCCAGCAGGGTAGTCACCCAGTAATCAGCACTGGTTAGAATGTGGGCAACTCAGCAGTCGTTGCACAGGCTGCCCAGATGCAACGACAAGTTGTCCTCTGTGGGAGGTGTATCGTCTGTGTCCTCTGTATCCCCCCAGCCATGCTCCATTGATGCCCATAAGCTGATTTGGGTGCCACCCTGCTGTGAACATGGTTCCTCCTCATCATCATCATCATCCTCCTCCTTATCCTGCGAATTGTGCCCTGGCTGGACAGTTGTGTACCTGGCCTCTGTTGGTGCAGGAACCCACCCTCTGAGCCACTTGTGAATGACTGGCCTGATAACCATGGAAATGATCCCTCTTCCTCCTCCTCTTCCTCCTGTGCCACATCCTCTTCCATTATCGCCCCTAGTGTTTTTTCAAGCAGACATAGAAGTGGGATAGTAACGCTAAGGACTGCGTCATCGGCACTGGCCATGTTGGTGGAGTACTCGAAACAGCGAAACATGGCACACATATCCCGCATGGAGGACCACTTGTTAGCTGGTGAAGTGGCGCTGTTTCGCAGAGAGACTCACCCGTCCGTGCTGCAGATGAAACTCCACTATCGCCTGCTGCTGCTCACACGGTCTCTCCAGCATGTGCAAGGTCGAAATCCACCTTGTGGTTACATCACATATGGTCGAAGTTACGCTGCAGCACAGACAGGTGAGCAGCAGCAGGGTGAGAACGCCAAAAGCACGCACAGACGGCCTGCACTTTCTGCAGCAGCTCTGACATATCAGGGTAATTTTTCAGGAACCTCTGCACCACCAAAGTCAGCACATGCGCTAGGCAAGGGATGTGCGTCATACTGGCTAGCCCCAGAGCTGCTACAAGATTTTGCCCGTTATCACACACCTCCAGACCAGGCTTGAGGCTCAGCGGCACCAACCACTCATCGGTCTGTTGTTCCATGCCCGTCCGCAGCTCCTGCACGATGTGGGGTTTTCCCCCAAACAGATGAGTATCAAAACAGCCTGCTGTGATTTTTCCCTGGCTGTGCTGAAGTTGGTGGTAAAAGTGTTACGCTGACCGGATGAGGAGGCAGTAGAGGAGGAAGCGGAGTAGGAGGAGGAGGCAACAGGAGGCAACGAGTAGGACATGCGCCAAACTGCTATCCACCTCAGGCCCAGCCGCTACTGCATTTACCCTGACTGTGCGTACTGGTCCACATACTGGTAGTTATGTGGACCTTGCCACAGATGGCATTGCGCAGGGCACATCTGATTTTGTCCCACACTTGGTTGTGCAGGGCAGGGATGGTTTGCCTGGAAAAGTAGTGGCGGCTGGGAACCACCACGTACTGTCGGACAGCCACCACCATAAGGTTTTTTTAAGTTTCCGTCTCCATCAGATGGAATGACAGAATTTCAAAGGCCATATATTTTGAAATGCTGGCATACAGGGCCGGGGATGACGGGTGGGTAGGGGGGTACTTTCTCTTTCTCTCCAGTCTTTTGGGGATAGACAGCTGAACTTTTCCATGGGACATTGTGGAAATGCTGGGTGATGGTGGTGGTGGTGCACATGGCAGAAAGCCGCAGCAGTTGGCACCTGTATTTTGTCATCATCATCAGAGACGTGCTGCGGTGGTCCTCCTATGTTCACATCCTGAAACATAAGTGGTTGGGCATCAGTGCACTCAACCTCTTCCACTTCTTGGGCAGGGCTAGGAGGATGGCCCACGGAAACCCCGCCAGTAGAGTCATCAAAAAGCATAGGAGACTGCTGCTTGACTTGGGGCTCAGACTGCTTGGCTGATTTGCAATGGGGTGAGGTGAAAGACAGATTCCAATGGGCTGCAGGTGCCAACTCTGAGGTTTCAGCAGGGGACCGTGTGGAAGACAATGTAAAGGAACTGGAGGCACTGTCAGCCATCCAATCTACTACCGCCTCTACTTGTTCTGGCCTCACCATTCGTACACCGGTATTGGGCCTACAAAATTACGCTGAGCGTCCTGTCCCCTACGTGCACCTGAGGAAGGTGTTTCATTTGGGCTGTAGCTGGTACAGATCAACCACATCCTCCACCAGCACCAGCAGAACCACGACCAGGGCCACGTCCCTTATTTTATGCTCTCCTCATACTTGGAGGTCACCTACCGAACTAATAGACGGATTAACTATATTAATTTTTCCCTGTCAAATATGCACTGCAGGTGTACCTCACACCAAAAATGGGAATATGCTGCCCACCCAACTAACAGTCGGATTAACTATATTAATATCCCTGTCATATATGCAGTGCACATGTATCTAACATCAAAAATGGGTATATGTCACTGGCCGAACTAACAGTCAGAATAACTATATTAACTTCCCTGTCACATATGCAGTAAACGTGTGTCATACCAAAAATGGGTATATGTCACCAGCTGAACTAACAGTCAGATTAACTATATTCATTTCCCTGTCATGTATAAAGTGCACGTGTATCTGCCACAGTGTAGGGGAAGGGGAGGAACACCAGAAACATAACAGAAGGAAAATGACCAGGAACTAGGCCTCAAGGCTAGGGAAAGGGAAATGGTGACCAACTAAGGAAACCCTAAACCTAGCCCTGACTCCTGTCAGTATGAATAGACCCTGAAGGTGGGAATATTCATACACCATAAACCTAGGCCCTCGTAACCCTGAAAAGCCCTAGGATTAGTGGCAGGGTCTGAGACTACTGGTTCCTTCCCAGATGGATGAACCAGCGTCTCCCTGAGGCCTAGTAAACAACAAGCAAATAGGAGCAACAAAATACCAAGAGAAGTACACTTAGCTTCAATAGAAAATGGATGAGCAGGAACTCAGATGAGGACCACACACCAGCTCTTCCAACTCCAGGCAGAGAATATCAACCGCATGGTATGAAGTGTGAGTCCAGACTAAATAGTGGAGCAGTAATGAACACAAGCTAATACCTAAGATAAGAGGTGTGGTCATTACCAACAACAACACTGCAACTAGTGAAAACAGACTGTCAGATAACCTAACATGCAGCGAGTCACTCAGATCTTCTAACCTCTGGAGGGACCGTGACAATATCTCACAACAAAAATGGGTATATGTCACCAGCCGAACTAACAGTCAGGTTAACTATATTAATTTCCTTGTCACGTATGCAGTGCAGGTGTACCTCACACCAAAAATGGGAATATGTCACCCACCGAACTAACAGACGGATTAACTATATTCATTTCCCAGTCACATATGCAGTGCATGTGTATCTCACACCAAAAATGGGTATATGTCATCCACCGAACTTACAGAGAGAATGCTCATTCTTAAGGGCCGGTACTTAGTGCCCCAGGATGAGCATTCTCATCCTGCGGTCCATCCCCTCCCCCGTGTGTGCTGCCGCAATCAGCAGCAGAGTTCTGGCTGCATCCACCAGCGTCAGTGATAACGCCGATACCGGTGGATTAACCCCTCTTAGGTTTTGGTCAGCGCTGACCGCGGCATATGAGAGGTTTGCGCTGCCACACCTTATCCATCGGGTCCCTGCGCTGCTGTGGCAGGGACTCGATGGTTGCCATGGCAGCTCCAAGCCATTCCAAGGCTTGGGGCCCGGCATGTACTGAGTGTCTCCTAGGCAACTGTTAGCATCTTCCAGTGTAAGACACTAACAGTTCAATGCAGCACAATACAGATGTATTGTGCTGCATTGAAATAGAGATCAGACCCTGTAATGTTGAAGAAAATAAAGTTTTACAAAAAAAATGAAAAGTTTCAAGTAAAAACAAACAAACATCCTTTTCCCAAAAAATAGTACAACATTTTGGTTAAAAATAGGGAAAAAAAGAAAAGTAGACATATTACGTATCACCGCCTCTGTATCTACTAGCTCTATAAAAATATCAAATGACCTAACCCCTCAGATGAACACCGTCCAAAAAATCTAATAAAAACTGCTAAAAGGCGTATGCCCCCCAAAATAGTACCAATCAACCATCACATCACCCCACAAAAAATTAGCCCCTACCTAAGACAATCGCCTAAAAAATAAAAACTATAGATCTTAGACTACGGAGACACTAAAGCATGATTTTTTTGTTTCAAAAAAGATTTTATTGTGTTAAAAGAAAAATCCTTCTCTATAAAAATGCCACACATGACCTCACCAATGAGGTGAACCCTGTAAAAAAAATACTATAAAAACTGTGTCAAAAGCAATTTTTTGTCACCTTACATCACAAAAAGTGTAATAATAAGCGATCAAAAAGTCATATGCACCACAAAATAGTGCCAATCAAACCACCATCTCATCCTACAAAAAATGAGCCCCTACCTAAGACAATCGCCCAAAAAATAAAAAACAACACATTGCTCTCAGACTATGGAGACACTAAAACATGATTTTTTTTTGTTTCAAAAATGATATTATTCTGTAAAACTTAAATAAATAAAACAAAGTATCCATATTAGGCATTGCCGCATCAATACGAACCTGCTGTATAAAATATCACATGACCTAACCCCTTAGGTGGACACTGTAAAATACATTTTTAATAATGTGTGTCAAAAAAGCATTTTTTTTGTCACCTTACATCACAAAAAGTGTAATACCAAGCGATCAAAAAGCCATATGCCCCCTAAAATAGTACCAATCAAAACATCATCTCATACTGAAAAAAATTAGCCAGTCACCCAAAAAATAAAAACTTTGGCTTTCAGAATATGGAGACACAAAAAAATAATTATTTTCAAAAATGCTTTATTATGTAAAACTGAAAGAAACAACCCAAAAAGTAGTCATATTTGGTATTGTCGTGTCCGTAACAACCTGTTCTATAAAAATACCACATGATCTAACCTGTTAGTTGAACAATGTGAATAACAACAAATAAAAACTGTCCCAAAACAGCTATTTTTTGTTACCTTGCCTCACAAAAAGGGTAATATATTGCAACCAAAAATCATATATACCCTAAAATAGTATGAACAAAACTGCCACCTTATCCCGTAGTTTCCAAAATTGGTTCTTTTTTTGGAGTTTCTACTCTAGGGGTGCATCAAGGGGTCTTCAATTGTGACATGGCAACTTAAAATTATTCCAATGAAATCTGCCTTCCAAAAACCATATGGCGTTCCTTTCCTTCTGCGCCCTGCCGTGTGGCAGTACAGCAGTTTATGACCACATATGGGGTGTTTCTGTAAACTATATAATCAGGGCAATTAATATTGAGTTGTGTTTGTCAGTTAACCCTTGCTTTGTTACTGGAAAAATAGATTAAAATAGAAAATCTGCCAAAAAAGTGAATTTCTGAAATTTCATCTCCATTTTCTATTAATTCTTGTGGAACACCTTAAGGGTTCACAAAGTTTTTAAAATCAGTTTTGAATACCTTGAGGGGTGTAGTTTCTAAAATTGGGTGGTTTCTATTATGTAAGACTCACAAAGTGACTTCAGACCTGAACTGGTCCTTAAAAAGTTTGCTTCTAAACTTCTAAGCCTTCTATTGTCACCAAAAAATAAAATGGCATTCACAAAATGATCCAAACATGAAGAAGACATGTGGGGAATGTAAAGTAATAACTATTTTTGGAGTTATTACTATCTGTTATAAAAGTAGACAAATTGAAATTTGGAAATTTGCTACTTTTTCTGATTTTTTGGGGTAAATTTGCTATTTTTTCTAAAAATAAATAAATGTTGACTTAGTTTTATCACTATCATGAAGTACAATGTGTCACGAGAAAACAGTCTCAGAATGGCCTGGATAAGTAAAAGCATTTTAAAGTTATTACCACATAAAGTGACAAATGTCAGAATTGCAAAAAATGGCCTGGTCCTTAAGGTGTTAACTATAATAATTTCCCTGTCACATATGCAGAGCATGTGTGTCTCACACAAAAATGGTTATACTTCACCGGCCGAACTAACAGTTAGATTAACTACTGTATATTAAAATCCCTGTCATGTATAAAGTGCACATGTATCTAACTACAGATGGCCTTGCGGTTCGCCCAGCAGTCGTTTCACGGCAAACTTTGCTCATTTGCGGTTTGCCTAACATGTGAACATATGGTGATGTCCGCCAGTGCCATATTCTATTACATTGTGCCGAACTTTGATGACACATCCATCAGGTGGTACAGGACAGCCAATTGAGATGTTTCAGCACATGGAAGCATACCCTATAAATAAACCCGATCTGCCAGCCATTCTACATTCTGTTTTTTGCCATTGTAGGGAGAGGTTGCTGTGTGGAGCAGGGACAGACTGTTAGGGACCCCAAACACTAGCTAATAGGGCCACAAAAGTCCTTTTAAGGACTGGTATAGGTTTATCGATAGGTGTGACATACTGAGGGGTGTGATATACTTACAATATACTTTCTAACATAGAAAGTATATTATAGTGCATTTGTATTGTGCAGCAGTTGTGTGCGGTTCTGCTGCGATACTGCAGCTATATAGAGGGACAAACGCTATTGGAATAACTAATTGCAACTGGTGTGATATACCTTGTGTCCCCCCAAACAAAAATGATTGAGGGGTGTGATATACCTATCATATACCTTCTAAGATAGAACGTATATAATAGTGCATTTGTATTGTGCAGCAGTTGTGTGCGGTTCTGCTGAGATACCACAGCTAGATAGAGGGACAAATGGAATTGGAATAACTAATTGCCACTGGTGTGATATACCTGTTGCCACCCCCAAAAAAAACTGATTAAGGGGTGTGATATACCTATAATATACCTTCTAACATAGAAAGTATATTATAGTGTATCTGTATTGTGCAGCAGTTGTGTGCGGTTCTGCTGAGATACTGCAGCTAGAAAGAGGGACCAAAACTATTGGAATAACTAATTGCAACTGGTGTGGTATACCTGTTACCCCCCCAAAAAACTGATTAAGGGGTGCAATATACCTGCTTCCACAAAATACTGATTAAGGGGTTTGATATACCTGATTCTACAAAATACTGATTGAGGGGTGTGATACAATGGCTTTCACAAAATATTGATTGAGGGGTGTGATACACCGGCTTCAACCAAATATTGATTAAGGGGTTTGATTTACCAGCTTCCAGCAAATACTCATTAAGGGGTTCTATATACCTGTTTCGACAAAATACTGATAGAAGGGATTGATATACTGGCTTCTACCAAATATTGATTGAGGCCTGCGATACACAGCTTCCACTAAATATTTATTAAGAGGTTTGATTTACCTAGCCTCCAGGATGCACTAGAGTGGCTCACTCATCCTTCCTCTTCTGCACCCTCCTCATCCTCTGTATTTGCACCCTCCTCACTCTCTGCTGGGTGCCCTCCCGGGGCGGACATACCGCCTGTGCAGCTGGTGCGGCTGCACAGGGGCCCAGAGCAAGAGGGGGTCCTTTTTTTCCTGCAGCAGAGGACGATGAGCGCTTCCATTGTGGATGCGCTCATCTCTATTCATCTGTATCGCTGTCCTTAGGACAGCGATACAGATGGATGCTGCGCTGGGGGCAGGGGAGAGGCGTCTCCCTTCCCCAGTTCTCTCATAGGCTACAGGCACTAGGGCTGCAACCTATCAGAGGGCGGTGCAGGCGGCGTAATGACGCCTGAGCCGTACAGTGCGGGACACAGGCCGGAAGAAGCCTGCATCGTATTGCTGAAAGCGGCAAGGAGGAAAATATGTGAGTTTATTTTTTTATTTTATTTACAATTTACTAGGGGCCCTATATGGCACTCATGGGGGCATCTACTGGGGGCCCTATCTTATGTACTGGCACACATGGGGGGCACTATGGAGGAGGAGCACTATGGGAGGCCCTATTTTAAATACTGAAACACATGAGGGGCACTATGGAGGGGGGAGTACTATTGGGGCCGTATTTTATATACTGGCACACATGGGGGCACTATAGAGGGGGAGGAGCACTCTGGGGGCCCTAGCTTAGTTACTGGCACACATGGGGGGTACTATGGAGGAGGAGGAACACTATGGGGACCTAATCTTATATACTGGCACACATGGGGGGGATTAGGGAGAAGGGGGGAGAGGAGCACTATGGGGCATCTTCTGGGGCTCTATCTTATATATTGGCAGACATGGGGGGACTATGGAGAAGGGGGGAGTAGCACTGTGGAGGCATCTACTGGTGACCCTATCTTATATACTGGCATTATGGGGGCATTTTATATTGGCACATTGTCAGGCACCATGGGGACAAGGGGAGGCGCACGATATAGGAATATTTTATAATGGCGCAAATGATAGGGTACTATGGGGACCTTAGCTCAACTGGGGGCACTAAGAGTGTTTTTTGGGCACACAGTAGGGGGCATTGGCACACATTATGAGGGTACTATGGGGACATTGGCTCTACAGGGGGCACTAAGAGGAGTTTTTTTTATACTGCCACACAACAGGGCACTTTTATGTACTGGCGCACAATATAAGGGGGCTTTTTTCTACTGTTACACGTTATAAAGAGAATTATTACTACCGGGGGCATTATGGTGGGCTTTATTATCGGAGGAATTCAACACATGCGACGAGTCGACCAAGTTTAATTGAATTTTCTCATGACAGCCCACAAATATCCGCCACTACCCAGAACAAATAATGGTCCATGTCTTAGGTAAACAGAGCGGCATAAAAGGCCTTTTCTGTCCGGTGAATGCCTAATGTTTTGAGCCTCAGAGGAATTCAACACCTATGACAACCACTTTTTTCATTAGGGTTTTTTTCAAGAGGGGGGATTTCGTTAGTCATGTTTTTAATCCAATTTTATATTTTTAGTTATATTTAACATAGGTATTTGAACTGTATTTCTACTGGCCTTCAGTAAAATTGATATCCATTGACTGTCAATAGACCTCCAGCCACATAATCACTTTATCTTTTCTGTACAGTGAATGCCTAATGTTTGTGGCCTATACTCCACTGTCCTGCAGTAAAATTGATATCCAATGACTGTCTAATATACGTACAGCCACATAATCACTTGCTCTTTTCTGTCCGGTGAATGGCTAAAGTTTGGGGCCTGTACTCCACTGGCCTGCAGTAAAATTGATATCCAACGACCGTCTAATATACCTCCGGCCACATAATCACTTGATCTTTTCTGTACGGAGAATGCCTAATGTTTGGGGCCTGTACTCCAGTGGCCTGCAGTAAAATTGTTATTCAGTGATCATAATGTACCTCGAGCCACATAATCAAAATATATTTGATGTAAGGTGAATACCTATTTTTAAGGGCCCGTACTGCCGTGGCCTAAAATAGAATTTCCCTAGGCTACAGCAGGGCACATTTTTGAGAATTTCCCATTAAGATGCATAAAAATGGCCCAAACATACATATTTTTTGTGCAAATTTTTGTCATTGATCCCCTTCTAGTATGTTACCATCCATTTTGTGGGACTATTTGTGCACTTCTAGTAAGTATTTGGTGGCTGAAAATATGACCTGAAGGTTTTTCAGTTTCGGCTGCCATTAAAGTGATCGCGTTCGTAAATCATCCCGGCCAATGTTCGTCCATTACTATACTATACACTATACATACCATACTAACAGACGGATTAACTATATTAATTTCCCTGTCTCCTATAAAGTGCACGTGTATCTCACACCAAAAATTTGTATATGTCACCCACCGGATTAACAGACGGATTAACTATATTAATTTCCCTGTCACATATGCAGTGCACGTGTATCTCACACCAAAAATGGGTATACATCACCCATGGAACTAACAGACAGATTAACTATTATATTTTTGTTTCAGGGGTTTAAAAATGGTGCCTTCCACCCACAGAAAATCACTATAGGTCACCCACAGAATTAGCCAGATTATCTATTATATTTCTGTGTCAGGGGTACAAAGGTGCCTTCCACCCACAAAAAATCGCTAGAAGTCACCCACTAAATTAACAGCCAGATGAATTATTATATTTCTGTGTCAGCTGTGCAAAGCTGGTATATTGCACCCACAAAAAATCATTATAGGTCACCCACAAAGCAAATAGCCAGATTCCTAACACTCTCCCTCGCTTCAGCTACCTGCTTCCTGTCCCTGCAGTGCTCAGAGGTGATGGCCAGTGCTACATCTGATCCAGCTATTATAGAGGCTGGGTCAGATGATGCACCGGCTAATCATAGCCATGCCTTTTATTAGGCATGGCTGTGATGGCTTCTAAGTGCCCACAACTTAAAAGCTTGTTGATTGGCTTCCCTGCAGCCTTTCAAAAGCTTTATTAAATTCCCGAACACTGAACTCGAACCCAAACTTTTCCGGCAAAGTTCCGGTTCAGGTTTGGGTACCCTAACTCACGAAGTTCGGTACAGACCCGAACTTTACAGTTCGGGTTCTCTCAACACTAGTTATGGATCTTAGCAAAAGACGGCTTACAGTTCACTATCTAGATGTAGAATATTCAGTGTTTATTATCTTAACCATTAGATTGCAAAACTCTGAATAAAACTGTCACTTCAGATGATCGTCTCCTTTTCTCTACTTTTAATTGTAAAGTCTAAAAGACATGTTTAACAATAATACAATTCCATAAATGCCTTGTCTTCAGTGTTTTTTTTAATGCGACTTCAGCATGTGTTATGTATGGCATTATTTCTTGCAATTTCATATAGGTTTTATTTTGTTGTACATACATGAAAAAACACAATGTATAAAATAGCAAAATAAAAAATGCAACAATTCTAAAACAACATATAAAATTTGAACCCCTCTAAAAATATATATTTCACTGCAATTTGTAAAACATACTCTGAATCCAGTTACTAATACAAAAAAATTATTTAGGATTGAGCAGTCGAAGAAATATGCAATTTGATGAAATGTAAAAAGTAGGCTAAAGTTTGATAGACTTTGTACTTTCAAGATTCCCTTTGCTCGCCTCATTTTTCATTCTATCTTTTTTTTTATCTACAATTTCTTGTCTGGTTTCTCATTTTGTGTTTACTGAAAGTGGTTTGTAGATAGCTAGAGGGTTGCAGAGGACAGTGTAGTAGAAATGAGATATCCAACACTAAATCATGTGTCTACAAGAACAGTAGAGAACGTCCACAGGCAGAGGATTCACAGGCTTGTTTGACAACATTACACAAAGCCCTCTTTGATCCTTCATTACCTGGAACATCATCTCTCTGTGTCTTATTTTGGCACGGACTGCCAGATTACTGCACATACAGAGTGGGTGCTTTTGTCTGGTGCTCTCAGTTTAACAGCCCTATTAGTTTCTCATACAGCAGAAGAAAAATGAATCTTTTTCCAATACAGTGGGGCAAAAAAGTATTTAGTCAGCCACCAATTGTTCAACTTCTCCCACTTAAAAAGATGAGAGAGGCCTGTAATTTTCATTATAGGTACACTTCAACCATGAGAGACAGAATGGGGGGGAAAGAATACAGGAAATCACATTGTAGGATTTCTAATGAATTAATTGTTAAATTCCTTGGTAAATTAAGTATTTGGTCACCTACAACAAGCAAGATTTCTGGCTCTCACAGACCTGTAACTTCTTCTTTAAGAGGCTCCTCTGTCCTCCACTCATTACCTGTATTAATGGCACCTGTTTGAACTTGTTATTAGCAAAAAAGACACCTGTCCACAACCTCAAACAGTCACACTCCAAACTTCACTATGGCCAAGACCAAAGAGCTGTCGAAGGACACCAGAAACAAAATTGTAGACTTGCACCAGGCTGGGAAGACTGAATCTGCAATAGGCAAGCAGCTTGGTCTGAAGAAATAAACTGTGGGAGCAATTATTAGAAAATGGAAGACATACAAGACCACTGATAATCTCCCTTGATCTGGGGCTCCACGCAAGATCTCACTCCGTGGGGTCAAAATTATCACAAGAACGGGGAATAAAAATCCCAGAACCACACGGGGAGACCTAGTGAATGACCCGCAGAGAGCTGGGACCAAAGTAACAAAGGCTACCATCAGTAACACACTAAGCCACCTGGGACTCAAATCCTGCAGTGCCAGACGTGTCACCCTGTTTAAGCCAGTACATGTCCGGGCCCGTCTGAAGTTTGCTATGTATTTGGGTGATCCAGAAGAGGATTGGGAGAATGTCATATGGTCAGATGAAACCAAAGTAGAACTTTTTGGTAAAGACTCAACTCGTCGTGTTTGGAGGAAAAAGAATACTGAGTTTCATCCAAAGAACACCATACCTACTGTGAAGTATGGGGGTAGAAACATCATGCTTTGGGGATGTTTTTCTGTAAAGGGACCAGGATGAATGATCCGTGTAAAGGAAAGAATTAATGGGGCTATGTATCGTGAGATTTTCAGTGGAAACCTCCTTCCATCAGCAAGGGCATTGAAGATGAAACATGGCTGGGTCTTTCAGCATGACAATGATCCCAAACACACCACCCGGGCCACGAAGTAGTGGCTTCATAAGAAGCATTTTAAGGTCCTGGAGTGGCCTAGCCAGTCTCCAGATCTCAACCCTATAGAAAACCAATCAAGTGAATGGGTCTGAGAACCTGGCAGAGAAGACTGACATAGTCATGTTTGTCTTTCTAGTACACTATATTTTGAGCTGCAATTATGCTGCTTCATAGTATGTATGATTCTTTTCCCAGTATAATGTACAGACATTGGGTTTGCAAAGTTCCACCTTGTGTTCAATGTTAAAGAGGTTGGCCACTTTCTGGCTACTGTTGACCAATGTGTTTGTAAAATGACTATATGGCCCTTTCTAATATAGTATTTGACCATTTTCTGTATTTTATAAGGTATGCCCCTTATTTACAAAGTCTTTTGGCTGCTGATGGAGAGTCATGTGACCAGGCAAATAAAATCCATGTAGCTTCTCCTCCATGGAGGATGGGACATCACATGGAGGTGATTTGCCTGGTCACATGACTCTCCATCAGCAGCCATTTTATGGACAGGGACTCTGTTTGGAAAGCACAAAATGCTTTGCAAACAAAAGGACATACTTTATGAAATATAGAAAATGATGCAGAATATCAAGAAAGGCTATATTAGTAAGTGATGTACAATCATCTAACAAACACATTGTTCAACAGTAATCAGAAAGTGAACAACCCCATTTAAAGCTACAGCATTTAACTTTTTTATTTTTTGCATAACATGTTCCTTCCTCTTTGACAGCCATGAGGTCTGAAACATTTGTGGTGTATTAGTTCCATTACAAGGTATAAGTTAAAGGCTATGTACACCTTCTGATGCATTTTTAATTATTGAATTTTACTCATTTTGGGGCAATTTTTTTTTTCCAATTGGTCTTTATTAAAAATGCTCACCAATTAATAAAGATCAATTGAAGAAAACTAATTTTAGCCCAAAATGAGTAAAATGCAATAATGCCCCAGAAGGTATTCATAGCCTTTAGCTATATATCACTTTCACCACAAAAAGTGTGAAAGTATCTCATTGGTAGGTAAGGATAAAGCTCTCAAAGAGAACATTTCAATTTCCGTGATCAAGTCCAACTTCTTCAATGGAAACCCACATTATTGGAACTGATAGCTTGAATATCAGTCATAAAGTCAGTGATTTCAGTCTAACTCAGAGGAACACTTTCCAGCCTCACCGTACAAATGTAAAACAGATCTGAGTTATTTTTATTCCAGGAAAGTCTTTCCAAAGTTCTCGATACTTAGGGCAGGGTCTGGTGATTTTGCAGCATTTGACATGTGTGATTTGGATGAGATGTTCAAATCACACAGAAGAAATAGCATGTAAATGGTGTGATTATGAATAATGCCATACAATTCAGTAGCATTTCTGGATAAATCCTATAATTTACATGCATCATTTAGTGCCAGATGAAAAACATGCCGTTAAGATGCAACATTTTTACATGATGCAAAATGGGGATTCTATATGAGGCACTCAAGTTACTAAGTACAATGTGAATTTGAAAATATGATCTATCTTCTAGCTAACACCCTGCAATATATACAGTACGTGCTGCCTGTATTCTGTCAATGCAGTGCTAACAGTTGTTGTTGATGTGCTAGCAGGCTATACAACAGTCTGTGTTAAATAGTGCATTGAAGAATACAAGTTTCTACAAAAGCTTAAAAAAGGGGTAGGTAGTATGGGGCTCCTGAATTGACTTGTCATTGCAATGGGTGGCATAGAAAAAACTTGTACATGTATGTATGTGATGTAAACAGGTGGCGTTAAGTTAGCAAACCTAGAATTGGATCATGTACTTGATCTGTTATCATGGAAGTTTTGCAGATGATACAAAGCTATGTAGTACTGTGCATTCTATGGAAGATGTCCAAAAACTACAAGGTGCGCTCTCGCTGATTGGGCATCAACTTGGTGAATTAGGTTTAATTGGTTAAATGTAAAGCTATGCATCTTGATAGCAATTTTCTCAGTGCATCATATGTCCTAGAGCAGGGATGCCCAACCTGTGGTCCTCCAGCTGTTGCAAAACTACAACTTCCAGCATCCTCAGACAGCCTACAGCGATCAGCCTACAACAGGACATGGTGGGAGTTGTAGTTTTACAACAGCTGGAGGGCCACAAGTTGGGCATCCCTGTTCTAGGGGATATAAAAATGGGAGAGTTACTTGTAGAAAACAATTTTGGTGTCCTTGTAGATCATAGATTAAATAACAGCATACAATGTCAATCAGCTGCTTCTAAGTCTACCAGGATATTGTCATATAGTAAGTGGGGCAGGGATGTAATTGTCACCACCAGACATCTGAGAAGCTCTGTCAGACCTTCTTCAGAACCTCCTGCTTGAGGTTCCTTTTGTTTTGCTTTCGTTTTCTCATCTTGTTAGCCTCTCTCAGCTGTCATGTAGTTGACTGATTGCATCCCTTCAAATCCCTTCCCATACTGCATCACTTTGCGGTTTATACAACTTCCTGTAGTGTGTGCATGCTGGATGCTACTACTGAGTCTTCTACAGATAAGTTTTGTTCATTCATTTGTGTTTTCCTGTTTGCTGGATCCCAGGTGACCCTGACTCCCTCCGTATCAAGTGTAGGGAGCCGGTGGTCGTGTCCCCTCACTATTATAGGGTATTCAGGTGTTATACAGTTGAGGAACGAAGATATGCGATTATCTACCATTGAGATTTTTGCATAGGCTGAGCAGTTAGGGAGAGAGCCAGGTCTGTTGCAGGGCTTTCCCTTTGGTTCCTTAGTTTTGGATCCAGTCAGTCGGATCTTCATTTTTGTGACAGTAATACTACCACTTTACAAAGAGGTGGTGCGGTCTCATCTAGAATACGCGGTTCAGTTTTAGGCACTAGTCCATAGAAAGGATGCTCCGGAGTAGTGTTGATTTTGCTAATTCACGAATATTGCTACCTATAATATATTCGCTATATCGAATATTTGTCATTTTTTTTTAACATCTGAAAACATGATTCCTCTCTGCTTCTTTCTTGTGGGTCAATGAGTCATTGGCCCACAAGCAACTTAAGCAGGAAGGAATCATGTTTTCATATGGAAAAGAAAAATGCTGAATATTCTAAAAAACAAATATATAGCAATATAGTGAATATATTCGTTATTTAGAATATTCGTCTTTTTTTTTATCTGTTCAGTCGTTTGCATACTCCTCCCCGACAAGCATCCCTGTCACCATGGGAACGCCTGTGGGTTAGAAAATACCATCGGATCTGAGTTTTCTGATGGTATATTCTAACCCACAGGCGTTCCCGTGGTGACGGGGACGCTTGTCGGGGAGGAGTATGCCAAAGTGGGATAACAGTACAGATTGAAACAAAAAAGACGAATATTCTAAATAACGAATATATTCACTATATTGCTATATATTTGTTTTTTAGAATATTCAGCATTTTTCTTTTCCATATGAAAACATGATATGTTTGCCATATTGCTACAACTTCGTTTTTTTAGAATATTTGTCATATTTGTCATATTCTAAAACACCAAGTTTAGCAATATAGCGAATTTGTGATATACACATATAGACTGCAATTTAGCTAATATAGTACTATAGTATTTTTATTTAATGGTGTAAATTTTTTCCAAATCTGAACTTCAGAAGAGACAAAAAAATTGACAAAAAAAAGATAAAAGCACTATATTAGCTAAATTGCCGTCTATATGTGTATTTTACGAATATTCACTATATTGCTATAATTTTGTTTTTTAGAATATTCGTAATATTCTAAAACAAGAATATATAGCAATATAGCGAATATTCGTAAAATACACATATTAGCCATAGCCAACCAGTAGGAAAGTTGCCTTATACAGATAAAAGAAAATCGCAATACGCGGATAATTAAATTGCATACTATTCACGATAAATAGAATAATGCCGAATATCCGATTTTGACGAATATAAGATGAATATTGAATCGAATATTCGCGAAATATCGCAAAATCGAATATGGCACCTCCCGCTCATCACTACTCTGGAGCTAGAAAAGGTATAAAGGAGGGCGACTAAACTGATAAGGGACATGGAGGGTATTAAGAATTATTAAAATAATTACATTTATTTCGTCTTGAGAAGAGACGTCAAAGGGGGGACATGATTAACCTGTACAAGTATATAAATGGACCATACAAAAAATACGGCGAAAAACTGTTCCATGTAAAATACCCTCAAAATACAATGGAGCACTGCCGCCCACTGGAGAAGAAAAAGTTCAATATCCAGTGGCGTCAAGGATTTTTTACTGTAAGAACTGTAAATTTGTGGTATAGTCTACCTCAGGACGTGGTCACCGCAGGAATAGTGGAGAGTTCTAAAAAAAGCATAGCTACATTATTAAAAGTAAATGACATTCATTCTTATGAAAATTGTGTAGAAATCTGGGTCTCACTTCCTTTTCAATAATTTGCGTCCCCCCCATGCCTTTGTTGAACTTGATGGGCTTACGTCTATTTTCAACCATATTAACTATGTAACTGTGAATGAGGGCACCAGGAATTGGGTGGTTAGTATTGGGGTTATTTCAAGCTATAAAAGGACCTTATTTTTATATTTGCAGTTTTGCCCCTATTCACTATGTGTACTGGGTTGCTATACATGTTTTCTTACTGAATCAATTAAAGGGGTTATCCCATGATTAATGTACAACCCCTGTACTTCACATGGATCCAGAGATCTCCCCACTCATTGCTCCAATTGCTATACTAGATTTATTTTAAGCTGGCAGATCAGGGGACTTGCCCTTTATGCTGAAGCTAGTGGTAGATGAAGGATAGAACTGGGCATGTGTTTCCATCTCAATGAGCAGGACAAAGAAATTAGAAAAAGAGCAGCCAGCAGGTGGAGCTATACAGATAGCTTTAACTGAATAACTTAGTTGCTATAAGAAACTTTTAATTACATGCAATTACAAAAGTATTCAGATCCGGGTGCTGGTTTGGAAACTGTAGAATATTATTTGTGGGACAACCCGTTTGAGGCAGGGGTTTCGGCTCCACACCTTGGCTTGTCTGTCTGATTTTATCAGTTTTTCTTTAGATATTGTAATACTATACATATTAATTGCAAGATCTGCATACACTGTGGGGTTTTACATAATTATAACCCACCTAGAAATATATAAGATATGCACCAGAAAAAATGAATATTTTATAGAACAGTTCTGCAGTTGTCACTACAGTATTCTGGGTTTTGTGTGAAGTTTTTGTAGCTTATGATGCAGGAACGATGACGAAAACCTCTAATTTTACTTCTTAAACTATTCCATTGCCAAAGAAGAGCACAAAATGGTAGCAGCTTCATTACACAATAGTATTTCAGGAACATAAAAAATGTTGGTTATCATGTTGCATATCATCAACTTTAAGTTCAGCTCTCTTAGCTTTAGGAGGAGCTCAAAACGGTCCCTCTAGGCGTAATAGGGTTAATATAAGTTACATAAAAATTTAGACTAGCACAATTATGGTCACAGGTGCATATCCATCAAGCGAGCATGCAAAAAGCTAATAACAGTATGGCTGCACAACATTTCACATACAAACAATAGAACTGAGAAATGGGGATCATTCTAAATTAAAATGGTATTATACCTACTATAAATGAAAAAAATAGATTTTTAATCAAACGTGTGTCGGGCCCATCTACCAGGCATCAAGGTGGCTTCTGCAGAGAAGCAACCTTGACACCTGATAGATGGGCCCGACACACGTTTGATCAAAAATTTGCGCAAAGAGCTTCTATTTTTTTCATTTATAGTAGGTATAATACCATTTTAATTTAGGATGATCCTCATTTCTCAATTCTATTGTTTGTATGTGAAATGTTGTGCAGCCATACTGTTATTAGGGTTAGTATAAGGGCAGCTGGAACCATGCAGCAAATTCCAAAACAGAGGAACTTCACATGCCCAAACCTTAAATATTACACCAAAGCAATCACACTGTCACTGCCAGCCTCTTATTACGAGAGCTCTGAGCTCAGTAATAGCAGGTAACAGCGCTGGAGCTCTTTCCACTGTAAGTGTGAGAAGGGAGGGAAGAGCGGGGATAGAGGAAGACCAAGCATCATTTTTCCCTCTCCTAAGAAATCCATTATATCACATTAAAAACATTTTATCTTGTTAGCAATTTTCCATGGTGCTTTACAGGGTGACCGCTTGGCATTAGAATCTAGGTAATAAGATATAAAAGTCTCCTTTTTAGATGGCTTTGAATATAATTTTAAGGCACTGTGAAACCAATACAGGAGTTTTAGATAGCATTAGGGAACTTTATTTTTCCCAGAAAGACATTTCATGAAAGTAGCAGCAGAACGTACAGCGGCCTCAAGTATGAGATTGTATTTGTTGACAGGCGGAACAGCAGCACAGAAATTGTAAAAGACTACACATCCCTCTGAAATTCTTTAGCAATTTTTCACAGTCTATAACTTACCTTTACTATATTCAACGTGAAATTGTCCATAGACTGATTTCACGTGCACGGACAACTTTTAGTTATTAAGTTTCCTTCTATGTGCATTTATAGATTTAGAAGTTTATAGAATCATAAGAAGCTTATAATTGCAGTTGTTAACAAGGTATCAATATTGCACAAAATTTTCCAAAGAAAAGGAACTCTGCCTATTGTTACATATTAAACATGATAGTCTATACAAAATGTCATGGTTTCTCTGGAATTTTAATAATTGTGGAGGCAATTCTTTGCTTTTTTTTTTTTTTTTCAGTTTGAATACAAAATAATTTGTGCATTCCAAAATGGTAGTTGAAAGTATGCTTAAGGCTTGATGGAGTTCTCGGGATACAGCATTACCAGATGTTACCAAAATGCTCACTGGCCCAAATGGTATTGTAGTAGCCCAAAGGGGAGAATCATGGATGGTCGGTACGTCTCACTGAGAATGTAGGCCTCAGTGATATATTTCCCGGAAATAAGTATACCAGTAACATTAGGTTGCTGGGGGGTTTTCATTAAAGTGGATTTTGGGTCTGGGTTTTAGAAGTGACCAGAGAGATTGGGTGGGACAGGTCACTCCCGTACTCCATCCAGTGTTTTCCTAAGGTGTGGTTAAAAAGGCTATGGGAATCTCAGCTGAAATAGCTGAGAGGAAGGAATTGGTCTCTGAAAGACCCCAGAGAGAGGTGAGATCATATTGTTTTGTCACCCGATTTGGACTGAACACAAATTGTGGGACTTTATGTTATGCAATATGTGTGGGCTGAACAGAATTAGGGAGCAGGTCACCTCCTATCACGTCCCTAATATGACCCTGACTCCTAACCATATGAGCCAACCCTGATGGTGGGAGGGCTCATACACCGGATCCTATAGTCCCTGCTAGCCCTCAGGATTGCCCTGGAACAAGGAGCAGGGTAAGACAACCTGTTCCTCCTAGGCACGGAGGAACAGGAGTCTCACTAGCCAAGCTGCAAGGAAAAAGGGAACACAAACAGACATATGGATATGTCAGGTGAACTACACTAGTTCCAAACCTATCTGCCACAGCCTTGCTGACTGGATCCCGTGCACACAAGCTGATATCCACACCAAACATAAAAGGACACAGCACACACACATTAACACACAGGAACCCAGATCCATAGCTGCATAAAACATAGAAAGGAAAGCAACATCAACTAAACATCACATAAAACATTTATGACCACAAGGGTGGCCCTCACTGGCAGATGGTAAAAGACCAGGAGGATGACTCCAGCAACATGCCTGGAGTACCCCTCAGACATCAGGTATCAACTGAGGCTAAATAGCCCATGTAGCCACAACCACGCAGACACACCCAGTGCTTACACACTAGGAAGGGAATTAACCCTTCTCATACCAGGGAAGGGAAGACAGCCACTTAAAGGGGAAGTGTACTCATACATAAAACCCGTGCACACCAAAACAACAAAAGTGCACACATACAAAGACAGGTTGCCTGGTGCAACCGCATGCACATTGCGACATACAAAATTACAACATGTTGCCAGCGGCAACCACAAGTGAGGCAACATACTAGCGGCCCTCACCTGTGAATGAACAACCAAACCAGACTGCAGGCAACAGCATGCGGTTCAGGAGTCACGACCATGACCATGGTCGTGACAGTATGCTGGGTCCATGCTGGCATTGGCGTTTGACCCAAACACTCATGTTCCACCCATATTTAGCATCCACTGAAGAAGCCATATGGCAAAACACGTAGAGGTTCTGAGTGGCAGATATCATCATTTTTTTACTATGCATTATATAACATACTTAAGTCTGGCACAGGTTGTGGCATATTCTAGATCACATTTTATATATATATATATATATATATATATATATATATATATGTGTATATATATATATATATACATATTTGCATAATTGGTTTTATATATATATATATATATATATATATATACAGTATATATATTATAATATACATTTTCCGTATTTTCCGGCGTATAAGACGACTGGGCGCATAAGACAACCCCCAACTTTTCCATTAAAAATATAGATTTTGGGCTATACTCGCCGTACAAGACTACCCTGGGAAAAGATGGTGGGTCTATTGCCATTGGGGATCTGTGGATGGCACTGTTATGGGGAGGGGGGATTAGTGGATGGCACTGTTATGGGGAGGGGGATCTGTGGATGATACTGCTATGGGAAGGGGGATCTGTGGATGACACTGCTATGATCTATGGATGACACTATAAAGCATCTTTTGTTATACGTGTCATCCACAGATCTTCCCCATAACAGTGTCCCCCAGTAAACCGGGCCCACAGCAGATTAATATCTAAAGACTATTCCTTAACCAGCAGTGACTTGAACTTTAAATCAGCGCTGTGATCTTTATTACCTTACATTGAAGCTCAAGTAACAGGCAGACCTGGCGGCGGCGTAATGTCACTTACTCATGTGACGCGCCTGCTCCGCCTGCTTTGTTCATAAAGTGGGAAGAGCAGGCGCATCACATGAGTGACTGACGTTACCCCGCCACCTGCTCTACCTGTTACCGGAGCTTCATTGTAAGATAATAAAGATCACAGCGCTGATTTAAAGTTCAAGTGACTGCCGATTAAGGAATAGTCTTTAGATATTAATCTGCTGTGAGTGGCTGATACATCGCTGCGCTGTGAAGCTGTAGCAGCCCTACAGTGAATAAATTAAGAGAGGGGCGGAGCTTGGATCCAGGATTCAGGGCGCAGCAGCACGGGGGGAGGGACAGGCAATCGTCCCTGTGAAAACTCAGATCTGATGCTATATTCTAACCCCCAGGCAAGCATCCCTGTCACCATGGGAACACCTATACCATCGTCCCTATACCATTGGGTCTGAGTTTATACCTTATACCTGGTGTATAAGACGACCCCCGACTTTTGAAAAAAAATTATAGTGTAAGAAAGTCGTCTTATATGCCGGAAAATACGGTATGAATTATGGAATCATGCCATATACAATATCATATATATACTGAAAAGACTGATTAGTCTACTGCAGTGCATATATCCTTTTTGTTACTTTCTTAATGGTTTTTATGAATGGTATATTTGTGTAACATTTAAAACTACTAAGTGACTACTAAGTGTAAGTGACATATAATATTCTCTGGTATAAAGCTGCTAAAAATTGGCCAACCCTATTAATAGTTTTATAAGTTATGAATATGAGATTTGGAATAAGATACAGACATGTATTTCTGTGTAGCACTGTACTGGTGCTCAGTAGCAAAGAGCCGCTGTTGAATGGATGTGAAAGAGTGACAGCCCCTTTCAGAGCCGTTGTCACCATTTATCATGGCAGGTCATGTGAAGTGCATTACCCCGCAGGCTAAGACCATGAGGACACCTTTCACTGATTACAAATCTGCGGAATCATAGCAAGATATAATATGAACAAGATACAGAAGTGAAAAAAGAAGATTATAAATTATATTTTCAATGCCCATCCAACTTCGTACTTTACTACTGATAACGAGTGAAATAGATTTTAAATACAATCTTTTATTACAGCCAAGGCTTGTGTTGTCATTCTTACTGGTTTGGGAATTCGCCCATCATTGTGTCATTATGCTTTATTTATCTACAAATACAGCATTTAGTACTCATTTTTCAAAATACTTACCTAGCACTTGTGAACTTATAAAATGAATGTTGCCTAAAGGCCTGAATTTGAACTGGAAAAAAAAAAGCCTCTTAAAGATTGTTAGAAGGCCAGTGGTTGGCAGACGTACCTGCATCATATTACACAGGGAGAGTCCCTCAGACAGGCCATCCTGTTGTCCCATGCATTATTCGCTCGTCTTGGTGGGCTAGGGTCTGTCCATTTTTACCAAGATAAGCATTTTACCAAACACTGAAGTCTAACGCATCTCTAGAATTCTTCAGTGGTGGCGACAGAGAAATACTTCAAATTATAGATTACAGTTGACAATAAATAGCTACATTGACTGGCTGAAGGGACGGGTTCCCTTTTAGGCTCCTTGCTGTTTAAGAGCCCTGAGGGGATGGGTTGGAGATCAGGAGGGGTATCACTCGTCAGGCGTGCCGGGTCTCAAGTGACAGAGTACAGGCAGTGCAATTAATCTGATATGACAAGTGACAATCTGCTATGTTTTGTGTCGAATGCAAACATACAAATGTTTGCAATGAGCTTAGGGGCTGAATATGACAGCTCAGATCATTTTTATTACCGTTTCCAGTGCCACACATTGCATTAACTACATAGAAGCTGGAGGTTTCAAGAACACTTTTCTGCATCTAAGAGAAGAAAAAAAGCAAAGAAACAAAAAAAAATCAATATATTTTGTAATAATAATGTGTATAAGAACAGTTTCTGGTCAAGTTACTATGGTGATCACATTCATGGAGAAGGCAACTGTAAATCATTCTTACAGTATAAAGAAAATGAATAGACCCATGCTGTTAATGGAGTTTTGTATCTACCTAAACTTTCTTATCCTACAAATCAGTAAGTTTATCTTCAGCTGCAAAATGGAAAGGCTTGAACATTAATTCCATGAAAATGTGTCCATGTTTGATCTAACAAGATATTGTCCATAGAAGAGAACCGTTTTAACACAAAGGGAAAAGGCAATTTACCTTGAAGGAATCTGGTTCACCATTAAAAGCGTGTACCAGGGATGGACTGGGAACTGAAAGTGGGTCTGAAAAAACTTCAAAGTGGCCCCAATGCTGTAGGTAGGTCCAAAGTGACAAAAGCTGGGGTAACACAGGTAGATGGCGCCAAGTAATACCATAGTGCAGCACAAAATACCTCCTCAGTAGGTGTTCCTCTGTGATGGCCATGTTCTGTTCGCCTCCTCCTCCAATTGTCTCTAATATGGACATCGAGCAGGGAGCCTCGGTGGTGAGATGTGGGCCAAAACACCAAACCAGCCTTACCTTCAGGATACTTCCTGAACTTCATCTAATATTGGCCCCTACTGTTCCCCCTGTACTATGTAAACGGCCAACGAAAGTGAGGAGGGCCTTGGGTGGCCCTATGGGAACATTTCCTGTAGGGTCTATGGCCAGTCTTCCCCTGGCTTGTACAGATGGCTGTATAATGGCTTTATACAACTCATTTCTTGATACTTCTACAGCAGCAGCATATTAGCAGGGCTCACAATCTGATTTCTGTATTTCAGAAGCAGACATGCTCATACCAAAGTCAATTTCCTAGCAAACCAATTAATCTTTTCAATGTGGGAGGAATCCGAGTAACCAAAGGGGGAATTTATCAGGCCCTGCAGGGTTATGACTACTGCACACTATAGGAAAAAGTTTCTGGCCTCTCTGGTGGCCCAGACTTAAGGAGTACACATAGGCCAGCGCTTTTTCCTTCATTGTGCGAGCACGGCCACCACTGCTGGATTGCAGGGTGGTCGTCACTCGTGGATTCAAGCCTTGTATAATGTGATGAAAAAAATGAATCAAACCAGCAAAGGAGGCAATATGGGCAATGACAATACATTACTAAGTGCCTTGTATTAACTTTCTCTGCATGATAAATGCAATTTGCTGAAGTGAGACAAGCCCTTTAAAGAAAAAAAAAACTCAGCCACTTTAATAACTCCATAATAACTTATTAGTATTATAAGAATCACATGGCATAAGTTCAATTGGCTTGTCTGTGTATTCTCAGAGAGGGTGAAATATCTAGTTCTGTAAGTAGTATTATCAATGGAACAGCAGTGCAACCTTCTGTCTCTAAAACTGCATATAAGTGCAGTTAGAACATTAGTACATGAACATAAGGGGGTACTTTATTGATGCGTATTGGAGAGGAAGAGGCCCATGTCACATTGTTGCAGGGGACTGTCCCTGACGGACAGTATATGTCTATCACACCAAACACGGTTACTTTTCTGAGCACAATGTTTTTTTACATCTTTATTGAACAAAGCTAGCTTGTGAAAAATCATGGAAAAGTTTCTTTAAAGGTCCTAAAACGGTCTGGTTGCATGATATTGATGAGCTATCCTCAGGATAGGTCATCAAAATCAGATCGGTGGAAGTCTGACAACTGGAACCCCCAGCAATCAGTTTTTGCCTGCATCCTCTTCAGTGTTTGCCTGCACGCTGCTTAGATATAGCAGTGGTGCCGTGTAATTATAGCTGGTATTCCTATTCACTTGTCATTTAACTGCACTGCCGCTGCAATCTAGATGCTGGGCAGGTAGACGCTGTTGCAGTAGAAATGACACTGTACTTTATTTCTGTGGGTCTGTACAATTACCCCATTTCCATACCTGTACAGCGCAGTGAACAGAGCGTTTGCGCAATGCACCATACATATACGGCACTATGAAAACCGGTCCCCGTGCAATTAGGCCAGCCACCTTAGTCAATTGCAACCCTGATCACTGTGGTTGGCCTGTCAGTGCTAACCAGC
Organism: Bufo gargarizans; assembly: GCF_014858855.1. Taxonomy (NCBI): domain Eukaryota; kingdom Metazoa; phylum Chordata; class Amphibia; order Anura; family Bufonidae; genus Bufo; species Bufo gargarizans. Next base: position 68,839,608 of record NC_058090.1, on the reverse strand, counting down.
CAATGGCAGCCTCCTCACTGTAAAAGCCAGTAAAGGCACTGCAGTTCATTTGTATAGCTTTTAGCTAGTGTTCAGATCTTTTTACTGTAGTAAATGTTTATTCTACAGTTTTTGCTTGCACACAACATCTGCTTGGCGTGTCCTTCAATCGCTGAGGGCTGATCAGTACTGTCAATTACTGCTCAGTTTTTTTGTGTAAAAAATTGAATTGCAGTCAGTGGTAGATAAAAAAACATTCTCATTTTTCACCATCATTCTGCCCTCATGACAAGTGACAAAGTGAAAGCAGAAGTTTTAAAATCTTTGCTAACTTACTGAAAAGGTAAAACTAAAATTGACATAAGTATGCTAACCCTTTACTCAGGACTTAATTGAAGCACCTTTGGCAGTGATTCCAGCCTCCAGTCTTCTTAGGTATGATACCACAAGGTTTGCACACCTGGATTAGGGGATTTTCTGCCATTCTTCTATGCAGATCCTCTTAAGCTCCTCAGGTTGGATTGGGATCATCAGTGGACAGCCATTTTTAGGTCTCTCCAGAGATGCTTGAATGTATTCACAGAGTTGTCCATAAGCCACTCCTATGTTGTCTTGGCTGTGTGCTTAGGGTCAAAATCCCTAAATCCAGGTGTGCAAACCTTGTGACATAATTCCTAAGAAGACTGGAGACTTTAATTGTTGTAAAAAATGAGTAAAGGGTCTGAATATATACAGTACAGACCAAAAGTTTGGACACACCTTCTCATTCAAAGAGTTTTCTTTATTTTCATGACTATGAAAATTGTAGATTCACACTGAAGGCATCAAAACTATTAACACATGTGGAATTATATACATAACAGAAAAGTGTGAAACAACTGAAAACATGTCATATTCTAGGTTCATCAAAGTAGCCACCTTTTGCTTTGATTACTGCTTTGCACACTCTTGGCATTCTATTGATGAGCTTAAAGAGGTAGTCACCTGAAATGGTTTTCACTTCACAGGTGTGCCCTGTCAGGTTTAATAAGTGGGATTTCTTGCCTTATAAATGGGGTTGGGACCATCAGTTGCATTGTGGAGAAGTCAGGTGGATACACAGCTGATAGTCCTACTGAATAGACTGTTAGGATTTGTATTATGGCAAGAAAAAAGCAGCTAAGTAAAGAAAAACGAGTGGCCATCATTACTTTAAGAAATTAAGGTCAGTCAGTCCGAAAAATTGGGAAAACTTTGAAAGTGTCCCCAAGTGCAGTCACAAAAACCATCAAGCGCTACAAAGAAACTGGCTCACATGCGGACCGCCCCAGGAAAGGAAGACCAAGAGTCACCTCTGCTGCGGAGGATAAGTTCATCCGAGTCATCAGCCTCAGAAATCGCAGGTTAACAGCAGCTCAGATTAGAGACCAGGTCAATGCCACACAGAGTTCTAGCAGCAGACACATCTCTAGAACAACTGTTAAGAGGAGACTGTGTGAATCAAGCCTTCATGGTAGAATATCTGCTAGGAAACCACTGCTAAGGACAGGCAACAAGCAGAAGAGACTTGTTTGGGCTAAAGAACACAAGGAATGGACATTAGACCAGTGGAAATCTGTGCTTTGGTCTGATGAGTCCAAATTTGAGATCTTTGGCTCCAACCACCGAGTCTTTGTGCGACGCAGAAAAGGTGAACGGATGGACTCTACATGCCTGGTTCCCACCGTGAAGCATGGAGGAGGAGGTGTGATGGTGCTTTGCTGGTGACACTGTTGGGGATTTATTCAAAATTGAAGGCATACTGAACCAGCATGGCTACCACAGCATCTTGCAGCGGCATGCTATTCCATCCGGTTTGCGTTTAGTTGGACCATCATTTTTTTTTCAACAGGACAATGACCCCAAACACACCTCCAGGCTGTGTAAGGGCTATTTGACCATAAAGTAGAGTGATGGGGTGCTGCGCCAGGGTGACCTGGCCTCCACAGTCACCGGACCTGAACCCAATCGAGATGATTTGGGATGAGCTGGACCGCAGAGTGAAGGAAAAAAGGCCAACAAGTGCTAAGCATCTCTGGGAACTCCTTCAAGACTGTTGGAGGACCATTTCAGGTGACCATTTCATGTGTTAATTCATAGTTTTGATGCCTTCAGTGTGAATCTACAATTTTCATAGTCATGAAAATAAATAAAACTCTTTGAATGAGAAGGTGTGTCCAAACTTTTGGTTTGTACTGTATATCTAAAGGAAAGCCTAAAATCATGCAGTTTTCTCACTTTGCCCTGGGCCTAATATATTTAAAGACTTCCTTTTCCTGTGGGAACCATGGAAATTGAGAAAACGTAGACCATATGTGCCATAGATACAAAAAATAGTGACATGTAAAATTAAAACAAAAATATAAAAAAATATAAAAAAATATTTAAAATAAAAACATGAATCTGTCACCAGCGACCTCCCTATAAAATTGTTTGTATACACATATAGCTGTGGTTCACCTGATTAAAACGTTGTTTTTCTTTTGTTGATCCAAAGCTCTGTTCCCAAGTTATGATACTTTTTCTTGATATATGAATTAGGCTTTTGCTGCAATGAGGGCATCACAATTTCTCATATTGCAATTAAACTCCACTCATTTCTTTGGCCATGCCTTCCCTCACTTTCTTGCCTCTGCTTGGCCCTGTCAAAGCAGCGAGGGAGGGAATAGTAACAGAAAAGGGTGGAGCTTATGTGCAGCAAGAGCAATGGTGATGCCCTCATTGCACCAAAGCAAATTTGCATATCAGGAAAAAGTATCATAACTTTGGAATGGAGACTCAACAAAAGAAAAACAGAGTTTTATTCAACCACAGCTGTCTGCAGTTTGATAGGAAGGTCACTGGTGACAGATTTCCTTTAAACAATAGGTCAGTTAACATCTTTACAATGGCAAACCTTTAGAAGGCCCCAGGCTTGCAAAATAATTGCAATATCAACTCCTCCCTCTAAATGGCCGTTTGGATGCAATTAACTAAGCCATCTGAGGGGTTAAATGTCCATAATTGGAGTTGTCCTTTAATCCGGACACTGATGACATATGACTACTGTGTAAAATAGCGGGCAGCCGCTGGCTTAGCTTGTGAACCATTTTATTTAAAAACCTAACATCCACTGGATATGTATGGTGCATGTTGCTGAGGGGTTAAAAGTTTAGATGTTTATAAGGATGCCATTGATACATAAACTAAGCAGATATAAAGCAGAAGGTCAGATTTGCACACTTATAACAGATACAAAGTTTTTTTTTTCACTTAAATTGTTCAGTTTCAGTAACCACAGGCAAATTCTTGCTTTACCTAACTTTATATATTAGTTTTGTGTATTCATTGTCATTGCATCCACTTATAAAGTACTACTTTGCATTCTGTTAGTGGAGTTAAAAAATAAAAAAAAAAGCTAAAACTTTCTGTAACTGGAAACATTCCAAGGGTGAAAAGGGTCGTTGCCCCCTCACAAAGTCATTTTATAAGGGTGTGCTTGGGACGCATTCTTAAATTTCCTTTTGCTCAAGGGTTGGAAAAGGGAGACAATAGAAGGCATTGCTGGATGAAATATCAAGTTATCTGCCAGGTTACCTTGCCTTTGTTCCTTAGAGATTTCGTTAGCATTTGTTTACTCAGTTCTTACTAGTAGTCCCTGCCACGTATATGTGTTATTAGAAGTTTAGAGAATTGATCTAAACTATTAGAGAGGCATGCATAGTAATAGACGGTAATTATAACAGTGATTAACCAAAATATCCTAACATTCATTTGGCCAAATGCATTCCTCTTTATGGTGAGCTGTGATATATATATATATATTACTAGCAGAAGGACCCGGCTTTGCACGGGTATATTTCATCTATTTAATTTAATGTTTACGTGTGCCGTCAAAAGATATCGACAGTATCCCCCATAACAGTGACCTCTACAGCATCCTGCCCTTTAACAGTGAACTCCACAGTCCCCCACCCCTTACACTGACCCCCCACAGTGCCCCGCCACTTTAAAATGGGACCTCCAGAACAGCCCAGCCACTTAACAGTGACCTCCACAGTACCCCACTGCCTTAACTATGACCTCACAGTACTCTGCTGCCTTAACAGTGACCTCCACAGCAGTTACCCCTTTAATAGTGGCCCCTGCCCACTTAACAGTGACCTCCATAGTGTCCGCCCCTTTAACAGTGACCTTCACAGCGGCCTGCCCACTTAACAGTAATATCCACAGTGAACGCCTCTTTAACAGTGACCTCCACAGCGCCCTGCCCCTTCAATGCTAGGGCTACAGAACGACATGTGTCAAGCAACATTTTGTCTCAACACTTTTTATAATGATAGGCTATGGTGTCGCACTGCGACATGTGACATGCTGCAGTGTCACAGTTGCACAGCATCCATCCAAGACAGATTTCCTGCGGCTGTCGCATTGCAGTCGCAGCATGTCACATGTCGCAGTGCAACACTATAGACTATCATTATAAAAATTGTCACACGACATTGGTGCGACATCAATGTCGCATGACACCTGTAGCAGTGTAGTTGTGCCCTATGTGTTGTGCAACTTATTGTCGCGCGACACATGTTGTTGTGTAGCCCTAGCCTAAAGCTGACCTACAGTAGTGAAAAAAAATGGCTAGGTTGTTATGGAAACCTGAAGTAAAACTGTGTGTATGTGGAGACTAAGGGCCTGCGAGCTTCTATTGGCCGATAAGGGACATGTGACCGTGTGTATGGTGGTTGGATATGAAGAAAAAGACTTGCAGGCTTATATTGGCTGATGCAGGTCATTTGTTGGGAATATCTCAGGAACGGTATGTCCTAGAGAGCTGAGACCGGTCTAAAACCTTCTCGGACACCTGATGTACTTGTGTGCCAAATTTTGTGAAGATTGATCTAGTCATTTGGTAACGCATAAATAATAGGCAGACAGACGTCAGGACAGACAGAAACTCATTGTGTACCGGCATGTTACCTTCACAGTATTCTTTCCCAGATAGTAAGTGATGTGTGTACCAAGTTTAGTAGAAATTGATCGATGCGTTTTTGAGTTACAGAGAAATATGTGTGTAGCAAAAACAGTTGGAGCATACAAACTCGCTGCTGCGTAGGGGCGAATGACCCCCACAAGAATTCTTTACCAGTAGCAAGGGATGTGTATACCAAGTTTCGCTGAAATCGATGGTTGCGTTTTTGAGTGATCGCGGAACATACAAACCCACACATATATGTGTCCATATATATATATAGAATTATTATCTCAGACACTTTTGAATATATCAAGTTTGGTATATCAAATACCAGCTAAATAATGAGCATCCTTTGAGCTGTAGAACAAAGTTTCAAATGAATCATAAATCACTAAGAAGAATGACTTTAGCCCTGAAGTAATGACAGTTGGAAGACATGGATAATGCTTGGAGTACAGGCTATACTCGGTATTGTTAGGTTATGTGGAGCATTGTCAAGTATTTTCTATATGGGCATGCAGGACTGGAGCGGCAGGAACAGGTACGGTAGGTATGAGTCTTTCCTTAGAGGAGGCAAGCTGAAAAGTTATCTCCTTAATACTAAATAATTCCACCTTATGTTTCTTCTTTATTTTATCATTTTTCTTTTTGTTATCAGATTGCTTTTATTTTATTGTGCAGCAAATGATTTCCAAGAGTAACTGACAGAATTCTAAAAGCCGCTGTAGACCTAGGTGAAGCAAATATAGTTCTGTTGGTTCTGCCAATAAAATGTAATGAAGATTAATTTGTAAAACCATCTAGCTGATTTCATTGTTTCTAAAGAAACAAATTTTGCTGCAGTTCATGAAAAAGCAGCTGCTCTCATGGTGGAGCTTTAAACGTAAGTAGCGACTATGCCTGCATTTCTCATGGCAGTAATGATCTATCCTCTAATAGTGTTTGCTGTAGCATTACAGTTGGGAGGTCTCAAAGTTATGAATAAGTTTGAGATTTCCTTTCTATATGACTTGAATCTAAGTATTCTTCCAGTGCCATTACTAAGCACAATGAAGGTTTGTTAGAATCTCTTCGAATACCTATATTAACAGACCTATAAGGGCCACATACCTCAAACAACAAAAGTATGTATACCCAAAAATCATTTATAGCTCAAGATTACCATAGAACAATACATTCTTTATTTCATCATCATATTAAAAACATAGAAAAGAGTCCACAAAACACTGGTGAAATAAATAAGTGAGGGACCACTGGAAAAAGGCTAGCAACAATTATATCCACATTGAGAAAGTCAAACACCAGATAGTATTATAATAACAGCTGCCTACTACCAAAAGGCGGGCCCAAGTACCAAAAAGTCTTAACAGTTGTCCAGCAATGAGACTAAAACTCAAGACCATATGTAAGCCCAAAAGTTTCGCCAACAGGCTTTGTTGTCCTATCTTCTGCAAGGGTCACTCCAGGACTGACTGCAGGTGCATAGTAGTTCTGCAAAGGTGAATTGGTCTACAAGAAGCTTATAGGTTCTACAACCAGATTGTCCAGTTGTGTAAAGGCTTCCTAACCTGGACATACTTACCCAGCAGCTTGATCACAAGTCAACCTAGAGAAGTGTAGGGTAAGGGAGGATTTCGCAACAGACACTTTGGCCAATTAACAACCTTTAAAGCCGTGAAACCTGTAACATCTGTAAGTGCATTTTCTGTACCAATCACTAGTTCATAGACTCTACAGCTACACTGTCCAGTTTGTAAAGGCTAATGGCCATGTATAGCCTTACCCAGCAGCTACAATACCATAACAGAAAAAAACACATCCCACAGAGGACACCGTGGAAGTCTATGAAAATCTGTGAAAAGTGCATTTTGTGTACTGTCAGTCCGCTTCTGCTAAGAACTGTCTGGATATGTTTGCATTCAGTAAAGAACTGTTCTGGTGCACAACTGCCCCATTATTGCTTCCTGCACTGCTACACTGCTCCAACATCCACAGCTGCACCAAAGGTCCCTGCCTTCTACCTCAAAACCTTAAATATAAAGGGCACCTCATCCATCAACAGGCAGGAGAACCACCAAACCAGAGTTCGACACTAAGGGAAGAACAGTGCAACCTTCTCATCACTGCACAGCCCAGGGGAGCAACAGTGTGAGTACTACTACCACCATTCTTGCTACTATCATGCATATTCTCCTCCTCTGCTCTTCTTCCTTGTGGCATGCTGCATTAAGACCTTCTTTAAAAACTTAAAGGTCTAAGGAGCATTGGAGAAGCCAAATACCATGACATTCCAATGATAAAACTCCCCCTTTCATTTAAATTGGAGAAGTCTGTGTTTTTTTTTAGCTATGTATAAATCGTCCAAAGCATCTTTTATGTCTATTTTTATTAATTAGGCTACATGCACACGACCGTGCCGTTTTTTGCAGTCCGTAAACCACGGATCCGCAAAAAACGGAAGCCGCCCGTGTGCCTTCCGCAACGGAACGGTTGGCCCATTGTAATGCCTATTCTTGTCCGCAAAACTGACAAGAATAGGACATGCTATATTTTTTTTAGCGGGGCCATGGAACGGAGCAACGGATGCGGACAGCACACGGAGTGCTGTCCGCATCTTTTGCGGCCCCATTGAAGTGAATGGGTCTGCATCCGAGCCGCAAAAACGTTTTGTCTGTGACCGCGTTCAGTTGTTCAGTTTTTATCATGCGGGAACGCATTACACCAGCACGGAATCCGGACCCATTCATTTCAATGGGGCTTTGAACATGTGTGTTGGTTTTTACGCATCACTTGTGCGTTGTTTGAAAATCTCAGCTTGTTCTATATTCTGCGATTTTCACACAACGCTGGCTCCATAGAAGTGAATGGGGCTGCATGAAAATCAATATGTTTTTCACGGATGGTTGCTAATAGATGTTGTTTGTATACCTTCAGTTTTTTATCACGCGCATGCAAAATGCATTAAATCGCATGAAACCCGTGCAATAGAAAACTGAACAACTGAACGCGATCGCAGACATGTAATGACTTTGTTTGCAAAATCACGCATTTTTCACTGAACGCATCCCCAACGCATTCGGACCTAATCCGCACATGCTCGTCTGCAAGGGGCCTAAGGGTGGGTTCACACTAGTGTTATTATAAGTTCCGTTTATAATGGAATTACTGGACAGAATTAAAAAAAGAAGCCTTTAAGAGGCATTCGATTTTGATCCGTCATAATAGTAGTCTATGGGCAAGCATAACAGATCCGTCTGGTTTCCATTATGGAGGAAAGAAATAATATCCTTTCGGCAAGGGTAACCGACAAGTCGTCATCCCTATATCACAGCCATACCAACATATTGCACAACCATCACCTTATATAGTAATTATAGCATCAAGTAAAGTGCAGATCACATTCAATCTAAACATATACTGTATACAAATACTAAAATGATGATGGAGCAAACATAATGAGATACAGATATTAAGGGGAGAAAACCAGAACTGGATCGCACATCCACAATGCTATGCTTACTGTAGATCTAATTAACCTCGCTTCTCAGCGCAATATTCAGTGTACTGCCCCCTGTGCTGCATGCTGTACAAGAGGCATTAGTGTATATTTTGATCAAAAGGCATAAGCCCACTCACTACATCAAGATTGCCTCTTAGAGTGGGACCTACTCTGACAAGTGAGTCAAAGTGTACATCAGGGTTTCCCACACCCCAGACTAGGGGAGAAAAACAGAACTGGATCCACTCCAGAGTAGGACCCACTCTAAAAGGCAACCTTGTCGTGGTGAATGGGCTTATGCCTTTTGATCAAAATGTACACTAATGCCTCTTGTACAGCATGAAGTATGGGGGTCTGTACACTTTAATATTGCACTGAGAAGCGAGTTTAATTAGATCTAAGCATAGCATTGTGGATGTGCGATCCAGTTCTGTTTTTCTCCCCTAGTCTGGGGTGTGGGAAACCCTGATGTACACTTTGACTCACTTCCTCCTGGAGACTATAACTACTTTATAAGTTAATGGTTGTGCAGTATGTTAATATGGCTGTGATATAGGGATCACAACTTGTCAGTCACCCTTGTGGTTCATGTCCATTGGGTGACAACCTATATATACTCCTTTTGGCTTTACCCAGTATCAGCCTACCACTGTGGTTATGTGCCACTCGTTATTTACCGAGTTGGATGGGCTATATTAGACCTGGACTTTGGAGATGGGGTTTGTCCATACTGTAAGTGCAAACTGCATTTTTTGTAATTGTTTTTCCTGATAAAATTTTATGATGAAGTAAAATATGCAATTTAACGTGTGGTCTTCTATTTTTAGCAGGATGTGGACTGTTACCACACAGCGTTATTTACGTTGGTATTTGGTGTTACAGCTTGTTATATCATGCAAAGGTGCTTTCACCTTCTGCCGCCTGACCTGACCCATGCCTGATCACCAAAATGCCCTCTGACCTGCCTGCCCTGACCTTCAGACTTGTTTCACAGATTTGCATAGACTCTGCCTGCCCTGGCCTTGGCCGATACTTACTACAAGTTTTTCCTGATGCCTCGGTGCTCTGAACCAGTTTCTCTGACGCCTGTGACTACTCCTGGAGGTAGTGGCACGATGTCTGCCCTGCAGGGAAGTCTAAATCCCTGAAACGAGGTTAAAGGATAAATATCAGGAGACTGCCATGATAATGCCCTTAGGTTTAGCCCAAAGGGAGACTGGTTGGATGACACAGTGGTTCTACACCCACTGATTTCACGTATACTTACCTCTCCACTCCTGTAACGTAATATACTGTGACTACAGTCACAGTTTTCTACTTTTCTTATAGCCAGGGTGTTGCTCCTTGTGGTGACCCTAGCGATAGTTTAATCAATGTTTAGCAGTCGCCAAACTTATAGCTTGTACCTCTGTGCTCTTACGTGATGGATCTTCTAAAAGGCAAATTAAAAGACTTGCTGAGTACTTAGACCTCAACTTAGATACCAATACAGGTGGCAATGAAACCAGCACCATATCCCACTGTCAATTACAAAAAGTTCAATATGTTGACTTGTCCTCCAAACAACTCAGATCATAACCTTCTCTATAGGGAAATGGTAGATCAGGCACTTCCACAGGATAGGGGGAAGTTGTTGGAATAGGACAACTTCTTTGAGGGTCTACTGTTAATGTCTTAAGGGTGTATTAGACACCCTGATGCCGCAGATGATTGTTAGGAGGGAAGCGTTCCCTCTTTGCAATTGTCAGATAGCTAGTGCACAGGACACAGCTGCTATTGCATGCAGCGATGTCCTCCGTGGCATGGGGAGGAGCGATCGCTATGCTTTTGCTCGTCCCCATGCAGGGCAGCAGTGTGTCAGTGGCAGGCCGCTATTACACAGCACAGTCTGTCGCCAGCACCATTTTGATTTTTAACATGCTTAGAAATCCCAATTGTCCAATGAACGAGCATTTGCTTGTTCGTGGAGTACTTGGAGGCAGTATTAGGTAGTTTTTTGTAAGTCCTGTATTACACCAACAGATTATCTGACCAATTTCTGTATCAGACCAATAGTTGGTGTGTATAATAAAATATCTGTGCATGTAATTGGCCAATCTGTCAGATAATCTGTTGGTATAATACAGACTTTATTGCTGGTCTGGGTTTATTAAATGGCAGTTTTATGCAAATGAGCATTGATATCAGGAGCCTGTGCTAATTAGGTCAGAATAGACAATGTGTTGGGGCCACAGGCCGCACAGCAGTTATAATCTGTATTAGCATACAGTGTGGGAGTTATTTCCTTGAGTCTCCAGGGCATTGTAAGCAGGTGAGGGCTTAGAAATGCTAAGGTTCTATATATACATGTATATAAAAGGATAGTCTGTGCTGGATAGAATATTTCATGAAATGGTGTAATTGCTGCAGCCTGCACACTCTAATGGCTGTATCAGATTCGCTTTATCGCACTGATCCAGCAAACATCTGATAGATGGCTTGGATGACAGCATGGCTGAGCACTTTCCATTGTTGCAGTCAATAAGCATAGTAGTGAGTTCTCATTTAGATGTCTGTATTGAGCTACAAGCATAATAATTATGACCAGTCTGAAATGCCCGGGTGATAGTTTGCTTGACTTTTGCAGCTGCTTCATCCCTGTATTCCAGTAACGTTCTAAAACACTACGTCAGTGGGATGCCATGTTCAGGGTACTGGTTATTAGCTGGAGGAGCGCATCTTAAAGGCGAGACAGTTGGGAAAGTCATAGAGACAACTGGTGTTGCTAGGAAACCACATCTTAGGCCAATTTAGCTGGTTTTATTTTCTCTTCTTGCCTCCCGCTCTAGAGAAACATGATCGGTTTCCATGCAGAAACAAATGAGCGGCCTTTTATGTAAGCATTAAACTGTGTCCAACAACAAGTGTCCATCATGACCTCTTTGGTCAAAGAGCGTTGGACACAAGAGGTCAAACCTCATAGCATAGATGTAAATGAGCATAACACCAAAGCTTTTTCATAGATGATGATTTTTCCCCTCACCTCTCAGGAGTTAAAAAAATCTAATAATGTAGATCAATTAGGTTTAACAGGTGGCAATGCAAATGTGCTTAGTGTATTAAATAGGCCAGATGTCTTCACCACATATGGACAGTTCTACATGTGACTGAATGCCTTCTGTGGGATTCTTAGTGGGAAAAGATCCGCTGCTTAAAATCTAGAGAACAAATCTGAGGGATCCAAGGCTTTAAGCTAACGGTGGTTATTTATGAGAACACATGGGTGGACCTACATTGAGCCGCCTGTCATGAAGCATATTTCCTATCATGTAGTACATGCATATGGAACACTAGTTTTTACAGTATACTCTGGTACATTTTGGGTAGTAAAATGTATAGAACATTGTGACGCTAAGGCTGCAGTCACATACTATCTGGGATATATGTCTGAATACCTGAAAAGGTACTCACAATGTATACCACGATGGCTACAATGACTTTAACGGGGTAAATAAAGTTCAAATTATCTTTAAACTCTAGTTTGACCTGTTTTCCATCCCCTGCTGGCATTTTTGCTGAACAGAATAACGTGATACATTGAGTTTGCTGATAAAAACAGCGGGGGAGATTTATCAAACTGGTGTAAATTAGAACTGGCTTAGCTGCCTATAGCAACCAATCAGATTCCACCTTTCATTTTCCAAAGGAGCAATGAAAAATGAAAGGTGGAATGTGATTGGTTGCTATGGACAAGTAAGCCAGTTCTACTTTACACCAGTGTGATAAATCTCCCCCCAGCATTTTTGTTAAAATAGTACGGTTGAAAAAGACCAAAGTCCATCAAGTTCAACCAAGGGATGGGTGGGAATGTAAATTTAAGGAAAGGGGAGTAAGGGGAAGTAATCAGACTTCTCCACATTTTCATAAGCATTAATGTTAGTTCATCTCAAGAATTCATCTTGACCCTTTTTTAACACTGTCCACTGTTCCTTCTGTGACCATGTCCTGAGGTGGACTATTCCGTAGATTTACAGTTCTTACAGTAAAGAAGTCTTGTCATCTCTGGAGACTGAATTTTTTATTTTCCAGATGGAGTCAGTGCCCACTTGTATTTTGAGGGGAATTTACATGGAAGATACATTTTACTATATTGTTTGTTCTACAATTTATATATTTGCACGAGTCAATCATGCCCCCCACCTATTAGCAGTTTAGTTGCTCTTCTTTGTACTCTTTCTAGATCTAGAGTATCTTTTCTATGGACCGGAGCCCATAACTGAACCATCTCTAAATAAGTACAAGATATTTAGCAGACATATAAAATCAAGTTGAATCTGGATGAGAATCTTCCTGCACATTATTTATTGGATATGGCTATCTGACAATCATGTTATGTGACAGGCCTCATGCACATAGCAGAGTCCGTACACAGAAAGTCAATGTGTAAGGTGCCTATATATATTTTTTTTCCAAATCCAAAAAAGATTGAACACTGTATACTTTTAAATCATTGTATATAAAACAACCAATTCATAAAAAAATAAATTAACTCATTTAAAACTTGATGGAAGCAAGTTGTGACGGGGCAACAAAAGGCTGAAAAAGTAAATGATACTACTAAAAAAAACAGCTGGAGGAGCAATTTTCTACTAAGTCACATGAGCACGTTAGAGAGGCAGAGGCTTCTCAGAAGAAAAGATGGGAAGCAGTTCACAAATCTGTGAAAAACTGTCTGAAAATTGTGGCACAATTTCTAGAAAAATGTTTCTCAACATAAAATTGTGACAACATCTATAGTATATAATATAATCAAAAGATTCATCAAATCTGGAGAAATCCATGTGCACAAGGGACAAGGCCAACATGTCAATATTGGATGCTCATAATAAATACATTTTTGTCCTATAGCACGCACAAGTTCCCGCTGACAGCACGAGAACAGAGGTTCCGTTCTTCCTTCTTCATCTATAATAAATCCAGCTCTGCGACATCTGAACTAAGTTTCTATATTTTACCTTTAAGAACTTTAAAGTTCTTGTATCACTATATGCAATAAATTATGTACACAATTTCTAACTGAATAAATCTCAGATCATTAAAGTATACAGTATAGAATTTCATGCCACACATGGGAGAAGCACAGTTCATCCTGTTACAGGTGAATTGGTGTACTTTTTGTATATAAATTAGTCTCAGGCTTTTCTCCAAGAGGCAGAACTGCTAGGACCACCTGCTGTGTGCTAATTCTTCATTTCAAAGGTGAGGGCGAAAGAGGCTTCTGAAAAATTAGAAGTTTCCTTCTTTTAAACTCAAACCTCAATGCTGAGGCCTGTATTACACCAGCTGATTTATTGGTAAAGGATTGCTAACGCTTGTTAGCAGGGGCATAGCTATAGGGGGTGCAGAAGTAGAAGTCGCTACCGTGCCCAGGAGCCTGAGGGGGCCCAAAGACCCTTGTGCCACACACAAAGACACTGGTATTATAGAACGTGCATGCTGGTCAGGCTGGTACACTTCTGGATGGAGGGAAGGGGTTAGGTCAAGAATTTAGCATGGTGGGGGTGCAGTTTTAATTTTTGCCTCGAAGGCTTTGGGCTTCCCTGCCCCTGGCCATAAAGCACTGAGGGAAGTGGGGCCCATGCTGAACTCATGCACCATGACCATGAGTCTTTAGCTATGCCCCTGCTTCTTAGCGATCATATTTCAGTGTGATACTGTTGGCCACTACCAGATAAATGAGCAAACTCTCGTTCATCTGGTAATACAAATCTTATGACATGTTAAAAAATTGATTGTTTGCAAACCTCTATACAGCGTGGTAAAACGATATCCTTTATTCGATGCGGTAAAATCCATACTAAACAAGACAGATGCAAAATCAACGTGTTTCGGATCCTTATCATGAGTAAGGATTGTTAACTTGAGATCTGAAACGCGTCGATTTTGCATCTGTCTTGTATGGATTTTACCGCATTGAATAAAGGATATTGTTTTATCAGGTACTGGACCCTTCTACTTTTTACCCAGTTTAAGTTGACTGGCCTGGCCACATCCCTGCCGCTGATACGATACACAGGTGAGCGCTGCAATTTGACTTTCTATATCTACTCTACTGCGTGGGGATGAGTGATGGCATAGCAATGGTCTCCTCCCTATGCTGCAGGAGAGATTGATGTATGTAATAGCAGTGGTCTCCTCCGCTAGCGAGCAGACGAACGCTTCTCTCCTGACAATCGTCTGCACATCGGACTGTGTAACACAGCCTTTAGAACTTACCTGTGCATGGAGACTTCAGTGCCATTTTATAGATCAGTTTCCATTTTTTAAATATTATGGTGTAGAATAGCTCAATGGGTGGCTCAGTACAGTGGGTGCCCCAGGGGGTCTCTTATTTCATAAGACACACAGGTTCAGTACAATGGACCCCTACTCTATCCCGTGGCTTCAGGCCCCAGGTAAGGTTGATCCCAACTGTAACCGTGCACCATGGTTTTCATCTTCTGCTTTTTAATAATCAAATAAATGATATGGTAGCAATATCTGCATGACACATGAAAAATGCTAGACCTGGCAAATCCACCATAACCAATCAACAATAGCCTCTAAATCACTGCATCCGTTTTATTTCCCATATAAGCTTATTGCAAAATGCTTGTTGTCAAGCCCTCTTGATAATTCCTTGGGGAACTGACGATGTAAGGACAATTGTCCAGGTTCTCATGTTCACTCAATCACCTGAGAACCATTCTGTAGAGCATCATCTGTCACCACCAGAAGGCTTAGATTACTTGTTGTACTTATTGTTTATCTACTTAACTATTTTCCTTGTGGAGTCAATTCTCTTTCCAGTTAAAATGACTTGTTGATGACAATGACAACAAGCTGTTCTATAGGGGCCATCCTCTTGCCTATTTTTACCGTGGCATTCATCTATGTCTTTTTTCCTGTGGTCTCTCTCATTTCTTATGTTTCTGAGAATTTTCTCCCCTAGCCAGATGTTATCCGCTTTTGTTTCTCTGCTGCTAGCATAAACATTATAATCACATACAGACAACAGCACAGCTACAATATTTAGAAAACATTTTTCACACCTCCTTATTAAGAGAGATTATGACTCATAGCTATGCCATTGTCTCCGCCAGCCTCCCCACAGCAGACAGCCCCAGACCGACTCATGAAAACACACTAAGCTTGCAGACCTGAAACCGCTACACCATTGTTTATGCTTATTAGTCTATAAAACATTTGCGCCCCTTTATATCCAGGAACCGTATGCATTGCCTGTACGGAGAGCTGCTCCTAGCCCTTAGCAGAGCAAATGAAAGGCCTTATTTGCACATTTTGTTGGGTAGGAGAAGAGGGATTGCACATAAAAAGCAGTGCCAAATAACGGTAGTGGTGCTAATGGCAACCAATTGGTTAATTGCTTCATTGTCAAGTCTTTACTTTTAGGCAACCTGCACACATAGGTGTCCCGTTGCCGTATTGCGGACCGCATTTGCGGATCCGCAATACACGGGCACCGTTCCATGTGCAGTCCACATCACAGATGCGGACCCATTCACTTCAATAGGTCCGCAAATCCGGAGATCCAGAATGGTGCGGAATGGAAGCACGGAACGGAACCCTTCGGAAGCACCGCGGGGTTTCGTCCCGTACTTCCGTTCCGCAAAAAGATAGAACATGTCCTATCTTTTTGCGGAATGGCCAAATCGCAGACCCAGTAAAGTGAATGGGTCCGCGATCCCCTGCGGCTGCCAAACAGTCGGTGTTCGTGCAGCACGGCCACAGAGCGCACATGTTCGTGTGCAGGAGGCCTTAGCCTGACAGCAGGATTCTGGTCAATTGCCATGGGTGACTTTCACTCATTTTATATATCGGACACCTTTGCCCTACACGATAAAAAAAAAAAAAAGGTCTGGTTAAGGCTTCTTGCACACGACTGTTTGTATTTTGGGGTCCACAAAAAACGGATCTGCAAAGAATACGGATGACATCCGTGTGCATTCCGTATTTTGCGGAACGCAACAGCTGGCCCCTGATAGAACAGTACTATCCTGTCCATAATGCGGATGATAATAGGACGTTCTATTTTTCTGCAGAACGGAAATACGTAAAAACGGATTGCACACGGAGTACCTTAGTTTTTTTTTTTTTTTTTGCGGACCCATTGAAATTAATGGTTCCGTATACTGTCCGCAAAAAAAACTGAATGAAAATATGGTTGTGTGAGCATAGACAGGTAGCAGCCTGAGTTTGTAGATTAGCACTGATGATCTCTTTCTTCTATTAGGCTGGGTTTCCGATGGGGCACCTGTGGTGCGGCGACCAAAAATCACGTCCACCTGTGACGGCCAATAACCACACAAGTATGTTGGTTAACAGTGGTATTAGCTTCAAATATAGGCGGTCAGCAAAGCTGGAAACCCACTCTTACCCTAAGTTCACACCTGAGCGTTTTACAGCGCGTTCCTACGCGCTGTAAAACGCACTACAAGGAGAAACCAATGCTTCCCTATGGCAATGGTTCTCACCTGGGCGTTTTACAGCGTGTACGATCACGCTGTAAAACACCCGACGCTCAAACAAGTTCTTGAGCTTTTTTTGGGCGTTTGTCGCGCGTTCCCGTACATAGACTTTCGGGCGTTCGCTTGTCTCTGTATGCGCGATTGTAAACGCCAGTACAATCGCGCATACAGAGCGCTCGTTTCAGAACGCTCAGGTGTGAACCCAGGGTTAGGGCTCATGTGCACAAACGTATTTTATTTCAGTGTCTGTTTAGTTAGTCCGCATTACGGACAAGGATAGGACTGTTCTATTAGGGGCCGGCTGTTCAGCAAAATACGGAATGCACACGGACGTCATCCGCATTTTTTTGCGGATCCTGCAGACGGTCATGTGCATGAGCTCTTAGGGTGGATGCATGTGGTGCAGATTTATTTGTAGAAAATCAGCATGAAATCCACACAAAAACTGCACTATTTATCCAGTTTTTGTGCAGTTTTTATGGGAATTTTTTTGTGTGTATTTTCAACAAATCTACTATTTTTAGAATGCTTTCTATGGAAAAACATTGCCTTACCATACATAAAAACCAATGATCACAGATTTCACTATGCTTTTACGGCTGCATGTTTTTACACTAATATAAAACCACAATACTTGAATAAACCATGCCCTGAAAACGATGTGAGTGCGATGTCCTACAGCATACAGTATAACAGTAGCCTCATAAATTCTAAAGTTTTATTTTTTACCAAAAACACTCACTAAGGTGGCCAAGGACATAAAGATTGATACAGCAAGTATTATGGATTTTTGCAGACAGAAAGGTGCTTACACACAAAGTTACACAATATGAACATGCTTTACCAAGGGTATAACACGTGTTACATATTATGTGGAACGTTCTACATTTGTATGGCCACATTCAGACAAGCGAGTGTCACGCTCCAGACTCGCAGCGCAGCTCCCATCCTGAATTTCCAGCACTACCTGGGTCGCATAGCATTATATTGATTTATGATTCTATGTAACCCTTTTAGGTCTGGAATGTATTGTATAACACTGATTGCATTATATCAGTGTTATCCAATATATTCCAGAACTGTAAGGCCCCTTTCACACGGGCGAGATTTCCACGCGGGTGCAATGCGTGAGGTGAACGCATTGCACCCGCACTGAATCTGGACCCATTCATTTCTATGGGGCTGTTCACATGAGCAGTGAATGGGGCTGCGTGAAAATCGCAAGCATCCGCAAGCAAGTGCGGATGAGGTGCGATTTTCACGCACGGTTTCTAGGAGACGATCGGGATGGGGACCCAATTATTATTATTTTCGTTATAAGGGAAAATATTAGCATTCTTAATACAGAATGCATAGTACAATAGGGCTGAAGGGGTTAAAAATAAATAAATAATAATAATAATTAACTCGTCTTAATCCACTTGTTCGCGCAGCCGGCATCTCTTCTGTCTTCATCTTTGCTGTGCACAGGAAAAGGACCTGTGGTGATGTCACTGCGCTCATCACATGGTCTGTCACATGATCCATCACCATGGTAAAAGATAATGTGATGGACCATGTGATGAGCGCAGTGATGTCATCAAAGGTCCTATTCCTCAAAAAAGAAGAGAGAAGAGAAGCCGGGCTGCGTGAACAAGTGGATGAGGTGAGTTAAATTATTATAAAAAAAATTTAACCCCTCCAGCCCTATTGTACTATGCATTCTGTATTTAAAAAAGCTATTATTTTCCCTTATAACCATGTTATAAGGGAAAATAATACAATCTACACAACACCTTCTGTGAAGAAATATGCCGATTTCTTTTCTCACGCGCGTACAAAACGCATTACAATATTTTGCACTCACGCTAATAAAATTGTGCATGTTCCCGCAACGCACCCGCATCTTTTTCCGCAACGCCCATGTGAAACCAGCCTAATGGTTACATAGCATTATAAATCAATATAATGCTATGCGATCCGGCAGTGTTGGAAGTTCAGGACAGGAGCTGCTCTGCGAGTCCGGAGCGTGACACTCGCTCGTCTGAAAGCGGCTTATAGCAAAGTAAATATTAAAAAAAGGTCTGGGATGATATGTACTGTAGATTTTGCCACATCATACTTGCTATGTGCAATGATCGCTAGTACAAATTCTTGCAGAGCTGCCGAAAGAGAAACACAGACTCCAGAAGCTAGAGGGTTAAGTAGCATAGTTCCACAGACGAGAAGTGTAAGCTGCTGGTTGTAAGTGCAGGGGTTTGGTCTGGAGTCTGTATTTATTTAGAGGTCTGGGAATCTAAATTTAGGGGGTCTCTGGTTTGTATTTAAGGCTAGGTCTACATGACGACATTTGTCACGCGACAATTATTATAATGGCAGTCTATGGTGTCGCACTGCAACATGCAACATGCTGTGACTGCCACGCGACAGTTGCAAAAAATCTATCTAAGATGGATTTTTCTGCGACTGTCGCGTCGCAGCATGTCGCATGTTGCAGTGCGACACCATAGACTGCCATTATAATAATTGTTGCGTGACAAATGTTGTCGTGTAGACCTAGCCTTAAATACAAACCAGAGACCCCCTAAATTTAGATTTAGATACTTATTGTCACATGACAAATTGCGTTGTGTAGAGGTAGCCTAAGGGTTCTGGTATGGGGCTCTTGTCTGGGGTCACTATTTATTTAGAGGGCCATATTTATTTAGGATCTATGGCAATATGCCATCAATTCATATGATCGGAAGCCCCTATTAAAGAGCATCTGTCACCATGATCAATTCTATTAAACCTGGCATATTGTCTAGCAGGGTTTATCATGGTGACTAAAATAAGCCCTTTCCCTGTGCAATTGGTATTACTGCTGCTGAGAAATTCTTATTTTTAGTCATATGTAAATAAGGTGCTCGGAGCACTGCGGAGCTGGCCTAGTCCCCCAGAGCACCACTTCACCCCGGCTCTCCTTGTCGCCACTCTTATTCCCAGTGAATCCTCACTGCTTCGATACCTGACCCTGAAATCCCATTCATACACCAGGGCCAGTACCATTGGTGCATGTACGGTGAAGATCTCAGAGCAAGGACGACCAAAACAGATCCTCACTGCGCCAGCACATGCGCCAGCTTTCCCTGCTAATCTCACTGGAAGGGGGACTGTCAATGAGGGAGAGCTGGAGGTGAAGATGTGCTCCTTGGACGAGGCCAGCTCCGCAGTGCTCCGAGATCTTTATTTACAGATACATAAAAATAAGATTTTTTTTTCAGCATCTGTAATACAGATTGCAGAGAGAAAGCACTTTTTTTAGTCGCTATGATGAAACCTACAAGGCAGCGTGCCTGGTGTAATAGGCTTGACCATGGTAACAGATGCTCTCTATGTACAATACCTGCAAGCGAGTACATGTCAATTCATCGTTATATTGGGCTTTATTTTTATAGGTTTGTGTTGTTTTCTTTAATCATTTGATGTTGGCATTTAAAAAATATATATATTTCAAAAAGATCTTTTCTATCCCGAGAAAACGAAGGTAGTGCAGCTGAAATGTGGCCACATTGTGTCTGTTTTCTGCAGGAACCATCATTGCCTGCGCAGTAAATACATTTCCAGGGAAAACAAAGATACAATTCGATTGGTTTCGTTGAAAGAGAGCGATACGGGGAATTATCCTGCATACAAGGCTTATTTTTCCTCTATCTTCTACTTTTTCTGCAGTCAAAACAATGGAGCCGAGTATTTTTCATGCTCTAGGGAGATTTATATACAATTTATATGAGCAATAGCAGTGTATGGAGAACAATGGATAAAATAAATTACAGATTTCCAAGGACAGAAAGCACCTCGTTGGTAAGTCGTCCTATGCGTCTGCTGACAGCTGACGACTGGATTAGACAAAAAGACCAGTAACTTGGGCTATTAGCTCCAGGCAATCATGCCCCATTATTTCAATTATGTGGGTAAATGCATACAATCACGTTATGTATCTCACATGTCTGATGGAGAAATCCGTTAGTTACTAGGGTTCCTGTCTGTGGCAATGTGCAAATATTTATAGGGCTTTTTCCACATGTTTCCTGCTAACACGTAAATTTGTATCCGCGCAGAAGCATTTCTGAACAATCACCTCAATCGTAAATCGAAAAATAGGTATTTTAGGTAATGAGGAAAAATAGTAACATAATGTATATGACTTATTAAGAAATGGAAATGTAATTGCATCATGGAAGAAAAATAACAAAGTACGTATTATGTCCAGTGAAACCCACTCCTTACGATGGCGTCACTGACCAAACGTGATTACACCCTGTGCATGTCATGATCACTGGCCATTTGATGCATCGGATTTATATGGCATTATATACCCTGCTCCTGCGGATAAACACAAGGCATGTTACCTTTCCATGGAGTTCTATGGTAATCTAACTTTGGTTTATTAAAGGGAACCTGTCATCTGGATTTTGTGTATAGAGCTGAGGACCTAGGTTGCTAGATGGCCTGCTAGCACATCCGCAATACCCAGTCCCCATAGCTCTGTGTGCTTTAATTGTGTAAAAAAAAACTGATTTGATACATATGCAAAGTAACCTGAGATGAGTCCTGTAGGTGAGATGAGTCAGGGACAGGACTCACCTCAGGTTAATTTGCATATGTATCAAAATCGGTTTTTTTACACAATAAAAGCTATTGGAACTGGATATTGCGGATGTGCTAGCGGCGATCTAGCAACTTATGTCCTCAGCTCTATACACAAAATCCTGGTGAGAGGTTCCCTTTAAGGTCAGAATATAGATGAACAGCAGCCACATGACATCGATGGGAATCTGAATCCCGTACATCTTCTTCATTCAGATTAGAACGGTACACTGTCACACTAAGGGCTCACAACGTATGTATTTTCTGGTATCAGCAAAATCGGATCCATTGTCCGCAAAATGATGAAGATTAGAACATGTTCTGTCTCTTTTGCTGAACGGCCATGCGGACATACGGAATGCACACTGCATCATTTCCATTCTTTTTCTGAACCATTGATGGTTCCACAAATGGAACAGACAATGTATATTAAGCCCCATTCTCATGACCGTATTTTTGCTCCGCATCCGATCTGCCTTTTTTGGGGAACAAATGCGGACCCATTTATTTCATGCACATCCGTATACAAGTTCCGCACCTCTTCAAAAAACATAGAACATGTCCTACTCTTGGATAGGCATTGTTGCAATGGGTCCTCCAAAAAAATCATGCAACGTGGATGTCACATGGATGTCATCCATAATTTTACGGAATACAAAATACACATGGTCGCGGGAATATAGCCTTAAAGAAATTTATTTAAAAAAAGGAAAAGCTTCATAAAATGCGCTGTATAAATGCGAGCTCTCTATACGTAGCCGTAAGGGTATAACGGCCAGTGGCGAGGGCGAGAAAACCATATGTTACCAGCAACATTAGCGGAATTTTCTATTTGCTTCAGTTTACTTGTCATTAACACCAAGGGCTCATTTTCCCTTTTCTGTAACATTGCGGACAGATGTCTGAATCCGATAATAAGGCTAATGGCGTCCAAAAATATCTGCAAATCAAATATCTGCAAATAAAGCTGTGTCGTTTTCATGCTGCATAAATAACGAGAACTATTTTGCAGGCCACATGCATGAAGTCCATGTATAAATACGTGCTAATATTATTATCGGCCTCCCGGAAAGAGCGCGCCGCCAGCGGCGGAGCAGCCCTGTTCTTGTCTGGTTAGACAGCTATGATTGATGAGTCAGTGACTACAGGAAAATTGCTCCCCATGAATTATTCAGCAAGTCTTCTCTTTGTCGTTCCACGGGCTGTAGGACGTGTGGCAAGCTAAGCACAATTCACTCGCAGATCAGGAACAAACAGGTATTAAAAATAGCTCGGTGACAGCGTTGCCTCTCCGGATCATGTTTGGACTTTTTGCTGCCTGGGCTGAAAATGTGGGGAGATAAAAACTCCCCTAAATCAGGGGCTTTCGGAAGGCAGACGTCGCACTGAGAAAGCATCGGCATCATCTTGACTGGGAAACAATATCCAGAGCTGGGATTAGTCTATTCTAAGGGATGAGGCCCGTGACATGTCTGGGAAGATGTCAGTAGGAGACGATTACAAGAAGTGCTTGACTCCTAATAGCAGACTGAGATTGCTTCCCTCGCTGGAGAATCAGCTAATGACATTACAAAGCGTCCACGAAAGAGTTAAAATGTAGAAATGTGGTTCCCCAGGGCCGGTAACCATTCATCTGCCTTAGGGCTCATGCACGCCACCGCATGTATTTTGTAGTCCTAAAAAAAAATTAAAAAAAATAAACATGACATCCGTTTTTTTGTGTGGATCCATTGTAACAATGCCTGACCACAAAACGGACCAGAATAGGACATGTTCTATTTTTATTTTGCGGAACAGACATACGGACATGGAATGCACACTGAGTCATTTCAGTTTTTTTTAAACCCCATTGGAGTGAACGGTTCCGCATATGGACCTGTAAAAAAACACAACTAAAATGGAAAAAATATTAAAGGGGTTGTCCCACAAATAACATTGTACAGTTTTGAAACCAGCCCCCAGATCTGAATACTTTTGTAATTGCATGTAACTAAAATTATGCTACGTATTATGTAATTCACTGAAATCTATCAGTATAGCGCCACCTGCTGTTTGCTCTATTTTTAATTTCTCTGTCCCACTCAATGAAAGCACATGCTTAGTTTAATCTTTCAACTGCCTCCAGCTGCAGCAGAAAGGACACGCCCCTGAGAAAGGACATGTGCTCTGAGAAAGGACACACCCTCTGAGAAAGGACATGTGCTCTGAGAAAGGACACACCCTCTGAGAAAGGGCACTCCCTCTGAGAAAGGACACTCCCTCTGAGAAAGGACACTCCCTCTGAGAAAGGACATGTGCTCTGAGAAAGAACACACCCTCTGAGAAAGGACATGTGCTCTGAGAAAGGACACACCCTCTGAGAAAGGACACCCCCCAGAGAAAGGACACACCCCCAGAGAAAAGACACACCCTCTGAGAAAGGACACACCCTCTGAGAAAGGACATGTGCTCTGAGAAAGGACACACCCTCTGAGAAAGGACACACCCCTGAGAAAGGACATGTGCTCTGAGAAAAGACACACCCTCTGAGAAAGGACATGTGCTCTGAGAAAGGACACACCCTCTGAGAAAGGATATGTGCTCTGAGAAAGGACACACCCTCTGAGAAATGACACACCCCTGAGAAAGGACATGTGCTCTGAGAAAGGACACACCCTCTGAGAAAGGACATGTGCTCTGAGAAAGAACACACCCTCTGAGAAAGGACACACCCTCTGAGAAAGGACATGTGCTCTGAGAAAGGACACACCCTCTGAGAAATAACACACCCCTGAGAAAGGACATGTGCTCTGAGAAAAGACACACCCTCTGAGAAAGGACATGTGCCCTGAGAAAGGACACACCCTCTGAGAAAGGACACACCCTCTGAGAAATAACACACCCCTGAGAAAGGACATGTGCTCTGAGAAAAGACACACCCTCTGAGAAAGGACATGTGCCCTGAGAAAGGACACACCCTCTGAGAAAGGACACACCCTCTGAGAAAGGACACACCCGCTAAGCTGCTGCCAACTTGAAATAAATAAAGGAGAACTATTGGAGCAATGGATGTGGAGATCTCTGGATCCATGTGAGTTGTTAGATAGAAGCTGTCATGTATTAGATTCTGTATGTTTTTCATTTTTACATTAATCAGCTATGTTGTCAATGCCTATTCTACCTGCAGAGCTGGGCGTCTGGTGTCCTCCCCATCCTTCTTCTAATTAGAGGGGCTTCCGTATCTGAGGGCTCTGGATTGCTGGAGAGGCTCGGTCACCAGTCTCATTGAAGTGTATAATGGACCTATACTGTAAATGTGCAGTAGTTAAATAGAAGTTAAACTACAGAAATATTTTGGTTGGGTAGCAATTCTTTTATATCATGTTATTAGAATTACTTTTGCCAATATTTGAAATGCCAACTGCATAATAATTTACGCCTGGTGCCGTCCTGCCCTGAAAACTGCCTTTGAAGGGAGTCTGTCACCAGGACCCATGAAAGTCACTGTTAAACCAGGCACAGTGCTATGCAGGGCTAGCTTAGCGGAATGTAATCATGCCTTTTACTTAGCGATCTGTAGCCTAATTCTGGAGAAAAGGTATTTTAATCCTAAATTAAGTGCACTAAGGGTGAGCCCATTGTGTGCATTCTGCCCCCCCCCCCCCCCCCCTTCCCAGCCTTCCCTTTCCTTTATTTACAGGGCCAGGTTCCGGAAGGAAGGAAGGAGAGGGAGGGGCTTACAGAGGAATCAAGAGACGCAAGGGTGCCCAACCTTGGTGCACTTAACTGCTCATTTGTATATTGGATTAAAAGTACTTTTTCTCTCGAATAAAGGTTTAACAACGAATTTCCTGGCGCCCGATTCCCTTTCAATGCCCTATTAATGGCAATCAATATAAGCCCTGCCTCTTTACAGTTTGTCATGGGAAGGTAAGAATGACTACATTGTGCAAAATTCTGTGGATTAATCAATCAGCAGATAATCTAATGGGTAGGCTCAGGGGCATAATCTAGGCGCAAAGACGCAATTATAATTTATAGGGCTCCATAGCAAAATAAGATGGGGGTCGCCACCACCTAGTGTGAAAAAATTAAAACAGTAATAAGAAGCAATAATTAACGCCATGTATAATGGCGCTATATATCAGAGAACCCAGAATATAGCAAAACACCACCATATTGTCCTTTCCCACTAAAAGGTACACCGTTCTTGCACCTGATTGGGCCCTTCAACCTCTGGGTCCCCTAACAAGTGCTATGGCTATAGTTATGCTCATGGGTAGGGGAATAGACAGACAGCAGGAAAAATAAGTATTTCAACATGGCCGATCCTTTCTTCCCATATAAATAATAAGCCTGCAGTGGAAGAAGTTTTACCCTCTCCCCATTGAAATAGGGTCGCATGCCTAGATGTTCTTAGGCCTCTTTCACACGGGCGCCATGTTTTTGGCCTGGATAAGATGCGTGTGCGTTGCGGGAAAATGTGTGATTTTTCCGCGCGAGTGCAAAACATTGTATTGCGTTTTGCACACGCGTGAGAAAAATCGTCATGTTTGATACCCAAACCTGAACCCGGACTTCTTCACAGAAGTTCGGGTTTGGGTTAGTTGTTGTGTAGATTTTATGATTTTCCCATATAACATGGTTATAAGGGAAAATAATAGCATTCTTAATACAGAATGCTTAGTACAATAGAGCTGGAGGGGTTAAAAAAATAAAAAATAAAATGTAACTCACCTTAATCCACTTGTTCGCGCAGCCCGGCTTTTCTTCTGTCTTAATTTTTGCTGTGCACAGGAAAAGGACCTGTGGTGACGTCACTGCACTCATCACATGGTCCGTCACATGATCTTTTTTTTACCATGGTAATGGATCATGTGACAGACCATGTGATGACTAGTGATGAGCGAACAGGTGCCAGGTCCAAGTTGAAATCGCAATGCGATTATTATAACTTGAATTAATTGAATTGCGATTTCAACGTAATTCTCAAATCCGACAGCACATTCTAGTATATGGAGACGTTCCCATGGTGATGGGGACGCTCCATGAGCACGGAAGTCGGCAGAAGCGGCAACGGGCACTGACTGGAGAAGCCAGGAAGCCATGAATCCAAAGGACAGGTAAGAACAACTTTAGGGAAGTGGGAAAGAAAAAAATATAACAATAAAAAAAAAAAAAAATGAATATTCGAAATATCGAATTTATATCACTATATTCGAAATATTCGCGAATTAGCGAAGTGCCGATATTCGAAAAAAAAAATTATTATAACCATGTTATAAGGGAAAATAATAAAGATCGGGTCCCCATCCCAATCGTCTTCTAGCAACCGTGCATGAAAATCGGAACATGCTGCGATTATCAAGCAACACACAAGTGATGCGCAAAATTCACTGTTAATGTGCCCATAGAAGTGACCCATAGAAGTGAATGAGTCCGGAATCAGAAATCTCGCCCGTGTGAAAGGGGCCTTAGAGTTCATGTTAATGGGTGGTTGGGATTAGTGTTGAGCGATCCAAATTTCAGGGAAAATTAGATTAGCCGCAAAACCGCAAAAATGGATTAGTGAGGTTCCACTAGCAGGCCTGACATAATCTGAAGAACTGATCCCCCACTGATTGGAGCACTTTTGTAAAAATAAGACTAAATAAAGGGGGTGCAATGTAAGATGCCCCTGACATACTGATATTTCCATATAGCGCCAGTGCGGTGGAGTACTGGATATAGTTATTGCAGTCTGTAAGACTTACAGTTGTGTTAATATGGAAAAACAAATATTTCCCATCACAGTGTCAGCGCGAGTCAATAGGGCAGCGCTGACACTGTGCCCGAGAAAACTCGCCTTTTTCCTGTGAGCATTTATATACCAGGAAGCTGGATATTAAATGGGTCTATAAAACAGAGCACTACATCTCCAAAACGCCAGCCTTCCCTGTCTCGAAGGCGATCCAAACACTTATCATTAAGTGCCGGCAATGTTAGGGCAGCAGTGCCCATTTCAACAGAGATAGAGCTAAAAGCAGAAAATGATAGAGGACGCTGTAAACCAGGTGAAATCTCCATTCCCTTCAGACTCCAGATACATCTTTTGCAGTTAACCCCTCCATCACAAGAAGGATCTGCATCTTTGTAGGACGAAACAACCGTAGCTGGGACCATTCATGTTCACTCTGGGTTATTCCATTCAGGTTCGCATCTCTAGTTATAGACCCTTTTACAAACAGGTACGATTGCTGCCCCGAGGGATATTTCTCTGGGCACAGAGTATTTTTCCTGCGCACAACCTCATGTCTGCTTGTATCACCCATTTCCTTTGTATGGAAGTACTGCCCAGTAGTGCACTTTTTTTCTGTGTTTCAGCTCATGCACACGACCGCGTTTTTTGTCCGTATCTGATCCGCATTTTTTGCTGGTCGGATGCAGATTCATTCAACGAAGCCACAAAAGAAGTGGACCCCACACCATGTACTGTACATATCCGTTGAAGTCCCAGAGTGGAACATGTCCTCGGAGCCCCAGGCAGCACCACCTCAACGGCTCATAACCCCGCCCTCCGTGCGCCTCTGCCCGCCCGTTTACTCCCCTCCCCTGTCCTTTTCCACTGCGGCTGTGCGGTCCAAATCGTAGCAGGCGCATGCGTAATGCAATGCCCGCTCCTGGCAGGGCATCGCAATACCTACTGCGCATGCGCCCGCTACGATTTGGACCGCACAGCCGCAGTGGAAAAAGACAGGGGAGGGGAGTAAACGGGCGGGCAGAGGCGCACAGAGGGCGGGGTTATGAGCCGTTGAGGTGGTGCTGCCTGGGGCTCCGAGGATTGAGAGACCGCCCTGGGCACTTGAGGGGGCTCATTAACATAACCTTATAAGTTCATTTTCGGCTAAAAGAGCAGAGTTGGCCTTTGGTTCCTTTGCACCAGAGGAAATTATTTGGACAACCATCCAGCTATACAGAACAAGTGCTTGTCCTTTGTTACTGCGTTGTATTGTTTGTTGCTAATATTGCCCACACAAGGCATGCAGTACCATCAATCTAATTAGTTACGCCTCGTCCACACTTCCATTTTTCACTAACTTATGCTGTCCTCATTTTCTACGTACAGAACACGTACCAATTGATTCAAATTTGTCTGTTCACATTTCAGTATCATAAATCATGGAGACATGCAATACTTTGATTCGTGATGCGGACCAAGCATGCCCATATGGGTCAGTGAAAATCACGGACACACTACGGATGACATCTGTGGTGCGTCCGTTTTTCCCTAAAAACTAATAGGAGATTGTGTTTGGAAATTAATTTTCAGCTGAGCAACTTCATGTATTACGGATGACACATGGATGGTAAAAATGGAGACACGGACATCTTCATGAATGAAACACGTACTCTTTTTTTCACGAATGTGTCACTGACACAGAAATGTGGACGAGGCCTTAGGCTTCTTTCACACGGGCGTTGCAGGAAAAAAGTGCCGGTGCGTTGCAGGAACATGCGTGATTTTTCCGCGCGAGTGCAAAACATTGTAATACGTTTTGCACGTGCGTGAGAAAAATCGGCATGTTTGGTACCCAAACTTCTTCACAGAAGTTCGGGCTTGGGATCGGTGTTCTGTAGATTGTATTATTTTCCCTTATAACATGGTTATAAGGGGAAATAATAGCATTCTGAATATAGAATGCATAGTACAATAGGGCTGGAGGGGTTAAAAAAAATAATAATAATTTAACTCACCTTAATCCACTTGATCGCGCAGCCCGGCTTCTCTTCTGTCTTCTTATTTGCTGTGTGCAGGAAAAGGACCTGTGGTGACGTCACTCCAGTCATCACATGATCCATCACATGATCTTTTACCATGGTGATGGATCATGTGATGATCGGAGTGACGTCACCACAGGTCCTGTTCCTGCACACACAAATAAGAAGACAGAAGAGAAGCCGGGCTGCGCGATTAAGTGGATTAAAGTGAGTTAAATTATTTCTTTCCTTTTTTTTAACCCCTCCAGCGCTATTGTACTATGCTTTCTGTATTCAGAATGCTATTATTTTCCCTTATAACCATGTTATAATGGAAAATAATAATGATCGGTTCTCCATCCCGATTGTCTCCTAGCAACCGTGAGTGAAAATCGCACCACATCCGCACTTGCTTGCGGATGCTTGCAATTTTCACGCAGCCCCATTCACTTCTATGGGGCCTGCTTTGCGTGAAAAACGCACAAAATAGAGCTTTCTGCGATTTTCATGCAACGCACAAGTGATGCGTGAAAATCACCTCTCATGTGAACAGCCCCATAGAAATGAATGGGTCCGGATTCAGTGCGGGTGCAATGCATTCAACTCACGCATCGCACCCGCGCGGAATACTCGCCCGTGTGAAAGGGGCCTTAGGGTTCATTCACACTGCAGTGTAAGTCTGGTGTATCAGGTTATTGGGGCCTATAGAAGCATTTGAAATATGAAAAGAGAAAGAGAGAGACACACAGAAATGCTGCAGCTTCTAATGTAGTATGTTTTCTCTCTCAATCCAATGCTGGATTAACAACTACAAAATCAGTACTGCTGCATATAGTAATTCCTCCATGCTGCTGCCTATGATGGTGCTATAGGGAAGCACAACCTCATCTTCTTTATTAGTACTCTGGATGGAAGATACATAGCTGCTACTGTGGAACTGAATTCACAGAAAACTGACAATTAGACAGAGCTTAAAGGGGGTGTCTTGCTTCAGCAAGTGGCATTTGTCATTTAGAGAAAGTTAATACAAGGTTCTTACTAATGTATTGTGATTGTACATATTGCCTCCCTTACTGGCTGGATTCATTTTTCCATCATATTATAAACAGCTTGTTTCCATGGTTACAGACCACCCTGCAATCCATCAGTGGTGGTAGTGCTTGCACACTATAGAAAAAGATGCTGGCCTCTCTGGTGACTGGGACCGTGGGAGCGCACATAGGCTGATGCTTCTTCCTATAGTGTGCAAGCACGACCACCACTTATGGATTGCAGTGTGGTCGTAACCATGGAAATGAGGAGGAGTATATAATGTGATGGAAAAATTAATCCAGCCAGCAAAGGAGGCAATATGGACAAACACAATTCATTAGTAAGTGTCTTGTACTAACTTCATCTACATAATAAAATGCTATTTGCTGAAGTGAGACAACCCCTTTAACCACTTCAGCCCCACTAGGTGAAACCCCCTTCATGACCAGAGCACTTTTTACACTTCGGCACTACACTCCTTTCACCGTTTATCGCTCGGTCATGCAACTTACCACCCAAATGAATTTTACCTCCTTTTCTTCTCACTAATAGAGATTTCATTTGGTGGTATTTTATTGCTGCTGACATTTTTACTTTTTTTGTTATTAATCAAAATGTAACGATTTTTTTGCAAAAAAATGACATTTTTCACTTTCAGCTGTAAAATTTTGCAAAAAAATCGACATCCATATATAAATTTTTCGCCAAATTTATTGTTCTACATGTCTTTGATAAAAAAAAAATGTTTGGGCAAAAAAAAAAATGGTTTGGGTAAAAGTTATAGCATTTACAAACTATGGTACAAAAATGTGAATTTCCGCTTTTTGAAACAGCTCTGATTTTCTGAGCACCTGTCATGATTCCTGAGGTTCTACAATGCCCAAACAGTAGAAAACCCCCACAAATGACCCCATTTCGGAAAGTAGACACCTTAAGGTATTCGCTGATGGGCATAGTGAGTTCATAGAACTTTTTATTTTTTGTCACAAGTTAGCGGAAAATGATGATGATTTATTTTTTATTTTTTTCCTTACAAAGTCTCATATTCCACTAACTTGCGACAAAAAATAAAAAATTCTAGGAACTCACCATGCCCCTCGCAGAATACCTTGGGGTGTCTTCTTTCCAAAATGGGGTCACTTGTGGGGTAGTTATACTGCCCAGGCAATTTAGGGGCCCAAATGTGTGAGAAGAACTTTGCAATCAAAATGTGTAAAAAATGACCGGTGAAATCCAAAAGGTGCACTTTGGAATATGTGCCCCTTTGCCCACCTTGGCAGCAAAATAGTGTGACACATCTGGTATCGCCGTACTCAGGAGAAGTTGGGGAATGTGTTTTGGGGTGTCATTTTACATATACCCATGCTGGGTGAGAAAAATATCTTAGTCAAATGCCAACTTTGTATAAAAAAATGGGAAAAGTTGTCTTTTGCCAAGATATTTCTCTCATCCAGCATGGGTATATGTAAAATGACACCCCAAAACACATTTCCCAACTTCTCCTGAGTACGGCGATACCAGATGTGTCACACTTTTTTGCTGCCAAGGTGGGCAAAGGGGCACATATTCCAAAGTGCACCTTTCAGATTTTGCAGGCCATTTTTTACACATTTTGATTGCAAGGTACTTCTCACACATTTGGGCCCCTAAATTGCCAGGGCAGTATAACTACGCCACAAGTGACCCCATTTTGGAAAGAATACACCCCAAGGTATTCCGTGAGGGGCATGGCGAGTTCCTAGAATTTTATTTTTTTTGTCACAAGTTAGCGGAAAATGATGATTTTTTTTTTTTCTCTTTTTTCCTTACAAAGTCTCATATTCCACTAACTTGCGACAAAAAATAAAAAATTCTAGGAACTCGCCATGCCCCTCACGGAATACCTTGGGGTGTCTTCTTTCCAAAATGGGGTCACTTGTGGCGTAGTTATACTGCCCTGGCAATTTAGGGGCCCATATGTGTGAGAAGTACTTTGCAATCAAAATCTGTAAAAAATGACCGGTGAAATCCGAAAGGTGCACTTTGGAATATGTGCCCCTTTGCCCACCTTGGCATCAAAAAAGTGTCACACATCTGGTATCGCCGTACTCAGGAGAAGTTGGGGAATGTGTTTTGGGGTGTCATTTTACATATACCCATGCTGGGTGAGAGAAATATTTTGGCAAAAGACAACTTTTCCCATTTTTTTATACAAAGTTGGCATTTGACCAAGATATTTTTCTCACCCAGCATGGGTATATGTAAAATGACACCCCAAAACACATTCCCCAACTTCTCCTGAGTACGGCGATACCAGATGTGTCACACTTTTTTGCTGCCAAGGTGGGCAAAGGGGCACATATTCCAAAGTGCACCTTTCAGATTTTGCAGGCCATTTTTTACACATTTTGATTGCAAGGTACTTCTCACACATTTGGGCCCCTAAATTGCCAGGGCAGTATAACTACGCCACAAGTGACCCCATTTTGGAAAGAATACACCCCAAGGTATTCCGTGAGGGGCATGGCGAGTTCCTAGAATTTTATTTTTTTTGTCACAAGTTAGCGGAAAATGATGATTTTTTTTTTTCTCTTTTTTCCTTACAAAGTCTCATATTCCACTAACTTGCGACAAAAAATAAAAAATTCTAGGAACTCGCCATGCCCCTCACGGAATACCTTGGGGTGTCTTCTTTCCAAAATGGGGTCACTTGTGGCGTAGTTATACTGCCCTGGCAATTTAGGGGCCCATATGTGTGAGAAGTACT
The DNA here is from genome assembly GCF_014858855.1 of Bufo gargarizans. NCBI lineage: Eukaryota > Metazoa > Chordata > Amphibia > Anura > Bufonidae > Bufo > Bufo gargarizans. The sequence continues at coordinate 68,806,552 of NC_058090.1, read as the reverse complement.
TTGCAATCAAAATCTGTAAAAAATGACCGGTGAAATCCGAAAGGTGCACTTTGGAATATGTGCCCCTTTGCCCACCTTGGCATCAAAAAAGTGTCACACATCTGGTATCGCCGTACTCAGGAGAAGTTGGGGAATGTGTTTTGGGGTGTCATTTTACATATACCCATGCTGGGTGAGAGAAATATTTTGGCAAAAGACAACTTTTCCCATTTTTTTATACAAAGTTGGCATTTGACCAAGATATTTTTCTCACCCAGCATGGGTATATGTAAAATGACACCCCAAAACACATTCCCCAACTTCTCCTGAGTACGGCGATACCAGATGTGTCACACTTTTTTGCAGCCTAGATGCGCAAAGGTGCCCAAATTCCTTTTAGGAGGGCATTTTTAGACATTTGGATCCCAGACTTCTTCTCACACTTTAGGGCCCCTAAAAAGCCAGGGCAGTATAAATACCCCACATGTGACCCCACTTTGGAAAGAAGACACCCCAAGGTATCCAATGAGGGGCCTGGCAAGTTCATAGAAATTTTTTTTTTTCGCATAAGTTAGCGGAAATTGATTTTTTTTTTTGTTTTTTCTCACAAAGTCTCACTTTCTGCTAACTTAGGACAAAAATTTTAATCTTTCATGGACTCAATATGCCCCTCAGCAAATACCTTGGAGTGTCTTCTTTCCAAAATGGGGTCAGTTGTGGGGTGTTTGTACTGCCCTGGCATTTGAGGGTCTCCGCAATCATTACATGTATGGCCAGCATTAGGAGTTTCTGCTATTCTCCTTATATTGAGCATACAGGTAATGAGATTTTTTTTTCCGTTCAGCCTCTGGGCTGAAAGAAAAAAATGAACAGCACAGATTTCTTCATTCGCATCGATCAATGTGGATGAAAAAATCTCTGCCAAAAAAAAAAGATGGAGGGGAAAGGCGTCTGCCAGGACATAGGAGCTCCGCCCTACATCCATACCCACTTAGCTCGTATGCCCTGGCAAACCAGATTTCTCCATTCACATCAATCGATGTGGATGAATAAATCATTGCCGGGATTTTTTATTTTTTTTTATATATATATATATATACAAAGTGTTTGCCAAAGCATAGGAACGCCGCCTCCTCCTCAGCTCGTATGCCTCGGCAAACATATCTGTTACTGCAAAGGAGAAAATCCCGTCTTGCAGCGCCGCATACACCGACTTGCGTGTATTCTGACAGCAGCGCAATACTTCTGTCAGAATGCACATCGGTGCTGCAGCTGGTCGATCGGTTGGTCCACCTGGAAGGTAAAAAGACAAAAAGAAAAAACCAGGCCGCAACGCAATAATTTTATTAACTTTGCAACAGAACATGTAACTTTAACTTTTTAACTGAACATTAACCTTTTTGCTTACTGGTGTTTTTTTTTGTTTTTTTTACCTTTATAGAACAAACCTCTCCTTCCCCATGGGTCAATGTGCAAAGCGCAAATCGCCCAAAGATGTGGCGAAGTGCGTTATGCACTTTGTCCCATGTGAAAGGAGACGTTTGCAGCAGCAGTGAGTGAATGGGCCCTAATAGCCCTGTGTGCCTATCCTGGTGAGATGATCCCTATGCTAATAGTGTACCTGTGAGTGGTACTTCCGGAAACACTCTCCAAAGCATAGGGCAGGGTGGTCAGGACAGTCAGGACAGAAATAGCGGGTGTCACGCCTTATTCCACTCCTGCTACAGACACGACATCTTTTTCGGGTGACGGTTGGGTTGAGGTACCAGGAACGACATTGGGGAAATGTCGCTCGTGTAGACGGCTAACTACACTGGTGGATGGGGCCACGGAACCTCCTGGGTACAGGAGGTTCTCGATGATCTCTTCCTGAAATTTGAGGAAGGATCCAGTTCTCCCAGCCTTACTGTAGAGAACAAAACTATTGTACAGAGCCAATTGAATTAAATATACAGACACCTTCTTATACCAGCGTCTGGTTCTGCGGGAAACTAAATACGGAGACAACATCTGGTCATTGAAGTCCACCCCTCCCTATATATCTGCAAATTTCTGGTTGAAATGGTCTATGAGGGGCCGAATTTTGTGGAGCCGGTCAATAGCAGGGTGGCCTCTGGGACGGGAGGCGGTGTTGTCACTAAAGTGCAGGAAACGCAGGATGGCCTCAAAACGTGCCCTGGACATAGCAGCAGAGAACATGGGCATGTGATGAATCGGGTTCGTGGACCAATATGACCGCAATTCATGTTTTTTGTCAGGCCCATGTTGATGAGGAGGCCCAGAAAAGTTTTAATTTCGGAAACTTGGACTGGTTTCCACCGGAAAGGCTGGGCATAAAAGCTTCCCGGGTTAGCGGTGATAAATTGTGTGGCATATCTGTTTGTTTCGGCCACAACTATGTCTAAAAGCTCCGCAGTCAAGAACAGCTCAAAAAATCCCAGGGCCGAACCGATCTGAGCTGTCTCAACCCGAACTCCAGACTGGGCAGTGAAAGGGAAAACTACGGGTGCGGCTGAAGTTGGGGACTGCCAATCAGGGTTTGCCAGCACCTCTGGGATTCTAGGGGCTCTACGGGCACGTCTTTGCGGTGGCTGCGACGGGGTCACTACTGCACGTGCCACCGTACCAGCTTCAACTGCCCTTCTGGTGCTCGCTACTTCACCAGGTTGTACGGCAGTGCTGGTACTAGGTCCAGGGAGGGCTGGGCTGCTGGTGTATGCCTCACCACGTAAACCCGATAGCACCAGCCCCTCTCTGCTGCTCTTGAAGCGGATCCTGCGCAACCTATGGTCTAGCGACACGGGGCCGGGTACGCCTGGTGGTATCAGGGACCTCAGCCTCCTCGTCCGAACTTTGGGTCAGAGAGCCACTGCTTTCTACAGGTTCGTATTCTGACCCGCTGGATTCATCAGATGAGGGTTCCCACTCCTCATCCGACTGGGTCAGAAGCCTGTAGGCCTCTTCAGAAGAATACCCCCTGTTAGACATGTGGGCAACTAAATTTAGGGGTATTCCCTGAGACTACCCAAAAAAAAAAAAAGTACAAATGCTGATTAGCGATACGCTAATCAGCGAATAACGTACTGCGGTGCGGTGGGCTGGGCGCTAACTGATCGCTAACTACCTAACCAAGGGGCCTAAACTATACCTAAAACCTAACGGTCAATACCAGTGAAAAAAAAAAGTGACAGTTTACACTGATCACTTTTTTCCTTTCACTAGTGATTGACAAAGGGGTGATCAAAGGGTTAATTGGGGTTCAGGGGGGTGATCTGGGGCTAAAGTGTGCTGTTTGGTGTACTCACTGTGAAGCCTGCTCTTCTGCTGGATCCAACCGACGAAAAGAACCAGCAGAGGAGCACAGCAGCCATATATCAGATCATATTTACTAATATGATCTGATATCTGGCCTTTGATTGGTTTTTTTAAAAATCGCCAGCCTGCCAGCCGCGATCATTGGCTGACAGGCTGGTGACCCGACCCCCCTCTACGAAATGCCGGCGCGAACTGCGCATGCGCGCGCGCATATTCGCGTCATCTCGCGTCTTGCGAGATGACGCGTATATGCGTGACTGTGCGCAGCGCTGCCGCCTCCGGACCGCACATCTGCGTTAGGCGGTCCGGAGGCGGTTAAAGGGAGTGTCAGCTCCTTTATGCTCAGCTCTGATAGTATAATGACAGACACAGGGTCATTTATCAAACTGGTGTAAGTTAGAACTGGCTTAGTTACCCATAGCAACCAGTCAGATTCCACCTTTCATTTTCCAAAGGAGCTGTAGTTGTGAATCCAGCATTGGATTGAGATAGGAAACATACTACATTAGAAGCTGTGACAGAGAAAAGAAAAGTGCATAATGGGTTTGGTTGGAGACAGCAACACGAAATGCTACGTATATGATTTGTTTATGTTATGAAAACCGATCAGTAGAGTTCAAAATAAAAAAATAAAAAGCATGGAGAAGATGAACATGTGGTATGAAATAACATGAATATATTTGTTTACAACCTTGGCAATCCCAGAAAACACCTTTAACAGGTTGCCGACCTAGGACAAGAAGGCTCGTCCTAAGGCCTAGTTCACACGAACGTATGGCTTTTATAGTTTATTGCGGTCCGCTTTTCACGGATCCGTTGTTCCATTTTTTTGTTTCCGTTGTGTTTCCGTTTCCTTTCCGTTTTTAAGTTCCGTTTTTTACGTATGCCATATACAGTATACAGTAATTACATAGAAAAATTGGGCTGGGCATAACATTTTCAATACATGGTTCCGCAAAACTGAACGGATATGGAAGACATACGGATGCCACGCATGCCGCTGTTTATTCATCCTCCACATCCCAGTTGTATTCGATGGGAGACAAGTCCAGAGATGCTGCAGACCATGGTAGAATGCTAAGGCAATGCAGAATGTTCACAGTAGCATGAGCAACATGTGGCCAGGTGTTGTCCTGTTGAAAAACAGCTCCAGAGACATTTTGGAGAAATAGTCATATGACGGGTTCCAGAACCAAATAAATGTAATGCCAAGCTGTTAGTGTAGCTAGAGGGGTGCGGCTACTGTATATTATACCAACCCGCACCAAAATCCCATGAGTAGGACTGGTGTGACTCCTGGTGGTCTCCAGACTAATCTCTGGCTATCTGGCGTCCGAGACAAAAGCGTGACTCATCGCTCAAGAGGACAGACCTGTGCACCATAATAGCCTTTTATAGCAGTAGCATAAGGGAGTAGAACACCAGTTGCTAGATGTCTGGCTTGAAGCTCAATGCCATACTAATGGTTGGGTTCACATCACGTTTTCCCATCCGTTTAACATATATAAAAAATGTATACGTTAAACAGATGTCTCAGACTGATGCCATACTATGGCATCGATTCACCATAGAGTTAAATAAATGTATAAATAAATAAAAGTATACTTTTTTTTACTGGACTCTGCAGGATAGAATACAAAAACATGCTGTGCTGTGTAGTGATTAGCGGCAGAGGAAATATAAAAATTTGCGATATTTCGCTAATATTTTGTAGAATATTCATCATATATTCGCAAATTCAAAATTATATTCTTGATTGCTAAAATCGGCAATTTAATATTTGCGTAATGCACGCGAAATACAGGCGTGGGTCACTTATGCTACACTATAGATCAATCTAACCTACACTATCTCTACGAGTTTTCTTTATTTTTATGACTATGAAAATTGTAGATTCACACTGAAGCCATCAAAACTATGAATTAACACATGTGGAATTATATACATAACAAAAAAGTGTGAAACAACTGAAAATATGTCATATTCTAGGTTCTTCAAAGTAGCCACCTTTTGCTTTGATTACTGCTTTGCACACTCTTGGCATTCTCTTGATGAGCTTCAAGAGGTAGTCACCTGAAATGGTTTTCACTTCACAGGTGTGCCCTGTCAGGTTTAATAAGTGTGATTTTCATGCCTTATAAATGGGGTTGGGACCATCAGTTGCGTTGTGGAGAAGTCAGGTGGATACACAGCTGATAGTCCTACTGAATAGACTGTTAGAATGTGTATTAGGGCAAGAAAAAAGCAGCTAAGTAAAGAAAAACGAGTGGCCATCATTACTTTAAGAAATTAAAGGGGTTCTTCACTTTCATTTAACTGATGATCTATCCTCTGGATAGATCATCAGCTTCTGATCGGCCGGGGTCCGACACCCGGGACCCCCGCCGATCAGCTGTTTGAGAAGGCAGCGGTGCTCCAGCAGCGCCGCTGCCTTCTCACTGTTTACCGCCGGGCCGCCCGCCCACTGACGTCACGACTTGTATCAACTAGAGTGGGCGCGGCTAAGCTCTGTTCACTTGAATGGAGCTTAGCCACGCCCACTCTAGTTGATACAAGTCGTGACGTCAGTGGGCGGGCGGCCCGGCGGTAAACAGTGAGAACGCCGCGGCGCTGCTGGAGCGCCGCTGCCTTCTCAAACAGCTGATCGGTGGGGGTCCTGGGTGTCGGACCCCGGCCGATCAGAAGCTGATGATCTATCCAGAGGATAGATCATCAGTTAAATGAAAGTGAAGAACCCCTTTAAGGTCAGTCAGTCCGAAAACTTTGAAAGTGTCCCCAAGTGCAGTCACAAAAACCATCAAGCTCTACAAAGAAACTGGCTCACATGCGGACCGCCCCAGGAAAGGAAGACCAAGAGTCACCTCTGCTGCGGAGGATAAGTTCATCCGAGTCACCAGCCTCAGAAATCGCAGGTTAACAGCAGCTCAGATTAGAGACCAGGTCAATGCCACACAGAGTTCTAGCAGCAGACACATCTCTAAAACAACTGTTAAGAGGAGACTGTTTGAATCAGGCCTTCATGGTATAATATCTGCTAGGAAACCACTGCTAAGGACAGGCAACAAGCAGAAGAGACTTGTTTGGGCTAAAGAACACAAGGAATGGACATTAGACCAGTGGAAATCTGTGCTTTGGTCTGATGAGTCCAAATTTGAGATCTTTGGTTCCAACCACCGTGTCTTTGTGCGACGCAGAAAGGTGAACGGATGGACTCTACATGCCTGGTTCCCACCGTGAAGCATGGAGGAGGAGGTGTGATGGTGTGGGGGTGCTTTGCTGGTGACACTGTTGGGGATTTATTCAAAATTGAAGGCATACTGAACCAGCATGGCTACCACAGCATCTTGCAGCGGCATGCTATTCCATCCGGTTTGCGTTTAGTTGGACCATCATTTATTTTTCAACAGGACAATGACCCCAAACACACCTCCAGGCTGTGTAAGGGCTATTTGCCCATGAAGGAGAGTGATGGGGTTGCTGCGCCAGATGACCTGGCCTCCACAGTCACCGGACCTGAACCCAATCGAGATGGTTTGGGGTGAGCTGGACCGCAGAGTGAAGGCAAAAGGGCCAACAAGTGCTAAGCATCTCTGGGAACTCCTTCAAGACTGTTGGAAGACCATTTCAGGTGACTACCTTTTGAAGCTCATCAAGAGAATGCCAAGAGTGTGCAAAGCAGTAATCAAAGCAAAAGGTGGCTACTTTGAAGAACCTAGAATATGACATATTTTCAATTGTTTCACACTTTTTTGTTATGTATATAATTCCACATGTGTTAATTCATAGTTTTGATGCCTTCAGTGTGAATCTACAATTTTCATAGTCATGAAAATAAAGAAAACTCTTTGAATGAGAAGGTGTGTCCAAACTTTTGGTCTGTACTGTATATATATATATATATATATATATATATATATATATATATCTGTTAACTGTCTAATGTAATAACACAAAGCACAGAGCACAGCAATGACACTGCTGTCTTTTTCATAACTGCAATAAACTTTAGAAAATAGCTGCTGGGGAGGTTCTTATATAGAAAGGGGTAGGCAACTTTTCTATTGGTTGATAGGGATGTTGCTAAGCTGTGACAAAGCCTTCTCATTGGCCACAAGCTACAAGAAGGGAGGGATAATCACCTGATATGTACGGTGTTAAAAAAATAAAAAAATATATATATATATATATATATATATATATATATACATACATATATATATATATATATATATATATAGTGCTATATATTCGTAATGACGAATATATATATAAATATTCGCGAATTCTCGAAGTGCCGATATTCACGATAAAAATGTGCTTTTCGAATATTCTCGCTCAACACTAGTGCTATGTTCTTGTATCCCTTTTTTCTAACTTATATGTCAAATGGAGGCATAAAACGTGATGTGATCCCACCCTAACACTTTCTGATGGTTTGTGTAGACACTGTTTGGCTTCCTAGGCTGCGGATGTGCTATTTAATTTAACTTGCAGTACAGAATGCATAACTATACGCCATTCTTCTAATCGGACAATCTGTCTGTGCAGAGGTTTGTCTCTTTGCACCTCTTGCTGTTATTCTAGTAGGTTGTTGTTCTCCCAACCACAGGGACACGGAATATTGAACAGCGCTGACATCTTGGCCTAGGTGATAAACTAAGGTCTTTCAGTTCAAGGATTCTGTCCCTCTCAATTTGCAAATCTGGTGATATCTGGCACATCGACAAACAGGAGGCTTTGCACAATCATCCCCCATGACTTGATATAATTTTTTAGGTTTCATGTGGCTAAAAAAAATTGCTTTACAATCTTGCTTTTATGCCCATCACATATGCCACGGATTGGAGCTAGGTGCTTGAAAATTTGATCATTTACAGATCTTAGCAGCACCTGCTATATCCTCGATTTGCATAAGCTAGGCTTGTCTTTCTTGGTGATGCAATTTTAATTTTGAGGAGTTTGGGTATGGGTTTAGCCTTGACTGGATTGCTCACCTTAAATGGACAGGATAAAACGACAGGGGACAAGTTATGACATAAAATCTCCACCGTAGAGCTCATTACACTCCCCTTCCATTTTGTTTGACTGTTTGACAGGGCTTATATACTTGTCATCTTGTGTCTGCGCTGTGACTGGCTAATAATCATTGGTAGTCCAGAATTATTATGCTACTGTATATGGAGTCATTGGTGTCAGTGGGTTTTATCTAAATCATGCATTCCTTAGTAATTAGGGATGAGCGAACCCGAACTGTATAGTTCGGGTTCGTACCGAATTTTGGGGTGTCCGTGACACGGACCCGAACCCGGACATTTTCGTAAAAGTCCGGGTTCGGGTTCGGTGTTCGTCGCTTTCTTCGCGCTTTTGTGACGCTTTCTTGGCGCTTTTTGAAAGGCTGCAAAGCAGCCAATCAACAAGCGTCATACTACTTGCCCCAAGAGGCCATCACAGCCATGCCTACTATTGGCATGGCTGTGATTGGCCAGAGCACCATGTGACCCAGCCTCTATTTAAGCTGGAGTCACATAGCGCCGCCCGTCACTCTGCTCTGATTAGCGTAGGGAGAGGTTGCGGCTGCGACAGTAGGGCGAGATTAGGCAGATTAACTCCTCCAAAGGACTTGATTAACTGATCGATCTGCAGCTGTGGATCATTGAGCTGCTGATCCTCAATTGCTCACTGTTTTTAGGCTGCACAGACCGTTTGTCAGTCTCATTTTTCTGGGGTGATCGGCGGCCATTTTGTGTCTTGTGGTGCGCCAGCACAAGCTGCGACCAAGTGCATTTAACCCTCAATGGTGTGGTTGTTTTTTGGCTAAAGCCTACATCAGGGTGAAGCTGTGACACCAAGTGCATTTAACCAGCAATAGTCTGTTCATTTTTTGGCCATATACAAAATCAGGGGCAAGCTGCGCCTGTCACCAAGTGCATTTAACCCTCAATGGTGTGGTTGTTTTTTGGCTAAAGCCTACATCAGGGTGAAGCTGTCACACCAAGTGCATTTAACCAGCAATAGTCTGTTCATTTTTTGGCCATATACAAAATCAGGGGCAAGCTGCGCCTGTCACCAAGTGCATTTAACCCTCAATGGTGTGGTTGTTTTTTGGCTAAAGCCTACATCAGGGTGAAGCTGTCACACCAAGTGCATTTAACCAGCAATAGTCTGTTCATTTTTTGGCCATATACAAAATCAGGGGCAAGCTGCGCCTGTCACCAAGTGCATTTAACCCTCAATGGTGTGGTTGTTTTTTGGCTAAAGCCTACATCAGGGTGAAGCTGTCACACCAAGTGCATTTAACCAGCAATAGTCTGTTCATTTTTTGGCCATATCCCAGTCTAATTCTGTCACTAAATCCATACCGGTCACCCAGCGCCTAAATACTAGGCCTCAAATTTATATCCAGCTAAATCTGTCCCTAGTGCTGTAGCTGGGCGAGTTATTTAGTGTCCGTTCAAGCACATTTCTTGTTCTGGGTTGAAATACAATTCCCAATTTAGCAATTTCATAATTTAGTGGTTCCTGCTATATCAGAGCTCTTTGAAATCTATCCCAAAAAGGGTATATAATATTGAAGGTGCACATAGGGTCATTCAGAGTAACTTCACACACACCCGCTACTGTGTATTTCCAAGTCTAATTCTGTCACTAAATCCATACCGGTGACCCAGCGCCTAAATACTAGGCCTCAAATTTAATTCCCTCTAAATCTCTCGTTACCCACCGCTGTACTGTTGTTGCTGGGCAAGATATTTAGTGTCCGTCAAAGCACATTTTTTGTTCTGGGTTGAAGTACAATTCCCAATTTAGCAATTTCATAATTTAGTGGTTTCTGCTATATCAGAGCTATTTGAAATCTATCCCAAAAAGGGTATATAATATTGAAGGTGCACATAGGGTCATTCAGAATAACTTCACACACACCCGCTACTGTGTATTTCCAAGTCTAATTCTGTCACTAAACCCATACCTGTCACCCAGCGCCTAAATACTAGGCCTCAAATTTAAATCCCTCTAAATCTCTCGTTACCGTTGTCCTGTTGTAGCTGGGAAAGTTATTTAGTGCCCGTCAAAGCACATTTTTTGTTCTGGGTTGAAGTACAATTCCCAATTTAGCAATTTCATAATTTAGTGGTTCCTGCTATATCAGAGCTATTTGAAATCTATCCCAAAAAGGGTATATAATATTGAAGGTGCACATAGGGTCATTCAGAATAACTTCACACACACCCGCTACTGTGTATTTCCAAGTCTAATTCTGTCACTAAATCCATACCGGTGACCCAGCGCCTAAATACTAGGCCTCAAATTTAATTCCCTCTAAATCTCTCGTTACCCACCGCTGTACTGTTGTTGCTGGGCAAGATATTTAGTGTCCGTCAAAGCACATTTTTTGTTCTGGGTTGAAGTACAATTCCCAATTTAGCAATTTCATAATTTAGTGGTTTCTGCTATATCAGAGCTATTTGAAATCTATCCCTAAAAGGGTATATAATATTGAAGGTGCACATAGGGTCATTCAGAATAACTTCACACACACCCGCTACTGTGTATTTCCAAGTCTAATTCTGTCACTAAACCCATACCTGTCACCCAGCGCCTAAATACTAGGCCTCAAATTTATATCCAGCTAAATCTGTCCCTAGTGCTGTAGCTGGGCGAGTTATTTAGTGTCCGTTCAAGCACATTTCTTGTTCTGGGTTGAAATACAATTCCCAATTTAGCAATTTCATAATTTAGTGGTTCCTGCTATATCAGAGCTCTTTGAAATCTATCCCAAAAAGGGTATATAATATTGAAGGTGCACATAGGGTCATTCAGAGTAACTTCACACACACCCGCTACTGTGTATTTCCAAGTCTAATTCTGTCACTAAATCCATACCGGTGACCCAGCGCCTAAATACTAGGCCTCAAATTTAATTCCCTCTAAATCTCTCGTTACCCACCGCTGTACTGTTGTTGCTGGGCAAGATATTTAGTGTCCGTCAAAGCACATTTTTTGTTCTGGGTTGAAGTACAATTCCCAATTTAGCAATTTCATAATTTAGTGGTTTCTGCTATATCAGAGCTATTTGAAATCTATCCCAAAAAGGGTATATAATATTGAAGGTGCACATAGGGTCATTCAGAATAACTTCACACACACCCGCTACTGTGTATTTCCAAGTCTAATTCTGTCACTAAACCCATACCTGTCACCCAGCGCCTAAATACTAGGCCTCAAATTTAAATCCCTCTAAATCTCTCGTTACCGTTGTCCTGTTGTAGCTGGGAAAGTTATTTAGTGCCCGTCAAAGCACATTTTTTGTTCTGGGTTGAAGTACAATTCCCAATTTAGCAATTTCATAATTTAGTGGTTCCTGCTATATCAGAGCTATTTGAAATCTATCCCAAAAAGGGTATATAATATTGAAGGTGCACATAGGGTCATTCAGAATAACTTCACACACACCCGCTACTGTGTATTTCCAAGTCTAATTCTGTCACTAAATCCATACCGGTGACCCAGCGCCTAAATACTAGGCCTCAAATTTAATTCCCTCTAAATCTCTCGTTACCCACCGCTGTACTGTTGTTGCTGGGCAAGATATTTAGTGTCCGTCAAAGCACATTTTTTGTTCTGGGTTGAAGTACAATTCCCAATTTAGCAATTTCATAATTTAGTGGTTTCTGCTATATCAGAGCTATTTGAAATCTATCCCTAAAAGGGTATATAATATTGAAGGTGCACATAGGGTCATTCAGAATAACTTCACACACACCCGCTACTGTGTATTTCCAAGTCTAATTCTGTCACTAAACCCATACCTGTCACCCAGCGCCTAAATACTAGGCCTCAAATTTATATCCAGCTAAATCTGTCCCTAGTGCTGTAGCTGGGCGAGTTATTTAGTGTCCGTTCAAGCACATTTCTTGTTCTGGGTTGAAATACAATTCCCAATTTAGCAATTTCATAATTTAGTGGTTCCTGCTATATCAGAGCTCTTTGAAATCTATCCCAAAAAGGGTATATAATATTGAAGGTGCACATAGGGTCATTCAGAGTAACTTCACACACACCCGCTACTGTGTATTTCCAAGTCTAATTCTGTCACTAAATCCATACCGGTGACCCAGCGCCTAAATACTAGGCCTCAAATTTAATTCCCTCTAAATCTCTCGTTACCCACCGCTGTACTGTTGTTGCTGGGCAAGATATTTAGTGTCCGTCAAAGCACATTTTTTGTTCTGGGTTGAAGTACAATTCCCAATTTAGCAATTTCATAATTTAGTGGTTTCTGCTATATCAGAGCTATTTGAAATCTATCCCAAAAAGGGTATATAATATTGAAGGTGCACATAGGGTCATTCAGAATAACTTCACACACACCCGCTACTGTGTATTTCCAAGTCTAATTCTGTCACTAAACCCATACCTGTCACCCAGCGCCTAAATACTAGGCCTCAAATTTAAATCCCTCTAAATCTCTCGTTACCGTTGTCCTGTTGTAGCTGGGAAAGTTATTTAGTGCCCGTCAAAGCACATTTTTTGTTCTGGGTTGAAGTACAATTCCCAATTTAGCAATTTCATAATTTAGTGGTTCCTGCTATATCAGAGCTATTTGAAATCTATCCCAAAAAGGGTATATAATATTGAAGGTGCACATAGGGTCATTCAGAATAACTTCACACACACCCGCTACTGTGTATTTCCAAGTCTAATTCTGTCACTAAATCCATACCGGTGACCCAGCGCCTAAATACTAGGCCTCAAATTTAATTCCCTCTAAATCTCTCGTTACCCACCGCTGTACTGTTGTTGCTGGGCAAGATATTTAGTGTCCGTCAAAGCACATTTTTTGTTCTGGGTTGAAGTACAATTCCCAATTTAGCAATTTCATAATTTAGTGGTTTCTGCTATATCAGAGCTATTTGAAATCTATCCCTAAAAGGGTATATAATATTGAAGGTGCACATAGGGTCATTCAGAATAACTTCACACACACCCGCTACTGTGTATTTCCAAGTCTAATTCTGTCACTAAACCCATACCTGTCACCCAGCGCCTAAATACTAGGCCTCAAATTTAAATCCCTCTAAATCTCTCGTTACCGTTGTCCTGTTGTAGCTGGGAAAGTTATTTAGTGCCCGTCAAAGCACATTTTTTGTTCTGGGTTGAAGTACAATTCCCAATTTAGCAATTTCATAATTTAGTGGTTCCTGCTATATCAGAGCTATTTGAAATCTATCCCAAAAAGGGTATATAATATTGAAGGTGCACATTGGGTCATTCAGAATAACTTCACACACACGCTTCTGTGCATTTCCAAGTCTAATTCTGTCACTAAATCCATACCGGTGACCCAGCGCCTAAATACTAGGCCTCAAATTTAATTCCCTCTAAATCTCTCGTTACCCACCGCTGTACTGTTGTTGCTGGGCAAGATATTTAGTGTCCGTCAAAGCACATTTTTTGTTCTGGGTTGAAGTACAATTCCCAATTTAGCAATTTCATAATTTAGTGGTTTCTGCTATATCAGAGCTATTTGAAATCTATCCCTAAAAGGGTATATAATATTGAAGGTGCACATAGGGTCATTCAGAATAACTTCACACACACCCGCTACTGTGTATTTCCAAGTCTAATTCTGTCACTAAATCCATACCGGTGACCCAGCGCCTAAATACTAGGCCTCAAATTTAATTCCCTCTAAATCTCTCGTTACCCACCGTTGTACTGTTGTTGCTGGGCAAGATATTTAGTGTCCGTCAAAGCACATTTTTTGTTCTGGGTTGAAGTACAATTCCCAATTTAGCAATTTCATAATTTAGTGGTTTCTGCTATATCAGAGCTATTTGAAATCTATCCCTAAAAGGGTATATAATATTCAAGGTGCACATTGGGTCATTCAGAATAACTTCACACACACACGCTTCTGTGCATTTCCAAGTCTAATTCTGTCACTAAATCCATACCGGTCACCCAGCGCCTAAATACTAGGCCTCAAATTTATATCCCGCTGAATTTGAATACAATACATTGGGCCAAATAATATATTTGTTGTTGTGGTGAACCATAACAATGAGAAAAACATCTAGTAAGGGACGCGGACGTGGACATGGTCGTGGTGGTGTTAGTGGACCCTCTGGTGCTGGGAGAGGACGTGGCCGTTCTGCCACATCCACACGTCCTAGTGTACCAACTACCTCAGGTCCCAGTAGCCGCCAGAATTTACAGCGATATATGGTGGGGCCCAATGCCGTTCTAAGGATGGTAAGGCCTGAGCAGGTACAGGCATTAGTCAATTGGGTGGCCGACAGTGGATCCAGCACGTTCACATTATCTCCCACCCAGTCTTCTGCAGAAAGCGCACAGATGGCGCCTGAAAACCAACCCCATCAGTCTGTCACATCACCCCCATGCATACCAGGGAAACTGTCTCAGCCTCAAGTTATGCAGCAGTCTCTTATGCTGTTTGAAGACTCCGCTGGCAGGGTTTCCCAAGGGCATCCACCTAGCCCTTCCCCAGCGGTGAAAGACATAGAATGCACTGACGCACAACCACTTATGTTTCCTGATGATGAGGACATGGGAATACCACCTCAGCATGTCTCTGATGATGACGAAACACAGGTGCCAACTGCTGCGTCTTTCTGCAGTGTGCAGACTGAACAGGAGGTCAGGGATCAAGACTGGGTGGAAGACGATGCAGGGGACGATGAGGTCCTAGACCCCACATGGAATGAAGGTCGTGCCACTGACTTTCACAGTTCGGAGGAAGAGGCAGTGGTGAGACCGAGCCAACAGCGTAGCAAAAGAGGGAGCAGTGGGCAAAAGCAGAACACCCGCCGCCAAGAGACTCCGCCTGCTACTGACCGCCGCCATCTGGGACCGAGCACCCCAAAGGCAGCTTCAAGGAGTTCCCTGGCATGGCACTTCTTCAAACAATGTGCTGACGACAAGACCCGAGTGGTTTGCACGCTGTGCCATCAGAGCCTGAAGCGAGGCATTAACGTTCTGAACCTGAGCACAACCTGCATGACCAGGCACCTGCATGCAAAGCATGAACTGCAGTGGAGTAAACACCTTAAAACCAAGGAAGTCACTCAGGCTCCCCCTGCTACCTCTTCTGCTGCTGCCGCCTCGGCCTATTCTGCTGCTGCCGCCTCGGCCTCTTCCTCCGCCTCTGGAGGAACGTTGGCACCTGCCGCCCAGCAAACAGGGGATGTACCACCAACACCACCACCACCACCTCCGTCACCAAGCGTCTCAACCATGTCACACGCCAGCGTTCAGCTCTCCATCTCACAAACATTTGATAGAAAGCGTAAATTCCCACCTAGCCACCCTCGATCCCTGGCCCTGAATGCCAGCATTTCTAAACTACTGGCCTATGAAATGCTGTCATTTAGGCTGGTGGACACAGACAGCTTCAAACAGCTCATGTCGCTTGCTGTCCCACAGTATGTTGTTCCCAGCCGGCACTACTTCTCCAAGAGAGCCGTGCCTTCCCTGCACAACCAAGTATCCGATAAAATCAAGTGTGCACTGCGCAACGCCATCTGTAGCAAGGTCCACCTAACCACAGATACGTGGACCAGTAAGCACGGCCAGGGACGCTATATCTCCCTAACTGCACACTGGGTAAATGTAGTGGCAGCTGGGCCCCAGGCGGAGAGCTGTTTGGCGCACGTCCTTCCGCCGCCAAGGATCGCAGGGCAACATTCTTTGCCTCCTGTTGCCACCTCCTCCTTCTCGGCTTCCTCCTCCTCTTCTTCCACCTGCTCATCCAGTCAGCCACACACCTTCACCACCAACTTCAGCACAGCCCGGGGTAAACGTCAGCAGGCCATTCTGAAACTCATATGTTTGGGGGACAGGCCCCACACCGCACAGGAGTTGTGGCGGGGTATAGAACAACAGACCGACGAGTGGTTGCTGCCGGTGAGCCTCAAGCCCGGCCTGGTGGTGTGTGATAATGGGCGAAATCTCGTTGCAGCTCTGGGACTAGCCAATTTGACGCACATCCCTTGCTTGGCGCATGTGCTGAATTTGGTGGTGCAGAAGTTCATTCACAACTACCCCGACATGTCAGAGCTGCTGCATAAAGTGCGGGCCGTCTGTTCGCGCTTCCGGCGTTCACATCCTGCTGCTGCTCGCCTGTCTGCGCTACAGCGTAACTTCGGCCTTCCCGCTCACCGCCTCATATGCGACGTGCCCACCAGGTGGAACTCCACCTTGCACATGCTGGACAGACTGTGCGAGCAGCAGCAGGCCATAGTGGAGTTTCAGCTGCAGCACGCACGGGTCAGTCGCACTACAGAACAGCACCACTTCACCACCAATGACTGGGCCTCCATGCGAGACCTGTGTGCCCTGTTGCGCTGTTTCGAGTACTCCACCAACATGGCCAGTGGCGATGACACCGTTATCAGCGTTACAATACCACTTCTATGTCTCCTTGAGAAAACACTTAGGGCGATGATGGAAGAGGAGGTGGCCCAGGAGGAGGAGGAGGAGGAGGAGGAAGAGGGGTCATTTTTAGCACTTTCAGGCCAGTCTCTTCGAAGTGACTCAGAGGGAGGTTTTTGGCAACAGCAGAGGCCAGGTACAAATGTGGCCAGCCAGGGCCCACTACTGGAGGACGAGGAGGACGAGGATGAGGAGGAGGTGGAGGAGGATGAGGATGAAGCATGGTCACAGCGGGGTGGCACCCAACGCAGCTCGGGTCCATCACTGGTGCGTGGCTGGGGGGAAAGGCAGGACGATGACGATACGCCTCCCACAGAGGACAGCTTGTCCTTATCCCTGGGCAGCCTGGCACACATGAGCGACTACATGCTGCAGTGCCTGCGCAACGACAGCAGAGTTGCCCACATTTTAACCTGTGCGGACTACTGGGTTGCCACCCTGCTGGATCCACGCTACAAAGACAATGTGCCCACCTTACTTCCTGCACTGGAGCGTGATAGGAAGATGCGCGAGTACAAGCGCACGTTGGTAGACACGCTACTGAGAGCATTCCCAAATGTCACAGGGGAACAAGTGGAAGCCCAAGGCCAAGGCAGAGGAGGAGCAAGAGGTCGCCAAGGCAGCTGTGTCACGGCCAGCTCCTCTGAGGGCAGGGTTAGCATGGCAGAGATGTGGAAAACTTTTGTCAACACGCCACAGCTAACTGCACCACCACCTGATACGCAACGTGTTAGCAGGAGGCAACATTTCACTAACATGGTGGAACAGTACGTGTGCACACCCCTCCACGTACTGACTGATGGTTCGGCCCCATTCAACTTCTGGGTCTCTAAATTGTCCACGTGGCCAGAGCTAGCCTTTTATGCCTTGGAGGTGCTGGCCTGCCCGGCAGCCAGCGTTTTGTCTGAACGTGTATTCAGCACGGCAGGGGGCGTCATTACAGACAAACGCAGCCGCCTGTCTACAGCCAATGTGGACAAGCTGACGTTCATAAAAATGAACCAGGCATGGATCCCACAGGACCTGTCCGTCCCTTGTCCAGATTAGACATTAACTACCTCCCCATAACCATATATTATTGGACTCCAGGGCACTTCCTCATTCAATCCTATTTTTATTTTCATTTTACCATTATATTGCGAGGCTACCCAAAGTTGAATGAACCTCTCCTCTGCCTGTGTGCTAGGCCTAAATATATGCCAATGGACTGTTGCAGTGGTGGGTGACGTGAAGCCTCATTCTCTGCTATGACATGCAGACTGATTCTCTGCTGACATGAAGCCAGATCCTCTGTTACGGGAGCTCTCTCCTCTGCCTGGGTGCTGGGCCTAAATTTATGACAATTGACTGTTGCAGTGGTGGGTGACGTGAAGCCTGATTCTCTGCTATGATATGAAGACTGATTCTCTGCTGACATGAAGCCAGATTGTCTGTTACGGGACCTTTCTCCTCTGCCTGGGTTCTGGGCCTAAATTTATGAAAATTGACTGTTGCAGTGGTGGGTGACGTGAAGCCTGATTCTCTGCTATGATATGAAGACTGATTCTCTGCTGACATGAAGCCAGATTGTCTGTTACGGGACCTTTCTCCTCTGCCTGGGTTCTGGGCCTAAATTTATGAAAATTGACTCTTACAGTGGTGGGTGACGTGAAGCCTGATTCTCTGCTATGATATGAAGACTGATTCTCTGCTGACATGAAGCCAGATTCTCTGTTACGGGACCTCTCTCCTCTGCCTGGGTGCTGGGCCTAAATTTATGACAATGGACTGTTGCAGTGGTGGCTGACGTGAAGCCTGATTCTCTGCTATGACATGCAGACTGATTCTCTGCTGTCATGAAGCCAGATTGTCTGTTACGGGACCTCTCTGCTCTGCCTGTGTGCTAGGCCTAAATATATGCCAATGGACTGTTGCAGTGGTGGCTGACGTGAAGCCTCATTCTCTGCTATGACATGCAGACTGATTCTCTGCTGTCATGAAGCCAGATTGTCTGTTACGGGACCTCTCTGCTCTGCCTGTGTGCTAGGCCTAAATATATGCCAATGGACTGTTGCAGTGGTGGGTGACGTGAAGCCTCATTCTCTGCTATGACATGCAGACTGATTCTCTGCTGACATGAAGCCAGATTGTCTGTTACGGGACCTCTCTGCTCTGCCTGTGTGCTAGGCCTAAATATATGCCAATGGACTGTTGCAGTGGTGGGTGACGTGAAGCCTCATTCTCTGCTATGACATGCAGACTGATTCTCTGCTGACATGAAGCCAGATTGTCTGTTACGGGACCTCTCTGCTCTGCCTGTGTGCTAGGCCTAAATATATGCCAATGGACTGTTGCAGTGGTGGGTGACGTGAAGCCTCATTCTCTGCTATGACATGCAGACTGATTCTCTGCTGACATGAAGCCAGATTGTCTGTTACGGGACCTCTCTGCTCTGCCTGTGTGCTAGGCCTAAATATATGCCAATGGACTGTTGCAGTGGTGGGTGACGTGAAGCCTCATTCTCTGCTATGACATGCAGACTGATTCTCTGCTGACATGAAGCCAGATTGTCTGTTACGGGACCTCTCTGCTCTGCCTGTGTGCTAGGCCTAAATATATGCCAATGGACTGTTGCAGTGGTGGGTGACGTGAAGCCTCATTCTCTGCTATGACATGCAGACTGATTCTCTGCTGACATGAAGCCAGATCCTCTGTTACGGGAGCTCTCTCCTCTGCCTGGGTGCTGGGCCTAAATTTATGACAATTGACTGTTGCAGTGGTGGGTGACGTGAAGCCTGATTCTCTGCTATGATATGAAGACTGATTCTCTGCTGACATGAAGCCAGATTGTCTGTTACGGGACCTTTCTCCTCTGCCTGGGTTCTGGGCCTAAATTTATGAAAATTGACTCTTACAGTGGTGGGTGACGTGAAGCCTGATTCTCTGCTATGATATGAAGACTGATTCTCTGCTGACATGAAGCCAGATTCTCTGTTACGGGACCTCTCTCCTCTGCCTGGGTGCTGGGTAGTGTTGAGCGCGAATATTCGAAAAGCAAATTTTTTTCGCGAATATCGCAACTTCGCGATTTCGCGAATATTTCGAATATAGTGCTATATATTCGTAAAAACGAATATTCGTTTTTTGTTTCCCCCCCCCCCCCCACAAAATTACAGTACACATATAATTGATTGTTTCCCAAAGGTCCAACAGCTCAGATCTTACTCACATTGCCTAGAAAGTGATTGAGGCGCGAATCTTCGTAAGGCGATTTTATTAGCGCACATGCGAATATCGGCACGTCCCAGAACAGAGGCAAAGGGCTTTGCATTCATACATTAGTGAATTGAGTTGCGAATCTTCGTAAGGCGATTTTATTAGCGCACATGCGAATATCTACACTTGTCCCAGAACAGAGGCAAAGGGCTTTGCATTCATACATTAGTGATTGAATTGAGCTGCGAATCTTCGTAAGGCGATTTTATTAACGCAAATGCAAATATCTACACTTGTCCCCAGAACAGAGAGGCAAAGGCCTGTGCATTCATATAGTATAGCACCATATTCGCGAATACGTAGAACTTCGTAAAAGTCGATTTACGAATATTCGTATTTTTTATTTTACTTTCCACCTTACAGATTACATTGATCTGTACTCTGTCAACTACTGTCATCACCCCCCACTGTATCTCGATTGATTCCCAAAAGTCTCACATTCCCTAGAAAGTGATTGAGGTGCGAATCTTCGTAAGGCGATTTTATTAGCGCACATGCGAATATCTACACTTGTCCCAGAACAGAGGCAAAGGGCATTGCATTCATACATTAGTGATTGAATTGAGTTGCGAATCTTCGTAAGGCGATTTCATTAGCGCACATGTGAATTTTGCATAGCATATGTATTATGCGATAATTCGAATTATCGCATATGCGAAATAATAACGAATTTGAATAATCGCGAATATTTTACGAATATTCTTTCGAATATTCACAAAATTTCGCGAATTCGAATATGGGACATGCCGCTCAACACTAGTGCTGGGCCTAAATTTATGACAATGGACTGTTGCAGTGGTGGGTGACGTGAAGCCTGATTCTCTGCTATGACATGCAGACTGATTCTCTGCTGACATGAAGCCAGATTGTCTGTTACGGGACCTCTCTCCTCTGCCTGGGTGCTGGGCCTAAATATATGCCAATGGACTGTTGCAGTGGTGGCTGACGTGAAGCCTCATTCTCTGCTATGACATGCAGACTAATTCTCTGCTGACATGAAGACAGATTCTCTGTTACGGGACCTCTCTCCTCTGCCTGGGTGCCGGGGCCTAAATATCTGAGAATGGACTGTTCCAGTGGTGGCTGACGTGAAGCCTCATTCTCTGCTATGACATGCAGACTAATTCTCTGCTGACATGAAGACAGATTCTCTGTTACGGGACCTCCCTCCTCTGCCTGGGTGCTGGGCCTAAATATATGCCAATGGACTGTTGCAGTGGTGGCTGACGTGAAGCCTCATTCTCTGCTATGACATGCAGACTAATTCTCTGCTGACATGAAGACAGATTCTCTGTTACGGGACCTCCCTCCTCTGCCTGGGTGCTGGGCCTAAATATATGCCAATGGACTGTTGCAGTGGTGGCTGACGTGAAGCCTCATTCTCTGCTATGACATGCAGACTGATTCTCTGCTGACATGAAGCCAGATTCTCTGTTACGGGACCTCTCTCCTCTGCCTGTGTGTGTGCTGGGCCTAAATATATGCCAATGGACTGTTGCAGTGGTGGCTGACGTGAAGCCTCATTCTCTGCTATGACATGCAGACTGATTCTCTGCTGACATGAAGCCAGATTCTCTGTTACGGGACCTCTCTCCTCTGCCTGTGTGTGTGCTGGGCCTAAATATATGCCAATGGACTGTTGCAGTGGTGGCTGACGTGAAGCCTCATTCTCTGCTATGACATGCAGACTAATTCTCTGCTGACATGAAGACAGATTCTCTGTTACGGGACCTCCCTCCTCTGCCTGGGTGCTGGGCCTAAATATATGCCAATGGACTGTTGCAGTGGTGGCTGACGTGAAGCCTCATTCTCTGCTATGACATGCAGACTGATTCTCTGCTGACATGAAGCCAGATTCTCTGTTACGGGACCTCTCTCCTCTGCCTGTGTGTGTGCTGGGCCTAAATATATGCCAATGGACTGTTGCAGTGGTGGCTGACGTGAAGCCTCATTCTCTGCTATGACATGCAGACTGATTCTCTGCTGACATGAAGCCAGATTCTCTGTTACGGGACCTCTCTCCTCTGCCTGTGTGTGTGCTGGGCCTAAATATATGCCAATGGACTGTTGCAGTGGTGGCTGACGTGAAGCCTCATTCTCTGCTATGACATGCAGACTAATTCTCTGCTGACATGAAGACAGATTCTCTGTTACGGGACCTCCCTCCTCTGCCTGGGTGCTGGGCCTAAATATATGCCAATGGACTGTTGCAGTGGTGGCTGACGTGAAGCCTCATTCTCTGCTATGACATGCAGACTAATTCTCTGCTGACATGAAGACAGATTCTCTGTTACGGGACCTCTCTCCTCTGCCTGGGTGCCGGGGCCTAAATATCTGAGAATGGACTGTTCCAGTGGTGGGTGACGGGAAGCCAGATTCTCTGCTATGGAACCTCTCTCCAATTGATTTTGGTTAATTTTTATTTATTTAATTTTTATTTTAATTCATTTCCCTATCCACATTTGTTTGCAGGGGATTTACCTACATGTTGCTGCCTTTTGCAGCCCTCTAGCTCTTTCCTGGGCTGTTTTACAGCCTTTTTAGTGCCGAAAAGTTCGGGTCCCCATTGACTTCAATGGGGTTCGGGTTCGGGACGAAGTTCGGATCGGGTTCGGATCCCGAACCCGAACATTTCCGGGATGTTCGGCCGAACTTCTCGAACCCGAACATCCAGGTGTTCGCTCAACTCTATTAGTAATGTATGATTTTGATAATATGCTGTAGCGCAAAACTAGAATAGAACAGCAGTATTAAATGGTTGTATTGTACTGTCAGAAATGCTGCAAAGGCCACAAATGTAGGATCTAGCACAAAATGGATGTTTTTTTTTAAACCAGAATATAACTGCAGGGGAGGGCTGGCAGCTTTAGTCCTGGGGGGCAAATCCAGTCAAGTTGCCCATTTTAGCCCCGCCCATTATTAAAAGCCCCTCCTACATATAATAGGCCACTCCCAGGAAACACTATATAGCTTACATTCTATTGTTGAGGCCTGTCTCTACACATCATATGGAGAGGGGGAGGCCTGTCCTGGCTGCACTGCCTGCTTCACATTATACAATAGGCAGCAGGCTACAGCCAGGAAGCTCCTCCGCTCTCCTCCCTCCCCAGATCCAGCTCAAGGCCTGTGGTTCCCCCCACCATCTGCCACCCACCCGTGGCTTGCTGCCCGCTTTGGCCATCCTCACCCAGCTCTAAATCCTCCTTCTGCAAATGGCAGGGGGAGGAGCCGGAGCATCTCCTCTCCAACAAAGCGCCACATACCTCTTACATCCAGTGATGTCACCTTTGTTGTCACCTTTCTTTATCTTCTCCATTCAGACTAGACCGCCATGATGATTTTTCAGCCATCTCCCATCTCTGCAGAGATTGACAAACAGACATTAGGTTCCCACATTTCCATCATCTTCTGAACACCCTTTCCTGCCACCCCCAATACTATACTGCAGAAACAGTCTCCCTGGAAATACTACTACCACACAGATAGTGCCCCCTTCAACAATTATTGACACACAGTGCTCTAAAAAATAACTGTGCCCAGACACTAATAGTATAAAGATAATGCCCCCCAAAAATAATTGTGCTAAGCTGATACTATGCCAGGGTGCCCCCCAAAGTAACAGTGCTCCCCTAAATCCCACCAATAGAAATAATTCTCTGCCAGAGCACACTTAGTAGTAATAATGCCCCTATAGTGCCCATACTAGTAATCATGTTCCTCATAGCCCCCCAGTAGTAGTAAAGCTCCTCATAATACCTCCTAGTAGTAATAATTCTCCCTATAATATGACAGTACATGAAATACCCTCGCTTAGTGCCCATAGTTGAGCTAATGTCCTCATAGTGTATGCCAGTATAAAATCCCCCTATATAGTGCCCCAGTAAATGCCCTTATAGTGCTCCTCTCCCCCTTCCCCATAGTGTCCCCCATATTATGCCAGTAAAAAATTGCCCCTTCTTAGTCCCCCCAGATGCCCCAATAGTGCTCCACTCCCCCATAATGTGCCAGTAAAAAATGCCCCTTCTTAGTGCCACCAGATGCCCCAATAGTGCTCCACTCCCCCATAGTGCCCCCAAATAATGCCCTATAGTGCCGCTCTCCCCTATAATGCCTCCCATAATGTGCCAGTAAAAATGCCCCCTTGGTGCCACCAGATTCCCCTATAGTGCCCCTCTCCCCCATGGTGCCCCCCCATAATGTGCCAGTATGAAATGCCCCCACAGTGCCTCCCCAAAATGGGCAAAAAATAAATGCCCCCAGAATACCACCCCAAAAAAAATGGGTCTGTGAGAAATGCCAGCTCCCCCCATAGTGCCAGCTCCCCCCGCAAAGAAAAAAAAAAAAAAAAAACACTAATGCTTACCTCCATCAGCAGCAATGTGATGCAGGCCTCTTCCGGCCTGTGTCCCTCGCTGTGTGCTGCCCGGCTCAGGCGGTGCGATGATAACGATGTCATTGTGCCGCCTGAGCGGCCTCTGATAGGCTGCAGGTATTAGTGCCTGCAACCTATCAGAAGAACAGGGAAGGGAGGTGCCTCTCCCTCCCCTGCCGCAGCACAGGCATTTGTATCGCTGTCCTGAGGACGGCGATACAGATGAATATGGAGATGAGCGCTTTCACAATGGAAGCGCTCATCTCCTACTGCCCACCGCCGCCACCTCCGCCTGTGGTGATCGGCGGTGCGGCCCTGAGGAATAAAAAATAAAATAAAAAATGATTTGTTAAAGACGGCACAGCAGCCGTTTTTTTAGGATGGCCTGGGGGGCAATTGCCTCCCTGCCCCCCATCCCAGCCCGCCCCTGTGCAGTACTTAAAGCTTGTATTAAAGTCACAAATGCAGCAAAGGCCGCAAATGTAGTCTTGCACAAAATGGGTGTTTTGTTAAAACCAGAATATAACAGCAGTATTTAACGCTTGTATTGGACTGTCAGAAATGCAGCAAAGGCTGCAAATGTACTTTATGGAAAAGAAAATATGATTTTTTCACCCACAGTTAAACAGATGGATTTACTAATTTTATTTCACTATTACAAATGCAGTGCAGGGCACAAATGTACTTTTTGGCCCAAAAATTTTAATTTGTCCCCACAGAATCTAACAGATTGATTTACTTGGATTGTACGTTACAAAAAAAAAAAAAAGTGAATATGTCACCCCCTGGGTCCCTGATCTCACAGACGGATTGCCTATATTATTTCCCCTTCCCCTGCACATATGCAGTGCAGGTGACCTTAAAAAAATAGGTACTGAACTAAAAGAACAGGGTTAAATTATTGTCCCTGGCACATATGCTGTGCTGGTGCACTGAACTTGCACAAAATGGCAGCCGATGCCCACCTAACTAACAGACGGATAAAACGTATTTTTCTGTGTCACTGGATTCAGGGCAGGGTACAAAAAGTTTGCATTGCACCCACACAAAAAAATAAACGCTGTAGATCGCAGAGTTAACAAGTTCTGATAACAGATTATTTCCTATTCTCCCCCTCACAGCAGCAGCATCCTATTCCTAGTAAGAGCAGAGTGACGTGCAGCGCAACGTGACTCCAGCTTATATAGAGGCTGGTCACATGCTGCACTGGCCAATCACAGCCATGCCATTAGTAGGCATGTCTGTGATGGCATCTAAGGGCACACGAGTTAAATGCTTGTTGATTGGATGCTCTGCAGCCTTTCAAAAAGCACCATTAAATCGCCAAACTCGAACTTTTACTCTAAAGTTCGGGTGCGGGGTCCAAAATTCCTAAGGTTTGGTACGAACCCAAACTTTACAGTGTGTGCCCTGCTAGAGCTTCGAAAATTTTTATCTTAGGCCACGGGAGTATGGGCCCAAAAAATTTGAAATAAATTGTGATTATGTGGCTCAAGGTACATTATGTAGTCACTGAATAACAATTTTACTGTAGCCCACTGGAGTACAGGCCCCAAATATTAGGCATTCACTGTGCAGAAAAGATCAAGTTATTATGTTGCTGGAGGTATATTAGACGGTCATTGGATATCAATTTTACTGCAGGCCAGTACAAATACATGTCAAATACATATGTTTAAAAGAACTAAAAGTATAAAACTGGATTAAAAACATGGCTAACGAAATCCCCCCTCTTGAATAAACCCCAAATGGTAATAGGTGAAATTCGATAACACGTGGTTGTCACATGTGTTGAATTCCTCCGAGGCCCCAACAATTAGATATTCACCGTATAGAAAAGATTAAGTGATTATGTGGCTGGAGGTATATTAGACAGTCATTGAATAACAATTTCACTGCAGGCTAGTGGAGTACAGGCCCCAAACATTAGGCATTCACCGTACAGAAAAAAACAAGTGTGGCTGGAGGTACATTAGGCGGTCACAGTATAACAATTTGACTGTTGGCCAGTTAGATTATAGGCCCCAAAAATTATGCATTTATCTTAGAGAAAAGATCACGTTATTATATGGCTGGAGGTATATTAGACAGTCATTGGATAACAATTTTACTGTAGGCCAATACAAATACATGTCAAATACATATACTTAAAAAAACAAAAAATATATAATTGGATTAAAAACATCGCTAACAAAATCCCCCCTCTGGAATAAACCCCAAATGATAATAGGTGAAATTCGATAACACGTGGTCGTCACAGGTGTTGAATTTCTCAGAGGCCCCAACAATTAGGCATACAACATACAGAAAAGATCAAGTGATTATGTGGCTGGAGGTATATCAGACAGTCATTGGATACCAATTTTACTGCAGGCAAGTGGAGGACAGGCCCCAAACATTAGGCATTCGCCGCACAGAAAAGGCCTTTTATGCCGCAAAATTTACATAAGACAGGTGTTGAATTCCTCTAAGAGCCATGCCTCATTCAATTTTAGAAATGTGAGGTAGTTCACACTGTCGCTAGCTAGGCGAGTGCGCTTATCGGTCGCGATCCTCCCTGCTGCACTTAACATCCTTTCGGACAGGACACTCGATGAGGGGCAAGCCAAGAGTTCCATGGCAAATTGTGCCAGCTATAGCCACAGGTCAAGCCTGCACACCCAGTAGTCCAGGGGTTCCTCGCTTCTCAGAGCGTCCACATCGGCCGTTAACCCGATGTAGTCGGACAACTGTCAGTCTAGGGGTTCTCTGAGGATAAATCCAGAGGGCAGCTGTTGATGGGTTGGTTGCAAGAATGATCTCATATCCGAAATTACCAACACATCTTCAAACTGCCCTCTTCTTGCATGAGCGGTAGGATTGGTATCCGCAACTGTTTCTCTGTCGGTGGAAATTCCTCTGCCAGCGTCCGCAACATCAGGATTCAGCATCTCTCGCAGCAAGGCCTGGAAATGCTGAATTCTGACAGCCCCCTGTGATGCTGGTAACATGTTTGCCATTTTGTGTTTGTACCATGGGTCTTAGTACGTTGCCACCCAATACTGGTCCTTGCCCTTTATGCTTTTTATACAGGGGTCCCTCTTCAAAGACTGGAGCATGAAGACCCCCATTTGCACAAAATTGGAAGCGGTGGAGCACCCTGGCTCCTGCTCATCGCCCAGGAGAATGTTGTTCTCGGTCTCCTCCCCCATCCACGGACAACACCAGGGATCCCCGAAAAGTTGAAAGAATGCTCTTCTTGCTCCTCCTCCTCCTCCTCCCCCCAGGCACCATTCTCCTCTTCAGACTCCTGCTGACTTGTCTCAGATGGAGTAGCCCCCCTGGGAATTCATTCAGCATAGCAACTTCCTCATCTGCCAGCTCCTGCTCTTCGACAGCTTGATTAATGACACAACGCAATGCATGCTCCAGAAAGAAGGTGTAAGGTACAATGTCACCGATCGTGTCCTTGCTGTGACTGACCAGTTTGGTGATCTCATCAAATGGCCGCAGAAGTCTGCATGCGTCGTGCATGGGCAGCCACTGGCGCGGTGAAAAGAAACCAAGCTCCCCAGAACCTGTCCTGCTGCAAAGTTCGTACAGGTAGGTTAATGGCACGTTGCTTCTAGAGCAGCCTATCAAGCATATACAAGGTCGAGTTCCAGCGCGTCCGGCTGTCACAAATCAGACGTCTGACGGGCAGGTGGTGTCGCCACTGAACGTCAGCAAGGAGAGCCATGGCCGTTTAAGATCTTCTAAAATGGCCAGAGATTTTCCGGGCCTGCCACAAGAAGTCCTGGACCCTGGGGTATTTGACAACTAATCGCTGCACGACTAAGTTCAGGACGTGTGCCATGCACAGCACGTGTGTCATTTTGCCCTGTTTCAGCGCGCTCAGCAGATTGGCACCGTTGTCGCACAACACTTTACTAACTGTCAAATTGAGCAGGGTTAGCCACTGATTGGCCTGTGGCCGCAGAGCTGAAAGGAGTGCATGACCGGTGTGGCTCTTGGTTTCCAGGCACAACAGCCGCAACACAGCATGGCAACGTCTCACCTGGCACGTCGAATAGGTTCAGGGGAGTTTGGGGGGGGGGGGCGCAGCGGAAGAGGCGGTAGCAGTGGAAACGGAGGAGTCAGCTGAGGAGAAAATGGAGATTGGAGTAGGAGGAGGAGAAGAAGAGACAGGCCTGCATGCTATCTGTGGCGGTAACACCAAATCCACATGGGTGCCATGGGTTGCCTGCTTGACAGCTGTTTGAACATTTGGGCCGTTTGAACATTTGGGCCACGGAAGCCTGCCTTTTACCAGATGAACGTGACAACAGCAGGGTGGAAGGTGGAGTGGAGGACAAATGGGAGGATAGAGGATAAGGAGAAGAGGCAGGACGTGGAGCGCCAGGAGTGTGGCTTTGTGGGTTATGACGGGGTTGTACCCGCTGGGCTTGGT
The DNA here is from genome assembly GCF_014858855.1 of Bufo gargarizans. Taxonomy (NCBI): domain Eukaryota; kingdom Metazoa; phylum Chordata; class Amphibia; order Anura; family Bufonidae; genus Bufo; species Bufo gargarizans. Next base: position 68,777,750 of record NC_058090.1, on the reverse strand, counting down.
GATGATAGGCCAGGTGCCTTCTTAAGGCGGTCGGCCCTAGGTGAGTGTTGGGCTTACCGCGACTTATGCGTGGACAGCATAGGCTGCAGATGGCAACAATATTGTCAGCAGCTGACACGTTATAAAAAGTCCACACTGCGGAGCCATGTGCCGGCGTCCTGGGAGCGCCAGATGTGACCTTGCAAGGTAGATGGCTCACTCGAGATACATTTGAAGTCTGATTTTTGCCTCCTGTGCACTGCGAGTTCTGCCTGCTTCTCCTCCTTCTACCCCCTATCTGCTGCTCTGTCTCTCCCTCTGAACTCTCCTCCTCTTCCTCTCTTGTGGCCAACCACTTGACATCCATTAACACTTCATCATCGTCACCTTCACCACCACTGACATTAGAGATCTCGGAGTAGGCAGCAACAACGGGGACCACCCTCCTTGGGATGATCTGGGTACTGTCGTCAGACCGCTGGGTGGCGCCGTTGCTACCTTCTCTTTCTGATCCGATGCAAAGAATGGCTGTGCATTGGTAAGGTCTGGGAATGGATGGGAAAATAATTCCCCTGACTCGAGTGGAGGGGCTATGGTGGTGGTGCTGGTGGTGTCTTTGGGGGTGCACACAGCAGAGAGGGAGCCACTCAACCAACTCTGATGCGTCCTTTGACGTAATTATACGCACCTTCTCCAACTTCCCACTTAGGCTCCGGCCTGGTGCACCTGCCCGACCCCTGCCAACCCTGCGGAATGGCCTGCCTCTTCCTCTGCCTGTCATTTTCAAAAATGAAAAGTCCCTATAGAAGAGCAGTATTTGCTGAAGCAGGTATATTGCAGGCCTCAATCAATATTTGGTGGAATCTGGTATATCAATCTCCTCTATCAGTATTTTGTGGAAACAGGTATATAGAACCCCTTAATGAATATTTGCTGGAAGCTGGGTATCAAACCCCTTAATATTTGGTGGAAGCTGGTGTATCGCAGGCTTCAATTAATATTTGGTGGAAACCGGTATATCTATCCCCTCTATCAGTATTTTGTGGAAACAGGTATATAGAACCCCTTAATGAGAATTTGCTGGAAGAGGGTATATCACAGCTCCTCAATCAATATTTTGTGGAATCAGGTATATAAACCCCTTAATCAGTATTTTGTGGAAACAGGTACAGTGGATATAAAAAGTCTACACACTCTTGTTAAAATGTCAGGTTTATGTGATGTAAAAAAATTAGACAAAGATAAATCATTTCAGAACTTTTTCCACCTTTAATGCGACCTATAAACTGTACCACTCAATTAAAAAACAAAAGATTTCAGTTTAGGTAAAGGGAAGAAAAAACTATAAAAATAAAATATGGTTGAATAAGTGTGCAAACCCTTAAACTCTTTGTTAAAGCACCTTTTGATTTTATTACAGCACTCAGTCTTTATGGGTAGGAGTCTAACAGCATGGCACATTTTGACTTGGCAAGATTTGCCCACTCTTCTTTGCAAAAACACTCTAAATCTGTTAGATTGCGAGGGCATCTCCTGTGGACAGCCCTCTTCAGATTACCCCACATATACCTGTTGCCCCACCCAAACACAAAAAAAAAAAACTGATGTGTCTGATATACCTTTAATATACCTATTAACATAGAAAGTATATTAGAGTGCATTTGTATTGTGCAGCAGTTGCGTGTGGTTTTGCTGAGATACTGCAGCTAGATAGATGGACAAGCGCTATTGGAATAAGTAATTGCAACTGGTACGATATACCTGTTGCCCCCAAAAAACTGATTATGGGGTCCATAATACAATGGATATAAAAAGTCTACACACCCCTTTTAAAATATCAGTTTCTGTGCTGTAAAAAAAAAAAAAAGAGACAAAATGAATAATTTCAGAACTTTTTCCACCTTTTAATGTGACCTATAAACTGTAGCACTCAATTAAAAAACAAAGAGAGAGCTCAGGGATTGTTAGGAGGTTACCATTCCCTCTTCCCTAGCTTTGAGGCCTAGTCTGTTTTCCTGTCGCTGTTTGTTTATTTGGTGTTCCTCTTATCCCCACTTACTGTGACATTATAGTGCATTTGTATTGTGCACCAGTTGTGAGCGGTTCTTCTGAGATACCGAAGCTAGTTAGAGGGACAAACTGTATTGGAATAACTAATTACAACTGGTGTAGTGTTTAGTGGCCTATTTCATTACAAAAAGAAAAATATATTCTCAGTTCACATCGGCGGTTATATGTGTTGAAAGCATGGCTTGGAGTCAGCAGGGTGGCAGCAGTGGGAGGTCGGGAGGCAAACGTACCCGGGGTAGGGCACCTGCTTCGCAGCAGCCTACCTACCCGGGATGTAGTGGTGCAGGGGTTCATGAAAATAGCTGCAGCAGAAGTCAGTGCGGTGGTTATATGTGGTAAAATATTTATTGAAGTATTTTGGTCAAAAAACGAAATCTATTCAGCGGTCAGCGCTGTGGTTATATGCGGTAAAATCTCCATGCATGATGTCTCCATGATAAATCTGCAGTGTGGGGGCCCTGTGTGGTTTCTACACACTTTCAAAATAATCCTTCAGCGGGGCGAATAGATGGCGGATGACCGGGAGGCTCCATGACCTTCCTAGGAGCTGCTGTCGGGAGCAGCGGTTCATTTCTGAGACGTCCATATAGTGCGGGTGGAATACGAACACCCTCTCCATCTCTGTGCTTCATTATATGTGGTAAAATCTTTTGTGACTTATTTTGGTGTAAAAACAAAATTTTGTTCAGCGTTCAGAGCTGTAGTAATATGCGGTAAAATCTTGTGATGTATTTCGGTGTAAATACAAATTTTATTCAGCGTTCAGTGCTGCAGTTCTATGCCGTAAAATCTTTAGTGATGTCTTTCGATGGAAAAATAAATCTTATTTAGCATTCAGTGCTGTAGTAATATGCGGTAAAATCTTTTGTGATATATTTAGGTGTAAAAACATATTTCATTCAGCGTTCAGTGCTGTAGTAATATGTAGTAAAATCTTTATTGAATTATTTCGGTCGAAAAAACTAAATTTATTCTGCGGTCAACGCTGCGGTTATATGCTGTAAAATCTTTGTGCCATTCTGTGGCTTCCTCATGCTGCTGTCCCCTCCAGATTAGTGTTGAGCGCGAATATTCGAATCGTGAATCTTAATTGTGAATATCGCCACTCTGTGGCCTACTCATGCTGCTGCCACCTCCAGACTCGTCATTGTGCCACTTTGTGGCCTACTCATGCTGTTGCCACCTCCAGACTTTCTTTGTGCCACTCTGTGGCCTCCTCATACTGCTTCTAACTCCAGACTCTGTTATTGTGCCACTCACCACTATGTCATAGGTCTACTCTTTGGACTTCTCATGCTGTTCCCACCCTTCCCCACTTCATGACTGGCCAACTATTTTGGCTTTCGGCCTGGCTGACATCATCATTTATTTGACACTTCTTCTGATCTGTCAGAAGGAAGGAAAAATGAGACGCACAATGGAGCCTCTCTGTGTAGCAGCTGTAAGGCCTGTATGGTCCCATCAGAATTGGCTTATGATTTGGTATTTGGTACTCTACAGATATACAAACATTATATGTTCAAGTTACTTTATTTGTCTATTTCCTTCTTTCTTTCTGACATCTGCAGTATTTCACGTTTCCTACTTTGGCGATAAATAGAGTATGCAGTCTGCAATTAATGAAACTAATAGAGTTGAGCGAACACCTGGATGTTCGGGTTCGAGAAGTTCGGCCGAACATCCCGGAAATGTTCGGGTTCGGGATCCGAACCCGATCCGAACTTCGTCCCGAACCCGAACCCCATTGAAGTCAATGGGGACCCGAACTTTTCGGCACTAAAAAGGCTGTAAAACAGCCCAGGAAAGAGCTAGAGGGCTGCAAAAGGCAGCAACATGTAGGTAAATCCCCTGCAAACAAATGTGGATAGGGAAATGAATTAAAATAAAAATTAAATAAATAAAAATTAACCAAAATCAATTGGAGAGAGGTTCCATAGCAGAGAATCTGGCTTCCCGTCACCCACCACTGGAACAGTCCATTCTCAGATATTTAGGCCCCGGCACCCAGGCAGAGGAGAGAGGTCCCGTAACAGAGAATCTGTCTTCATGTCAGCAGAGAATTAGTCTGCATGTCATAGCAGAGAATGAGGCTTCACGTCAGCCACCACTGCAACAGTCCATTGGCATATATTTAGGCCCAGCACCCAGGCAGAGGAGGGAGGTCCCGTAACAGAGAATCTGTCTTCATGTCAGCAGAGAATTAGTCTGCATGTCATAGCAGAGAATGAGGCTTCACGTCAGCCACCACTGCAACAGTCCATTGGCATATATTTAGGCCCAGCACACACACAGGCAGAGGAGAGAGGTCCCGTAACAGAGAATCTGGCTTCATGTCAGCAGAGAATCAGTCTGCATGTCATAGCAGAGAATGAGGCTTCACGTCAGCCACCACTGCAACAGTCCATTGGCATATATTTAGGCCCAGCACACACACAGGCAGAGGAGAGAGGTCCCGTAACAGAGAATCTGGCTTCATGTCAGCAGAGAATCAGTCTGCATGTCATAGCAGAGAATGAGGCTTCACGTCAGCCACCACTGCAACAGTCCATTGGCATATATTTAGGCCCAGCACCCAGGCAGAGGAGGGAGGTCCCGTAACAGAGAATCTGTCTTCATGTCAGCAGAGAATTAGTCTGCATGTCATAGCAGAGAATGAGGCTTCACGTCAGCCACCACTGCAACAGTCCATTGGCATATATTTAGGCCCAGCACACACACAGGCAGAGGAGAGAGGTCCCGTAACAGAGAATCTGGCTTCATGTCAGCAGAGAATCAGTCTGCATGTCATAGCAGAGAATGAGGCTTCACGTCAGCCACCACTGCAACAGTCCATTGGCATATATTTAGGCCCAGCACACACACAGGCAGAGGAGAGAGGTCCCGTAACAGAGAATCTGGCTTCATGTCAGCAGAGAATCAGTCTGCATGTCATAGCAGAGAATGAGGCTTCACGTCAGCCACCACTGCAACAGTCCATTGGCATATATTTAGGCCCAGCACCCAGGCAGAGGAGGGAGGTCCCGTAACAGAGAATCTGTCTTCATGTCAGCAGAGAATTAGTCTGCATGTCATAGCAGAGAATGAGGCTTCACGTCAGCCACCACTGCAACAGTCCATTGGCATATATTTAGGCCCAGCACCCAGGCAGAGGAGGGAGGTCCCGTAACAGAGAATCTGTCTTCATGTCAGCAGAGAATTAGTCTGCATGTCATAGCAGAGAATGAGGCTTCACGTCAGCCACCACTGGAACAGTCCATTCTCAGATATTTAGGCCCCGGCACCCAGGCAGAGGAGAGAGGTCCCGTAACAGAGAATCTGTCTTCATGTCAGCAGAGAATTAGTCTGCATGTCATAGCAGAGAATGAGGCTTCACGTCAGCCACCACTGCAACAGTCCATTGGCATATATTTAGGCCCAGCACCCAGGCAGAGGAGAGAGGTCCCGTAACAGACAATCTGGCTTCATGTCAGCAGAGAATCAGTCTGCATGTCATAGCAGAGAATCAGGCTTCACGTCACCCACCACTGCAACAGTCCATTGTCATAAATTTAGGCCCAGCACTAGTGTTGAGCGGCATGTCCCATATTCGAATTCGCGAAATTTTGTGAATATTCGAAAGAATATTCGTAAAATATTCGCGATTATTCAAATTCGTTATTATTTCGCATATGCGATAATTCGAATTATCGCATAATACATATGCTATGCAAAATTCACATGTGCGCTAATGAAATCGCCTTACGAAGATTCGCAACTCAATTCAATCACTAATGTATGAATGCAATGCCCTTTGCCTCTGTTCTGGGACAAGTGTAGATATTCGCATGTGCGCTAATAAAATCGCCTTACGAAGATTCGCACCTCAATCACTTTCTAGGGAATGTGAGACTTTTGGGAATCAATCGAGATACAGTGGGGGGTGATGACAGTAGTTGACAGAGTACAGATCAATGTAATCTGTAAGGTGGAAAGTAAAATAAAAAATACGAATATTCGTAAATCGACTTTTACGAAGTTCTACGTATTCGCGAATATGGTGCTATACTATATGAATGCACAGGCCTTTGCCTCTCTGTTCTGGGGACAAGTGTAGATATTTGCATTTGCGTTAATAAAATCGCCTTACGAAGATTCGCAGCTCAATTCAATCACTAATGTATGAATGCAAAGCCCTTTGCCTCTGTTCTGGGACAAGTGTAGATATTCGCATGTGCGCTAATAAAATCGCCTTACGAAGATTCGCAACTCAATTCACTAATGTATGAATGCAAAGCCCTTTGCCTCTGTTCTGGGACGTGCCGATATTCGCATGTGCGCTAATAAAATCGCCTTACGAAGATTCGCGCCTCAATCACTTTCTAGGCAATGTGAGTAAGATCTGAGCTGTTGGACCTTTGGGAAACAATCAATTATATGTGTACTGTAATTTTGTGGGGGGGGGGGGGGAAACAAAAAACGAATATTCGTTTTTACGAATATATAGCACTATATTCGAAATATTCGCGAAATCGCGAAGTTGCGATATTCGCGAAAAAAATTTGCTTTTCGAATATTCGCGCTCAACACTACCCAGCACCCAGGCAGAGGAGAGAGGTCCCGTAACAGAGAATCTGGCTTCATGTCAGCAGAGAATCAGTCTTCATATCATAGCAGAGAATCAGGCTTCACGTCACCCACCACTGTAAGAGTCAATTTTCATAAATTTAGGCCCAGAACCCAGGCAGAGGAGAAAGGTCCCGTAACAGACAATCTGGCTTCATGTCAGCAGAGAATCAGTCTTCATATCATAGCAGAGAATCAGGCTTCACGTCACCCACCACTGCAACAGTCAATTGTCATAAATTTAGGCCCAGCACCCAGGCAGAGGAGAGAGCTCCCGTAACAGAGGATCTGGCTTCATGTCAGCAGAGAATCAGTCTGCATGTCATAGCAGAGAATGAGGCTTCACGTCACCCACCACTGCAACAGTCCATTGGCATATATTTAGGCCTAGCACACAGGCAGAGCAGAGAGGTCCCGTAACAGACAATCTGGCTTCATGTCAGCAGAGAATCAGTCTGCATGTCATAGCAGAGAATGAGGCTTCACGTCACCCACCACTGCAACAGTCCATTGGCATATATTTAGGCCTAGCACACAGGCAGAGCAGAGAGGTCCCGTAACAGACAATCTGGCTTCATGTCAGCAGAGAATCAGTCTGCATGTCATAGCAGAGAATGAGGCTTCACGTCACCCACCACTGCAACAGTCCATTGGCATATATTTAGGCCTAGCACACAGGCAGAGCAGAGAGGTCCCGTAACAGACAATCTGGCTTCATGTCAGCAGAGAATCAGTCTGCATGTCATAGCAGAGAATGAGGCTTCACGTCACCCACCACTGCAACAGTCCATTGGCATATATTTAGGCCTAGCACACAGGCAGAGCAGAGAGGTCCCGTAACAGACAATCTGGCTTCATGTCAGCAGAGAATCAGTCTGCATGTCATAGCAGAGAATGAGGCTTCACGTCACCCACCACTGCAACAGTCCATTGGCATATATTTAGGCCTAGCACACAGGCAGAGCAGAGAGGTCCCGTAACAGACAATCTGGCTTCATGACAGCAGAGAATCAGTCTGCATGTCATAGCAGAGAATGAGGCTTCACGTCAGCCACCACTGCAACAGTCCATTGGCATATATTTAGGCCTAGCACACAGGCAGAGCAGAGAGGTCCCGTAACAGACAATCTGGCTTCATGACAGCAGAGAATCAGTCTGCATGTCATAGCAGAGAATCAGGCTTCACGTCAGCCACCACTGCAACAGTCCATTGTCATAAATTTAGGCCCAGCACCCAGGCAGAGGAGAGAGGTCCCGTAACAGAGAATCTGGCTTCATGTCAGCAGAGAATCAGTCTTCATATCATAGCAGAGAATCAGGCTTCACGTCACCCACCACTGTAAGAGTCAATTTTCATAAATTTAGGCCCAGAACCCAGGCAGAGGAGAAAGGTCCCGTAACAGACAATCTGGCTTCATGTCAGCAGAGAATCAGTCTTCATATCATAGCAGAGAATCAGGCTTCACGTCACCCACCACTGCAACAGTCAATTGTCATAAATTTAGGCCCAGCACCCAGGCAGAGGAGAGAGCTCCCGTAACAGAGGATCTGGCTTCATGTCAGCAGAGAATCAGTCTGCATGTCATAGCAGAGAATGAGGCTTCACGTCACCCACCACTGCAACAGTCCATTGGCATATATTTAGGCCTAGCACACAGGCAGAGCAGAGAGGTCCCGTAACAGACAATCTGGCTTCATGTCAGCAGAGAATCAGTCTGCATGTCATAGCAGAGAATGAGGCTTCACGTCACCCACCACTGCAACAGTCCATTGGCATATATTTAGGCCTAGCACACAGGCAGAGCAGAGAGGTCCCGTAACAGACGATCTGGCTTCATGTCAGCAGAGAATCAGTCTGCATGTCATAGCAGAGAATCAGGCTTCACGTCAGCCACCACTGCAACAGTCCATGGTCATAAATTTAGGCCCAGCACCCAGGCAGAGGAGAGAGGTCCCGTAACAGACAATCTGGCTTCATGTCAGCAGAGAATTAGTCTGCATGTCATAGCAGAGAATCAGGCTTCATGTCAGCCACCACTGCAACAGTCCATTGGCATATATTTAGGCCTAGCACACAGGCAGAGGAGAGGTTCATTCAACTTTGGGTAGCATCGCAATATAATGGTAAAATGAAAATAAAAATAGGATTGAATGAGGAAGTGCCCTGGAGTCCAATAATATATGGTTATGGGGAGGTAGTTAATGTCTAATCTGGACAAGGGACGGACAGGTCCTGTGGGATCCATGCCTGGTTCATTTTTATGAACGTCAGCTTGTCCACATTGGCTGTAGACAGGCGGCTGCGTTTGTCTGTAATGACGCCCCCTGCCGTGCTGAATACACGTTCAGACAAAACGCTGGCTGCCGGGCAGGCCAGCACCTCCAAGGCATAAAAGGCTAGCTCTGGCCACGTGGACAATTTAGAGACCCAGAAGTTGAATGGGGCCGAACCATCAGTCAGTACGTGGAGGGGTGTGCACACGTACTGTTCCACCATGTTAGTGAAATGTTGCCTCCTGCTAACACGTTGCGTATCAGGTGGTGGTGCAGTTAGCTGTGGCGTGTTGACAAAAGTTTTCCACATCTCTGCCATGCTAACCCTGCCCTCAGAGGAGCTGGCCGTGACACAGCTGCCTTGGCGACCTCTTGCTCCTCCTCTGCCTTGGCCTTGGGCTTCCACTTGTTCCCCTGTGACATTTGGGAATGCTCTCAGTAGCGCGTCTACCAACGTGCGCTTGTACTCGCGCATCTTCCTATCACGCTCCAGTGCAGGAAGTAAGGTGGGCACATTGTCTTTGTAGCGTGGATCCAGCAGGGTGGCAACCCAGTAGTCCGCACAGGTTAAAATGTGGGCAACTCTGCTGTCGTTGCGCAGGCACTGCAGCATGTAGTCGCTCATGTGTGCCAGGCTGCCCAGGGGTAAGGACAAGCTGTCCTCTGTGGGAGGCGTATCGTCATCGTCCTGCCTTTCCCCCCAGCCACGCACCAGTGATGGACCCGAGCTGCGTTGGGTGCCACCCCGCTGTGACCATGCTTCATCCTCATCCTCCTCCACCTCCTCCTCATCCTCGTCCTCCTCGTCCTCCAGTAGTGGGCCCTGGCTGGCCACATTTGTACCTGGCCTCTGCTGTTGCAAAAAACCTCCCTCTGAGTCACTTCGAAGAGACTGGCCTGAAAGTGCTAAAAATGACCCCTCTTCCTCATCCTCCTCCTCCTCCTCCTGGGCCACCTCCTGTTCCATCATCGCCCTAAGTGTTTTCTCAAGGAGACATAGAAGTGGTATTGTAACGCTGATAACGGTGTCATCGCCACTGGCCATGTTGGTGGAGTACTCGAAACAGCGCAACAGGGCACACAGGTCTCGCATGGAGGCCCAGTCATTGGTGGTGAAGTGGTGCTGTTCTGTAGTGCGACTGACCCGTGCGTGCTGCAGCTGAAACTCCACTATGGCCTGCTGCTGCTCGCACAGTCTGTCCAGCATGTGCAAGGTGGAGTTCCACCTGGTGGGCACGTCGCATATGAGGCGGTGAGCGGGAAGGCCGAAGTTACGCTGTAGCGCAGACAGGCGAGCAGCGGCAGGATGTGAACGCCGGAAGCGCGAACAGACGGCCCGCACTTTATGCAGCAGCTCTGACATGTCGGGGTAGTTGTGAATGAACTTCTGCACCACCAAATTCAGCACATGCGCCAAGCAAGGGATGTGCGTCAAATTGGCTAGTCCCAGAGCTGCAACGAGATTTCGCCCATTATCACACACCACCAGGCCGGGCTTGAGGCTCACCGGCAGCAACCACTCGTCGGTCTGTTGTTCAATACCCCGCCACAACTCCTGTGCGGTGTGGGGCCTGTCCCCCAAACATATGAGTTTCAGAATGGCCTGCTGACGTTTACCCCGGGCTGTGCTGAAGTTGGTGGTGAAGGTGTGTGGCTGACTGGATGAGCAGGTGGAAGAAGAGGAGGAGGAAGCCGAGAAGGAGGAGGTGGCAACAGGAGGCAAAGAATGTTGCCCTGCGATCCTTGGCGGCGGCAGGACGTGCGCCAAACAGCTCTCCGCCTGGGGCCCAGCTGCCACTACATTTACCCAGTGTGCAGTTAGGGAGATATAGCGTCCCTGGCCGTGCTTACTGGTCCACGTATCTGTGGTTAGGTGGACCTTGCTACAGATGGCGTTGCGCAGTGCACACTTGATTTTATCGGATACTTGGTTGTGCAGGGAAGGCACGGCTCTCTTGGAGAAGTAGTGCCGGCTGGGAACAACATACTGTGGGACAGCAAGCGACATGAGCTGTTTGAAGCTGTCTGTGTCCACCAGCCTAAATGACAGCATTTCATAGGCCAGTAGTTTAGAAATGCTGGCATTCAGGGCCAGGGATCGAGGGTGGCTAGGTGGGAATTTACGCTTTCTATCAAATGTTTGTGAGATGGAGAGCTGAACGCTGGCGTGTGACATGGTTGAGACGCTTGGTGACGGAGGTGGTGGTGGTGGTGTTGGTGGTACATCCCCTGTTTGCTGGGCGGCAGGTGCCAACGTTCCTCCAGAGGCGGAGGAAGAGGCCGAGGCGGCAGCAGCAGAATAGGCCGAGGCGGCAGCAGCAGAAGAGGTAGCAGGGGGAGCCTGAGTGACTTCCTTGGTTTTAAGGTGTTTACTCCACTGCAGTTCATGCTTTGCATGCAGGTGCCTGGTCATGCAGGTTGTGCTCAGGTTCAGAACGTTAATGCCTCGCTTCAGGCTCTGATGGCACAGCGTGCAAACCACTCGGGTCTTGTCGTCAGCACATTGTTTGAAGAAGTGCCATGCCAGGGAACTCCTTGAAGCTGCCTTTGGGGTGCTCGGTCCCAGATGGCGGCGGTCAGTAGCAGGCGGAGTCTCTTGGCGGCGGGTGTTCTGCTTTTGCCCACTGCTCCCTCTTTTGCTACGCTGTTGGCTCGGTCTCACCACTGCCTCTTCCTCCGAACTGTGAAAGTCAGTGGCACGACCTTCATTCCATGTGGGGTCTAGGACCTCATCGTCCCCTGCATCGTCTTCCACCCAGTCTTGATCCCTGACCTCCTGTTCAGTCTGCACACTGCAGAAAGACGCAGCAGTTGGCACCTGTGTTTCGTCATCATCAGAGACATGCTGAGGTGGTATTCCCATGTCCTCATCATCAGGAAACATAAGTGGTTGTGCGTCAGTGCATTCTATGTCTTTCACCGCTGGGGAAGGGCTAGGTGGATGCCCTTGGGAAACCCTGCCAGCGGAGTCTTCAAACAGCATAAGAGACTGCTGCATAACTTGAGGCTGAGACAGTTTCCCTGGTATGCATGGGGGTGATGTGACAGACTGATGGGGTTGGTTTTCAGGCGCCATCTGTGCGCTTTCTGCAGAAGACTGGGTGGGAGATAATGTGAACGTGCTGGATCCACTGTCGGCCACCCAATTGACTAATGCCTGTACCTGCTCAGGCCTTACCATCCTTAGAACGGCATTGGGCCCCACCATATATCGCTGTAAATTCTGGCGGCTACTGGGACCTGAGGTAGTTGGTACACTAGGACGTGTGGATGTGGCAGAACGGCCACGTCCTCTCCCAGCACCAGAGGGTCCACTAACACCACCACGACCATGTCCACGTCCGCGTCCCTTACTAGATGTTTTTCTCATTGTTATGGTTCACCACAACAACAAATATATTATTTGGCCCAATGTATTGTATTCAAATTCAGCGGGATATAAATTTGAGGCCTAGTATTTAGGCGCTGGGTGACCGGTATGGATTTAGTGACAGAATTAGACTTGGAAATGCACAGAAGCGTGTGTGTGAAGTTATTCTGAATGACCCTATGTGCACCTTCAATATTATATACCCTTTTAGGGATAGATTTCAAATAGCTCTGATATAGCAGAAACCACTAAATTATGAAATTGCTAAATTGGGAATTGTACTTCAACCCAGAACAAAAAATGTGCTTTGACGGACACTAAATATCTTGCCCAGCAACAACAGTACAGCGGTGGGTAACGAGAGATTTAGAGGGATTAAATTTGAGGCCTAGTATTTAGGCGCTGGGTCACCGGTATGGATTTAGTGACAGAATTAGACTTGGAAATACACAGTAGCGGGTGTGTGTGAAGTTATTCTGAATGACCCTATGTGCACCTTCAATATTATATACCCTTTTAGGGATAGATTTCAAATAGCTCTGATATAGCAGAAACCACTAAATTATGAAATTGCTAAATTGGGAATTGTACTTCAACCCAGAACAAAAAATGTGCTTTGACGGACACTAAATATCTTGCCCAGCAACAACAGTACAGCGGTGGGTAACGAGAGATTTAGAGGGAATTAAATTTGAGGCCTAGTATTTAGGCGCTGGGTCACCGGTATGGATTTAGTGACAGAATTAGACTTGGAAATGCACAGAAGCGTGTGTGTGAAGTTATTCTGAATGACCCTATGTGCACCTTCAATATTATATACCCTTTTAGGGATAGATTTCAAATAGCTCTGATATAGCAGAAACCACTAAATTATGAAATTGCTAAATTGGGAATTGTACTTCAACCCAGAACAAAAAATGTGCTTTGACGGACACTAAATATCTTGCCCAGCAACAACAGTACAGCGGTGGGTAACGAGAGATTTAGAGGGATTTAAATTTGAGGCCTAGTATTTAGGCGCTGGGTCACCGGTATGGATTTAGTGACAGAATTAGACTTGGAAATGCACAGAAGCGTGTGTGTGAAGTTATTCTGAATGACCCTATGTGCACCTTCAATATTATATACCCTTTTAGGGATAGATTTCAAATAGCTCTGATATAGCAGAAACCACTAAATTATGAAATTGCTAAATTGGGAATTGTACTTCAACCCAGAACAAAAAATGTGCTTTGACGGACACTAAATATCTTGCCCAGCAACAACAGTACAGCGGTGGGTAACGAGAGATTTAGAGGGATTTAAATTTGAGGCCTAGTATTTAGGCGCTGGGTCACCGGTATGGATTTAGTGACAGAATTAGACTTGGAAATGCACAGAAGCGTGTGTGTGAAGTTATTCTGAATGACCCTATGTGCACCTTCAATATTATATACCCTTTTAGGGATAGATTTCAAATAGCTCTGATATAGCAGAAACCACTAAATTATGAAATTGCTAAATTGGGAATTGTACTTCAACCCAGAACAAAAAATGTGCTTTGACGGACACTAAATATCTTGCCCAGCAACAACAGTACAGCGGTGGGTAACGAGAGATTTAGAGGGAATTAAATTTGAGGCCTAGTATTTAGGCGCTGGGTCACCGGTATGGATTTAGTGACAGAATTAGACTTGGAAATACACAGTAGCGGTGTGTGTGAAGTTATTCTGAATGACCCTATGTGCACCTTCAATATTATATACCCTTTTAGGGATAGATTTCAAATAGCTCTGATATAGCAGAAACCACTAAATTATGAAATTGCTAAATTGGGAATTGTACTTCAACCCAGAACAAAAAATGTGCTTTGACGGACACTAAATATCTTGCCCAGCAACAACAGTACAGCGGTGGGTAACGAGAGATTTAGAGGGAATTAAATTTGAGGCCTAGTATTTAGGCGCTGGGTCACCGGTATGGATTTAGTGACAGAATTAGACTTGGAAATGCACAGAAGCGTGTGTGTGAAGTTATTCTGAATGACCCTATGTGCACCTTCAATATTATATACCCTTTTAGGGATAGATTTCAAATAGCTCTGATATAGCAGAAACCACTAAATTATGAAATTGCTAAATTGGGAATTGTACTTCAACCCAGAACAAAAAATGTGCTTTGACGGACACTAAATATCTTGCCCAGCAACAACAGTACAGCGGTGGGTAACGAGAGATTTAGAGGGATTTAAATTTGAGGCCTAGTATTTAGGCGCTGGGTCACCGGTATGGATTTAGTGACAGAATTAGACTTGGAAATGCACAGAAGCGTGTGTGTGAAGTTATTCTGAATGACCCTATGTGCACCTTCAATATTATATACCCTTTTAGGGATAGATTTCAAATAGCTCTGATATAGCAGAAACCACTAAATTATGAAATTGCTAAATTGGGAATTGTACTTCAACCCAGAACAAAAAATGTGCTTTGACGGACACTAAATATCTTGCCCAGCAACAACAGTACACCGGTGGGTAACGAGAGATTTAGAGGGAATTAAATTTGAGGCCTAGTATTTAGGCGCTGGGTCACCGGTATGGATTTAGTGACAGAATTAGACTTGGAAATACACAGTAGCGGGTGTGTGTGAAGTTATTCTGAATGACCCTATGTGCACCTTCAATATTATATACCCTTTTAGGGATAGATTTCAAATAGCTCTGATATAGCAGAAACCACTAAATTATGAAATTGCTAAATTGGGAATTGTACTTCAACCCAGAACAAAAAATGTGCTTTGACGGACACTAAATATCTTGCCCAGCAACAACAGTACAGCGGTGGGTAACGAGAGATTTAGAGGGATTTAAATTTGAGGCCTAGTATTTAGGCGCTGGGTCACCGGTATGGATTTAGTGACAGAATTAGACTTGGAAATGCACAGAAGCGTGTGTGTGAAGTTATTCTGAATGACCCTATGTGCACCTTCAATATTATATACCCTTTTAGGGATAGATTTCAAATAGCTCTGATATAGCAGAAACCACTAAATTATGAAATTGCTAAATTGGGAATTGTACTTCAACCCAGAACAAAAAATGTGCTTTGACGGACACTAAATATCTTGCCCAGCAACAACAGTACACCGGTGGGTAACGAGAGATTTAGAGGGAATTAAATTTGAGGCCTAGTATTTAGGCGCTGGGTCACCGGTATGGATTTAGTGACAGAATTAGACTTGGAAATACACAGTAGCGGGTGTGTGTGAAGTTATTCTGAATGACCCTATGTGCACCTTCAATATTATATACCCTTTTAGGGATAGATTTCAAATAGCTCTGATATAGCAGAAACCACTAAATTATGAAATTGCTAAATTGGGAATTGTACTTCAACCCAGAACAAAAAATGTGCTTTGACGGACACTAAATATCTTGCCCAGCAACAACAGTACAGCGGTGGGTAACGAGAGATTTAGAGGGAATTAAATTTGAGGCCTAGTATTTAGGCGCTGGGTCACCGGTATGGATTTAGTGACAGAATTAGACTTGGAAATACACAGTAGCGGGTGTGTGTGAAGTTATTCTGAATGACCCTATGTGCACCTTCAATATTATATACCCTTTTTGGGATAGATTTCAAATAGCTCTGATATAGCAGGAACCACTAAATTATGAAATTGCTAAATTGGGAATTGTACTTCAACCCAGAACAAAAAATGTGCTTTGACGGGCACTAAATAACTTTCCCAGCTACAACAGGACAACGGTAACGAGAGATTTAGAGGGATTTAAATTTGAGGCCTAGTATTTAGGCGCTGGGTGACAGGTATGGGTTTAGTGACAGAATTAGACTTGGAAATACACAGTAGCGGGTGTGTGTGAAGTTATTCTGAATGACCCTATGTGCACCTTCAATATTATATACCCTTTTTGGGATAGATTTCAAATAGCTCTGATATAGCAGAAACCACTAAATTATGAAATTGCTAAATTGGGAATTGTACTTCAACCCAGAACAAAAAATGTGCTTTGACGGACACTAAATATCTTGCCCAGCAACAACAGTACAGCGGTGGGTAACGAGAGATTTAGAGGGAATTAAATTTGAGGCCTAGTATTTAGGCGCTGGGTCACCGGTATGGATTTAGTGACAGAATTAGACTTGGAAATACACAGTAGCGGGTGTGTGTGAAGTTACTCTGAATGACCCTATGTGCACCTTCAATATTATATACCCTTTTTGGGATAGATTTCAAAGAGCTCTGATATAGCAGGAACCACTAAATTATGAAATTGCTAAATTGAGAATTGTATTTCAACCCAGAACAAGAAATGTGCTTGAACGGACACTAAATAACTCGCCCAGCTACAGCACTAGGGACAGATTTAGCTGGATATAAATTTGAGGCCTAGTATTTAGGCGCTGGGTGACCGGTATGGATTTAGTGACAGAATTAGACTGGGATATGGCCAAAAAATGAACAGACTATTGCTGGTTAAATGCACTTGGTGTGACAGCTTCACCCTGATGTAGGCTTTAGCCAAAAAACAACCACACCATTGAGGGTTAAATGCACTTGGTGACAGGCGCAGCTTGCCCCTGATTTTGTATATGGCCAAAAAATGAACAGACTATTGCTGGTTAAATGCACTTGGTGTGACAGCTTCACCCTGATGTAGGCTTTAGCCAAAAAACAACCACACCATTGAGGGTTAAATGCACTTGGTGACAGGCGCAGCTTGCCCCTGATTTTGTATATGGCCAAAAAATGAACAGACTATTGCTGGTTAAATGCACTTGGTGTGACAGCTTCACCCTGATGTAGGCTTTAGCCAAAAAACAACCACACCATTGAGGGTTAAATGCACTTGGTGACAGGCGCAGCTTGCCCCTGATTTTGTATATGGCCAAAAAATGAACAGACTATTGCTGGTTAAATGCACTTGGTGTGACAGCTTCACCCTGATGTAGGCTTTAGCCAAAAAACAACCACACCATTGAGGGTTAAATGCACTTGGTCGCAGCTTGTGCTGGCGCACCACAAGACACAAAATGGCCGCCGATCACCCCAGAAAAATGAGACTGACAAACGGTCTGTGCAGCCTAAAAACAGTGAGCAATTGAGGATCAGCAGCTCAATGATCCACAGCTGCAGATCGATCAGTTAATCAAGTCCTTTGGAGGAGTTAATCTGCCTAATCTCGCCCTACTGTCGCAGCCGCAACCTCTCCCTACGCTAATCAGAGCAGAGTGACGGGCGGCGCTATGTGACTCCAGCTTAAATAGAGGCTGGGTCACATGGTGCTCTGGCCAATCACAGCCATGCCAATAGTAGGCATGGCTGTGATGGCCTCTTGGGGCAAGTAGTATGACGCTTGTTGATTGGCTGCTTTGCAGCCTTTCAAAAAGCGCCAAGAAAGCGTCACAAAAGCGCGAAGAAAGCGACGAACACCGAACCCGAACCCGGACTTTTACGAAAATGTCCGGGTTCGGGTCCGTGTCACGGACACCCCAAAATTCGGTACGAACCCGAACTATACAGTTCGAGTTCGCTCATCCCTAGAAACTAACAAACAGCTCTGAACACTCATTTTTTTAATACTAAAATAGAACCTTGGCATTACACATAGGTGAATATCCAAAGAGGATTTTAGGGGAGGAGATATACTTTAATGGTTAGTATTAATTTTATTATTGTTGTCATTATCATCATTAATATAGAAGTCAAATGTGCTTATATTAAAGTCTATAGCTAATTACATTTGTGAACACTTCTGGAGAAGTCTAAGAATTTGGGCTCATGCACAAGGCCATGATGAGCCAAGTTAACGCGGTCCGTGTGTCTGCCCAATCTTCTGGACCGACTGCGGCTCCCCTGAAATGAACTGACTGTTTCAAAGTATTTTATAACACAGTCAGTTCATATCTGATTGCAGATCTCTTGTACTGGACTCACAGTCGGCCCAGGAGATCTGCAAGACACACAGATCGTGTTTCCTGGGCCGATCACGGTCATGTACACAAGCACTTATATTTTTATAGTTCAATAAATTATATATTCATAACAAGATTTTTTATCGTTTTACAGCTGCTACAAAATATGTGACCGTAAAACACTAAACATAGTAATAGAAAATACCATGTAAGTTAAATAAATGGTCATAATATAAGTAAGATTCCTACCTGCGTAATGTAGTATTGTATGTTAAGGCTTCCAGGGACAATATAAAGAGTTAAAAAGAAAACTTTATGATACAGGGAGAAAAAAAGCCAAAGAGAGACTGCATGGATCGTCCAAGCAAACTGATACTTGGTGTGACACCAGAAATAAACAGAGCGGGTAAATGAATGCTATCAATAGATAAAATCTGTCAATACACCCACTTAACGTTGCAGAAAGACATTGCAGCTGCACAGATGCAAAGGAAGAGATCTCTATATATGAAAGCTCACAGCAGACAGCTTTTCCTTTGGAAGGATTTTCTCAATGGCAAATTCAAAAAATGTACCTGTGTAGATTTTAGTAGACTACTGGCAGAAATAAAGAAGAGTACAAGTAGCTAATTTTACTATGGAAAATCACTATAGCTGACTGTGCAGAACCCCTGTGAAGATCTGCAATTCTGCCCAGATATTAATGTGTACATACACACAGTATATACACTCCTCAACTTGATTAAGAAGGACAAGCCATATGGTTATGGCAATCAAGGAAGCATCAGGTGTTTCTAAGATCTGCAAATGATCAAATTTCCAAGAACCTAGCTCCAATCTATGGCATGTGGGAAGGGCATAAAAGCCAGATTGAAATGAAAATATTTTTGGCCACATGAAATGTGTGATTCCTCCTGTTTGTTGACGTACCAGTTATCACTACTTGCAACAATCTGAGGGGGACAGAATCCTTGAAATGAGTAACCTTGGTTAATTTTTGGGGCCTATACTCCAGTTACCTACAGTAAAATTGTAATTTAGTGAGCGTCTAATATACCTCCAGCCACATAATCACTTGTTTTTTTTCTGTCAGGTGAATGACTTATTTTTGGGGCCGTACTCCTGTGGCTCAAAATAAAAAAATTCTAGGCTCCAGCAGGGCACATTTTTTGAGAGATTCCCTTTAAGATGCTTAAAAATGACTCCTAATTAAAATACATATTTTTTGTGGGAATTTTTGGCATTGATCCCCCTCTGGTATGTCACTGTCCATGTTATGGGACTATTTGTGCACTTCTAGTAAGTATTTGGTGGCTGCAAATATGACCTGAAGGTTTTTCAGGTTCGTCTGCCATTAAAGTGAATTTGGCCCTCCGCGAATGCGCGGTTTGCGAACATTTGATTCCAGCCGATGTTCATTTATCACCATTGATAATTCCCAAACCTTTTGGGAAAATATTCAGTGGAATAACAAGACAAAAGTTTAACTTTTTGGAAGGTGTGTGTCCCATTAGATCTGGCCTACAACTAACACAGCATTTCAATTAAAAAAAAACTCATACCGACAGTCAAACATGGTGGTTGCAGTGTGATGATCCGAGAGCCATGCCTCATTCATTTTTAAAAATGTGAGGTAGTCCACACTGTCGTGAGCTAGGCAAGTAAGCTTATTGGTCAAGATTTCCCCTGCTGCACTGAACGTCTTTTTGGACAGGACACGTGACGAGGGGCAAGCTAAGAGTTCCATGGCAAATTGTGCCAGCTCTGGCCATAGGTCAAGCCTGCACGCTCAGTAGTCAAGGCGTTCTTCGCTTCTTAGAACGTCCACATCGGCTGTTAACCAGATGTAGTCGGACACCTGTCCGTCTAGGCATTCCCTGAGGCTGGATCCAGAGGACGACTGTCGATGGGTTGGCTGCAATAATGATCTCATATCCAAAGTGACCAACACATCTTCAAACCGCCCTCTTTTTGCAGGTGCGGTAGGATTGGTACCCGCCCTCTTTTCGCTATGGGTGGAAATTCCTCTGTCAGTGCCCGCAACAGCAGAATGCAACATCTCTCACAGCAAGGCCTGGAAATGCTGCTTTTTGACAGCCTTCTGTGATGCTGGCAACATGTCCACCATTTTGTATTTGTACTGGGGGTCTAAGTACATTGCCATCCAGTACAGGTCCTTGACCTTTATGCTTTTTATACGGGGTTCCTCTTCAAACCCTGTAGCATGAAGGCGCCCATTTATCCTAAATTGGAAGCGGTGGAGCACCCTGGCTCCTGCTTATTGCCCAGGAGAATGTCGTCCTCGGTCTCCTCCCCCCAGCCACAGACAACACCAGGGATCCCCGAAAAGTTTAAAGCCTGCTCTTCTTGCTTTTCCTTCCCCCAGGCACCATCCTCATCTAACTCCTCTTCAAACTCCTGCTGACTTGTCTACGATGGAGTAGCCCTCCTGGGAAATTATTCAGCATTGCGACCTCCTCATCTTCCAGCTCCTGCTCCTTGACGGCTTGATCAATGATATGACGCAATGCAGAAAGAAGGCGTTATGTACGATGTCACTGATGGCGCCCTGGCCGAAACTTACCAGTTTGGTGATCTCATCAAATGGCCGCAGGTGAAAAAAAAACAAGCTCCCCAGAACCTGCCCCGCCACAGAGTTAGTACAGGTAGTAGTTAATGGCAAGATTCTGCTGGGGCAGCCTATCAAGTATATACAAGATGGAGTTCCAGCGCGTCGGGCTGTCACAAATCAGGCATCTGACAGGCAAGTGGTTTCGCCACTGAACATCAGCAAGGCGAGCCATGGCCGTGTAAGATCTTCTAAAATGGCCAGAGATTTTCCTGGCCTGCCGCAAGACATCCTGGACCCAGGGGTATTTGGCAACAAATTGCTGCTCGGCTATATTCAGAACGTGTGCCAGGCACGTGTGTCATTTTGTCCCGTTTCAGTGCGCTCAGCAAATTGGCACCGTTGTCACACACCACTTTACCAACTGTCAAATTGAGCGTGATTAGCCACTGATCGGCCTGTGACCGCAGAGATGAAATCAGTGCAGGACTGGTGTGGATCTTGGCTTCCAGGCACAACAACCGCAGCACAGCATGGCAACGTCTCACCTGGCACATCGAATAGGTTCTGAGGAGTTTGGGGGTGCAGCCGAAGTGGCGGTAGCATTGAAAAGGGAGGAGTAAGCTGAGGAGGATTTGGAGAATAGAGTAGGAGGAGGAAAAGAAGAGACAGGCCTGCATGCAATCTGTGGCGGTAACACCAAATCCACACAGGTGCCACGGGTTACATGCTTGATGTCCGTCAGAAGGTTCACCCAGTGGGTAGTAAAAGTTATGTTCCTTCCCTGCCCGTGTTTGCTAGACCACATGTCTGTGGTCAGATGTATCTTGGCACTGACACTGTGTGCCTGAGATACAGTGCTGCCCATAATTACTCATACCCCAGGCAAATTTTGACTTAGTTATTTTTAATAAGCCAGCAAGTCAGTTTTTGACGAGAAATTATATTTTTGATGGGAGGTGTCTCCCAAAAGATAATAAGACGATGTACAAGAGGCATTATTGTGGTGGAAAAAAACAATTTCTTAGCTTTTATTTACATTTGAGCAAAAAAGTGTCCAGTCCAAAATTATTCATACCCTTCTCAATAATCAAAAGAAAAGCCTTTATTGGCTATTACAGCAATCAAACGCTTCCTATAATTGCAGACCAGCTTTTTGCATGTCTCCACAGGTATTTTTGCCCATTCATCTTTAGCAATGAGCTCCAAATCTTTCAGGTTGGAGGGTCTTCTTGCCATCACCCTGATCTTTAGCCCCCTCCACAGATTCTCAATTGGATTCAAGTCTGGACTCTGGCTGGGCCACTCCAAAACGTTAATGTTGTTGTCTGCTAACCATTTCTTCACCACTTTTGCTGTGTGTTTTGGGTCATTGTCATGCTGAAATGTCCTCTGGTGCTCAAGGCCAAATTTCTCTGGAGACTGCCTGATGTTGTCGTTGAGAACCCTCATGTATTGCTCTTTTTTCATGGTTCCATTTACTGTGATTAGGTTCCCTAGTCCATTGGCTGAAAAACACCCCCAAAGCATTAGGTTCCCACCACCATGTTTGACAGTGAGGATGGTGTTCTTTGGGTTGAAGGCTTCTCCTTTTTTACGCCAAATGAAGAAAACATCATTGTGACCAAACAATTCAATTTTTGTTTCATCTGACCATAACACAGAAGACCAGAAGTCTTCTTCTTTGTCCAGATGAGCTTTTGCAAAGGCCAAGCAAACTTTTGTGTGCCTTATCTGGAGAAGTGGCGCCCTCATTGGTCTGCATTGTGCAGTGTCCGTTGAATTGTCTGCTTTGAGAGATTACCACCAACAGAGTCCAGATTCACCAGGATGGCCTTGGTGGTGATCCTTGGATTCTTTTTCACCTCTCTAACTATCCTCCTGGCCAGCACAGGTGTCACTTTTGGCTTCCGACTACATCCTCTGAGATTTTCCACAGTGCGGAACATCTTGTATTTTTTGCTAAAAAAAGTAACTTTAAGTCAAAAATTTGCCAGGGGTATGAATAATTATGGGCAGCACTGTATATTAACTTGCTGCTGAACGTGGCCAAATAGTTCAGGGGTGCCCTTCTGGGAGAAATATTTCCTTCCAGGGACCTTCCATTGCAGTGTGCCAATGGCCACAAATTTTCTAAAGGCC
Source organism: Bufo gargarizans (assembly GCF_014858855.1). NCBI lineage: Eukaryota > Metazoa > Chordata > Amphibia > Anura > Bufonidae > Bufo > Bufo gargarizans. Next base: position 68,754,829 of record NC_058090.1, on the reverse strand, counting down.
TCTGAGTCCACCAATTTATATGGCATTAGTTGGCAGGCTAGCAGTTCCGACAAGCCAGCGGTCAGCCAATGGGGAAGAGGATTATCAGGTGTAATCATTTTTTTACGCTCAAACATTTGGGCCACGAAAGCCTGCCTTGTGCCAGATGAACGCAACAACGCCACTGTGGAAGGTGGAGTGGAGGACAAATGGGAGGAGAGAGGAGAAGGTGAAGAGGCAGGACGTTGAGTGCCGGGAGTGTGGCTTTGTGGGTTCTGACGGCGTCCCTAGGTGAGTGTTGGGCTTACCGCGACTTATGCGTTGAAAGCACAGGCTGCAGAGTGCCATAAGTGACTGTGCATGGTGGAAGGCTCGCTCCAGATACATTTGCAGTCTGCTTTTTACCTCTTGTGCCCTGCGAGCTCTGCCTACTTCCCCTACTTCTTCTCCCTCTCTGCTACTCCGTCTCTCCCTCTGAACGTCCCTCCTCTTCCTCTCTTGTGGGCCCCCACGTGACGTCCATCGACACATCATCATCATCACCTTCACCATCACTGACATTTGAGATCTCGAGGGAAAGCAGCAACAGCGGGGACCTCCATCCTTGGTCTAATCTGGGTACTGTCGTCAGATCGCTGGGTGGTGGCCGTTGCTATCTCCTCTTCCTCATCTGATATCAAGAATGGCTGCACATCGGTAAGGTCTGGGAATATATGGAGAAATAATTCCTGTAACTCAAGTGGAGGGGCTATTGTGGTGGTGGTATCTCTGGGGGTGCACACAGCAGAGAGTGAGGAGAGTGCTGATACAGAGGATGAGGAGGGTGCAGAAACGGAAGGCTGAATGTGCCACTCAACCAACTCTGGTGCGTCATTTGAAGTAATCGCACATGTCTGCTCCAACTTTCCCCTTATGCTCTGGCGTGGTGCACCGGCCCGACCCCTACCATCTCTGCGGAACGTTCTGCCTCTTCCTCTGCATGTCATTTTCTAAATGACCCTCTGCCTATGTCCATAGAGAAGAGCAGTATTGACACGTTTAGTGTGGGGGGAATGGGAACAGTAAATGGGCCTGGAAACTAGGGAAGAAATAAGTCACCTCTTAACCAACCCTAATCCGGGCCCAAACTACCTATGAATATGAATAGACCCTCAAGATAGGAATATTCATATTCAGGATACGTATGCCCTTATTTTCCTATAAGGCACTGAAAAAAAGGTTAGGACGAGAGACAACCCATTTCTCCCCAGATGGACAAATAGAAGTCTGTGTCAGGCCCAGATACAAACAACAGGGAATATAACAAACACAAACGCGACACTTAACTTCTGTAGAGACGGACGATCAGGAACACCAGAGACAAACTCACACCAGCTCAGCCAACCCCAAATGAAGTTATCTACCGCATAGTCAGAAGGGTGAGGTTAGACTATAAAGGGTAGAAGTGATGACCACTGAGCAACAGATGAGAAAAGGGAAGTGGTCATTAATAGGGATGAGCGAACTCGAACTGTATAGTTCGGGTTCGTACCGAATTTTGGGGTGTCCGTGACACGGACCCGAACCCGGACATTTTCGTAAAAGTCCGGGTTCGGGTTCGGTGTTCGTCGCTTTCTTCGCGCTTTTGTGACGCTTTCTTGGCGCTTTTTGAAAGGCTGCAAAGCAGCCAATCAACAAGCGTCATACTACTTGCCCCAAGAGGCCATCACAGCCATGCCTACTATTGGCATGGCTGTGATTGGCCAGAGCACCATGTGACCCAGCCTCTATTTAAGCTGGAGTCACATAGCGCCGCCCGTCACTCTGCTCTGATTAGCGTAGGGAGAGGTTGCGGCTGCGACAGTAGGGCGAGATTAGGCAGATTAACTCCTCCAAAGGACTTGATTAACTGATCGATCTGCAGCTGTGGATCATTGAGCTGCTGATCCTCAATTGCTCACTGTTTTTAGGCTGCACAGACCGTTTGTCAGTCACATTTTTCTGGGGTGATCGGCGGCCATTTTGTGTCTTGTGGTGCGCCAGCACAAGCTGCGACCAAGTGCATTTAACCCTCAATGGTGTGGTTGTTTTTTGGCTAAAGCCTACATCAGGGTGAAGCTGTCACACCAAGTGCATTTAACCAGCAATAGTCTGTTCATTTTTTGGCCATATACAAAATCAGGGGCAAGCTGCGCCTGTCACCAAGTGCATTTAACCCTCAATGGTGTGGTTGTTTTTTGGCTAAAGCCTACATCAGGGTGAAGCTGTCACACCAAGTGCATTTAACCAGCAATAGTCTGTTCATTTTTTGGCCATATACTAAATCAGGGGCAAGCTGCGCCTGTCACCAAGTGCATTTAACCCTCAATGGTGTGGTTGTTTTTTGGCTAAAGCCTACATCAGGGTGAAGCTGTCACACCAAGTGCATTTAACCAGCAATAGTCTGTTTATTTTTTGGCCATATCCCAGTCTAATTCTGTCACTAAATCCATACCGGTCACCCAGCGCCTAAATACTAGGCCTCAAATTTATATCCAGCTAAATCTGTCCCTAGTGCTGTAGCTGGGCGAGTTATTTAGTGTCCGTTCAAGCACATTTCTTGTTCTGGGTTGAAATACAATTCCCAATTTAGCAATTTCATAATTTAGTGGTTTCTGCTATATCAGAGCTATTTGAAATCTATCCCTAAAAGGGTATATAATATTCAAGGTGCACATTGGGTCATTCAGAATAACTTCACACACACCCGCTACTGTGTATTTCCAAGTCTAATTCTGTCACTAAACCCATACCTGTCACGCAGCGCCTAAATACTAGGCCTCAAATTTATATCCAGCTAAATCTGTCCCTAGTGCTGTAGCTGGGCGAGTTATTTAGTGTCCGTTCAAGCACATTTCTTGTTCTGGGTTGAAATACAATTCCCAATTTAGCAATTTCATAATTTAGTGGTTTCTGCTATATCAGAGCTATTTGAAATCTATCCCTAAAAGGGTATATAATATTCAAGGTGCACATTGGGTCATTCAGAATAACTTCACACACACCCGCTACTGTGTATTTCCAAGTCTAATTCTGGCACTAAACCCATACCTGTCACCCAGCGCCTAAATACTAGGCCTCAAATTTATATCCCGCTAAATCTGTCCTTAGTGCTGTAGCTGGGCGAGTTATTTAGTGTCCGTTCAAGCACATTTCTTGTTCTGGGTTGAAATACAATTCCCAATTTAGCAATTTCATAATTTAGTGGTTTCTGCTATATCAGAGCTATTTGAAATCTATCCCTAAAAGGGTATATAATATTCAAGGTGCACATTGGGTCATTCAGAATAACTTCACACACACCCGCTACTGTGTATTTCCAAGTCTAATTCTGGCACTAAACCCATACCTGTCACCCAGCGCCTAAATACTAGGCCTCAAATTTATATCCCGCTAAATCTGTCCTTAGTGCTGTAGCTGGGCGAGTTATTTAGTGTCCGTTCAAGCACATTTCTTGTTCTGGGTTGAAATACAATTCCCAATTTAGCAATTTCATAATTTAGTGGTTTCTGCTATATCAGAGCTATTTGAAATCTATCCCTAAAAGGGTATATAATATTCAAGGTGCACATTGGGTCATTCAGAATAACTTCACACACACCCGCTACTGTGTATTTCCAAGTCTAATTCTGGCACTAAACCCATACCTGTCACCCAGCGCCTAAATACTAGGCCTCAAATTTATATCCCACTAAATCTGTCCTTAGTGCTGTAGCTGGGCGAGTTATTTAGTGTCCGTTCAAGCACATTTCTTGTTCTGGGTTGAAATACAATTCCCAATTTAGCAATTTCATAATTTAGTGGTTTCTGCTATATCAGAGCTATTTGAAATCTATCCCTAAAAGGGTATATAATATTCAAGGTGCACATTGGGTCATTCAGAATAACTTCACACACACCCGCTACTGTGTATTTCCAAGTCTAATTCTGGCACTAAACCCATACCTGTCACCCAGCGCCTAAATACTAGGCCTCAAATTTATATCCCGCTAAATCTGTCCTTAGTGCTGTAGCTGGGCGAGTTATTTAGTGTCCGTTCAAGCACATTTCTTGTTCTGGGTTGAAATACAATTCCCAATTTAGCAATTTCATAATTTAGTGGTTTCTGCTATATCAGAGCTATTTGAAATCTATCCCTAAAAGGGTATATAATATTCAAGGTGCACATTGGGTCATTCAGAATAACTTCACACACACCCGCTACTGTGTATTTCCAAGTCTAATTCTGGCACTAAACCCATACCTGTCACCCAGCGCCTAAATACTAGGCCTCAAATTTATATCCCGCTAAATCTGTCCTTAGTGCTGTAGCTGGGCGAGTTATTTAGTGTCCGTTCAAGCACATTTCTTGTTCTGGGTTGAAATACAATTCCCAATTTAGCAATTTCATAATTTAGTGGTTTCTGCTATATCAGAGCTATTTGAAATCTATCCCTAAAAGGGTATATAATATTCAAGGTGCACATTGGGTCATTCAGAATAACTTCACACACACCCGCTACTGTGTATTTCCAAGTCTAATTCTGGCACTAAACCCATACCTGTCACCCAGCGCCTAAATACTAGGCCTCAAATTTATATCCCGCTAAATCTGTCCTTAGTGCTGTAGCTGGGCGAGTTATTTAGTGTCCGTTCAAGCACATTTCTTGTTCTGGGTTGAAATACAATTCCCAATTTAGCAATTTCATAATTTAGTGGTTTCTGCTATATCAGAGCTATTTGAAATCTATCCCTAAAAGGGTATATAATATTCAAGGTGCACATAGGGTCATTCAGAATAACTTCACACACCCGCTACTGTGCATTTCCAAATCTAATTCTGTCACTAAACCCATACCTGTCACCCAGCGCCTAAATACTAGGCCTCAAATTTATATCCCGCTAAATCTCTCGTTACCGCTGTCCTGTTGTGGCTGGGAAAGTTATTTAGTGTCCGTCAAAGCACATTTTTTGTTCTGGGTTGAAATACAATTCCCAATTTAGCAATTTCATAATTTAGTCGTTTCTGCTATATCAGAGCTATTTGAAATCTATCCCTAAAAGGGTAGATCATATTGAAGGTGCACATAGGGTCATTCAGAATAACTTCACACACACGCTTCTGTGCATTTCCAAGTCTAATTCTGTCACTAAATCCATACCGGTCACCCAGCGCCTAAATACTAGGCCTCAAATTTATATCCCGCTGAATTTGAATACAATACATTGGGCCAAATAATATATTTGTTGTTGTGGTGAACCATAACAATGAGAAAAACATCTAGTAAGGGACGCGGACGTGGACATGGTCGTGGTGGTGTTAGTGGACCCTCTGGTGCTGGGAGAGGACGTGGCCGTTCTGCCACATCCACACGTCCTAGTGTACCAACTACCTCAGGTCCCAGTAGCCGCCAGAATTTACAGCGATATATGGTGGGGCCCAATGCCGTTCTAAGGATGGTAAGGCCTGAGCAGGTACAGGCATTAGTCAATTGGGTGGCCGACAGTGGATCCAGCACGTTCACATTATCTCCCACCCAGTCTTCTGCAGAAAGCGCACAGATGGCGCCTGAAAACCAACCCCATCAGTCTGTCACATCACCCCCATGCATACCAGGGAAACTGTCTCAGCCTCAAGTTATGCAGCAGTCTCTTATGCTGTTTGAAGACTCCGCTGGCAGGGTTTCCCAAGGGCATCCACCTAGCCCTTCCCCAGCGGTGAAAGACATAGAATGCACTGACGCACAACCACTTATGTTTCCTGATGATGAGGACATGGGAATACCACCTCAGCATGTCTCTGATGATGACGAAACACAGGTGCCAACTGCTGCGTCTTTCTGCAGTGTGCAGACTGAACAGGAGGTCAGGGATCAAGACTGGGTGGAAGACGATGCAGGGGACGATGAGGTCCTAGACCCCACATGGAATGAAGGTCGTGCCACTGACTTTCACAGTTCGGAGGAAGAGGCAGTGGTGAGACCGAGCCAACAGCGTAGCAAAAGAGGGAGCAGTGGGCAAAAGCAGAACACCCGCCGCCAAGAGACTCCGCCTGCTACTGACCGCCGCCATCTGGGACCGAGCACCCCAAAGGCAGCTTCAAGGAGTTCCCTGGCATGGCACTTCTTCAAACAATGTGCTGACGACAAGACCCGAGTGGTTTGCACGCTGTGCCATCAGAGCCTGAAGCGAGGCATTAACGTTCTGAACCTGAGCACAACCTGCATGACCAGGCACCTGCATGCAAAGCATGAACTGCAGTGGAGTAAACACCTTAAAACCAAGGAAGTCACTCAGGCTCCCCCTGCTACCTCTTCTGCTGCTGCCGCCTCGGCCTATTCTGCTGCTGCCGCCTCGGCCTCTTCCTCCGCCTCTGGAGGAACGTTGGCACCTGCCGCCCAGCAAACAGGGGATGTACCACCAACACCACCACCACCACCTCCGTCACCAAGCGTCTCAACCATGTCACACGCCAGCGTTCAGCTCTCCATCTCACAAACATTTGATAGAAAGCGTAAATTCCCACCTAGCCACCCTCGATCCCTGGCCCTGAATGCCAGCATTTCTAAACTACTGGCCTATGAAATGCTGTCATTTAGGCTGGTGGACACAGACAGCTTCAAACAGCTCATGTCGCTTGCTGTCCCACAGTATGTTGTTCCCAGCCGGCACTACTTCTCCAAGAGAGCCGTGCCTTCCCTGCACAACCAAGTATCCGATAAAATCAAGTGTGCACTGCGCAACGCCATCTGTGGCAAGGTCCACCTAACCACAGATACGTGGACCAGTAAGCACGGCCAGGGACGCTATATCTCCCTAACTGCACACTGGGTAAATGTAGTGGCAGCTGGGCCCCAGGCGGAGAGCTGTTTGGCGCACGTCCTTCCGCCGCCAAGGATCGCAGGGCAACATTCTTTGCCTCCTGTTGCCACCTCCTCCTTCTCGGCTTCCTCCTCCTCTTCTTCCACCTGCTCATCCAGTCAGCCACACACCTTCACCACCAACTTCAGCACAGCCCGGGGTAAACGTCAGCAGGCCATTCTGAAACTCATATGTTTGGGGGACAGGCCCCACACCGCACAGGAGTTGTGGCGGGGTATAGAACAACAGACCGACGAGTGGTTGCTGCCGGTGAGCCTCAAGCCCGGCCTGGTGGTGTGTGATAATGGGCGAAATCTCGTTGCAGCTCTGGGACTAGCCAATTTGACGCACATCCCTTGCTTGGCGCATGTGCTGAATTTGGTGGTGCAGAAGTTCATTCACAACTACCCCGACATGTCAGAGCTGCTGCATAAAGTGCGGGCCGTCTGTTCGCGCTTCCGGCGTTCACATCCTGCTGCTGCTCGCCTGTCTGCGCTACAGCGTAACTTCGGCCTTCCCGCTCACCGCCTCATATGCGACGTGCCCACCAGGTGGAACTCCACCTTGCACATGCTGGACAGACTGTGCGAGCAGCAGCAGGCCATAGTGGAGTTTCAGCTGCAGCACGCACGGGTCAGTCGCACTACAGAACAGCACCACTTCACCACCAATGACTGGGCCTCCATGCGAGACCTGTGTGCCCTGTTGCGCTGTTTCGAGTACTCCACCAACATGGCCAGTGGCGATGACACCGTTATCAGCGTTACAATACCACTTCTATGTCTCCTTGAGAAAACACTTAGGGCGATGATGGAAGAGGAGGTGGCCCAGGAGGAGGAGGAGGAGGAGGAAGAGGGGTCATTTTTAGCACTTTCAGGCCAGTCTCTTCGAAGTGACTCAGAGGGAGGTTTTTGGCAACAGCAGAGGCCAGGTACAAATGTGGCCAGCCAGGGCCCACTACTGGAGGACGAGGAGGACGAGGATGAGGAGGAGGTGGAGGAGGATGAGGATGAAGCATGGTCACAGCGGGGTGGCACCCAACGCAGCTCGGGTCCATCACTGGTGCGTGGCTGGGGGGAAAGGCAGGACGATGACGATACGCCTCCCACAGAGGACAGCTTGTCCTTACCCCTGGGCAGCCTGGCACACATGAGCGACTACATGCTGCAGTGCCTGCGCAACGACAGCAGAGTTGCCCACATTTTAACCTGTGCGGACTACTGGGTTGCCACCCTGCTGGATCCACGCTACAAAGACAATGTGCCCACCTTACTTTCTGCACTGGAGCGTGATAGGAAGATGCGCGAGTACAAGCGCACGTTGGTAGACGCGCTACTGAGAGCATTCCCAAATGTCACAGGGGAACAAGTGGAAGCCCAAGGCCAAGGCAGAGGAGGAGCAAGAGGTCGCCAAGGCAGCTGTGTCACGGCCAGCTCCTCTGAGGGCAGGGTTAGCATGGCAGAGATGTGGAAAACTTTTGTCAACACGCCACAGCTAACTGCACCACCACCTGATACGCAACGTGTTAGCAGGAGGCAACATTTCACTAACATGGTGGAACAGTACGTGTGCACACCCCTCCACGTACTGACTGATGGTTCGGCCCCATTCAACTTCTGGGTCTCTAAATTGTCCACGTGGCCAGAGCTAGCCTTTTATGCCTTGGAGGTGCTGGCCTGCCCGGCAGCCAGCGTTTTGTCTGAACGTGTATTCAGCACGGCAGGGGGCGTCATTACAGACAAACGCAGCCGCCTGTCTACAGCCAATGTGGACAAGCTGACGTTCATAAAAATGAACCAGGCATGGATCCCACAGGACCTGTCCGTCCCTTGTCCAGATTAGACATTAACTACCTCCCCATAACCATATATTATTGGACTCCAGGGCACTTCCTCATTCAATCCTATTTTTATTTTCATTTTACCATTATATTGCGATGCTACCCAAAGTTGAATGAACCTCTCCTCTGCCTGTGTGCTAGGCCTAAATATATGCCAATGGACTGTTGCAGTGGTGGCTGACATGAAGCCTGATTCTCTGCTATGACATGCAGACTAATTCTCTGCTGACATGAAGCCAGATTGTCTGTTACGGGACCTCTCTCCTCTGCCTGGGTGCTGGGCCTAAATTTATGACAATGGACTGTTGCAGTGGTGGCTGACGTGAAGCCTCATTCTCTGCTATGACATGCAGACTGATTCTCTGCTGACATGAAGCCAGATTGTCTGTTACGGGACCTCTCTCCTCTGCCTGTGTGCTAGGCCTAAATATATGCCAATGGACTGTTGCAGTGGTGGCTGACGTGAAGCCTGATTCTCTGCTATGACATGCAGACTGATTCTCTGCTGACATGAAGCCAGATCCTCTGTTACGGGACCTCTCTCCTCTGCCTGTGTGTGTGCTGGGCCTAAATATATGCCAATGGACTGTTGCAGTGGTGGCTGACGTGAAGCCTCATTCTCTGCTATGACATGCAGACTAATTCTCTGCTGACATGAAGACAGATTCTCTGTTACGGGACCTCCCTCCTCTGCCTGGGTGCTGGGCCTAAATATATGCCAATGGACTGTTGCAGTGGTGGGTGACGTGAAGCCTCATTCTCTGCTATGACATGCAGACTAATTCTCTGCTGACATGAAGACAGATTCTCTGTTACGGGACCTCTCTCCTCTGCCTGTGTGTGTGCTGGGCCTAAATATATGCCAATGGACTGTTGCAGTGGTGGCTGACGTGAAGCCTCATTCTCTGCTATGACATGCAGACTAATTCTCTGCTGACATGAAGACAGATTCTCTGTTACGGGACCTCTCTCCTCTGCCTGTGTGTGTGCTGGGCCTAAATATATGCCAATGGACTGTTGCAGTGGTGGCTGACGTGAAGCCTCATTCTCTGCTATGACATGCAGACTAATTCTCTGCTGACATGAAGACAGATTCTCTGTTACGGGACCTCCCTCCTCTGCCTGGGTGCTGGGCCTAAATATATGCCAATGGACTGTTGCAGTGGTGGGTGACGTGAAGCCTGATTCTCTGCTATGACATGCAGACTAATTCTCTGCTGACATGAAGACAGATTCTCTGTTACGGGACCTCTCTCCTCTGCCTGTGTGTGTGCTGGGCCTAAATATATGCCAATGGACTGTTGCAGTGGTGGCTGACGTGAAGCCTCATTCTCTGCTATGACATGCAGACTAATTCTCTGCTGACATGAAGACAGATTCTCTGTTACGGGACCTCCCTCCTCTGCCTGGGTGCTGGGCCTAAATATATGCCAATGGACTGTTGCAGTGGTGGCTGACGTGAAGCCTCATTCTCTGCTATGACATGCAGACTGATTCTCTGCTGACATGAAGCCAGATCGTCTGTTACGGGACCTCTCTGCTCTGCCTGTGTGCTAGGCCTAAATATATGCCAATGGACTGTTGCAGTGGTGGGTGACGTGAAGCCTCATTCTCTGCTATGACATGCAGACTGATTCTCTGCTGTCATGAAGCCAGATTGTCTGTTACGGGACCTCTCTGCTCTGCCTGTGTGCTAGGCCTAAATATATGCCAATGGACTGTTGCAGTGGTGGGTGACGTGAAGCCTCATTCTCTGCTATGACATGCAGACTGATTCTCTGCTGTCATGAAGCCAGATTGTCTGTTACGGGACCTCTCTGCTCTGCCTGTGTGCTAGGCCTAAATATATGCCAATGGACTGTTGCAGTGGTGGGTGACGTGAAGCCTCATTCTCTGCTATGACATGCAGACTGATTCTCTGCTGACATGAAGCCAGATTGTCTGTTACGGGACCTCTCTCCTCTGCCTGTGTGCTAGGCCTAAATATATGCCAATGGACTGTTGCAGTGGTGGCTGACGTGAAGCCTCATTCTCTGCTATGACATGCAGACTAATTCTCTGCTGACATGAAGCCAGATTGTCTGTTACGGGACCTCTCTCCTCTGCCTGGGTGCTGGGCCTAAATTTATGACAATGGACTGTTGCAGTGGTGGCTGACGTGAAGCCTGATTCTCTGCTATGACATGCAGACTGATTCTCTGCTGACATGAAGCCAGATCCTCTGTTACGGGACCTCTCTCCTCTGCCTGTGTGTGTGCTGGGCCTAAATATATGCCAATGGACTGTTGCAGTGGTGGCTGACGTGAAGCCTCATTCTCTGCTATGACATGCAGACTGATTCTCTGCTGACATGAAGCCAGATTCTCTGTTACGGGACCTCTCTCCTCTGCCTGTGTGTGTGCTGGGCCTAAATATATGCCAATGGACTGTTGCAGTGGTGGCTGACGTGAAGCCTCATTCTCTGCTATGACATGCAGACTAATTCTCTGCTGACATGAAGACAGATTCTCTGTTACGGGACCTCTCTCCTCTGCCTGTGTGTGTGCTGGGCCTAAATATATGCCAATGGACTGTTGCAGTGGTGGCTGACGTGAAGCCTCATTCTCTGCTATGACATGCAGACTAATTCTCTGCTGACATGAAGACAGATTCTCTGTTACGGGACCTCTCTCCTCTGCCTGGGTGCCGGGGCCTAAATATCTGAGAATGGACTGTTCCAGTGGTGGGTGACGGGAAGCCAGATTCTCTGCTATGGAACCTCTCTCCAATTGATTTTGGTTAATTTTTATTTATTTAATTTTTAATTTAATTCATTTCCCTATCCACATTTGTTTGCAGGGGATTTACCTACATGTTGCTGCCTTTTGCAGCCCTCTAGCTCTTTCCTGGGCTGTTTTACAGCCTTTTTAGTGCCGAAAAGTTCGGGTCCCCATTGACTTCAATGGGGTTCGGGTTCGGGACGAAGTTCGGATCGGGTTCGGATCCCGAACCCGAACATTTCCGGGATGTTCGGCCGAACTTCTCGAACCCGAACATCCAGGTGTTCGCTCAACTCTAGTCATTAACCCTATCAACACTGAATCAAGATAAATCCAGGAGGCTGTTAGATTCCTCCATGCTCAGCCAGTCTACTTGATTTCCTGACATCAGTCACCTGAGGGACCGTGACAAATATTTGTGGAATAAGTTATATTGCAGCCCTCAATCAGTATTTTGTGGAAGAAGGTATATTACACCCCTCAATCAATATTTGGTGGAAACAGGTATATGGCACCCCTTAATCAGTATTTTGTAGAAGCAGGTGTATTGCAGCCCTCAATCAGTATTTTGTGGAAGATCGTATATAGCAATAGCACCCCTTAATCAGTATTTTGTGGAAGAAGGTATATGGCACCCCTCAATCAGTATTTGGTGGAAACTGGTATATAGCACCCCTCAATCAGTATTTGGTGGAAACAGGTATATAGCACCCCTCAATCAGTATTTTGTGGAAGAAGGTATATAGCATTCCTCAATCAGTATTTGGCAGAAACAGGTATACGGCACCCCTCAATTAATATTTTGTGGAAGCAGGTGTATTGCAGCCCTCAATCAGTATTTTGTGGAAGAAGGTATATAGCATTCCTCAATCAGTATTTGGAAGAAACAGGTAAATATTACCCCTCAATCAGTATTTTGTGGAAGCAGGTATATCGCAGCCCTCAATCAGTATTTGGTGGAAGAAGGTATTTGGCACCCTGCAATCAGTATTTGGCGGAAACAAGTATATAGCACCCCTCAATCAGTATTTGGCAGAAACGGGTATATAGCACCCCTCAATCAGTATTTTGTAGAAGCTGGTGTATCGCAGCCCTCAATCAGTATTTGGTGGAAGAAAGTATCTAGCAGTAGCACCCCTCAATCAGTATTTTGTGGAAGAAGGTATATGGCACCCCTCAATCAGTATTTGGAAGAAACAGGTATATAGCACCCCTCAAACAGGATTTTGTGGAAGAAGGTATATCGCAGCCCTCAAGCATATTTTTTTTGGGCAACAGGTATATCACACCCGTTGCAATTAGTTTCTCCAATAGCGTTTGTCCCTCTATCTAGCTGCTGTATCGCAGCAGAACCGCACATAACTCCTGTACAATACAAATACACTATAATATAATTTCTATGTTAGAAAGTATATTATAATTATATCACACCCCTCTGTATCACACCTATCGATACCACACCTATACCAGTCTTAAAAGCACAGACAGCTATGGGGACTGGATATTGCGGATGTGCTAGCGGTGATCTAGCAGCTCATTTCCTCAGCTCTATACCAAAAATCCAGCTCAAGCGTATTTGGGTTCTATACCAGGGCAATTATCCAAAGCACGCCAGCAAGTCCACCTTTGAATGGCTGTAAAAAATACAAAATTAAGGTTCTTAGGTGGCTTAGTCAAAGTCCAGACTTAAATACGATTGAAGTGTAGCATGACCTTAAACATGACATTCATACTCGAAAACCCTATAATGTGGACGAAAAAAACAATTCTGCAAAGATGAGTGGGCCAGAATCTTTCCACAGAGATGTGAAAGACTCATTGCTAGTTATTAGTGTTGATCGAGCATGCTCAGCCGAACATCAGTTCGGCTCGAGCATCGTTATGCTCGGCACATTGCGGTGTTCGGCCAAATACTGCGTGTGCTCGAGCGCGATGCTCGAGTCTCCTGCCCGCATGTTTGTTGGCTGCTACAAGCCAATAAACATGCAGTTAAGTACTGCCACTCAATATAATGCCGTAGCCATGTTGGTTACTGACATTACAGTGATCGGCTGGCCGGAACGCGTCATATGGCGATATGAAGCACCCTATGACACGTGGTTCGACTAGTCTTAGTCAGGAAGAGCTGTGCTGTAGAAGGGACAGATAGTGTAGGGAATTGAATTGAATTTTTTTGTTTGGCAGGGTTGGTGTTAGAGACCCAAAAGTCCTTTTAAGGACTATTGTTGTGTCTGGCAGCAATATATATTTTTAGCTCAACCTGGGCTAAATTGCATGCAATTGTAGAGACCCAAAAATCCTTTTAAGGACTATTGTTGTATCTGGCAGCAATATATATTTTTAGCGCAACCTGCGCTAAATTGCGTGCAATTGTTTGGCCACTGCATTACAGCCGCGACATTACCTGCGCTACATCTCCAGTATAACATTAGCGCATCTGAAATATCAGTGACATTCAGTGTAATTTTTTTGCTGCTGGTGTGTCACGGAAGGCGAGGGAAGGGAAGCAAACGAAACACAACAAAATTACACAAAACAGCAGGCTAGGCCCCAACAGCTAGGGAACAGGGAAAGGTCACCACCTGATAGTCCCTGAGCCTTTCCCTGGCTGCTACCAACATGAACAAATCTTGATGGTAGAAGTGTTCATGCATTCAAACCTAAGCCCCACTGCAACTGATACAAACCCTCAGCTAAGGAGCAGGAGAAAAGACAACAGGTTCCTTGCACCAGATGAAGGAACCCGTGTCTACCTAAGGCCTAGCCCATACAAACAACAGAAGGGAAGGAAGGAGAACTTATCTGAAAGCAAACTGGGAGCAGGAGATCCACAAAACACCAGCAACAAACTCCAGGAGAAGCTATAAACCGCAAGGTATAAATAGCATAACTAACAAAATAATGAGCAGAACCTGTGAGGGGGTGGGATCCTACCCGAAGCAACAACAAAGCAATCTGTCAGATAGAATCACGTGCAGCAAGTCTGACAGATCTTCTCAGATCACTAACAGGGTAGAGCATGACATGGTGTCAGTGACATTACCTGTGCTACATCTCCAATATAACGTTAGTGCATCTGAAATATCAGTGACATTCAGTCTAATTTTTTTGTTGCTTGTTGCAGCGACATTACCTGCGCTACATCTCCTGTATAACATTTGCCCATCCTAAATATCAGTGACATCCAGTCTAATTTTTTTTGTTGCTGGTTGCAGTGAAATTAACTGCGCTACCTCAGGTATAACGTTTGCCCACCCTAAATATCAGTGACATTTAGTCTAATTTTTTCGCTGCTGGGTTCAGCGAAATTACCTGCACTTGAGCTCTAGTATAACGTTAGCGCATCCAAAATATCAGTGACATTCAGTGTAATTTTTTCGCCGCTGATGACAGCGACATTACCTGTAGTGTTGAGCGCGAATATTCGAATTGCGAATTTTTTTCTCGAATATCGCAATTTCGAGATTTCGCGAATATTTAGAATATCGTTCTATATATTCGCGAATTCGAATATTCTTTTTTTTTTTTTTTTTTTTATTATTATATTTTTTTCTTTCCCACTTCTCTAAAGTTGTTCTTACCTGTCCTTTGGATTCCTGGCTTCCTGGCTGCTCCAGTCAGTGGCGTTTTCAACTTACTGCTATATTCCATATTAGCTAAATTACAATCTAATCTATATGTGTATTTTACTAAATTTCGCAAATTGCGATGCGAGTAATATAACACGAAATAATCGCATGAAGATTTCAATTTAGCACTGCTATATTCCATATTTTAGCCTAATATGGAATATAGCTGTGCTAAGTTAGCACTGCAATATAGCAGTGCTAAGTTGAAATCTTCATGCGATTATTTTGTGTTATATTACTCGCATCGCAATTTCGACTTTTGCAAATGTTCTTAATATTGCTCTAACTTCGTCTTTTAGAATATTACGAATATTCTAAAAGACGAAGTTAGAGCAATATTACGAAATTTCGTAAAATACACATATAGATTGTAATTTAGCTTATATAGTGCTATAATCCCTTTTTTTTCCTCTAATTTTTTTTTGCCTCTTCTGAACTTAAGTTTTGTAAAATATGTACACTATTAAAAAATATTACTATAGCAGTATATTAGCTTAAATACAATCTATGTGTATTTTACGAAATTTCGTAATATTGCTCTAACTTCGTCTTTTAGAAATTTCGTAATATTGCTCTAACTTCGTCTTTTAGAATATTCGTAATATTCTAAAAGACGAAGTTAGAGCAATATTAAGAACATTTGCAAAAGCCGAAATTGCGATGCGAGTAATATAATACGAAATAATCGCATGAAGATTTCAACTTAGCACTGCTATATTCCATATTCTAGCCTAGTATGGAATATAGCAGTGCTAACTTAGCACAGCTATATTCCATATTAGGCTAGAATATGGAATATAGCAGTGCTAAGTTGAAATCTTCATGCGATTATTTCGTATTATATTACTCGCATCGCAATTTCGGCTTTTGCAAATGTTCTTAATATTGCTCTAACTTCGTCTTTTAGAATATTACGAATATTCTAAAAGACGAAGTTAGAGCAATATTACGAAATTTCGTAAATACACATAGATTGTATTTAAGCTAATATACTGCTATAGTAATATTTTTTAATAGTGTACATATTTTACAAAACTTAAGTTCAGAAGAGGCAAAAAAAAATTAGGGGAAAAAAAGGGATTATAGCACTATATTAGCTAAATTACAATCTATATGTGTATTTTACGAAATTTCGTAATATTGCTCTAACTTCGTCTTTTAGAATATTCGTAATATTCTAAGAGACGAAGTTAGAGCAAATCACGAAATTTCGTAAAATACACATATTAGCCTAGCCATAGTCAATTAGCATAGGAATGTTGCCTTATACTATCAAGATAAATAATCGCAATACGCGAGAAAAAAAAATTTGTATATTATTTGCGATAATTGGAATAATTACGAATATTCGATTTCGACGAATATAACATGAATATTCAATCGAATATGGCACCTCCCGCTCATCACTAATTACCTGTGCTATATCTCCTGTATAATGTTTGCCCATCCTAAATATCAGTGAAATTCAGTCTAATTTATTTGCGCATACACTTACAAAACCTGCGCTACTGTACATGTGACATACTTGCAAGCATATATACCGTTTAATATGCGGAAGGCGAGCAGTAAGGGACAGGGAAGTGGCCATGGTGGCTGATGGTACACACAGAGGCCGTGGCCCTGTGTGCTGTGGAACTGTGCCTGCTGTACCTAGCTTCATGTCCCAGTTTGCAGGGTTGCGCAGGACACCACTCTTGATGTCACAGACCAGTACAACCAGGTGGTCAGTTGGATTGCAGCAGATAATGCTTCCAGTCTGTTAGGCACCAACCTGTCTTCCACTAAGTCCAGTCTCAGTAGCCAAGAGTCTGGTCAACAGAATCCTCACCGTGATCTTCCTTCCTCCCACCATGGAGAGTCTTTGCAAAGCAAGTGATCCCAAACTCGGATATTCTGAGGAGCTCTTTTCATCGCCATTCCTTAATTTGGGCCTCTCGCCAAGCCCACTTGAAGAGGGACATGAGGAGATCTTGTGCACTGATTCCCAAACTCTTGAGCATCCACAGTTAGAAGAAGATGGTGGTTGGGAATGGCAATTAGTGTTTCACGAGGTGGATGATGATGATGAGACACAGTTGCCAATAAGTCAACCGCAATTAATGTCTCAAGAGGTTGATGATGAGGATGATACACAGTTGTCAATAAGTGAGGTTGTTGTTAGGTCAACAAGTCAGGAGGTGAGGAAGTGAAAGAGGAGGTGGTGGATGATGAAATTACTGACCCAACCTGGGAAGGTGGCAAGCCGAGCAAGGACAGCAGTAGAGGTGGGGCGATCCGCAGCACCGCAACATGCTAAAAGAGGCAGTGGTGCAGCAAAAGGAAGAAGGTGGACCACATCAAATAGGCCCGCAACTGTTCCCCGGAGCACCCCCTTGTGGAAATCTCCCTTGCCAAGGGGTAGTTGTTTCGCAGTCTGGCGCTTTTTTGATGAAAGAGCGGACGATAAAAGAATTGTAATTTGCAAACTGTGCTGCGCCAAAATGAGTAGGGTGTGAACACTAGCAACCTCACCACCACCAGCATGATCTGCCACATGGCATCAAATCACCCTAATAGGTGGGCCAAACTCCTGGGTCCATACCACTGCCTCCTCTTCCCCTGTGTTACGTACTGGCCAATCCCCTGTCCAAGGCGCAGACCCGGATGCCTCCAGCCCTGCATCTGGACTTTCGCAAGCACCATCAGCTAGCACATCCACTTCTGTGTCCCAGCACAGTGTTCAAATGTCCATACCCCAGGCTTTTGAACAAAAGCGCAAATACCCATTCACTCACCCACAAGCCATAACACTAAATGCGCACCTTTCCAAATTGCTGACCCTGGAAGTGTTGCAATTTAGGCTTGTGGACACTGAGGCTTTCCACAGCCTGATGGCGGCGGCTGTCCTTCGCTACTCAGTCCCCAGCCGCCACAATTTTGCCCGTTGTGCCGTTCCCGCCATTCACCAGCATGTGTCCTATAACATCACCTGTGCCATGATCAACACAGTTTTTGGGAAGGTCCACTTAACGACTGACACATGGACAAGTGCTTTTGGCCAGGGACACTACATTTGCCTGACGGCACACAGGGTGAACGTTGTGGAGGCCGGGAGCAAGTCGTACCCTGGGATTGTCATGGTCTTACCTTCTCACTGTTCTCCTTCGTTTGACATGTGCTGGCGGCCATCTTGGTTTCTGGGTTTCTTGTAGCCTCCCACCCTGCGGCTCCTCCTTCCCACTGGGAGGAGCTGGATGCCTAGCTCATATATATAGAAGGTCTGTGGCTTCAGTTCCTTGCTTGGTCCTCCTGTGTTCACATGCTTCTAAGACTGCTGCTGCTTCTGGTTCCTGATCCTGGCCTCGTCTGACTACCCCGTTGGTTCCTGATCCTCGCTTCGTCTGACTACCCCGTTGGTTCCTGATCCTGGCTTCGTCTGACTACCCCGTTGGTTCCTGATCCTGGCTTCGTCTGACCACCCTCCTGGTTCCTGACCTCTGTCTACGCAAGACCCTGCTTCGGTTTAGCCATCCGTTTGGACTTTTGCTACGGCTTGATTTCCAATAAAGCCTTCTTATTTCCACTCATCTCTGTTGTACGTCTGGTTCATGGTTCCATGACATTAGGACCAAGCCATGAATTCTGACGGTACAGGGCCATCCTCGCTACCTACGCTGGTTGCCAGACTTGATCAGCAGGATCACCTGTTGGGTCGGTTCGCTGTGGCGTTGCAAACCCTGCTTGAACGCACGGCTCATTTCGCTTCCGTTGCCGATGGGTCGGTTGTCGCTCCTGGGCCCGCTCCTACTGCCGCTCCGGTTGTTGCGCCAGAGTCTACCCCGACACCTGTTGCTGCGCCTGCGGTGTCTCGGGGTATGACCGGTTCTGCCCCCCTTCCACAGCGCTTTGGGGGAGAGCCAACTCAATGCCGAGGTTTCCTTAACCAGGTGGGCATTTATTTCGAGTTGCTGCCACATGCCTTTCCTACTGAGAGATCAAAGGTGGGCTTCTTGATCTCGCTGCTCTCGGACAAGGCCTTGGCCTGGGCCAGCCCTTTATGGGAGAACAACAATCCGGTGGTTGCCGAGTTTTCCGGTTTTGTTGCTTCTCTTCGGAAGGTATTCGATGTGCCGGCTCGTGCTGCCTCTGCTGCGAAGCTCCTTATGTCCATCAGACAGGGTTCACGATCCGTAGCTGAATACGCCATTGAGTTTCGTACCCTGGCAGCAGAGGTGGGCTGGAATAATGAGGCTCTGGTCGCTGCTTTCTCTCATGGTCTCTCGGATGCCTTGAAGGATGAGGTTGCAGCTAAGGACCTACCAGTGGAGCTCGAGTCTCTTATTTCTTTCCTGATTTTGATTGACACCAGACTCAGGGAGAGACCTTCCTTTAAGGAGAGCCTGCGGAGGTCTCCTAACAGATTGGCGCCTACGTTTGCTGTCCCACCTGTGCCTCCCTCTCCTCCCACGCCTCCTGGGGATGACTTGTCTGGGGGTGAACCCATGCAGCGGGGGTTTGCTCGCCTGTCTGAGGGGGAGAGGGTACTCCGGAGACGCGAGGGCCGATGCATGTACTGTGGTCTCGGTGGGCATTTTCGGTTGGCATGTCCGAACCGTCCGGGAGAACGCTCGCACCTGAGGTCCTGTCGGGGGCAGATCTTGGGTGGAGTCTCCTCGTCCCCGGTTTCCCGTGTTGACAAACCACTGATCACGGTTGTCCTCTCCTGGGTCGGGGGCTCGGTGACGACCCAGGCGTTGGTGGACTCTGGTGCTGGTGGTTTGTTCATTGATAGAGTGTTCGTTGCCGCCAATTCCATTCCTCTGCAGCCTCGAGGTTCCCCACTGGCTCTTGAGGCGATAGACGGCAGACCCCTTCTGCCGCCACACGTGACTCATGAGACCCTTCCAGTGGGGATAGCCATTGGTGCCGTTCACAGAGAGTCGGTCTGTCTCCAGGTGATTTCGTCTCCACACTACTCGGTGGTCTTGGGGTACCCCTGGCTCCAGAAGCATAATCCGACTTTCGATTGGAGATCGGTCGAGATCCTCTCGTGGTCACCGCAGTGTGAGGCTAGTTGCATCCATGGGCCTGTCAAGTTGCTGTGTACTTCCTCGGACTCTCTGTTGCCTCCTGAATATGAAGAGTACCGGGATGTATTCGATAAGGTGCGCGCGGTTGCCCTACCTCCGCACCGCCCATACGATTGTGCCATAGAGTTACAATCCGGTGCCGTTCCTCCTCGTGGCAAAGTCTATCCACTGTCGGTAGCGGAGAATGAGGCCATGGAGGAGTACGTGAGGGAGGTGCTTTCACGCGGACACATTCGCAAATCCTCGTCCCCGGCAGGGGCTGGATTTTTCTTTGTGAAAAAGAAGGGCGGCGAGTTGAGGCCTTGCATCGATTACAGGGGTCTCAATCGCATCACGATCAAGAACGCTTACCCGATACCCTTGATTTCCGAGCTGTTCGATCGCCTCAAAGGGGCCACGGTCTTTACCAAACTCGACCTGAGGGCGGCATATAACCTGGTAAGGATCAAGGCGGGCGATGAGTGGAAGACCGCGTTTAACACCAGGACCGGTCATTATGAATCCTTGGTTATGCCCTTTGGGTTGTGCAATGCGCCCGCAGTCTTCCAGGAATTCAGTAACGATGTTTTCCGTGACCTGTTGCAGCAGTGTGTGGTGGTCTATTTGGATGACATCTTGGTATATTCTGCATCCATGGAGGCCCACATTCTGGATGTCAGACGAGTGTTGCAACGCTTACGAGAGAACAAGCTGTTCGGTAAGCTTGAGAAATGCGAATTTCACCGATCCCAGGTAACCTTCTTAGGTTACATCATTTCCGCTGAGGGGTTCTCCATGGATCCTGAGAAGGTTTCGGCTGTCTTACAGTGGCCCCAGCCCAGTGGTCTTCGTGCCCTGCAGCGCTTTTTGGGCTTCGCCAATTATTATCGGAAGTTCATCAGGGACTTTTCCATGCTAGCCAAGCCTCTCACGGATCTGACCAGGAAGGGCAGTAATCCTCAGGTCTGGCCGCTCGAGGCCATCTGAGCTTTTGAGGCTCTAAAGTCCGCCTTTGTGTCGGCTCCGATTCTGTCGCATCCCAACCCTGGGTTGCCTTTTGTCCTCGAGGTGGACGCGTCTGAGACGGGAGTAGGCGCCCTCCTGTCTCAGCGTAGAACACCAGAGGGTCCTCTGCTTCCTTGTGGGTTTTACTCCCGGAAACTGTCTTCCGCGGAGTGCAACTATCAGATTGGTGACAGGGAGTTATTGGCCATCGTGCAGGCCCTTAAAGAATGGAGGCACTTGCTCGAGGGCTCGGTGGTTCCGGTTCTCATCCTGACGGACCACAAGAATCTGACCTACCTCTCTGAGGCCAAGAGATTGACACCACGTCAGGCCAGATGGGCTCTGTTCTTGTCACGTTTTAATTACGTGGTCTCCTACCTACCCGGCTCCAAGAACATCAGAGCGGATGCCTTATCACGGCAGTACTCCGAGCTGTCCGGGGAGGAGTCGATTCCGACTACGGTCATACCCCCGAATCAGATCCTGGCCGCTATTCGCACCAGCCTGACCTCTCCTCTGGGTGAGCAGATTTTGGCGGCTCAATCTGGTGCTCCCTCTGGGAGACCCAACGGCAGATGTTTTGTGCCTGAGGAGTTGCGCACTCGGTTGTTGCGAACCTACCATAACTCCAAGGCCGCGGGGCACCCTGGAAAGAATCAGCTGTCCTGGGCGGTTTCACGTCTGTTCTGGTGGCCTTCTCTACATTCCGACATCGCCGCATATGTAGCGGCATGCTCCGTTTGTGCCCAGAGTAAGTCCCCTCGGCACCTTCCGTTGGGCCTTTTGCAACCCATAGCCACCGGGGAGCGTCCATGGTCACACCTGGGGATGGATTTCATTGTGGACCTCCCTGCATCCCGAGGCCATACGGTCATTCTCATGATTGTGGATCGGTTTTCCAAAATGTGCCACTGTGTTCCTCTCAAGAAGTTACCCTCTGCACAAGAGTTGGCCTCTATTTTTGCCAGGGAGGTCTTCCGGTTGCACGGTTTGCCCAAGGAGATTGTGTCGGATCGGGGGAGTCAGTTTGTGTCCAGGTTCTGGCGCGCCTTTTGCTCCCAGTTGGGGATTCATCTCTCTTTCTCCTCGGCCTACCACCCTCAGTCCAATGGGGCCGCAGAACGATCCAATCAGGCCTTGGAGCAATTCCTTCGTTGCTATGTCTCCGATCACCAAGACAATTGGGTTGACCTCCTGCCTTGGGCTGAGTTTGCCAGGAACACGGCGGTGAACTCTTCCTCTGGGACGTCTCCCTTCATGGCCAATTATGGGTTCCAACCTGCCGTGTTACCGGAGGTATTCTCTCCCCAGGATACTCCGGCTGTGGAGGATCACCTTTCCGTCCTACGTACTTCTTGGGTACAGATCAAGAGGTCCCTTGAGGTCTCTGCGCAACGCCAGAGACTCCAGGCTAATCGCAGACGAGCGCCCGCTCCTTCCTACCAGGTCGGAGACCGTGTATGGTTGTCCACCCGCAACCTCAACCTTCGAGTGCCCACTCCCAAGCTGGCGCCTCGCTTTGTTGGTCCCTTCCGAGTGCTTCACAGGGTAAACCCGGTAGCCTATGCCCTTGCGCTTCCTCCTGGCATGCGGATCTCCAACGTGTTTCATGTCTCCCTGTTGAAGCCATTGGTGTGTAATCGTTTCACTTCCTCGGTTCCTCGGCCCCGTCCGGTCCAAGTGGGCAATCGTGAGGAATATGAGGTGAGCAATATCCTGGACTCACGCCTGGTCCGCGGTCGGTTGCAGTTTTTGGTCCATTGGCGTGGTTATGGTCCAGAGGAGCGTTCCTGGGTTCCCTCCGCAGATGTCCATGCTCCTGCGTTGCTCCGAGCCTTCCACGCACGCTTCCCTCTGAAACCGTTCCTTACTCCGCGGAGGAGGGGCCCTTGAGGGAGAGGTACTGTCATGGTCTTACCTTCTCACTGTTCTCCTTCGTTTGACATGTTCTGGCGGCCATCTTGGTTTCTGGGTTTCTTGTAGCCTCCCACCCTGCGGCTCCTCCTTCCCACTGGGAGGATCTGGATGCCTAGCTCATATATATAGAAGGTCTGTGGCTTCAGTTCCTTGCTTGGTCCTCCTGTGTTCACATGCTTCTAAGACTGCTGCTGCTTCTGGTTCCTGATCCTGGCCTCGTCTGACTACCCCGTTGGTTCCTGATCCTGGCTTCGTCTGACTACCCCGTTGGTTCCTGATCCTGGCTTCGTCTGACTACCCTGTTGGTTCCTGATCCTGGCTTCGTCTGACTACCCCGTTGGTTCCTGATCCTGGCTTCGTCTGACCTACCCTCCTGGTTCCTGACCTCTGTCTACGCAAGACCCTGCTTCGGTTTAGCCATCCGTTTGGACTTTTGCTACGGCTTGATTTCCAATAAAGCCTTCTTATTTCCACTCATCTCTGTTGTACGTCTGGTTCATGGTTCCATGACAGGGATGGCACAGGTGCTACAGACGCCAAGGATTGAGGGCCCTACTTCCATCAGGATTTCCGCCACCACCTATATTAGTGGCTGCAACCCCCCCTTCTCCTCTTCCACCTCTTAATTGTCATCTTGTAGCACCTGTCAGCCATCAGTTAGTAGCTGGAAGCAGTGTAGCACTGCAGTGGGGAAGTGGCAACAGGCCGTGCTGAAACTTATTTGCTTAGGTGACAAAAAGCACACTGCCGCAGAGCTGTGGCAGGGTAAAAGGGACCAGACTGAGCTGTGGCTCTCGCCACTCAACTTAGAACCAGGCATGATTGTGTCTGATAATGGCCGTAACTTGGTGGCGGCTTTGGACCTCAGCAATGTCACACACATACCATGCCTAGCCCATGAGTTCAACTTAGTAGTTCAGTGGTTCTTCAAAACCTACCACAATTTGCCTGAGCTACTGGTGAAGGTGTGCTTCGTTTATGCCCATTTCCGAAAGTCATTTACAGCTGCCGCCGATCTGGCAGCGCTGCAACAGCGCTTGCAACCGACTCTTGTATGACGTAAGAACGCTCAGAAACTCCACATTCCACATGTTGACCAGGCTTTGTGAACGGCAGAGGGCAGTAGTGGAATACCAGCTGCAACATGGTTGTCGCCTTTCCAGTCAGCTGCCGCTCTTCACAAGCAATGAGTGGGCGTGGATGTCTGACCTCTGTGAGGTTTTACGCAACTTTGAGGAATCAACACAGATAGTCAGCAGTGATGCTGCTATTATCAGTGTATAAACAGCAGACAAAAGTTCCAGCACTATTGAAGATTCTGTTGCTTTGTCTTTATTTTCGGTAACATGTTACATCATGTTGACACCATCTCACACCCCCACATATTGAAGCGTTTCGAACTATACTGTTCTTAGTCATAACTGTGTGCACTGCTTGACGCTCGGGATTAAATAGATCCATTCCCCCTGAAAAGGAGGGGATGGAGAACCACACCCTCAGGGCGAGGCAAAGCACTTGCTCTGTTCTGTGCTACACCCATTATCTACATTTGACATGATATTAAAAAAACAACACCTATAGATCCCTATATGAGGTACAAAATACAAAAACACCTATCTAGGACAAGGTCCAGGACAGCTGGAGAGTCAATGTTGGTTGCAGACTTGCAGGTTTGTATCAGTATTTTTGGGTCATCTTGTTTTCTATGCAGATTGGATAAGAGTTGTGTAGTAACTGATTGTAACAGATTTCCTGGAACCCTGACTGGGTACTTCTGTTGATGGATTCTCCAAGTGCTTCCCAAGGGCTCCAAGCACTCCATTTGACACTGCAAGCACTGCCGCAGCTTGGTTCGGATCTTGCCGTCTTCTACCCACCCTGGACCTACTACAAGGCTTCCATGTTCCAGTGGGTGAACCTCTCTTCCTTCAGAGAGAGATGCAGGAACAAACTCTTAAAAGAGCTCAGGAATTATAGCCAGGGTAGTATACAATGTATAGCATTACCCAGTGTAGATGCAGCCTTTTCCCCACA
Organism: Bufo gargarizans; assembly: GCF_014858855.1. NCBI lineage: Eukaryota > Metazoa > Chordata > Amphibia > Anura > Bufonidae > Bufo > Bufo gargarizans. The sequence continues at coordinate 68,729,760 of NC_058090.1, read as the reverse complement.
CACATGAGACTAGACTCTATGTTGAGGGAAAACAGGAACTCTTTAAGAGGGCTACATGTCAATCTTTTATGCAGGTCTTCCAGCAAGGGACACTCCCCTGGGGACCTTGTGAAAAACTGAGACAGTTTTCACATTAGCCAATCACATGCATTTATAGTATGGAAACACTGACAGCAACTGTACACAACCCCCCCCCCCCTCTGCCTGTGATACAATTAACAAACACAATGGGCTCTGCCTATGATACAGTTACCAAACACAATGGGCTCTGCCTGTGATACAATTACCAAACACAATGGACTAACTTAATCACTCACAGGCAGAAAACACACATTTTCCCCAAAACGCTGAAAACACTCCAAAGCCCCACATAGCCCTATAAATTATACATCCCTGGATAGCTCTGATCTGGACGAACAACATATCCAGAAATCACCCAGATCTGAGTAGGGGTTCCCGGATTAAATAGAGGTCACATTTGACCGACCACAAGCATGGCTGTGCAGCCTGTCTATCTTCTCCTTCAAAGTTTTAGTATATGGGCCATACTCCTGAGGCAAAAGGCTGGTAAACAGGCCCCTCCAAAATCCAGTGATGAGCTTATTTCCGCCACACTGATAAAAAAATAAAAATAAAAATATGGCCAGGAAACACAAAGGCTCATTGATGACAATTTTAGCATTTGATAACTTTACAGACAGAGCACTTACACATTCTATGTGCTGTCAGTGCTGCTGACCTTCCAACATTATCCGCAGCACCCAATAGAAAATGCTATGTTCCCAAACTTATTTTCAATTGTGGAAACGTGAAGTGATTCATTAATCAAGACCAGTGTTTTTTAACAACAGTTAATTAATTCAGTCTGTCCGATAGCTGCAAAACGATGCATAGACTTTCCAAGCTCAATAATCTTTACTGAAAATAATGGGCAGTATTAGTGCAGTTCCTCGGTGTGTTCAATATGAAACAAGATAGGTAAGAAGTATCTCAAGTATGTTCTCTATACAGTACCTCTGTATTTACAGACTGTACAATGAACCTAAAGCTCATCTATCCACATTTGATGCGCAGACTAATACTCCATCCCAAAATGCTGACGTGAAGATGCTTAGAGACCTTAGAATGTCAACTGGCCCCACCAAAAACACCAAGTTCAGCTGGGGCATCAGAAATTTGCAATATATATTTGCTCAGGTATCAACTATTATAAGACACAAATATATAGTAAATATGTCCGAAAATATAGTAAAATGATTGTACATCATACTGTACATACAGAGATCTTTAGTATAGGGGTTATATATAAGCATATTTAATGGACCACTTTCAAACAAATGAAAGTGTACATGTATGACAGATTGAAGCTATATCATAGGCTGTCTGCCCACATATGTATGCTGTGTGCTAAAATGATATCATTGACCCCAGTCTGTGTGAATCATATAGCAGCTCCTTGTAAAAGATTTTAGAAGATGTTACTCTGTGTTTCTTGCTCCTAATGACCGTCATTAAGAATGGATTTTGTGCTGAATCATTTTTTAAGATATTTTTATAGATAAACTATTAGTAACATAGTAACAGTACATAAGGCCGAAAAAAAGACATTTGTCCATCCAGTTCGGCCTGTTATCCTACAAGTTGATCCAGAGAAAGGCAAAAAAAAAAAAAGTGAGGTAGAAGCCAAGTTTTCCCACTTTAGGGGAATAAAAAATTCCTCCCGACTCCGATCAGGCAATCAGAATAACTCCCTGGAGATTGGGGGAGATTTTCTTATCAAAATCCACCAGAGATTAACTAATCAAAATGCACCGGAATTCTAGCACAATTGGCACCAAATTTTGCAATTCTTCCAACAAAGGGTGTAAACTTAGACTAAACAACCAGCATTAGCCACTATTAGTGTTGAGCAAACTCGAACTCGGGTCGTACCGAACTTTGCGAGTTTGGGTACACGGACCAGAACTTTGCAGCAAAAGTTCAGACCTGAGTTCAGTGTTCAGGCAATTAATAAATAAAGCTTGTTGGGCAGCTAATCAACAAGCTTTTAAAGTGTAGGCACTTAGAAGCCATCACAGCCATGCCATTGCCTAGTAATAGCATGGCTGTGATTGGCAGGTGTATCATGTGACCCAGCCTCTATACAAGCTGGATCACGTGTAGCACCGCCCATCAGCTCTGAGTAGTGCAGGGACAGGAAGCAGGCAGCTGAAGTGAGAGAGAGTGTTAGGAATTTCACATGGCTTTTTATCTGTGGGTGACCTATAGTGTTTTTTTGGGCGGTGCTATACACCAGCTTTGCACCCCTAACACAGAAATATAATAATTAATATGGCTGTTAATTCTGTGAGTGACCTATAGCAATTTTTTTGTGGGTGCAATGCACCATTTTTGTACACCTGACACAAAAATATAATTGTTAATCCATCTGTTAGTCCGGTGGGTGACACATACCCATTTTTGGTGTTAGGTACAACTGCACTGCATCCGTGACAGGGAAATTAATATAGTTAATCTGTCTGTTAGTTCGGTGGGTGACATATACCCATTTTTTGTGTGAGGTACACTTGCACTGCATCTGTGACAGGGAAATTTATATAGTTAATCCGTCTGTTAGATCGGTGGGTGACATATACCCATTTTTGGTGTGAGATACACCTGAACTGCATGCGTGACAGGGAAACTAATATAGTTAATCTGTCTGTTAGTTCGGTAGGTGAACTGAAAGAATGAGGAGAGCATCAAATAAAAAACGTGGCCCTGGTTGTGGTGCTGCTGGATTTGGTGGAGCTCCTGTTGCAGGGAGAGGACATGGTCGATCTGTGCCAGCAACAAGCCCAAATGAAACAATTTTCTCAGGGCCACGTAGGCAACAGCACGTTCAGCGTTATTTTGTATGCCCGAATACCAGTGTTCGAATGGTGAGGCCAGAATAAGTAGAGGCGGTGTAGATTGGGTGGCTGACAGTGCCTACAGTTCCTTCACATTATCTTCCACCCAGTCCCCTACTGAAATTTCAGAGTTGGCACCTGCAGCCCATGGTCATATGTCTTTTACCTCATCCCCTTGCAAATCAGCCAAGCAGGCTGAGCCCCAAGTCATGCAGCAGTTTCTTTTGCTTTTGATGATTCTGCTGGCAGGGTTTCCATGGACTATCCACCTAGCTCACCCCAGAAGTGGAAGAGATTGAGTGTACTGATGCCCAACAACTTATGTTTCAGGATGTGGACATGGGAGGACCACCACAGCACGTCTCTAATGATGACGAAGCACAGGTTCCAACTGCTACGGCTTTCTGCAGTGTGCAGGCTGGCAAGGCGCGCAGGGGTGAAGACTGGGTGGAAGATGATGTGGAGGATGATGAGTACAGCAAAAGAGGGAGCAGGGAAATCAGAGTGGCCGTCCCAAAGCCAGTACGCCTGCTACTGCCCACCGCACCCAGGGACTGAGCACACCAAAGCCAGCTCCAAGAAGCACCCTGGCGTGGCAGTTTTTCAGACAATGTGCTGATGACAAGACGCGAGTGGTTTGCATGCTGTGCAATCTGAGCCTGAAGCGAGGCATAAATGTTCTAAACCTGAGCACCACCTGCTTGACCAGGCATCTAAATGCAAAGCACGAGCTGCAGAGGAGTACACACTTCAAAAACCACAAAAGATCTCAGGCTTCTCCTGCTCCCTCTTCTGCTGCAGTGTCGGCCTCTTTCTCCCCCTCTGGAGTGACAGTGGCACCTGACAGTAACACCACTACCTCCACCACCGTCACCATCATAAAGCATCTCTACACTGCCCCATGGAAGCGTTCAGCTTTACATTCCCCAAACACTGGAGAGAAAGAAGAAGTTCCCCCCTACCCAACAGCGATCCCTGGCCCTGAATGCCAGCATTTCAAAATTCCTGGTCTTTGAAATGCTGTCATTCCTTCTGGTAGAGACAGAGACTTTTAAAAACCTTATGGTGGTGGCTGTCCCACAGTACGTGGTTCCCAACCCCCACTCCTTTTCCAGGCGAGCCATCCCTTCCCTGCACAACCAAGTGGTGGACAAAATCAAGTGTGCACTGTGCAACACTATTTGTGGCAAGGTCCACATAACCACCGATATGCGGACCATAAAGCACGGGCAGGAAAGCTATAGCTCCCTAACTACACACTGGGTAAAGGAAATGGCAGCTGGGCCTGAGGCGGATAGAAGTTTGCAGCATGCCCTTCCGCCACTGAGGATTGCTGGACGTTTCTTGTTGCCTCCTATTGCTTCCTCCTCCTACTCCACTTCCTCCTCTACCGCCTCCTCATCTGGTAAGCGTAACACCTGCACCACCAACTTCAGCACAGCCAGCAGGAATCAACAGCAGGCTGTTTTGAAACTCATCTGTTTGGGGGGAAAAACCCACACGCGCAAGAGCTGTGGACGGGCATGGAACAACAGATCGATGAGTGGTTGTTGCTACTGAGCCTCAAGCCCGGCCTGGTGGTGTGCAATGGGCGAAATCTCGTAGCAGCTCTTGGCCTAGCTGGTTTGCCACACATCCCTTGCCTGATACATATGCTTAATTTGGTGGTGCAGAAGTTCCTGAAAAATTACGCCGATATGTCAGAGCTGCTGCAGAAAGTGCGGACAGTATGTGCATGCTTTTGGCATTCTCACCCTGCTTCTTCTTGCCTGTCTGATCTGCAGCATAACTTCGGCCTTCCCGCTCACCACCTCATATGCCCACAAGGTAGAACTCCAGCTTGACAATGTTGGAGAGACTGTGCAAGCAACAGCAGACGATAGTGAAGTTTCCGCTGCAGCACGCAAGGGTGAGTCGCTCTGCGGAACAGCACTACTTCACCATCAACGAGTGGGCCTGCATGCAGGACATGTGTTCCGTGTTGTGTTGTTTCGAGTACTCCACCAACATGGCCAGTGCCCATGACGCCATCCTCAGCATTACTATCCCACTTCTATGTCTCCTTAAGAAAAAAGCTTCTGGTGATGATGGAAGAGGATGTGGCACAGGAGGAAGAGGAAGAGGGATCATTTCCACGGTTATCAGGACAGTCATTCACAAGTGACTCAGAGGGTGGGTTCCTGCACCAACAGAGGCCAGGTACACAACTGTCCAGCCAGGGCACAGCTCTGGATAATGAGGAGGTGGAGAATGATGATGATGAGGAACCGTGTTCACAGCAGGATGGCACCTAAAGCAGCTCATGGTCATCACTGGAGCGTGGCTGGTGGATACAGAGGACACAGACGATACACCACAGAGGACAGCTTGTCGTTGCCTCTGGGCAGCCTGGCACACATGAGCAACTAAGTGCAGCAGTGCTTGCACAACGACTGACGATTTGCCCACATTCTAACCAGTGCTGATTACTGGGTGGCCACCCTGCTGGATCCCCGCTACAAGGACAATGTGCTGTCCTTAATTCCATCACTGGATTGTGATAGGAAGATGCACGAGTACAAGCGCATGCTAATAGATGCGCTGCTGATGGCATTCCCACCTGATAGCCGGTGCTAAGTTCAAGCACAAGGCGAAGGCAGAGGAGGAGGAAGAAGTCACCAATGCAGCTGGGGCACCACCAGCACCTCAGAAGGGAGGGTTAGCATGGCCGAAATGTAGAAAAGCGTTGTCAGCATGCCACAACAACCAGCACCAGCAGCTGATACGAAACGTCTTAGCAGGAGGCAGCATTTTAGCAACATGGTGGAACAGTACATGTGCACACGCCTACATGTACTGACTGATGGGTCTGCCCCATTCAACTTCTGGGTCTCCAATTTGCGACACATGGCCTGAGCTTGCCCTTTACGCTTTGGAGGTACTGGCCTGCCCGTAGGCCAGTGTATTGTCTGAACTCGTGCTTACCATGGCAGGGGGGTCATCACAGACAAGCGCAGCAGCCTGTCCACAGCCAACGTGGGCAAGCTTACGTTCATTAAAATGAACCAGGCATGGATCCCACAGGACTTGTCCGTACCTTGTGCTGAATAGACAAGTAAAGAGGCCACACCTAGCCATTGTTATACACCAGCACACTTTCTCTTTGCATTTTCTTTTCCATTTCCCAATGTTTTGGGGCCGTCCCAAATTTATAGAAAAATAAATAAATAAAGGAAAAACAAAATGTCACAGCCACTATCTCTGGCTGTGACCTTCCGTCCTTGCTCATTCGGCGCTCCTCGCTGAAGTTTCGTTTCTGTGTGTTATTTGTGGTTCTGTATGGGTTAACTCTCCTGTGTTCCTATTAGGAGTTAACCCTCTCTGTCTGCTCCATGGGTGTGGCCTCTCTGCTGCACCCATGGAACCTGTATATAAGGCTGAGGTTTCCTCAGTTCTGTGTCAGCTCTCCTGGTGTGTGTTGTCTTGTCCTGTCCTGCTCCTTGTTTGTACCCACTCTCCCATGCTGCTGACCCATTGGATCTGTGTCTGTCTGTGCTCTGTGGGTTTCCCTACTTGTTCATTGATGTCCTCTTTCCTGTGTTTCTGTTCTGCCAGTTATGTTTGTTACCTTGTGTGTATTCATGTCTTTGTTCAGCAAGCCCTTGCTGCACCTTTCTTTGCAGCAGAGTGTCATGGGTAAGGCCATGCAGTTTACTACTGGTGGAGCAAGTCCTTCTCTGCTCATTGTCACTCCTGTTTCCTTGCTATGAACTCCTGCTTGTGTTATTAGTTGCCCTGTTTGTATTTGCCTGTCTATATTATGTATGCCTATGTGCCGTCGGTACCTTCTGGTACCTGTTGTCCATTCGTTCCTGCTGTCACTGTCTAGTTCACGCTCCAGAGTGGACCCTGGCAACTTCCTGCTGCAAAGCCTAACCCTACCATCTGGGGCCCTAGTGAATACCAGGAGTTGCTTAGTCACGCCCCTCTGGAGTATTACTAGACAGTGGCGCAGTGGGGGTTTGCTCCCACTTTGCTGACGGTACATAGAGCTCATGTTTTGTCTGTGATACCTTCCCTGGTTTTTGTTTGTGCAATAAATTCTTGTGTGTCTGTACCTGATTTCCGTTTTGTTTATTGCTTGACGACGCGGTGGTCTCTCCTGGGACCTCCAACTCGTGACACAAAAGAAGTCTTGGCTATCTCCTCCTCCACCTCCGCTTCCACCTACACCGCCACGTCTACCGCCTCCTCAACCTCCAACTCCACTTTGACCTCCACCTCCTAGTTCAAGAATATTATTTTTATTTTTATTTTTATATTCTGTTATTTTAAGTCATTTCCCTATCCACATTTGCTTGCAGGGCAATTGTCCTGCTCTTCCCCCCATTTTGCTTCCATTTGCAGCCCTCTAGCCCTTACTATGACTATTTTACAGCCATTTTAGTGCACCACAGTTCGGGTCCCCATTGACTTCAATAAGGGTTCAGGTTCGAATTCGGGTCAATTTTGGGTCCCGAACCCGAACCTTGACCCAAAGTTTGGCCAAACCCAGTGAACCCAAACATTCAAAGGTCCACTCATCCCTAGCCACTATGCTAAATCTGCCACAGTAAATCTGCCACTATGATAAATCTGCCAGTTTCTGGCGGCTGCCTGACTGTTTAGGGAGGGTGATCCCCTTTCCCCCCCAGGCTTCCTGCGGTGGTTATTAATCCACTGGCCCCTTTGTATATCGTTTAAGGGGTAAGCGATTAGTAGTGGGTTAATATGGGGCGGGAGGAAGAGGCGGACAGTTAGGCAGGGTACTTAAATCCTTGTCACGCCTATTCTCTCCCTCTTTAGCGGAAGCGCTGTGTCCCTCCCTCCCTCCCCTTTGTTGTTATGTTTGGCGGTTAATTTTCTTTTCTGTATTTATGTTTTGGAAGTGGATTAAGATCTTGATTTGGGCAGAATGCATGCCCTGGGAGAATTCTATAAGTCACAGATGGTGGCAAGTTAATGCAAATAAGAAGTGTTAAAGGAAAGAATTGGCGGAACTGCCCGCTGGGAGTCCAGCGGCTGGCAGATCGCACGGTTCATATGGTTTGCCGTTTTGAATAAAATAGCTGTGGCCGACTACCATCCAACATTAAAGAGTTGAAAAGAAAGTATGTGGTCAGTGTCCTTATTGGCAGATGGTTTTGTAGGGGGCCTGTGAGTATAGGGGGTTAACCCCTTCCCTCCCACCCTTTTGGGTTATTACCAACAGTCTCCCTGGTTGTGACGCTCTTTGCTGTGATTGGATCGTGGCACAACCAGGGAGAAGGAGACGCCCATTGAGAAACCCTGTATTAACATACTGAGCGTGAAAAATATAGGGGGGGTACAGCAGGGTGTAGAAGCGATATAATAAATAAATAAAACAGGCAGGGTGGCAGCATCAGCCCCGTGGGTACCCCGCAAATAAAGGCATTTATCTGGAATAAACAAAAACCATGAAAGATCTGCTTTAGTACTATACAGTATTAGAAGTTGAGGGCCAGTAGGTAGAAAGCATCTAATCTCCTCCCTCTGGTTATTATTAAAGAGGAGCTATCACCATTCCTGACAAGTTGGTTTTAGTAATTACTTGTACATAACAAGTTGTGCCTCATTCACACAGTCAGTGTTCGGTCAGTGATTTCCATCAGTGATTATGAGCCAAAACCAAGATTGAAGCCTCCATAGACATAAGGTAGAAGGGAAAGATCTGCACCTGTTCTGTGTTTAGAGCAGCACCTGGTTTTGGCTCACAATCACTGATGGAAATCACTGACCGAACACTGACGCGTGAATGAGGCATAAAACATCTAAACAAATTGTTCAGTTTCTCAGTTATTTCTACTAGAAATCATTTATGAATCTGCACTTGGCTGTTACCAACTGTTTGAACAGTGACCACACACTTTTATTTTGTCATTTATTGTGTGTGGTGGTTTGGCAACTCCAACTTTATTATTTATTGGACTTATATTTTAGAGAATTTTTTAGCTATTTGAGCAAAAAACGTGAAAAGTATATTTCCTTATTTTTTGAATATGCAAACTAAAACAAAAATAAATTATTAAAATAGGTTCCCTATTTAGTGTTAGTCTTTTTTTAAACAAAATATGCACAGTTTCGAGTTAATGGACCAACTATGGCGATTTGGTTTTGGTTGGCATAGGTTTTTAATTTCTCTTAACTTTAGTTATTTTACAAAGAAAAAAATGTGGGTGCACATTGCTATGGCGAAATTCAGATATAAACGTAAAAGCACAAATGCAATCACACTCTGCAACCAGCACTCTGCCCTGCCTTTATGCTGGATGTTGAATAAGGCTTTGGTGTACATTTTGGCCAAAGTGTAATAAGCCACTCACCACGTCAAGGTCGCCTCCATGAGTGGTCCCTAACACTAGTTCCTACCTGTTATGGGCCATGACAGCCACACAAAGTCCAGGGAGCGCAGGTACAGCATGCACGCCAAGCACACTCTGCTTTTAACCCCGTCCGGTGCCATTACAGCTTTCATCGGATCCAGGGATGCAAGTACCAACATGCATGCTGAGCCCACTATATACTTTTCCTGGAGCCAAATGGCTACTGGTAGGCGCTATATAAATAAGCTACATAGACAAATGCCAGACCGCTAGTACTCATTAAATTCTTTATTACAAAAAACATTATAATTTAATAACATACATGATTAAAAGAATCGGTGCAGGAGATAAAAAGCAACATCACTGGAGGAGACATACAGTGGACACCAGTCCCTATCCTTTCAACATGATTGTTCACAAAAATGCATATATGGAAATTCATAAAAAGCAGGAAATAGGACAATTACCCATACTGTGTCACCTCCAGGATGGCGCCAACCCCAACGCGCGTTTCGGCGTACCTTCGTCTGGGGGTAGCGTCATCACTGAGGGACATGGTTTATATATAGATGTCAGCCAATCACTGCATACCAGTTACTCGTTGGTTCATTCGTCACCGCATTGCGCCGGAACTGATCTAACAAACACCCTGGATGCCGGCATCTGAAGGAGCACGTGACCACCTAGGATCACATGATCCTCTTATAGTCACGTCATCCGGATGATATCACTTGAACGCGCACAACAGAGTCGCAGTCCTGTGGCGTCATCCTACCTTACTATAAGAATTCAGACATATAGCGGGACGACTATATTGACATACTCGCATGGTAAAGAGGCACAGAAATACATAAGACAATAGGAGTATATCGGAGTATATCGGAGTATATAAATGTGCAATAAATTAATGACCACCTTAATACAGATGTAAGGGTAAATACGTAGACATCTATTACATTCAAATATGATCCACAAGAGATACTAACAATAATAAATAATAAATAAGGCCCCGTATCCCCCATAACATGTGATAGCATCTATAAGTGATGTTGCTTTTTATCTCCTGCACCGATTCTTTTAATCATGTATGTTATTAACTTATAATGTTTTTTTGTAATAAAGAATTTAATGAGTACTAGCGGTCTGGCATTTGTCTATGTAGGTTATGTATTTATTGTATTGCCAAAGGCTTGGTTATTACTTGAATAAGTAATTATCCCATGGTTGGGGTATATATTTTTCGGATGGTAGGCGCTATATAAGCAGACTCAGTTTTATACTGACTTTAAAACCAGCCTCCAGGGCATACTAACTGGTCAGGTGTGCATGACTGCTTGGAAATCACCACGCCTCCAATATATATTACAAAGAAAAAAATGTGGGGGGTTCAGCCCGCACAACCCTGTATGCAGGTGCACGTTGCTATGGCGAAATACAGATACAAACGCAAAAGCACAAATGCACTCTGCAACCAGCACTCTGCCCTGCCTCTATGCTGGATGTTGAATTAGGCATTGGTGTACATTTTGGCCAAAGCGTAATAAGCCACTCACCACGTCAAGGTCGCCTCCATGAGTGGTCCCTCATAATATGCATAATATGTTCCCAAGGAGGGTAATAAAAGTCCTCTGGGGGACATTGACACTTTTTTGTGTACTTTTTTCTATAAATGGTTCACCCAAGGGAGCCCCAGTTACAGTGAAGAAAATGTTCCCCTGTTGGAGCATTGTACACATGCAGAGCCGATCTGGGTATGCTAAGATCCAGTAGCTCTGCTTTGTTTGCAAACACCCATTAGAGGAAGCAGCACAACCGTTGATTTATTTTTTCCTTGGGTTACCTGGAGTGTCACTGACAGCCAGGGACCCAACCTGCTCCTGCTAGATTTCAAGATCAGGAGCTTTAATCCCATGACATACAGTACATATGCAGAGCTCCAAATAGTCAAGGTAATATTTTATAGGTGGAAATAAAGTTTACTAAACTTACAATTTAAAGGCATATAATTATATTCCAAATCCTAAAAAGCTAGTTAGCAACTTAGATAGAAATCCTCCATGCATGTCCTCTATGTCCTCTGGTGTTAAAAAAAAAATGTTAATTTCTGAAAAATTAATAATCACAGATCTCTGCTGTTGGAATTATTAACTGACTGCAAGCTCTTTGGATCAGTGAATAAATTGTAATACCGTGTGGCTGCCTTAAAAAGGAAATGAATGCAGAATGAATATGCTTCAGTATTGGAATTTGCATAAAAAAAGGCTGCATTTTATTGGCATAAAAGGGCTGTGAGTTTGGTGTTCTTCTCTGAACCCCCTTGTCAGAAGACAGCTCCATACCTTCTTCCCTTATGCCATCTGCTTGGGATCTGTCCTTGGACAGGCATTCAGTGTCCTGTTAATTAGGTGTATGGGAGGGGCTGCAATGAGACCCTATTGTGAACAGCTATGAGAAAAAGGTTCCACACTTCCATCGAGAGGGAAAATACTCAGCAATTACAGATAGGGTGATACAGCTCTGACCTCCTGGCAGTAATTAAGGCAGAACCTAAAAGGGCAGGAGTCCAGTGATTTAGTTACTGTCTGTGCCACTTGCTAACAGACAAGATAATCACTATGAGCATTAGATCTTTTTATTTTTTTCATATTACATGAACATATGGAGGGTGATTTCTATTAGTGTCATTCTGTATATAAATTGTATGTGTTGTGTTTTAAATAAATATTTGTATTCATTTTTATAACTGGAATTCTGTATAAATAACACAAATATTATATTATAGCTTAACAGTAAAGATTATTGCTATAAAGGCACAAACAAGATTCGCATACATAGTTTAGATATTTGTTCAAAATGATAATGTGGTATGATAACATGACAACACAGAGCCATTTGAATAAAAGCTCCAGAACTGTTGTTTCTTTGGTGTTCACTGTGAAGTAAAAATTACTTTAGTTTAATTCTGTGGGTCAGTACGATTATGGAGATACCAAATGTACAGTGGATATAAAAAGTCTGCACCCCCCTGTTAAAATGTCAGGCTTCCGTGATGTAAAAAATGAGCCAAAGATAAATCATTTCAGAACTTTTTCCACCTTTAATGTGACCTATAAACTGTACCATCAATTGAAAAACAAACTAAAATCTTTTAGGTGGAGGAAAGAAAACAACAAAAAAATTTAAATAATGTGGTTGCATAAGTGTGCACACCCTCTTATAACTGGGGATGTAGCTGTGTTCAGAATTAAGCAATCACATTCAAAATCATGTTATTAAGCAATCACATTCAAAATCATCATAGGAGTCAGCATACACCTGCCATCATTCAACCCCTTAAGGACTCGGCCCTATTTCACATTACGGACTTGGCAATGTTTTGCAAATCTGACCAGTGTCACTTTAAGTGCTGATAACTTTAAAACGCTTTGACTCATCAAGGCCATTCTGAGATTGTTTTTTTGTCACATCTTGTACTTCATGACACTCATAAAATGAAGTAAAGAAATTATTTTTTAGTTTTAAAAAATACCAAATTAAAAAAAAAAAAAAAAATTCCAAGTTTCAATTTCTCTACTTCTATAATACATAGTTATACCTCCAAAAATAGTTATTACTTTACATTCCCCATATGTCTACTTCATGTTTGGATCATTTTGGGAATGATATTTTATTTTTTGGGGATATTACAAGGCTTAGACGTTTAGAAGCAATTTGAAGCCCCCTGATGCACCCCTAGAGTAGAAACTCAAAAAAAAATTCCCCATTTTAGAAACTACAGGATAGGGTGGCAGTATTGTTGGTACTAGTTTAGGGTACATATGATTTTTGGTTCCTCTATATTACACTTTTTGTGAGGCAAGATAAAAAGAAATAGCTGTTTTGGCACCGTTTTTATTTTTTGTTATTTACAACATTCATCTGACAGGTTAGATCATGTGATATTTTTATAGACCAGGTTGCCACGGATGCGGTGATACCTAATATGTATACTTTTTTTTATTTATGTAAGTTTTACACAATGATTTCTTATTTCTTATAGTGTTTCCATAGTCTGAGAGCCATCATTTTTTCAATTTTTGGGCGATTACCTTGGGTAGGGTATGATTTTTGCGGGATGAGATGACGGTTTTATTGGCACTATTTTGGGGTGCATGTGACTTTTTGATCGCTTGCTATTACACTTTTTGTGATGTAAGTTGACAAAAAATTGTTTATTTAGCACAGTTTTTATTTTTTATTTTTTACGGTGTTCATCTGAGGGGTTAGGTCACATGATATGTTTATAGAGCCGATTTCGACGCGGCAATGCCTAATATGTATACTTCCCCCCCCCCCCCCCCACCAATTTTTCTTAACTTGTTTGGGGAAAATTACGTTTTTGTTTATTTTTACTTGAAACTTTTAATTTTTGTTTTCTACTTTTTTTTTCCCACTTTGGGACTTGAACTTTTGGGGGTATATTCCTTTACAATGCATTCCAATACTTCTGTATTGAATGCATTGGCTGTATGAGTAATACAGTGTGTATTACTTATACAGCTTCCGGGGCCTGTGAGATCCAGGGGGCTGGATCTCACAGGCTCTTCACCGGAAGGCAGCGCGATGCCTTCCCTAGACATCGCGCTGCCTTCCATGCCATCGGGTCCCCCCTACAGCCGCATGGGGACCCGATGGCACCGCCCGATCGCCGTCGCAAACCACAGGTCTGAAATGATACGGGGGGGTTGCATGACAGAATGATTTCAGCGGGCATCCTGTCACAATTAACCCCCGCTGCGCCGCAACCTTAAGGACTCGGGAAATAGGGCGTACCGGTACGTCCTACGTCCTTAAGGGGTTAAAGTGCCAACTGCTCTAGTTGGTCTTTCCGGAAATTTTCTTATTCGCATCCCACAGCAAAAGCCATGGTCCACAGAGAGTTTCCACAAAACATCAGAGGGATCTCATTGTTAAAAGGTTTCAGTCAGGAGAAGGGAACAAGAGAATTTCCAAGGCATTAAATATACCATGGAACACAGTGAAGACAGTCATTATTAAGTGTAGAAAATAGGGCACAACAGTGACATTACCAAGAACTAGACATCCCTCCAAAATTGATGAAACGACTAGACGAAAACTGATCTGGGAAGCTACCAAGAGGCCTACAGCAACATTAAAGGAGCTGCAGGAATATCTGGCAAGTACTGGCTGTGTGGTACATGTGACAACAATCTCCCATATTCTTCATCTGTCTGGGCTATGGGGTAGAGTGGCAAGACGAAAGCCTTTTCTTATGAAGAAAAACATCCAAGCCAGGCCACATTTTGCAAAAACACATCTGAAGTCTCCCAAAAGCATGAGGGAAAATGTGTTATGGTCTAATGAAACCAAAGTTGAACTTGTTGGCCATAATTCCAAAAGATTTGTTTGGCGCAAAAACAACACTGCACATCACCATACCCACAGTGAAGCATGATGGTGGCAGCATCATGCTTCACCAGAAGAAGATTAAATTTTTGGATTTTGGTATGGCCCAGCCAGAGCCCAGACCTGAATCTAATTGAAAATCTTTGGGGTGATCTCAAGAGGGCTGTGCACAGGAGATGCCCTCGCAATCTGACAGATCTAGAGTGTTTTTGCAAAGAAAAGCGGGAAAGTCAAAATGTGCCATGCTGATAAAATCAAAAGTTTGCTTTAACAAAGTATTAGTTTAAGGGTGTGCACACTTATGCAACCATATTATTTTATTTTTAGATTTTTTCTTCCCTCTACCTAAATTATTTCAGTTTGTTTTTCACTTGAGTTGTACAGTTTATAGGTCACATTAAAGGTGGAAAAAGTTCTGAAATGATTTATCTTTGTCTCATTTTTTTAGATCACAGAAACCTGACATTTTAACAGGGGTGTGTAGACTTTTTATATCCACTGTATATGGTTTATGTTATGTTTTACTAGTTTTAAAAACTTGCTTTATGTCACTATATTCTGACTACCTTAAGTTTTTTATTCTCCTGCCAATGTCTACTGATGGAAATCATATTGCATGGTGAGTCATAGTTTTTATTAATACCACTTAATAGTTTGAACATTTACAAACACAGCTATGTCAATTATATTTTAGCTGTTTAATTATTTTTTATATCCAAGCAATGGGAAATTATTATTATTTTTTCTTAAAAACTTTAAGAGCTTTTTACAGGGGACTTGAACCTTTTGTATTATAGTGATTTTACTGGCATCTGAGTGACGCCAGCGCTGAGAGTCTGTGGGAGGGGAGCTTATAAAGTTTACGCCCCTCCCACAATAATCAGCCTTGACAATTATGGTTGTGGCTACGGAAACTGGGGCTGGCGTGACAATGCCAAGAAATAAACCTATCTGTGCTACTGACTAACTAAAAGGCCTGGATTGTGCCCATAGCCGCAAACGTGGGTAGCCTATAAGGGGCCAAAAATTCAATCAGGGTAGATTTTATTGAATAGATACATGGTTTACAAAACTAGTTTGTGAAAAACTTCTGAAATTTCCTGGTGTGGATTGAGAATGTACCTGGTGAAGCAAGATGATTCCCAAAGACCCATTTTACGGATGATATGACTGGGTACGTAGTGCTTGGATGCCGTGAAGGTGGCCCCGATCCGAAAGGAGTGTCCTGATATGGTTTTGGGATCAATACTTAGGCCTGAAACTAGTAGATGGATGTGGGATACGAATTGTGCTGTAGCAGCAGAAGTATGTGGGATGGGGGTGGCCGCTCTGTGGAGGTGCGGAGAAAAGGACCAGAGGCCTCGCTGAAAGAGAAGGAGGTGTCGTGGATGTGGAGAGAGGGTAGGACGCCGGCGGCCATACTTACCTGGTTGAAGCCGAATGCGGCGAGACTGACGTGACCCGGGAAATAGCACTGAGTGACGCCAGCGCTGAGAGTCTGTGGGAGGGGAGCTTATAAAGCCTACGCCCCTCCCACAATAACAGGCTGGATCAGCCTTGACAATTATATTACATCCTGCCAAAGGAAAGGTGTAGTGTAGTAGAAGTAGTTATATGGCAGGCCTGGGGACCTTCAGACGACCCTCTTTACCATGATAACCAAAATCCATTGAGTTGCATCATCACAGAGTCATGCTATTACTGTGTTTTGTGTGAAATTACTTTTAGCAATGTAATAGAACAGCACAGAATGGGAAGGAATTAGATAAGTGCGTTTTACAAGCAAAGTATCTTTCGCTTCATTCAAATGGGTAACACTAGCCCTCTTTCTAGTTATCAGTGGGGGCTTCAGTGGTCAGGCCCCAGAATATCAGACACTTATCACTTATTGTGTGGAGAGAGGATAAGTTGTTGTCATAGGACAACCCCTTTAAGGGTACTTTCACACTAGCGTTTTTCTTTTCCGGCATAGAGTTCCGTCACAGGGGCTCTATACCGGAAAAGAACTGATCAGGCATATCCCCATGCATTCTGAATGGAGAGTAATCCGTTCAGTTTGCATCAGGATGTCTTCAGTTCAGTCGTTTTGACTGATCAGGCAAAAGAGAAAACCGTAGCATGCTACGGTTTTTTCTTCGGCGAAAAAAACTGAAGACATGCCTGAACGCCGGATCCGGCATTTTTTCCCATAGGAATGTATTAGCGCCGGATCCGGCATTCAGAATACCGGAATGCCGGATCCGTCGTTCCGGCATGCGCATGCGCAGATCGGTAAAAATGCGAAAAAATGTACAAGACGGATCCGTCGGTCCGCATGACAAGCGGAGAGACGGATCCGTCCTTGCAATGCATTTGTGAGACGGATCCGCATCCGGATCCGTCTCACAAATGCTTTCAGGCAGCAGCAGATCGGCGGATCCGGCGGCCAGTTCCGACGACGGAACTGCCCGCCGGATCACACTGCCGCAAGTGTGAAAGTAGCCTAAAGTGTGTAGAGTGCTTTAGAGCTTCTGAAATGTGATGCGCTGTTCTGCTCTGAGGTAGGATTATTGGTTTATGGATACACATAATTCATATGGCCTGGAATACACTATGACTTTTTGTAGCGCTACTGATTGATTTTAACTATGGTTTGACAGCTGAAGATTACATGCAACCCAATATAGTCCTTTAGACTGCAGCTGTGGCTGGAAATTTAAAGGGGTTTTCTGCTTTTCCTATATGGGTGACCTATTCTCAGGATAGGTCATTCAAAGTGCTGATCGAGCACCAAAGTGCTCGGGTGTTCGGCTGCTCGGGTCGAACACCTCGACATACTCGGGTGCTCGGTAGAGCACAATGGAAGTCAATGGGAGAACCCGAGCATTAAACCAGGCACCTCCTGCTCTGAAGAGGGGAGGGTGTCTAGTTCATAAGAAAAGGTTATAAATCTATGGAAACACCACCGAAATGGTTCGGCCACAGCTTGGGGAGGAAAATTGGCTTCTACCTCACTTTTTTTTTTTGCCTTCCTCTGGATCAACTTTCAGGACGACAAGCTCAACTGCATGGATAAATGTCTTTTTTCTGCCTTATGTACTATGTTACTTTGTTACTAGGTCTGCAGGTGCGCTGACCCTCTAGAAGATTGTAGGTGAGGGCCTAATGATGAGCTGACTCTCTAAAATATTATATGCTAGGGCCTGCTGGTGAGATGACCCTGCAAAACATTATGGTTAAGGGCCTGCAGGTGAGCTGACCCTCTAAAAGATTGTATGTGAGGGCCAGCTGGTGATCTGACCATCTGAAACATTATGGTTAAGGGCGTGCGGGTGAGCAGACCCTCTAAAATATTGTAGGTGAGGGCCTGTTGGTGAGCTGACCCTCTAAAAGATTGTAAGTGAGGTCCTGCTGGTGAGCTGACTCTGTAAAACATTATGGTTGAGAGCCTGCTGGTGATCTGACCCTTTAAAACATTATATGTGAGGGCCTGCAGGTGAGCTGACCCTCTAAAATATGACATGCGAGGGTCTGCAGGTGAGCTGTCCCTCTGAAAGATTGTAGGTGAGGGCCTGCTGGTGAGCTGACCCTCTAAAAGATTGTAGGTGTGGGCCTGCTGGTGAGCTGACCCTGTAAAACATTATGGTTGAGGGCCTGATGGTGAGCTGACCCTCAAAAACATTATAAGCTAGGGCCTGCAGGTGAGCTGACCCTCAAAAATATTGTAGGTGAGGGCCTGCTGGTAAGCTGACCCTCAAAAACATTATATGTGAGGGCCTGCTGATGAGCTGACCTTCTAAAAGATGTAGGTAAGGGCCTGCTAGTGAGCTGACCCTGTAAAACATTATTGTTGAGGGCCTGCTGGTGAGCTGACCCTCTAAAACATTATATGTGAGGGCCTGCAGATGCGCTGACCCTCTAAAAGATTGTAGGTGAGGGCCTAATGGTGAGCTGACCCTTTAAAAACATTATATGCGAGGGCCTGTAGATGAACTGACCTTCTAAAACAGGCATCCTCAAACTGCGGCCCTCCAGCTGTTGCAAAACTACAACTCCCAGCATGCCCGAACAGCCTACAGGTATCAGCCTACAGCAGGGCATTGTGGGAGTTGTAGTTTTACAACTGCTGGAGGGTCGCAGTTTGAGGTTGCCTGTTCTAAAAGATTGTAGGTGAGTACCTGCTGGTGAGCTGACCCTGTAAAACATTACATGTGAGGGCCTGTAGGTGAACTGACTATCAAAAACATTATATGCGAGTGCCTGCTGGTGAGCCGACCCTGCAAAACATTATGGTTTAGGGCCTGCAGGTGAGCTGACCCTCTAAAAGATTGTAGGTGAGGGCCTGCTGGTGAGTAGGGATGAGCGAACTCGAACTGTATAGTTCGGGTTCGTACCGAATTTTGGGGTGTCCGTGACACGGACCCGAACCCGGACATTTTCGTAAAAGTCCGGGTTCGGTGTTCGTCGCTTTCTTGGCGCTTTTGTGACGCTTTCTTGGCGCTTTTTGAAAGGCTGCAAAGCAGCCAATCAACAAGCGTCATACTACTTGCCCCAAGAGGCCGTCACAGCCATGCCTACTATTGGCATGGCTGTGATTGGCCAGAGCACCATGTGACCCAGCCTCTATTTAAGCTGGAGTCACATAGCGCCGCCCGTCACTCTGCTCTGATTAGCGTAGGGAGAGGTTGCGGCTGCGACAGTAGGGCGAGATTAGGCAGATTAACTCCTCCAAAGTACTTGATTAATCGATCGATCTGCAGCTGTAGATCATTGAGCTGCTGAAATTCAATTGCTCACTGTTTTTAGGCTGCCCAGACCGTTTGTCAGTCACTTTTTTCTGGGGTGATCGGCGGCCATTTTGTGTCTTGTGGTGCGCCAGCACAAGCTGCGACCAAGTGCATTTAACCCTCAATGGTGTGGTTGTTTTTTGGCTAAAGCCTACATCAGGGTGAAGCTGTCACACCAAGTGCATTTAACCAGCAATAGTCTGTTTATTTTTTGGCCATATACTACATCAGGGGCAAGCTGCGCCTGTCACCAAGTGCATTTAACCCTCAATGGTGTGGTTGTTTTTTGGCTAAAGCCTACATCAGGGTGAAGCTGTCACACCAAGTGCATTTAACCAGCAATAGTCTGTTCATTTTTTGGCCATATACTACATCAGGGGCAAGCTGCGCCCGTCACCAAGTGCATTTAACCCTCAGTAGTGTGGTTGGTCAAGCTGTCACACCAAGTGCATTTAACCAGCAATAGTCTGTTAATTTTTTGGCCATATACTACATCAGGGGCAAGCTGCGCCCGTCACCAAGTGCATTTAACCCTCAGTAGTGTGGTTGGTCAAGCTGTCACACCAAGTGCATTTAACCAGCAATAGTCTGTTCATTATTTGGCCATATACTACATCAGGGGCAAGCTGCGCCCGTCACCAAGTGCATTTAACCCTCAGTAGTGTGGTTGGTCAAGCTGTCACACCAAGTGCATTTAACCAGCAATAGTCTGTTCATATTTTGGCTATATACTACATCAGGGGCAAGCTGCGCCTGTCACCAAGTGCATTTAACCCTCAATGGTGTGGTTGTTTTTTGGCTAAAGCCTACATCAGGGTGAAGCTGTCACACCAAGTGCATTTAACCAGCAATAGTCTGTTCATTATTTGGCCATATACTACATCAGGGGCAAGCTGCGCCCGTCACCAAGTGCATTTAACCCTCAGTAGTGTGGTTGGTCAAGCTGTCACACCAAGTGCATTTAACCAGCAATAGTCTGTTCATATTTTGGCCATATACTACATCAGGGGCAAGCTGCGCCTGTCACCAAGTGCATTTAACCCTCAATGGGGTGGTTGTTTTTTGGCTAAAGCCTACATCAGGGTGAAGCTGTCACACCAAGTGCATTTAACCAGCAATAGTCTGTTCATTTTTTGGCCATATACTACATCAGGGGCAAGCTGCGCCCGTCACCAAGTGCATTTAACCCTCAGTAGTGTGGTTGGTCAAGCTGTCACACCAAGTGCATTTAACCAGCAATAGTGTGGTTATTTTTTGGCCATATCCCAGTCTAATTCTGTCAGTAAATCCATACCGGTCACCCAGCGCCTAAATACTAGGCCTCAAATTTATATCCCGCTAAATCTGTCGTTACCGCTGTAGCTGGGCAAGTTATTTAGTGTCCGTCAAAGCACATTTTTTGTTCTGGGTTGAAATACAATTCCCAATTTAGCAATTTCCTAATTTAGTGGTTTCTGCTGTATCAGAGCTATTTGAAATCTATCCCTAAAAGGGTATATAATATTCAAGGTGCACATAGGGTCATTCAGAATAACTTCACACACACGCTACTGTGCATTTCCAAGTCTAATTCTGTCATTAAATCCATACCGGTCACCCAGCGCCTAAATACTAGGCCTCAAATTTATATTCAGCTGAATTTGAATACAATACATTGGGCCAAATAATATTTTTGTTGTTGTGGTCAATGATAACAATGAGGAAAACATCTAGTAAGGGACGCGGACGTGGACATGGTCGTGGTGGTGTTAGTGGAGTGCTGGGAGAGGACGTGACCGTTCTGCCACATCCACACGTCCTAGTGTACCAACTACCTCAGGTCCCAGTAGCCGCCAGAATTTACAGCGATATATGGTGGGGCCCAATGCCGTTCTAAGGATGGTAAGGCCTGAGCAGGCACAGGCATTAGTCAATTGGGTGGCCGACAGTGGATCCAGCACGTTCACATTATCTCCCACCCAGTCTTCTGCAGAAAGCGCACAGATGGCGCCTGAAAACCAACCCCATCAGTCTGTCACATCACCCCCATGCATATCAGGGAAACTGTCTGAGCCTCAAGTTATGCAGCAGTCTCTTATGCTGTTTGAAGACTCTGCTGGCAGGGTTTCCCAAGGGCATCCACCTAGCCCTTCCCCAGCGGTGGAAGACATAGACTGCACTGACGCACAACCACTTATGTTTCCTGATGATGAGGACATGGGAATACCACCTCAGCACGTCTCTGATGATGACGAAACACAGGTGCCAACTGCTGCGTCTTTCTGCAGTGTGCAGACTGAACAGGAGGTCAGGGATCAAGACTGGGTGGAAGACGATGCAGGGGACGATGAGGTCCTAGACCCCACATGGAATGAAGGTCGTGCCACTGACTTTCACAGTTCGGAGGAAGAGGCAGTGGTGAGACCGAGCCAACAGCGTAGCAAAAGAGGGAGCAGTGGGCAAAAGCAGAACACCCGCCGCCAAGAGACTCCGCCTGCTACTGACCGCCGCCATCTGGGACCGAGCAGCCCAAGGGCAGCTTCAAGGAGTTCCCTGGCATGGCACTTCTTCAAACAATGTGCTGACGACAAGACCCGAGTGGTTTACACGCTGTGCCATCAGAGCCTGAAGCGAGGCATTAACGTTCTGAACCTGAGCACAACCTGCATGACCAGGCACCTGCATGCAAAGCATGAACTGCAGTGGAGTAAACACCTTAAAACCAAGGAAGTCACTCAGGCCCCCCCTGCTACCTCTTCTGCTGCTGCCGCCTCGGCCTCTTCCTCCGCCTCTGGAGGAACGTTGGCACCTGCCGCCCAGCAAACAGGGGATGTACCACCAACACCACCACCACCTCCGTCACCAAGCGTCTCAACCATGTCACACGGCAGCGTTCAGCTCTCCATCTCACAAACATTTGAGAGAAAGCGTAAATTCCCACCTAGCCACCCTCGATCCCTGGCCCTGAATGCCAGCATTTCTAAACTACTGGCCTATGAAATGCTGTCATTTAGGCTGGTGGACACAGACAGCTTCAAACAGCTCATGTCGCTTGCTGTCCCACAGTATGTTGTTCCCAGCCGCCACTACTTCTCCAAGAGAGCCGTGCCTTCCCTGCACAACCAAGTATCCGATAAAATCAAGTGTGCACTGCGCAACGTTATCTGTAGCAAGGTCCACCTAACCACAGATACGTGGACCAGTAAGCACGGCCAGGGACGCTATATCTCCCTAACTGCACACTGGGTAAATGTAGTGGCAGCTGGGCCCCAGGCGGAGAGCTGTTTGGCGCACGTCCTTCCACCACCAAGGATCGCAGGGCAACATTCTTTGCCTCCTGTTGCCACCTCCTCCTTCTCGGCTTCCTCCTCCTTTTCTTCCACCTGCTCGTCCAGTCAGCCACACACCTTCACCACCAACTTCAGCACAGCCCGGGGTAAACGTCAGCAGGCCATTCTGAAACTCATATGTTTGGGGGACAGGCCCCACACCGCACAGGAGTTGTGGCGGGGTATAGAACAACAGACCGACGAGTGGTTGCTGCCGGTGAGCCTCAAGCCCAGCCTGGTGGTGTGTGATAATGGGCGAAATCTCGTTGCAGCTCTGGGACTAGCCAGTTTGACGCACATCCCTTGCTTGGCGCATGTGCTGAATTTGGTTGTGCAGAAGTTCATTCACAACTACCCCGACATGTCAGAGCTGCTGCATAAAGTGCGGGCTGTCTGTTCGCGCTTCCGGCTTTCATATCCTGCTGCTGCTCGCCTGTCTGCGCTACAGCGTAACTTCGGCCTTCCCGCTCACCGCCTCATATGCGACGTGCCCACCAGGTGGAACTCCACCTTGCACATGCTGGACAGACTGTGCGAGCAGCAGCAGGCCATAGTGGAGTTTCAGCTGCAGCACGCACGGGTCAGTCGCACTACAGAACAGCACCACTTCACCACCAATGACTGGGCCTCCATGCGAGACCTGTGTGCCTTGTTGCGCTGTTTCGAGTACTCCACCAACATGGCCAGTGGCGATGATGCCGTTATCAGCGTTACAATACCACTTCTATGTCTCCTTGAGAAAACACTTAGGGCGATGATGGAAGAGGAGGTGGCCCAGGAGGAGGAGGAGGAAGAGGGGTCATTTTTAGCACTTTCAGGCCAGTCTCTTCGAAGTGACTCAGAGGGAGGTTTTTGGCAACAGCAGAGGCCAGGTACAAATGTGGCCAGCCAGAGCCCACTACTGGAGGACGAGGAGGACGAGGATGAGGAGGAGGTGGAGGAGGATGAGGATGAAGCATGGTCACAGCGGGGTGGCACCCAACGCAGCTCGGGTCCATCACTGGTGCGTGGCTGGGGGGAAACGCAGGACGATGACGATACGCCTCCCACAGAGGACAGCTTGTCCTTACCCCTGGGCAGCCTGGCACACATGAGCGACTACATGCTGCAGTGCCTGCGCAACGACAGCAGAGTTGCCCACATTTTAACCTGTGTGGACTACTGGGTTGCCACCCTGCTGGATCCACGCTACAAAGACAATGTGCCCACCTTACTTCCTGCACTGGAGCGTGATAGGAAGATGCGCGAGTACAAGCGCACGTTGGTAGACGCGCTACTGAGAGCATTCCCAAATGTCACAGGGGAACAAGTGGAAGCCCAAGGCCAAGGCAGAGGAGGAGCAAGAGGTCGCCAAGGCAGCTGTGTCACGGCCAGCTCCTCTGAGGGCAGGGTTAGCATGGCAGAGATGTGGAAAACTTTTGTCAACACGCCACAGCTAACTGCACCACCACCTGATACGCAACGTGTTAGCAGGAGGCAACATTTCACTAACATGGTGGAACAGTACTTGTGCACACCCCTCCACGTACTGACTGATGGTTCGGCCCCATTCAACTTCTGGGTCTCTAAATTGTCCACGTGGCCAGAGCTAGCCTTTTATGCCTTGGAGGTGCTGGCCTGCCCGGCGGCCAGCGTTCTGTCTGAACGTGTATTCAGCACGGCAGGGGGCGTCATTACAGACAAACGTAGCCGCCTGTCTACAGCCAATGTGGACAAGCTGACGTTCATAAAAATGAGTTTGAAATAGAATAAATGTGGGTGGGCACTCAGAGTGCCCACCCACATTTATTCTATTTCAAACCAATTTTTTTTGAGGGGTGTACTCAAACCGTGGTTGGTGCACCTACCGTGGAGGAACAGAGGTGAGCGGATCTCTATAATTATTTTTTGTTATGTTCATAAAAATGAACCAGGCATGGATCCCACAGGTCCTGTCCGTCCCTTGTCCAGATTAGACATTAACTACCTCCCCTTAACCATATATTATTGGACTCCAGGGCACTTCCTCATTCAATCCTATTTTTATTTTCATTTTACCATTATATTGCGAGGCTACCCAAAGTTGAATGAACCTCTCCTCTGTCTGGGTGCCGGGGCCTAAATATATGCCAATGGACTGTTCCAATGTTGGGTGACGTGAAGCCTGATTCTCTGCTATGACATGCAGACTAATTCTCTGCTGACATGAAGCCAGATCCTCTGTTACGGGACCTCTCTCCTCTGCCTGGGTGCTGGGCCTAAATATCTGACAATGGACTGTTGCAGTGGTGGCTGACGTGAAGCCTGATTTTCTGCTATGACATGCAGACTGATTCTCTGCTGACATGAAGCCAGATCCTCTGTTACGGGACCTCTCTCCTCTGCCTGGGTGCTGGGCCTAAATATCTGACAATGGACTGTTGCAGTGTTGGCTGACGTGAAGCCTGATTTTCTGCTATTACATGCAGACTGATTCTCTGCTGACATGAAGCCAGATCCTCTGTTACGGGACCTCTCTCCTCTGCCTGTGTGCTGGGCCTAAATATATGCCAATGGACTGTTGCAGTGGTGGCTGACGTGAAGCCTCATTCTCTGCTATGACATGCAGACTAATTCTCTGCTGACATGAAGCCATATTGTCTGTTACGGGACCTCTCTCCTCTGCCTGGGTGCTGGGCCTAAATTTATGACAATGGACTGTTGCAGTGGTGGGTGACGTGAAGCCTGATTCTCTGCTATGACATGAAGACTGATTCTCTGCTGACATGAAGCCAGATTGTCTGTTACGGGACCTCTCTCCTCTGCCTGGGTGCTGGGCCTAAATTTATGAAAATGGACTCTTACTGTGGTGGGTGACGTGAAGCCTGATTCTCTGCTATGACATGCAGACTAATTCTCTGCTGACATGAAGCCAGATTCTCTGTTACAGGACCTCTCTCCTCTGCCTGGGTGCTGGGCCTAAATTTATGACAATGGACTGTTGCAGTGGTGGCTGACGTGAAGCCTGATTTTCTGCTATGACATGCAGACTGATTCTCTGCTGACATGAAGCCAGATCCTCTGTTACGGGACCTCTCTCCTCTGCCTGGGTGCTGGGCCTAAATATCTGACAATGGACTGTTGCATTGGTGGCTGACGTGAAGCCTGATTCTCTGCTATGACATGCAGACTAATTCTCTGCTGACATGAAGCCAGATTGTCTGTTACGGGACCTCTCTCCTCTGCCTGGGTGCTGGGCCTAAATTTATGACAATGGACTGTTGCAGTGGTGGCTGACGTGAAGCCTGATTCTCTGCTATGACATGCAGACTGATTCTCTGCTGACATGAAGACAGATTCTCTGTTACGGGACCTCTCTCCTCTGCCTGGGTGCCGGGGCCTAAATATCTGAGAATGGACTGTTCCAGTGGTGGGTGACGTGAAGCCAGATTCTCTGCTATGGGACCTCTGTCCAATTGATTTTGGTTAATTTTTATTTATTTAATTTTTATTTTAATTCATTTCCCTATCCAGATTTGTTTGCAGGGGATTTACCTACATGTTGCTGCCTTTTGCAGCCCTCTAGCCCTTTCCTGGGCTGTTTTACAGCCTTTTTAGTGCCGAAAAGTTCGGGTCCCCATTGACTTCAATGGGGTTCGGGTTCGGGACGAAGTTCGGATCGGGTTCGGATCCCGAACCCGAACATTTTCGGGAAGTTCGGCCGAACTGTGTCCGCTCAACTCTACTGGTGAGCTGACGCTGTAAAACATTATGGTTGAGGGCCTGCTGGTGAGCTGACCCTCTAAAACATTATATGTAAGGGCCTGCAGGTGAGCTGACCCTCTAAAAGATTTTAGGTGAGTGCCTGCTGGTGAGCTGACCCTCTAAAACAATACATGCAAGGGCCTAAAGGTGAGCTGACCCTCTAAAAGATTGTAGGTGAGGGCCTGCAGGTGAGCTGACCCTCTAAAACATAACATGCTATTGCCTGCAGGTGGGCTGGACATTTAAAAGATTGTAGGTGAGGGCCTGCTGCTGAGCTGACCTTCTAAAACATTAAATGCGAGGGCATGCAGATGAGCTGACCCTTTACAACAATAGTAGCGAGGGCAGACTAATAAGCATGTTGATATGATGGAAGAGAAGGAAGACGAGAAGAGGAATATTTATACCCTTTTGTGGTGGAAGGGGTGCATGGGAATACAGTGTATTCAGTACATTATTAAAAACACATTTAAAGTGCCTTTGCGTTCAGCCGCTTTCCTCTGGTGGAGTAGAGAAGTCAGGGGCAATCCAGGCCTTTTTCATTTTTAGAAGTCAACCTGTCAGCATTTTCAGTTGACAGGCAAATGTGCTTATCAGTTATTATGCCCCCAGCAGCTCTAAATACCCTATCTGATAAAATGCTGGCGGCAGGGCAGGCCAGCACCTCCAAGGCGTAGAGCGCCAGTTTGTGCCACGTGTCCAGCTTGGACACCTAGTAGTTGTAAGGCACAGAGGGATCATTGAGGACGCTGACACGGTCTGCTAAGTACTTCTTCACCGTCTTCTAAAAATGTTTCCCTCCTTGTGACATTAGGCCGCATCAGGTTAAGTGTGCTGGCGGGGTGTCATGAAACTGTCCCAGGCTTTGGAGAGTGTTGCCCTGCCTCTGTTAGAACTGCTGCATGTTCCCCTTGTCTCCCCTCCTCGGTTGCCTAAGGAACTATGTACTCTGCGTTGTCAGCTGGAAATTTTAGGAGCAATTTTTCCACAAGGACCTTCTGGTATTGCACCATTTTGCTCGTCCTCTCCACCACAGGAATGAGAGATGAGAAGTTCTCTTTGTAGCGGGGAGGACACTCAATCTCCCCATCCTCTTCCTCCTCTTCTGCCCATCCACGCTGAACAGATGGAATTAATCTTACATGGGTACTACCCTCTGTAGCGGACGCAATCGTCTCATCCTCCTCATCATTATCATCCAATTTGCGCTGAGAAGACGAACTGAGGGTGGTCTGGCTATCACCCTGTGTAATGTCTTTCCCCAGGGGCGTAGCTAGAAATGACTGGGCCCCATAGCAAAAAAAAATTATGGGCCCCCCCCCCTTTAAATAATGCAGCTGCGCCTGCCAGGCTTGAGCAGGTATATGTGTGAATATGTATTAGGGAAGATGCTGAGATCACTGTGAGGTACAGCCGGATCTCAGCATCTTCCCTATTCACACATATACCTGCTCCAGCCTGGCAGGCGCAGCTGCATTATTTAATAGTGTGGTGTGGTAATGGTTAATGGCATTTTGGCGAAGAAACAGCCACCTAGGCTACTTTCCCACTTGCGGCAGTGTGATCCGGCAGGCAGTTCCGTCGCCAGAACTGCCCGCCGGATCCGCTGATATTGTTGTGACTGAAAGCATTTGTGAGACAGATCCAGATGGGGATCTGTCTCACAAATGCATTGCAAGAACGGATCCGTCTCTCCGCTTGTCATGCGGACAGACGAACCCATCTTGTATTTATTTTCACATTTTTACCATTATGTTCCGAATCTGTCCTTTCCATTCTCCTGCTCCTAAACTGAGCAGGAGAACAAAATGGCTAAACGGTGATGTGAACGAAGCCTCATACAGAATTGATCCTTTCTATACGGGCCCCTTTCTTCTCTGTATAGGGAACACTGACAACTTTTGCAGTCCGTATGATTTATTTTATGTAATGTCCAGTGCATAAGGTACAATATAAACCTTATAGGCATTTTCCTAACAGTCCTAAGACATCTAGAGACCCTTTTCAGAGCTGGCAGTATAAGTGGCAATTTTGAATCTGAAAATGAGCAGTGAAGTTATTTTTCCCACGCCTTAATGTAGGGTAAAGTTGCTGCTTTCTGAGATTTGTGTATTAATCCCAGACTCCCACTGTCCCACTGGCCACTACATGATCCCATTCCATAATGCCGCCCAAATCCCATTCCCATCCCATCATCAAGCTGATTCCCAAATCCCATCCCATCATCAAGCTGATCTGATCCCTGGGCTGGGCTGGGCACTGCCGCCGCCTGCCACTCAGAGATCCCAGGCCATCCCATCATCAAGCTGGGCTCTGCTCACTGCTCTGCCGCCGCCTGTCACTAGTCTCAGAGAGAGTAGAGCCGAGGGCCGAGGCTAGTCAAAACTCACCTCGCGCCGCACGTCCGCACAGTCACTGCCGCTGCCGCCTGCTGCTTCTGACAGTATCTGACTGGGAGCCGGAGATGCGCGCAAACCACGCCTCCGGCTCCCAGTCACTCAGACATCACATGTCTGCTTCTGCGGCCGCCCCCTCTGACACACGTGAGCTGCCTAGTGCCTGCCTACTACAGCCTGCGCTGCGCCGTGCGCACTCCCCCCGGCACTATTAGATAACATTTTGAATAGGAGGCGGTGGGGGGGCAATTGCGACCGCTGCAACCCCTGTAGCTACGCGACTGTCTTTCCCCATTTCCACCTCTTCCGCATGCAAAGCGTCAGCCTTAATTGTGAGCAACGAGCGTTTGAGTAGACACAGAAGTGGG
Organism: Bufo gargarizans; assembly: GCF_014858855.1. NCBI lineage: Eukaryota > Metazoa > Chordata > Amphibia > Anura > Bufonidae > Bufo > Bufo gargarizans. The sequence goes on along the minus strand of NC_058090.1, from coordinate 68,700,540 downwards.
ATGGTGACGCTGATAATAGCGTTATCGCCGCTCACCAGTGGCGTACCTACCATATAGGCAGACCACGCAGCTGCTATGGGGCCCGTGAGGAAGAGGGGCCCGCAGTGGAGGAGAGGCCCCGCCCCGTCTATCTTCCTAACTGTCTCCCGCCTGCTAGCCCCGCCTCCTAGCCCCGCCTCCCGTCGGCTAGCTCCGCCTCCCGCCTGTTAGCTCCATTATGCCTGATTCCTCTCTGGATTGCCACTACCCCACCAGTAAGGAAGTAAGTGACCACTTGTAGGTGAGGACAGTGAGGAAGGGGGTCACTCAGCTTTCCCAGGCTATTCCTCTGCACATATGTCATTCAGAACAGGAGGGAAGCTGGGTGCTATTATGTAATGTGACTCAGCTTTCCTGATGTCCCGCATGGCACAAGTGCAGAGGCCTGAGGAGATATGAGGGGAGGTGGGAGATGTGCCATGCAGGACAGCAGAAAAGCTGGGTGCTATTACATCATGTAATGTCACTCAGATTTCCTGCTATCCTGCAAGGCATAAATGCAGATAATAAAAACATGGAAAGGCAGGGGGGAGGGGTTCACCCAGCTTTCCCGGAGACTCATGTCTCTGCACATGTGTCATGCAGGATAGCGAGTAATGACAGTGTCTCCCAGCTGTCCTGCATGACACAGAGGATATGGGAAGGGGGGCACTCGGTTCCTCAAACTTTTCTCATGTCTATGCGCATGTGCATGTGCCATGCTGGACAGCAGGAAAGTTGGGTGGTATTACATCATGTAACGCCCCAGGTTCTTGTCAATATATGCTGAACACTGCCGGGACCTATAAGATCCCATTCTCTATAAGGCTACTTTCACACTTGCGGCAGGACGGATCTGACAGGCTGTTCACCATGTCGGATCCGTCCTGCGGCTATTTAGCGCGACCGCCGCTCCGTCCCCATTAACTATAACGGGGGCGGAGCTCTGGCGCAGCATGGCGGTGCACAGCAAAAGCCGCCGGACTAAAAGGTACTGCATGTCTGACTTTTTAGTCCGGCGACTTTCGCCGTGCACCATATAGTCAATGGGGACGGAGCGGCGGTCCGGCGGCACGGCGAAATAGCCACAGGATGGATCGGACATGGTGAACAGCCTGTCGGATCCGTCCTGCCGCAAGTGTGAAAGTACCCTAATGGGTCTGTTGGGATCCGGCATGAGTACTGCCATTTTGTAGAACAAAATACTTCTGCATGAGGTGGGGCAGGGGAGAAGTTAGGGAGGGTAGTGAGAGGAGCCAGGGCGCATAGTAGGAGGGACTAGGAACGGGCATGGGGGCCCAATCTAAATTCTTGCTATGGGGCCCAATGATTTCTGTGTACGCCCCTGCCGCTCACCATGTGTGTTGATTCCTCATAGTTTCTTAAAACCTCACAGAGGTCAGACATCCATGCCCATTTCTCGCTTGTAAGGAAAGGCGACGACCATGTTGCAGCTGGTATTCCACTACTGCCCTCTGCTGCTCACAAAGCCTGGCCAACAGAGTTCCAGAGCGTGCTCATGTCGCACAACAGTCGGTGAGCTGGCAATTGTAAGCACTGCTGCAGTCTTCACAGACCGGAGGAAGCGGTCGATGACTTGCGGAAATGGGCACACACGTGGCGCACCTTCACCAGTAGCTCAGGCAAATTGGGGTAGGTTTTGAGAAACCGCTAAATCACTAAGTTGAAGACGTGGGATAGGCATGCGATGTGTGTCAGCTTGCCGAGCTCCAAAGCCGCCACCAAGTTATGGCCATTCTCAGACACAACCATGCCTGCTTCTGGGTTGAGCTCAGTCTGGTCTCTTATTCCCTGCCACAGCTCTGGGGCAGTGTGCTGTTTGTCATCTAAGGAGACCAGCTTAAGCACGGCCTGTTGACGCTTCCCCACTGTAGTGCTACATTGCTTCCAGCTAAAGACTGATGGCTGTCTGGTGCTGCAAGAGGATAATTCTGAGGTGGAAGTGGAGGAGGAGGAGAAGTGGGGGTTGGAGCCACTAACGTAGGTGGTGCCGGAAACCCTGATGGAATTAGGGCACGCAATCCTTGGCGTCGGTAGCACCTGTGCCATCCCAGGGTACGACTCTCTTCTGGCCTCCACAACCTTCATCCAGTGTGCCATCAGGGAAATGTAGCATCCCTGGCAAAAAGCACTTGTCCATGTGTCTGTGGTTAAGTGGACCTTCCCAGTAACTGTGTTGGACAGGGCATGGGTGACGTTACGGGACACATGCTGGTGTAAGGTGGACACGGCACACCTGGAAAAATAGTGGCGGCAGGGGACTGCGTAACGAGAGACAGCAATCGACATCAGGCTGTGGAAGGCCTCAGTGTCCACAAGCCTAATTGGCAACATTTCCAGGGCCAGTAATTTGTAAAGTTGTGCATTTAGTGCTATAGCCTGTGGGTGGGTGGCTGGGTATTTGCGCTTGCGTTCAAATGCCTGGGGTAAGGACATTTGAACGCTGCGCTGGGACACGTAAATGGATGTGGTTGCTGATGGTGCTTGCGAAGGTCCAGGTGTAGGGATGGAGGCATCCGGGGCTGCACCTTCGACAGGGGGTTGGCCAGCACCTAACACAGGGGAAGAGGAGGCAGTGGAGTGACCCGCAGACAGATTGTGGACCCAGGCATTCGGCCCACCTATTACGGTGCTTTGATGCCATGTGGCGGATCATGCTGGTGGTGGTGAGGTTGCTAATGTTCATGCCCCTGCTCATTTTTTCATGGCACAGGTTGCAAATTACAATTCTTTTATCGTCCGCACTTTCCTCAAAAAATCTACAGACTGCGGAACACCTACCCCTCGGCAAGGGAGATTTCCGCAAGGGTGTGCTCCAGGGAACAGTTGCGGGCCTGTTTGGTGTGGCCCACCTTGTCCCTTTGCCACCCCACTGACTTTTGCAGTGCTGCAGATCCCTCCCCCTCTGTACTGCTGTCCTCGCTCGGCTTGCAACCTTCGGAGATTGGGTCAGTGACTTCATCATCCACTACCTCCTCTTTCACTTCCTCACTCTACTCACCCTCCTGACTTGTTGACCTAACAACAACCTCAGTTATTGACAGCTGTATCTCATCCTCAACATCAACCTCTTGAGACGCTAATTGCCGTTGACTTGTCAACTTTGTCTTATCATCAGCATTCACCTCGTGAAACACTAATGGCCATTCCCCACCGTCATCTTTTTTTTGTGACTGTGGATGCTCAAGAGTTTGGGAATCAGTGCACAAGATCTCATGTCCCTCTTCAAGCGAGCTTGTCGAGAGGCCCAAATGAAGGAATGGCGCCGAAAAGAGCTCCTCAGAATATTCGAGTGTGTGATCACTTGTTTGGCAAGACTTTCCATGGTGGGAGTAAGGAGGATCAGGGTGAGTATTGTGCTGACCAGACTAGAAGCATTATCTGCTGCAATCCACCTGGTTGCACTGGTCTGACTTCGAAAGCGTTATCCTGCGCCGCCCTGCAAACTGGGACATGAAGCTAGGTATCGTAGATGATTGTTTTTCATGTGCTCTGGCAGCAGGCACAGTTTTAAGGGTACTTTCACACTTGAGTTGGTGTGATCCAGCAGGCAGTTCCACTGATCAGTGTGACAACTGACAGCATTTGTAGAGAGATCCATTTTTCAATTTTTTTCTATAATACATCGATAGTTAACAGCCAAACAAAACTCAATATTTATTACCCAGATTCTGGGGCTTACAGAAACACCCCACATGTGGTCATAAACTGCTGTATGGGCACACAGCAGGGTGCAGAAGAAAAGGAGCGCCACATGGTTTTTAGATGCCATGTCCCATTTGAAGCCCCGCTGATGCACCCTTACAGAAGAAACTCCCAAGAAGTTACCCCATTTTGGAAACTAGGGGATAAGGTGCCAGTTTAATTGGTACTATTTTTGGGTACATATTCATTTTTGATCATTCATTATAACACTTGATGGGGCAAGGTGACCAAAAAATTGGTTGTTTTAGCACAGTTTTTATCTATTCATTTTTACAGCGTTCACCTGAGGGGTTCAGTCAATTGACATTTTTATAGAGCAGATCGTTACGGATGTAAACTTTTTCTTTCTTATTTATTTAAGTTTTACACAATAATAGCATTTTTGAAACAAAAACAATATGTTTTAATGTGTCCATGTTCTGAGAGCTATAGTTTTTTTATTTTTTTTGAGCGATTTTCTCATGTAGGGGCTAATTTTTTCCGGGATGAGGTGATGGTTTTATTGGTACTATCTTGTGGGACATACGCCTTTTTGATTACTTGATGTTGCACTTTTTGTGATGTAAGGTGACAAAAATTTATTTTTTTTACACCGTTTTTTTTTATAGAGCTGGTTGTTATGGATGTGGCGATACCTAATATGTATACCTTTTTTTATTTATTTCACTTTAACACAATAATAGCATTTTTGAAACCAAAAAAATGATGTTTTGGTGTCTCTATGTTCTGAGAGCTATAGTTTTTTATTTTTTTGAGAGATTTTCTCATGTATGGGCTAATTTTTTGTGGAATGAGGTGACGGTTTTATTGGTACCATGTTGTGGGACAAACGCCTTTTTGATCACTTGGTGATGTAAAGTGACAAAAATTGCTTTTTTTGACAGTTTTTTTTTATTTTTATGACGTTTATCGGACTGGGTCGATAATGTGATATATTTATATATTTATTTATTTATTTTTATTCCTTTTTTATTTATTTTTTACACTTTTCGGTCCGCATTGTGTCATACAAGACCTAGTCTGGGGGACATTTAACTACCCTTTTTTTTTCACTGTTGATTTCTCCTGTAACTGGGGCTGACATAGTAGCCCCAGTTACAGGAGAAATAACCCCCCCCCCTCCCCCAGAGAGGCTGCACAGCGCAATACAGAGCTGTACAGCCTCAGTGCAGGGCTGATCGAGGTCTCTGAAACACCTCACAGCTCCTGCACTCCTCCGCCCCGGGGAATACATGACCGCCGGGCCGGAACCGGAAGCGCATAGCGCTGTGGTGGATGATCGAAGAATTCTTTCCCTGTTGAAGAAAACACCCTTCACAACAGTTGGCCAGATCAAGAACACTCTCCAGGAGGTAGGTGTATGTGTGTCAAAGTAAACAATCAAGAGAAGACTTCACCAGAGAGAATACAGAGGGTTCGCCACAAGATGTAAACCATTGGGGAGCCTCAAAAACAGAAAGGCCAGATTAGAGTTTGCCAAACGACATCTAAAAAAGCCTTCACAGTACTGGAACAACATCCTATGGACAGATGAGACCAAGATCAACTTGTACCAGAGTGATGGGAAGAGAAGAGTATGGAGAAGGAAAGGATCTGCTCATGATCCTAAGCATACTACCTCATCAGTGAAGCATGGTCGTGATAGTGTCATGGCGTGGGCATGTATGGCTGCCAATGGAACTGGTTCTCTTGTATTTATTGATGATGTGACTGCTGACAAAAGCAGCAGGATGAATTCTGAAGTGTTTCGGCAATATGATCTGCTCATATTCAGCCAAATGCTTCAGAACTCATTGGACGGCGCTTCACAGTGCAGATGGACAATGACCCAAAGCATACTGCAAAAGCAACCAAAGAGTTTTTTAAGGGAAAGAAGTGGAATGTTATGCAATGGCCAAGTCAATCACCTGACCTGAATCCGATTGAGCATGCATTTCACTTGCTGAAGACAAAACTGAAGGGAAAATGCCCCAAGAAGCAAGCAGGAACTGAAGACAGTTGAAGTAGAGGCCTGGCAGAGCATCACCAGGGATGAAACCCAGCGCCTGGTGATGTCTATGCGTTCCAGACTTCAGCCTGTAATTGACTGCAAAGGATTTTGGATGATGCACCTGATTTGGATGTAAATACCCTCAAATTAAAACTGACAGTCTGCAGTGTAAGCACATATGGTTTGTTTTATTTCAAATCCATTGTGGTGGTGTATAGAGCCAAAAATATTAGAATTGTGTTGATGTCCCAATATTTATGGACCTAACTGTAGATATTGCTTCCACACACAACAGTCCTTAAAAGGACTTTTGGGTCTGTAAGGTTTTGGTCTGTAAGGTTTTAGCAATTTAGCGCAGTTTCCGCTAAAAATATATATTGCTGCTGCCACACACAACACTAGTCCTTGAAAGGACTTTTAGGTCTCTGACAATTTTTTCTAATGAAAAAAGAAAATTTCACTCCATACACTATCTTTCCCTTCTTTATCACAGCTATCCCTGACTAACACTGACCGGAACACATGTCATCGGGTGCTATATAGCACCCGATGACGCGTTCCGGATTGTCAATCACTGTAATGCCAGTAACCAACATGGCTACGGCATTACAGTGAAGGGCAGTACTCACCTGCATGTTTATTGGCTGTGTAGCAGCCAACAAACATGCGGGGAAGAGACTCGAGCATTGCGCTCGAGCACATGCTGTGTTCGGCCAAATACCGCCGTGTGACGAGCATCGAGATGCTCGAGCCGAACTGATGTTCAGCTGAGCATGCTCGATCATCACTAGTCATTAATATCAGATCGGAGGTGGGTCTGGCTCCTGGCACCTCCGCTGATCACTTGTACGAAGACAACACAGTACTTGTGCAAGCGCTTCATTCTCTTAACTGTTTACCTGCTCACTGTCAACATTGCAGCAGCGAGCAGTGTAATTACATCTCCGACCCATTCACTTTAATGTGATGGAGTTTAAAGGGATTATCCCATGAATAATGTAAAAAATGAAAAGTACATAACAATCTTTTTCTAACAAAGCTAGAATCAGCCGGGTACCTCACATGCATCTAGAGATACCCCCATTAATTACTCTACTAGATTTATATTAAAGGGAACCTGTCATCAACTTTATGCTGCCCATACTAACAGCAGCATAAAGTAGAGACAGGTGAGTTGATTTTAGCGGTCTGTCATTTAAAAGTAAAAAGTAAGTGGTTGCTGAGAACCAACATCACTATCATGGCAGACTGGGCCTGGAAAAGAGTCATGGAGCAGTCTTAGAGCGGAAACGAAGCTCACTGCAGAGCTCCTGATCCTTGGAAAGATTCTCCAAAGAGACCAACTCCATTCTGCCTAAAAAAAAAACGCTTGAGAGTGCACAGTTAAATCCTGCATTACAGACACTGCTACATCTCAGATACCCATCACTTAAAACTACCACTAAGCCAGATATAGTTCAAGTCTGAGTCTTACAGTGGACACTAGTGTTGAGCAATTCGAACCTGACAAACTAGAACACTATCCAAATTTCAGGGGAAATTATATTCACCATGATCAATTTTACCTGAATGGCGGTATAAAATAAAAATCATACTTACCTCATCCGTTTGAGCATGAAGATCCCGCACAAAATCCCATATGTCACCACTCTGGCTGATGTGAAGATGTCATCACAGGCTGCGCAAGATTTAGCGTTGGATCTACAAATCAAGGTGGCAGTGGCCGGTTGTTCGCAATCAAATGGATGAGGGCAAGTTTGATTTTATAATTTTTTTTTTATATTTTACCCTGTAATATTGATATCAGATGTCACGATCAGCTATTGTACAGTGGCATCTGAGGGGTACATTGATGGGGGGGCCGCACAATCGCCATTTCCTGTCATTGCACCCACTACTTTCAAAGAAATGCACTTCGTGACAAAATAATTTGTCACAGTGAATTTTTTTGCAAAATTCGGTGAAGTAGCCAAATCGAATTTTTAAATACTTTGCTATCTCTAGGGGCCACCAATACCCACAAGTGGCAATACAGTCATCCAACCTGCAACCATACCTCCTCAGCTGGTGCCAGAACTGCACTGAATTTGCTGCTGTTGCATGTACCAGAAGTTATATTTTGCACTTAGTAAAAATACACTGTTATACACTCACTTCGGGCCTCATTCTTCATTCTATAGTTCTACTGCTCCAATCCTCAGAGCAATGGCCTGAAGGAGTACACCATGGCACAACACTTCTTCAGAGTCACTACCACTCCCATCCTATGCACTGGCTCCTCAAGGGCTCACTACATTATTATTTATTATAAAAGCACCATTTATTCCATGGTGCTGTACATATGGTAAGGGGCATACATACATAATACAGACAAGTGCACCAAGTATAAACAAGACGAGTTACAGACTGGTACAGAAGGAGAGAGGGCCCTGCCCGTGAGGGCTTACAATCTACATGAACACCTCTGTATTTGAACTCTTTCTATGTAGGGAGAAACAGGTTACACAGAAGGATCATGCCTAAGTAATGTTGTTAACCTGCATAGCTGTAATACCAAACACAGCCAATGGAAAACAGTGTTGATATTTCTGATGGAAAGCAGCCATATTATGTTACTCCCATATAACTGCTTTACATTGATGACATATATTTAGGATATGCAGTCAATGTAAAATGGGTATTAGTCCCACCTCTGGGACCTTCTCCTATCTAAGTGAAAGAAATCAGGCCCTGCATGCACAGCATTCATTCCATTCATCTCTATGGGAGTTTCAAAAATAGCCGAGTAAGCATGCTTGGCTGTTTTCAGAAGTCCCATAGCGGTGCATGGAAAGTGCACCAAGCAAGTGAGGCCACCTCTCCATTCACTGCGATAGGACTGCCTGAAATAGCCGATCCAGCACTTGTCTTTTTTCTAACTCCCATAGTGGTGAAAGGAGGATGGTCATGCATGCGCGGCTGCTCTCTTATATGAGCAGGTCCAAGGCGTGGGACCTGCACCTATCTGACATTGATGGCATATCATTTTAAGGTTGTACAATTCTGTGAAATTTTATCACATACATGTAGGTGAGATCAAGATGTAAGTATGTATAAAACAAAGGAAAGGGCAAATTTATATGAAGTGCAAGATCAGCTTAGTTTTCAAAACAAGGAAGCCATTTGTGGGATAAAGCCAAGGTTCGTACAGTTTAGACTTTACCTCTTTTGCAAAATAGAGTTGTGCAGCTTTGTCCAACCAGGCCCATCTCCCTTTGTCATCTTGCAGTTACTACTGTGCTCGGGTTTAATGGCGCTGCTGTAAGAAGCAGGAGGATTCATTGCATTGGCAGATGTGTTTCTATGACAGGTAACCTGATCACACAGCCCCATCTGTCTCATTCTCTTCAATTCACACATCATGGAGAAGGGAAAATATCAAAGATTTCAGAGATCTTACTTTCTACTAGAGAAAAAATACATGATTGGCCTGAGGAGATTGTTAAACTAAGCAGAATATGGCGAGAGACGATCATTTACATAGGTTCCCACATCATTAAGACTTTAAACTCTTTGTTTAATGAGCAAATCTCAACACCAGTCTTGGCAGTGATTCCTAAAAACATCCAAATGGCTGAGTCATCACTAAATGTAAGAACTAAAGCATTGTACCTGACAGAGTCATCAGACTACACAAATGCTATTGAAAGGCAGAACTTGGTGAATTCCTCACTAAATATAGCTAGTCAGGCCGGGAATATAGGGAGGGAAAAGCAGCAATAGTCCAGGGGCCTGAACCCTCTAGTTCCCAGAAGGAAGAATTAAAGGAGAGTTAAGGCTACTATACCTCCAACAACACAAATTTTTTAATTAATGTTGGGTAAATCGAAGTGAAACAAATTGAATTAAATCCGAATTATATGAAAAATTTGATTCGCCACGATTGCGAATTTCCTCACACTTCGTGGTAACTAATGTTTTTTTTTTGGGCAGCTACATTTGTTACAAAGTGAAAGCAAAAAGCCCTGGAATGTGATATGACCCATAATGCCGTGCAGCCTGCCAATCAGCACATAACCATCCCCTGCGATGATACAGCCCTATGAAAGCCTCATCCCACGCGGTCGCCTTTATTTCACTGTGAAGTGAGCATAGGGAGTCACATGGCAAGCACTAGGGACAGTCTGTTAGGAAGTTTTCATTATATAATATTGGGTAGGTACAGTGTAGGAACAATGTAGAGATATTGTAGAGAGAGCAAAGGGAGAGTGCAGGGAGAGTGCAGGGAGACTGCCGGGAGAGTGCAGAGAGAGTGCAGAAAGAGTGCAGGGAGAGTGCCGGGAGAGTGCAGAGAGAGTGCAGAGAGAGTGCAGGGAGAGTGCAGGGAGAGTGCAGGCTCAGGGTAATTGCCCTGTGCATCTTGTTCACCTGCTTACCATTCATTCTTAATCTGTTCTGTTATGCAAAGACTTACTGTTCATCAGACTCATTGTCAACTGGCGGTCAAATATATAGGTGCATTTATCTAGTTCATTTGCTGAGCCATTAATATTTATTCTGTTCATTTATAGATAGACACATTAATTAATAGATAAACAATTCTGTTAGGCCCTGATTCACAAAGTGGGGTGATACAGCTGTCTCATTCTACTGTTTGTGGCATGTCCATATTGATTAAGAGATAAGCAATTCTATTAGGTCCTGATTCACAACTTAGAGTGATACACCTGTCCCATTCTACTGTGGTGTGTCCGCATTGAATAATACGCAAGCAATTCTATTCTATTAGGCCCTGATTCACAAATTGGGGTGATACACCTGTCTCACTCTACTGTTTGTGGCGCATCCACATTGATATTTAGCTGCTTCTGTTAGACAAAAGCTACATGCACACGAACGTTGTTTGTTTCCGTGTCTGTTCCATTTTTTTTGCAGATAGGATGCGGACCCATTCATTTCAATGGGTCCGCAAAAAACGCGATCAGCACACAGTGTTCTTGAATGAAGGAAGGAACCAGCATTCCTTTGTACTGCAATTATATAAGGTTTATTCGCCACTCATAGAACCTCTGGCAAATAAACCTGCAGTAATTTCAGTACAAAGGAGGGCCGGTTCCTTCCTTCATTTACTCAAGCATCCAGGGTGACCTCCGCTAACCGCGCACCCATACCTTCACGCAGTGGCGCCCTACTATTCGTAACCAGCACAACGTGTGCTGTCTACATCAGTTTGTCCGTTCCGTTGCCCTTCAAAAAAAATAGTGCATGTCCTATTTTTTTCTAGTTTGAGGACAAGGATAGGCATTATTATTATGGATCCGCAAAAAAAAAAGGATCCGCAAAAAAAAAACGGATGCCATAAGGAACTTCATCCAATTTTTTGGCGGATCTCCAATTTGCGGACCACAAAACTCATACGGTCATGTGCATGTAGCCAAACAGTTTCTGTGACTTAGTGTTACAGAGCGGTCTTTTTTAACACCCTGTGGGCAGTGCAAATAAATTGATTCTTCACACAGCAGAGTTGCCCATTTTTTGTCATAAAAATTATTCTTCTATCTGAAAAATTATTCATTCAGCAAAATCATTAGTCTTGTAGCTGAAAAATGTTTCTTTTAGCAAATAAATAAGTCTATAACCAGGGTAGACACACGGCGATCCCTTCAGTGCAGAGCGCGTGCAGCCACAGACATGTAAGGGCATCACAGAACAATTAGTGCTGAACGCCACTTGGACTTCCAGGAAGTTGGACGCGGAATGCCTGGGGTCAAATAACTCCTTGTATTAGGTTAAAATCAGATGGACTGAACTAGCTAAATAGATCAATAATGGCAGCTGGATTATTGCCATATGCGAGGAGTGTCGGTTATTAAAAAGAACCACACCAATACCTCCACTAACTAGACCCAAATTCATTGTAGCTAATATGTTCTTTTAGCAAGAAAATTAGTCTATGTCGTTATTGCAATCGCTATGGCGGAACTACAACGGTATTACCAGACAAAACTCTCTTCCAACTGGTCCCAAATTCATGATTCCTAGCTGCCATGTTCTGGTATGGAAAATTTTATTTTGCGTCACTTTGACCGCCAAAGCAAATTTTAAACAAATCTATGTAAATGGACAGTCCAACAAAATTTTAACCTATGTGGATCCCTCATACTATTAGCCTAATGGTATTTTGCTTTCAAAATGTATAAGGGTTAAAACTAGATAGGTCAAACTTGCTGGATGGATGAAACATGGCAGCTGGATTATTGCCATATGGGAAGAGTATTGTTAGTTATTGAAATGAACCACACAAATCACTCCACCAGCGCGACCCAAATTCATTGTAGCAAATACGTTCTTTTAGTCAGTGTTTGATCGTGTTTTGCATCAGTTATTAATCAGAATTTATAATCCAAAACCAGGAGTGGGTCCAAAACACAGATGAGATGCAAATAATTCCATTACTTGTTATCTCTGTTTTGGACCCACTCCTGTTTTTGGCTTACAATTACTGATCAAATACTGATGGAAAACATTGACAAACTCCTCACCGTCTGAAAGAGGCTTTATGGATGCTGAAAATATAGGATTGCTTTTGTTGTTTTATGTTCTTCTGATAGATCAGAAGAACGGAAATATAAACAGTGATGTTAACACAGCCTTACTGCTACTACTGCTGCCCCCTATCCACTCTGTCCTGGGGCCACTATTGTCACAGCTACCGCCACAGCCCCCACTCTGTCATGGGGGCACTACTGCTACTGCCACCATCCCCACTCTGTCATGAAGCCACTACTTGAATCTTGGGGTACTGTATGGTTAAGTCCATGGCGATAAATTAAAACTGACACTTTTATTGACCTGTAATACTTACACACAGTAATTCCACAGCTAACAGTAGGGATATCCTATGAATCTTGGTGCCCTGCACAGTTATGTAGACACTGATGGCACAGTAACTACAGAATGGATTAACTATGAATGTGGGGCACTAGCACATAATGTATACGGCAATATACTTTCCGTGCACTGTCTCTGCAGTTTAGGTTCCAATTTTTGACACTGAATTTGGGCAACCAAGTGTGATGCATATGATTAGGCAGATTGGCTAGGGAGTACCAGATTGATCATGATTCATGACAAATTAATCTGGAACTAATCTGGAACTAATCAAATTCCTTGAAAAACTTAATTTTTCAACAATTTGTTTTAATATCAATATCATGCAGAATAGCTGATTATTACTTTTAGTTCTACTCTGTGGGGCAGTCATCAGAGGAAATAAAATGCTCCTGTCCTATTAGTACACACAAAACCTGTCCTAATCACACAGCAGGACAAGTTACTTCACAACACTGAGGAAAAGACCTTCCTCATCCTCCTCTTCTACTTGTCAGGGATTATGATTCTGAATACTGATGATAAGATCTTCAGCTGTAGGATTGGAGTTCATGAGGAGACATGAAGTACAGAGAAGATGGATAGGACACACTGTGGTAATGTGAAGCTGTGGTAATGGAGACTGCATACAAGTGCTGCTGCTTACTAGCCACACCCTGACCTCTCCTCTGTACTTCATGTCTCCTTATGAACTCCATTCCTACAGAGATTCATCTGAAGATCATATTAAACTGTATTCAGGGTCATAACCCCTTCAAGTGGAGCAGAGAGGAGAATGAGGCAGCTCTTAATTCCCCCTGAACCCCTTCATTAACACCAAACAGATATAATGCACTGGAAACAAAAATTGCAACTTTCTAACAGTAACATTAGATCTAAAGAATTGCCTATTATAATTTTCTATTTTATCTATTACATTAGAAATATCTGTTAGAAGGCAGAAAGAGAATGGACAGGATCAGCTTATTGTACCACCTTTACCTGTAAAGTATAGATTTTTAGTATTGGGCATGATAAAGAAACAAGAAGTAATGGCACAAAGGACTACAAGAATTTCATGCAGAAGAAGGACAGATGGTGATATCATAGATTCTCTCTACATCTGAAGAATTAAGGCTACTTTCACACATGCAATGTAGCAAACCGGCAGGCTATTCTGGCAGATAACAGTGTGCTGGAGTAGTCTGGATGTGGCAAAGCCTGATAGTGGCGCTTACCTGCTGGACCACACTGACTATAATGGGAAGTGAGGTGGGCACTCATGCTCAGTCATGTCTCTCTGCTCAAACAAGTATGCAGAAACATTTCTGGTGTGGTGAGCGGGTTCTTCTGAAGTTGCAATATATTCACTGCTCCTCAGAGGACCTGTTGAGAACAATTGTACTTACAGTAATGCTGTATCACTCTAATCACTTGCTTAGTATCTATTCTGAGTAGCATTAGAAACAGCTGGCTTTCCACAAAAGGATCCCTCAAACAGTGGTTCAGAGACAGGAAAAGACTGGGCAACTGCAAGTAGCATTATACTGTACTATACTACTTCTACTATACTACTACTACTACTACTACTACTACTACAAGATGAATGAAGTTTTGAAAAATTCAACTTGGCAACTTCACCAAAGTTATCCAAGAGATTCGGTTTGTTCCAAATTAATTTGTCAAGAATCCCTATAAATCAGGCATACCCAGGCCACTCTACCTTAAGGTACGGCCACACGGAGCCGCCGTACTGCGAGCAGCTTGCGGCCATGCTGCATTGAAGTACCGTGCAGATAATTAGCCTGCAGCTGCCTTTCATGTAGTAATGAAGACCGCACTGTATAGTCGGTCTTCATTGTTAATGGCCGTACGGCACCTTTAAACAGGGGCTGTTGTTAGTATGGGGTTTGGCTGGTTAGGTGGGGAGACATTATACATATTATTGTTGTTATGGCCTGATGATTCTTGCAGGTTATTTGACAGTAAACACAGAATATTAATCAGCTCTGGCATACCCACTTTCCCAACCCCAGCGCTGCTGCCCTACAGGTGGGAGCCCTTCTCCTGCCATCTGCATTTCCTCCTTTTCCACATCATCTAATATTGATGAGAATACGTCATCAGGAACATCCAGCTCCTCTTCTCTCTATATATTGCCGAATTTTCTAGGACATGGAGACTTTGAAGGATTATTTGGAAGAAGTAAAGCCAGAAAAATATGAGGATGGTCATCATTAAGACCTTTCCCCCCTAAAGGGTGCAGACTGGATGTTATTGGTTTGCAGGCTGTCACTGGAATAATAAAGGCTTCCATCTTATTAGTATTGAATTACATATCTCAGTTTACAGCTGATGTAGGAATAAGTAATTGTCAGAATAAATGGTCTCCATGCTCTCTCCCTCTCCAATATTCTTCTATTAATCGCTTTCAGCAACACTGTCCCTAGCACATGGGCACTTGCCACATCTCTACCTAAGCACAGCTCACAGGAAAATGGCGAATACCATGTGGGATGAGGTTTTTATAGGGCTGTGACATCACAGGGGGCTATTTGCTGATTGGCTGGCTGTACGGCATTATGGGTGCTCTTATGTTCCTGGGCTTCTTACTTTCACTTTGTAACAGGTACAGCCGCCATTTTAGGAAAAACTAATTTGTTACCACGAAGCGTGAGGAAATTCAGATTCATTGTGAATAGAAGTTTTCTTAAACCAAATTATGCTTTGAATGCTTCACTTCACTCAATATTAACTACTACTATAACAAGCATTTTTTCAATAAGCCCAAATACAAAAAAAATGATTATAGCTATGGGCTACATTTAACTGTGTTTTTCATAAGCCCATTAACATACAGTGGGATGCGAAAGTTTGGGCAACCTTGTTAATCGTCATGATTTTCCTGTATAAATCGTTGGTTGCTACGATAAAAAATGTCAGTTAAATATATCATATAGGAGACACACACAGTGATATTTGAGAAGTGAAATGAAGTTTATTGGATTTACAGAAAGTGTGCTATAATTGTTTAAACAAAATTAGGCAGGTGCATAAATTTGGGCACCACAAAAAAGAAATGAAATCAATATTTAGTAGATCCTCCTTTTTCAGAACTTACAGCCTCTAAACGCTTCCTGTAGGTTCCAATGAGAGTCTGGATTCTGGTTGAAGGTATTTTGGACCATTCCTCTTTACAAAACATCTTTAGTTCATTCAGGTTTGATGGCTTCCGAGCATGGACAGCTCTCTTTAAGTCACACCACAGATTTTCAATTATATTCAGGTCTGGGGACTGAGATGGCCATTCCAGAATGTTGTACTTGTTCCTCTGCATAAATGCCTTAGTGGATTTTGAGCAGTGTTTAGGGTCGTTGTCTTGTTGAAAGATCCAGCCCCGGTGCAGCTTCAGCTTTGTCACTGATTCCTGGACATTGGTCTCCAAAATCTGCTGATACTGAGTGGAATCCATGCGTCCCTCAACTTTGACAAGATTCCCAGTCCCTGCACTGGCCACACAGCCCCACAGCATGATGGAACCTCCATCATATTTTACTGTAGGTAGCAGGTGTTTTACTTGGAATGCTGTGTTCTTTTTCCTCCATGCATAACGCCCCTTGTTATGGCCAAATAACTAAATTTTAGTTTCATCAGTCCACAGAACCTTATTCCAAAATGAAGCTGGCTTGTCCAAATGTGGAAGTCCAGCAATACAAATAGCAAGCTTATACTAAGAAGGGGTATCAATGTGTATAAACAGTCAGTCCAGCAGGGGTACCCTGTTCATTCATTAAGTAACTAAATTTAATAGGAAGTTTCAGAATTTACATATACACAGACAAATACAGTTCTATGCAAATTATCCAAGTAGAGGCCAGAATACGAGTTAATACCTAAGATAAAGGTATAAAAAGCGGGAGGCCGGGGAAGATTATCCCTAGCACTGATTCCCTGATCTGGTCCTCTGCCCAGGGACGTCTCCAGATGGTGGGGGCGCCCTGTCCACGTGCCTAATCTCCAACTCCTAATTATCCCTGGTGAGGTGAGTGATGGAGTGGGAAGATATGCGTGGTATCTAAATGGAAAACTAGCACAGATAGAAAGGATTAGTTACAAAGGTGTCCACTGTATACTACCCTCGTGGCGTAACCAGGAGGTACAGGGCACACCTAGAGGATAAAATTTAAAAAATAATAAACGCACAATTAGGTATAGATATATTAGGATAGATGACCTACAAGCCCCGACGCGTTTCACCCATACAGAGGGTTCATCAGGGGGTTACGTGTGGTAGGTGTGCAGAGATAACGGGACCATTGCCAATATTTATGGCCGCCCAGTTCAATTATACGTGCGTGCATAAATAACAGGAATAAACAATCCTTTTTGACACTACAGACCCAGAATAATGAGACGATTGCCAAATGGCAGTTTACATACGTTTTTTGGCAGCGTGGTTAGTAAACTCGACTGCCAACGTACACACTGAAAAAGTAAATAGACATATAGGACCCAGGTTAGTACAGGTAAGATAACAAACGGTGAATGCCCATAACGTTGAGTATTGTATATAAGTAGATACCTGAGGTTGGCAATAAAAGATTGCAAAAAAGGGGGCCGTTCCTGAGGAGGCTCATACATAAGAGCATGTATATATATGACTGGCTGAAGTGCACCACGAGAGATACAGGTGCCCCAGTTTAATCACCCAGGATGCCGGGTTAACCACCCAGAAGATACCTAAAAGAAATATGTACCTCAACATAAACTCAGGGCTAAACACCAATTGAAGATAATAAAGAGACATCGTCTGGTACTTACATAAAGTGGTCAGTTGTGTGGAAGAATGGGTCTGAGGTGGTGATCCTCGGTTTGGCCCTCCCTTTAAATGTCCCCAATGCCCAATAACAGGTGAAGGCACTTAGCTAATTCGAGTGTGGCTATAGGAGTCAGGGCGTGCCAGGGGGGGGGGGGGGGCGTACTCATTATTGAAACCGTGTCAGTGGTCTTGACCGGCGGACGCATGGTGGAGGTGCCCCAGGCTGTCTTATGTTGTTTGTATTCCACCTGCATGTGTGCTCAGGTCGCACGCTGGTATGCGTGTCAGCGTGGACCGCACACCGGAAGTGACGTACATGCAGTCACTATCAAACCTGCATGTACTTGTTCCTCTGCATAAATGCCTTAGTGTATTTTGAGCAGTGTTTAGGGTCGTTGTCTTGTTGAAAGATCCAGCCCCGGTGCAGCTTCAGCTTTGTCACTGATTCCTGGACATTGGTCTCCAAAATCTGCTGATACTGAGTGGAATCCATGCGTCCCTCAACTTTGACAAGATTCCCAGTCCCTGCACTGGCCACACAGCCCCACAGCATGATGGAACCTCCATCATATTTTACTGTAGGTAGCAGGTGTTTTACTTGGAATGCTGTGTTCTTTTTCCTCCATGCATAACGCCCCTTGTTATGGCCAAATAACTAAATTTTAGTTTCATCAGTCCACAGAACCTTATTCCAAAATGAAGCTGGCTTGTCCAAATGTGCTTTAGCCCACCTCAAGCCGCACTTTTTGTGCTGTGGGTGTAGAAAAGGCTTCCTCTGCATCACTCTCGCATACAGCATCTCCTTGTGTAAAGTGCGCCGAATGGTTGAACGATGCACAGTGACTCCATCTGCAGCAAGATGATGTTGTAGGTCTTTGGTGCTGGTCTGTGGGTTGACTCTGACTGTTCTCACTATTCGTCGCTTCTGTCTATCCGAGATTTTTCTTGGTCTGCCACTTCGAGCCTTAACTTGAACTGAGCCTGTGGTCTTCCATTTCCTTAATATGTTCCTAACTGTGGAAACAGACAACTGAAATCTCTGAGACAGCTTTCTGTATCCTTCCCCTAAACCATGATGATGAACAATCTTTGTCTTCAGGTCATTTGAGAGTTGTTTTGAGACCCCCATGTGGCTACTCTTCAGAGAAAATTAAAAGAGGAGGAAAACTTACAATTAACCCCCTTAAATACCGTATTTTTCGCCGTATAAGACGCACCGGCGTATAAGACGCACCTAGGTTTTTGGGGAGGAAAATAAGAAAAAAAATATTTTGAACCAAAAGGTGCGCTTTTGAACTAATTGTGGTCTGTGGGTGATGCACTGTTATGGAGGATCTGTGGATGACACACTGTTATGGGGGATCTGTTGTTATGGGGGATCTGTGGGTGACGCACTGTTCTGGGGGATCTGTGGGTGACGCACTGTTCTGGGGGATCTGTGGGTGACGCACTGTTATGGGGGATCTGTGGGTGACGCACTGTTATGGGGGATCTGTGGGTGACGCACTGTTATGGGGGATCTGTGGGTGACGCACTGTTATGGGGGATCTGTGGGTGACGGACTGTTATGGGGATCTGTGGGTGACGCACTGTTATGGGGATCTGTGGATGACACTTATGGGGGATCCTCTCTGGATGGCACTGTTATGAGGATCTGTGTATGACAGTTATGGGGGAGATCTGTGGATGACACATATATAGCATCTTATGCTATGTGTCATCCACAGATCCCCTCCATAAGTGTGGGGGTCACATTTGCTTTTATAATGGGGGTGGGGGTCACATCTGCTTTAATAATGACAGCGGGCCCGTGCAGTGACTGTATTCTACTACACGGGCCCCGCTTACTGTATAATCATATCCCTAATAGTTAATTGTTGTGTGCACTGCATGTAAAAGCACAATGAGCGATAATGATGAGCGCTGTCTATTACTTACAATTAGAAGCGCTTGCCGTTCGGAGCAGAGAGGAGGGAGGAGGCAGGCCGGGAGGACGGGCGCTGGCAGTGTGAGTCATCGGTCATGCGCCCACGCCGCCTACTTCATTCATAAAGTGGGCGGCGCAGGCGCGTGACGTATGACTCACACTGCCAGCGCCCGTCCTCCCGGCCTGCCTCCTCCCTCCTCTCTGCTCCGAACGGCAAGCGCTTCTAATTGTAAGTAATAGACAGCGCTCATTATCGCTCATTGTGCTTTTACATGCAGTGCACACAACAATTAACTATTAGGGATATGATTATACAGTAAGCGGGGCCCGTGTAGTAGAATACAGTCACTGCACGGGCCCCGCTGTCATTATAAATGCAGATGCCGCCCCCCAGCCCCTCCTCCCTCACAGCTGATACACCCGCCGCACGGCATCGCGGCGGGTGTATCATTGAAAACTAGGCAAAATCGGCTACATTCGCCGTATAAGACGCACTGCTATTTCCCCCCCACTTTTGGGGGGAAAAAAGTGCGTCTTATACGGCGAAAAATACGGTACTCTTTCTCATCATTGGATTCACCTGTGTATGTAGGTCAGGGGTCACTGAGCTTACCAAGCCAATTTGAGTTCCAATAAATAGTTCTAAAGGTTTTGGAATCAATAAAATGACAACAGTGCCCAAATGTATGCACCTGACGAATTTTTTTTAAGCAATTATAGCACACTTTCTGTAAATCCAATAAACTTCATTTCACTTCTCAAATATCACTGTGTGTGTCTCCTATATGATATATTTAACTGACATTTTTTATCGTAACAACCAACGATTTATACAGGAAAATCATGACGATTAACAAGGTTGCCCAAACATTCGCATCCCACTGTAACTGCTTAAGTAGTACTGGCCACAAAGCATAATGGTGTATCTAATAGCCTAAGGCCTCATGCACATGACCGTATGTATTTTGAGGTCCTCAGAAAATACAGATGATGTCCGTGTGCATTTACTTCAATGGGTCCGCAATCCTTCCGTTCCGCAAAAAGATAGAACTTGCTCTATCTTTTTGTGATGCAGAAGCACGGAACGGAACCCCAGAAAGCACTCTGTAGTGCTTCCGTAGTGTTCCCTTCCATTGAATTGAATGGATCCGCATCCGTGATGTGGAATGGCCACGGAATGGTGCCCGTGTATTGCGGATCTGCAAATGCGGTCCGCAATACGGCAACTGGCATCACGCGTACGTGTGAACGAGCCCTAAGATGGATGTTTTCATAAAAAATTTGTTTGTACTGAGCTTCAAAATTAATGCTGATACAATATGATGTTTCAGAACTTGTCACCATATGGGATCTTGGAAGAAACATGTTGACCCTGTCAAAAAAAATTGTGGCGTGAACAGTAACCGGCTCTATTAACAGCTTCATGCACAGTTGATTGTATGAAACAAAACTGAGGGATATAAGCCCTCTCAACTGACAACACTTCGGGCTCTGGTCAATCAACATGACCACCATGTACTTTTTTATGTGACCAGAATAACTCAAGTCAGATGGTGCTTGCTTTTATAGATTTGAATTTCAAAGTCATATAATGAAAAACCCTACACCCCGTAGCCTCAGAAAACATACAGAAACATCCACCTGCTGTTTACCGTCTGTCTTTTTGTCCCCAGTTCATTAGGACTTATAATAGGTACCGACTTGCTTGTGAGAAACTACAGTACCTTTTATCTGTTCTGCTCCAGACTCCATACAATGTAAGTGAAGGGGAACTGTGCATGCTCCGACTCACTGTAAAAGCAGAGCAATATAGTATCTTGCTGTTTATGCTCATCTGATGAAAGCCAGTACTACTGGAGGACATCTCCAACAGCATCCAGGCAAAAAAACAACTAAATGGTTTATTTTTTATTTTTTTGCTACATGCACACGACTGTGGTGTGTTTTGCGGTCCGCAAATTGCGAATCCGCAAAACAAGGATGGCGTCGGATGTGGACCAAAACAACAGCTGAGGCCTTTTTATGTTTTTTTTGGAGGAGGGGCGTCATGATTGATTAACATGATAGATTGGTCCTGACCAATAAACCATTAATATCAGTAAATTGATTTATTTTCCAACCTTTGTTATTAATGGGACAATGAACCATCTTTAGGCTTTTGTGAATACCCCTTCTCACCTTTGTCAAACTTTAATTTTGAAACCTTTTTTGCTTGTTACTAATTTAATTTGTATGTGATAGTTTGTTCACCTTTCATCATCATTGATACCTAAAGAGAATTAGACAGATCTCTTTAAATTAAAACAATTATTAAGGTTTCCTAAGAGCAGCCTTCTGTGTCCACAAAATATTGTCACCTGCCAAGCTCAAGCTCTCGATTACAGGCCCATAAGAAAGTGTACCATTTATTGACTCTTTCACCCTGATTTATCATACCTTCACTCCGTAATTCTGGCATCATAAAGTCGTAAAATAGGGATTTTGTGGCCTCTTTGCACTCGCTTGCTCAAAATGTAAGTAATTGCACAATAATCTGTGACTTTTTAGTATGCAAGTCTGACTAATGATATATAAATATATATATATATATATATATATATATATATATTATTGTCAGTTTGACCCAGGGAGTGGTAAATAGTTACTACAGTAGTCTGGCACCTCCTTACACTAAATAATATAAAACTTAACTTTACTTAATTATTTAAAACGTCTAAGGGTACTTTCACACTTGTGTTGTTGGATTCCGGCAGGCAGTTCCGTTGACGGATCCGGAAATCCGTATGCAAACGTATAGCATTTGTTTCCGGATCCAGCTGACAAATGCATTGAAACACCGGATCTGTCTCTCCGGTGTCATCCGGAAAACCGTATCTGGTATTTATTCTTGTTTGCATTTTTAAAGGTCTGTGCATGCACAGACTGGGAAACCGGATCTGGTTTTCCGGAACACTTGGTACCGGATCTGGTATTAATACATTTCATACTTTTTCTTAAAGTCACAAAAAAGTCGCAATCTCACTCCTGGAGGAGGGTGGAGTAGGAAAACTAGAGTAGCTTATCTAGACAGAAGTGTTAGGTTTAAGGAAAGCCAAGTTTATCAAACAACCTGCGACATTTGATAAATGTGGCACAAAGTACTCCAACACAGACTCAAGCAAAACTGACTTCAAATATTCTCCTCATGATAAATTCTCCCTTTTAACCTGTCCCTCTTGTCTGATTGAGATCAAATAGCTAAAACCACCGCTGAATCATGAGTCATAGTATGTCCATTAATCAAGGTGGTGCATTGTGTAACACTCAGCAAGAGCCTATATTGTGAAACCTCTTTGAGGCAATCACCCAAGATTGCATTGAAAAGTGGTCTTCCAGAGGGACAGTCTTCTCAAGGTGGCCACTAGGCATAATATATAGTGGAACTAAAAATTTGTCAAGGAAATCTGTTCCAGTTAAGGGACTGGTCTTCTTAAAGAGCTGTTTTTTGGAGAGGTGTCACTGTAGTTACTTGTGGGAGACAGTTTGGGAGACTATTCAGTAAATGCAGCTGTTCTCACTATACCTAAAGTTACTAGAGGATGTAACAGAGTCCTAATTTGAAGAGATCTGTGTGGTGACAAATTCTCTTTAAATAATATGCAAAAAATATATTATCCATGTTAAACAGTATTACCTGCTGAGCGATGTTTAGCATGTGATAATTGGTGCACATTGGTGTTGGCTGAAGCTGCCCACCAAACAGTGCTTGAGAAAGCCATCTTTCTAGTCAGGTTTTTAAAAGTGGTGAAATTGCCTGTCAAATTTATAAAGCCCATCTGTCTGTTTACAGCAGAAAAAAGTTTTGTATGAACAAGGGTAGGTGGTAACTTTCACATTTGGAAGGTGTAGGAAAAGCCAAATCTCTTTTTTGGCAAGCAGAGATAAAGGCATATAAGAAACGCACCCATACATGAGCCGCAGTGAGAAGACAGATGTCCTGTTAATATTCTCCAAGAATAAGGGCTGGGAATTTACACTAGTCATTGACTATGAGATTCTTTCCAGAAAAAAAATAAAACAATTAAAACAATTGTGACTTTTAGCAAGACAGCTAAGTGATGAGGCCCTGTCTGTCTGTTTTCTAGTGAAGTGCTAGTTTTATAATGGCATGGCAAAAATAATTATTGTAGCTAGACAGACACCGTGAGATGGCTAGACGGATGGATGGAAGGGTAGATAATAGACAGATAATAGATAGATAATTAGTTCTTTTTAAAAAACGAAAAAAAGAAAAGGGGCTCTCCTCTGGTGCCAACCAGTTGAAAGGCAGCTATCCAGTAAGTCAATGTTTGACATTTTAAACCAGCCTTGAGACATAACTTATGGTTCAAGCCAAGCCAGCACCTCATCTGCAGACAGCTGTTTTGGTGTGATTGGCCCTATGTCAGTTTAAAGGGACAATTTCAAGGTGTGTTTAAGGGGCTCTCCACAAGGGATCCTCCTGGATCCCCCGACTAAAAAATACTCCAGATGCCTGAATGCACCAGTCTAAAAATTCATGTTTCATTTTGTCATTCTTTGAGTTCTAAACATATTTAAAAATATGTATAATCTGAAAGTAACATTATATTTAGTTTTTATTACAAATATTTTTAAATTGTGTATATATAGGAATATATTTTATTTTTGTTTGTGCTTTTTTTTATGTGAACTGGTGCACTTAAAAAATAATACACTGATATTTTCTTTTTTTCTGCAGCTCACTTTTTTATTTTGCTGTATAGGCCGGAGCAGAATCAGCAGAGTTATCTAAGTTTGGGAGATTTAATGACAGATGATAATAGAGTCAGCAGAACAAGAACTGATACTGAGAATTATTATATCTGGAGCACAGGACAAGGCGAATTTCAGTTTCCATATAGTCTAAACGACAACTTCATTACATGGCTGGGGGCCTAGGTAAGTCAGGATATACTATATACAGAATATACTGCATAATATTAATTTATGGAGCTAAAAAAAATCAAGTGTCCATTCCTTTACAGAAAGTTGTTCTGTTACAAAATAACCAAGACATTACTTTGAAATAAAACCAATTATTGTGAGCTATCGTGAGATGTGTATTACATACGTCCATTGTGGTTGCTATGGTTACGTCCTGAATTGCGTAGAGTGTGATTCACTACTGTAAGCTGTAAACCGAGGCTAAATAAATGCACTTGTATGAGTTTAGTCAGGATCTGTCTATAGAATTCAACCAGATCCAAGCAAGTCATTGAAAAACATATTCGTATTTTTTTCTATCATTTTCTATTCTAGGGTAGGGGGTTGGGTTGGCAGAAGGAAAAATTAAATATTAAAAATGAAACTCTGTCCATCAATTTATATCAGTTACATCGAAAGAAAAATAAACATCAAAACCCCAACAGCGTAGACAAACATTGATTGGTAAATATTAGTGTTGGGCGCGAATATTCAAAACATGAATATTAATTGCGAATATCGGCACTTCGAGAAATTGCAAATAATTAGAATATAGTGATATATATTAGTAATTTCGAATATTGTAGACTTTTTTAACCTCCCTTCTTGCTTGTGGGCCAATGAGAAGGCTGCAATGTCTATGTCTGAGCTTAGCAACATCCCTAGCAACCAATAGGAAAGTTGCCTACCCCTTACTATATAAGAACCTCCCCAGTAGCCATTGTATGCAGTATTTTGCAGATCTGAGAGAGACAGCAGTGTTATTGCTGTGCTCTCTGCTTTCCTGTGTCATTGCATTATATATATATAATACAGATAGTTAGTGGGAGATAGTCAGTGTAGGTTAGATCCTGATATAGTGTAGCTGATAGGTTCTGCTGTCCGTACATACATGCTACATACATAGTGCTGTGATGTCACAAGTTCACAACAATACTTAGTGCTCCAATCACTAATAAGCAGTCAGTTAAAATGTGAAGTTACACGTATTGGAGCACTCTATCCGCATATAAAGCTATTGTAATGTTCTGCCGTGCCAACCATTTTCTTTAGTCTCAGGAAACTTCTAGCAGCTTGAAACATGTAGCTATAGTGACCCTCACCTGTATTTTGCGAGCATTATGCGAATATTACATTGCCTATTTTTTGCAATCAAGAAAATAATCTCAAATGTGAAAATATATGAAAAATACAAATATTCACGAAATATCGCAAATTTCGAATATTGCCGCTACTGCTCATCACTAGTAAATAGGCCTAAAAGACTTAAGCCTCATTCACACGTCAGTGTTCAATCAGTGATTTCCATCAGTGATTTTGAGCCAAAACCAGGTGCGGCTCTAAACACAAAACAGGTGCAGATCTTTCCCTTATACCTTATGTCTGTGGAGGCTCCAATCCTGGTTTTGGCTCAAATACACTGATGGGAAAACACTGACGTGTGAATGAGGCTTTAGGCCTCTTTCAGAACAGTGATACGGATTGTGTCAGGATCTGTTCAGGAAAACACTGATGGTTTTGCGCACAAGTGCAGTCAGTTTTGTCTGCAATTGCGTTCAGTGTTTTATTTTTTCCACACAGGTGCAATCCGTTTTTGATTAAACCAGTTTTTGAAGAATTACAAACTACATCTCCTAGCAATCATCAGTGAAAAATACATTACATTCGGAATGCATCTGGATGCAATCCGTTTTTCACACAAGCCCTATTCACTTCTATGGAAACAGGGCTGTGTGCAAAACGCTGAATATAGAACATGCTGCGATGTTTCCTGAACACAGAAATGATGCGTGAAAAGTGATGCCCGTGTACACAGACCCATAAAAATGAATGGGTCAGAATTCAGTCCGGATGCTATGCGTTTACTTCACACATCGCGCCGTGACGGAAAACTCACTTGTGTGAAAGGAGCCTAAGTCTCTCCTCCATATTATTTCTTCCCCTTGCCTTTAATAGGAAACAAAAAGGCACTGCAATTGTTTTACAAAATATTGATAATTGACTGATTCATTTGATGTGAAAAGTACACCCCACAGATGTGCAAGGGTTAATGTTGCCTAAATCTCAATACTCACTGTTAAAGATAAGCTAAATGTATAATAATTAGTGTAGTAATTATAGCAACATTTATAGAAAACCTGCACAGTGACTAATATGTTATATGTTGCATTTACCATCCCTTGCTCCCCCAATTGCGCTATTCCTGCTGCGCTCACACGCTGCAAACTCTTCCGCCCGGGTTGTGACGGATGTGGCCACTTCTCTTCCTGTTGATCGCTGTAAATCGCAGGTTAGTACCAAGGGCTAATAAGAGAAAATGACCATAGAACTTCTTTAAGTATCTTCACTGAACTTAGAGCTCATGCACATGAACATGTGTGGCACCTGCCCATGCTGTGGACCACAAAAAGAAGTCCACATTGCACGGGCATCGACCGTGTGCCTGCTGTTTGCAGATGTGGACCCATTCACATGAATAGGTCCACAGCGCAAAATAATAAAACGTGTTCTATTTTTTTGTGGTGCAGAAGAAAGAACCAAAATCCCACCGAAAGCGCTCCATAGTGTTTTAGCTCTGTGCCTCCACTTCGCAATGCTCTATATCTTAAGGCTTTCACCTGTGATATGGAGCACACATGGTCGGGGCCCATATATTCCAGACACGCTGTTTGCGGAACGGTCCCCACACGTTTGTGTGCATGAACCCTTGAGGTGGACTATTCTGAAGCCAATTGTCAGGAGGAAAGCATTCCTTCCCAACAGTCAGCTGCTCGCTCAGTGAAGGAGACCTCTGTATTTATATGCAGCCAGGGGTGCACCTAGCCTTTCTGCTGGCTGAGGCGAAAACTGAAACGGCACTCCCCCCCATGTCAATTTCTAAATCTAAACTCTTAGCCACAAGGAAAACGCTCATTGGCCATGGCCCTTATGCTGCCCTCCTCTTGCCCCTACCTGGTGCTGCCTGAGGCGATTGCCTCACCTTGCCTCATTGGTGGTGCACCCCTGTGTGCATCGATCTCTTTCACATTATAAGGATGATAGGATCGCTATTGCAATCCCTCATCCTCATACAGACTCATGGTTTCTGAGCAGAAAATTGCTGTTTAGACCACACAATCTGCAGCCCAGAAACTTTGATCGGTGGTGTCTGCATGAACGATGGGATCATCTGATGAACGACCGTTTTGCTCGGTCAATTGGCGAACAGCAGCGCATTTACATGGGCAGATTGTCTGGAACGACCATTCACAGGAACAGTCCTTCCCGATAATCTGGACAATTTTTGGGCTTGTGTAAATGCAGCTTTAGACGGTGATTAGATAATGTTATTTGATTGTATTGTAAGTCTGAGAAGAGAACCTGACCATCATCTCCAAGTGTCTACCAGGAAATGTGAATACATTCTGATGACCATAAAACTATGGAAATGTTATGGATTACTGTACTGTAGCTTCAATCAATGAGCATCTCCTGCTGTGATTATTGGTGGACTGATGGGTATCCTGACTCTAATTCACAAACTGGAGTAACAAGAGAGAAATAAAGGGACATCAGTGTCAGGGACCATTCATCTTTAGTTCCATTGTGGAGCAAAATGCCAAGTAATGTATTCAATTGCAATGCCACTATTCTGTAATAACATATTGACCCCCATGAATTGAGGCCGTCCAGTGATTGGAGTTGAGTTCCAGGGATGCCGGGTGAATTATGGAAAAGATCTGGAGTGCAATCAGCAGTGATACTGTTATCCTTTTTTTTTGTACTGATCAACACTATCTTACACCTTGAGAGGTTAGACATGCGACAATTGCTGCTGCATCCATGATAAGTTATGTGTAGAGTGTTCGTTAAATAATAATCTGAAAAAAAAAAAAAACAATGTCCATTTCACCCGAAACCAGAAACACAATGCAGATAGGGGATCTTATAAGTGTAAGGCAGTGCAATATGCAGATATTCTCCTCATACACAGGGAGATGACGCTTGCACAGTCGCTCATCAAAAGGCTGGCATGTGTGAGACCTGGTGACTTGAGGGCTTATCGATAGTTGTGTGACTTCAGCATTTCATTGCTTTTTCCACCTTCTATATAATTCAGCTTCTGCTCATGAAGCCAATAGGAAATCAGCTTTCATCTTCACATTACTATCATCTTAGTTAATTAATTGAGCCCCTGGAAGAGTTTCAGTGTAAATATCATTTTAGCAGTTTAATAACAGCGCTGACTCACTTTGGACTCCCTCTGAAGCCGCACAGTGTGGACTTCTTGTTGGCAAGTCTGCCACCTACTGGTCTTATGCAGTAAATGCAAGGGATATCTTGATTTTCAGCATGTGTGACAACTGGATCAGCTTTATTGTTGCCCATTGATATTGCAGGGGTTTAATTTTCTCTGGTGAAATATCATGAAGTGCAAGAAGTAAATGTGACATTAAGTCACAGTAAGAGACATCGGATATAGAAACAATACATAGCAGTGATCATTTCTGTACATTGAGAAGACGGGAGTTTATGGGATTTCTTTAGTTATTTTTATTATAACATTTAGTAAATGTGTTCCTTTGTTGTCATGCGATTTTATACATTGAGAATCCCCCCCCCCCCCAAAAAAAAGGAACTATATGAAAATTCTCTACATTCCTCTAATGATAGAAATCATTTTACCTATTTCACGCTACATTAATAGAAATAATGATTTTGTATTATACTTTTTTTTACAATGCATTGTACCTGTCACATCAGCGACTGTCACATATTGCCAATTGTACCAAAGCACAATAGCCTAGATTTACTTTTGTTTTTGGGACTCAAAAAAAAAAAAAAAAAAAAAAAAAAACTATGGCTCCTAGACTATGGAGACACTAAAACATGATTTTTTTGTTTCAAAAATACTGTTATTGTGTAAAACTTAAATAAATATATAAAGTATACATATTATGTATTGCCACATCCGTAATGACATGCTCTATAAAAATATCACATGACCTAACCGCTCAGGTGAACACAGTAAAATATAATAATAATGGTATAAAAAATCCATTTACATCACAAAAAGTGCAATAGCAAGCGATCAAACAGTCATACACACCCCAAAATAGTATCAATCAAATCGTTATCTCATACTGAAAAAAATAAGCTCTAAATAAGACAGTCGCCCAAAAAACTATGGCTTTCAGAATATGGAGATACTAAAACATATTTTTTTCCAAAAATGCTTTATTATGTAAAACTGAAACAAACAACCAAAAAGTAGTCATATTTTGTATTGTCGCATCCGTAACAACCTTCTCTATAAAAATAGCTCATGATCTAACCTGTCAAATGAACTCTAAATAACCAAAAATAAAAACAGTGCCAAAACAGCAATTTTTTTGTTACCTTGCCTCACAAAAATTGTAATATAGAGCAACCAAAAATCATCTGTACCCTAAAATATTACCAACAAAACTGCCACCTTATCCCGAAGTTTCCAAAATGTGGTCACCTTTTTTGAGTTTCTACTCTAGGGGTGCATCAGGGGGTCTTCAAATGTGACATGGCAAGTTAAAAATGTGACATGGCAAGTTAAAAATCTGCCCCCCAAAAACCATATGGCATTTAATTCCTTCTGCGCCCTGCTGTGTGCCCGTACAGCAGTTTACAACCATTTTCAATTAATTTGTGGAACACCTAAAGGGTTAACAAAGTTTGAAAACTCCGTTTTGAATACCTTGAGGGGTGTAGTTTCTAAAATGGGGTAACTTTTTTTGAGTTTCTACTCTAGGGGTGCAACAGGGAGGCTTCAAATGGGACATGGTGTCAAAAAAACAGTCCATCAAAATCTGCCTTCCAAAAACCATATGGTGTTCCTTTCCTTCTGCGCCCTGCCGTGTGGCCATACAGCAGTTTACAACCACATATTGGGTGTTTCTGTAAACTACAAAATCAAGGCAATAAATATTGAGATTTGTCTGGCTGTTAACCAGATTAAAATGGAAAATCTGCCCAAAAAGTGAAATTCTGAAATTTAATCTGCATTTTTCCATTAATTCTTGTGGAACACCTGAAGGGTTAACAACATTTGTAAAATCAGTTTTTAATACCTTGAGGGGTTTAGTTTCTAAAATGGGGTCATTTCTATTACGTAAGCCTCACAAAGTGACTTCAGACATGAACTGCTCCTTAAAAAGTGGGTTTTGGAAATTTTCTTAAAAATTTCAAGATTTGCTTCTAAACTTTGCCTTCTAACGGCCCCATAAAATAAAATGGCATTCCTAAAATGATCCAAACATGAAGAAGACATATGGGAAATGTAAAGTAATAACTATTATATACAGTAGGTATAACTATCTGTTTTAACTGCCTCCGGACCGCCTAACGCAGGATCGCGGTTCGGAGGCGGCAGTCTGAGGCACAGTCACGCCTGTATGCATCATCTCCCGAGACGCGAGATGACGCTCTTAGCCGGCCCGCGCATGCGCATCGCGGGCCGGCAAAAGTGGCTGGCAAGCTGATGATTAAAAAAAAAACTAATCAGAAGCCAGTTAACACATTATATTTATAAATATAATGTGTTAAATGGCTGCTGTGCTCCTCTGCTGGTCCTTTTCGTCGGTTGGTCTCAGCAGAGGAGCACAGTTCACAGTGAGTACACACCAACAGCACACCTAGCCCCAGATCACCCCCCATCACCCCAATTAACCCCTTGATCACCCCTTGATCGCCCCTGTCAATCACCTAGTGAAAGGGAAAAAAGTGATCAGTGTAAACTGTCACTTTTTTTTTCCACTGGTATTGACTGTTAGGTTTTAGGATAGTTTAGGCCCCTTGGTTAGGTAGTTAGCAATCGGTTAGCGCCCAGCACACCGCACTGCAGTCACTGATTCGCTGATTAGCATATCGCTAATCATCATTTGTACTTTTATAGTATCTGTAAGTGATCAAAACTGATCACGGTCAGATCTATAATAGTATTAGTGTCACCTTAGCTCGCCCTCCACCCAAAACGCAGTGTTTGCCCGATCAGGCCTGATCGGTCGCCCACACGTGCGTTCACCCACGCCCGCCCCACCACAGTGACATTTCCCCAGTGTCGTTGCCGGTACCTCAACCCAACCGTCACCCTGTAAAAGATGTCGTGTTTGTAGCAGGAGTGGAATAAGGCATGACACCCGCTATTTCTGTCCTGACTGCCTGACCACCCTGCCCTATGCTTTGGGGAGTGTTTCCGGAAGTACCACACACAGGTACACTTAGCACAGGGATCACATCTCACAGGACAGGCACACAGGGCTATTAGGGCCCATTCACACAGAGCTGCTGCAAACCTCTCCTTTCACCTGGGACAAAGTGCATAATGTACTTCTCCACATCTTTGGGCAATTTGCGCTTTGCACATTGTCCCATGGGGAAGGAGAGGTTTGTCCTATAAAGGTAAAAAAAAAATCACCAGTAAGCAAAAAAGTTAACGTTATGTTCAAAAAGTTAAAGTTTATATGTTCTGTTCAAAAGTTATTATAAAGTTAATCAATTTATTGCGTTGCGGCCTGGTTTTTTCTTTTTTCTTTTTTTTACCTTCCAGGTGGATCAACCGATCGACTAGCTGCAGCACTAATGTGCATTCTGACAGAAGCATTGCGCTGCTGTCAGATTACACAAAACTCGGTGTATGCGGCGCTGCAAGGCGAGATTTCTCCTCTGCAGTAAAAGATACGTTTGCCGAGGCATATAAACTGAGGAGGCGGCGGTGTTCATA
Organism: Bufo gargarizans; assembly: GCF_014858855.1. Lineage (NCBI taxonomy): Eukaryota > Metazoa > Chordata > Amphibia > Anura > Bufonidae > Bufo > Bufo gargarizans. The sequence continues at coordinate 68,668,514 of NC_058090.1, read as the reverse complement.
TGCTTTGGCAAACACTTTGTATATATAAAAAAAAAAAAATCCCGGCAATGACTTATTCATCCACATCGATTAATGTGAATGGAGAAATCGGGTTTGCCAGGGCATACGAGCTAAGTGGGTATGGATGTTGGGGCGGAGCTCCTATGTCCTGGCAGACGCCTTTTCCCTCCTTTTTTTTTTATTTTTTTTTGGCAGAGATTTTTTCATCCACATTGATTGATGCGAATGAAGAAATCTGTGCCGTTCATTTTTTCTTTCAGCCCAGAGGCTGAACGGAAAAAAATAATCTCATTACCCGTATGCTCAATATAAGAAGAATAGCAGAAACTCCTAATGCTGGCCATACATGTAATGATTGCAGAGACCCTCAAATGCCAGGGCAGTACAAATGACCCCTCTTTGGAAAGAAGACACCCCAAGGTATTCGCTGAGGGGCATATTGAGTCCATGAAAGATTGAAATGTTTGTCTGAAGTTAGCGGAAAGGGAGACTTTGAAAAAATCAATTTCCGCTAACTTGTGCTAAAAAAAAATGTTTTCTATGAACTCGGCATGCCCCTCATTGAAGTCCTTGGGGTCTCTTCTTTCCAAAATGGGGTCAAATGTGGGGTATTTATACTGCCCTGGCTTTTTAGGGGCCCTAAAGCGTGAGAAGAAGTCTGGGATCCAAATGTCTAAAAATGCCCTCCTAAAAGGAATTTGGGCCCCTTTGCGCATCTAGGCTGCAAAAAAGTGTCACACATGTGGTATCGCCGTACCCAGGAGAAGTTGGGGAATGTGTTTTGGGGTGTCATTTTACATATACCCATGCTAGGTGAGATAAATATCTTGGTCAAATGCCAACTTTGTATAAAAATAATGGGAAAAGTTGTATTTTGCCGAGATATTTCTCTCACCCAGCATGGGTATATGTAAAAAGACACCCCAAAACACATTGCCCTACTTCTTATGAGTATGGCGATACCAGATGTGTGACACTTTTTTGCAGCCTAGGTGGGCAAAGGGGCCCACATTCCAAAGAGACCCTTTCGGATTTCACAGGCCATTTTTTACAGATTTTGATTTCAAACTACTTTGCACGCATTTGGGCCCCTTAAATGCCAGGGCAGTATAACTACCCCACAAGTGACCCCATTTTGGAAAGAAGACACCCCAAGGTATTCTGTGAGGGGCATGGCAAGTTCATAACATTTTTAAATTTGTGTCACAAGTTAGCGGAAAATTGTGATTTATTTTTTTTCCTTACAAAGTCTCATATTCCACTAACTTGTGACAAAAAATAAAAACTTCCATGAACTCACTATGCCCATCACGAAATACCTTGGGGTGTCCTATTTCCAAAATGGGGTCACTTGTGGGGTAGTTATACTGCCCTGCCATTTTAGGGGCCCAAATGGGTGCAAAGTAGTTTGAAATCAAAATCTGTAAAAAATGGCCTGTGAAATCCGAAAGGTGCTCTTTGGAATGTGGGCCCCTTTGCCCACCTAGGCTGCAAAAAAGTTTTCACACATGCGGTATCGCTGTACTCAGGAGAAGTTGGGGAATGTGTTTTGGGGTGTCATTTTACATATTCCCATGCTGGGTGAGATAAATATCTTGGTCAAATGCCAACTTTGTATAAAAAAAATGGAAAAAGTTGTCTTTTGTCGAGATATTTCTCTCACCCAGCATGGGTATATGTAAAAAGACACCCCAAAACACATTGCCCTACTTCTTCTGAGTATGGTGATACCAGATGTGTGACACTTTTTTTGCAGCCTAGGTGGGCAAAGGGGCCCACATTCCAAAGAGCACCTTTTCGGATTTCACAGGCCATTTTTTACAGATTTTGATTTCAAACTACTTTGCACGCATTTGGGCCCCTAAAATGCCAGGGCAGTATAACTACTCCACAAGTGACCCCATTTTGGAAAGAAGACACCCCAAGGTATTCTGTGAGGGGCATGGCGAGTTCATACAATTTTCAATTTTTTGTCACAAGTTAGTGGAAAATGATGATTTATTTTTTTGTTTTACCTTACAAAGTCTCATATTCCACTAACCTGTGGCAAAAAATAAAAACTTCCATGAACTCACTATGCCCATCACGAAATAACTTAGGGTGTCTTCTTTCCAAAATGGGGTCACTTGTGGGGTAGTTATACTGCTCTGGCATTTTAGGGACTCAAATGCGTGCAAAGTAGTTTGAAATCAAAATGTGTAAAAAAATGGCCTGTGAAATCCGAAAGGTACTCTTTGGAATGTGGGCCCCTTTGCCCACCTAGGCTGCAAAAAAGTGTCACACATCTGGTATCGCTGTACTCAGGAGAAGTTGGTGATTGTGTTTTCGGGTGTCATTTTACATATACCCATGCTGGGTGAGATAAATATCTTGATCAAATGCCAACTTTGTATAAAAAAATGGGAAAAGTTGTCTTTTGCAAAAATTTTGTTACATTTCGATTAATAACAAAAAAAGTTAAATTGTCAGCAGCAATGAAATACCACCAAATGAAAGCTCTATTAGTGAGAAGAAAAGGAGGTAAAATTAATTTGGGTGGTAAGTTGCATGACCGAGCAATAAACGGTGAAAGTAGTGTAGTGCAGAATTGTAAAAAGTGGTCTGGTCATTAAGGGTGTTTAAGCTAGGGGAGCTGAGGTGGTTAAAAGCAGAGAAATTTAAATTGGAAAGTTGCAAATTTTATTTTATTTTTTTAAATTTGGCATTTTTTTATAAATAAAAATGGAATATTTTGATTCAAATTTACCACTGTCATGAAGTACAATATGTGACGAGAAAACAATCAGAATGGCTTGGATAAGTAAAAGCGTTTTAAAGTTATCACCACATAAAGTGACACATGTCAGACACATGTCTGGTCCTTAAGGAGTTAAAGAAAAAAAGTTTGAGGCAGTACTTGATCTGCTTAAAGTGGTTGTCTGCATTTTTTTGATTGATGACCTATCCTCAATGGGGGGCCGACTCCTTAGTAGAGGTGCTGAGGTGCTTATCCCCCAAGTCTTAAAGGGATTGTTTTTTTTATTGATGATGTGTCCTCAGAATAGGTCATCAACATCAGACCAGCGGGGGGCCCGCTCTCCACCCACCCTGTATATCAGCTTTTTGAAGATAGAGCTGCGTTCATGCAAGCTCTGCCTTCTTGTCTCTTTTTACCTGCTCACCGTCGCAACTGCAGCGGTGAACTGAGTAATTACAGCCATGGTGTCCCCATTCACTTCTATGGGACGACTCCTTCCTATTCACTTGAATAGATGGGAGCTGCCCCACTGAAGTGAATAGGGACGCCATTGTTGTAATTATACTGCTCACTGCTGCAGATGCGATGTTTAGCAGGTAAACAGAGAAGAGAAGGTATCTTTCTCTTCAAACAGCAGCTGATCTGGTCGGCAGGGGTGCCAGGAGTTAGCCCCCCGCTGATCTGATATTAATCACCTATCCTGAGGATACATCATCAATATAAATAAAGCGGATAACTACTTTAAGCCTTAGGGGACAAGAAGCCTCAACACATCTATCAACTTAAAGGGTTGTCCAGGACCTAAATATTGATGTCTTAACTCCAGACAGTCCCTCAATATATGATCTGTAAGGCTCCGACTCCCGATCACCTTTTTCATCAGCTGCTTAAAGAGGACACATCGGTCAGACACATGTTGTGGACTCTTCTTAGTGTACCAAGCACAGCGCTTTACATTTTATATTGGCTATGTTTGATACTGCAGTTCAATTCCATTCACTTGAACACAGCTGAGTTGTAGAAAAGCAATATAATGGATGTGGCATCAAAGGCCGAGGAAGAGGTTGGAGGGCTCGCTCTAGTACAACAGCCCTGGTGAACAGCTTTAAGCTAGATTTACACATAGCAATTTTTTAAACTACCAATGATTAGTGGTTTGAAAACAAGTATAATCAAACATAGACTTCCATTTGCACATTCAGTCATGTGTAACACAATGGCTCTGAAAACCATATAAAAAAAATGCCATCATACAGTGCCCAGATAACAGATACATACATGATCAAATACCAGTGCTATGTCTAAGTAATACTGCTACACTAACCCTATGTGCTAGATTATATGATCTGTCCCTATCAGCTGAAATATAGCTGGTGCTCCCTGTGTAACCACTTCATTTGCACACCACTTAGGGCGGACCTGACTTTTTCACCCACAATGGGATTTTCATAAAAATAGTTTTTTACATTCCACAAATATGGTGTAATTGTCATTGACAGGACTAGGAACATTGTTTAACTTGTCCAATAAGGACCAATAGATTAGTGTTGAGCGAGCATGCTCGGCTGAACTGCCGTTCGGCTCGAGCATTGCTATGCTCGCTCGGCTTGAGCGCCATGCTTGAGTCTCCTCCCCGCACGTTTCTTGGCTGCCATGCAGCCAATAAACATGCAGGTAAGTACTGCCATCACTGTAATGCCGTAGCCTTGTTGGTTACTGAAATTCACTGAAATATTAAACCTATTTTAAAAATTAACTTTTAATAGGTACTATTTAAGATAAATCCCAATGACAATACAATATATATATTAAGGTAACTTCAATTAGATATCTAGCATGGAACATACATAGGGTATGCAGTATCTCGGACAAATGTATCACAATGAATCAAGAAATTACCACTTACGGTTAATATATTTATATATATATATATTGTATTGTCATTGGGATTTATCTTAAATAGTATCTATTAAAAGTTAATTTTTAAAGTAGGTTTAATATTTCAGTGAATTTCAGTAATATACCTACCCAAAATATGCATTAAAACTACTGTGAATTAGCCTTGTTGGTTACTGGCATTACAGTGATTAGCTGGACGGAACATGTGATCGGGTGCTATATAGTCAGGGAGAGCTGTGCTGAGGAAGGGACAGACAGTGTAGGGAGTGTGATCGCAATCTATTTAGTTCACAAAAATGTTTCAAAGGCCCAAAATTCCTTTTAAGGACTATTGTGTGTGGTGGCAGCAATATAATATAGCCATTTTTTTCCCCATACATTTCAAAACTTTTTCTATAGAGGGAGTCTGCAGTGACTTGTGACATTTGTGCAATACCTTCTCTGTGTCAGGGCAAGAGATAGAAAAAATAAGAGTGAAAACTAGTGTGACGGTATTATCCGTGTCACCGTCTAGTATTCCCTTCTTCCCTTAGGGTTAGCACAGCCCAATAATCTACAGAGCAATAAATCGCTATTATCGCTAGTATCGCTGGTATCGCCAAATAAGTCCATACATGAGCCAAAGCTGAATGCTGGAACAAGACTTTACTGGAAGCAACCCAGGCATTCAGAACTACACTTTCTTTTATGCCCTACTCCCATGCAAGGGAGACACCGACAACAAATATACATTAACCAATGACACAAAGGTACAACCCACATAGAATCCTCCCCTCTGCCTGTGATATAATTATGGTACACAATGGTTAACATAATTATCACAGGCAGGAACCTACACAATGTCTTCTGTCCTGGAGACAACTGAGGTGTAATTCAATTATCTCTCAGGACAAAGGGAAATCGCCAATACACACGGGGAGACAATGGGACAGACATCACTACATAAATAAACAATGTCCCACCCTTTATAGTACAAATAGACATTTAACATCCCAAAATGGCACAAATTAGACCAGGGGTTCAAAAGTTAGTAAAAGTCTCTTTGGCCTGGCTGTACTCATGGCTTTTCTGCCCAAAACCGGTCCTAAACAGTCTTTTGTCCTGGAGACAATTGAGAAGTGATCCACTTATCTCCCAGGGACAGAGGCTAGACTCCATTAGCCACATGGTAGCAAAAGACAGAAAAATACCTGAACTTATATAACTATGCAGCTATTACATAAAACAGGTACATTCAACATGGGACCATAATCCCATGGTAAGAGGCTGGCAAGTAGTCCTCTCCAAGTACTCGTGGCAAACTCAAAAGAGGGGGATTTGTCACAACTAGTATATTTTTTCCATACTTTCTCTATAGAGGGTGTCTGCAGTGACTTGTGACATCTGTGCAATACCTTTTGTGTGTCAGGGCCAGAGATAGGAAAAATATAAGTGAAAAATAGTATATTTTTTCCATACTTTTCCATACTTTTTCTATAGAGGGTGTCTGCAGTGACTTGTGACATCTGTGCAATACCTTCTGTGTGTCAGGGCCAGAGCTAGAAAAAATATAAGTGAAATCTATTTTCCTTTTTCCATATTCCTTTACGTACTTTTTCCATATATTGTGCTTGCTGTGAACTGTGACATTCGTGCCACATCTTGTGTGTCAAGCGTGCATATAACATTTAATATAAGGAAGGCGAGCATTAAGTGACAGGGAAGTGGCCAAAATGCTGATGGTTCACGCAGAGGCCGCAGCCCTGGGTGTGTTGAAACTGTGCCAGCTGCCAGAGCCCAAGAAAAACAATCATCCACGATACCTAGCTTCATGTCCCAGTTTGCAGGGCGTCGCAGGACAAAACTCTTGAAGTTAGACTAGTGCAACCAGGTGGTCAGTTGGATTGCAGCAGATAATGCTTCCAGTCGGTTAAGCACCACTCTGTCTTCCACCAAGTCCAGTCTCAGTAGCCAAGAGTCTGGTCAACACAATCCTCACCCTGATCCTCCTTCGTCCCACCATGGAGAGTCTGGCCAAACAAGTGATCCCACACTCGGATATTCCGAGGAGCTCTTTTCATTGCCATTACTTGATTTGGCCCTCTCGCCAAGCACGGTTGAAGAGGGATATGAGATCTTGTGCCATGATTCCCAACCTCATGAGCATCCACAGTCACAAGAACATGACGGTGAGGAACAGCAATTAGTGTTTAATGAGGAGGATGATGATGAGACACAGTTGCCAATGAATCAATCGCAATTACTGTCTCAAGAGTTTGATGAAGAGGATGAGACACAGTTGTAAATCACTGAGGCTGTGGTTAGGTCAACAAATCAAGAGGATGATCAGAGTGAGGAAGTGGAAGAGGAGGTGGTGGACGATGAGGTCACTGACCCAACCTGGAAAGGTGGAAAGCTGAGCAAGGACAGCAGTAGAGGGGGAGGGATCTGCAGCACCGCAATAGGCTGGAAGAGGCAGTTGGGTTGCGAAAGGGAGAAGGTGTGCCACACCACACAAGCCCACAACTGTTTCACTGAGCACCCCATTGCGTAAATCTCCCTTGCCAAGGGGTAGGTGTTCCGCAGTATGGCGCTTTTATGAGGAAAGTGCAGATGACAAAAGAATAGTAGTTTGCAACCTGTGCTACACCAAAATGAGCTGGGGCATGAACACTAGCAACCTCACCACCACCAGCATGATCCACCACATGGCATCCAAGTGCCGTAATAAGTGGGACGAATGCCTGGATCCAAGATCAGCAGGTCACACCACTGACTCCTCTTCCCCTATGGTATGTGCTGGCCAATCGACTGTTGAAGGCGCAGGAGAGGATGCCTCCCGCCCTGCACCTGGACCTTCGCAAGCACCATCAGTGACCACGTCCAATTCCCTGTCCCAGCGCAGCGTCCAAATGTCATTAACCCAGGCATTTGAACGCAAGCGCAAATACCCAGGCACCCACCCACAGGGCATAGCACTAAATGCGCAGCTTTCCAAATTACTGGCCCTGGAAATGTTGCCATTTAGGCTTGTGGACACTGAGGCCTTCTGCAGCCTGATGTCGGTGGCCGTCCTGTGGTATTCTGTCCCCAGCCGCCACTATTTTTTAGGGATGTGCCATGCCCGCCTTACACCAACATGTGTCCCGAAACGTCACACGTGCCCTGACCAATGCAGTTACTAGGAAGGTCCACTTAACCATGGACACATGGACAAGTGCATTCGGCCAGGGACGCTACATTTCCCTGACGGCACACTAGATGAACATTGTGGGGGCCGGGAACAAGTTGTACCCTGGGATGGCACAGGTGCTACCGACACCGAGGATTGCGGGCCCTAATTCCATCATGGTTTCCGCCAGCACCTATGTTAGTGGCTCCAACCCCCACTTCTCCACCTCCTCCTCCACTTTCACCTCCGAATTATCCATGTGCAGCACCAGTCAGCCATCAGCCAGTAGCTGGAAGCAGTGTAGCACTGCGGTGGGGAAGATTAATCAGGCCGTGCTGAAGCTGATATGCTTAGGGGACAAACAGCACACTGCCGCAGAGCTGTTGCAGGATATAAGAGCCCAGACTGAGCTGTGGCTCTCTCCACTCAACCTACAACCAGGCATGGTGGTGTGTGATAATGGCCATAACTTGGTGGCGGCTTTGGAGCTTGGCAAGCTCACACACATCCCATGCCTAGTCCACGTCTTAAATTTAGTGGTTCAGCGGTTTCTCAAAACCTACCCCAATTTGCCTGAGCTACTGGTGAAGGTGCGCCGCCCTGTTGTGCAACGTGAGCACACGCTGGAACTCGACGTTCCACATGTTGGCCAGGCTTTGTGAGCAGCAGAGGGCAGTAGTGAAATACCAGCTGCAACATGGTCATCGCCTTTCCAGTCAGCTTCCGCTAATCAGAAGTGAGGAGTGGGCATGGATGTCTGACCTCTGTGAGGTTTTAAGAAACTTTGAGGAATCAACACACATGGTGAGCGGCAATAACTCTATTATGAGCGTAACCATCCCACTTCTGTGTCTACTCAAATGCTCGCTGCTCACAATTAAGGACAACGCTTTGCATGTGGAAAAGGTGGAAATGTGGGAAGAAGACATTACACAGGGTGATAGCCAGACCAACCTCCGGCCGTCTTCACAGCGCGAATTGGACGATGAAGAGGAGGAGGAGCAGGAGACAGTTGCCTCTGCTACAGAGGATAGTACCCATGGAAGTTTAATTCCATCTGTTCAGCATGGGTGGGAAGAAGAGGAGGTAGAGGATGAGGACATGGACAGTCATCCTCCTGGTGACGACAGTGAAGTCTTGCCTGTTGGTACTCTGGCACACATGGCTGACTTCATGGTAGGCTGCACCCCGCACGTTATGCGCATTTTAGATAACACGGATTACTGGGTGTTCACCCTTCTCGACCCCCGCTACAAAGAGAACTTCTCATCTCTCATTCCTCAGGTAGAGAGGACGAGCAAAACGGTGCACTACCAGAAGGTCCTTGCTGAAAAAAAAAAATCCAAAAATTGACATATGACAACCCTGGCGGCAGAGTCCATACTTCCTTGGGCAACCGAGGAGGGGAGACAAGGGGAACACACAGTCGTTCCAACAGAGGCAGGGCAACACTCTCCAAGGCCTGGGACAGTTTCATGACACCCCACCAGCACCCTCACCCTGAAGTGTTTCATGACACCCCACCAGCACCCTCACCATCACCCTGAAGATGATGGAGTACGTAGCAGACTGTGTCAGCGTCCTCAATGAACCTTCTATGCCTTACAACTACTGGATGTCCAATCTGGACATGTGGCATGAACTGGCGCTCTACACCTTGAAGGTGCTGGCCTGCCCTGCCACCAGTGTTTTGTCTGAGCGGGTATTTAGTGCTGCTGGTGGCATAATAACAGATAAGCGTAACTGAAAATGCTGACAGGTTGACTCTTATAAAAATGAACAAGGCCTGGATTGCCCCTGACTTCTCAACTCCACCAGAGGAAAGAGGAGGAACAAATGCACTTTAAATGTGTTGCTTAATGTACTCAATAAACTGTATTCCCATGCACACCTTCCACCACAAAAAAGGGTATATGGTTAAGTCTTCCTTTTCTCCTCCTCCTCTTCCATTATATCAACATGCTTATTCGTCGCACATAATGCCCTCTCATATATACCCTCGCTTATAATTTTTTAGAGGGTCAGCTCACCTGCAGACCCTCGCATTTAATGTTTTACAGGGTCAGCTCACCTACAGGCCCTCTCATATTATTCTTTGCAGGGTCATCTCACCTGCAGGTCCTCGCATATAATGTTTTACAGGGTCAGCTCACCTGCAGGCCTTTGCATATAATGTTTGACAGGGTCAGCTCACCTGCAGGCTCTCGCATATGTTTTATAGGGTCAGATCACCTGCAGGCCCTCGCATATAATGTTTTACAGGGTCATCTCAACTGCAGGCCCTTGCATATAATGTTTTACAGGGTCAGCTCACCTGCAGGCCCTCACCTACAATCTTTTACAGGGTCAGCTCATTTTCTGATGACGACAGCAAAGTATTGCCTGTTGGTACTCTGGCACACATGGCTGACTTCATGTTAGGCTGCCTTTCCCACGACCTGCGCATTATACTGGGTAAACGTTGTGGAGGCCAGGAGTAAGTCGGCTGCTGGCACCATACTTGCCCTCCAAGCCCTCCAATAGATCCTTGTTAACGGAAAGTGTACTCATTCCAATAACAGGGCCTCTTGTTATTCATCATCACTACCTCCCCAAGTTGGGAGTGAATAATTGCTGCTCGCCTTCTGCCTTCCTTGGACGCTTTTGGTTTAATAACGTGACCCACCCTCTCTGGGTGGTTCACAATTAGGAAAAAAAAAGGGGTAATGCAACAACAGGTGATGGACCATGTGATAGACCATGTAATGAGTGCAGTGACATCAACAAAAGGTCCTTTTTCTCCCAGGTCCTCAAAGAATAAGAAAGAAGACTAGCTGGGCTGCGCAAAAAAGTGGATGAGGTGAGTTTAATTATTTTTTTTTTAACCCCTCCATCCCTAATTTACTTAGCATTCTGTATTAAAAATGTTATTATTTTCCCTTATAACCATGTTAAAGGGAAAATAATAAAATCTACACAACACCGATCCCAAACCCGAACTTCTGTGAAGAAGTCCAGGTTTGGGTCTGGGTACCAAACATACTAATTTTTCTCACGCGCGTGCAAAACGTATTAAAACGCTTTGCACTTGTGTGGAAAAATCGTACATTTTCCCGCAACGCACCCGCAATGCCCATGTGAAAGAGGCCTAAGTCCTTTTCCATGTCAGTGTTACCCAGTGTTTTACCATTTAGTATGTATGGGTGACTTGTATTGTTCCTTCCCATACATTTACAAAAATGATGTTAGAGGAGGAAAGATTTAAATATGACAGACATGTATCGTTGCACTTCATTCAGTACACGTGTACAGTTGCCTTAGGGTGGTTAGTAACAAATCTGTAGATTATTCTCACCAAAGATGAATTGCATTTTGATAGTTTATGGTTTACTCTTCTACACATTCACACTATTCAGTCATAATAATTTAGATCTTTGATAATCTTGATTTTTTTAAATCATAATTCATACATGCAAAAAGGCCTTCACTGCCTGGTACAAGGTGCAGCGGGAAATGGTATCTAATACTTACGATCTGCCACTGAAGTGGAAAAAGAAGACGTTTAGGGTGAGCTGTAAACAGTCATAATTTATTAACCTTGGCATCGCTTAAACATGATAGAGTGGAATGCTTTAAATGCCTTTGTCTCAACACCTAGAGGAGGTCAGACCTTGCTCACTGCAGGTCATGCAGCACAGGTGGACAGAAGGGATTTTTGTATATGGATTTAATACGTTCTGACAGTACCGTATACAGGGAGTGCAGAATTATTAGGCAAGTTGTATTTTTGAGGATAATTTTATTATAGAACAACAACCATGTTCTCAATGAACCCAAAAAACTCATTAATATCAAAGCTGAATATTTTTGGAAGTAGTTTTTAGTTTGTTTTTAGTTTTAGCTATTTTAGGGGGATATCTGTGTGTGCAGGTGACTATTACTGTGCATAATTATTAGGCAACTTAACAAAAAACAAATATATACCCATTTCAATTATTTATTTTTACCAGTGAAACCAATATAACATCTCAACATTCACAAATATACATTTCTGACATTCAAAAACAAAACAAAAACAAATCAGTTACCAATATAGCCACCTTTCTTTGCAAGGACACTCAAAAGCCTGCCATGGATTCTGTCAGTGTTTTGATCTGTTCACCATCAACATTGCGTGCAGCAGCAACCACAGCCTCCCAGACACTGTTCAGAGAGGTGTACTGTTTTCCCTCCTTGTAAATCTAACATTTGATGATGGACCACAGGTTCTCAATGGGGTTCAGATCAGGTGAACAAGGAGGCCATGTCATTAGATTTTCTTATTTTATACCCTTTCTTGCCAGCCACGCTGTGGAGTACTTGGACGCGTGTGATGGAGCATTGTCCTGCATGAAAATCATGTTTTTCTTGAAGGATGCAGACTTCTTCCTGTACCACTGCTTCAAGAAGGTGTCTTCCAGAAACTGGCAGTAGGACTGGGAGTTGAGCTTGACTCCATCCTCAACCCGAAAAGGCCCCACAAGCTCATCTTTGATGATACCAGCCCAAACCAGTACTCCACCTCCACCTTGCTGGCGTCTGAGTCGGACTGGAGCTCTCTGCCCTTTACCAATCCAGCCACGGGCCCATCCATCTGGCCCATCAAGAATCACTCTCATTTCATCAGTCCATAAAACCTTAGAAAAATCAGTCTTGAGATATTTCTTGGCCCAGTCTTGACGTTTCAGCTTGTGTGTCTTGTTCAGTGGTGGTCGTCTTTCAGCCTTTCTTACCTTGGCCATGTCTCTGAGTATTGCACACCTTGTGCTTTTGGGCACTCCAGTGATGTTGCAGCTCTGAAATATGGCCAAACTGGTGGCAAGTGTCATGGTCTTACCTCCTTGCTGTACTCCTTCGTTTGACATGTGCTGGCGGCCATCTTGGTTTCTGGGTTTCTTGTAGCCTCCCACCCTGCGGCTCCTCCTTCCCACTGGGAGGAGCTGGATGCCTAGCTCATATATATAGGAGGTCTGTGGCTTCAGTTCCTTGCTTGGTCCTCCTGTGCTCACATGCTTCTAAGACTGCTGCTGCTTCTGGTTCCTGATCCTGGCTTCGTCTGACTACCCTGCTGATTCCTGATCCTGGCTTCGTCTGACTACCCTGCTGATTCCTGATCCTGGCTTCGTCTGACTACCCTTCTGGTTCCTGATCCCTGGTTTCGCAAGACCCTGCTTCGGTTTAGCCATCCGTTTGGACTTTTGCTTACAGCTTGATTTTCAATAAAGCCTTCTTATTTCCACTTATCTCTTGTTGTACGTCTGGTTCATGGTTCCATGACATTAGGACCAAGCCATGAATTCTGACGGTACAGGGCCATCCTCGCTACCTACGCTGGTTGCCAGACTTGATCAGCAGGATCCCCTGTTGGGTCGGTTCGCTGTGGCGTTGCAAACCCTGCTTGAACGCACGGCTCATTTAGCTTCCGTTGCCGATGGGTCGGTTGTCGCTCCTGGGCCCGCTCCTACTGCCGCTCCGGTTGTTGCGCCAGAGTCTACCCCGACACCTGTTGCTGCGCCTGCGGTGTTTCGGGGTATGACCGGTTCTGCCCCCCTTCCACAGCGCTTTGGGGGAGAGCCAACTCAGTGCCGAGGTTTCCTTAACCAGGTGGGCATTTACTTCGAGTTGCTGCCACATGCCTTTCCTACTGAGAGATCAAAGGTGGGCTTCTTGATCTCGCTGCTCTCGGACAAGGCCTTGGCCTGGGCCAGCCCTTTATGGGAGAACAACAATCCGGTGGTTGCCGAGTTTTCTGGTTTTGTTGCTTCTCTTCGGAAGGTATTCGATGTGCCGGCTCGGGCTGCCTCTGCTGCGAAGCTCCTTATGTCCATCAGACAGGGTTCACGATCCGTAGCTGAATACGCCATTGAGTTTCGTACCCTGGCAGCAGAGGTGGGCTGGAATAATGAGGCTCTGGTCGCTGCTTTCTCTCATGGTCTCTCGGATGCCTTGAAGGATGAGGTTGCAGCTAAGGACCTACCAGTGGAGCTCGAGTCTCTTATTTCTTTCCTGATTTTGATTGACACCAGACTCAGGGAGAGACCTTCCTTTAAGGAGAGCCTGCGGAGGCCTTCTAACAGATTGGCGCCTACGTTTGCTGTCCCACCCGTGCCTCCCTCTCCTCCCACGCCTCCTGGGGATGACTTGTCTGGGGGTGAACCCATGCAGCTGGGGTTTGCTCGCCTGTCAGAGGGGGAGAGGGTACTCCGGAGACGCGAGGGCCGATGCATGTACTGTGGTCTCGGTGGGCATTTTCGGTTGGCATGCCCGAACCGTCCGGGAAACGCTCGCACCTGAGATCCTGTCGGGGGCAGATCTTGGGTGGAGTCTCCTCGTCCCCGGTTTCCCGTGTTGACAAACCACTGATTACTGTTGTCCTCTCCTGGGTCGGGGGCTCGGTGACGACCCAGGCGTTGGTGGACTCTGGTGCTGGTGGTTTGTTCATTGATAGTGTGTTCGCTGCCGCCAATTCCATTCCTCTGCAGCCTCGAGGTTCCCCACTGGCTCTTGAGGCGATAGACGGCAGACCCCTTCTGCCGCCACACGTGACTCATGAGACCCTTCCAGTGGGGATGGCCATTGGTGCCGTTCACAGAGAGTCGGTCTGTCTCCAGGTTATTTCGTCTCCACACTACTCGGTGGTCTTGGGGTACCCCTGGCTCCAGAAGCATAATCCGACTTTCGATTGGAAATCGGCCGAGATCCTCTCGTGGTCACCGCAGTGTGGGGCTAGTTGCATCCATGGGCCTGTCAAGTTGCTGTGTACTTCCTCGGACTCTCTGTTGCCTCCTGAATACGAGGAGTACCGGGATGTATTCGATAAGGTGCGTGCGGTTGCCCTACCTCCGCACCGCCCATACGATTGTGCCATAGAGTTACAATCTGGTGCCGTTCCGCCTCGTGGCAAAGTCTATCCACTGTCGGTAGCGGAGAATGAGGCCATGGAGGAGTACGTGAGGGAGGCGCTTTCACGCGGACACATTCGCAAATCCTCGTCCCCGGCAGGGGCTGGATTTTTCTTTGTGAAAAAGAAGGGCGGTGAGTTGAGGCCTTGCATCGATTACAGGGGTCTCAATCGCATCACGATCAAGAACGCTTACCCGATACCCTTGATTTCCGAGCTGTTCGATCGCCTCAAAGGGGCCACAGTCTTTACCAAACTCGACCTGAGGGCGGCATATAACCTGGTAAGGATCAAGGCGGGCGATGAGTGGAAGACCGCGTTTAACACCAGGACCGGTCATTATGAATCCTTGGTTATGCCCTTTGGGTTGTGCAATGCGCCCGCAGTCTTCCAGGAATTCATCAACGATGTTTTCCGTGACCTGTTGCAGCAGTGTGTGGTGGTCTATTTGGATGACATCTTGGTATATTCTGAATCCATGGAGGCCCACATTCTGGATGTCAGACGAGTGTTGCAACGGTTACGAGAGAACAAGCTGTTCGGTAAGCTTGAGAAATGCGAATTTCACCGATCCCAGGTAACCTTCTTAGGTTACATCATTTCCGCTGAGGGGTTCTCCATGGATCCTGAGAAGGTTTCGGCTGTCTTACAGTGGCCCCAGCCCAGTGGTCTTCGTGCCCTGCAGCGCTTTTTGGGCTTCGCCAATTATTATCGGAAGTTCATCAGGGACTTTTCCAGGCTAGCCAAGCCTCTCATGGATCTGACCAAGAAGGGCAGTAATCCCCAGGTCTGGCCGCCCGAGGCCATCCGAGCTTTTGAGGCTCTAAAGTCCGCCTTTGTGTCGGCTCCGATTCTGTCGCATCCCAACCCTGGGTTGCCCTTTGTCCTCGAGGTGGACGCGTCTGAGACGGGAGTAGGCGCCCTCCTGTCTCAGCGTAGAACACCAGAGGGTCCTCTGCTTCCTTGTGGGTTTTACTCCCGGAAACTGTCTTCCGCGGAGTGCAACTACCAGATTGGTGACAGGGAGTTATTGGCCATCGTGCAGGCCCTTAAAGAATGGAGGCACTTGCTCGAGGGCTCGGTGGTTCCGGTTCTCATCCTGACGGACCACAAGAATCTGACCTACCTCTCTGAGGCCAAGAGATTGACACCACGTCAGGCCAGATGGGCTCTGTTCTTGTCACGTTTTAATTACGTGGTCTCCTACCTACCCGGTTCCAGGAACATCAGAGCGGATGCCTTATCACGGCAGTACTCCGAGCTGTCCGGGGAGGAGTCGATTCCGACTTCGGTCATACCTCCGAATCAGATCCTGGCCGCCATTCGCACCAGCCTGACCTCTCCCCTGGGTGAGCAGATTTTGGCGGCTCAATCTGGTGCTCCCTCTGGGAGACCCAACGGCAGGTGTTTTGTGCCTGAGGAGTTGCGCACTCGGTTGTTGCGAACCTACCATAACTCCAAGGCCGCGGGGCATCCTGGAAAGAATCAGCTGTCCTGGGCTGTTTCACGTCTGTTCTGGTGGCCTTCTCTACGTTCCGACATCGCCGCATATGTAGCGGCATGCTCCGTTTGTGCCCAGAGTAAGTCCCCTCGGCACCTTCCGTTGGGCCTTTTGCAACCCATAGCCACCGGGGAGCGTCCATGGTCACACCTGGGGATGGATTTCATTGTGGACCTCCCTGCATCCCGAGGCCATACGGTCATTCTCATGATAGTGGATCGGTTTTCCAAAATGTGCCACTGTGTTCCTCTTAAGAAGTTACCCTCTGCACAAGAGTTGGCCTCGATTTTTGCCAGGGAGGTCTTCCGGTTGCACGGTTTGCCCAAGGAGATTGTGTCGGATCGGGGGAGTCAGTTTGTGTCCAGGTTCTGGCGCGCCTTTTGCTCCCAGTTGGGGATTCATCTCTCTTTCTCCTCGGCCTACCACCCTCAGTCCAATGGGGCCGCAGAACGATCCAATCAGGCCTTGGAGCAATTCCTTCGTTGCTATGTCTCCGATCACCAAGACAATTGGGTTGACCTCCTGCCTTGGGCTGAGTTTGCCAGGAACACGGCGGTGAACTCTTCCTCTGGGACGTCTCCCTTCATGGCCAATTATGGGTTCCAACCTGCCGTGTTACCGGAGGTATTCTCTCCCCAGGATATTCCGGCTGTGGAGGATCACCTTTCCGTCCTACGTGCTTCTTGGGTACAGATCCAGAGGTCCCTTGAGGTCTCTGCGCAGCGCCAGAGACTCCAGGCTGATCGCAGACGAGCGCCCGCTCCTTCCTACCAGGTCGGAGACCGCGTATGGTTGTCCACCCGCAACCTCAACCTTCGAGTGCCCACTCCCAAGCTGGCGCCTCGCTTTGTTGGTCCCTTCCGAGTGCTTCGCAGGGTAAACCCGGTAGCCTATGCCCTTGCGCTTCCTCCCGGCATGCGGATCTCCAACGTGTTTCATGTCTCCCTGTTGAAGCCACTGGTGTGTAATCGTTTCACTTCCTCGATTCCTCGGCCTCGTCCGGTCCAAGTGGGCAATCGTGAGGAGTATGAGGTGAGCAATATCCTGGACTCACGCCTGGTCCGCGGCCGGGTGCAGTTTTTGGTCCATTGGCGTGGTTATGGTCCAGAGGAGCGTTCCTGGGTTCCCTCCGCAGATGTCCATGCTACTGCCTTGCTCCGAGCCTTCCACGCACGCTTCCCTCAGAAACCGTTCCTTACTCCGCGGAGGAGGGGCCCTTGAGGGGGAGGTACTGTCATGGTCTTACCTCCTTGCTGTACTCCTTCGTTTGACATTTGCTGGCGGCCATCTTGGTTTCTGGGTTTCTTGTAGCCTCCCACCCTGCGGCTCCTCCTTCCCACTGGGAGGAGCTGGATGCCTAGCTCATATATATAGGAGGTCTGTGGCTTCAGTTCCTTGCTTGGTCCTCCTGTGCTCACATGCTTCTAAGACTGCTGCTGCTTCTGGTTCCTGATCCTGGCTTCGCCTGACTACCCTGCTGATTCCTGATCCTGGCTTCGTCTGACTACCCTGCTGATTCCTGATCCTGGCTTCGTCTGACTACCTTTCTGGTTCCTGATCCCTGGTTTCGCAAGACCCTGCTTCGGTTTAGCCATCCGTTTGGACTTTTGCCTTACAGCTTTATTTTCAATAAAGCCTTCTTATTTCCACTCATCTCTTGTTGTACGTCTGGTTCATGGTTCCATGACAGCAAGTGGCATCTTGGCAGCTGCATGCTTGACTTTTCTCAGTTCATGGGCAGTTATTTTGCGCCTTGGTTTTTCCACACGCTTCTTGCGACCCTGTTGACTATTTTGAATGAAACGCTTGATTGTTCGATGATCACGCTTCAGAAGCTTTGCAATTTTAAGAGTGCTGAATCCCTCTGCCAGATATCTCGCTATTTTTGACTTTTCTGAGCCTGTCAAGTCCTTCTTTTGACCCATTTTGCCAAAAGAAAGGAAGTTGCCTAATAATTATGCACACCTGATATAGGGTGTTGATGTCATTAGACCACACCCCTTCTCATTACAGAGATGCACATCACCTAATATGCTTCATTGGTAGTAGGCGTTCGAGCCTATACAGCTTGGAGTAAGACAACATGCATAAAGAGGATGATGTGGTCAAAATACTCATTTGCCTAATAATTCTGCACTCCCTGTAGTAGCTATGTGAAGACCTTATTAAATGTGCCTGGCAGGGGTTTCACTTACAGTGGTAAGAAGAATAAAAGCAGATAACTACAACTTGTGGCTGTCCAGCTGCTGTGAAACCACAACCCCCAGCATACCATGTCACAGATGTGCAAGTACACTTGTTATAAAATACCATTAAGGGTCCATTCACACGTCTGCAACTGTGGCCGCACATGGCTGGCACTGTTATAGAAATGCTTTTTCTTGTCCGTGGCTGGGGACAAGAATAGGACATGTTCTACTTTTTGGCGGGGCCGCGGAATGGAAGTTGATGGTTCCTGGGCAGAATGCTTTCACGTGATGAAGAGTGTTTGCTCATACATCAGGTGATGGGCACCACCCTTACACAGGCCAACTTGGCCAGTTTTAAGGGTCCTTAAGAGCAAAAAAATACAGTAGTTTTATCTGTTTAAGGCCTCATTCACACGACCGTGCATTTTTTGGCGGTCCGCAAACCGCGGATCCTCAAAAAACAGAAGCCTCCCGTGTGCCTTCCGCAATTTACGGAACGGGTGGCCCATTGTGGAAATGTCTATTCTTGTCCGCAAAACGGACAAGAATAGGACATGCTATATTTTTTTTGCGGGACCACGGAATAGTGCAACGGATGCGGACAGCACACGGAGTGCTGTCCGCATCTTTTGCTCTTTTGCGACCCTATTGAAGTGAATGGGTCCGCATCCGAGCCGCAAGAAATGTGGCTCAGGTGCGGACCACAACATTGGTCGTGTGCATGAGGTCTAACAAGTATGTTTATTATTAATAAACATAAATCAATATTATAATGTAGGCACATTGTCTCCTGCTTTATTATTAAAAGGACCTTTGAAAGAATACATTATTTTTTATTAATTGAATTATTTTGGTGCTGTCACTGACTTCTATTATCATTTTACTGATGTACAGACTTATACTGATCTACACATCTCCTTTACACACATTTTTCTGCATTTTTCATTATGTTTTTTTTACAGTGCTTTTCTCTGTCCAAAGTCCAAAATGTCACAACCCAAATATTCTGCATGTAGTCCTTTTTATATTGACTATAACATCTGGTCACAGCATTTCTGCTAAAAATTTCAGACAGTAAAGCAATACATGCCATTTCTGGTATTGCAGCTTAGCCTCATGCATAAGAGTGATGTTATTTTGCATAATTTATTGTCATTAGGTTAGTGTAACCATTGGATTATAACGAGTAACATTTTTATAAATAGCAGTATCGCTATTTCTGTAACTCCCATAGACTTTGACATAATAGGCCATTAAAATATGTGGATTCATTTCCATTTTCTCTTTTTCTTTACAGCTGGATGGAATAAAGCAAACTGGGGTAGGAGATAGTGGTAACTGCACCAATCTACCATTTATCCTTTCAATAATAACCAGGTTTTTCTGACATTTTAATAATGATGACCTATCCTCTGTATAGGTCATTAGTATCTGAATGGTGGGAGTCCGACACCAAGGACCCCCGCCGATCATGGTTGCCAACCATCTAGAAATTCTTCTTTTTTCCTGTGTCCGTGAAAAAAAATTGATGTGTCCGTAAAGATTTTGAGGCTGGTGGCACTTAACTAGATTATTTTGATTATTTTTATTAACATCATTTTACAGCTTATAGTAAATACTGGTAATTAGTTCTTATCAGTATATTTACCTATCAACATTTATTACTTATAATCTTCATTATTCATTATGGTTTTCCATAATGTTGGCTGTGATTTTGTAGTGATGTAGTAGTAAAGAGAAAATAAAAATTCTGGTTGGCAACTCTGCCACTGATCAACTGTTTGTTAAGGCAGGGGCGATCCTTTGAGTGCCCCTGTCTTCTCACAGCTTGCCAAGCACAAAACCATACATAGTATAGTGGCTATGCTTGGTATTGCAGCCCAGCCCCATTTACTTGAATGGGGATGAGCTTCTACTAGACCATGTGAAAGGTGAATGTGATGCCACTGGCATAAGAAAAGTAGCGAGAGGGTCGTGGCGCTCACAGGAGCGCTGCTGCATTTTCAAATATCTGATCTGTGGGGGTCCCGAGTGTCAGACCCCACTGATCAGATACTGATGACCTATCCAGAAGATAAGTCATCAGTAAAAAAATCTCAGAAAACCTGTTTAAGATCTATTGCAAAAGCAATTCATTTTTCATATTAGATTTATTAATACAATAAAAAATTGGTTGCAAGGGTGGACACATAGCCTTTAATTAAGCAAATCAATTTTATACATACTTCCTTGTCTACATGATTTCACATTCACAAACAATATTTCCATGTGCATGACACTAATTTGTTTATTATTTGGATATGAGATACAAGACACGAGATATTTTTTGGCCGAGTCCACC
Organism: Bufo gargarizans; assembly: GCF_014858855.1. Taxonomy (NCBI): domain Eukaryota; kingdom Metazoa; phylum Chordata; class Amphibia; order Anura; family Bufonidae; genus Bufo; species Bufo gargarizans. Next base: position 68,647,777 of record NC_058090.1, on the reverse strand, counting down.
AATTATGTTGCTTCCTGACAGTAACTATAAACTATTGTTTATGGTCCACTTTAGATGAGTGAATTTCTTGAAATTCGTTCTGTGTCTGATTCATAGAATTTTTTACATTCTTTGCTTTGCCAGTGTAGGGAGAGGTTGCTTTGTGGAGCAGGGACAGACTGTTAGGGACAACAAACGCTATCTAATAGGGCCACAAAAGTCAATTTAAGGACTGGTATAGGTGTGCTATTGATAGGTGTGATATACAGAGAAGTGTGTTATATACTTATAATATACTTTCTAACATAGAAAGTATATAGTGCATTTGTATTGTGCAGCGGTTGTGTGCGGCTCTGCTGCAATACCCCAGGTATATAGAGAGACAATTGCTATTGGAACAACTATTTGCAACTGGTGAGATATACCTGTTGCTCCAAAAAAAACAGATTGAGTGGTGCAATATACCTGCTTCCACAAAATACTGATTAAGGGGTTTGATATACCTGTTTCCACAAAATACTGATTGAGGGATGCGATATACCTGCTTCCACCAAATATTGATAAAGGACTGCGATATACCTGCTTCCACAAAATATAGATTGAGGGGTGCGATATACCTGCTTCCACAAAATACTGATTGAGGGGTGCGATAAACCTGCTTCCACAAAATACTGATTAAGGGGATTGATATACCTGCTTCCACAAAATACTGATTGAGGCGTGCGATATACCTGCTTCCACCAAATATTGAATAAGGCCTGAGATACACCTGCTTCCACAAAATACTGTTTAAGGGGATCGATATACCTGCTTCTACCAAATATTGATTGAGGCCTGCGATACACCAGCTTCCACAAAATACTGATTGAGGGGTGCGAGATACCGTCTTCCACCAAATACTAATTGAGGCCTGAGATATATCTGCTTCCACAAATACTGGTCTTCTCATTTTGAAAATGACAGGCAGAGGAAGAGGCAGGTCATTCCATAGAGGTGGTCGGGGTCGGGCAGGTGCACCAGGCCATAGCCTAAGTGGGAAGTTGCAGAAGGTGCGTGCGATTGCGTCAAAGGACGCACCAGAGTTGGTTGAGTGACTCACTCAGCCTTCCGCTTCTGCACCCTCCTCACTCTCTGCTGTGTACACCTCCAAAGACACCACCACCACCATAGCCCCTGCACTCGAGTCAGAGGAATTATTTTCCCATCCATTCCCAGACCAGCCATTCTTGGCATCGGATGAGGAAGAGGAGGTAGCAACGGCTGCCACCCAGCGGTCTGATGACAGTACCCAGATCAGCCCAAGGAGGGTGGTCCCCACTGTTGCTGCCTACTCCGAGATCACTAATGTCAGAGGTGGTAAAGTTGACGATGATAAAGTGTCGATGGACTTCACGAGGGTGCCCACGAAAGAGGAAGAGGAGGGGCGTTCAGAGGGAGAGACGGAGCAGCAGATAGGGAGGAGAAGGAGAAGCAGGCAGAACTCCAGTGTTTGAAGAGGGACCCCCGTATAAATAGCATAAAGGGCAAGAGCCAGTACTGGGCAGCAATAAACTTAGACCCCCAGTACAAACACTATAAAGTGCATTTTGCGCTGTGGCATTAGAATAATTTTTCTGTCAGGTGAATGCCTAATTTTTGGGGCCTGTACTGGCCTACAGTAAAATTGTTATCCACTGACCATCTAATATACCTCCAGCCACATAATCACTTGTTCTTTTCTGTCAGGTAAATGCCTAATTTTTGGGGCCTGTACTGGCCTACAGTAAAATTGTTATCCACTGACCGTCTAATATACCTCCAGCCACATAGTCACTTGTTATTTTCTGTCAAGCGAATGCATAATTTTTGGGGCCCGTATTCCACTGGCCTACAGTAAAATTGTTATTCAGTGACCGCCTAATGTACCTCCAGGCACATAATCACTTGTTCTTTTCTGTCAGGTGAACAGGTGGAAAAGATATGTAAACCCTTGGATTTAATAACTGGTTGAACCTCCTTTGGCAGCAATAACTTCAACCAAACATTTCCTGTAGTTGCACATCAGACGTGTACAACGGTCAGGAGTAATTCTTGACCATTCATATTTACAGAACTGTTTCAGTTCAGCAATATTCTTGGGATGTCTGGTGTGAATCGTTTTATTGAGGTCATGCCACAGCATCTCAATCGGGTTGAGGTCAGGACTCTGACTGGGCCACTCCAGAAGGCGTATTTTCTTCTGTTTAAGCCATTCTGTTGTTGATTTACTTCTATGCTTTGGGTCGCTGTCCTGTTGCAACACCCATCTTCTATTGAGCTTCAGCTGGTGGACAGATGACCTTAAGTTCTCCTGCAAAATGTCTTGATAAACTTGGGAATTCATTTTTCCTTCGATGATAGCAATCTGTCCAGGCCCTGACGCAGCAAAGCAGCCCCAAACCTTGATGCTTCCACCACCATGCTTCACAGTTGGGATGAGGTTTTGATGTTGGTGTGCTGTGACTCTTTTTCTCCATACATAGTGTTGTGTGTTTCTTCCAAACAACTCAACTTTGGTTTCATCTGTCCACAGAATATTTTGACAGTACTGCTGTGGAACATCCAGGTGCTCTTGTGCAAACTGTAAACGTGCAGCAATGTTTTTTTGGACAGCAGTGGCTTCCTCTGTGGTAACAGGGATGTTAGCGTATGCGGGAGCCTTTTGTAAGTCTTTATCTGACACTCTAGGATTCTTCTTCACCTCATTGAGCAGTCTGCGCTGTGCTCTTGCAGTCATATTTACAGGACAGCCACTCCCAGTGCTGAACTTTCTCCATTTATAGACAATTTATCTTACCGTCAACTGATGAACCGCAAGGCTTTTGGAGATACTTTTATAACCCTTTCCAGCCTTATGCAAGTCAACAATTCTTAATCGTAGGTCTTCTGAGAGCTCTTTTGTGCGAGGCACAATTCACATCAGGCAATGCTTCTTGTGAAAAGCAAACCCAGAACTGGTGTGTGTTTTTTATAGGGCAGGGCAGTTGTAACGAACACCTCCAATGTCATCTCATTGATTGGACTCCAGTTGGCTGACACCTCACTCCAATTAGCTCTTGGAGATGTCATTAGTAGAGTTGAGCGAACACCTGGATGTTCGGGTTCGAGAAGTTCGGCCGAACATCCCGGAAATGTTCGGGTTCGGGATCCGAACCCGATCCGAACTTCGTCCCGAACCCGAACCCCATTGAAGTCAATGGGGACCCGAACTTTTCGGCACTAAAACGGCTGTAAAACAGCCCAGGAAAGGGCTAGAGGGCTGCAAAAGGCAGCAACATGTAGGTAAATCCCCTGCAAACAAATGTGGATAGGGAAATTAATTAAAATAAAAATTAAATAAATAAAAATTAACCAAAATCAATTGGAGAGAGGTTCCATAGCAGAGAATCTGGCTTCCCGTCACCCACCACTGGAACAGTCCATTCTCAGATATTTAGGCCCCGGCACCCAGGCAGAGGAGAGAGGTCCCGTAACAGACAATCTGGCTTCATGTCAGCAGAGAATCAGTCTTCATGTCATAGCAGAGAATCAGGCTTCACGTCACCCACCACTGTAAGAGTCCATTTTCATAAATTTAGGCCCAGCACCCAGGCAGAGGAGAGAGGTCCCGTAACAGACAATCTGGCTTCATGTCAGCAGAGAATCAGTCTTCATATCATAGCAGAGAATCTGGCTTCCCGTTACCCACCACTGGAACAGTCCATTCTCAGATATTTAGGCCCCGGCACCCAGGCAGAGGAGAGAGGTCCCGTAACAGACAATCTGGCTTCATGTCAGCAGAGAATCAGTCTTCATATCATAGCAGAGAATCAGGCTTCACGTCAGCCACCAATGCAACAGTCCATTGTCAGATATTTAGGCCCAGCACCCAGGCAGAGGAGAGAGGTCCCGTAACAGAGGATCTGGCTTCATGTCAGCAGAGAATCAGTCTTCATGTCATAGCAGAGAATCAGGCTTCACGTCACCCACCACTGTAAGAGTCCATTTTCATAAATTTAGGCCCAGCACCCAGGCAGAGGAGAGAGGTCCCGTAACAGACGATCTGGCTTCATGTCAGCAGAGAATCAGTCTGCATGTCATAGCAGAGAATGAGGCTTCACGTCACCCACCACTGCAACAGTCCATTTTCATAAATTTAGGCCCAGCACCCAGGCAGAGGAGAGAGGTCCCGTAACAGAGGATCTGGCTTCATGTCACCAGAGAATCAGTCTGCATGTCATAGCAGAGAATCAGGCTTCACGTCACCCACCACTGCAACAGTCCATTTTCATAAATTTAGGCCCAGCACCCAGGCAGAGGAGAGAGGTCCCGTAACAGAGGATCTGGCTTCATGTCACCAGAGAATCAGTCTGCATGTCATAGCAGAGAATCAGGCTTCACGTCAGCCACCACTGCAACAATCCATTGGCATATATTTAGGCCTAGCACACAGGCAGAGGAGAGAGGTCCCGTAACAGACAATCTGGCTTCATGTCAGCAGAGAATCAGTCTTCATATCATAGCAGAGAATCAGGCTTCACGTCAGCCACCAATGCAACAGTCCATTGTCAGATATTTAGGCCCAGCACCCAGGCAGAGGAGAGAGGTCCCGTAACAGACAATCTGGCTTCATGTCAGCAGAGAATCAGTCTGCATGTCATAGCAGAGAATGAGGCTTCACGTCACCCACCACTGCAACAGTCCATTTTCATAAATTTAGGCCCAGCACCCAGGCAGAGGAGAGAGGTCCCGTAACAGAGGATCTGGCTTCATGTCAGCAGAGAATCAGTCTGCATGTCATAGCAGAGAATCAGGCTTCACGTCAGCCACCACTGCAACAGTCCATTGTCATAAATTCAGGCCCAGCACCCAGGCAGAGGAGAGAGGTCCCGTAACAGACAATCTGGCTTCATGTCAGCAGAGAATCAGTCTGCATGTCATAGCAGAGAATGAGGCTTCACGTCACCCACCACTGCAACAGTCCATTTTCATAAATTTAGGCCCAGCACCCAGGCAGAGGAGAGAGGTCCCGTAACAGAGGATCTGGCTTCATGTCACCAGAGAATCAGTCTGCATGTCATAGCAGAGAATCAGGCTTCACGTCACCCACCACTGCAACAGTCCATTTTCATAAATTTAGGCCCAGCACCCAGGCAGAGGAGAGAGGTCCCGTAACAGAGGATCTGGCTTCATGTCACCAGAGAATCAGTCTGCATGTCATAGCAGAGAATCAGGCTTCACGTCAGCCACCACTGCAACAATCCATTGGCATATATTTAGGCCTAGCACACAGGCAGAGGAGAGAGGTCCCGTAACAGACAATCTGGCTTCATGTCAGCAGAGAATCAGTCTGCATGTCATAGCAGAGAATGAGGCTTCACGTCACCCACCACTGCAACAGTCCATTTTCATAAATTTAGGCCCAGCACCCAGGCAGAGGAGAGAGGTCCCGTAACAGAGGATCTGGCTTCATGTCACCAGAGAATCAGTCTGCATGTCATAGCAGAGAATCAGGCTTCACGTCACCCACCACTGCAACAGTCCATTTTCATAAATTTAGGCCCAGCACCCAGGCAGAGGAGAGAGGTCCCGTAACAGAGGATCTGGCTTCATGTCACCAGAGAATCAGTCTGCATGTCATAGCAGAGAATCAGGCTTCACGTCAGCCACCACTGCAACAATCCATTGGCATATATTTAGGCCTAGCACACAGGCAGAGGAGAGAGGTCCCGTAACAGACAATCTGGCTTCATGTCAGCAGAGAATCAGTCTTCATATCATAGCAGAGAATCAGGCTTCACGTCAGCCACCAATGCAACAGTCCATTGTCAGATATTTAGGCCCAGCACCCAGGCAGAGGAGAGAGGTCCCGTAACAGACAATCTGGCTTCATGTCAGCAGAGAATCAGTCTGCATGTCATAGCAGAGAATGAGGCTTCACGTCACCCACCACTGCAACAGTCCATTTTCATAAATTTAGGCCCAGCACCCAGGCAGAGGAGAGAGGTCCCGTAACAGAGGATCTGGCTTCATGTCAGCAGAGAATCAGTCTGCATGTCATAGCAGAGAATCAGGCTTCACGTCAGCCACCACTGCAACAGTCCATTGTCATAAATTCAGGCCCAGCACCCAGGCAGAGGAGAGAGGTCCCGTAACAGACAATCTGGCTTCATGTCACCAGAGAATCAGTCTGCATGTCATAGCAGAGAATGAGGCTTCACGTCAGCCACCACTGCAACAATCCATTGGCATATATTTAGGCCTAGCACACAGGCAGAGGAGAGGTTCATTCAACTTTGGGTAGCCTTGCAATATAATGGTAAAATGAAAATAAAAATAGGATTGAATGAGGAAGTGCCCTGGAGTCCAATAATATATGGTTATGGGGAGGTAGTTAATGTCTAATCTGGACAAGGGACGGACAGGTCCTGTGGGATCCATGCCTGGTTCATTTTTATGAACGTCAGCTTGTCCACATTGGCTGTAGACAGGCGGCTGCGTTTGTCTGTAATGACGCCCCCTGCCGTGCTGAATACACGTTCAGACAAAACGCTGGCTGCCGGGCAGGCCAGCACCTCCAAGGCATAAAAGGCTAGCTCTGGCCACGTGGACAATTTAGAGACCCAGAAGTTGAATGGGGCCGAACCATCAGTCAGTACGTGGAGGGGTGTGCACACGTACTGTTCCACCATGTTAGTGAAATGTTGCCTCCTGCTAACACGTTGCGTATCAGGTGGTGGTGCAGTTAGCTGTGGCGTGTTGACAAAAGTTTTCCACATCTCTGCCATGCTAACCCTGCCCTCAGAGGAGCTGGCCGTGACACAGCTGCCTTGGCGACCTCTTGCTCCTCCTCTGCCTTGGCCTTGGGCTTCCACTTGTTCCCCTGTGACATTTGGGAATGCTCTCAGTAGCGCGTCTACCAACGTGCGCTTGTACTCGCGCATCTTCCTATCACGCTCCAGTGCAGGAAGTAAGGTGGGCACATTGTCTTTGTAGCGTGGATCCAGCAGGGTGGCAACCCAGTAGTCCGCACAGGTTAAAATGTGGGCAACTCTGCTGTCGTTGCGCAGGCACTGCAGCATGTAGTCGCTCATGTGTGCCAGGCTGCCCAGGGGTAAGGACAAGCTGTCCTCTGTGGGAGGCGTATCGTCATCGTCCTGCCTTTCCCCCCAGCCACGCACCAGTGATGGACCCGAGCTGCGTTGGGTGCCACCCCGCTGTGACCATGCTTCATCCTCATCCTCCTCCACCTCCTCCTCATCCTCGTCCTCCTCGTCCTCCAGTAGTGGGCCCTGGCTGGCCACATTTGTACCTGGCCTCTGCTGTTGCCAAAAACCTCCCTCTGAGTCACTTCGAAGAGACTGGCCTGAAAGTGCTAAAAATGACCCCTCTTCCTCCTCCTCCTCCTCCTCCTCCTGGGCCACCTCCTCTTCCATCATCGCCCTAAGTGTTTTCTCAAGGAGACATAGAAGTGGTATTGTAACGCTGATAACGGTGTCATCGCCACTGGCCATGTTGGTGGAGTACTCGAAACAGCGCAACAGGGCACACAGGTCTCGCATGGAGGCCCAGTCATTGGTGGTGAAGTGGTGCTGTTCTGTAGTGCGACTGACCCGTGCGTGCTGCAGCTGAAACTCCACTATGGCCTGCTGCTGCTCGCACAGTCTGTCCAGCATGTGCAAGGTGGAGTTCCACCTGGTGGGCACGTCGCATATGAGGCGGTGAGCGGGAAGGCCGAAGTTACGCTGTAGCGCAGACAGGCGAGCAGCGGCAGGATGTGAACGCCGGAAGCGCGAACAGACGGCCCGCACTTTATGCAGCAGCTCTGACATGTCGGGGTAGTTGTGAATGAACTTCTGCACCACCAAATTCAGCACATGCGCCAAGCAAGGGATGTGCGTCAAATTGGCTAGTCCCAGAGCTGCAACGAGATTTCGCCCATTATCACACACCACCAGGCCGGGCTTGAGGCTCACCGGCAGCAACCACTCGTCGGTCTGTTGTTCAATACCCCGCCACAACTCCTGTGCGGTGTGGGGCCTGTCCCCCAAACATATGAGTTTCAGAATGGCCTGCTGACGTTTACCCCGGGCTGTGCTGAAGTTGGTGGTGAAGGTGTGTGGCTGACTGGATGAGCAGGTGGAAGAAGAGGAGGAGGAAGCCGAGAAGGAGGAGGTGGCAACAGGAGGCAAAGAATGTTGCCCTGCGATCCTTGGCGGCGGAAGGACGTGCGCCAAACAGCTCTCCGCCTGGGGCCCAGCTGCCACTACATTTACCCAGTGTGCAGTTAGGGAGATATAGCGTCCCTGGCCGTGCTTACTGGTCCACGTATCTGTGGTTAGGTGGACCTTGCTACAGATGGCGTTGCGCAGTGCACACTTGATTTTATCGGATACTTGGTTGTGCAGGGAAGGCACGGCTCTCTTGGAGAAGTAGTGCCGGCTGGGAACAACATACTGTGGGACAGCAAGCGACATGAGCTGTTTGAAGCTGTCTGTGTCCACCAGCCTAAATGACAGCATTTCATAGGCCAGTAGTTTAGAAATGCTGGCATTCAGGGCCAGGGATCGAGGGTGGCTAGGTGGGAATTTACGCTTTCTATCAAATGTTTGTGAGATGGAGAGCTGAACGCTGGCGTGTGACATGGTTGAGACGCTTGGTGACGGAGGTGGTGGTGGTGGTGTTGGTGGTACATCCCCTGTTTGCTGGGCGGCAGGTGCCAACGTTCCTCCAGAGGCGGAGGAAGAGGCCGAGGCGGCAGCAGCAGAATAGGCCGAGGCGGCAGCAGCAGAAGAGGTAGCAGGGGGAGCCTGAGTGACTTCCTTGGTTTTAAGGTGTTTACTCCACTGCAGTTCATGCTTTGCATGCAGGTGCCTGGTCATGCAGGTTGTGCTCAGGTTCAGAACGTTAATGCCTCGCTTCAGGCTCTGATGGCACAGCGTGCAAACCACTCGGGTCTTGTCGTCAGCACATTGTTTGAAGAAGTGCCATGCCAGGGAACTCCTTGAAGCTGCCTTTGGGGTGCTCGGTCCCAGATGGCGGCGGTCAGTAGCAGGCGGAGTCTCTTGGCGGCGGGTGTTCTGCTTTTGCCCACTGCTCCCTCTTTTGCTACGCTGTTGGCTCGGTCTCACCACTGCCTCTTCCTCCGAACTGTGAAAGTCAGTGGCACGACCTTCATTCCATGTGGGGTCTAGGACCTCATCGTCCCCTGCATCGTCTTCCACCCAGTCTTGATCCCTGACCTCCTGTTCAGTCTGCACACTGCAGAAAGACGCAGCAGTTGGCACCTGTGTTTCGTCATCATCAGAGACATGCTGAGGTGGTATTCCCATGTCCTCATCATCAGGAAACATAAGTGGTTGTGCGTCAGTGCATTCTATGTCTTTCACAGCTGGGGAAGGGCTAGGTGGATGCCCTTGGGAAACCCTGCCAGCGGAGTCTTCAAACAGCATAAGAGACTGCTGCATAACTTGAGGCTGAGACAGTTTCCCTGGTATGCATGGGGGTGATGTGACAGACTGATGGGGTTGGTTTTCAGGCGCCATCTGTGCGCTTTCTGCAGAAGACTGGGTGGGAGATAATGTGAACGTGCTGGATCCACTGTCGGCCACCCAATTGACTAATGCCTGTACCTGCTCAGGCCTTACCATCCTTAGAACGGCATTGGGCCCCACCATATATCGCTGTAAATTCTGGCGGCTACTGGGACCTGAGGTAGTTGGTACACTAGGACGTGTGGATGTGGCAGAACGGCCACGTCCTCTCCCAGCACCAGAGGGTCCACTAACACCACCACGACCATGTCCACGTCCGCGTCCCTTACTAGATGTTTTTCTCATTGTTATGGTTCACCACAACAACAAATATATTATTTGGCCCAATGTATTGTATTCAAATTCAGCGGGATATAAATTTGAGGCCTAGTATTTAGGCGCTGGGTGACCGGTATGGATTTAGTGACAGAATTAGACTTGGAAATGCACAGAAGCGTGTGTGTGAAGTTATTCTGAATGACCCTATGTGCACCTTGAATATTATATACCCTTTTTGGGATAGATTTCAAATAGCTCTGATATAGCAGGAACCACTAAATTATGAAATTGCTAAATTGGGAATTGTATTTCAACCCAGAACAAAAAATGTGCTTTGACGGACACTAAATATCTTGCCCAGCAACAACAGTACAGCGGTAACGAGAGATTTAGCAGGATATAAATTTGAGGCCTAGTATTTAGGCGCTGGGTGACAGGTATGGGTTTAGTGACAGAATTAGACTTGGAAATACACAGTAGAGGGTGTGTGTGAAGTTATTCTGAATGACCCTATGTGCACCTTGAATATTATATACCCTTTTTGGGATAGATTTCAAATAGCTCTGATATAGCAGGAACCACTAAATTATGAAATTGCTAAATTGGGAATTGTATTTCAACCCAGAACAAAAAATGTGCTTTGACGGACACTAAATATCTTTCCAAGCAACAACAGTACAGCGGTAACGAGAGATTTAGCAGGATATAAATTTGAGGCCTAGTATTTAGGCGCTGGGTGACAGGTATGGGTTTAGTGACAGAATTAGACTTGGAAATACACAGTAGCGGGTGTGTGTGAAGTTATTCTGAATGACCCAATGTGCACCTTGAATATTATATACCCTTTTAGGGATAGATTTCAAATAGCTCTGATATAGCAGAAACCACTAAATTATGAAATTGCTAAATTGGGAATTGTACTTCAACCCAGAACAAAAAATGTGCTTTGACGGACACTAAATAACTTTCCCAGCTACAACAGGACAGCGGTAACGAGAGATTTAGCGGGATATAAATTTGAGGCCTAGTATTTAGGCGCTGGGTGACAGGTATGGGTTTAGTGACAGAATTAGACTTGGAAATACACAGTAGCGGGTGTGTGTGAAGTTATTCTGAATGACCCTATGTGCACCTTCAATATGATCTACCCTTTTAGGGATAGATTTCAAATAGCTCTGATATAGCAGAAACCACTAAATTATGAAATTGCTAAATTGGGAATTGTACTTCAACCCAGAACAAAAAATGTGCTTTGACGGACACTAAATAACTTTCCCAGCTACAACAGGACAGCGGTAACGAGAGATTTAGCGGGATATAAATTTGAGGCCTAGTATTTAGGCGCTGGGTGACAGGTATGGGTTTAGTGACAGAATTAGACTTGGAAATACACAGTAGAGGGTGTGTGTGAAGTTATTCTGAATGACCCTATGTGCACCTTCAATATGATCTACCCTTTTAGGGATAGATTTCAAATAGCTCTGATATAGCAGAAACCACTAAATTATGAAATTGCTAAATTGGGAATTGTATTTCAACCCAGAACAAAAAATGTGCTTTGACGGACACTAAATAACTTTCCCAGCTACAACAGGACAGCGGTAACGAGAGATTTAGCAGGATATAAATTTGAGGCCTAGTATTTAGGCGCTGGGTGACAGGTATGGGTTTAGTGACAGAATTAGACTTGGAAATACACAGTAGCGGGTGTGTGTGAAGTTATTCTGAATGACCCAATGTGCACCTTGAATATTATATACCCTTTTAGGGATAGATTTCAAATAGCTCTGATATAGCAGAAACCACTAAATTATGAAATTGCTAAATTGGGAATTGTATTTCAACCCAGAACAAAAAATGTGCTTTGACGGACACTAAATAACTTTCCCAGCTACAACAGGACAGCGGTAACGAGAGATTTAGCAGGATATAAATTTGAGGCCTAGTATTTAGGCGCTGGGTGACAGGTATGGGTTTAGTGACAGAATTAGACTTGGAAATACACAGTAGCGGGTGTGTGTGAAGTTATTCTGAATGACCCAATGTGCACCTTGAATATTATATACCCTTTTAGGGATAGATTTCAAATAGCTCTGATATAGCAGAAACCACTAAATTATGAAATTGCTAAATTGGGAATTGTATTTCAACCCAGAACAAAAAATGTGCTTTGACGGACACTAAATAACTTTCCCAGCTACAACAGGACAGCGGTAACGAGAGATTTAGCAGGATATAAATTTGAGGCCTAGTATTTAGGCGCTGGGTGACAGGTATGGGTTTAGTGACAGAATTAGACTTGGAAATACACAGTAGCGGGTGTGTGTGAAGTTATTCTGAATGACCCAATGTGCACCTTGAATATTATATACCCTTTTAGGGATAGATTTCAAATAGCTCTGATATAGCAGAAACCACTAAATTATGAAATTGCTAAATTGGGAATTGTACTTCAACCCAGAACAAAAAATGTGCTTTGACGGACACTAAATAACTTTCCCAGCTACAACAGGACAGCGGTAACGAGAGATTTAGCAGGATATAAATTTGAGGCCTAGTATTTAGGCGCTGGGTGACAGGTATGGGTTTAGTGACAGAATTAGACTTGGAAATACACAGTAGCGGGTGTGTGTGAAGTTATTCTGAATGACCCAATGTGCACCTTGAATATTATATACCCTTTTAGGGATAGATTTCAAATAGCTCTGATATAGCAGAAACCACTAAATTATGAAATTGCTAAATTGGGAATTGTACTTCAACCCAGAACAAAAAATGTGCTTTGACGGACACTAAATAACTTTCCCAGCTACAACAGGACAGCGGTAACGAGAGATTTAGCAGGATATAAATTTGAGGCCTAGTATTTAGGCGCTGGGTGACAGGTATGGGTTTAGTGACAGAATTAGACTTGAAAATACACAGTAGCGGGTGTGTGTGAAGTTATTCTGAATGACCCAATGTGCACCTTGAATATTATATACCCTTTTAGGGATAGATTTCAAATAGCTCTGATATAGCAGAAACCACTAAATTATGAAATTGCTAAATTGGGAATTGTACTTCAACCCAGAACAAAAAATGTGCTTTGACGGACACTAAATAACTTTCCCAGCTACAACAGGACAGCGGTAACGAGAGATTTAGCGGGATATAAATTTGAGGCCTAGTATTTAGGCGCTGGGTGACCGGTATGGATTTAGTGACAGAATTAGACTGGGATATGGCCAAAAAATAACCACACTATTGCTGGTTAAATGCACTTGGTGACGGGCGCAGCTTGCCCCTGATGTAGTATATGGCCAAAAAATGAACAGACTATTGCTGGTTAAATGCACTTGGTGTCACAGCTTGACCAACCACACTACTGAGGGTTAAATGCACTTGGTGACGGGCGCAGCTTGCCCCTGATGTAGTATATGGCCAAAAAATAAACAGACTATTGCTGGTTAAATGCACTTGGTGTGACAGCTTCACCCTGATGTAGGCTTTAGCCAGAAAACAACCACACCATTGAGGGTTAAATGCACTTGGTGACAGGCGCAGCTTGCCCCTGATTTTGTATATGGCCAAAAAATGAACAGACTATTGCTGGTTAAATGCACTTGGTGTGACAGCTTCACCCTGATGTAGGCTTTAGCCAAAAAACAACCACACCATTGAGGGTTAAATGCACTTGGTGACAGGCGCAGCTTGCCCCTGATTTTGTATATGGCCAAAAAATGAACAGACTATTGCTGGTTAAATGCACTTGGTGTGACAGCTTCACCCTGATGTAGGCTTTAGCCAAAAAACAACCACACCATTGAGGGTTAAATGCACTTGGTGACAGGCGCAGCTTGCCCCTGATTTTGTATATGGCCAAAAAATGAACAGACTATTGCTGGTTAAATGCACTTGGTGTGACAGCTTCACCCTGATGTAGGCTTTAGCCAAAAAACAACCACACCATTGAGGGTTAAATGCACTTGGTGACAGGCGCAGCTTGCCCCTGATTTTGTATATGGCCAAAAAATGAACAGACTATTGCTGGTTAAATGCACTTGGTGTGACAGCTTCACCCTGATGTAGGCTTTAGCCAAAAAACAACCACACCGTTGAGGGTTAAATGCACTTGGTCGCAGCTTGTGCTGGCGCACCACAAGACACAAAATGGCCGCCGATCACCCCAGAAAAATGTGACTGACAAACGGTCTGGGCAGCCTAAAAACAGTGAGCAATTGAGGATCAGCAGCTCAATGATCCACAGCTGCAGATCGATCAGTTAATCAAGTCCTTTGGAGGAGTTAATCTGCCTAATCTCGCCCTACTGTCGCAGCCGCAACCTCTCCCTACGCTAATCAGAGCAGAGTGACGGGCGGCGCTATGTGACTCCAGCTTAAATAGAGGCTGGGTCACATGGTGCTCTGGCCAATCACAGCCATGCCAATAGTAGGCATGGCTGTGATGGCCTCTTGGGGCAAGTAGTATGACGCTTGTTGATTGGCTGCTTTGCAGCCTTTCAAAAAGCGCCAAGAAAGCGTCACAAAAGCGCCAAGAAAGCGACGAACACCGAACCCGAACCCGGACTTTTACGAAAATGTCCGGGTTCGGGTCCGTGTCACGGACACCCCAAAATTCGGTACGAACCCGAACTATACAGTTCGAGTTCGCTCATCCCTAGTCATTAGTCTAGGGGTTCACATACTTTTTCCACCTGCACTGTGAATGTTTACATGGTGTGTTCAATAAAAACATGGTAACATTAAAATCTTTGTGTGTTATTAGTTTAAGCAGACTGTGATTGTCTATTGTTGTCACTTAGATGAAGATCAGATCACATTTTATGACCAATTTGTGCAGAAATCCATATCATTCCAAAGGGTTCACATACTTTTTTTTGCAACTATATATTCCACCGAGGTTCAATTCAATCTCCTCTGTGCAGTAGCTGTGTGGCTGGTGGTTTATAGAATAGAATCCTGCCGTACAGTGCTCAGTAGTGTGTTAAGTATTAGAAATTAGCAAATTTCGTATTTTCAAATTCGCTCACACTTCGTTTTGTGGTAAAAGGTGAATTGCATTATGGATTCCATTACCACGGACCATAACGCAATTCTATGATGGCATGCATAACGGAATGCCTTTAGAGGCATTCCATTGTTCATTCCGTCATAAGAGAAGTCTATAGGCTGCAAAACGGATCAGTCCTGTTTCTGTTATGAGGGGAGTACTCTCCTGCATAATGTAAACAGGACGTATCAGTTTCAAAACTCATAGACTTCTATGATGGAATGAATAACAGAATGCCTCTAAAGGCATTCCGTTATGCATTCCGTCATAGAATTGCGTTATGGTCCGTGGTAATGGAATCCATAACGCAATTCACCTTTTACAACCAAACGAAGTGTGAACGAATTTCATAAGCGGAACTTCGCTCATCTCTATTCAGTATTCCACAGTAGAACATCAGATTTGTTGGGAACATAATCAACAGTACAGAAACAGGACTAGCTTGCCTTTGACATGTGACAAATGTGCAGGTCAACCGAAAATGCTTCTCACGTACTTTTTAAAGATGGCACATGTTTGCCTATATTTACACTCCGATGTCTAAATGACTGGACATGAGAGAATTATACAAAAAAACATGGAAAAAGATTTTTCTCCATGTACTTATATTTAAGTCTAGTTTGGTTGAATATTAAATACACTTTGCTCTAATTATTTATTTCCTAAAAATAATAAGAGTAAGCAAAATGCAATCCGCTATTCTGTTATTCAGTGAGGTCCTCTTCCAAAGTTCAATGCATTTCCTGTGGCGTCCCATAGGGTGAATTGCTGTAGGCACTCCCCACATTGATACACCTGTCGTTGCATGAGTCTGTCAGAGCATGCACTCAGGCATGTTTGTCTATGTCTGTTTATAGCATCTGTCAGCCGATACACAAGAAACAAAAAGACTCATGAAAACTGATCTGCTTCTTTTTGCTGAATATTTAATGCTGGCTGCACCTAAGAAAAGGCGCACACATCTTTCCTTTTTTCCCATGCTTATCTTCTTGCCCTCTTTAATTTTCCCCTGGGAAGAATGGGTTTCAGCCTTGGTTTCTTGAAGAGCCCATTTACTCGGAAAAGATCTTTAATAACCCCCTGTTTTGGCATTCTTCCTGTCTCTGCAAGAGTACATTTATTTCATCCCAGCCACCTTCTAGCAGACTTTTGTGTATATATTTTCAGGGAAATTTGATTGCTTGTATAGATTTTTAAATCAGTTTTTCGGATCAAGTTCAGAAATATGTAAACTGTTTTCCTTGTTGCAAGCAACTCTGTAATGAGTCTCTTTCAATGGCATCAACTGATCTCCAAGCAAGGCCTAGGCAGATTAAAGCAGGCAGTAATTGGAAAGCAAGTAACCTTTCCAAGACCAATTGCAAGAAATTTAAGCCTCCTTCCAAATGTTTATTAAATTGAGGCCATATTCACACTTATTGTGGTCTGAAATATGAACCAGTATTTTCTGTCCTGGGGTGACTGACTTTATAGAACGTTAATGTACTCATAATGTACAATATTGTATGGCTGTTTTAGATGGGCAGAAGTGGTGATTACATTTGGATTGAATAAACTGCATTAAAAGACTGTTCTTCCCTTAGCAAAAACCGATGGAACAAGAAACACACTTAAAACATTAAGCTTCTTCTGGCTCACTGCATATAACCCATTCCATGCTGGGCTAACCAGCAAGTCATTGCTTCACAGAGAACAACTCATATATAGCAAATAATGGTCTTTGCAGGCTAATCTTGTGAATATCAGGCACAAAAAAATGATCTGGCACTCTAATTTCCACTTGATAAAGAATGGACGCTTCAAATTAATAATTGTTTTTTTCATGGATGTTTAGAACGCATGTGTTGCTAACCTACAATTTTTTATAAAATAGGATAGTTATATTTAATATGCACATGCAAGGATAAGACCAGGCATCATACACAATCAGTAAATAGTATCGAACATTATCGTATTACTCATCATACAGCAAGTACAGTTTCTGAAATAGTTTTAGGCTACATTCACATGACCGTATGAATGGGTCAGCATCTGTTCTGCAATTTTGCGGAATGGGTGTGGACCTATTCATTTCAATGGGGCCGCAAAAGATATTTAGTTCCGCGGCCCTGCAACATATGTAGAGCGTGTCCTATTCTTGTCCGCAATCACGGACAAGAATAGCCATTTTCTATATAGCGCCAGTTCTGTGTGTTTCTCAAAAAGCAGAAAGCACACGGCCGGTATCCATGTTTTGCGGATCCGCAACTGGCCAAACAAGGCATGGCTGTGTGAATGTACCCATACCGAGTAGCAAATTATTAATCTTGTTTAATTGAAGTAGAAATAACAGGCAGAACAGACCATACTTAAGGCCAGGAACCTACTGGAATAAAAGGCTCATAAAAAAAGACACATTTTTAACTTTGTCTAATTGTGTAAGAGTGGCAGATATATCAGTTCAGATGTACCCTCTAAGAACATATAAGACAATGCCATGTCAGTAGCTTAAATAGTCACTAATGTTTCAAATAATTTTATAAATAATTATGTAAATCAATAGTACAAGCAATTATAAGAAACTGTGTGATGTCTTATCAGAGGGAAATGTCTAGTTCTTATGCTATCAGTATGTTATCAGTACCTTCCCTTTGCTGAATTATTTTCTCTTTTGAAAAATGTCTTACACCCATCCAGGATGCATCAGTTCCACAGAAGAATCATATTACACATTTCAATACAAGTCTATGGAGTGGGGAGCAGTGAGGAAGTGCTAAATGAGACAGGACTCCAGGAGAGACTAACGAGACTGCTGCAGGTAAATAGAAAGTTTATATCCCAGCACAAGTGCTTTGTTCGCAACCATGCAGATCAGTTATTCTCTGTAATAATCCTAGAGGAAGGGAAGGTTTGAAAGCAGATTCTCCTCTACTTTCTATGTGCAGTAGATGAGAACTAATCTCCACCCTCAATCTCTCAAAAACTGCAAACTAGACTTTCATAATGCACAGGATAAACTGCTAAAATGCTGGATTCAAGTCATATAGTGTCCTGAAACATATAAAATATATAAAAGAAGGCACAAGTCAATGTAAGTGGGAAATCTGGTGAGTAGACTAACTTCAAATCAGTAGCTTCGTCATGAAGTTCTACTGCACCCATGAATTCATTAAAAACATTTATGAAAGGCCCACAATATGACCCGATGGTCCTTAAGGTTCCTTTCAGGTGGAAAATGTTTTTGTTAAGAGTGATATATACTGTATGTTCAGATAGTGAAGGAGGGGAAACAAAAGGTTCTTACAAAGGTTATGAAATCTGCATCAAGGTGCTGTTTAGGTGATTTAATGTATTTCCATACCACCTTTCATTATTGTTTATTTGATTTCATTGTGGCTATTTTGTTTTTTACATCTGGATCCAGTATAATTTCTTTGCATTGTATAAGATGCACCAGAATAATTTGCCTGAACTATTTTTTTTTTGTGCCAAATGTATAATTTGGATTGTTAACCTTGTGCTTACTACCTTAGGACTATATATGTTGTGGGGGTAAACTATTATCTGTAACCTGATGTATAAAATTTTCAGGTTACATTACGATCTGCTGGTGGCCAGTGGAGCTGCAAATCTCTGTGACCATGCTGTCATTAGACAGCTGCAGTCATAATAAGTATCCTAGAGACCAGCCAAAATGGTCTTCCTGCATATATGTATTGCTATAACACCAGCGAGACGGAAATTAAAATTAAAACATATAGTTATTAGTTTTAGCAATAGTATAGAGGACCTTGTGTATGTGAAATATACATACACACATTGTTTTTCCATGTGGGAGTGCTAAAACCAGGAGCCACATGCTTCTAGGCTCAGGTTGCCTTCCCCTGGATGAGATCAGGGAAGGTGGCCTGTACTTGTAATAGGCCTAAGGACCGCATCCAGACGAGCCCGCTCCTCACATGGGCGAGATACCTTGATAAAGGTCACTATTGACCGAAACGTTGGGACTTCTTTTGATGGCCCCATATATTGTTAAATATTCTGGATGGAAATTAAACACAAAATTATGTAATTGCACAAATATGTATTAAAGCATCGTTTGAAAAAGAATCCGTTGGTATGCCATAGATCTGCTCCGGGACATATGGACCGCTCACGGACCGTATATCTCGGAGGGCATACAGTCGTATGCAAGAGGCCTAAGTCTGTACTAGGTTTACAGGCCAATTACTAGTATATTCTTATGCCGTCTTGCCAGTGACAGCACAACGTTGTAACATACGGAATCCTCTATTCTATAATGCATAAGTATGAATTCTAGAATATCCAAAATAAAATGAAGGTGTTTGCGCTGCAAGAACTTGTCAAGTCCAATCAGGAATCGGTTCTCCAGGTCAAGAGTTCCTCACAATGCAACCGCACAATCAGAATCCAGACGTAGGGCGCTCTTTCAAATGCCCAAATCCTGGAAGGAAGTTAGGTGCACAATAGTGAAGTTCCACAAGGGAGCAATTCCAAAACGTGTTTATTGTACTTACAAGATGGACAATTAAAACTGCATATGAAAATCAATTTCCTCATGCATCCACCCGACCTGAGTTTTGCCGTTCAGCTTCGTCAGGGGCGATAATACCACCCCTCTCAGGTGTAGTATTTAAAGGCAGGGCGTCGCATTAAACACCCGCCTCTTACTGAGCATGCGTCACTACTCACTATTAAAATCTTTTTTATAAAACATTCTCAATGCATAAACCATACTCTAAACCATGCATAAACCCCAGTTATAGTCACCTGATCGATTTACTCCAATAACAGACTACAACTGCTTCATTCATTCATAGACTCAGCTCTTCACGTGGTATATACATATAAATGGCAAAACTCAATCAATTGCTTTCTACACCAGTTTAAAACAAATAATGCCGTTCCAGCTAGTGCAACTTTTTCTTCAATCAACCAGATAAGGTTTCAAGTCAAAATCTATGTTAAGCCCACTTGGTTTCAATGTGTCCATTTTATATATCCACCCCACTTCTCTGCGGTTCACTTCCCCCCAATTTTGCTTAACCCTTTCAAGGCCGCTGAACTTCAAGCCAGCGGGATTTTTACCATGTGCTATTTTGAAGTGGAGGGACACACTATGATCTTCCCGGCCCTTCTTAATATTACTAATGTGCTACTGTATTCTAGTTTTCAATTTGCGCAAAGTTCTCCCCACATACTGGAGCCCGCAAGGGCATTCCAGTAAGTATACCACCCCCATTGTTTCACATGATGTATCTCCTTTAACCTTATGGATCTGTCCTCCTCTCAATTTTACTTGTTGTAGATTTTTTATCTTTTGCGGTTCCTGCAAGCAGTGCAGAAACCGCACCATGTAAACTGATCCTTCTCTTTTTTCACCATTTTGGTAGACAAATGACTGAGGACCAAAGAGTCTCGTAGATTTGGTGCTTTTTTATACAACACTGTGGGGCGGTCTGGGAGAACCTGACCCAAAACAGGATCATTCTTCAAGATGGACCAATTTCTTTACAAATAATTTTTTAAAGGGCCGACCAATGTATTAAACTGAGTCAGGAACAGATTCCTGATTGGACTTGACAATTTCTGGCAACGCGAACACCTTTATTTTATTTTGGATATTCAAGTGAAAATCACCCACATCCACATAGAGACGTTTCTATATTTTATTATTATGAATTCTAGAATACAGGATGCAATCTGATATATGATATATTCCCTTAAAATAAGTTAAAAAAAAGTTAAACAAAAATTAAACAGTTTTGAAAGTATTTTAAAAATATAAAATTCTACTCAACCCCCTTTTCCTAGAATGAAAATATAAATATATAAACAATAAAAAACTAAATATTATGGCCACCACCGCCTCTGAAAATGCAAATACTATTAAAATCTAAAAATATTCATCCCACACAGCAAACAGCGTAATGGAAAAAGAAATCTAAATGGCTGATTCACCATTTCTTCTCATTTTTTTTTCTCTTCCTTCTTATCTTTATTACAATTTTTCAATTCTTACATAATTTTTCACAAGACATCTTATTCTTACATAGTTACATACGTTAATTACATATAAATATTTCCCTACCTCCCCACCCGTAGTATGTCGGTTACCGCAAAAGAAGAAAAAACAAACCAAAAAAAAACAACTAATATTGCCATCCTCCCTCCATTGCCCCTCACCTCCAACACCCCTCAGTTTTTATTTAGCCACCTCCGCCACAGCCTAGCAAAACTATGTTTTTTCTTCAACCCGATCAAATAAAACTCCTCACTGGCTAACGACATCCTTGTGCGGTTCTCCCATTCTTTAACTGTAGGGGCCTCGCTCCTCCCCCCCCCCCAATGTCCAACTATACATTTCCTGGCTTGGAACAGTAATTTGGTTGCAATTTCCCTGTGTTGGGGTACTTCCACCCCATCCATCACCCCTAAGATGCATTCCTCAAAATGTCTGGGCACTGTAAACTGATGGTATTCCTCTTTTTTTTAAATTATCTTTGCCCAGCAGTTCTGGATTTTTATGCATATCCATAATATATGTATATCGTCCACCCCTATCTCTCCGCACTTTTGGCAAGTAAAAACTTTAGTTCTATAATACTTCATTAACTTTTTGGGAGAGTAGTAGAGACGATACAATATATTACATTGGATTATTCTATAAGAGAAATTCCTTGAAACCCTGGTCTTTGCCTGTATAGCTGAATCCCAAAAGTCTTCCTGCACAGGTTCCAGAATACCCTGACATTTATGGGTCAGGTTATTGACTGCTCTTCTGTTATTCTTTTGGTGCGACAACCAATGGTATATTCTTGAAATCCGTTTCTTGCCAGGTATTAACTCAGTAATGTTCTCTAGAGGCTGTGGCAAAGTGGCTATTTGTGTGCCTTTCCCTATCGTCTTATGCAGTGGCCGATTCGCCATTTTTTATCAATTTACCTCCAAGACAAAATTGAATAAAAAGTGATTACACACTGCAATATCACAAAAAAATGCAAGTAAAATTATATGGTATTACTATAATCATACTGACCTGAAACATGAAGGTAGCAGGTCATTTTTACAAATAAGGAACACCAGAAAAACAAAACCCATAAAACTGTGGTGGAATTGCATTTTTTTTCCAATTCCACCCCATTTTATGAAATAATAAATGGTGCAATTTAGGCTACATAGACACGACCGTATGTGTTTTGCGGTCCGCAAAAGAAAAAATGGATGACATCCGTATGCCATCTGTTTTTTTTTTTGCGGATCCATTGTAACAATGCCTAAAACGGACAAGAATAGAACATGTTCTATTTTGTTTGCGGGGCTAAGGAACGGACATACTGATGAGGACAGCACACGGTGTGCTATCTGCATTTTTTGAAGACCTATTGAAATGAATGGGTCCGCATCCTATCCGCAAAAGAAAAAACACGGAACAAACACAGAAACAAACAACATTTGTGCTCATGTAACTTAAGGCTGAGTTCACACTTCAGTTATTTCCATCAGTTAGGGCTCATTCAGACAGCCGTATGGTGTCCACAAAAATGCAGATCAGTTTTTTTGCAGACAGTTAAGCATGTCCGCAAAAAAACAGATTGCATTCCATTTTTTTGCTGATCCATAGACTTCAATAGGGCCAAGTATAGGAAATGTTTCATTTTTTTCTGAGTCGTGCAATGGAAGAAAAGGGCCCCATAGAAGTGAATGGGATAGTATCTAATCAGCAATAAAACGGATCCCCATTTTTTCGGACAGCATACAGCCGTCTGAATGAGCCCTTATTGTGAGCCAAAACCAGTAGTGTAGCCTCTAGAGAGATCAGGTATAATGGAAAGATTTGGACCTGTTCCATGTTTCTAATCCGCACCTGTTTTTGGTTCACGATCACTGATGGAAATAACTGACCAAATAACTGAAGTGCAAACTGAGCCAAGTACAACTTGTCCAGCAAAAAACAGGCCCTTATAAGTTTGCACAATAAGAAAAGATAAATGAAATAGCACTCCCTTAGGGGTAAGTTCCAGCGTCCATAACAGGATCCACGTGGCTGCGGATCAGCAACCATACACGGTGGTGCTATGCCCATAAACTCCAGCTGAAATTCACAAAAAAAGAAATATGAAGGACAGCACTCACCAAATGCTGTGAATCTTCCTGTATTTTCTTTAAAAAGGCACACACAGGCTTCGGGGGCAATAGGCTACACAAGCAAGTCAACGGCTGTTTTTCCTCAATACGATTCCTTAGATGATTCCATCATGACGCACATGCATCCACCTTGCATTTCATTAGCATAGTCATAAAAACATATATAAAAAGTCCACACATTATTGCAATCATTGAAATGGAATAAATAAAAAGAAAAAACATAGAAATAGACTTGTCACCATTTATATAATTACACTTTGTTATTATTCAGATCGAATAGGCCCATAGCATGTTCAATATCGGTAAAACTATTAGGTGTCTAGTTAAAAGAGAACATGTTAACTCTGGAAAAAACTGTCCTTGCCTAATAGCGCATGTCGCAGAGGCACATGTAGGCTACCCAAATTTTTTACTTTTGCAGGGAACCAATCAGTACAGAGTCTCCTGCAAGGTGGTTATAGACATAGACTTATTTTATGTAAGTAAGCTGGCTGGATCATTCGGTCACATGCTAATGGCCTATTAGACCTGAATAATAAAAAATATTTTAGTGTATTTTTTATAAATGGTGAAAGTCCTTGCAGTGACTGATATAGACTGTCATTATTTTTAAGAACTAAATAAAGATTGCAGGTATTTTATAGAATTCTTCTATTCACTAGATTGTGAATATTGAAGGTTTTTATGAGGAGGATGCCTATAAAAAAAATCTGTCTACAAAACTGTGGACTACTACTGATTGCTACCGCAACTTCAGCTCAGGTGATTTTTTTAAGAAGAATCTACAAAATACAAAGGTTATTAAATCAATGTTTCACATATGCAATTATTTTTACCTCACAAAACCAATATGGTATTGATAGCAAATATATTTGCTAAGGTATACAGTCGTGGCCAAAAGTTTTAAGAATGAGACAAATATTAGTTTTCAAAAGGTTTGCTGCTAAACTGCTTTTAGATCTTTGTTTCAGTTGTTTCTGTCATGTAGTGAAATATAATTACACGCACTTCATACGTTTCAAAGGCTTTTATCGACAATTACATGATATTTATGCAAAGAGTCAGTATTTGCAGTGTTTGCCCTTCTTTTTCAGGACCTCTGCAATTCGACTGGGCATGCTCTCAATCAACTTCTGGGCCAATTCCTGACTGATAGCAACCCATTCTTTCATAATCACTTCTTGGAGTTTGTCAGAATTAGTGGGTTTTTGTTTGTCCGCCCACCTCTTGAGGATTGACCACAAGTTCTCAATGGGAATAAGATCTGGGGAGTTTCCAGGCCATGGACCCAAAATGTCAACGTTTTGGTCCCCGAGCCACTTAGTTATCACTTTTGCCTTATGGCACGGTGCTCCATCGTGCTGGAAAATGCATTGTTCTTCACCAAATTGTTGTTGGATTGGTGGAAGAAGTTGCTGTTGGAGGATGTTTTGGTACCATTCTTTATCCATGGCTGTGTTTTGGGGCAAAATTGGGAGTGAGCCCACTCCCTTGGATGAGAAGCAACCCCACACATGAATGGTCTCAGGATGCTTTACTGTTGGCATGACACAGGACTGATGGTAGCTCTCACCTTTTCTTATCCGGACAAGCCATTTTCCTGATGCGCCAAACAATCGCAAAGAGGCTTCATCAGAGAATATGACTGTGCCCCAGTCCTCAGCAGTCCAGTCACCATATTTTCTGCAGAAGATCAATCTGTCCCTGATGTTTTTTTGGAGAGAAGTGGCTTTTTTGCTGTCCTTCTTGACACCAGGCCATCTTCCAAAAGTCTTTGCCTCACTGTGCGTGCAGATGCGCTCACACCTGCCTGCTGCCATTCCTGAGCAAGCTCCTAAATTGTTGATTGAGGTGCAATCTCAGTAGCCACAATATCCTTGCCTGTGAAGCCATTTTTATGCAACACAATGATGGCTGCACGCGTTTCTTTGCAGGTCACCATGGTTAACAATGGAAGAACAATGATTTTAAGCATCATCCTCCTTTTAACAGGTCAAGTTTGCCATTTTAACCCAATCAACCTGACATAATGACTCCAGCCTTGTGCTCGTCAACATTCTCACCTGAGTTAACAAGATGATTACTGAAATGATCTCAGCAGGTCCTTTAATGACTGCAATGAAATGCAGTGAAAAGGTTTTTTGGGGATTAAGTAAATTTTCATGGCAAAGAAGGACTATGCAATTCATCTGTTCACTCTTCATAACATTCTGGAGTATATGGAAATTGCTATTATAAAAACTTTTCCAATTTCCAATATTTATGTAATTCTCAAAACTTTTGGCCACGACTGTACATTCAAGCAATCAGTGTTCACCCTTGAGGGGAACCTCTGAAATGGGGTCTGATCTGCAGACAGCATGTTATAGAGCACAATGCTTTATAACAGAAGCTGTTGAGTTTGTGTGGCCTTTCCTCAATGATAGGCTGAGAACTGGTGATATAATATCTCAAGCAGCCATAGACCAACTTAATGCAGTGATATAATTATAAATTGTTTCATTCCCATATTTTCAAAAATAGCAAATTCACTCAAATTATTGCATAGGTAAATAATTAATCTACAGAATATACCACATTTCTGTCACATTATGATATGAATCAAAGGTCATGAAAGGCTTGCTTGTAATACTTGCCTAATTCATATTGCTTGCAACCAGATACATCTAGTAGATGAGTGTTCATAATTAACCCAGGGGTAGGGAGAGGTGTTATAGATCCTCTACACCTTAGTGTCATTCAACAGTAGGAACATGTCTTTAGAATATTTTATCTGTTTCTGTATCTAATTCTCCTTATTAGACCTAATAATAATAGAGGTGTGTGTGATATCTTTATTCAGCACAGCATGCCTGAGGCTCTTTCCTTCCTAGCAGTTCCATATCAGATCCCATTAACATCATATGTCACTGCTTAATTGCATTATTACAAGTGAAGAAATTGCAGCACATCTCTAATTGGACTTGCTAAGATGATCCAGCAAAATATGTATCTTAAGATTTATATGGTGGCACCATGTTCATACCATCACCTACCGTAGCTCTTATTAGTGTTTATGGGAAATATATGCAGCAACTTAAACAATATTTTTATATTGTTTGACGTTGCATCTTGCCTATAGACAATACATACTCATACAAAGACTAATACCTAAGAGAATAGAAATTGATTGAATTGGTTAAGTAGGTGCGAGAAAGTGAATAAATGTTATTGTCAGGGTGCAGGATGCAATCTCCTAGCTTTTTTGCACATGGAGTTACAGTCTTTGAAGCATTACTTGACATGCACAAAAAAATATATATATATATTTGCCTTGTTTTCTAGTTATATAAACTGCTTCATATAACATTTATTACTACTACCAAAAATGGTAAATCCAATTCTAGTGAAGAAAGTTTATTGAAAGAATTCTAATTGTGTACCAATAACATAGGGTACAAAAACTGCAGTTATATCATGAATAGTTCTTATGAGTACCCTTCTAGCTTTTACTTAGAACTAATGTAAACTCAATAATTTATTAAAAACGAAAAAAATATTTTATGATTGCATAGTATGAGCCGTTATCCCATTTAAAAAACATCATCTCTGTTGATTTATGTTGCCTTGTCTGAGAGCATTAGTATATGAGAGGGGGAAAATTGAGCTTTGTGATATAAAGGTTTAAATGGTATGAAACAGGATTTGTAAGTAAAAAAGGAAAGACAGTGAGAGTCACGAGTGCCCAGCACACACAAAGTAACTGACAGCTTTCTGTGTACACATACTGATACAGGGAAAGCTGTCAATCACTATGTGTGATATGTAATCAGGACTCTCACAGTTTTTCCAAGGAATTCTGTCAGAATTTACTCTGCATTTTACTCAGAAATTCTGATCCAGATGATATATACCTATATCTGTAAAGAAAAAAATCAAGGCAACTGGACTTACTGTAGATTTCTTGAAAACGTTTCACTCGTTCTTCCAACGAGCTTTCTCAATTCTGAGTGACTGTACAAGATTCTCTGGGAATAAATATGTAACTGAATAAACATCTGGTAATATGTTTATTCAGTTACATATTTATTCTCAAAGAATTCTTGTATAGTCACTCAGAATTGAGAAAGCTCGTTGGAAGAACGAGTGAAATGTTTTCAAGAAATCTACAGTACGTCCAGTTGCCTTGATTTATTCTTTACAGATATACCATGACCTGGATAAATGAGAACCTTCACAGAGATATATACCTATATATCGCAGAACTCAGCTTCTTTTCCTCTACTGCATTCTATATCTGTAAATAATAATTCAAGGCAACTGGACGTACTGTAGATTTCTTGAAAACGTTTCACTCGTTCTTCCAATAAGCTTTCTCAATTCTGAGTGATTGTACAAAAATTCTGGGAATAAATATGTAACTGAATCCACATCTGGTAATTATACCCAGCATTGGGTCAAAGGTGTTGATTCCATTATCCTAATTGGAGTCAGTATGTGATAAAGACTTCCCAGAAAAAGGTGTCAAGACAGCATTGTATGTGGCAGACAATAGATGTCTAACACCCCCCCCCCCCCCATCTCCAATATAATGGAATCAACACCTTTGACCCAATGCTGGGTATAATTACCAGATGTGGATTCAGTTACATATTTATTCCCAGAATTTTTGTACAATCACTCAGAATTGAGAAAGCTCGTTGGAAGAACGAGTGAAACGCTTTCAAGAAATCTACAGTACGTCCAGTTGCCTTGAATTATTCTTTACAGATATATACCATGACCTGGATAAATGAGAACCTTCACAGATCTACTGCATACTGCTGCTCTAAGATATGGCAGCACACATCACCAGACATGGTGTATAAATTGTGATAGAGACTAGGATCATAGATGTTTTTTTGTTATTTTAATTTTGTAATTTATAATTGATTTCAGTTTACAATAGTTCTATGTGCAAGTCAAAAAGTTGTTAAAAGTTTGTGGGCTCATTCCAAAACCTTTAGCATTCTCTGTATATCAGAAACTAACCATCACCCACATGGTGATGGACAGCTTTTCTTTTATCAGTGTGTATGCATAGGGCTATCAGTCGAAAGAAAGTGGGCATTGGAAAGTCTTCAGACACTTTCACATATTGCTATGTTGCAGCCTTCGGCAAAAATAAAAACAAAGTCAAGTTTTCCCCAATCAATCTACACTCAATAGCACATCATGAGAAAGTGAAAGAGAATTTTGTAGAAAGAGAATTTTAGAAATGTTTGCAAATATATAAAAAAAGAAAGAACTAAATTCTGCATGGATATAATTATTCAGATTGTTTATTATGACACTTAAAATTTAGCTCTGGGGCCTCCCAATTTTCTTGATCATCTTTGAGATGTTTCTACACCTTGACTGGAGTCCACTTGTGGTAAATTCAGTTTATTTGACATGATTTGGAGCTGACCTTCCTACCAAACTAAGTATGTAGAAAAAAGGGCCTTGGTAAGAGTGACCAAGAATCTAATCACTTTGGCTGAGCTCCAAAGATCCTGTGTGCAGATGGGAGAATCTTCCAGAAGGTCAACCATCACTGCATCACTCCACCAATCTGGGCTTTATGGCAGAGTAGCCAGAAATTAGCCTTCCCTCAGTAAAAGACACATGGAAGTTTGCAAAAAAGCACCTAAAGGACTCTATTCTGTGAGAAGCAAGTTTGAACATTGAACATTCTTGCCTCAATTCTAAGCATCAGGTTTGTAAGAAACAAGGCACTGCTCATCACCTGCCCAATACCATCTCTATACTGAGGCTTGGTGGTGGCAGAATCAAGCTGTGGGGTTGTTTGTCAGTGACTGGAACAGAGAGACTGGTCAGGTTTGAGGGCAAGCTGAATGGAGAAAAGTCAAGAGATATTCTTAATAAAAACCGGATCCAGAGAGCTCTGGACCTCAGACTGAGACTAAGGTTTACCTTCCAACAAGACAATGACCCTAAGCACATGATCAAGGCAACACAGGAGTGGCTTAGGGACAACTTTGTGAATGTCCCTTAGTGGTTCAGCCACAGCCCCAACTTGAACCCAGTCAAATACCTAAAATGGTCCTTATCCAAACTGACAAAGCTTGAGAGGATCTGAACAGAAGAAAACCCCCAAATCCACAAGTGCAAACCTTGTCGCATCATACCCAAGAAGATAGGAGGCTGTAATCGCTGCCAAAGGTGCTTCAACTAAGACCTGATTAAAGGGTCTGAATACTTATGCCAATGCAATATTTTCCTTTTCAATAAATTAGCAAAGATTTCAAACATTCTTCTTTCACTTTGTCATTATTCGGCAGAAAACATTTGAGCTTCTATCATATTTTGTTCTCTGACAGAAGCACAAATCATCTGACAGGTTTACTTAAATCTTAAAGTCTTGCTTAGTGTTGTAAACTGTTGATGTAAACTGCTAACATAACTCAATGCAATCAACTTTAAAAGGGTTCCATGGGACTAAAACATAAATGGACTATCTTAAGTGTAGGGCATACATATTTCTATGCTCATCTTCTCTTGAAAGAGATTGAGTAACCACAACAGGCACAACTACACCACCTAAGGATCCCTCACTGTTGCACAATCTCATCGGTCCAATGGTCATGGACCTCAAATTCCCAACAATCACGCTAAGGTTAGGCCATCAATTGTTTAGTCGGGAAAACCCCTTTAAGGACAGAACAAAGTGAGCAAATTTTTTAGAAAGATTTCATAAACAAGGCATTTAAATCCTACTGCTTAGATCCTATGAAGTATAAATGCACAGTACATAATAGATCTATTACATACATCCAGATGTGTGTACACATGAGTATACTAAACATGTCATATTATTTTACTATGCACGGAATCATATTCATTTCAAGCTGACACTAATGCATCCATGGTGTTCAAATCTGAAAAATCTCACGTCTCACCCTGCCAGCAGAATAGCTACACTTATAGAAAAAGCATTTGGTCTGCCCTAAAGAAAAATACAGCTAACAATGCTTATTTTCTCTTATGCTTTCTTTGTATTGTTTTCATTTTACATATCATAAGCAATCTAGTTATCTACATGCTAAGTGTTTTTGCATTATGTGCAAACAAAAAGGCAGGAAAATGTATTAAGATGTTAGTGTCAGTATGGTATACGGACAGTAACTATGGAAACGTCAGAGTTCAAAGAGTAGGGCTATATTCTGCCTTTTAATGCTTTTCGCTGCTTGATTGTCATTGTTATTTTAGTTATATAGTTATTATATTTTGTGGTGAATAGAGACAAACACAAACATGTGTGTCATATAATGGGGTCAGAAAAGCAAATTATGTCATTTCCTTCTACAACAAAGCAATGGTAAGTCCATAAAGCAAGGCAAATATATATATATATATATATATATATATAATCAAAAATTTCCTCTTGTATAGTATTACTTGGATAGCGGTAAATACAGAGTGCCAACTCATTGTAGATATACATAGGTATTACATCACCCTGGGAAACATTTATGTTGCTGCTCTGTTACCTTAGTCAAGGTCAATTATTGCTCCCCCTCAATCCCAATCTCCCTGCTCGCTCTTCCCTCTAGCAAAGCCTCTGCCTTTCACTATTCTGATTATAAGTCAGTGTTACATAAATTAAAGATCAGGTGGATTTACAGATTTAATATTATATATCAAAGTCATTTACACAACTCTATCTGTAGCTGGTATTTATTTTCCTCATTGTCAGATTAGTAACTTCAGCTCACTTACAGAGGGAATTATTGGAGTTAAGAGGGTTTCTGTTACCAGAATTAACCCTATTAAACCAGCTGACATCAGCGATGTGCTAATGTCAGCTGAACCTAACTGGCCTATTCCTACTTTTATCTATGCCCCCGTTACTCCAGAAATATAACTTTTATAATATGCTAATTAGCCTTGAGGTGCAGGGGGGAGCGTTGCCCCTGCTCCTAGAGTCTCTGTTCTCCCATCTCTGGCCATGCTACAGTAGATTGACAGGGCCAGGCAGCCTTCACCTCCAACTGCCGGCCTGTGCACTGGGGAAATCTCGGGCCGTTCAGTATTCGGCGCAGTGAGGAAGCCAGCCCCCAGCGAGCGCCCTTCACTCAATGCACCTGCGCCGAATACTGAACGGGACGGTGTAAGATTTACACGGCAGACAGGGCCGGCAGTAGGAGACTAATGCTGCCTGGCCCTGTCAATCTAGTGTAGCAGGGCATGGCCAGAGGTGGGAGAACGGAGCCTCTAGGAGCAGGGGCAACGCCCCCACTGCACCTAGAGGCTAATTACCATATTATAAAAGTTATATTTCTGGTGTAACGGGGGCATGAATAAAAGTAGGAATAGGCTAGTTAGTTTAACAATGTATCTCATGTCACATTTCTAGTGATTTCACACACATAAGAGGAGATTTATCAAGACTGACATTTTCTAAGGTCGTGATATCTTCTGTGCCAATGGAGGAAGTGCTTAAAGGGGGTCTGTCAGCACAATCTTGACTATTATGTGCAGTACTACATTAGTAGTATTGCAGATAAAGAGTCCATATTGCTATTATGTTGTTTTCCTATGGCTCTCTGTTCCCCACTGCCAGCTTTTAAAGTTGCGCTAAAATATATTGTAGGGACTGCTGTGCATGCGCTCAGGAGTCCTCTCCATTGTGTCAGCATGGCACAGCTGGTACACTGTTGAATCAAAAAGAAATGTCCTGTTTTACAAAGATTCAAGATATAAATCAAGGTACTGTACTATTAGAAGGGAATCTGTCAGCAATTTTGACCAAGCAAAAGTTGATATATGGAACTGACGTTGTACAGTGGGTGAAGGGATGAGGGGGCTACATATGGAATCTAAGGTCTTATTCAGACATCAGTATTAAAAAATCTTAGCTGCAACACATGGACGATTTTTAATACAGAGTGGCATCCAATCACTTGTATTATTGACTATGGGTAGACAATAAGTAGATTGCAGGAAATATATAGACTCATACGAGCACCACCATGGTTAATTGGAACAGAATAAAATCAAGGACCATAAGGGTTCATTGGCTCTACCATGCATTCTGAGGTAGAACTCTTCTTTAGGTACATACATTATAAAGTGTCATTAGGGAATCAAATTTGTGTGTGCAACAAAGCATTGTTCATTATTTGTAGTGAATATTATGGGACCTTAAAAAAATTAAAATAAAAACTAGTATTTTAAAAATGCAATTCAAAAAAATGGGGGCACATCCAAAGATAGAAAAAGAGTGCCGGCTCACGGTATACAATATACAATATGGCAACAAAGAAGAAAAAGAATACCGAAACAGGAACCGCACAGCTAAAATGTAACAAATGTATTCAAGGAGACAGACACAACACAGAATAAGTTAAAATCGTTGTATACAACAGATCAAGGCCATGTGAACCATGTATCAGCACATGCCACCCTGGCTCACCACAGACTCATAGACAAACCGCCACATCAGTAAGCATATAACATTGTAAAATGCATGTAATCCATCAACAATGAAGGCTCAAATACTTATCATAAAAATAGCATGATGGGGGGCGTGCGTGGCGGTCAGTATTGTTGCCATATAGTATTTTAAAAATGATAATACAGTAAATGTTTGAGGGGAACATTTTTGATAAATTGTATCAAACATTACAAAATACAAGCATCTGATACATAGCTTACTTTATCTGCAATATGACATATTTAACATGTTCGTTCCATTTTACACGAAAGTCAATTGGCAGCACTTTGCATTAAAAAAATTTGGTCTACAAATCTAAATTTCAGGGAAGTGCCTCTATAGGTGATAGCAAAAATACTTACTGTTCATACAATGCCAGGACCAAGATCTGGACAAGTTTTTAACAATACATTGTGTCAAAGTAATTGGTATTTTACCTTATGAGTGAGGACTTCAGGTAGTTGCCTCCAAATCCTTAGTTCCCTTCCTGGGGAAATAACTGACCAGGAGGGACAAAGCAATACATATGTATATACAGTACAACAAAGTCCCCCAGGAACTCCCAGAAGCTCTCTTTATTTATAGGAAAAAAACTGGGACTTCCCTGTGCAACCTAGGATTACTATGTGTGATATATTAGTAACATATACAGAATCGGGTGTTGTATAAATATGGTTACAGAAAATTATACGGCCTACCTTCGCTGTTATTGTGTGCAAACTCCAAATACTAGTACTGTATTATCTGGAATAAAGTGCTTCTAGGACTGCTAAAATGACCTTTAATATACCCAGTCTAGTGCTACTGCATAGGCATGCTTCTTTGTGACTGGACATTCTCTTCTGTGATACGGTTAGCCTCATGTGAAATAAAATAAAATTATAGATATATTTTGTTCTACAAAAATCATGTATAACTGTTGTTTTGTTTTTTCATAATTGCAAAGTCATATAAGGTCCAAGAAAATTAAAAATCTACCACTCAGGGCAATGGTTTGTTACAATGTGCCCTATGCTAGCACGCTACTGTGTATTCCACAGTATTGGTGAAACGCACAATGATGTTCTGGAATAGGGCATGTGACCGCTGCAGCCAATCACTCACCTCACAACCACTGATCTTTAGACTTCTATGGCAATTAGGCCAATTTTGTTTTCTGAAGAGGAGAGCTTTGTGGTGATTCTTACCCTCCCAATAGCAAAGGAGCATCCAAGACTAAATTGGTCATGTCCCATATCTTATGTTTATCCATATCTTATTGCTGTGTTTACTGTTTAGGTTTGCCCCTGTAATCTCCCTGTAGGCAGGGTTTGATAATAACCAGCTCCTCTCTTCTCCCTTTGGTGACAGTCACTTTACACATATGCTTTCTAACAGTCCAACTTGTTCTGTTGAACTCTGGCAAAAATATAATCTTTTTACCTACTGTGTTGAGGATAATTACAAGGATTCAGCCTACAATAAACCTCATATGCATTGTTCACACATGCCTGATCAGCTGAGTTGACCTATCTGACAAGATTTCAGGAGTGAGTAGCACTGTTCAATACAGACAAGCATAGCCATATTGTCTCAGGAACCTCAGAACAGGGCCTCCTCATTACAAGGGTCCCTTAGCAGCTGCATGATATGCATCTATAGCATATATGCCTTGCCATGGGCCTTTAGCAGGAAAAGATGGCTGCCTATACAGACCCCTGGATCAGGTAGTATTATTTTAACATTGCAATATAAGCGAGGGAGGAAGGAACAATCAGAAGAGACAATGCTTCCCTGCTGGAGGTTTCTTATAATATATATTCGGAGCTTTGTAATATTATTATACATATAAAATCAGTAGAAACCAAATACAGTGCGTCCTCAAGTTACAATATGAATTGGCTCCAGGACGACCATTGTACGTTGAAACCATTGTACGTTGAGTAATCTGTTCCAAAGCCCTAAAATGTCATCCAATATAACAATAAAAGATTTAAGAGAAAATAAGCAGGTAACTAAGATGGATAAAACAAGTCTTTACATATAACAGTCAGGAATAGTTGATAACTTAGATTGTGAGCCCCATTGTGGACAGTTGGATGCTAATGTATGTAAAGCACTGTGTAATATAGTAGCTCTTTATAAGTGCTTAAAATAAATAAATAACCAGCAAATAATACAGCAATTTTTATCAGAGAAGAGGACTTGATTGGTTGGATCTTACTCTGAGACATTGTCTAGTTTCAACTTACAATGGGTCAGAAAAGACAATTGTATGTTGAAAATATTGTATCCTGAGGCAATTGTATCTTGAGGGATCACTGTACTTGCATTTAGTGTGTCTTCTTCTGGTAGGAGAGAACATTAAGATTTTCCCATTTATAGTCAGGTTATCCATTTATAACATGAATTGATGATGTAGCATATGGCTCTCTTTAACTATACCATGTCAGATATAGTGTTAAGTGAACCCGAACTGTAAAGTTTTGGTCCGTACCGAACTTTGCGAGTACGCGTACCCGGACCCAAACCCGAACTTTGTCGGAAAAGTTTAGGTTCGAGTTCGGTGTTCGGGCATTTAATAAAGCTTGTTGAAAGGCTGCAGGGCAGCTAATCAACAAGCTTTTAAGCTGTAGGCACTTAGAAGCCATCACAGCCATGCCTACTAATGGCATGGTGGTGATTGGCCGGTGCATTATGTGACCCAGCCTCTATATAAGCTGGATCAGACGTAGAGCCGCCCGTCAGCATTGAGTATTGCAGGGACAGGAAGCAGGCAGCTGAACTGAGGGAGAGAGTTAGGAATCTGGCTGTTTTGTGGTTAACCTACAGTATAAAGATTTTTTGTGGGTGCAATACACCAGCTTTGCACCCCTGACACAGAAATATAATAATTAATCTGGCTGTTAATTCTGTGGGTGACCTATAGCAATGTTTTTGTGGGTGCAATGCACCATCTTTGTACCCTGGCCCTGACACAAAAATATAATAGTTAATCTGTCTGTTAGTTCGGTGGGTGACATATTCCCATATTTTGTGTGAGGTACAACTGCACTGCATCCGTGACAGGGAAATTAATACAGTTAATCCGCCTGTTAGTTCAGTGGGTGACATATACACATTTTTTGTCTGAGGTACACCTGCACTGCATACGTGACAGTGAAATTGATATAATTAATCCATCTGTTAGATTGGTGGGTGACATATTCTCATTCTTAGTAAAAAATGTAATAACAGGCACTCTACCACCCATAACTTCACTAAAAACAGTATTTTATTATGCAGATAAATACAGATAAAATATAATAAAGAAAGAAGAAAACTGGTAGTAAAAATAGGTCATAGAATTATAGTATTCTGCACACTCAGTTTCATAGAGCTCAGTTGCAGTGTGCACACTCTCCTACGTTTCTTAAAAAATACCTTAAAAGATCAAGATAAGACAGAGAGGTAGTTGCAATTTATATAAGTAGATAGTTCAATGGATCTTTCATAGCAAGTCCCTCACGGTAAAAAATCTCCCAATTCAGTGTCTTATATACAGTCATGTGAAAAAATTAGGACACCCTTTGAAAGCATGTGGTTTTTTGTAACATTTTTAATAAAAGGTTATTTCATCTCCGTTTCAACAATACAGAGAGATTAAAGTAATCCAACTAAACAAAGAAAACTGAAGAAAAGTCTTTTCAAGATCTTCTGTAAATGTCATTCTACAAAAATGCCTATTCTAACTGAGGAAAAAGATAGGACACCCTCACATGTATTCCCTCTTAAATTGGCTCAGATCTCACACAGGTATATCACACCAGGTGCACATAATTAGTAGATCGTTACTCTGCATGTTGAATGAGGCTTGCCCTATTTAAACCTCAGACATTTAGTTTGGTGTGCTCCTGACTGTTGAAGTGAGAGTGAGCACCATGGTGAGAGCAAAAGAGCTGTCAGAGGACTTCAGAAAAAAGATTGTAGCAGCCTATGAGTCTGGGAAGGGATTTAAAAAGATCTCAAAAGATTTTGAAATCAGCCATTCCACTGTCCGGAAGATAGTCTACAAGTGGAGGGCTTTCAAAACAACTGCCAACATGCTCAGGACTGGTCGCCCCAGCAAGTTCACCCCAAGAGCAGACCGCAAGATGCTAAAAGAGGTCTCCAAAAACCCTAAAGTGTCATCTCGAGAACTACAGCAGGCTCTGGCTACTGTTGATGTAGAAGTACATGCCTCTACAATCAGAAAGAGACTGTACAAGTTTAACTTGCATGGGAGGTGTGCAAGGAGGAAACCTTTGCTTTCCAAGAGAAACATCGAGGCCAGACTGACATTTGCCAGAGATAAAGTTGACAAAGACCAGGACTTCTGGAATAATGTTCTTTGGACAGATGAGTCCAAAATTGAATTATTTGGACACAACAGCAGAGGACATGTTTGGCGTAAACCAAACACAGCATTCCAAGAAAAGAACCTCATACCAACTGTGAAGCATGGAGGTGGAAGTGTCATGGTTTGGGGCTGCTTTGCTGCAGCAGGACCTGGTCAGCTCACCATCATAGAATCCACGATGAATTCTACTGTGTATCAGAAGGTGCTTGAAGAACATGTGAGACCATCAGTTAGAAAATTAAAGCTGAAGCGGAACTGGACCATGCAACATGACAATGACCCAAAACATACTAGTAAATCAACCAAAGATTGGCTGAAAAAGAAGAAATGGAGAGTCCTGGAATGGCCAAGTCAAAGTCCAGATTTGAATCCCATTGAGATGCTGTGGGGTGACTTGAAAAGGGCTGTACGTGCAAGAAACCCCTCAAACATCTCACAGCTGAAAAAGTTCTGCATTGAGGAGTGGGGTAAAATTTCCTCAGACCGATGTCGAAGACTGGTAGATGGCTACAAGAACCGTCTCACTGCAGTTATTTCAGCCAAAGGAGGTAACACTCGCTATTAGGGGCAAGGGTGTCCTATCTTTTTCCTCAGTTAGAATAGGCATTTTTGTAGAATGACATTTACAGAAGATCTTGAAAAGACTTTTCTTCAGTTTTCTTTGTTTAGTTGGATTACTTTAATCTCTCTGTATTGTTGAAACGGAGATGAAATAACCTGTTATTAAAAATGTTACAAAAAACCACATGCTTTCAAAGGGTGTCCTAATTTTTTCACATGACTGTATGTCTAATTCATTCAATAGTTCCACTGTTCCACTTGATTAAATAATGTTTATCCAAATGTCAGTTTAATAGTATTGTATCCTGATAACAATTAGTAGGTATCTACTGTGTCCACATAACAGTTTATAGAATATCATAGAATATCAGTTCTCCACTTTTAGGTTGCAAACATACAGTAGGTATAGGGTTCATATATGATTGGATTTATGAATTAGTAATTTTAATGAATAGTCTTGAAGTCAAACAGGTAATCACATTTCATAAGTCATTGTCCATGAACGTACAAGCTAGATAATTATTAATCTTCTTGAACCTTTTATATTTCACACATGGTAGATGATGACATACCTCTAGGTTGTATTTTATTAAATTTTATCATGGTGATGGCTTCTGAGGGAGGGATCTGCAGCTGGATTGCTCATGTCTCACTCCCCTGTAGTAAGAGACCGGCTTCTTGCGTCTCGGTCTGTGAGTAGCCTGTGTTCGGCGGGTCACGTGTTGCAGGGCGTGTCACCTGGCGTCCCATATGTCTGGTTCGCATGCAGAGCCTCCGATTCAGCGCGCTGTCTCTGTGTATCCTCAAGCCTTATTGGGATAATTGTGGGTTGTTATTATTCCATGTTATCTGGATATCCTTTAGAATGTTGTAATTATGCCAGTAACATTGTAGTTATGCCATACGCGCTTTGGAGTACCCTACTCCATCTTCAGTGGCTAGTTGTCAAGCTCCATACATTTGCACCTTTTTTTAAAGAGGAAAAGCTTAATTTATATAGTATCATATAACAAATAATTCTTATGTATAATATAGAAGAGTTTTTACTTCAGTTTAAAACATATATATATATATATATATATATAAAAACAGTAATAAAAGGTAATAATAAAGGACAATTATAAAAGGAGTATATAAGAAACCTAAAAAAACATAAAAATGCATTATTAATACTGCTTTAATATATCTTTGTTTATTATTGTAGAAATTCTTATTCTTTTTTATTTTTTAAATCTTTTTTCATAGATCTTTCGTTAAAATATGAGAAAAAAAGATAGCTAATACCAAATGGTAATAATAAAGGACAATTATAAAAGGAGTATATAAGAAACCTAAAAAAAACACATAAAAATGCATTATAAATACTGCTTTAATATATCTTTGTTTATTATTGTAGAAATTCTTATTATTTTTTCTTTTTTAAATCTTTTTTCATAGATCTTTCGCTAAAATATGAGAAAAAAAAGGTAGCTGATACCAAATGGATAAAAAAATTCTGTTGCGTTTCTGATGTGTTTTTGTTTTTTCTCTCTTTTTTAGTACATTTTCTCTAAAGGTTTTTTCCCATGTCAATCTGGACTGTATATGGACTATTATAAGGTCATATATAGAGGAATGGTGTTATATCACAACTTTAAGGATGTCATTCTAATACATTTTCTCCTTTCTGTTCTATATTATATTCAGATGATGGGGCTCCCTGGTGAAGATAGGGGTTGGGGCTCCCCCCAGAGACGAGATCAAGGTGCTGGTAAACAGCCTGACCTCGATGTCCAGGAAAGGCACCCAACCCAGTACTACAAAAACCCAAAGAGCTCCATTTCCACATTTAGGCCATTGTGGATTAGGGTCTCAAATTCAAAGATCCTTCTGGATTCCAGTTGCGACATGGATGCTATATGGTGCCAACCCCTTACTTTTTGTAAGACTATAAAAGTGAGTGTTGATGGATCTTGGTTATGGATTTATTTATAGTGTTTTGACAGAGAGTGTTGTTCAAAGCCCTTTTTAATGTTATTGATGTTTTCTGATATTCTTTTTCTCTACTTGAGTATGTGGTAAAATGCAGATTCTTATAGTCTATAATAATGTTTTGTATAAAATTGTTTAAATCCTCTTCTGACTTACACCAAATAAATATGACATCATCTATGTATCTTCACCAGAGCACCAGGCTCTCCCCCAGCCTTGGGAGAATGACTTCACTCTCCCTTTGTGCCATAAACAAATTGGCATAGCTGGGGAAGAGCCAGTTGCCCATGGCGGTCCCCCTTGTCTGTAGGTAGAAATCTAAGTCATAGTGGAAATAATTATGTAAAAGTATGTACTCCACACCCTCTGTCAGAAAATCAATTTGGCCTTTATGGATCTTGCCACTTTGTTGCAGTCTGTTTCTCAAAGCATTAATCCCTTGTGTGTGATCTATTATTGTATTCAAGGAATTCATGTCCATTGTTCCCAGAATCCAACTTTCCTCAAAATGTAATTTCTCTAATGTTGCTATGATATCCGTATTATCTTTGATGTATGATGGTGTGTCTGTAACTAGAGATGAGCGAATCAAAGCTGATTCTGAACAAATGTGAATTTCCTCACGCTTCGTGGTAACGAATTGCATTATTTTCTACAAAGGCCGCCGGCTAAAATGG
This sequence comes from Bufo gargarizans, assembly GCF_014858855.1. NCBI lineage: Eukaryota > Metazoa > Chordata > Amphibia > Anura > Bufonidae > Bufo > Bufo gargarizans. The sequence goes on along the minus strand of NC_058090.1, from coordinate 68,607,766 downwards.
CAGCTATACGTGTGAGGACATGGATCAAGGAACTCTGGGAAGGCGGTTTGACCCATAATGCCATGCATGCAGCCAATCAGCAGCCAGCCAGCCCGGTGATGTCACAGCCCTATAAAAACGGCGACCATCTTAGATGCTGCCATTCACCATTGTACATTGGTTAGGGACAGACATGTATGCAGGCGCTAGGGAGAGTGAAAGAAAAACTAATTGTTTAAAAAAAAAAGGAAAGGAGCGATTTTCTAGTGCAGGGAAAGGATAGTGAGAGGAATCATTTCATAGGCAGGGAGAGACGTGTGTAGATGCTAGTAGGGAGAGTCATCGTAATTTCCTCATTGTGAAAACCAGCGATTTACAAGTGCAGGGAAAGGACAGTGAGATGAATCATTTAACAGTAAGAGAGAGACATGTGCAGATGCTAGGGAGAGGTATAGTTAATTCCTCATTGTGAAAACAATCGATTTACAAGTGCAGGGAAACATTACATGGGGATCCAGACAGTCTCACAATACCTCTCTGTCATTCCAGCAATTAGTTATTGGGGTGCAAGTGAACATAGAAACATAGAATGTGTCGGCAGATAAGAACCATTTGGCCCATCTAGTCTGCCCAATATACTAAATACTATGGATAGCCCCTAGCCCTATCTTATATGAAGGATGGCCTTATGCCTATCCCATGCATGCTTAAACTCCTCCACTGTATTTGCCGCTACCACTTCTGCAGGAAGGCTATTCCATGCATCCACTACTCTCTCAGTAAAGTAATACTTCCTGATATTACTTTTAACTTTTGCCCCTCTAATTTAAAACTATGTCCTCTTGTAGCAGTTTTTCTTCTTTTAAATATTCTCTCCTCTTTTACCTTGTTGATTCCCTTTATGTATTTAAAAGTTTATATCATATCCCCTCTGTCTTGTCTTTCTTCCAAGCTATACATGTTAAGGTCCTTTAATCTTTCCTGGAAAGTTTTAACCTGCAATCTATGTACTAGTTTAGTAGCTCTTCTCTGAACTCTCTCCAAAGTATCAATATCCTTCTGGAGATCTGGTCTCCAGTACTGAGCACAATACTCCAAATGAGGTCTCACTAGTGCTCTGTAGAGCGGCATGAGCACCTCCTTCTTTCTACTGGTAATGCCTCTTGCTATACACCCAAGCATTCTGCTAGCATTTCCTGCTGCTCTATGACATTGTCTGCCTACCTTTAAGTCTTCTGAAATAATAATCCTTAAATCCCTTTCCTCAGATACTGAGGTTAGAACTGTATCACTGATTTTATATTCTGCTCTTGGGTTTTTACATCCCATGTGCATTATCTTGCACTTATCAACATTAAATTTAAGATTTTTGACCATTCCTCTAGTTTTCCTAAGTCCTTTTCCATTTCGTGTATCTCTCCAGGAACATCAACCCTGTTACAAATCTTTGTGTCATCAGCAAAAAGACAAACCTTACCATTGAGGCCTTCTGCAATTTCGCTGATAAAGATATTAAACAATATGGGTCCCAGAACAGATCCCTGAGGTACCCCACTGGTAACAAGACCTTGGTCCGAATATACTCCATTGACTACAACAATCTGTTGCCTGTCCCTCAGCTACTGCCTAATCCATTCAACAATATGGGAGTCCAAGCCCAAAGACTGCACTTTATTGATAAGCTTTCTATGTGGGACAGTATCAAAAGCCTTACTAAAGTCTAGATAAGCGAGGTCTACTGCACCTCCTCCATCTATTACTTTAGTTACCCAATCAAAAAAATCAATAAGATTAGTTTGACATGATCTCCCTGAAGTAAACCCATGCTGTTTTTCATCTTTCAATCCATGGGATTTTAGATGTTCCACAATCCTCTCCTTAAGTATGGTTTCCATTAATTTCCCCACTATTGATGTCAGGCTTACTGGCCTATAGTTGCCCGATTCCTCCCTACTACTTTTCTTGTGAATGGGCACAACATTTGCTAATTTCCAAACTTCTGGGACGACTCCTGTTGCCAGTGATTGGTTAAATAAATCTGTTAATGGTTTAGCTCGTTCACCGCTAAGCTCTTTTAATAGCTTTGGGTATATCCCATCAGGCCCCTGTTACTTATTTGTATTAATTTTAGACAGTTGACTTAGAGCCTCTTCCTCTGTAAAGACACATGCATCAAAATATTCATTAGTCTTCTTTCCTAACTGAGGTCCTTCTCCTTCATTTTCCTTTGTAAAAACTGAACAGAAGTATTCATTGAGGCAGTCAGCTAGTTCTTTATCTTCTTCCATATACCTTCCTTCTTTTGTTTTTAATTTGGTAATTCCTTGTTTTAGCCTTTAGCGGATTTTATCTGTGGAAAAAGATAAATATATACGCAGGTCACTTTTACTGTTATCTGCTCTGATATCATTTAGTGGCCTATTTCAATACAATACAAAAAATATATACGCAAGTCACTTTTGTTGTTATTTAAGCTAAAATAATTTGCCGTAATTTCTTGTGAAAGAGCATAGGGCGGTATTTCAGTAATACACAAAATATTTAAATGCACTGTGCAGTTGCAGTCATTTCTTGTGAAAGAGTATAGTGGCCTATTTCAATACAATAAATATATACGCAAGTCACTTTTGTTGTCATTTACGCTAAAATCATTTGCAGTAGTTTCTGGTGAAAGAGTATACGGCGGTATTTTAGTAATACACAAAACATTTAAACACACTTAATGGTTGCATTAATTTCTGGTGAAAGAGTATAGGTGCTTATTTCATAAAAAAATTAAAATATATACGTACTTCTGGAGAAAGCGTATAGTAGCCTATTTCAGTCCAACACGAAAAATACATTTTCAGGTCACTACTCAAGTTATTTCTGTTGAAAGAGTATAGGGACGAATTTCAGTAAACAAAGAAAAATATATACGCACTGCACAGTTGCAGTTATTTCTGGTGAAAGCGTATAGTGGCCTATTTTAGTCCAACAAGAAATATATTTTTGCAGGTCACTTCTGCAGTTATTTCTGGATAAAGTGTATAGTGGCCTTATTTCAGTAATACAAGAAAAATATATACCCACTGCACTGTTGCAGTAATTACTGTTGAAAGCGTATAGGGACATATTTAAGTTAAAAATTAAAAATATATACCCACTGCACAGTTGCAGTAATTTCTGGTGAAAGAGTATAAGGCCGCATTTCAGTAATACAAGAAAAATATATACCCACTGCACTGTTGCATTAAATATCGGTGAAAGCGTATAGTGGCCTTATTTCAGTAATACAAGAAAAATAACCACTGCACTGTTGCTGTTATTTCTGGTGAAAGCGTATAGTGGACAATTTCAGTTCAACAAGAAATATATTTACTCAGGTCACTTCTGCAGTTATTTTTTACACACAGTTGACATTTGGTGTTATTTGCATTCAAACCATTTTTTGCCAGTTCAGTACAATAAGAGAAAAATATATGCAGTTCACATTTTGGTGTTATTTGCGCTAAAAGCATTTATGTAAGAAACAGAAATGAAAAATATATGCAGTTAACTTTTCCTGTTATTTACGCTAAAATCATTTATTGGCCTCTTTCAGTCATATATGAGAAATATATACGCAGGTCATGTTTGTTTTTATTTCCGCTATAATAATTTAGTGGCCTATTTCAGTCCAAAACGAGAAATATATAGGCAGTTTAAACTTACTTGTATTTGTGCTAAAAGTGGTTAGTGGCCTATTTCTGTCCAAAAAGAGAAATATATTCTGGGCTTTTAGGGTTGTTTTAATTTGCCTTTAATTATTTTAGTTCAGCTAAAAGTATGTAAGACAGAGAAGTGACAGGACATGCACAGAGGAGTGGCAGAGGCATAAATGTTTATGGCGCAGGCAGAAGTTGCAGCAGATTAAGGGGCTGTGGCAGCAGGAGTCACAGCAAGAGGCCTGAGCTTCCGTTGTCATCTACTGGTCGTGTCTTGACCAGCAACCCAGCAGTTATTGATTGGTTAACTTGGTCATCCAATTCATCCCAAGTGACATCGGACACCCCCAGCCAACAGTCGTAGGGTTGCTGTTGCTGCCATCTCCACACTATGTCACCTTGCCACTCTGTGGTATCATGCTGCTGCTGTTGCTGCCATCTCCACGCTATGTCACCTTGCCACTCCTTGGTATCATGCTGCTGCTGTTATCTCCACGCTATGTCACCTTGCCACTCTGTGGTATCATGCTTCTGCTGTTGCTGCCATCTCAACACTATGTCACCTTGCTACTCATTTTTATCATCATGCTGCTGCTGCTGCTTAAAAGGCCTTAGATTGATCACCCGCCCCACAAACTAATTTAGGTTTTGGAACCAACAAACCCAACTTGCTTTTGAGGGCTGCATTAATCTGCAGGTTACCATTGTACAGCTCTACAGATAACTTTTCATCTGCATCTTTCTAAAAAATCTGTGCCCTTAGTCTTTTATCCAGACCCTGTAATTGTGCCACTCTGTGGCCTCCTCATGCTGTCGCCAACTCCAGAATCTGTCATTGAGACACTCTGTAGCCTCTTGATGCTGTCACCAACTCCAGACTCTTTAATTGTGTCACTCTGTGGCCTTCTCATACTGCTGCAAACTACACACTCTGTCATTGAGCCACTCTGTAGCCTCCTGATGCGGTCACCAACTCCATACTCTGTCATTGTGCCACTCTGTGGCCTTCTCATACTGCTGCAAACGTTACACTGTGCCATTCTGCCACTCTGTGGCCTCTTCATGCTGCCGCCACCTCCAGACTCTGTCACTTTGCCACTCTGTAGCCTTCTTGACGCTAACATGGACCTGTAAGACTGAATAAATACTTGAGTTATTTGGTCAATTTTGGCCCAGTGACTGCCCAAATAAGTGAAGTGTGCAGTGATTCTAATAGCGACGCCTGTCATCTGCATGTCATCCTCACTGACAGTATTATTTCACTAACCCAGCACATTTCCTATGTGTGTTACTGCAAGGCACAGTGTTCTACATTCATATAAAGGCTCTGTGCAGCTCAGAAATTGCCATTCTTTAACGCGATTTGCCGCAAATAAATTCAGATCAAAGAAAAAAAAATACGAAAATTCGGCGAACCAACCAAATCAAATTTTTTAGAAATTCGCTCATCTCTATCTGTAACTATCGGTTGTAGTATTCTGTCAACATATTGAGATAAGTTTAATGAAATGGACCCTATTCCAGAAATAGTAAGTCTTCCTGGTGGGTTCGTTGTTTTTTTGTGGCTTTTAGGTAGACAGTAAAAGATTGATATTCTTTGTTAGGTGTTCGTGATGAATGAGTATTCATCTGTTCTCTTAGAATTCCCTTATCTAAACCTCTTTTACAATATTTGACAAGCTCTTTTAGAAAATCCTGTGTTGGATATTTTTTTTAGGATTTTATATGTATCTTTGTCAGATAATTGTCTCATACATTCCTGGTTATAATCATTTAGATCTTGGATGACAATTGCCCCCCTTTATCGGCCAGTCTGATTACTATATCTTCCGATTTTTGGAGTTGAATGATCGCATCTATTTCTCGTTTAGATAGATTATTTTTTGTTTGTTCTACCATTTACTTTCCTAAGGTCTGACTCTACATTTGCAGAATGTCGCTATTTTGTGACTCACCTCTTGTCTCGGATATTTTTTTACTTTGGCTTCAATTCTGTGTGTATATAAATTGAAGGGTCGTTAGTGGTCTTCATAATAGGAATCTTCATATGGTATTTTTTCAGACAAACTTTCCTGATAAATTTTTCTATTCCAATGTAAGTGTTGAATTTGTCTACGCTAGTTGTGGGGGGAAATTTTAGCTCTTTATTTAATAATTTATTCTGACTCTGTGAGTGTGGTCTTACTTAATAACTTTGTCATCTATTGGTGCCATGTTCGATATCTTCTAAATGTTCCTTATTCATCCACCCCCACTTATCTTTTTTCGCTGTTGTGTACACATGGTGATCTGTGATATTGCTACAAATCTCGTGGGTGAGTTTGTTTCCAATGGCGTTGTGCTATCTTGTGAGTGTTGGCCTGTGTATTTGTGTTGGTGATGTGTTCTTCACATAATTCTGTTCATTGGGATTAACTGTTTGACTCCATGACTATTGATTACAATCATAAATCCAATCATATATGAACCCTATACTATTATGAACAGCACCTATGTTTGCGACCTAAAAGTGGAGAAGTGATATTATATGATATTTTATGAACTGCCATGTGGACACAGTAGATACCTACGAATTGATATCAGGATACAATACTATTGAATTGACATTTGGATACAACATCATTTAATCAAATGGAACAGTGGAACTATTGAATTAATTGGACATATATAAGACACTGAATTGTGAGATTTTTAAACCTTGAGGGTCTTGCTATGAAAGATCCATTGAAATAACTTCTTATATGAATTGCAACTACCTCTCTGTCTTATCTTGATCTTTTAAGGTATTTTTTAAGAAACAAAGGAGAGAGAGCTCAGTTGCATTGTGCACAATGCGGTGCAGAATACTATAATTCTATGATCTATTTTTACTATCAGTTTTCTTCTTTCTTTTTCCATTGGATTATTATATTTTATCTGTATTTATCTGCATAATAAAATACTGTTTTTAGTGCAGTTTCAGGTGCCTGTTATTACCATTTTTACAGATTTTCTTTACTGCTGGGTAGTCTATTAATAAGAGTACCTAGGTCCAAAAGCTGAGAGGGGTGAGCCGCTATATATATTTAATTCTACTTGTCTTTTACCCCATAGCAGTGCTCCCTTAAATCAGCATTATGAACATCTGGAACTGCATTGAAAATAATTGTAAAAAAGCAGAGACATATGTATTTGAAAGTGTGGACTTCACAGCTTCGCTAGGAACAACAGCAAGATCAATGGTAGATAAATCCAGGGACCTAGAAAATCTACTACACAAACAATTGACAAAAATGGGAGATCAAATCACTCAACCAATATCTGGCGAGTGGCCTGATACCTAAAAGTGTAATGTTGTCCTAGAGCCCTGCGTCAGATGTTATTAATGAAGAACTTAATACTGAATGGAATTCTTTTTTAAATAAACAATCGATTATATTAGTACAAATGATAATTAAAAGAAGATCAGAGATTCTGGAAGAGACTATGGATCAGATAAGTATAATTAAAGAAACTGTTGACGCATGTACAAAATTACGAATTTAATGAATGGCAACAACGGATATGTAAAGGACTTGATAAACTAGAACTTGAAATAATTATGAAAAAAACAAAAAATTGAGATTTAAAAAAATTGATCATAAATAGGGGGCAAAAAATATAGACCATGCACAAATAGACCCTGATACAGACTATATGAACGACGTAAGTAAAAATAAAAATCAGACAAAAACTTAATATAATGTCCCAGTAGCTAATCGATTTCAGTCACTTAACGAATCAAATTTTTAAGACAAAACTCCACCACACTACCAATCACGAAATCGACCACCACAATATCAAACAAAAGAGAGAAGACCAGAACGATATCCATCTCCAACACAGGGGTACAATTTGAGACACAGATACAACGAACAGAATCATGTGAAGAACACATCACCAACACAAACACACAGGCCAACATACTCACAGTTAGCACAACGCCATTGGAAACAAACTCATCCACAAGATTTGGAGCAATATCACAGATCACCACATGTACACGACAGTGAAAAAAGATAAGTAGGGGTGGATGAAGAAGGAACACTCAGAAGATATTGAACACGGCACCAATAGATGACAAAGTTATTAATCTAAGTAAGACCACACTCAGAGTCACAGAATAAATAATTAAATAAAGGGCTAAAATTTTCCCCCACAACTAGTGTAGACAAGTTTAACACTTACATTGGAATAGAAAAAAATGTATCAGAAAAGTTTGTCTGAAAAAATACTATATAAAGAATCCTATTATGAAGACCACTAACGACCCTTCAATTTATATACACACAGAATTGAAGCCAAAATGAAAGAAATATCCGAGACAAGAGGTGAGTCACGAAATAGTGACATTCCGCAAATCAGACCTTAGGAAACTAAATGGTAGAACAACGAAAAATAAACGAGAAATAGATGCTATTATACAACTCCAAAAATCGGAAGATATAGTAATCAGACTGGCCGATAAAGGTGGGGGAGGCAATTGTCATCCAAGATCTAAATGATTATAACCAGGAATGTATGAGACAATTTTCTGACAAAGATACATATAAAATCCTAAAAAATTATCCAACACAGGACTTTCTAAAAGAGCTTGTCAAATATTGTAAAAGAGGTTTAGATAAGGGTATTCTAAGAGAACAGGAATACTCATTAATTACGAAAACCTAACAAAGAATACCAATCTTTTACTGTCTACCTAAAATCCACAAAAATCCAATGAACCCACCTGGAAGACCTATTATTTCTGGAATAGGGTCCATTTCATCAAACTTATCCCAATATGTTGACAGAATACTACAACCGATAGTTACAGACACACCATCATACATCAAAGATACTACAGATATCATAGCAGCATTAGAGAAATTACATTTTGAGGAAAGTTGGATTCTGGAAACAATGGACATGAATGCATTGAATACAATAACACAGGGTGGGCGATTTATATGGATACACCTTAATAAAATGGGAATGGTTGGTGATATTAACTTCCTGTTGCGGCCCATTAGTATATGTAAGGGGGGAAACTTTTCAAGATGGGTGGTGACCACAGGCTTCCAGTATCCGTAGTTTCAGGTGCTGCACATCTCGTATCTTCACAGCATAGACAATTGCCTTCAGATGACCCCAAAGATGAAAGTCTAAGGGGGTCTTGCATTGAAATCTGCTGCAATGATCTGGTTACTGCGTTCACCAGACATCAACACAATTTCTATCCGCTCCGCACGTGTTAACCTCGGCGACATGTCAATGGCTGTAAACAAAGATAAACTTGTAAATAACTCATGAAAGAATAAAGTTACATTAAAACCAAGCACACATTGTTTTTCTTGTGAAATTCCCAATAAGTTTGATGTGTCACATTACCCTCTTACTATTGAAAAAACAAAAGTTGGATTCAAAATGGCCGACTTCAAAATGGCCGCCATGGTCACTACCCATCTTGAAAAGTTTCCCCCCTCACTTCCTGCCACAAACAGGAAGTTAATATCACCAACCATTCCCATTTTATTAAGGTGTATCCATATAAATGGCCCACCCTGTAGATCACACACAAGGGATTAATGCTCTGAGAAACAGACTGCAACAAAGTGGCAAGATCCATAAAGGCCAAATTTATTTCCTGACAGAGGGTGTGGAGTGGCGGATGGGCCTGAGGTGGATAGCAGTTTGGCGCATGTCCTTCCGCCAGCGAGGATTGCAGGACGTTTCTCTTTGCCTCCTGTTGCCTCCTCCGCGTACTCCAGTTCCTCCTCTACCACCTCCGAATCCGGTCATCATAACACCTTCATCACCAACTTCAGTACAGCCAGGGGGAAATGACAGCAGGCAATTTTGAAACTCATCTGTTTGGGGGAGCATTGGATGGGCATGGCACAACAGACCGATGAATGGTTGGTGCCACTGAGCCTCAAGCCCGTCCTGGTGGTGAACAATAACGGGCAAAATTTTGTTGCACATCCCTTGCCTGGCACATGTGTTGAATTTGGTGGTGCAAAGGTTCCTGAAAAATTACCTCGATATGTCAGAGCTGCTGCAGAAAGTGCGGGCCATCTCTGCGCGCTTTCGGCATTTTAACCTTGCTGCTGCTCGCCTGTCTGCGCTGCAGCGTAACTTCAGCCTTCTAGCTCACCACCTCATATGCGACATACCCACAAGGTGGAACTCCACCTTGCACATGCTGGAGAGACTGTGCTAGCAGCAGCAGGCGATAGTGGAGTTTCAGCTGCAGCACGCACCGGTGAGTCGCTCTGCGGAACAGCACCACTTTACCACCAACAAGTGGGCCTCCATGTGAGACGTGTGGGACGTTTTGAGTACTCCACCAACATGGCCAGTGCCAATTACACCGTCCTCAGCGTTACTATCCCACTTCTATGTCTCCTTGAAAAAACACTTGGGGCAATGATGGAAGAGGATGTGGCACAGGAGGAAGAGGAGGAGGAAGAGGGATCATTTCCACGGTTATCAGGCCAGGCATTCACAATTGGCTCGGAGGGTGGGTTCCTGCACCAAAAGAGGCCAGGTACACAAGTATCCAGCCAGGGCACAGTTCTGGAGGATGTGGAGGAGGAGGATGATGAGGAGGAGGAACCGTGTTCACAGCAGGGTGGCACCCAATGCAGCTCATGGGCATTACTGGAGCGTGGCTGGGGGAATACAGAGGACACAGTTGATACAGCTCCCACAGAGTACAGCTTGTTGCTGCCTCTGGGCAGCCTGGCACACATGAGCGACTTCATGCAGCAGTGCCTGCGCAATGACCGCCGAGTTGCCCACATTCCAACCAGTGTTGATTACTGGGTGGCCACCCTGCTGGATCCCCGCTACAAGGACAACTTGCCATCCTTAATTCCATCACTGGAGCATGATAGGAAGATGCGCAAATACAAGCGCATGCTGGTAGACACGCTGCTGATGGTATTCCCACCTGACAGCGGGGGCTCAGTGGAAGCAGAAGGAGAAGGCAGAGGAGGAGGAATAAGTCGCCAACGCAGCTGGGGCACCGCCAGCACCTCAGAAGGGAGAGTTAGCGTGGCCGAAATGTGGAAAAGTTTTGTCAGCACGCTATAACAACCAGCACCACCAGCTGATATGGAATGTCTTAGCAGGAGGCAGCATTTCAGCAACATGGTGGAGCAGTACTGACTGATGGGTCTTTCCGAATCAACTTCTGGGACTTTAAATTGGGCACATGGCCTGAGCTTGCCCTTTACGCCTTGGAGGTGCTGGCCTGCCCTGCGACCAGTGTATTGTCCGAAAGTGTGTTTAGCATGGCAGCGAGGGTGATCACAGACAAGCGCAGCAGCCTGTCCACAGCTAATGTGGACAAGCTCACGTTCATTAAAATGAACTAGGCATGGATCCCACAGGACTTGCCATACCTTGTGCTGAGTAGACAAGTCTACCCAGCCATTGTTATACTCCAGTGCACTTTATCATTGAATCCCCTTTTCTATTTCCCAATGTTTTGGGGTCTTTCTAAATTTATAAAAAATAATAATAATAAAAAGAGTGTTGGCTACATCCTCCTCCTCCACCACTTCCACCTACACTGCCACGTCCAACGCCTCCTCAACCTCCTACTACACTTTGACCTTCGCCTCCTAGTTCAAGATTATAATATTTTTTTTTTTCTATTCTATGTTATTTTAAGTAATTTCCCTATCCACATTTGTTTGCAGGGCAATTGTTCTGCTCTTACCCCATTTTGCTTCTTTTTGCAGCCCTCTAGCCCTTACTATGTTTATTTTACATGCATTTTAGTGCCCCAATGGGGTTCGGGTTCGGGGTCAAGTTCCCTAACCTGAACTTTGAGCTGATGTTTGTCCGAAGTTTGGCCGAACCAGGCGAACCCGAACTGCCAGGTGTTCACTCATCTCTAGTCAGATACTAATATGGAGGATTTCTAGAAGTTCAGAATTCCCCAGAACTCTATCTCTGCTAGACAGGTATTAGAACACAAACTTCTGTATAAAAACTTTCATTCTTTTTCATAGTAACAAAGTAACATAGTAAGTACATAAGGCTGAAAAAAGACATTTGTCTATCCAGTTCGGCCTGTCATCCTGCAAGTTGATCCAGAGGAAGGCAAAAAAAAACTGTGAGGTAGAAGCCAATTTTCCCCACTTTAGGGGAATACAAAATTTCTTCCCGACTCCAATAAGGCAATCAGAATAACTCCCTGGATCAACGACCCCTCTCTAGTAGCTATAGCCTGTAATATCATTACACTCCAGAAATACATCCCCTCTTGAATTCCTTTATTGTACTTACCATCACCACCTCCTCAGGCAGGGAGTTCCATAGTCTCACTGCTCTTACCGTAAAGAATCCTCTTCTATGTTTGTGTACAAACCTTCTTTCCTCCAGACACACATACAATCATAATAAGATCTGCTTATGGGTTTGCAGTATTTTGCTTCACAAGAATTTGTCCACCAAACAAATCTGAAGTTTTTGCAATTCATTTTGGATGAATCAAATAAAAACATATTGCCAGAAAAATTTTACTGTTAATATTGGTGGAGAAAACGACGAGGGAGGAAGAAGATAAAGGGTCACATAACACTGGGAGATAGTGGGGGAAAACTTGTCCTGACTGGCAGTAGGGGACAGTAGGCAAGGAGATCCCCTTGCTGACGAAGAAGTGCCATATTGTGTTCAGCTTCTGACCTGGAAGGAGTGTGCCTGGCAGTGTCTGATAAAAAAAAGTTTTATAGAAACACTATAGCGTGAGATTGAGAGATATAATTGCAGAGATTTAAGGGAATTTGATCAAGGAAAGCTTTGAGATTAAGGGGCTGGTCACTGTTTGCTTAATATAACTGTTTGCTGCTATAGCAGCTCAGTCTGGCAGTTCTGCATCACAAATATAAACAGAGAAACAACATTTTTTTTTTCAAAACCTCTAGTTTCTACAAAGGCTTACAATACAAACACTGAGCAAATACACATTCAGTTTTTTTCAGTACATTATATTCATGTTATTAAATAAGTTGCATTATAGCAAAAGCATTTTATGGAAATAATTTCATTTTTATTCCTATGTGATTGAACGCATAGTTCAAAGACATTTCATCAAAACACTGCATATTATATCCATGTTAACAGATGTATTACTGCATCATACCTTGTGTTTCAAAGAAAGTTTAGTGCTAAAATATAATTTTTTTAACCAGTGATATTACATATATAGTTCAAACACATTTCACTGCAAACACTGCATTGTTATATGCATGTTAGCAGACATATTACTGCATTAGACATTTGTTTCATTGTTGAACCAGTAATATTAAATGCATAGTTCAAAGACATTTCACCACAAACATGGCATTATTTCCAAATTAATTTGTTAATTCCAGTGTTTAGTGTGCTTATAAAAGTGGAGGGACATTTACTCGTGCATCTGTCTTTAAATTACAGAAAACACACTTGAAATTTTGCTAGTACAGTTTAATAATCTATGCGTACCAAACCTATGACTTTTCATTTATAGAAAACCCATGACTTTTCATTTATAGACCTAGAATGTCTGGACAATGGAAGAGTTCAAAATGAAAGACCCAGTCTTTATTATCTGAGAGTTTGAATGTGTGTAGTACCAGCTCCAACCATCTGGCCAGTAGTAGTAGACTTAATAGTGGCACTTCTGGCCACATTGGTGAAGGTAAGGGCAGTGGTAGCAACAGTGGCACTTGGGGCAAACATAGAGAAGGAAATCAGGAGGGGGAGCCAATCCACATAATTTTTTGATGCTTGCTCCCAACAAGCCACAGTTTTTTTCCATAACAAAGGTAAAGTACAATTTTTGATGCTTTTTAACATGAAAAAGCATAACACATGCGACAGAGCAGTGTTTTTTTTTTAAGCACATTGTTTGTTAACACGATCAGCTATGTATTTACCCACTGCTATGCATGTCAATGGCCCTCTAACATAATTTTATTTTGCTGTCATTGTGTTGAAGACCATAAGGGGGAGCAAAAATTCATGAAGGCAACATCTTTTCATAACATGTCAAGGAGATCTAGGAGATGTCAGAGTGTCATATACCAATTGTCAGACCAATGGGAGCATATTCGATTCATGTAGAATCAATTCTGGTGCGAATCAATAAAAAAAATAAAAATAAATGCCGAATCGTACACAAAATGTATTTCAAGAAGTTCACTCATTTCTAGTCTGAAAGACAATTACGGGAGGCTTGAAATATCCAACAGCTCCACATATTATTACAAGGTTCCTGTGACTGGACAATAATAACACTAAAATTGCACTACAGCTGAATATGAAATTTGGCACATTATCAAAAATCTTGCACTATGGCTCAGCTTTCTGCTTACACTGTGTGCTATTCATTTAAACATAATAATAATACTGAATTATTACAGGATTACTGGTTGTGCTCTGAACAGAATATCTATTGCAGATAGCGCAGAAGCTGCTGTATTATGTGTGTAGCTAAAAAAATGAATAGACATTTATTTATCCTAGAATGACTTGATTAGTTTTTTGTATAAATTTCTTGTTCAAATACCTATAACTTTATTGTATTTTACTTATAGAAAACCATAAAAAATAAAGAATCCAATAGAAAAAAATGTCATGTTCTTTCCTGTGATATATTATGGTATCATATAGTGGTAATATACAGTGTCATATCATGTTTACGGCTCCGTAGTACAGAGCTATAAGGAATACCTGTGTCACCATACATGCTCTATGCACATGGTACATAAGGTATAAATATGTCTAAGGTGGTCTGTAGACCCATGAGCTCATTATTGACTGCCATAAACATTTAGGCTGTAGTAGGGCACCTGGACAATCTTTGACATTTTGATTTTCAAAAGAACATGTGAGTTTGTATGGCTGGAATATTTTTTGCAATGTATTAGGAAATCACGCTTTAGGATAGTTTATTGTACAGATTATTTTTATTTTTTTATAAAAATGCCATTGTAGTGTTTGATGCAATATTTTGAGCCAAAGCCAGAAGTGGTTTATTCTTTCTAAATCTTTTTGAATCCACATCTTGCGTCAGCGCAAAAAGAAATCCTGCATCAAAAACATCAGTGGCATGTTTTGTTTTTTAAAGCTTAGGCCTCGGTCACACTTCAGTGTTTAGTCAGTGATTGATTTGTGAGCCAAAACTAGGTGTGGGTAAAAACCACAGAACAGGTGCAGATCTTTCCATTATACCTTATGTCTGTGTAGGCTTCACTTCTGGTTTTGGTTCATAAATGACTGATGGAAATCACTGACCAAATATTGAAGTGTAAGGCTACTTTCACACTAGCGTTCGGCTGTCCGCTCGTGAGCTCCGTTTGAAGGGGCTCACGAGCGGACCCGAACGCATCCGTCCAGCCCTGATGCAGTCTGAATGGATGCGGATCCGCTCAGACTGCATCAGTCTGGCGGCGTTCAGCCTCCGCTCCGCTCGCCTCCGCACGGACAGGCGGACAGCTGAACGCTGCTTGCAGCGTTCGGGTGTCCGCCTGGCCGTGCGGAGGCGTGCGGATCCGTCCAGACTTACAATGTAAGTCAATGGGGACGGATCCGTTTGAAGATGCCACAATATGCCTCAATCTTCAAGCGGATCCGTCCCCCATTGACTTTACATTGAAAGTCTGGACGGATCCGTCCGAGGCTATTTTCACACTTAGCTTTTATATGCCAATATAATGCAGACGGATCCGTTCTGAACGGAGCCTCCGTCTGCATTATTATGATCGGATCCGTTCAGAACGGATCCGATCGAACGCTAGTGTGAAAGTAGCCTTAACGAGGCTTTAAAGAGAGGGGTCTTTATTTAAGGCATTTTTTATAGCCTAAATAAATCCCATATTGGTGATGTACTAAAAGCTGTACTAATACTAGTTCTGAAGTGAATCATGATTACAAGTCAAAAGTATTTCTGAAGGGTCTGATGGGCTAATTACAGCCATATTAGCACTTTAACGGGATTTAAATGTTTTTCTCATCTGGACAACTTGTAGCTGTCCCAGTAATATTGAGGGATCACTTTGGATCATCTTCTCTAAATCTTGGCGATCAGCTTATAAGGTGGGTGATATGCAAGCACCTCTAGTCACCCTTATACATACAATACAAAACATAATATTATGTAGTTTTATAATTAGAGATGAGCAAAGTTTTGGAAAATTTGATTCAGCTGTTTCACCGAATTTTACAAACAAATTAGCTTTTTCATGAATTACTTAGTCATGAAGCACATTTTTTTTTTAAGTAGCGGGTGCAATGATAGGGATAGCGCTGCTCCCCATCATTGTACCCCTCAGATGCCGTCATAATAATACAGTGTATAATAAAAAATAAAAAAAATGAAATCATACTTACCACCTAAATTTGCTTGCGATGTGCCAGCCGCCACCATCTTGCTTGAAGATCTAGCGCGAAATCTTGCGTTGCCCGAGGTCATATGTCTCCATGCACGGGATTTCAGCCGAGATCTTCAATCCAGATCAAATCGTCGCAAGCAAATGGAAAAGGTAAGTATGATTTTTTGTTGTTGTTTTTTTTACACTATTTCAGGTTAAATCTACTTGCTACCACAAAGCATGAGGAAATTCGGCTTCACGGCAAATCTAATTTATCCTGAAATTCGGAACAAATTCCACTTTGTTGGATTTGATTCGCTTATCTCTATTTATAATGCACTGTTGAAAAATGGTAAGGTGTCTTTAAAAAGAAGATGCTGCCACTAAATGCAATAGAATTAGTGATGGACGAACATTGGCCGGGACGATTCCACTGGGCATACACACTTGCTGTTGTTTTCCACCCTTTTAATTCTCTTTTTAAACACTCCCCGATTTCCTTATAATTAGTCTTGCTACATCTAGTACTTTCATGGGTGTAATTTTTATTCTGTATATATGGACACTACACAGTACCAGTTCTCTTATCCTGTATACTGGTTGTAATCCTTAGTATTTGCTCTTATTCTTTTTTTATGGACACTCTGCAGTACCACCTGTCCTGTCCTATATACTGGGTGTAATCCTCAGTGGTGATGGATGAACATCAGCCGGGACGATTCGTGAACCGCAAGTTTGCGGCGGGCCCCATTCACTTTAAAGGCAAGTGAACCAGAAAAACCTTCAGGTCATTATTGAAGCCACCAAATACTTACAAGTGCACAAATCATCCCACAACATGGACAGTAACATACCAGAGGGGGATCAATGGCAAACAAATTTCCACAAAAAAACATGTATTTTAATCAGGGGACATTTTTATGCGTCATAAATGGAAACTGTCAAAAATGTGGCCTGCTGGAGCCTAGAAATTTTTTATTTTAGGCCACAGAAGTACAGGTCCCAAACATTAGGCATTCACCAAACAGAAAACATCAAGTGATTATGTGGCTGAAAGGTATATTAGACGGTCATTGGATAACAAATTTACTTCAGGCCAGTGGAGTACAGGCCCCAAATTTTTTTTAATTCAATGTACATAAAATAACAAGTGAATTATGTGGCTGGAGGTATATTAGACGGTAATTGGATGTCAATTTTACTGCAGGCCAGTACAAATAAATGTCAAATACATATGTTTAAAAGAACTAAAAATATTAAATTTGATCAAAAACATGGCAAAAAAAAGATCCCCCATCTTGAATAAACCCTAAATGATAATGTCACGGTAGTGTCACCACCAGACATCTGAGAAGCTCTTACAGACGTTCTTTAGAACCTCCTGCTTGAGGTTCCTTTTGTTTTGCTTTCGTTTTCTCATCTCGTTAGCCTCTCTCAGCTGTCATGTAGTTGCACTGATTGCATCCCTTTAAATCCCTTCCCATACTGCATCACTTTGCGGTTTATACTACTTCCTGGAGTGTGTGCATGCTGGATGCTACTACTGAGTCTTCTACAGATAAGTTTGTTCATTCATTTGTGTTTTCCTGTTTGCTGGATCCTAGGTGACCCTGACTCCCTCCGTATTAAGTGTAGGGAGCCGGTGGTCGTGTCCCCTCACTATTATAGGGTGTTCAGGTTTCATACAGTTGAGGAACGAGGATATGCAATCATATACTATAGAGATTTTTGCATAGGCTGAGCAGTAAGGGAGAGAGCCAGGTCTGTTACAGGGCTTACCCTCTGGTTCCTTAGTTTTGGATCCAGTCAGTCGGATCTTCATTTTGTGTCTTCTAGTTTCTGTACACCTTCCGTGACATTATAAACCGCCAAAACCGTCTCAAGCATGGATCCGGTTTCACTTTTGACTGAACACATGCAGGGTCTTTCATTGGAGGTAGCAGATCTCTGTAAAACTGTTTCTCAGTTTCAGGTGACCGGTTCAGCTTGCGTTCATGGAGTTTGTTCTGAGCCTAAGATCTCGCTCCCGGATACGTTCTCCGGGGGTAGTGAGAATTTTGTTTGTTTTAGAGAGGCTTTCAAACTTCATTTTTGCCTACTTCCCCATTCCTCTGGTGATGAGGAGCAGAGGGTGGGGATCATCATCTCGCTGCTCAGGGATAACGCTCAGTCCTGGGTCTTTTCACTGCCCGTGGGGGCACGGCCCCTCTGTTCAGTGGATGAATTTTTTTTAGCCCTGGGTCAGATATATGATGATCCGGATTGTATTGCTCTGGCTGAGTCTAGACTACATCTTTTATGCCAGGGTAAACAGTCCGCAGAGATATACTGTTCAGAATTTCGGAGATGGGCAGCTGATACTGGTTGGAATGATGCTGCACTCCGAAGTCAATTTTGCCATGGTCGTTCAGAGGGATTGAAAGATGCATTTGCCTTTCATGAGAGACCTACCTCCTTGGACACTGCCATGTCTTGGGCCGTTCGTATTGACAGGCGTCTTAGAGAGAGAGGAGAGATCACTCCTTCCTGTCATACTCAGTCCAAGGACAGTGCGGCGGTCTCATTCAGTGCACAGGGGTCTCAGTCGCTCTCAATCCCTTCTGAGCAGGAGCCCATGCAGCTGGGTTTGCTTGCCTCTGACAATAGAAGATTCAGCTCTCATAGGAAGGTTTGTTTCTGTTGTGGAGCTATAAATCATTTGGCAAATGTTTGTCCCTCTAGGAGATTCAGGAAGTTTTTTGAGAGTAATGAAGAAATAAGAAAAAAATCCTCTAAAAACGTTCCATCTGTTACTATTGGCAAGGTTGATGCGGAAATTGAAGGTTTTCCGTTTGCTTGTAGTTCCCGTTTTGTCCTACCTGCCAGAGTGGCGCTAGAGAGCAAGAACATTTTTGTGAGATTTTTGTAGATAGTGGAGCAGCTGTCAATCTCATTGATAATCAATTTGCTATAACTCCAGTTTCCAGGTATGCACTTTGGGAAAGGATATACCTGTTTTTGCTATTGATTCCGTTCCACTTTCTCAGAAATCATTAAAGGGCATAGTTCACAATATCCGTTTGATTGTGAGTGATACTCATGTTGAGGATGTGTCATGTTTCGTCCTAAGCAGGTTGCCTACTCCTCTAGTGTTGGGGCTACCCTGGCTTACTAAACATAACCCCACCATTGATTGGCAAGCGAGGCAAATAAATGGTTGGAGTGACTTTTGCAGAGAGAATTGCCTCACGACATCTGTTTCTGAGGTTTCTACTAAGACTGTACCATCTTTTCTCTCTGAATTTTCGGAGTCGTTGGTGGTGAAGTGGTGCTGTTCCGCAGTGAGAATGACCCGTGCGTGCTGCAGCTGAAACTCCACTATGGCCTGCTGCTGCTCGCACAGTCTGTCCAGCATGTGCAAGGTGGAGTTCCACTTGGTGGGCACGTCGCATATGAGGCGGTGAGCGGGAAGGCCGAAGTTACGCTGGAGCGCAGACAGACGAGCAGCGGCAGGATGTGCACGCCGGAAGCGCGAACAGACGGCCCGCAGTTTATGCAGCAGCTCTGACATGTCGGGGTAGTTGTGAATGAACTTCTGCACCACCAAATTCAGCACATGCGCCAGGCAAGGGATATGCGTCAAACCGGCTAGTCCCAGAGCTGCAACGAGATTTCGCCCATTATCGCACACCACTAGGCCGGGCTTGAGGCTCACCGGCAGCAACCACTCATCGGTCTGTTGTTCTATACCCCGCCACAACTCCTGTGCGGTGTGGGGCCTGTCCCCCAAACATATGAGTTTCAGAATGGCCTGCTGACGTTTACCCTGGGCTGTGCTGAAGTTGGTGGTGAAGGTGTGTGGCTGACTGGATGAGCAGGTGGAAGAAGAGGAGGCCTGCGATCCTTGGCGGCGGAAGGACGTGTGCCAAACAGCTCTCCGCCTGGGGCCCAGCCGCCACTACATTTACCCAGTGTGCAGTTAGGGAGATATAGCGTCCTTGGCCGTGCTTACTGGTCCACGTATCTGTGGTTAGGTGGACCTTGCCACAGATGGCGTTGCGCAGTGCACACTTGATTTTATTGGATACTTGGTTGTGCAGGGAAGGCACGGCTCTCTTGGAGAAGTAGTGGCGGCTGGGAACAACATACTGTGGGACAGCAAGCGACATGAGCTGTTTGAAGCTGTCTGTGTCCACCAGCCTGAATGACAGCATTTCATAGGCCAGTACTTTAGAAATGCTGGCATTCAGGGCCAGGGATCGAGGGTGGCTAGGTGGGAATTTACGCTTTCTCTCAAATGTTTGTGAGATGGAGAGCTGAACGCTGCCGTGTGACATGGTTGAGATGCTTGGTGACGGAGGTGGTGGTGTTGGTGGTACATCCTCTGTTTGCTGGGCGGCAGGTGCCAACGTTCCTCCAGAGGTGGAGCAAGAGGCCGAAGCGGCAGCAGCAGTAGAGGTAGCAGGGGGAGTCTGAGTGAGTTCCTTGTTTTTAAGGTGTTCACTCCACTGCAGTTCATGCTTTGCATGCAGGTGCCTGGTCATTCAGGTTGTGCTAAGGTTCAGAACGTTAATGCCTCGCTTCAGGCTCTGATGGCACAGCGTGCAAACCACTCGGGTCTTGTCGTCAGCACATTGTTTGAAGAACTGCCACGCCAGGGAACTCCTTGAAGCTGCCTTTGGGGTGCTCGGTCCCAGATGGCGGTAGCCAGTAGCAGACAGACTCTCTTGACGGCGGGTGTTCTGCTTTTGCCCAATGCTCCCTCTTTTGCTACGCTGTTGGCTCGGTCTCACCACTGCCTCTTCCTCCGAACTCTGAAAGTCAGTGGCACGACCTTTATTCCATGTGGGGTCTAGGACCTCATCGTCCCCTGCATCGTCTTCCACCCAGTCTTCTTCCCTTGACCTCCTGTTCAGTCTGCACACTGCAGAAAGATGCAGCAGTTGGCACCTGTGTTTCGTCATCATCAGAGATATGCTGAGGTGGTATTCCCATGTCCTCATCATCAGGAAACATAAGTGGTTGTGCGTCAGTGCATTCTATGTCTTCCACCGCTGGGGAAGGGCTAGGTGGATGCCCTTGGGAAACCCTGTCAGCAGAGTCTTCAAACAGCATAAGAGACTGCTGCATAACTTGAGGCTCAGACAGTTTCCCTGATATGCATGGGGGTGATTTGACAGACTGATGGGCTTGGTGTTCAGGCGACATCTGTGCGCTTTCTGCAGAAGACTGGGAGGGAGATAATGTGAACGTGCTGGATCCACTGTGGGCCACCCAATTGACTAATGCCTGTACCTGCTCAGGCCTTACCATCCTTAGAACGGCATTGGGCCCCACCAAATATCGCTGTAAATTCTGGCGATTACTGGGACCTGAGGTAGTTCATTCACTAGGACGTGTGGCTGTGGCAGAACGGCCACGTCCTCTCCCAGCACCAGAGGGTTCACTAACACCACCACGACCACGTCTGCGTCCGCGTCCCATACTAGATGTTTTCCTCATTGTTACCGTTCACCACAATAAGAAAAAAATTATTTGGCCCAATGTATTGAATTCAAATTCAGGCCTTTTTTTACAGGCACCTAACACTATCTGGCTATCTATTTAGGTACCGTATTACACTAATACAGGCACAGCAGTAACGACATATTTAGCTGAATATAAATTGTAGGCCTAGTATTTAGGCCCTGGATGACAGGTATCCCTTTTACAGACAGAATTTAACTTGGAAATGCACAGTAGCGTGTGAAGTTATTGAGGGTGACCCTATCAGCACCTTCAATGTAATATACCCTTTTATGGATAGATTTAAACTTGGCCTGCTACAGCATAAACCACTGATTTAGGGAATTGTTAAGTTGGGAATTGTATTTCAACCCAGAACAAAAACTGTGCTTTGACGGACACTAAATAACTTGACCAGCCACAGCAATAACCACAGATTTAGCTGAATATAAATTGTAGGACTAGTATTTAGGCCCTGGATGACAGATATACGTTTCCGGACAGAATTAGACTTGGAGATGCACGGTAGCGTGTGAAGTTATTGAGGATGACCCTATCAGCACCTTCAATGTAATATACCCTTTTATGGATAGATTTAAACTTGGCCTGATACAGCAGAAACCACTGATTTAGGGAATTGCTAAGTTGGGAATTGAATTTCAACCCAGAACAAAAATATATCCTTTGCCAGACAGCAGACAGTATTACAATAGGCTAGCCACAGCTGAAACATCAGATTTAGGGTACTGCTATTTTGGCAATTGTATTTCACCCCTCAATAAAATAGCAAGCACAGCCAAGCACCTGATGTAGGATATAGCAAAAAAATAACACACTATTGATGGTTAAATGTATTTGGTGGCAGCTTGTGCTGGCGCACCACAAGACACAAAATGGCCGCCGATTACCCCAGAAAAAAGTGACTGAAAAACGCTCTGGGCAGCCTAAAAACAGTGAGCATTTAAATAGCAGAAGATGAATGATTCACAGCTGTAGATCGATCACTTCATTAAGTGTTTTGGAAGAGTAAATCCCTGCCTAATCTCGCCCTAACAGCAGCAGCTGCATCCTATCCCTACACTGATCAGAGCAGAGTGATGTGCTGCGCTACGTGACTCCAGCTTATATAGAGGCTGGGTCACATGCTGCACTGGCCAATCACAGCCATGCCAATAGTAGGCATGACTGTGATGGCCTCTTGGGGCAAGTAGTATGACGCTTGTTGATTGGTGCTTTGCAGCCTTTCAAAAAGGGCCAAGAAAGCGACGAACACCGAACCCGAACCCGGACTTTTACGAAAATGTTCGGGTTCGGGTCCGTGTCACGAACACCCCAAAATTCGGTACGAACCCGAACTATACAGTTCGGGTTCGCTCATCCCTAATCTTGAAGACAACTAAGCTTTATGTCAGACAGATTAGCAAGAGTAAAAGGAGGAAGAGACCACTATGGTTTACTAGAGAAGTCGGTAATGTAGTAAAAGAAAAGAAGGCTGCTTTTAAGCAGTATAACAAAACCAGAAGTGTAGCTGATAGGGAACTGTATACATTGAAAAAGTGTTTTTAGAGAAGGCTCACCTCTTGAGCAAAAATGGAATGGGTGCACCTACAAAGAAGATTTCACCTAATCTTCAAAAGGGTATAACAATTTAAGAAATAGTAGGGCACACCTGCAATCAGCTGCACATGGAGAGTTTTTGTGCAAACAATGGATTTTATTCAAACCAAATTGTATAGTATTACATAAAATCGGTATTAAACATATATACTTAGCATGCTATATAATAATTATAATAATACATATAAGATCAATAAAATCAATAAAAATAAAATTCATAGAAGAAAAAAGTCCTGTTGGGTTCGTGTAGCATGATTACTGCAGGCAGTGGTGTGGCTTCCAAGAGGTTTCTCTGTAGGTGTGGGGATCCTTGGTAATCACTTGTAGGAGTGCCGTGTTAGTAGTTTTCCTGAAGTGATTCCTGCACAGATGCTTTAATCAAGCGGCAGGTCAGGTTTCACTGTGGCTATCAATTTTCAGTTTTTCCTTTAAAGTATCGATACCGATCCCTCACCTTATATTCAGCTTGAATCGCTTCAAAGTCCCAATCCTATATTTGATTTGATTTCATGGGGTTTCAGGATAACCCCATGAAATCAAATATAGGATTGGGACTTTGAAGCGATTCAAAATGAATATAAGGTGAGGGATCGGTATTGATACTTTAAAGGAAAAACTGAAAATTGACAGCCACAGTGAAACCTGACCTGCACATGAATATTAAGCAGAAGGTGGGATTCATGCCCACTGGGTAAATGTAGTTCCGGTTCAGGGACACCAGCAACTTGACCAGGTGATGGCAATGCTGACTGTGACTGTGTTGTAATTGTGGGACTTCTGCACCAATGTCCTCCTCTGCCTCCTCAACCTTGTCCTCAGCATCCACTGCAGACACAATTCTGAGTGGTCCTCTAGCATGCCACCTATACAGAGCATGGCAGTGTCACCTGGGCGAACGGAGTTGTGACAGCTGTATTATCACCATTTGGCAGAGGGATAACTATTTGCTTTCCACAATGTTAGACCCTCGATACTGGTCCAAAATGGGGGCCTTTTTTTTACACCTTCTGAGAGAAATAAAAAACTCCACTACTATCAAGACATCCTTTGTAGTCGGTTGGTTACTGCCTAAGTGCGTCATTGCCCATCCTCACGAAGGTCTAACCAGGGGGATCCTCTGAGCTCACGCTCCACTGCCATGACTGCCAGATGGAGGCGGGGGAGCAGGAGCAGCACCAGATCCATTAGCAGCAACTTAAGTCTTTAAACTCTGATGAACAGTTTTCTTTAGCCGCCTAGTGAAGAAACCATCCAGCAACAGCAGGACATGCAGCAGAACTTGAACCAGCAGGTTATGGCAGACCAGTCACGCCAGATCCAAGAACCCCAGGACTACTAGGCAGCCAGAGTTGAATTGTGTCCGCAACTGGCCGAGTTTGCCCTGGGCAAGCTTTCTTGCTCAGCTCGTAGTGTGGCATCAGAGTGGATGTTTAGTGCGGCTGGGGTCATTGTTACCCCCAGGAGAACTCGCCTTTCCACCCAAAATGTGGAGAGACTGACCTTTGTAAAGATGAATTAGGTGTGGATCGATCAGAATTTCCAGACACCGGTGCATAATGCAACTGTCTAGATTATTCTGGCAGTAATGATCTGACTGTAGTGTGATGACACACCTGAACATTGAGACAAAAGACCCTTTACTTCCGTCCATGTGCTGCTGCCACAATTGTGATGCTGCCACCTGCCTGATTCCACACGCATGCTGACTCTACCGCCGTCTGCTCCTACTGTGATCTGCTACCATCTTGTGCTGTTACTACCACTGCTGTTGACCCCCTCCCTACTCTGTTCCTAGTTGTGACTCTTCATGCTGTTGCAACCCTTACCACTGTGTTCCAGGACCACTATTGTGATTCTTCATGCTGTTGCCACCCTCTCCATACTGGTCGTAGGCCCTCTTTGGTGACTCTTCATGCTGTTGCCACCATCACCAATCTGTTAGGGGGCCACTATTGTCACTCTTCATGCTGTTGCCACTCTCACCAATCTGTTACAGGGACACTAGTTTGGCTGTGTTGACATCACCATTTATTTTTTAGTTCTTCTGATCCATCGAAATAACAAAAAAATGCAAAAATACCTGGTCCTGACGTAGTGCGTCCATAAGGCCTCTATAAATTTAAAAAGCCTGTGTTTGCACTGCCACAACATGGATTAAAAGAACCTTTTTGTTTTTGTTATTGTTCTGTTTTACTGAAGGATGCTGTATGCTTTTCTTTTGTTTCCGCTAGGAGTTAGATAGGTTTGTTGGTGGCCTGTACGATGATACGCACGTCCATATATGTGACCTGTCTGTCATTCTGATACACAGTAACTGTTTCTCTACCAGAATGAACTAGCTATGTATGCTGCAATGCATAGTGATTTACACCGAGATACACTCTCTTTAAAGTTGAATGTGCTTTGTGACAAATGAATTAGTTACAAAGCAAATTTATTGAGAAATCCTGCGAAGTGGCTGAATCAAATTTTTTAACTTTGCTGATCTCTAGTCATGACATTACTGCTAGCTATAGAGTCTCAGCCCCAGTGTTTTTGGAGGCTAATGTTTTAGGTGAATTGGCACATTTAAAGTCTAACAGTGCAATGGGTCCAAGTAGCATCCACTCCAGTATATGATGGCTACTCATCTGATTTGTTTAACCAGTCCCTCCTGACAGGGTATGTTCCTAAAGATTGGAGAATGGCCCATATTGTACTTATACACAAGAAGGATAGTAGAGAAGCTGGAAACTACAGACCAGGAAAATTGGGACAGTGTCTGGAACTAGCTCAGTTCTCAAGTGTCCTTATTGCAGATAGCAGTCTGACACTTCAGCTGTTTAGTATGGCTGTAAAGCTGATCCGGGACGGCTTTACTGGGAGTAGTCAAAAGTGCTGGGTGGGTGGCTACTCCCTACATTCCAGGTCCGGTCTTTGCAGGCTTATAAAATAGTCAGCACTATCAGTGGATCTACCTCCATCTGATAGTGAAGCTGTCGAGTCCTCTGTGCTGAAGGCTCAAGACTGCAAACAGGCGTGCAGGCTACCTGGAAGCCTGCCAGTGAACTTTTCTTTGGCTGAGCATTCAGCCTGGTGTGAATAAAGGGTGTGGAGTGAATAAAATACTGAAGTTTGATTTACAACCTGGTTCCTTGCCTCTATACTGCGTCTGCTAACCTGTCTACCAGAGCAAATCCCCACACCTCTTAAGACATCATTTTTGAATGCTTTTTCAAAACAAGCCACTTTTCTTCCAATATTACCATTTGTGTGTGTAAACATGGGTAACCTTCTGCTCCCCATTACAGTATTATTTTTGGACTTCTTGTTAACCACAAGCCACAGTTTTTCTCCTGATACCATTGTGTGTTTAAGGCCCCATGCACACGGCCGTGTTTCACAGCCGTGTGCGGGCCGTGGAACCGCGGCCTGGATCCCTCCTGAGAGCAGGAGCGCACGGCGTCACTGGTTGCTATGACGCCGTGTGCCCCCTGCTGCCGGCACAGTACAGTAATACACTGGTATAGATCGTATACCAGTGTATTACTGTCCAGGGAACAGCTATGGGAGCATCTTGTGCACCCTCTTATGCCAACCTGTTCCTGGGGCTGTGGGAAAGAGAGGTTGTACACAACACCTCTGGATATGACGCCGCACTCCTATGGTCTAGGTATATAGACGATGTATTCTTCCTGTGGCAGGATTCGGTTCCTGCACTTGAGGAATTTTTGAGCCGTCTTAACATCAATGAGTTCAATATCAAGCTTACTTGGAAATACAGCCTCACCAAGGTTGAATTCTTGGATATAATGATCAGTAAGGGGTCTGATGGATTTTTGTCCACTGACCTTTTTAGGAAGACCACAGCTGTCAATGCCCTTCTGCACGCCTCCTCTGCACACCATCCAAAAACAATCCAGGCAATACCCATAGGGCAATTCTTACGGACACGCAGGATCTGCTCTACTGAAGAACATTTTGAACAGCAGGCATCTGTACTATCGCGGCGATTCTTCGATAGAGGGTATCACGCGCATATGATTCAGCAGGGTTACAAAAGAGCCAGAAATACCACAAGAGATTCTTTACTGGTAAGTAAAATCAAAAAGAAAAAGAATAAGGACTCTGAGGTTCGTTTTGTCACCCCTTTTAATCATAAATGGCGGTTCATTCAGTATGTCCTGCGCAAACATTGGCCAGTTCTACAAACGGATGGAGACTTGGCAGTATGTTTGACATCATATCCCCAGATTACATGGAGAAGATCCCGTAATTTACGGGATATTCTGACCAAAAGCCATTATGTCCCCAAAGCTTTGGGTGGCATATTTGGCAGCAAAGGCTCCAAATGGGGATCCTTTTCATGTGGGTCATGCACTGCATGTAAATATATGGTCCGCTCCTCTTCCTTCAGCAACTCATCAGGTAGCAGGAACTTTAAGATCCTGCACAATGTTAACTGCAACACTGAAGCAGTTATATACCTGATTACTTGCCCATGCCAATTGATTTATATTGGCATGACGACTAGGGCCCTTAAGGTTCGCATTTTGGAACATGTGAATAAGATCAAAGCAGCTGCAGCAATACCTGAAAAGGACTATGACACATTACAAGCAGTTCCACGGCATTTTCGTAGGTTTCACGGGTCTGACCCGCGGGGCCTTACAGTAAGGGGTATAGACCGAATCCATTTAGGATCCAGGGGAGGAAATGTGAAACTAGCGTTGCTCCGGAAAGAAACGAGATGGATCGTCATCTTGGACACGGTCACCCCATACGGTTTGAACGAATCGAATAGCTTCTCCTCCTTTTTATAAGTTGCGCGAATTTTAATCACCAGGGTATAGTAAATTTTATTATTTATACCATAATCTCTTTTTCTCTTTCTTTCTTTGAGATTGTCCTGTTCTGGTGTGCCTTGGATTTGTTGGTGGGTCCATTGGAGAAGTTACTTTTGGGACGAAAGGTGTACCACAGATGGATATCCTACGATGCATCTTTAAGAAATCATACCTCCATGTTATACTTCTTATGTACACTTTTAGCACATTCACACTGTATATATACTCTTGATGTGACATCCGATATAATCATCTTAGATGGATGTGATGTGCACAGTCCCTCGCTTCTCCTCTTTTCCCCCCCCTTCTTGTTTCCCTTCCCCTTTCCCCCCCCCCCCCCCCCGTTTATCCATAACAGGGAGTGCCCCGGTCGCCCCCATCGGTGGCCGGTGCTGCTTGTGGCGGCGCCTCGGACACTCCCTGCCCACCCACCCTTTGGGTCTTTTGTGTGTTTTTTGTTCTGGTCCTTCCTTTCTACAATGAGAGGTGGTTGGGGTGACTTCTTGATGCTGTGAGGCATGTTTTGACCGCACTACCATATTATAGAACATCATTAATTATGGCCATCTTGAGCGTGTTTGTTTTTTTCTCTGCCTTTCCCACCATCGGTATATGTGGTTGGGTCGATTCCTTGATGCTGTGATGTATATTTTGACCACACTACTATACACACTACTATATTATATAACATCACAATTCAAGCAATATGGGCGGTATACCGGGCTCCGGCATCATACCCTATCGCACTTGTTAGTCTTTGATACACACGACCTTTTGAGGCTACTTCTAGTGGGGTGGGGATACCCCGTGTGACCCTTCGGGCATTTCTTTGTTGCCTGCATGGTCATCCGCGATATCCCACCCCCACATATGTTGATGACTCACATAGGTCATGATTTTACATATATGTCGGCACCCGTTTAGGGTGCAGATGATATCACTATTTGTAGATGTAGTTTGGGCCATTGGGGTGTAATACTCCCCTTTGTCTTCTATTATTCACTCGGTGATAGTTTTGCTATGATATTATTATATGAATAACACAGATGATTAATTTTTCATTCATTTATTACCTTTTATTATTTTATTATATTTTTTTATTTCTTCTAACGTGTAGTTACATATAATTGATGCATTGTACATGATGCGGGTGCTGCCACAAGATTAATGTAATGCTATACTACACTGTTTCAGTGTTGTGTTTTTTCACTTATTTATAATGTTATACATCGAGACTGTCCTATGTATGACTGTAATGATTCATGGGCTTATGCTATTATCATTGCATTTTACTTATTATGATGCAATGTCTTTTTAGATGTTTTGTAATTGTTATTTCACTGTCATACCATGGTGGTTTGTGGATCTGGTGTGGATGGGAGCTGGATCACGTGCTATCACCTCCTTCCAGATCAACATAGTCGTATATGCAATCTATCGACTATAGCTATTTTGTAGTTAAAGGATCCGCCCCCCGCTTATTTGCGGTTCACCTGCGTTCCAATGGGTCGCGGTCCATACATGCGCTGTGCGACGTCATCTGAACGCGCTCCGTGACGTCCACACGCGCCGCGCATGCGCGGCGGGTGGACGGTGACGCGCTGAAAGATGGCGCCGCGCATCATGATGTTTCCGCGCCCACTACACTGGACCGCAGGTGCACACAATCCAGGTACCTCAATTGGACAGTCACATAGACTATATATACCCTGTCAATCTGTTTCTTGATACCTCCTGACGAAGCCGCTCAGGCGAAACGCGCGTCGAGGTTTGCGCTCTAAGGGCTCACACTTATGGTTACCATGTCCTCAGGTACGGTTTTCGTTTAGTATTATATTACTGGGCGTGTTCACGTTTGGCTCCAGCTGGCATCCACACTAGATCCACATCACTAGTTGTGGGGGGTTTTATAATGATATATAGTGATCTTATCTATTATACTACCTATACTGGATCCTTGCAAGTGTATATATATTTATATTTTCCTTGCTGATGTGAGGTTCATGTATGATCGGTAGTCCCCTTGTTATTGTAATATGGGATTCAGTCTTATGGTGGGCTGTTCACTTATTTAGTTGCAATTTCCCATATGCTTGTACACAGGATTCCGATCATCCATGTGCCAATATTATCTGTACCTGTGGGTTATCCATGCTTAATTGCATGATTGTACATGATTCCATTTTTGTGTACGGCCCTATGGCTCTCTGTATACTGTTTTCCATCCTGTCTTTTCCCGTAATTATTATTTGAGAATAAAGTGATATTTTGATATACATACCCCTTCCACTTGAATTTTTTTTTTTTTTTTTTTTTATTACTGTACTGTGCCTGCAGCAGGGAG
Source organism: Bufo gargarizans (assembly GCF_014858855.1). Lineage (NCBI taxonomy): Eukaryota > Metazoa > Chordata > Amphibia > Anura > Bufonidae > Bufo > Bufo gargarizans. Next base: position 68,577,465 of record NC_058090.1, on the reverse strand, counting down.
CGCACGGCGTCATAGCAACCAGTGACGCCGTGCGCTCCTGCTCTCAGGAGGGATCCAGGCCGCGGTTCCACGGACCGCACACGGCTGTGAACAACGGCCGTGTGCATGGGGCCTAAACAGTAGCAGGCGTCTACCCCCAATAAGCAACAATTTATGGAACTTTTATTTTATTTTAATAAACATAAATCTGATGGAACAGTGTGTTTTTAAACAAGGTGTTTGTTAATACCATCAACTGAATTTACCCATAGCTATATATACGTAAGTATAAGTAAAAATAATATAAACACTAGTGCTATTTGTAAATATAAACCTGGTTATTATCACGACCAGCGTGCCGATCACATACGTGACGCAAAGGGAGGGAAAAGGGAAGGCCCTGTCCAAGGGAGACGGAGAGGTGGTGACCCCTGACTCACCTTGAGGCTGGCACCTGACTGCCCTGGCTTCCCTAGACGGGTTTCTCACCCGTACGCCGATTATGAGCCTAAACCCTGGCTTTCCCTAAGATGAGCCCTAAGTAGTGAATAGGGCGGTGGGGACACTAGTCCTCACCACTAACACTAAAGGAAAACACCAAGGAGAGGACAGACAATACAGACAAAACATATAATCCCAGGTGGGCGACAACAGCGGACAACAAAAGCTCAACAGGGATCCGGAGGGTAACGCTCTGGAACGACAACCAGGAATCACAGCTACACAGCTCCAGTGGGTCAGTATAGAAGTCCAGGCAGGAAGCTCTATATCTGGCAACCAGAGAAGTAGGAGGGAGAATATAAGGAGGTTGGGCGTGACGGACAAGAAAAAGCTGAGGAGAAGAAGCTACGGATCCCTGAGTGAGACAAAAAGGATTGCAAGGCAAACACAGAAAGCTACCATTAAGAAGCAGCGAAATGTTTAGACATAGAGCACGCAGCCACCCGCTGCGACTTCCTGACCCCGGGTATAACGGAGTCAGACGTGGCTCTTGACACCCTCGTGACAGTACCCCCTTTCCACAAGGGGCCTCCGGACACTCAGGACCAGGTCTCTCAGGATGAGAGGCATGGAAAGCCTGAACCAACCTGTTGGTGTTTACCTCTGACGCTGGAATCCACATTCGTTCCTCGGGACCGTAACCCCCCCCCCCCCAATGCACCAGATATTGAAGAGAGCAGCGGACCCGACAAGAATCAACAATTTTTGATATTTGAAACTCCAGATTACCATCAACAATAACAGGAGGGGGTGGCAGCGGTGTCGGTTTTAGAGGCGGAACATACTTTTTGAGTAAGGACTTATGGAAGACGTTATGGATTTTAAAAGTCTGAGGTAGCTCCAAGTGAAAAGCCACAGGGTTAATGATGGCTACTATTTTGTAAGGACCAATGAACCTAGGACCCAGTTTCCAAGAGGGAACCTTTAACTTAATATTCCTAGTAGATAACCACAGATAGTCATTCACTCCTAGGTCCGGACCTGGCAACCGTTTCTTATCAGCCATGCATTTATATTTACCTCCCATATTTCTCAAGTTAGCTTGCACCTTCTCCCATATTTCTCCTCGGGAACCCCTGATGACCCCCCTTCTTTGAAAGTACAGAATTGGGGATGAAAACCATATGCACCGAGAAATGATGACTTGCCAGTGGATTCCTGACAGCGATTATTTATAGCAAACTCAACTAACGGTAAATATGATGACCACACCTCTTGGTTTTCAGACACAAAACACCTTAGGTATGTCTCAAGGTTTTGGTTGGTACGCTGAGTCTGTCCATTCAACTGAGGATGGAAAGCTGAGGAAAAGGACAAGTGTACCCCCAAACAGGAACAAAAAGCTTTCCAAAACTTAGAAACAAACAAACAAACAAACTGGGTTCCCCGATCCGAAACAACATCGGAAGGGACCCCGTGAAGCTTCACAATTTCTCTGATGAACACCTGAGCAAGAGTCTTAGCATTAGGTAGTGCGGGTAATGCAATAAAGTGTACCATTTTGCTAAACCTGTCTACTACTACCAAGATAACTGTTTTACCCGCAGACAAAAGGTAAGTCAGTGATGAAATCCATTGATAGATGTGTCTATGGCCTATTGGGAATTACAAGTGGCAATAAAGACCCTGTTGGAAGTGTATGAGAGACTTTCGTGCGTGCACAAGTAGAACAAGTAGACACAAAATCCATTACACCCTGACGCAACCTTGGCCACCAGAAATGACGAGACAATAGCTCCAAGGTTGCTTTACTACCCGGGTGCCCAGCAAGTGCCGAATTATGATGTTCCTTCAATAATTCGAGACGCAGGTTTAACGGTACAAACTATTTCTCTGAGAGGCAAGAGACCGGGGCGTCCCCCTGGGGCTCTAACACCTTTTCCTCCAGAACAGATGTGCAGCAGAGACAACCACTCCTCTTTGTAAAATGGGTACTGGATCACCCACATTACCCCCTCCAGGGAAACTACGAGATAATGCATCTGCCTTGGTATTTTTTGCCCCAGGACGATGGTGATGAAAAAGTTAAACCTGGTAAAAAAAATAGCAACCACCTAGTTTGTCTAGGGGTGAGATGCTTAGCTGATTCGAGGTACAGAAGGTTTTTGTGGTCCGTAATCACCGTGGACGAGGTGGATTGCCCCCTCTAAAAAGTGACGCCATTCTTCAAACGCTAGTTTAATAGCTAATAGTTCCCTATTGCCAATATCTTCTTCTTCTCCGCTGCAGATAGTTTTTTAGAAAAGAAGGACAAGGACGCCATTTGCCAGGAGACGGACCCTGAGACAGTACAGCCCCCACTCCCACCTCTGACGCATCTACTTCAACAATAAAAGGCTGGGAGACATCAGGTTGGATTAGTACAGGTGCAGAGGTAAACCTCTCTTTTAGAGAGGAAAATGCAATTTTAGCGGCATCAGAACATTTAGAAAAATCAGTCCCCTTCCTAGTCATGTCAGTAAGGGGTTTGATAATCACAGAATCATTTTTAATGAACTTTCTATCGAAATTTGCGAAACCCAAGAACCGTTGCAGTTCTTTAAGGTTCTCAGGAAGATCCCAATCTAAAATTGCCTGGACCATACGGAAACCTGAAGCAGATAAAAGATATCCCAGGAACTGTATCTCCTGAGCGGCGAAGACACACTTTTCAATTTTCGCATATCATTTATTCGTCTGTAGGACCTGCAGTACCTATCTGACATGTACCTCATGTGTTTTCAGATCAGACGAATAAATTACAATATCATCTAGGTATATCACCACAAACCTGCCGATAAGATGACTAAAAATATCATTAACAAAATGTTGGAAGAGCATTGGTCAGACCAAAAGGCATGACTAGATTTTCATAATGCCCCTCCGGGGTGTTAAAAGCTGTCTTCCACTCATCCCCTTCCTTGATCAGATTGTAGGCCCCCCTAAGATCAAGTTTGGAGAACCACCTAGCACCCGCAATCTGATTAAACATGCCAGATATAATATCACGACTGGCGTGCCGATCGCATACGTGACGCAAAGGGAGGGAAAAGGGAAGGCCCTGTCCAAGGGAGAGGGAAAGGTGGTGACCCCTAACTCACCTTGAGGCTGGCACCTGACTGCCCTGATGTCCCTAGACGGGTTTCTCACCCGTACGCCGATCCCATGCCTAAACCCTGGCTTTCCCTAAGATGAGCCCTACGTAGTGAATAGGGTGGTGGGGACACTAGTCCTCACCACTAACACTAAAGGAAAACACCAAGGAGAGGACAGACAATACAGACAAAACATATAATTCCAGGTGGGCGACAACAGCGGACAACAAAAGCCCAACAGGGATCCCAAGGGTAACATTCTGGAACGACAACCAGGAATCACAGCTACACGGCTCCAGTGGGTCAGTATAGAAGTCCAGGCAGGAAGCTCTATATCTGGCAACCAGAGAAGTGGGAGGGAGAATATAAGGAGGTTGGGAGTGACGGACAAGAAACAGCTGAGGAGAAGAAGCTACGGATCCCTGAGTGAGACAAAAAGGATTGCAAGGCAAACACAGAAAGCTACCATTAAGAAACAGCACGATCTTTGGACATAGAGTGCGCAGCCACCCGCTGCGACTTCCTGACCCCGGGTATAATGGAGTCAGATGTGGCTCTTGACACCCTTGTGACAGTTATCCTACTTCATGATGTCATATTGGTTGTAGGGCATCAAAGAAAAGTCAAGTTTAGGACTAACTCTCAACAAAATAGTCATCTCTGTCTACTATTAAATGGAAATGTGCATGTTTATACCTCCAAAAGTATCAGTTTAACAAACAGTCCCAAATAGCAAAATAAGAGGAATAGAAAAAACAAAAAACAAAGGCAAGAAAGCCAATCAAATAATGTAAATAAAAAGAGACTTGGGTTATCCTGCCCTTCCTCCTCTCCTAGGCGCCTGCAAAGCTCACAAATTCTGAAACAGCCAAACACGATATCTCAACAATCTGTTAAACACTGAAACCAGCCTGCGTTCTTCCATTAACACTGCAATCAATTTTAAACAGCCATTTAAAGCTGTTGTAATACTTGTAACATAATAGCAATAATCTGGAGATGAGTTTTTCTTTTTCTTTTTTTTTGTCTTTCAACTGAAGTAAAATAAATTGATGTGCAAAGGACACTGCAGATCAACTACAACATTCATATACATTTACATATTGCAGACTGTGATGCTGGTAACTAGCAGTATATTTTTGCGCATATTATAGGAATATATAGTAGATAGAATTTAAGTAATCAATGCAACAACAGCGATATCAAATTTCAGTGACATGTTAGTAGCTACATCATTTTGGCCAATTTTCCTGAGAATTTTTTTTTCATAAATATTAAACTATATACTATTATATTTTAAGGAGATAAATATATGTGTGAGTCAAGCACATAATTCCTGGAAACGTGAAGGCAACATACAGTAGTCCTGGAAAATATTACAGATAACTTCAATCATCTCTAACAATATGAAAACGAAATATGAAATTGTATTATTCAGCTATATTTTTATGTTTATATGCAGTAATAATCACAACAATCATAGATAAAAGTAGAGGAAAAGTAGCGCAAATTATCAAGTACAGACACATTTTTTCCTGCGCCCCAACATATTGAGTGGGAATGGGCATATAGGTACCCAGGACAGAACAGCTTCCTCTATACACCCTTAAGTCAATTTCCCACTGTTTGCTAGCAATGGAAATTGGAATCTGTCTTGTTCATAAAATAATACTTGAATGTGTGATTACGGCACCCAACCTACTAAGTCCTGCTTACTAATTTTGGAATTGATGCTATATCTGCCAGCCCTAGCACACAAACCCATCCACTAATATAAAATGAATAAAGGAAAAAGGAATACTGTATCCTGGAGGAATGCATATGAGGTAGTCAATATCTATTTAAAGTAAAGCAAGTTTTTTTTTTTGTTTGTTTGGTTTAGTTTATATAGCTGTAAACTGACTTTATGGAGACATATATTATACATAAGTATTAGTTTTGATCGAGCACCATAGTGCTCAGGTGCTTGGGGGCTTGGGCCGAACACATTGGGATGCTATAATGGAAGTCAATGGGAGAACCCGAGCATTAAACCAGGCACCCCCTGCTCTGAAGAGGGGAGGGTGTCTGGTTCATAGGAAAAGGTCAGAAATTGCTGGAAACACCACAGAAATGGTTTGGGAATAGCATAAGGAGGATCTATGGATTCATCCTGGACTCCCAGGTCATTGCTGGGAACAATGTTGTCCGAGTAGTACACCACTTTTACAGAATGACAATAATATGCAAAAAACCGAAGATACAATCAATTTTAGAGAAAACATTGTTAGGAAACATTCTTTCCTGTATATTTACTAGTGATGAGCGGCATAGGCAATATTCAAATTCGCAATATCTCACACATTTTTGGCCGAATATTCGCCATAAAATAGCAAATTTGAGAATTTGTGATCTCCAGTCATTGTTTACTTGATTGCATTGTAATATATTCGTGATTAATTCACGATAAATTCGCGATTAGAATATTTAACACTATTCGCAAATACGAATATTTAGCACTATATTCCAAATATTCCAAATTCTCGAAGTGGCGATATTCGCAATTAAAATTCACAAATCAAATATTCACGCGCAACACTAATATTTACTTGTACATAAAGTGCAAGTACTGCCAAAAATTGCAAGGAAGAAGCACTCTGATACAACCTGTATATCACATAAAGGAGGGCCTCATTCACATTGTGGTACAATTGTTCAGGTAGTGGGACTCCTACACTCATGAAGCCTATGCACTAAGGGAAAGGGCTGCCAAAAATTACAAGGAACTGGCACTACAATACACCATTTGTTACACATAAGGGAGGGCATCATACACAGCCTTGGAAAATGATAATTGATGGCCTGCTGGTGACCCTCAAAAATATTTGGAGCATTGATCTGATCATTTAAAACATTATGGGCGAGGGCCTGCTGCCGCTTTGATGACTCTCGATAACCTGGGCCCAATCGCACGTCCCCGTGACGGCGACGATCCATTCGGATGTCTGCCCTATCAACTTTCGATGTTATTTTAAGCACCAACCATGGTGACCACGGGTAAGGGGGAATCAGTTTTCGATTCCGGAGAGGGAGCCTAAGAAACGGCTACGGCTACCACATCCAAGCTAGGCAGTATACACGCAAATTACTTATAAGGTATATTAGGTGAGGGCCTGTAGGTGAGCTGACCCTGTAAAACATGGATGTCAAACTCATGGCCCTCCAGATGTTGAAAAACTACAACTCCCATCATTCCCTGATAGCTGTAGTATGCCCAGGCATGATGGGAGTTGTAGTTTTGCAACAGCTGGAGGGCCACGAGTTTGACATCCCTGCTGTAAAAGATTGTAGGTGAGGTCCTGCTGCTGAGCAGACACTGTAAAAGATTGTAGGTGAGGTCCTGCTGGTGAGCTAACCCTATAAAATATTGTAGGTGAGGGCCTACAGGTGATCTGACCCTCTAAAAAATTATATGCGAGGACCTGCTGCTGAGCTGACCCTCTAAAACATTGTGGTTGAGGGCCTGCTGCTGAGCTGACCATTGAAAAAATGTACAGTGTTCAAAGCAGGCCGGGTCGCCTGAATACTTCAGCTATGAATAATGGAATAGGACTCCGGTTATATTTTGTTGCTTTTTGGAACTTGGGCCATGATTAAGAGGGATGGGCGGGGGCATCTGTATTGTGCCGCTAGAAGTCAAATTCTTGGACCAGAGCAAGATGAACCAAAGCGAAAGCATTTGCCAAGAATGTTTTCTTTAATCAAAAACAAAAGTCGAAGGTTCGAAGACGATCAGATACCGTCATAGTTCCAACCATAAACGATGATGACCGACGATCCGGTGGCGTTATTCACATGACCCGCCGAGCTGCTTCCGGGAAACCAAAGTCTTTGGGTTCCGGGGGGAGTATGGTTTGAAAGCTGACAAAGTGCACTGTATGTTACAGATAAATATTTAAAGCACACACGTTACACTGCAGATGTGGCCCTGGTAAGGTCACTGTCAGGAGCGGACACCGTCTACGAAAAAATTACAATGTATGTCACAGATACATTTTTGAAGAGTACACCTTAGGCCTCATACACACAACCGTTTTTCGGGTCCGCATCAGAGCCGCAGTTTTTGCGGCTCGGGTGCGCACACATTCACTTCAATGGGGCCGCAAAAGATGCGGACAGCACTCCGTGTGCTGTCCGCATCCTTTGCTCCGTTCCGTGGCCCTGCAAAAAATATATAGCATGTCCCATTCTTGTCTGTTTTGCGGACAAGAATAGGCATTTCTACAATGGGACGCCCATTCCATTCTGCAAATTGCGGAAGGCACACGGGCGGCTTCTGTTTTTTGCGGATCTGCGGTTTGTGGACTGCAAATTTACTTGCGGTCTGAAACGTGTTACTGTATGGCAGTTGGGATTTGAAGAGAAAGACTTGCAAGTTTATATTGGCTAATGCATGTCATTTTTTAGGAATATCTCAGTAGAGATGGCCTTGCGTTTCGCCCTGCGGTCGTTTTGCATATTTGCTGTGCATGTGAACATAAGGCAATATTTGCATCCGCCATATTCTTTTGAATTGCTCCGAACTTTGACCCATGACACATCCATCAGGTGGGACAGGACAGCCAATTGAGACGTTTCAGCACATGGACACACCCCCAACCCTATAACAGAACCCGATCTGGAAGCCATTTTACATTATGTGTTTTGCCAGTGTAGGGAGAGGTTTCATTTTGGAGCAGGGACAGACTGTTAGGAACTTAGGGACATCAAATGCTAGCTAATAGGGCCACAAAAATCCTTTTAAGGACTGGTAACGTTGTGCTATTGATAGGTGTGATACACAGAGGGGTGGGATATACTTATAATATAATTTCTAACATAGAAAGTATATTATAGTGCATGTGTATGCTTCCAGAAAATACTGATTGAGGGCTGCGATCTATCAGCTTCCACAAAATAGTGGTAGAGGTTTTCCATATACCCGCGTCCACAAAATTACTGCTTGAGGGTGATATACCAGCTTCAACTAACAACTGATTGATTCCTCCCCTATATCAGCTTCCACAAAATAGTGGTAGAGGTTTTCTAAATACCTACATCCACAAAATACAGATTGTGGGTTTTGATATACCTGCTTCAACTAACAACTGATTGAGGCCTACATTATTTCAGCTTCCACAAAATAGTGGTACAAGTAGAGGTTTTCCACATACCTGCATCCACAAAATTATGGCTTGAGGGTGATATACCAGCTTTAACTAACAACTGATCGAGTCCTGCCATATATCAGCTTCCACAAAATAGTGGTAGAGGTTTTCCATATACCTGCGTCCACAAAATACAGATTGCGGGATTTGATATACCTGCTTCAACTAACAACTGATTGAGGCCTTCCATATATTAGCTTCCACAAAATAGTGGTAGAGGTTAGTGTTGAGTTTGAATATTTGGATAGCGAATATTAATCGCGAATATCGCAACTTCGCTAATTCGTGAATATTTTGAATATAGTGCTATATATTCGCTATTTTGAATATTCATCATTTTTTAACATCTGAAAACATGATTTCTCCCAGCTTTTTTCTTGTGGGTCAATGAGTCATTGGCCCACAAGCAACTTAAGCATGAAGGAATCATGTTTTCATATGGAAAAAAAATGACGAATATTCAAAAAAAATAATATATAGCAATATAGTAAATATATTCATTATTTTGAATATTCACATTATTTTTTCCTATCTGTACAGTTGTTCGCATACTCCTCGCGGGCAAGCAGCCCCGTCACCATGGAAACGCCTGTAGGTTAGAAAATACCATCGGATCTGAGTTTTCCCTGCGATCGTGAAAACTCACATCCGATGGTATATTCTAACCCACAGGCGTTCCCATGGTGACGGGGCTGCTTGTCAGGGAGCAATATGCCAAAGTGGAATAACAGTACACATTGAAAAAAAATATATAATATTCTAAATAACTAATATATTCGCTATATTGCTATAACTTCATTTTTTTTAAAGATTCGTCATATTCTAAAAACTAGGTTATAGTAATATTGAAAATATTGGTAAAATATACATATAGACTGCATTTAGCTAATATAGTGCTATAATCTTTTTTTATAGTCTTTTTTGTCTCTTCTGAACCTCAGTTTTGGAAAAAATTAACACTATAAAAAAAAATACTATAGCACTATATTAGCTAAATTGCCGTCTATATGTGTATTTTACGAATATTCGCTATATTGCTATAACTTTGTTTTTTAGAATATCCGTCATATTCGTCATATTCTAAAACAAGAATATATAGCAATATAGCAAATATTCGTAAAAAACACTTATAGACTGTAATTTAACAAATATAGTGCTATAATATATATTTTTTTAATAGTGTAAATGAGTTCATGGGAGGCAAAAAATGTTTGCCTCCCCTGAACAAGAATGAAGGTAAAATGGAAAAGCCATTTGTGAAAAATAAAGTACACCCCATGAATTAATACCCTATAGAACCACCTTTAGCAGCAATAAGATGAAGTAATAGTCTTCTCTGTGACTTTATGAGTTTCTCACATTGTTCCGGAGGAATTTTGGCCCACTCTGCTTTACAACATTGCTTCTGCTCATTGAGGTTTGTGGGCATTCCTTTATGCACAACAGCATTTGTCCAGCACAGCATTTAAATTGGATTGAGGTCTGAACTTTGACTGGGCTATTGCAGCACCTGGATTATTTTTTTCAGTTATTCAGTTATAGATTTTCTGGTGTGCTTAGGATCATTGTTCTGTTGTGTGAACAGTTTTGGTCAAGCTTTAGCTATTGGATAGAACAGAGGTAAGTGTATAACTGCAAAGTACCCAGATCCTTTAATCACTATTAACCTCGCTGAGGATATACATATTTATAGTTGTGAATTCATGCAATAGGAGCAAATGGATCACAGTAAGCATGAATAAAATGTAACTTTTAATGTTATTATTAAATAATCAATGATCCACCCACTTTAAACAAACAAAGATACAAACAAACATATATAAGGCCTGATAGTCTCGATAGTACTTGAGGGGGAAGACAAAGTATGAGGGGGAGGACAACGCAAGGGACCTTACTAACCCTATGGGGACCCTCACTATTGCCTCAACCCACAGGAACACCCTGATGGTGGATGACCTGTGGTCCCGTACCTGCCCTTACTCTCCCTCAAACGACCCTAAGACCTTCCAACGCGTTTCCCCATAGAAAAGGTTCATAAGGGGAGAGATAATGGGTAAAGAGACAGATCCACACATACAATAACATATAAGTCTTGGATAAAAGTTTGATAAATCACCCAATGCCGGGTACAGATATTACTGTTAATATAGATAGATAATCACGCCTATGACATCAGCTCATGTAGTTATAATGGATATACAGTTTATAAGATATGTCCAGGAGTCATGCCAATGTAGAGAGACACATATTGGTCCCTTTACTGATCATTATTCAGATGTTACAAATGATGATCAATCAAGCACTTGTTCCTCAGGGTCACATGTATGAAATTAGCGATGTCACATACTGTGAACCTTATTTCGATGCAAGCACTTAATTCCACCAGACCACATGCATAAGATTAATGATACAGACCTTATTGTCACTGCATACTATGACATGAATGTATAATACTCCTGTTTATACCCTGAGGAGTACATATCAATCTTTTATATGGCTTAAGAATGAGATAGCAGGTGCGGTCCAAAGGACCTCTTACTTGTCCTTTGATAGGAAACCTGGTGTGTACATTACATGGCCGTCGCTGGTGAAGGGAGCTTGTGTGGAGGCGGACATCCTGAGATTTTGCTCCCAGGATGTCCGCCTCCACACAAGCTCCCTTCACCAGCGACGGCCATGTAATGTACACACCAGATTTCCTATCAAAGGCGTGACTCTTGGACATATCTTTCTCTTTACCCATTATCTCTCCCCTGATGAACCTTTTCTAGGGAAAAAGCGTTGTGACGTCTTAGGGTCGTTTGAGAGAGAGTTAGGGCAGGTACTGGACTACAGGCCATCCACCATCAGGGTGTTCCTGTGAATTGAGGCAATAGTGAGGGTCCCCATAGGGTTAGTGAGGTCCCTCGCGTTGTCCTCCCCCTCATACTTTGTCTTCCCCCTCAAGTACTATCTAGACTCTCTATACTATCTTATATATGTTTGTTTGTATCTTTGTTTAAAGTGGGTGGATTATTGATTATTTAATAATAACATTAAACGTTTTGTTTTACCCAGATCCTTTGGCTGCAAAACCAGCCAAAAATATAAACCAATCTACCACCATGTTTGACAGTTGGTATGAGGTGTTTGCACTGATGTGCTATACTTTGTTTTCACCAAACATGGCCCTGTTCATTCTGGCCAAACAATTGGAAATTCTCAGATTGATCATTGTTGATGCCTTTCATCCTTGGTATTGTGTTACTACATTTCTGGATGCTACAGACCAGCTGTCACGAATGCAGGGAAGAGTGCAGCCCTGATATCTACCTGCACCTCTATACCTACCTACTTACACGGCCCTAACCGACGGCGTACAACTTGACGGCAGTTACTCGCTTAGATACGTGCAGGGGCCTAAAGAAGATAAGAGAAGTACCGTAACAGAGTCAAGGAAGCCAAAGTCAAAGCCGGGACGTCACACAGGTGTACAGGGAGCAACACAATAACAAGGTCAAAACAATCTGAAGTTAGAAGCCAAGATGTTACGTCAATTCCAGGGAGGTCACAGGGTTGAGGTCAAAAGAAAAGCCGAGGTCTAAACACATGAAAGACACAATATGCAAAAATGCTGGTAAGGGTTGCAAGACCAATCACAGGCAACCTGTGTCCAGCAGGCTGCCTGTTTAAATAGCTACAACTGGCCAACTCTGTGTAGACATGCGCGGCTTGGTCCTCCCCGCCCCCTGGTTACTGTGGAGACAAGAACTCCAGCTGCATCCTCACTCCTCCTTTCATCTGCTACGTGGGATGCTGGTGGCGCTGCGAAGGGAAAGCGCGTCGCCGGCTCATCGTAACAGTACCCCCCCTTCCACGAGGGGCCACTGGACACATAATCACTGCAGTGGGTTTCTCCTGGTGTGCGAGATGGAATTTTTTCACCAATCTCTTAGCATGCATCCTAATAGCTGGTACCCAAATACTGCAACAAATTCCAGACCTTTCTCGGATCGAGGATTCTAGAAATTCAAAATTCCAGTTGGCTGGCCACCTGCACTGGTGGCAGAGATTCCTGTGTAGGGGATACAGGCGACACAGACTTTTTGAGTAAGGCTTTATGAAAAACATTATGGATGCAAAAGGAGTCCGGTAACCGTAACTTAAACGACACATGGTTAATGATTTCAATGATTTCATAGGGACCGATAAACCGCGGTGCAAATTTATTTGAATGTACCTTCAGAGACAAATTCCTGGTAGATAACCACACCCTATCTCCCACCCCAAAATCCACTCCTCGGGAGAGCCTCCTGCTAGCCTTAACTTTTTGAATCTCCTGAGCTTTTTTCAGGTTCGACTGAACCTGGGCCCAGACTGTGCACAGTTCTTTAACTACCTACATCCGCCTCAGGAATCTGCGAGGAAGAAGGCGAAACTGAACTAAATTGCGGATGGAAACCAAGATTACAAAAAAAGGAGACATACCCGTTGATGAATTCGCCTGATGGCGAATTCCGCCACGGTCAAATATTTCACCCACTGATGTTGGTTGTCAGAGATATAGCACCTCAAATATTGTTCCAGAGATTGATTTAACCATTCAGTTTGATCGTTGGTTTCAGGATGAAAGGCCGAAGAAAAAGACAAAGAGATATTAAACTTATGACAAAAAGCCCTCCAAAACCTTGAGACAAATTGAACACCTCTATCCGAAACTACATTCTCTGGAATCCCGTTTAAGCGTATCACATGATCACAAGTCTTAGCATTGGTCAGTTTTGAGAGAGGAATAAAATGCACCATCTTACTAAATCTGTCAACAACTACCCATATCACCAACTTACCCTCTGAAACTGGTAGGTCAGTGACAAAATCCATGGAGATATGGGACCAAGGTCTACTAGGGATGGGCAGTGGTTGTAGCTCACCCACCCGACGGGACCTAGGAGTCTTGGATCTGGCACACACCTCACTCGAGGAAACATATGAGTGGACATCTCTAGACAAAGTGGGCCACCAGTAAAACCTGGAGACAAGTTCCTTGGTGGCATTAATACCTGGATGTCCACTAAACACAGAATTATGGTACACACTCAACAGTTGGAGACGTAAATGACAAATAGGGACAAATAATTTATCAGTAGGGGATTGTACTGGAGCCAAGTGTTGTCCCGCAGTTATTTTGGTCGTCAGATCGGAGGAGACCGAAGCCACAATGATACCTGCTGGTAATATTGGTTATGGTGGAGTGTCAGTAGATTGTAAGGCACAAAGTTTCCGGGATAGGGCATCTGCTTTGATATTTTTACTTCCAGGCCTGAAAGTAATACAAAAGTCAAATGTGTAAAGAATAATGCCCACATAACCTGTCTGGGATTCAAACGTTTAGCAGACTCCAAAAACAATAGATTCTTATGATCTGTAAGAACCGTAACACAATGTTGAGCCCCTTCCAAAAAATGACTCTCCTACTCCATCCTCTGAGGCCTCTCTTGGTCTGGTTGAACCAATATTGGGGCGTTAACAAAACACTTATTGAGTAGAGTTGAGCGGACACCTGGAAATTCGGTTTGACGGGATCGGACGATCTTCGCCAAAAAGTCCGCGTTCGGGACCCGAACTTGAAACCGAACCCAAACCCCATAGATGTCAATGGGGACCCGAAATTTGGAGCACTAAAATGGCTCTAATAAAGTCATTAAAAGGGCTACAGGGCTGCAAAAGACAGCTAAATGTGGTTAAGAGCATGGCAAGTGCTCTGCAAACAAATGTGAATAGGGAAATAATTTAAAATAACCTAAAATACGTAGAAATAAAAAATTATAATCTTGATCTAGGAGGAGGAGAAGGTCCATATGGAGTAGGAGGTTGAGGTGGCGGTGGATGTGGTGGTATAGGTGGAAGCGGCGGTGGAGGAGGTAGCCAACACTGGTTTTTGTTTTTTATTTTATTTTATTATTTTTGTTCAAATTTGGGTAGACCCCAAAACATTGGGAAATATAGCAAATGAAACAAATAGAAAGTGCACTGGAGTATAACAATGGCTGGGTGAGGCCAGTTTACATGTCTATTCTGCACAAGGTACGGACAACTCCTGTGGGATCCCTGCCTGGTTCATTTTAATGAACGTGAGCTTGTCCACATTGGCTGTGGACAGGCGGCTGCGCTTGTCTGGGATAACGTTCCCCCTGCCATGCTAAACAAACGTTCAGACAATACACTGGCTATAGGGCAGGCTAGCACTTCCAAGGCATAAAGGGCAAGCTCAGGCCATGTGCCCGATTTGGAGACCCAGAAGTTGAAGGGGGCAGACCTATCAGTCAGTACGTGTAGGTGTGTGCACACATACTGCTCCACCAAGTCGCACGTCCCCGGATCCGATTAGATATCTTCCAAATCACCTTTCGATGTTCTTTTATGAGGCTACCATGGTGATCACAGCTAATGGGGAATCAGGGTTCCATGCAGGAGAGGGAGCCTGAGAAAGGGATACCACATCCAAGGGAGGTCAATGGCTGAAATCCGATCAGGAGGAAATGCGGGAAAAGTTATTAAAGGAAGAATCGAAGGAAAGGAGGGGGCGCGTGTCAATTACCCACTCCCGACTCGGGTAGGTAGTGACGATAAATAACAATACAGGACTCTTAAGATGCCTGTCACGGTCATATTGTTGTTTGACCGTGACGTGGTTGCCGTGCAGACTCATTGCTGGTGGCAACGTGTAGTTTTTTGTTTGCACATGCAATTCCTCTTTAAGGTGAGCCTTCCTGCTGTTTGGTGTGCTAGGGGTTAATCTTCTAGCTAGTGGGGATTATGGTGTGTCCTGGGTGTGGCCGCAAGCTTGTTATATACCTGTGGCTTGAACGCTGGGGGAAGTTGTTCTACAACCTTGTTTGGTGATGGAGCTCTGCTCCTTGCCTGGGTGATTGTACCTTGAGGGCCACCTATTGGACATAAATTTTCTTTCCTTATGTTTGCTCCTGGTTCCATACCTCACTTGTTATTTGTTAGGTGTGGGTTTATATTCAGGGTGTGTTGTACGTCTTCATCGTTGTTACATGTCTGGGCTATTGTTGGTGTTTGTTCCTATATGTATGATTGACGTTTGCCCTGTATGTTGAAGCCTGTTTGCAGCGCTGCTTGGGGCTGCCATGCACTGTGTGAGCATGGGGGGCTCTTGCAGAGTTGGTATGCTGGATTCCTGTGTGGGTTGTTTGTACTGTGACCTGCTATGTGTTCGGACTACTATACTGATGCACGGGTTTCAGTTGTGGAGGCTTTGGCGGGTAAGTGAGTTGTCTTGTTGTTCTTACCTGCCGATCCTCTTACTGTGAATGGTCTCTCTTTTTCCCTTTGTTGCTTGGCCTGTGGAGACTCTGGTTCATCTGTGTCTTGGATGAACCTGGTTGTCTCAGGTCCCCGTCTCCTAACCTAAGAGAAATTCAGGGATTTCAAGGTTCTGAGGTTCCAGCATATGGGCCCTCCTACCTCATGGGTCGGCTTATACAGTTAGAACAGGGCCAGATTTAGGGATGCTTTAGGAGGTGACCTGCTCCTTTATTCCGAAGTACTGACCTAGTAGCTACCCTTTATCTCTTTACATTGTACAGTGGGGGGTTTCCCCCACTCACCACCATGACAGTATGTCCAATAAGGTGGCCCTTAAGGACTGGGCAGAATCACCCAGGCAAAGAGCAGAGCTCCATCACCAAACAAGGCTGTAGAACAACTGCCCCCAGCCTGCAAGCCACAGTTATATAACAAGCTTGCGGCCACACCCAGGACAGATGATAATCCCCACTAGCTAGTAGATTAACCCCTTACACACCAAACAGCAGGGAGGCTCACCTTAAAGGGGAATGGCACGTGCAACACTAGACGTTGCCACCAGCAACGAGTCTGCACTGCAACCGCGTCACAGTCAAACAACAATATGACCGTGACAATGCCCTGTTATTGAAATGAGTAATACAAAATTACAGGGCATGTCATTGCAGTATTTTGGATGAGGAAACGTTAGACAGGAGAGGCCCTGCTGCTGCTTTGTTGACTCTAGATAACTTCTGCCTGATCACACGTCCCTGTGACGTCCACCATCCAATTGGATATCTTCCCTATCAACTTTCGATGTTCTTTTATGCGCCTACCATGGTGATTATGGGTAACAGGGAATCAGGGTTCCATGCCGGAGAGGGAGCCTGAGAAAGGGATACCACATCCAAGGGAGGTCAATTGCTGAAATCTGATCAGGTGGAAATGTGGGACAAGTTATTAAAGCAGAAGAATCGAAAGAAAGGAGGGGTCGCGCGTCAATTACCCACTCCCGACTCGGGGAGGTAGTGACGATAAATAACAATACAGGACTCTTAAGATGCCCTGTTATTAGAATGAGTAATAAAAAATGACAGGGAATGTCATTGCGGTATTTTGGATGAGGAAAAGTTATACAGGAGTGATCACGGATAACAGGGAATCGGGGTTCCATGCTGGAGAGGGAGCCTAAGAAAGGGATACCACATCCAAGGGAGCTCAATGGCTGAAATCTGATCGGGTGGAAATGCGGGACAAGTTATTAAATTAAATTCAGCACATGCGCCAGGCAATAGATGTGCATCAAACCGGATTGGCCCAGAGCTGCTACGAGATTTCGCCCATTTTTTTTAACTTCATAAGGCAACTTTCCTATTGGTTGGCTATGGCTATGGCTAATGTGTATTTTACGAATATTAGCTATATTGCTATATATTCTTGTTTTAGAATATTACGAATATTCTAAAAAAGAAGTTATAGCAATATAGCAAATATTAGTAAAATACACATATAGACTGCAATTTCGCTAATATAGTGCTATAGTATATTTTTTTATAGTCAAATTTTTTTGGTCTCTTCTTAAGTTCAGATTTGGAAAAAATGTACACTATTAAAAAATTATACTATAGCACTATATTAGCTAAATTGGAGTCTATATGTGTATTTCACGAATATTCGCTATATTGCTATAACTTCGTTATTTAGAATATTCGTCTTTTTTTTTTCAATCTGTACAGTCGTTCGCATACTCCTCCCCGACAAGCGTCCCCGTCACCATGGGAACGCCTGTGGGTTAGAATATACCATTGGATCCGAGTTGTCACGATCTCAGGGAAAACTCAGATCCGCTGGTATTTTCTAACCCGCAGGCGTTTCCCATGGTGACGGGGACACTTGTCGGGGAGGAGTATGCGAACGACCGTACAGATTGGGGAAAAAAATGTAAATATTCTAAATAAAAAATATATTCACTATATTGCCATATATTCGTTTGTTAGAATATTCGTCATTTTCTTTTCCATATAAAAACATGATTCCTTCCTGCTTGTGGCGCTAATGACTCATGGAACCACAAGAAAGAAGCAGGGAGGAATCATGTTTTCAGATATAAAAAAATAACGAATATTCGATATAGCGAATATATAGCACTATATTGATAGTATTCGCGAATTAGCTAAGTTGCGATATTCTCTATTCGAATATTCGCGCTCAACACTATCGCACACCACCAGGCTGGGTTTGAGGCTCACTGGTACCAACCACTCATCGATTCAATGTGGAGTTGAGGACCTCATCGTCCTCCACATCATCTTGCACCCAGTCTTCACCCCTGCCCTTCTTGTCGGTCTGCACACTGCAGAAAGCCACAGCAGTTGGCACTTGTGTTTCGTCATCATCCGAGATGTGCCGCAGTGGTCCTCCCATGTACTCATCCTGAAACATAAGTGGTTGGGCACCAGTGCACTCAATCTCTTCCACTTCTGGGGCAGGGCTATGTGGATGGCCCTGGGAAACCCTGCTAGCAAAGTCATCAAAAAGCAGAAGAGACTGCTGCATGACTTGGGGCTCAGACTGCTTGGCTGATTTGCAAGGGGGTGAGGTGAAAGACTGATGGCCATAGGCTGCAGGTGCCAACTCTGATCTTTCAGCAGGGGACTGGTTTTGAATTTGTCAACCAACAATGTAACAGCAGTATTGACAGGTTTTTTTGGACTGTCAGAAATGCAGCGCAGGCCGCATATGTACTATCCAGCACAAAAAGTTCGTTTTTTTCAACTGACAATGTAACAGCAGTATTTAACGGTTTTATTGTACAGTCAGAAATGCAGAGCAGGCTGCAAATGTACTATCTAGGACAAAGAGGGTGTTTTTTTCAAACAACAATATAACAGCAGTAATTAACATTTTTAGTGGACTGTCAGAAATGCAGCGCAGGCTGCAAATGTACAATCTAGCACAAAAAAAATTAGATTTTTTTCAGCCAACAATGTAACAGCAGTATTTAACGGTTTTAGTGGACTGTCAGAAAAGCAGCGCAGGCCGCAAATTTACTATTTAGCACAAAAAGTGATTTTTTTTTCAACCGACAATGTAACAGCAGTATTTAACAGTTTTATTTGATTTTCAGATATGCAGTGCTGGTGTCAAAAAGAGAAAAAATCGCTTTAGGTCACACAAGTAGGCCGCAGGGGTACTTGACCGCCAAAAAAAGGGAATTTGTCCCCCTGGAATCTAACAGATGGATTTAATGAATAGATTTTCCCTGTCAGATATTCAGCACTGGGGTACTTAACAGAAAATGTTTTGAATATGTCCCCACCCTGGGGCCCTGAAGTCACAGACAGATTACCTATATTATTTTCCCTTCCGCTGGCACATATGCAATGCTGGTGTCCTTAAAAAATGTCTAGATGTCGCCCAGTGAGCTACCAGAACAGGATTAAAGTAATGTTCCTGGCACACATGCAGTTGCAAGTACACTGCACTTGCAAAAATGGTCGCTGACGCCCACCTAACAAACAGACCGATTAAAGCTTATTTATTTGTGGCACTGGGCTCAAAATTGTAGCATAGCACCCACAAAAATAATCACTGTAGTTTACAGATTTAACACCAAGAACCCCGAATTGTTTCCTAATCTCGCCCTCACAGCTGCAGCATCTTCTTCCCAAACTAGTAAGAGCTTATGTGACGTGCAGCGCTACATGACTCTAGCTTAAATAGAGGCTGGGTCACATGCTGCAATGGATAATCACATCCATTAGTAGGCATGGCTGTAATGGCTGTGAAGGGCACACTAGTTAAACGTTTGTTGATTGGCTGCCCTGCAGCCTTTTAAAAAGCACCATTAAATCGCCGAACACCGAACTCGAACCCAAACTTTTACGAAAATGTTCGGGTTCGGGTCCAAGAACCCCTAAAGTTCAGCACGAACGTTCGGGTTTGCTCAACCCTACTCTTGAGTGTTTTGAAAGCTTTTATGGCCTCTGGCGACCAATTCACTAGATCTGCCCCCTTCCTGGTTAGGTCGGTGAGAGGCTTAGCGATAACAGAAACATTTTTAATACATTTTCAATAATAATTAGAGAAATCCCAAAAATGTTGCAATGCTTTAAGGGAGAAGGGTCTTACCCATTCCAGAATAGCCTGCACCTTTCCCGGATCCATCTTAAAGGTTTGGGGTGTGATAATATATCCCAAAAATTCAATTTCCTGTACCCCAAAGACACACTTTTCACCTTTAGCAAATAGTTGGTTCTCACGAAGAACCTCCAGTACCTGTCTAATGTGGCTAATGTGAGAATACCAGTCAGGTGAATAAATCAAAATATCATCCAAATACACAACCATGAATTTCCCAATAAATTGTCTAAAAAAATCATTGACAAAATTTTGAAAAACCGCCGGGGCATTACTTAATCCAAATGGCATTACTAAATATTCATAAAGGCCCTCAGCGGTATTAAAAGCCCTTTTCCACACATCCCCCTCCTTAATTCGAATAAGATTGTAGGCCCCCCTGAGATTGAGTTTAGTGAACCAGTGGGCTCCAAGAACTTGATTGAACAGGTCTGGAATCAACGGCAAAGAGTACTGATTTTTAACAGTAATCTTGTTTAATTCCCTGTAATCAATACAAGGTCTCAGCCCCCCATCTTTTTTCTCAACAAAGAAAAATACATCCCCCATGGGAGACACCGAGGGTCTAATATGACTTTTTTGTAAACTCTCCTTCAAATAATCCCTCATAGACCTCCGTTCAGGACCGGAGAAATTATAAATACGACCCCTAGGGTACTTAGATTCTGGGATAAGCTCGATGGCTCAATTATAAAGTCTATGAGGGTAAAGGAACTCAACACCGGACGTGGAAAAAACATCTGCAAAGTCACTGATGTAGGGGGGGAGAGTTTTTGACTCAGCAGTGATTCCAGCCTGAATAACAGGTAGACAGTGTGAATTACATTTGGGTCCCCATTTCTCCAATTCACCTTTGGACCACTTAATGACTGTGTTATGAACCAGGGGCCAAGGCATGCCCAAAACTATCTCCACGGGTAGATTTTTTTATATAAAAAAATAAAAAATTTCTGTATGACAAACCCCAACAGTCAAAGTTACCTCAGAAGTACAAAATTCCACAGTTCCGTCCATCAAAGGAGTAGAGTCAATAGCAATAATGTGGATAGAATGAATAGACAATATGGGTACCTCAATGGAAAGTGCAAAATTATGGTCAATAAAATTAGAGTCAGACCCAGAATCAATAAACGCCTTCCCAGAACCCATTTAAGAGCCCAGAGAAATAACCACTGGCACTAATGCTTTTTTTTAACCACTTCTGGGAGTATCTTATCCTTCAGGCTGTCCGACCGTAAGAATCTCCTGGAGAGATGAGTCTTAGGACATTGTCATACCCAGTGATCAGATTCTCCACAATAAAA
Source organism: Bufo gargarizans (assembly GCF_014858855.1). NCBI lineage: Eukaryota > Metazoa > Chordata > Amphibia > Anura > Bufonidae > Bufo > Bufo gargarizans. The sequence goes on along the minus strand of NC_058090.1, from coordinate 68,555,988 downwards.
GAGGCACCCCTCTGACGTCTCTAATCCCTTCTGGTCATTCCGAGCTGCATGGGCTCTTCGGAATGATTCTCCAACTTGACCACCATAGGTAAGAAGTCTGATTTGACCACCACCTGAGGAAAGGTCAGATGTTCTCTTTGTCTTTCCCTAATACGTTGGTCCAGTCTGACAGCCAAACTCATAGTCTGCTCTAAGATGATAACTGACCAACATGTCCGCTAGACTTTCAGAGAGTCGTGATATAAACTGACACTTAAGCACTGGTTCATTCCAGCCAGAGGGACCACACCATTTCAGGAACTGGGTGCAGTATTCCTCCACCGGTTTGTCCCCCTGGATGAGAGACTTCAACTGGGATTCTGCCACAGTCGACTTGTAGGGTTCATCAGATAACACACCAAAGGCCTGAAAAAATGCTTGAACAGAAACCAGACAAGGGGAGTCCGTGGGGAGGGAATAGGCCCATTCTTATGGGTCCCCTTGCAACAAAGCGATAATAATTCCAACTCTTTGCTGTTCTGAGTTCGAAGAATGAGGTCGTAAACGAAAATAAAACTTACAGCTTTCTTTAAATGTTAGAAAACACTTGTGATCCCCTGAAAAACGATCAGGCAGCTTAACATGGGGCTTGAGATTCTGAAAGGAGGAGGTCGCAATAGGTGGGTTCTGAACTGATTTCTGCTGTTGTAACCTTTCTGCCAATTCCTGCACTATTTGGGCAAGATTATGGACCTGATCAGTAAGCACTCGCATAGGGTCCATAATATAGGTAAGGCCTGTGATTCTGTCACGGACGGAAGGGAAGAGTTCAGCTCTGATATCCACCTGCACCTCTATCCCCACCTACTTACACGGCCCTTCCTAACCGACGGCGTGCAACTTGGCGGAAGTCCCTCGCTTAGATACGTGCTAAAGAAGATAAGAGAAGTACCGTAACAGAGTCAAGGAAGCCAAAGTCAAAACTGGGACGTCACGCAGGTACACAGGGAGAAACACATTAACAAGGTCAAAACAATCCGAAGTCAGAAGCCAAGATGTCACGTCAATTCCAGGGAGTTCACAGGGTCGAGGTCAAAAGCAAAGTCGAGGTCCAAACACATGAAAGACACAATATGCGAAAATGCTGGTGAGGGTAGCAAGCCCAATCACAGGCAACCTGTGGCCAGCAGGCCCCGACTGTTGAGTCACGTGACGTGGCCAGCGACACGTGACTAGCATCAGACATCTCAACATAGCTGAGTAGTGATTCATCCTTATCGGCGCTCAGCTCCCCAGCTGCTCATTGTCTAGGGGATGGAGGACACCGGCCATGCTGAGGAGGTGTGTGCGGCCGGGTCCTCCCCACCCCCTGGTTACTGTGGAGACAAGGAAGCCAGCAAATGTCCTCAGTCCTCTACCTGTGCGGGATGGCGGTGCTGCGAAGGGAGAGGGCGTCGCCGACTCCCCATAACACCAAAAAAACTGCCAACTGCTTTTATGGAGGTGGTCACACTTGGTGATGATCAATTAATCAAAGCCATTTGATTAGCAGCACTTGGTAGCTACTTGCCATCTTTATCAAACATCTTCTGTATTTTAACATAGATTATGTAAAAAAAATAATAAGGTGTGTAATTTGTCGTATGCTGTTGTTCATCTGAGCTTGTATTTAACTATTTGTAAGGTCTTATTGTGTACTGATATGCAAAACCATAGATTCCAAAAAGGGTGTTTTTATTTTATTTACTCAATATCTATATACTTCTTCCTGTCTGAGAGTTCTAGCATTGTAAAACATTACACTAAGCCACAATCCTCTGTGTTTAGTCATGAACTCATCTGGGTCAGGTCTTGTGACCTTAGCTGTCTCACACCTACTTAAATATTAATGAGGACATTGCAACTGGATAGCAAAATGAACTCTGCTGCAGTTTTAGCAATTAATTTTATTGACAGAACAATCTGGCATTAGAGCGATGCCAACTTTTTATTCTCAAAGTTTTGTTAATATGCCGCACAACTGACATATCTTATAGCAATACTAGGTTTAGCCTGAATATAGCAGTACAATTAAAAGTTCAATTTCTGGCACCAGAATCAGCTGCATGTTAGACAATCCTGTCCTGTGGAGGTAGACAACACACTGCACCCCGATCCTTCATAAATACATTTCTCTTTTTTGCCCTTGATATGAAAGTATGCTGCATACTAAGAATCTGTAATTGCTTTATCCATTGTACTTTGAAAAAAATAATAAAACAACATATCCGCCAGTTGCATGTGCTTGCTAATAATGCAGAGGAACCATGAACTTACCCACCATGTGGTCCAACAGAGAATGCTGTGCCAGGCCTTATACATAAGAGTTTCTCGCAGTATGTGGTTTATCTTTAATGTGGATAGTTTTTACCCTGTGCAATCTATTACCAGAGGATCAATACTTAAGAAAGAGAAAAATCCATAAGGAGCAATCAGCTTATTGTTTAAAACGCATTTAATTTGCATGAGCAGTTTCATTCTAGCTACAGCTGGACAGTTTATGAAGATGCGACAAGTCTTCTGAAGTGCTAGGAGTTAACTCACTCAGGCCTGGCGTTTTTTTTTAAGAGTAAAATAAACTAAGATGAATAGAAGATCCTAATAACATATTGTAATGAAAATACATAAATACTGTTTCATTATATTATTAGGTACAATAAAAATATAAACATAAAATATAGAATAGCATATTTATCATCTGATTATCGATAAAGTATTGCTCTATCTATCTATCTATACACACACACACAATAGGCTTGTCCTATCATACAGCTTTGGCCTTAGATTACCACAGTGATATCACCGTTTTAGTCGGGTGCTGTGGACAAGGCAATACACAGGGTGATTTTAGATAAGTTTTTATTAATGTTTATTTTTTTATATTTTACCCCCCCCCCCCCCAATAAGTGCTAATTGCCAATAAGGAAGCTTTAGCTAATAGCTAAGTCTTTGCTATAGAAAAAGGAAATTACACTTTGGGTAAATAACCTAATAATGTCCTATATGAATGTGATTCTGAATTAAAAGTAATATGACCATTGTGTAGGATATTGCCCAATGGTTCATTGCCAGACTCCCATAGTCCTAAGGTTAAACAGTAAGACAAAATACATTGCCTGATTACACATTGTTTTATTATTAATATAATAGTTGATTTAAATTTAAATTTTAATAGTAAAACACATCAAATGTTTTATCTATAATTTGTAAATGGATATTTTTTTATGAACAATATGTTTTTTCGCGCTGCGTGATATATTTTTTTATTAGTTCATCATTGACCATTGCGATTTTAAAGATAACCAACAAATGGATCATGTAGAAAGGGAATGTGGTATATTCACCTCTTTATCTGCTACAAATGCTTACTCCGACTGTCTCTGTATGGTTTCAGTTTATATACACGATACGGTAAAACTGACATCTGCACCATTCAGCAAGAAAGGAAAACTGTGATTCCAACATACACAAAAGTGTCACTAAAGACTCAACAAAAAATTACTTAAAGGATCAGTTACATCTAAAATCATGAAATCAATAACAATATTTTACCCCAGGTCCTTTCCTTCTGATAAGCAAAATCTTGACTTAAAAGCCCTATGAAAATTTAATGGCAAACCATGTGCTTTGGAAAATGATCAGGCTCGCACAGCTGTCTCTCTCTTTGTTTAACTCACTCAGACCTTCTGTTTAAATCCTTGTCTCAGATTGAAGCAATTGCTGATAGAAAAACACAGACCATGCAACCCGTTGTCAAGATGGCAATAACTGCAGAAGATGTTAAGGGCCCTGCTGGTAGATCTACTGATGTTTCAGGCATCACTTGGGAAGGGAGGAGGGGGGGATTTTTTTTCCCAGCTTCCATGGGAAAATGTTGGACAGCATGTTCAGATTCTTATTCCTAGCAGCTGCCACCTCCTAGTAATATTCACATCATCATTGCTTTTTATTAACTAGTATATTTAACATGCTGCTCTACATATGGCACATCTATTCCAGGAACTCCCTATAGATTGCAGGCACGGAAGCAGCATTGCTGACCTATAACAACAAGGTATATATCTCAACATTTGGATTCAATTTTTGTCATCTGTCCCACAAATATATCCTCCATCCGAACCAAATAGTCTTTTTTTGGAGGCTTCATGGCCATGATCATATTACAACACCTGGCAGTTGTCTGGAGCCATAATAAGATGCCCAATGACTTCTATAGGGCCCTAATATACTTCCATAAGCCTCTGATTTCATACAAAGGAAATAGATGGCTTTCTGATGGAATTCAGAATGAATTGGCAGCAAACAAGACTTGCTTCATCAGGTGCCATATTAGTGGTATCTGTAGTGGCTGCTATTTGTAGATGTCAGCATGCATCTGTTACTTATGATGTAGGATACTCAGATAAAAATGGATTTCATGAGGATGCAGAACTTATTTCCTTGTTAGATTTGTTTTAGGTGGAAATGGTCTTTAAGAAATACTTGACATGGTTATTTAATATAAAATTTAAAAAAGTATACCTGAATTTCCTGGGATTGTGCAGAAATGGGGGGGGGGGGGGGGGTTGGCAGACTCTCCCACTTTACTAGACCTGTATAGGGAAGCTTACTTATCGGATTTCCGTTGCTATCTCCCCGCTCCTTTTGCTCCAGGCCTGCGAAGATCCACAGGGCTTTCTTGATGTCAAAACATCTGGTGATTGGCTGCAGTGGAGACCAGATCCTCTTGTGTCAGGGAAGCTGGCCACCTCAGCAGCCACTGATTGGTTGTGGTGATGTCAAACTGGATATTTACAGAGAGGGAGCCCAGCACACAAGGAAAAGGGACTGGTACCGAGCATCGGGAAGCATGTAAGTAATCTAACCTTCACAGGTCCGGTAATGTGTATGGGTGGGTTGCCAAATCTCCCCATATTCTTGCACAACCCCTTTTGGTAATACCATGTACAAGAACATCCAGTTCACATCAGGATCTATGGAGGGAACAAAATAACCTTGTAGGGCCCCATTCCAATTTTTTTGTAAAAATGGAGCAATTGAGAAATGTTATCATACTTCCCAAATAACAGTGTCTTACTGTAATTAAAAAATACCGCAATTCAGTGCCAAATAACTACCATATGATACCTACCTAATATGGCCATACAATGCCACATCATAGTGCCATGCCATAAACACATAACCATACTACAGGGTGGCCAAATTACAGTGCCACAGCTGACACCAATGTGAAGGGGTATCAGAAAGCCCTAACTTATGGAAATGTCAGGGTTATTACCCTTTTCATGTAAGTTGTCCTCTAGTGTAAGGTCTTTTAGTATTTTATTTTTATTTTGGTAATGATAACTATTTGTGAGCTGATCAATGAGAATTCACCTTATCAATTGACTCATGAAGAAATGCATATAAATCAGTATATTGGTTCGCTGTGCATTCTGTGGATAAACCATTTATACTTAAAAGCCCAATGACACAGAAAACTCTGGAATGGTATTCCTTTAAAGGAAGTCTGGCGGTGATATGTACATGCCTAGTGAAATGCGATCCCGCAGATCTAACACGACATTTGTTTCCACCCTCGTTGTGCATAGTCTTTGCAGATAGATCCTTTCCAAACTTTCATTAACAGTAAATACGAGTGAGTGATTGGCTAACCTGGACATGTCCTCCACATAGCAAGTTAAAAATGGATGCCGCACTCACTGAAATGAGTAGATAGTCTGACAAAACATAAAACTCAGTCGCTTACATTCCCACAGGGCTGTTATTTTAACATTGGAGATCACATTATTTTTCCACAAAGTTTTTTATCTGGCAGATTCCTATAGCCAAGTAAATTAGGACTTATCACTTGTTACTCATAAGAAAGAAAGACAAATACACTCTTGTTTAATTTGGATGCTTGATCTTACTTGAATGTGGCAGTGTTTTCATCATCAGTGCAGCCAGAGAAAACACAGAAGGAGAAACGGTGCCAAATATTGGAAGTCGCTATCAAAAAGAGATCAGAATGTTTAAAGGGTTTCTGTCACCAGAGATACCTAAATGAAACTGGCTGACATAAGTGATATGCTAATGTCAGCTGAACCTAACTAGCCTATTCCTACTTTTATCTATGCCCCCGTTACTCCATAAATGTAACTTTTATCATATGCAAATTAGCCTCTAGGAGCGGGGGGGGGGGGGGGCGTTGTTCCTGCTCCTAGAGTACATGTTAAATCTTACGCCTGTGCCGTGCTGTGCAGTATTCGGCGAAGGCATAGTGTCCCGGTCCCTTAGGTGACTGATGTCAGAAAATCAAGTAGATAGGCTGAGTGTGGAGGAATCTAACAGCCTCCTTGATTTCTCTTGATTCAGTGTTGATAGGGTTAATGACCACTTCCCTTTTCTCAGCTGTTGCTCAGTGGTCATCACTTCTACCTTTTATAGTGTGACCCCACCCTTCTGACTATGCGGTAGATAGCTTCATTTGGGTTTGGCTGAGCTGGTGTGAGTTTGTCTCTGGTGTTCCTGCTTGTCTGTCTCTTTAGAGGTTATGTGTCACGTTTGTTTGTGTTTGTTATATTCCCTGTTGTTTGTATCTGGTCCTGAGACAGAGACTTCGATTCATCCGTCTGGGGAGGAATGGGTTGTCTCTGGTCTTAACCTTTTCCAAGGCCTTATAGGGATATAAAGGCCTAGGTATCCTGCATATGAATATTCCTACCTTCAGGGTCTATTCATATTAATAGATAGCTAGGGCCCAGATTAGGGTTGTCTAGGAGGTGACCTCCTTCTTCTCTAGTTTCCAGGCCTAGTTACTGTTCCTCTTCCCCCTTGTATTCAGTGTTGAGTTTCCCCCCACACTGATCGTGACATATAGTGAAGGAAGGATGCTCACTGGTCGCCGACTTCCTTACTGCGCCTGTGCTGAATAATAAACAGCACAGCACAGGTACAAGATTTACCATGCGCTCAGGGCTGGCAGGAGGATGTGAACGTTGTTCGGGCCCTGTCAATCAAGACTTAGAGGGAGGTGACAGAGGTGGGAGAACGGAGCCTCTAGGAGCAGAAACAACCCCCCCCTCCGCTCTCCTAGAGGCTAATTTCCATATTATAAAAGTAGGAATGGGCTAATGTCAGCCAGTTTAATTTAGGTATTTCTGGTGACAGAAACCCTTTAACTACAACATGGCTCCCACAACAATACCCGAAGATCCATCTAATATGAAATAGTGTCATTTTGGCCTGTACCTGTCTAGTATGCATCGGCATGCTGTTTTTTTTAATTACACAGAAGACCACAGCACAGAATACATATACCATCATGTTTTTTTTTATCTTACCTTATGGTTGACAGATGCAATTGTATGACATCAATTAGAGGCCACTGATGGACTTGAGCACATACTTTAAATTCTATGGTATGCCTAAATGTAATATAGAAAATTATATCTATCTAACTATATATGTAAAGTCTGTCTATCTATCTATCTATCTATCTATCTATCTATCTATCTATCTATCTATCTGCCCATAAGTCCATTCATCTATTTAGTTACTTCTTGGTTACATTACATTCTCTGTCAGCTAGAGGCTCTACCATAGAGATGGGCTATACCTTAATGAGGAAGGTGCAGCTGTTTTGGGGGAGAAGATGGCTAAAAGGTTGGAGGAGTGTTTAAATTAGGGACTACGGGGGTAATTACATTATAGGTGGGGAAGAAAGAGACTTGGTGTGAGGTATTGAAACTGTGGTGGAATGGAGCGAGGAAATATAACAGGAAGGAAAGGTGTAGGGTAACAAAATATCTCAAAAACCTCTTAAGTGTATGTATACTAATACCAGAAGCCTGACTAATAAAAACTGGGGAACTGGAATTAGTCTGAGGCGGACTATGACATGAACTTGATGGAGTTATGTCTTTTTTTAACTGTATTATCTATGTAACTCTGTAACAACAGCATCTTCCGGGAGTTTCAACCCTTTCAAGGTCCAACTTTAAATACCTCATCATTATCCACAATTAACATATCAATAATTTACATAAAATATATAAAACACCTCAAAAACTAAAAAAAATAAATAATTTTTTTTACATAAATCTTAAACTTTAGATGCAAGAGTTGGCAGAGTTCTTCAGGGGTGTCCTGAAAGTACAGAGGGGCGCCACAGAACCAGTGAAATGAGAAATGGTGGATACAGGGTATAGCTATAAGTATGTACCTGGGTCTCTTGTTCAGTAGATGAACATAGTCTCCATGTAATAATATAGCACTTACTTCACCGGAGAGGAGGGTTTAAGATAAAGCTCAAGACACCTATACCTCCACCTCCCCGGCCGAGGTCGCTTATCAAGATGTGTCAAAGGCTTCCCATTCCCCAAAAGAGATTACAGCAGGGCTCCGAAGTGAAGTGGAAGTCTTTATTAGTTCAGCTTGACGTGTTTTAGGATAATTCCCTTTTTCAAGAGCAAAAGTTTAACTGCCTATCTGCCTGAATAGGTCATCAACAGTAAAAAGTGGACAATCCCTTTAAAGAGGACATTTCACTGGTCCTGACATTACAATATTAGTACCTGGCAGTATAGGACATGATCTGATGATCAGTAGATGTCAGTGCGTATTTTTTTTTCTTTTAAGATAGGCAGCTCCGTTCCCTCGCTGTGCTACCATTCTCTTTTGCTGCCCTATATGCCTAATATACCTGGCTGTGAGCTGCCCAATCACAGTGGAGCCCGTCACAGCCATGGAGAAGGAGATGCCCCATGAGAAAAGCTGCCATCTCCTGCTCCCTATACCGATTATATTAATTAGCATACAGGGCGGCAAAATAAAATGGGAAACACAGCGGGAGAATGGAGCAACGTATCTGAAGAAAAAAAAGCGCACTGACATCTATTGATCATAAGCTACACTATCAGGTACTAATATTGTAATGTCAAGACCAGTGAAAGATAATGTTTTTAGTGGGCATATTTTGCTAAAAACGGTTTTTGATTGTCATGTCATATTTGAAAAGACCCTGTGGTACCCCTGGAAAGTAAACCCCCATTTTAACCCCTACTATAGCCCTCAACAAATTTATCCAGGGGTGCAGTGAGTACTTTAACCCAACAAGCATTTTACTGAATTTAGAAACACTTGACTGTGAAAATAAGAAATTACATGTTATTTGCAATAAAATGTAGCTTTAGCCCCAAAGGGTAATAGGAGAAAATACACCCTACAATTAGTTATTTATTTTTTCCTGAATACAGCAACACCCCATATGTGGTTGTAAACGGCTGTTTAGGGACACAGCAGTGTTCAGAAGGGAATCTGCTGAAGTTATTATTAGGAGCGATAACATTTTTATATTTTTTTCTTATGTGAGGGCTTATTTGTTGTGGGACAAGCTTTAGGTGCACTGCAGTCAGATCGAACACAGCCGCCATGTATAAAGAGGGAATCTGCCAACAAATCGGGCTGCTAGCCGAAAATACATATAAGTAGATTGTTTTAATATAAATAGGCCCATTATATTAGGTTCTTAAAACATGTGAAAAGAGTCAGGGATCTCCTGGCATGTTATTGTATGTAATAAAAAAGGTGTTCATACCGCAGGTACCAAAAAGGCGATGGGGAGCATACCTCACAAAATCGGGAAGCATGCAACCTCGACCCAAGGGGAGGCACTGACAAAGTACAAATGTGAAGGGATTTGCCAAACAGCCCCCCATTACCACTCATCATAAGATGGCATCCATACAGTAGTATCACCATAATTACTAGAAAATGAAAGAACATAAAGTAGTGCAAGTTCCCCAGCGAGTCATACATATTGTTCACCTCCAAAATAAGGCACTCCAGTAATTGTTGTTTTTATTGTTAGTTATTTTAAAGCACCATTAATTCTAAGGCACTGTACATCCGTTATCATATAATACTGCTGTGCTGTTCACACTCTCTTGAAACACTGCTATCTATCTATCTGTCTATCTATCTCATATCTATCTGTCTATTTCCTATCTATCTATCTATCTATCTATCTATCTATCTCATATCTATCTGTCTATTTCCTATCTATCTATCTATCTATCTATCTATCTATCTATCAAAAATGTCTATTCAAAAGTTCAGCCAGCTATCTACAGGGAGTGCAGAATTATTAGGCAAGTTGTATTTTTGAGGATTAATTTTATTATTGAACAACAACCATGTTCTCAATGAACCCAAAAAACTCATTAATATCAAAGCTGAATATTTTTGGAAGTAGTTTTTAGTTTGTTTTTAGTTTTAGCTATTTTAGGGGGATATCTGTGTGTGCAGGTGACTATTACTGTGCATAATTATTAGGCAACTTAACAAAAACAAATATATACCCATTTCAATTATTTATTTTTACCAGTGAAACCAATATAACATCTCAACATTCACAAATATACATTTCTGACATTCAAAAACAAAACAAAAACAAATCAGTGACCAATATAGCCACCTTTCTTTGCAAGGACACTCAAAAGCCTGCCATCCATGGATTCTGTCAGTGTTTTGATCTGTTCACCATCAACATTGCGTGCAGCAGCAACCACAGCCTCCCAGACACTGTTCAGAGAGGTGTACTGTTTTCCCTCCTTGTAAATCTCACATTTGATGAGGGACCACAGGTTCTCAATGGGGTTCAGATCAGGTGAACAAGGAGGCCATGTCATTAGATTTTCTTCTTTTATACCCTTTCTTGCCAGCCACACTGTGGAGTACTTGGACGCGTGTGATGGAGCATTGTCCTGCATGAAAATCATGTTTTTCTTGAAGGATGCAGACTTCTTCCTGTACCACTGCTTGAAGAAGGTGTCTTCCAGAAACTGGCAGTAGGACTGGGAGTTGAGCTTGACTCCATCCTCAACCCGAAAAGGCCCCACAAGCTCATCTTTGATGATACCAGCCCAAACCAGTACTCCACCTCCACCTTGCTGGCGTCTGAGTCGGACTGGAGCTCTCTGCCCTTTACCAATCCAGCCACGGGCCCATCCATCTGGCCCATCAAGACTCACTCTCATTTTATCAGTCCATAAAACCTTAGAAAAATCAGTCTTGAGATATTTCTTGGCCCAGTCTTGACGTTTCAGCTTGTGTGTCTTGTTCAGTGGTGGTCGTCTTTCAGCCTTTCTTACCTTGGCCATGTCTCTGAGTATTGCACACCTTGTGCTTTTGGGCACTCCAGTGATGTTGCAGCTCTGAAATATAGCCAAACTGGTGGCAAGTGGCATCTTGGCAGCTGCACGCTTGACTTTTCTCAGTTCATGGGCAGTTATTTTGCACCTTGGTTTTTCCACACGCTTCTTGCGACCCTGTTGACTATTTTGAATGAAACACTTGATTGTTCGATGATCACGCTTCAGAAGCTTTGCAATTTTAAGAGTGCTGCATCCCTCTGCAAGATATCTCACTATTTTTGACTTTTCTGAGCCTGTCAAGTCCTTCTTTTGACCCATTTTGCCAGAGAAAAGGAAGTTGCCTGATAATTATGCACACCTGATATAGGGTGTTGATGTCATTAGACCACACCCCTTCTCATTACAGAGATGCACATCACCTAATATGCTTAATTGGTAGTAGGCTTTCGAGCCTATACAGCTTGGAGTAAGACAACATGCATAAAGAGGATGATGTGGTCAAAATACTAATTTGCCTAATAATTCTGCACTCCCTGTAGTTACTAATAGATTAAAAAGAAAGCTATCTGTCTATCCAGATTGGGAGAGTGACAGATACACAGACATGTAAGTTTAAAATGTTGTGTTGAAATTTGAATGTTATTAAGTTTTGTTTGCAACTTGTAAATGAGGAAACATATGGGTTACTTGTGCAGAAAATCTCCATGGTGACAGAAGACATATATCAATTTCTGTTCATTCCAACTGAAATCTTCCTCACCAATGATACCATATTGTATTTTCCAACAGCATGTTTGTTGGATATTGATCACATTGATCTGAAACTGGATACCTCCCATGTTGTGAGAACTTTTATTAGCCTAACATAGAAAATGTACTGAGATACACCTGACAGCTTTCTTGAATTTTATGTATACAATATGACAATACTTAGAAATGCCATACTATGGAGTTTAGTCAAAGATAGCATGCCTGGAATGAACTTAGTATATATTTTTTAAGGTTTTTTTTGCTTTAAAAAAAAATGTGGAAGAACACAGGAAACCAACTGTCTTAAAAATAACACATGTACTGTAGTCTGCATGGTACGTATTTAAACTGTGCAGTGCGCCAAACAATAGAGAGAACTGTGTAGTTAAATGTGTTTTTCTGCCATTTTTTATTTTTTTTTTATATTACACAGCACGTTCGGGATGTGTTCATGATGCGGTTAGGAACCATTTCCCAGTAGAAGTCAATTGGAAAATAGGTTTTTCTGAGACAGACCTGGCACTTTCAAAGTTGTGGTGACTGCACCTCATTGACTGCACGTAACCACAAACTTTCATAACTGACAAATAATGCACAGTAAACGCATAATAACTAGTGATGAGCGATATTTGTGCGCTCGGACGAGCACCCGAGTATAATGGAAGTCAATGGGAGGAGACCAAGCGCCCCCTGCTCGGATGAGGGAAGGGGGCCTGGTTCATAGGAAAATGTCTGAAAGTGATGGAAACACCTTTGAAATCGATCAGGAACAGCAGGGGGACCATGTCTAAATGCATCTTGGTCGCTGCTGGGAAAAAAATGCCCAAAACCCCGCCCCCACAAAAATAAATCCTTTGTAGAGGAAGAATTGTTAGGAAACATTCTTTCCTGTAGATTCCTGGCAGTGTAAATGCTGCCAAAAATTACAAGGAAAAAGAGATACAGCCTGTATATCACCTAAAGGAGGGCCTCATTCACATGGTGCTACAATTGTTCAGGTAGTGGGACTCCTACACTCATACAGCCTATGCACTTAGTAAAAGGCCTGCCAAAAATTACAGGGAACAGGCACTCCGATGCACCTTTTATTACAAATAAAGGAGGGCATCATACACACCCTTTAAAAATGATTAATAATAGCTTGATGCTGACCCTCAAAAAACATTAGGAGCAAGGTCCTGCTGGTTAACCTCTAAAACACTATGGGTGAGGGCCTGCTGCTCAGCTGACCCTCTTAAACATTATGGTTGAGGGCCTGAAGGTGAGCAAACCCCATAAAACACTGAAGTGAGAGCCTACAGCTGAGCAGACCATATGAAACATTGTAGCGAGGGCCTACAGGTGAGCGAACCTCATAAAACATTGTAGTGATGGCCTTATGGTGAGAAAACCCCATAAAACATTGTAGTGAGGGCCTACAGCTGAGCAGACCGTATGAAACATTTGAGGTGAGGGCCTGAAGGTGAGCAAACCCCATAAAACATTGTATTGAGGGCCTTATGGTGAGTAAACCCCATGAAACATTGTAGTGAGGGCCTACAGGTGAGCAGACCGTATGAAACATTGGAGGTGAGAGACTACAGGTGAGCGAACCCCATAAAACATTGTAGTGAGGGCCTTATGGTGAGCCAACCCCATAAAACATTTTAGTGAGGGCTTTATTGTGAGCAAACCCCATAGAACATTGTAGTGAGGGCCTACAGGTAAAAAACATTGGAGGTGAGGGCCTACAGGTGAGCGAACCCCATAAAACATTGTAGTAAGGGCCTTATGGTGAGCAAACCCCATAAAACATTTTAGTGAGGGCCTATGGCGGAGCAGACCGTATAAAACATTGGAAATGAGGGCCTGAAGGTGAGCGAACTCCATAAAACATTGTGGTGAGGGCTTACAGCTGAGCAGACCATATGAAACATTGGAGATGAGGGCCTGAAGGTGAGCGAACCCCATAAAACATTGTAGTGAGGGCCTACAGGTGAGCAGACCCTATGAAACATTGAACGTGAGGGCCTACAGGTGAGCGAACCCCATAAAACATTGTAGTGAGGGCCTTATGGTGAGCAAACTCCATAAAACATTGTAGTGAGGGCCTACAGCGGAGCAGACCGTATGAAACATTGGAGATGAGGGCCTGAAGGTGAGCGAACCCCGTAAAACATTGTAGTGAGGGCCTACAGCTGAGCAGACCATATAAAACATTGGAGATGAGGGCCTGAAGGTAAGCGAACCCCATAAAACATTGTAGTGAGGGCCTACAGGTGAGCAGACCGTATGAAACATTGTAGTGAGGGCCTACAGGTGAGCAGACCATATGAAACATTGGAGTGAGGACCTACAGGTGAGCAGACCGTATGAAACATTGTAGTGAGGGCCTACAGGTGAGCAGACCGTATAAAACATTGGAGGTTAGGGCCTACAGTTGAGCAGACCGTATTAAACATTGGAGTGATGGCCTATAGGTGAGCAGACCGAATGAAACGATGAAGTGAGGGCCTACAGGTGAGCAGACCGTATGAAACATTGTAGTGAGGGCCTACAGATGAGCAGACCGTTTGAAACAATGTAGGGAGGGCATTATGGTGAGCAAACCCATAAAACATTGTAGTGAGGGCCTACAGCTGAGAAGACCATACGAAACATTGGAGATAAGGGCCTGAAGGTGAGCAAACCCCATAAAACATTGTAGTGAGGGCCTACAGGTCAACAGACCGTATGAAACATTGGAGGTGAGGGCCTACAGGTGAGCAGACCGTATGAAACATTGGAGTGATGGCCACTAGGTGAGCAGACCGGATGAAACATTGGAGTGAGGGCCTACAGGTGAGCAGACCGTATGAAACATTGTACTGAGGGCATATATACTGTATGGAACAGGAGGAGGAGGATGAGTAAACAAAATTCAAACATATACCCTTTTTTGGAGGTGAAAAGGGTGCATCTGAATCTTGTGGATAGAGTTCATTGTAAAGCATACATTTCAATTGCGTGTTTGTTCCTCAAACTTTTCACTCCTCTGGTGGAGTGGAGAAGTCATGGGCAATCCAGGCCTTGTTTATTTTTATCTGAGTCAACTTATCAGCATTGCCAGTGGACAAGCATTTTTATCTGTTATGATGCCACCAGCAGCACTAAATACACGTTCAGACAAGACGCTGGCGGCAGAGCAGGCCAACACCTTCAAGGCATAGAGCGCAAGTTCGTGCCACGTGTCCAGCTTGGAGAAACAATCACAGTGGAGCACGTCACAGCAATGCAGAAGGAGATGCCCCTTGAGAAAAGCTGCCATCTCCTGCTCCTTATACTGATTATGTTAATTATGGTTTTGAGATACCGCTGAACCACTAAGTTTAAGGCGTGGGCTAGGCATGGGATGTGTGTCAGGTTGCCGAGCTCTGAAGCCACCACCAAATTGGGCCATTGTCAGAAACAACCATGCCTGGTTGTAGGTTGAGTGGAGAGAGCCACAGCTCGATCTGTTCCCTTATAAAGTGCCAAAGTTCTGCGGTAATGTGCTGTTTGTCCCCTAAGCAGATCAATTTCAGCATGGCCTGTTGACGCTTACCCACAGCAGTGCTACACTGCTCCCAGCTAGCGAATGATGGCTGATAGCTGCTGGAGGTGGAAGTGGAGGAGGATGAGGCAGAAGAGGAGGAGAAATGGGGGTGGGGCCAGTAACGTAGCTGCTTGCGGAGACCCTGATGGATGTAGGGCCCGCAATCCTGGGCGTGGGTAGCACCTGTTCCATCCCCAGGTACGACTCACTCACGGCCTCCATCACATTAACCCAGTGTGCAGTCAGGGAAATGTAGCGTCCCTGGCCACCAGCACTTATTCATGTGTCCGTGGTTATGTGGACCTTCCCAGTAACTGTGTTGGTCAGGTGATGTTCTGGGATACATGCTGGTATAAGGCGGGCATGGCACACCATAAAAAATAGTGGCGGCTGGGGACTGCGTACCAAGGCACCGCGGCCGACATCAGGCTGTGGAAGGCCTCAGTGTTCACAAGCCTGTATGGCAACATTTCAAGGGCCAGTAATTTTTAAAGTTGGCAATTAAGTGCTATCGCCTGTGGGTGGGTGGGTGGGTATTTGCGCGTGCATTCAAATGACTGTGGTATGGACATCTGGACGCTGCACTGGGACAGGGAAGTGGATGTTGTTGCTGCTGGTTCATTCGAAGGTCCAGGTGCAGGGTGAGAGGCATCCGGGCCTGCGTCTTGGACAGGGGATTGAACAGCACCTAACATAGGGGAAGCGCAGGCAGTGGTGTGACCCACAGACCCAGATTGTGGACCCAGGCATTCGCCCCACTTAGTAGGGTGCTTGGATGCCATGTGGCAGATCATGGTGTTGGTGGTGAGGTTGCTAGTGTTCATGCCTCACTTCATTTTGGTACCGCACAGGTGGCAAATTACCACTCTTTTGTCCTCTGCACTTTACTCAAAAAAGCGCTATACAGCGGAACACCTACCTTGCTAAGGATGATTTACGCATGGGGGTGATCGGTGTAACGGTTGCGGGCCTGTTTGGTGTGGGCCGACTTCTCCCTTTTGCAACCCCACTGCCTCTTCCAGCCTGTTGCGGTGCTGCGGATCCTTCCCCCTCTGTACTGCTGTCTTCACTCAGCTTTTCACCTTCCCATGTTGGGTCAATGACCTCATCGTCCAACACCTCCTCTTCCACTTCCTCACTCTGATCATCCTCCTGTCTTGACCTAACCACCTCACTGAATGACAACTGTGTCTCATCGTCATCCACCTCGTGAACTAATGATTGACGTTCACCACCGTCATCTTCTTGAGACCGTGAAGGCTCAAGAGGTTGGGAATCAGGGCACAAAATCTCAGGTCCCTCTTCAAGCATTCTGGCCGCGAGGGCCAAATCTAATAGTGGAGCTGAAAAGAGCTCCTCGGAATATCCGAGTGTGGGATCACTCATTTGGCAGGCCTCTCCATGGTGGGAGGAAGGATGATCTGAGTGAGGAGTTGGCTGACCAGACTCTTGGCTACAGAGACTGCACTTGGTGGAAGAGAGGGTGGTGCTTAGCCGACTGGAAGCATTATCGTCAGCAAGCCAACCGACCAACTGTTCGCACTGGTCTGACATGGACAGTGTTGTCGTGCGCCGCCTAGCTAAGTTGGACATGAAGCTGGGTACGGTTTTATTACTTTTTTTTGTTTGGTGCACTGGAAGCAGGCACAGTTTCATTGCACTCAGTGCCACGACCTCTGCCAGAGCCATCAGCATAACACCCACTTCCCCGTCCCTTAGTGCTGGCCTTTATATATATGGATTTTTTACTGGTTGTGACGCTGTTTTTTTTTACTGTCCGCAAAATACAATTTTCAGATACAGGGCAGTATATAAAACAGAACAGCACAGATTTTGGACAGTATTTTAGCCACGGATTATTGTAATCTGCAGTACACACACTGTTTTATAATGTTGTTTATATTTATGACTATATTATTCCCAATATATGGGCCTGAAGTGCACAGACGGTACAGAAATGCAATGCACTGTGATTAACGTTTTAAACCGCAGACAAGAAAACTGGGTGCTGATTTAGTGAAATGTGTATATATACTGATTTTCAATTTATCCAAATACAGTCAGGTCCATAAATATTGGGACATCGACACAATTCTAACATTTTTGGCTCTATACACCACCACAATGGATTTAAAATGAAACGGACAAGATGTGCTTTAACTGCAGACTGTCAGCTTTTATTTGAGGGTATTTACATCTAAATCAGTGTAGGAATTACAACAGTTTCAATATGTGCCTCCCACTTGTTAAGAAACCAAAAGTAATGGGACATAATAATAATCATAAATCAAACTTTCACTATTTAATACTTGGTTGCAAATGCTTTTCAATCAATTGCAGCCTGAAGTCTGGAACACATAGACATCACCAGACATTGGGTTTCATCCCTGGTGATGCTCTGCTAGGTCTCTACTGCAACTGTCTTAATTTCCTTCAGTTTTGTCTTCAGCAAGTAAAATGCATGCTCAATCGGATTCAGGTCCGGTGATTGACTTGGCCATTGCATAACATTACACTTCTTTCCCTTAAAAAACCCTTTAGTTGGTTTTGCAGTATGCTTTGGGTCATTGTCCATCTGCACTGTGAAGCGCCATCCAATTAGTTCTGAAGCATTTGGCTGAATATGAGCAGACAATATTGCCCGAAACACTTTAGAATTCATCCTGCTGCTTTTGTCAGCAGTCACATCATCAATAAATACAAGAGAACCAGTTCCATTGGCAGCCATACATGCCCACGCCATGACACTACCACCACCATGCTTCACTGATGAGGTGGTATGCTTAGGGTGAGCAGTTCCTTTCCTTCTCCATACTCTTCTCTTCCCATCACTCTGGTACAAGTTGATCTTGGTCTCATCTGTCCATAGGATGTTGCTCCAGAACTGTGAAGGCTTTTTTAGATGTCGTTTGGCAAACTCTAATCTGGCCTTCCTGTTTTTGAGGCTCACCAATGGTTTACATTTTGTGGTGAACCCTCTGTATTCACTCTGGTGAAGTTTTCTCTTGATTGTTGACTTTGACACACATACACCTACCTCCTGGAGAGTGTTCTTGATCTGGCCAACTGCTGTGAAGGGTGTTTTCTTCACCAGGGAAAGAATTATTCAGTCATCCACCACAGTTGTTTTCTGTGGTCTTCCGGGTCTTTTGGTGTTGCTGAGCTCATCGGTGCTTTCCTTCTTTTTAAGAATGTTTCAAACAGTTGTTTTGGCCACACCTAATGTTTTTGCTATCTCTCTGATGGGTTTGTTTTGTTTTTTCAGCCTAATGACGGCTTGCTTCACTGAGTAACAGCTCTTTGGATGTCACCCAGAGAGTTGACAGCAACAGATTCCAAATGCAAATAGCACACTTAAAATGAACTCTGGACGTTTTATCTGCTCACTGTAATTGGGATAATGAGGGTAAAACACACACCTGGCCATGGAACAGCTGAGAAGACAATTGTCAAATTACTTTTGGTTCATTAACAAGTGGGAGGCACATATGCAGACTGTTGTAATTCCTACATTGTTCGCCAGATTTGGATGTAAATATTAAATTAAATCTGACCGTCTGCAGTTAAAGCTCATCTTGTTCATTTCATTTCAAATCCATTGTGGTGTATAGAGCCAAACATGTTAGAATTGTGTCGGTGTCCCAATATTTATGAACCTGGCTGTATATGGGCCTGAAGCACTCAGACGGTATAGAAATGCAATGCGCTGCGATAAACGGTTTCTGCCGCAGACAAGAAAACTGTGTGCAGAATCAGTGAAATTTGTATATATATTGATTTTCACTTTTTCCCAATATATGGCCCTGAAGTGCACAGACGGTATTCTAATGCAGAGCACTGAGATTAATGGGTTAAATAGCTGACAGCAAAAATGTGGTCAGATTCTGGGACAAAAAAAAATATAGTTTTCACTGATATTCTTCCTATCTATGCCCCTGATACACAGAAGGTATTGCACAGATGCCTGATGTCACTGCAGACACCTTCTATTAAGATAGCCAATGAAGCGATTTTTTTTTTTGTTTTGTAAGAGTCACCAGACATAAGTGATGGGAAATCATTTAGATAAATACTTTGATTTAAAAGCACTCTGCACCTTTTTTTATTAGCCAGACGTCCCCTTTAACTTACAGACGGACAATCCCATCTATTTCCTGCTACACACTGATCTATATGCTATATAGGAACATTATTTAGTCATTGTAGTGGTTATGAGGGGATTATGTGGTAGTATAATTTGGAAAACATAAGGATATATAATGACATTATATGATGGTAATTTTTTATATATCCAGTTTTAAATTTGGAACAAAGATGTCTAAAACTGATGAATGAGTGGCCAAATATTCTACAAATATTCTACAAAGCCAGTCCTGCCTCTGAGCTTAGTAGCTGCTGTCTATGCCCCTGCCTTTTATTTTTATTATTTATTTGAACATGTAATTCATTCCGTGGCGCTGTACACCTAAGAGGGGGCATACAGGAATAATATAAAACAACACAGGTTCAGTGAGCATAAACTCAGTAACAGACTGAGTGGGAGAGGACCTTGCCCATGAGTGGATAAGGCTAGCTTGTTCTACTGGTGTAAAATGTTGGGGGTAGAAGCAGCCAGACAACTGATTGTCTAATTTCCACGGCTAAAATGAAGCCTTTAGTTTGCTTTCGTAGACAGAACCCAGGTGAGCCATATCCTGTGCGGGGAAACTCTTGCACAAAGTAGGGCACATAAATCTGTGTTTTGAAGCTATTGAAACAAATGGCCGAGGTCACTTGAGCGGTCATGACACAGAATTTCTTACTTCCACTTTTTTTACCCTTTAACCCATTCCCTACAGGGCTATAGCAATGAAGATAAAAACAGGAATATATCAATTAATGTTGTTTTTCTTTTTTTTCCTCTTAACAAAACAAAGCAATAGTAATCCCTTCTCAATCAACAAAACCCAACATAATGAGAGATTTGGGCGGGGAACTCATTGCATGGTGAATCTTTAAAAGACTTAAGCCCCTGCAAAGCACCTTTTGTCTTTTCTTCATCCCTAATTACTATTTGTAAAAGCCATTGTGTCATTGAGGAAGTGATGGGTATTACCTCAATAGGAACCACAGAGATGTGAAGAAAAAACCCATGGTCTTCAGTCAGTAGCTGGAATTATTGGCCCATGATGGGGTTCACCAACAAAACATATTAGCCTTGGTCCAATAGGGAATTGAGAAGACTATTTCCAGGGAAGTCAAATGAATCTGGAGGAAATTCTTGAGGTAGACATCTGCACTTATGTCCACAGCATATCATAGTAACTAGGCAATAAGCACATGAAGTTCATGTGAAATAAAAAAGCAACCTTCTAAATCTCCATTTATGTATTTACATTCAACTGAGACATCACATTTACTTGTATGTATTAATGTATTTAAAGATCCTGCTTCAGGGTAAGCTGGAAACAGTTAAAGCTCCCATAGACCATATCCATTTTCACTGGCATGTTTGATTTTCATAAACCGATCCCCTACTTTCCTGCATAACCAGACCAATATGTTGTTCAAGAATTTGGAAAAGCTGGGTAACAAGCCGTAAGGAAGGATTTATAGCAGTAATATTGGTTGTCACCCAGCATTCTGAGAGGCAAATATGAGTAGAATTGAGTGGAATAATGTACAACTTGACAAAAAAAATTCAGTTGTTTTCATTATGTACGAGTTTTGGAATAAATATAGAACATAAAAAACTCACAGTCTTGTAAAAGACACTTTCTGCAAGGCACTGACATCTAAACACCATAACAGCCAGTATGATCCTGTGATGTTACCACCATTTAGGCCAGGTGCCCTGTATAACAAGCCCCTGTGCCACTTTATTCAACATGCATAAATATGCCCAAATTCATCAGCATGGCGTTCATGGGCAAATGAGCATGGATGGATGATGCACATTGGGGTAGTCAATTGCACGTTCTGAAAGAAATAGTTTTCGACGTCTTGTGTAATATGACATGTGAGACACATGTGACATGTGTGTCTCTTATCTAATCAAATGTACACAGGCATAGAGTATGGTCTATAGAAGGCTATGGGTGTCATATTATGGTTTCATATTTGGCTATGTGTTCTGTCTGTTTGCCACTTTCATGAATTCTGTGAAGTATGTTGGATCTTTAATAATGCAGAATAATAATATATAGGTATCAAATATAATGTGCCATTGTGTTCAATTGACACAAATCTGGAGGCTTTTCATAACGGATTCATTCAAACAAATCTTAACAGTTCCAACACATGCCACCTTACAGAGGAATGCTTCCACAGAGGTATTGTTGTTTGAGGGCACTATGGTAATTTACATTGCCCTATTTTTACACATGGGAAAATACTACCTACTGGAAATGACATGGCATCACCTTGACTAAGAATTCAATAGAAAAAATAGTGTATGTGTGTATAATGCAAGTTACTAATCACGAAAATATAACTGATTGCCTGGAAAATTTGATATTGAAACAAAAAAATCACTGCAAAAAATGACAGATTTATTCTGCATGTTAATCCTTCTTTTCTTATTTCCTAATTTTGCAAAGTCATTAACATGTCCAGTGCATGCCATATGGAGACACCTTTAATGAAATGAATATGGGACAGATTGAATCAGCCCTATAAAGCCCATTTTTATTTTATTAACATTTTAGAAATGGTGCAGTCAATTTTTCAAATGATGTGTAGAAAATGTGAACTGCTAAGTGATGTGATTTTTTTTCTCAGTCCAGAATGATTTGAAATTAAAATATGAGGTTTTAAAAGTGCTTCCATTGATCTGTGAATAAATATTATAATGGTTAACTAGAAGCTGTTGCCAAGTGCAATCAGTTTACTGATTTCTATATTTTATTTTTGCTAAGTATTATTCAGAGCAAACAAAAAAAATGGATGTTATTCTTTGTAATTAATAAGGCCAATGTGACTCAATGTATACAGTGCTTGAACATTGTAAGAACTCATACATGGTGCCATATTACTGCTGCCACAAAGGTATAGGAGCCCTATATCATATATTTGTATGATAACTGATAAAAAGACATACACAGTTTGTTTGTTTTTCCAGTCAAGTTCTATGGCATTGTAGTATATTCCATCCAGATATACAAGAGGGATTATTCCCTTAAGCCCAGTACAGCCTTTATGGCAATGCTCAGAGGCTGTATGGCTCCTTAGTATGGAATTAAGCCATACAGCCTCCATGAACTGCTGTAAAGGCACTGTGCAGAGGGCTAGCAACAGAAATGCACCTAACCTTTCTACTGCCTGAGGCAAAAAGTCAAAGGGTACCCCCCTCAAAATGTAAAAGACTCAAGGCTGCATTAGACATCCTGATTTAACAGGCGATTGACAGGAGGAAAACATTCCTTCCCAATAATCGTCTGCTTGCTAGCAGAGGAGACCGCTGCTTTTACATGCAGTGATCTGCTCCTCAGTATAGAGAGGACTGATCATTAGTGATGGATGAACATTGTCCGGGACGTTTCAAATTTTTTCACGAACCGCGCGTTCGTGGCGGGCCCTATTCACTTTAATGACAGGCAAATCTGAAAAACCTTCAGGTCATGTTTGCAGCCACCAAATACTTACTAGAAGTGCACAAATAGTCCCACAACATGGACAGTGACATACCAGATCGATGGCAAAAATTCCCACAAAAAATATGTATTTTAATCAGGGACCATTTTTATGCGTCTTAAAGGGAAACTCTCAAAAATGTGCCCTGCTGAAGACTAGAAAATTTTTATTTTAGGCCATGGGAATATGGGCCCCAAAAATTAGGCATTCACTTGACAGAAAAGAACTTGTGATTATGTGGCTGGAGGTACATTAGGCAGTCACTGGATAAAAATGTTTCTGTAAGCCACTGGAGTAGAGGCCCCAAAAATGAGGCATTCACCTGACAGAAAAGAACAAGTGATTATGTGGCTGGAGGTACAGTAGGTGGTCACTGAATAACAATTTTACTGTAGGCCAGTGGAGTACAGGCCCCAAAAATTAGGCATTCACCTGACAGAAAAGAACAAGTGATTATGTGGCTGGAGGTACATTAGTCAGTCACTGAATCACAATTTTACTGTAGGCCAGTGGAGTACAGGAATATAACAAAATAATAGCAAAGACAGGTGCACGCTGCTGTCTTACTAAACCCTCAAACTGATTTTAAAATTGAGAGATTAGCCAACATGTCCTACTGTGTAGGACATGTCTGAGCCCGAGCACCGCGCCAAGGTTTCTCAAGTAGCTCGGGACCTAACACTCTCCTACCTGTGCCATGTGGGCAATACAAGGGGCAAGTGGGCAAATTACAGGAGCATGAGGCCAACTCACAAACAACTCACCAGTTACCTCCAGCATGTAGCCATGCTTGCAATGGGAGGAGGGAGGAGTCTGCAAGTCCCACTCAAGACTGGCTGATATGGCCCAGGCCTCACAGGTGCACCTAAATGTAGCCTGTAGATGGAAAGCAGGCACATTTAAATTGGAGTTTGTACACCTCCAGACATCTCGATATATGCAAACTGAAAAGAATGGCGTGGCATTAAACAGGCAGGATGTGCTCAAACCCACATGCAGTTGTGCATATATATACAGGGGAGTAAATCCTTCACGTGTGGCCTGTTGCTAATGACAATCCCCAGCAATTTAAATGTGCCTGCTTTCCATCTACAGGCTACATTTAGGTGCACCTGTGAGGCCTGGGCCATATCAGCCAGTCTTGAGTGGGACTCGCAGACTCCTCCCTCCTTCCATTGCTATCATGGTTACATGCTGGAGGTAACTGGTGAGTTGTTTGTGATTCGGCCTCATGCTCCTGTAATTTGCCCACTGGCCCCTGGTATTGCCCACATGGCACAGGTAGGTAAGTGTTAGGTCCCGAGCTACTTGAGAAACCTTGGCGCGGTGCTCGGGCTCAGACATGTCCTACACCGTAGGACATGTTGGCTAATCTCTTAACTTTAAAATCAGTTAGAGGGTTTAGTAAGACCGCAGAGTGCTCCTGTCTTTGCTATTATTTAGTTATATTGTTATATTGATTATCACATCCACATAATTGCTATCTTGTGTAGGATGTCTATTGTGGTACTTTTGGTTCGCTGCGGGCATCCTCCACTGTATGCATTTTTGCTGGGGATTGTCATTAGCAACGGGCCACAAGTGCAGGATTTGCTCCCCTGTATATATATGCACAACTGCATGTGGGCACATCCTGCCTGTTTAATATCACATCACTCTTTTCAGTTTGCATATACAGTGGAGTACAGACCCTAAAAATTAGCATTCACCTGAGAGAAAAGAACATGTAATTATGAGGATGGAGGTATATTAGACGGTCAGTGGATAACAATTTTGCTGTAGGCCAGTACAGGCCCTAAAAATTAGGCATTCACCTGACAGAAAAGAACTTATGATTATGGGGCTGGAGGTACATTAGGCGGTCACTGGCTAAAAAACATATGCTGTGCTGGTGCACTGAGCTTGCATAAAATGGCTGCTGCCGCCCACCTAACTAACAGAGAGGTAAAAGTTATTTTTCTGTGTCACTAGGCTCAGGGCAGGGTAAAAGGATTGTGCACTGCACCCACAAAACAAAATCTAGGTAGATCGCTGAGTTAACAAGCACTTCTGATTAAAGATTATTTCCTATTCTCTCCCTCACAGCAGCAGCAGCATCCTCTCCCTACAGTAACAGGAGAGTGATGTACAGCACTACGTGACTCTAGCTTATATAGAGGCTAGGTCACATGCTGCATTGGCCAATATCAGCCATGCCATTAGTAGGCATGGCTATGATGGTTTCTAAGGGCAAATGAGTTAAACGCTTGATAAATGGCTGCACTGCAGCCTTTCAAAAAGCGCCATTAACTTGCCGAACACCGAACCTGAACCCAAAATTTTACTGAAAAGTTTGGGTTCGGGTCCGGGGTCCAAAAATCCTAAAGTTCAGTATGACCCCAAACATAACATTTCGGGTTCGCCCAACCCTAGTCTTTGGTGTATGTAGAAAATGTTTCAGATCTTTAAGTTCAGCTCATTAAAAATTGGAGCAAAACCGAGTGTTGCGTTTATATTTTTGTTCAGTGTATATACGCATTTCACTGTTGCCGTTATTTGTGGTGAAAGTGTTTAGTGGCCAATTTCAGTACAAAAAGAAAAGTATACGCAGTTCACTGTTGCAGTTATTTGTGGTGAAAGTGTTTAGTGGCCTAATTCAGTACAAAAATATAAATATATTCTCAGTTCACATCTGCAGTTATATGTGCTGAAAGCCTTTTAGTGGCCTATTTCAGTACAAAAAGAAAAATATATATGCATTTCACTGTTGCAGTTATTTGTGGTGAAAGCATTTAGTGGCCTATTTTAGTACAAAAATAAAAAATATATACGCATTTGACTGTTGCAGTTATTTATGGTGAAAGCATTTAGTGGCCTATTTCAGTAGAAAAAATATATATACAGGCACTTCACTGTTGCAGCTATTTGTGGTAAAAGCATTTAGTGGCCTATTTCAGTACAAAAAGAAAAATATATAAGCATTTCATTGTTGTAGTTAGCTGTTGTGAAAGCGTTTACTAGCATTTTTCAGTACAAAAAGAAAAATATATATGCACTTCAATGTTTCAGTTATTTGTGGTGAATGCCTTTAGTGGCCAATTTCAGTACAAAAAGAAAAATATATATGCACTTCACTGTTGCAGTTATATTTGTTGAAAGCGTTTAGTTGCCTATTTCAGTACAAAAAGAAAAATATATATGCGCTTCAATGTTTCAGTTTTTTGTGGTGAATGCCTTTAGTGGCCCATTTCAGTACAAAAAGAAAAATATATATGCACTTCACTGT